>NC_090267.1:63356576-64606576 GCF_040414725.1 Anabrus simplex | reverse complement strand
ATGCTTTCCTTTGAAATAATTGCCAGAAAGAGCAGTTTATTACGCCATCCGACGTACGAAACTTTGATACATTTGGCAACGATATTTAAATTCCCACACATGTTACATAAACAAATCACTTGCTATACCGCAAGTGGTATCAATATCGTGCTGGGTTGCTTCTGAAATAAAATGACATTTTGAGGTATAATTTACGGATCGATTCCATTTGAATCGAACCGTTGTTCAAGGATATAGCTTCCTTCTATCGGGAGCCCGAGCATAACCCATGTTACGGTCGGCTTCTCGATTTAACTAAGATGATGTACTCCGGCTATATACATTTTTCCGAGACCGGTACTCGGACTGGGTAATGTTTCTCGTGAATTACGAAAAATGGATTACACGGACAGTTCCTATCTTACGATGTCCACCTGATGCCATACCACTGAATTAGCATTTATATTTTATTTACACATGATCTGAAATGTTACAAAGTAGCCTCAGTAGACTACTGCCACAGATGAGATAACGAGAAACGGTGGGAGATACCGTGCGGAAACCGTACGATAACGAGCTCACAAATGACTAATATTTATCACTCTATTATTCAAACGTACGAGTAGAGGGATGTTGTCACCAAATAATTAATCCACTATCGTCAGAAATATTCATGAAATTATCATCCTTGAAATTATTATTATTATTATTATTATTATTATTATTATTATTATTATTATTATTATTATTATTATTGTTATTATTACTCAACGGTTCCTGGCATTGCCACGTTTGATTAATATCGTCATTATTATGCGGGACGCAAACACAAATGGTTATTACTGTTATTATTATTATATCCCTCTTGTGGTTATTATTAGTATTAATGAAGAGGTGACTCCAAATTTTATTATTATTATTAACGTCACTCAAGATGTTATTATTATTAATGAACCGGTCACTTCCGCCAAATATATTAAGATATCGGTCGCAATTATAATTATTTCACTGATCAACAAACGGCATCATTACTGTTATTATTATGACAATTATCATTAAGCTGACCGCGATGATTTAACATCGTCCTTACATTATTATTATTATTATCGGTTGCATATTATCATTTAGATTCCCGTTTAACCTCTTTATCAACGCTCATTTAATTAAGGCGGTCCAATCTGCAATATTTATTATTATTATTATCACGACATCATGATTGTCATCACTCGTCATTACAATGATTATAATATACGATCATTTATGTGGAATCTGAACTCTCATTATCCTTAGATTCGTAGTATCTCGACGAATAGCTGTGCAGTCTATTTATTTCGTACATGCTGTCACGGGTTCGAATTCTACCCGCTATGTAACTCAGTATTTCTCTGTGACACTGCCCGTACATTTTACACTCATTTCAATATCCTAAGTGTCTCTCGTACGGAATTTATTTCCTTTTCTATCTCAATATTCCTTGATTCATTTATTTCTCACAGAATTATCAACTGACTTATTCATTCCACTTTTGACATCGTACGACCTTTTATTATCTGACTGCAGATTCTTTAACATTTCTATCTCATTTCGATCTACGCCTTAGTTCGTTCTCCACAAATAATCGTAACAATTTGCAATTATATTTACCAAAATTTGTCAATCATGGTTTCGTAATATTAGTCCTACGTGTTCCGGCTAATGAATTGCAACTTTAAGACACGACATTTATACGTAAAAAATATTGGACCGTAATTTAAACCACACGTTCATTAACATGTACGGATTATTAGCACCGATCTACATTTCAATATTATTAATTGATCAAGTTAAATTACCACACACTTTAATTCCGAATTATAAACGACATCCCGTCATTAAATGATTTCCGACAAACTCAACACCTGATCACTTAAATTTATTGTTACGCACTGATCACTAAAAATTTCCAATATCTCATGAATTATTATTATTTCCAAATTATATTTTAAAAAATTTCTTCTTAAAAAAAGTAGTTTTATTTTATTTATTATTATTATTATTAATTTAAAAAAATAATTTTCGCCTGTTACACGGTAGTCCACTCTTAATATGTTTAACGCATAACCCCTTTTACAATTTCGATTCATTCTGGCACTAATCAACTCCAGATACGATTTACTTGGAATATTATTATTATTATCGCTTCTCACAAAATTTACCAACTTCACTTTGAAAATATGAACATACTAATCACAACAAAACACAACTGGTATGGCGAAGCTGGATTTTCCTTCAGTGTCATTACATAGCTCGTTAAAATGACAAAACAGAAAAACACATATCGGGTCTTATTTAACTATCATAACCAAATTCAAATGTAAAGAAAATTATTGACTACAAAGAAATATGAATGCATGCATGACTTAACGTACTACACTATATATACAAATTTACATCTCCAACAAACTGAATACATAAAAGACCCGATTATTTACATTGTTATATTTACTACTGTCCGTGCTACAAATTTAGGATGGGGTCGTTAAGCGACTCATCTTGTTACAGAAGGTAACCAAGTCTAATCAAATTATTCCCATTTTTCCCATCACGATAACATTTCCCAAATATTATTTACAGTTTAGTACTCATCTTAGTTATCGGTATTCCATTACAGCTTTGCAGATGAGAGGCTCCTTTCGGCCCCTCTCTGCATTTTACTCCTCCATTCTTGATGGCGTAGTTCCACAAAAGATTTCCTGGCACATTACCATTTTACACTAATACCTTAATTATCACAAAACTTCACCATTGACAACGTTAACACTGAACACTTTAACTTTTATACAACAAATTAATATCCTAGACCCAAAAATTTAATATTTACACTATTTTAATCTTCGTCCAATTACCGCACAATGGACCTGGACACGTACGACGAGGTGTCAAATTTTACGCCCGTCGCGATTTATGTCGTCCGACGCGATACGCCCGTTTCATACGGCACTCCTGAAGTGTTCATGATAGCGGTTCGATATTGCAAAGTACAGGCTACTATTCCCTTAAAGTACTGTTCGTCACACATTAGGTTATTTACGTACTCATTGTGGTACGATTTATATTACTCTCTTACAGTGCAATTAATTTACTTCACTGATATTAATAACTGACAAACACTGTCCTACGTTAACTATTTCCAGTTCATGTTGCTTGAGCGCAATCACATCTTATAAACACTGGCGGATGCTCGCGCCATTAAATGTTGAGTTACTGTATGCCCGTAAAATTCGAAGTTAGCTGCGACCGACGGTTCACCTCCAGAGATTCATTTCAAGTGTGTCGGCGAGGATCCCTTGTCCCGTATATATGGATGAAGCTTTCTCCCGCGGATTCATTGACGTCATACCCCTGAGGGAGGGGGTGGATTTTTAATATCGGTACTTGCACTCCGAGTTGGACGTTAAATTTTACATCAAATTAATCCACTCCGCTAGCATATCTGCTGGATTAAATATGAACTCCTAGCGATCACAGATTTAGGAGATACGGGTGGATTTAGCTCCTCACATTTCGCGCCTTCGGAAGCGTCCCTTACAACGTGGTCTTCGTCCAGCCAATGACATTCAAGCTGTCTGGTTTCCAAGAAATCCAGCCTTCAATTTATTTAATTTGCCAATAATTATTGATTATTTTTCCATGCGTGACATCTAATAAATTCATTACATCGATCCGTGTACTCACAATAATTTATTACTGATTAATTTTGAAGTTACGAGAATATCTCATCCATCATTCCTTAAGATGGTATCCCTGAGTCTTACATCAAATTTTTACAATTGGCCGGCAAGCGGTCACGTGATTTAAATCTCCACCTGCCCGAACCTAGGCTAGCGAATGTCCTCGCAGCCACTGTAGCTTTCCATGACGTCACGGAATTTCCATCCTGCCAAAAATATCCCAGTGCATTACTCATGTTGTGAGTTTCCTTTGTATCACCTATCCCCTTTCTCTTTCTGACCAAGACTTATTTGTGGACTCTGTATTTCCTTGTTCGCCAACTAATGAGATCCCCTGCTGTGAAGTAGCTAAATGTTGGTGTGTCGAGCTAATCCGTCAGGCTCCAGTCTGTCGTCCTTCCTTCGCTCCTATTTCGACATTACATATATGAAATGTTTTCAACTACACTTCTGTATTTCAATAAATGTACCATATATTATTTTATCAATCAAATCATGATTGACTTTGGGCCTAAGTCACTCGGGTTCAATACTCACTTCTGAAAAAAGTGTATATGCACACTCACTGCCGAACACAATAGGTGCACAGGTAAACTCACTCCCGAACACAAAAAGGTGTATAGGCAAACTCACCCCCAAACACAAAATGTGTATATCCACACTCACTCCCGAACACAAAAGGTGTATAGGTAAACTCATTCCTGAACACAAAAGGTGTATATATACACTCACTCTTGAACACAAGAAGTGTATATGCATACTCACTCCCCAACACAAAAGGTGTGTCGGCAAACTCACACCCGAACACAAAAGGTGTATATGCACACTAACTCCCGAACACAAAAAGTGTACAGGCAAACTCATTCCTGAATACAAAAGGCGTACAGGCAAACTCACATCCGAACGCAAATGGTGCATATGTAAACTCAATCCCGAACAGAAAGTGTATAGGCAACTTACTCTCGAACACAAAAGGTGCATAGGTAAACTCATTCCCCAACAAAAAAGTGTGTATGGCAAATTCACTCTTGAAAACAAAAGGTGAATAGGTAAACTCACTCACGAACAAAAAGTGTATATATAAACTCACTCCCGAACACGAAAGGTGTATAGGTAAACTCATTCCTGAACACAAAAGTTGTATATATAAAGTCATTCTCGAACACAAAAGGTGCATATGCAAACTCACTCCCGAACACAAAAGGCGCATGGGCAAACTCATTCACGAACACAAAAGATGGATAGATAAACTTACTTCCGAACATAAGAGGTGTATAGGCAAACTCACACCCGAAGAAAAGTGTATAGGCAAAATCACTCCCGAACACAAAATATGCTTAGGCATATTCACTCCCGAACAAAAAAGTGTACGGGTAAACTCCCGAACACTAAATGTGTGTAGTAAACTCACTCCCAATCATAAAATATGTATGGGAAAACTTATTCCAGCGGAAATCAAGGTGTACAGGTAAACTCATGCTCGAGAAGTAAGTGTGTACGTAAATTCATTTTAAAATAGACTGTATAGGTAGACACACACTATCACTCAAAAAAGTATATGGGTGAGCTCACTGCAAAACCAAAAGGTGCACAGATTCAGACATAAAGTTGTAAGGTAAACTCGCCCCATTCAACAAATTGTATACAGCTAAACGCATTCTTACCGGGAAAACTGTGTACGGAAAGATTCACTTCTGATCAAAGAAGGTGTAATGGTAAACTCACTCCCGAAAAAAAGAAGTGTGGGTAAACACACTCCTGAAAAGTTCGTACGATAGGTAAACTCCTTCCCGAACATGAAGCGTGTATAGTTAAATTCACTCTAGGTTAAAAGAAGATATATTGGGTATTGAATTTCATGGAAACATTGAGGCATATATCTTAACCCGTTGTCGACTAAATTTTATCACGATAAGAACTTTGCTGCCACGTTTTCTAGATTCGGAACTGGCAACTGGCTGGTACTACTAGTAATTGGTTGGTGTGGTTAAAAGTTGTCACATTTTTTGTTAAAAACAATGTGGGATTAAATATTAATTTTTTCAAACGACACATCTCATTCTCATGATAATGATGAGTTTTGTTACATATTGGTAATTACATTCACTGCTAACTACAGCATGATCAGCCATATTACGGACTATTGTTAATTTATTATTCATCATTTCATTAAATGTTGGTAGACCTATGTTGTAACGAAGGAAAGTAGAGATATAAATAATGAAATTCGTAGTTATCATGAAGCAAATAAATAATTACTTCGCGTACAATATTTAATCTTGTATGACACTGCTATTGGCAACACATTTCTTAGTAAGCGCTCGTGGCATCTTGTCACCTACAGCAGTGGGAGATACAAAAGCTTGATCGACTTCGTGTTAGTCAAGACAAAATTCCTCCCTGCTGTTTCAGATGTTAATTTAATCTCGTCTGACTGTAGTTCCTCAGTTAAAACTACTTGTTGCCGATAAGAAGACACAAAAATATAGGAATGTTGTTGCCTAAACTGGGCACGGAAAGTTCAAATGGTGGATAAAACGTGACCACAAGGCAAGCCTAATTCATAACACTTTTCCCTGTCACTGATGCACGTAGGCAGAAATGAGTAATTCTGTTACCAATGCTGCAAAATAATCTCTTGGCGCCACAAATGCAGGTCACCCTTATATTGATAAGCATACATTTTGAAGAGTGAGGTACAACAGGATGTGCGCTGAAAGAAGAATGCGTATCACCGCTGTCACAGCAAAACCTCGTAACTCCATGTGGCTCCATGATTTGTGAATAGGCTGTATAGCGACAATGAAATATATGGAATTTGAAGGTAACACACATGGCTCAAAACCTCTACAGCTACTGGGACATGAAATTTGGATATATAAATGGCTTGAGTCCTAAATTTGATGTAGTCGAGACAGGGTCGGAATAGTGTGCAAACTTGTTACAGCTGGGTGGTATTTCACCAAGGAAAACCAAAGGGCATTAAAGTGATATGAAGTAAAGCTGAAAAAAACTTGGCACACTCCCACGACGTATTTACTTACTGGATGAACCCATTGCATGGCCGATTGGAGGATTTACTGAACTTCCACACACAAAAGAAATTGCGGAATATTTTGCTAACAATAACAAAGTACCATCTTTATTTTTAATTACTCTATTTACGCCATCGAGGATCGGGATTTAACACTCACAAATTTTTACAAAATACCACAACATTAATTGTACAACAATTGTTACTAAATAATGTGAATTGAAATGTCCATATTTACCGATATTGGTATTGTAGTTCTCTCAGTGCGTCTATTCATGTTAAACAAGTGATTACTAGTCGAGTTGGCCGTGAGGTTAGGGGAGCGGAGCTGCCAGCTTGCATTCCGGATATAGTGGGTTCGACGCACACTGTCGGCAGCCCTGAATGCGGTTTTCCGTGGTTCCTCATTTTCAAACAAGGCAAATGCTGGGACTGCTACTTTAATTAAGGCCCTGGCAGCTTTCTTCCCACTCCTAGGACTTTTCAAATCCATGGTCGACATAGGACTTATCTGTGTAAGTGCGACGTAATGCAGTTGGTAAAAAAGAACAATTGTCGAACAAGGAAACATGGAACTATTGAATTATGTTCCGTAATGTCACTGGTTCATTTGAGCTGAAATCTATCCAATTGAGTCCTAAATCTGTACGCAGTACAATTAACTTTGAATTGTTTATTATGTATTTTCACTAACATTTCGTGTTTTGTACTATCAATATAAATATGCCATGATAATTTATCGTTGATATTCATATTCATATGTTGTATTTAGAATTACACACGCTTAATAACCCAGTGATTATTTTTGTTATCATCCTCTTAATTTGCTATACAGCAGGCAAGATTTGTTTTCAACGTTACAGTGTAATGGACTGCAATATTTTGATTGCAGTTAGATCACAATCATAACAATTGTTAATCAGTTGTTGTGTTACTAAATTGGTTATTGGTTACCAGAACTTCAATAGTTTTTCGAAAACCAGAATTTATTTCCATACCCAATTCATTCGCCATACAAAATTCACCTCTGACCTTAAATGGAAGTAAATGACTACAACCCACGCATTTTCAATCAAATATGGGACAATAAAAATAGATTAAAACATACCGACGGGCTCACTCAGCTAATGCAATCGGTATTACATACCAGTATTAAATAGGCTGTTTGGATATTATAGAAAATCGGATTTATTGCAGTCTGAATTCATTTATATTTTTCAGAGATTATAGTGCCCGCCTCTGTGGTTTAGTGGTTAGCCAACCCCAGTGGTCCGGATTCCAAACGAGGACTGGAACGGCGTCGACTCAGCCTCGGGAGGTCAACTGAGTAAAGGAGGTTCGATTCTCATCACAGCCATCCTCCAAGTGGTTTTCCGTGTTTCCCACTTCTCCTCCGGGCAAATGCCGGGATGATACCTAACTTAAGGCCATGGCCGCTTCCTTCCCTCTTCCTTGTCTGTCCCTCCTAATCTTCCCATCCCCCCACAAGGCCCCTGTTCAGCATAGCAGGTGGGGCCACCTGAGTGAGGTACTGGCTCTTCACTCCAGTTCATTTCCCCCGACCAAATGTCTTACGCTCCTGGACACTTCCCTTGAGGAAGCAGAGGTGAGTCCGAGGGAAAACCACTCTGGATAGCAAACGGATTAAAAAAAGAAAGAAAGAAAGAAAGAAAGAAAGAAAGAAAGAAAGAAAGAAACTGTAGTTAGTAGCATCTTCCTTATACGTTATTTATCTTTCTTCAGCTTATCCCAATTGTTTCTGGAGTCTCTGGAGCTACCGAGGCTGATTTTAGTTTTACGCAGTGGTTTAAGACTGGGCGCCATTCCTGACGCCACAGCAGGCACAAAGAAATCAATCTCAATCCAGGATCGACGGGGATAGGAACCTCAGCCTTCCGGGTACGAAGCCAGCTGTTAAGCACCGAGCTAATTACGTCCCCTCCTTTCCGTTATCCCCATATGCCACGAAGATCTAAAGTGAAATTGGTGTACCGTCAGTTGTTAGTTTCCCCTTTTGATGCGGAATACGTCTATCGTTTCGTTTAGTACTGGTTTTCTTGGTAAAATGCCGTGTCTCTGAAAGGAACACTCAACCGCACATTTATTTCGAGACGAGAGGACATTCTTAAGCTGCGAATAACTGGTGACAGAAGAGCTGATCCTCGAAACATTACCACCTGCACAATAAGTTTACAGTATTTTTTTAACCAAAGAATTTTGAGAAAATGTCATCTTCTTCGACGTCCAACTTTTGTGCATTTGAGTGTATATACCTGACTTACTTCAATAATATCAAAACCTTAAAATCTAAGGAAAACACAATATTGACGTAGAATTAGAAGAACTCGAGACCCCAACATTATAGAACGTAACATTATAGTGTCGTTTATTTTGACTACGTAAACTATATCAATAACTTTCATAATATTTGTGTGAAAATTTGAATAGACATGTGAAAAATTGTGAAACAGTTCTTTTTTCATTACCGAAGTGACCCAACATCTTCATTTAAAGAA
Source organism: Anabrus simplex (assembly GCF_040414725.1). Lineage (NCBI taxonomy): Eukaryota > Metazoa > Arthropoda > Insecta > Orthoptera > Tettigoniidae > Anabrus > Anabrus simplex. The sequence goes on along the minus strand of NC_090267.1, from coordinate 64,597,337 downwards.
GAGTCTGGATTTCTGAAAACGAAAATACATAAAAAAATGAAGAAAGGAGAACCAGAAACACCCAATATATTGGAGTCTGGTTGTAAGCGTATCTTTGTAAGACTTAAGAAATCCAAGGCGGCCGATCGCCGCGATTGCTAACTGATTTGTTCATAACGACTTGCTCCTGTAAATGTTACGGTGATAGGTAGTCAAAGAAAGAAAAAAGTAGCTGAGTGGACGGAGATTGCAAATATTTCGCAACATTTACATGATGATAACCTAGTCAGAATAAACAATATATAAAAATTAAACACGCAGTGTAATCTACGTCCAAAATAACTGCAGCCGAAAAATTAGACCCAGTCCTCGCGTGGCTGGATTTCTGAAAGGCAAAATACTGTGTAACTGAACCGCCTACTTACGTAGGCAGATGTCCACATGGTCGTTTGGTAAGTCATGAAATCTTTGATATTTGGTCCGAAGAATTGGGAATAATGTAAGGCCCGATTGCCTTCAACAGATCATATCTGTGGGCAAGGGTATCTGATTACCAGCGTCCGACACAATCAGTTTGTTACAAGAGGTAAAATTGTTCTTTATGATCCGTATTGATTCTAGTATCACAATATGAAAGTATTAATTTATCCAGCATGTTCAATACTATGTATTACAATCTAAAGGACTGATTAAATATTACATGTTTCGGCTCCATTTAGCCATCATCAGTACATTAAGGGCTGTTGGAAACAATGTGAACCGAGTATACAAGCGTTAGAGCGTTGGTCATACTGCAAATCTGTAAAAATGAAGGTATATCTGGCGTCGTTGTATTGTTATCAGCTGCAGAATTAAGCCAGCCAGATCGCTTCGCGGGCGAATTCGAATGGGCATTATAAGGCGGTGTTTGTAAATCTGCACCTGGGTTTCTCTGGCTTGAGAGTCATGCTGAGAAATGAGCATCAAACACTAACACACCGTTGGTTTCACCCATTGCCACCGTAGCGTGCTTGCTATGGGCAGAGCCTAACATCAGGGAGTCCTTGTTCAACTCCCTCCTCTGGAGAAGTTTGTTTCCTTCATTGGGGGTTCTCAAGCCAGTCACATGCCACGTGCAGATTTAGCAAAACCGCGTAGCAAAGCCCATTTAAAATCGCCTGCGAAGCGATCAGCTTGGCTAACTTCAGCAGCGGATGAAATGAAAACGGCGCGAGATATCGACGTACGTTTCAAATTGCTTATCAGTATGACCAACCATTCAACGTTAACATACGAAGATCACGTTGTTTCTTCTGAACATACTGTATTTAATACATAAAGTAATTGTAAAATAATTCAAGTTGAAAAATATTTTATATTTTAAATATGTAGTGATGATGACTCAATAGAGCCGAAACATATATGTAATGTTATTATAATATTTAATCAATATTTTATATTGTAATACATTGTATTGAACAATGTGGATAAATTAATACTTTCATGTTGAAATCAGTTTTTGTCCGATCGGGCTGCAAGGTGGATGTAATTAAAGTGCGGTCATACTTTAAAATTGCTCTTCTTCTTGGCAGTAAAGGTGGTCGGTACAATGTAGATCTATGGGTGGTAGGGCGTTTCGGTATTGCATGTGGGGTGGTGGCCATTGAGTGATTACGTGTAGCAACTGAGGTCCAGGTGTAAACACGTTCTTCAATGGCCAGTACCAAGGCAAATTTCTACATGGCCACCTGCATCGTACACTTCAGCGGTAACGTCCGGCACTGCTGGACACGTCGTCATTCAAGATAAACGCCACAGCTCACATTGGCTCCCGACAGAGACCTCGCAAGGCGGTGGTGGTAGAAAGTCTCAGGGCACCTCCCTGTTCACCAAATCTGAGTTCATGAGACTTTGATCTCATTCTAACTGAATTAAGTCGTTGCGATGGATGAGCTTTACAGACTGAGCGGCCATCATAACTTCATATCGGCGACAAATAGTATACATTGACGCAACGACTACCACCGATTGTATCCATCCCGTTCCCTTTCAGTGACAATGATGACCGGCCGCCCTGGGGAACTATTATGAAGAATGCTTGCTGTTTTCACCACAAGTTTTCAACGTAGAATTAAATTCCTCGACAACGGGTTCATGGAAATGAAGATTTTAAAACACTTTTAGTGTTTGGGTAGAAGGCAAATATCGCCGAAAATATTCAACGTAATTACGTTTAATATCTCAATTGGCAGATAAAGGAGGAGATTACCTGTTGAAAAAAGAAAGAAAATCCGAAACGTAATTTTTATGAAATAGCCCCTAAAAGTAAGGCAAAATTTGTGCTAAATATGTGACGTCACACGCATACTCTGTTATAAGATGACGCTGTGTTGACTCACGTGCTCAGTTGGACGTTAGCTGTCGTTGTGAATACATCGTGGTCAGGCCCTGCTGCCTACCGCCAATTTTTGTTTAGTTTGCACAAAATTACTACAACACATCGTTCTAGGTGCGCATCATTTAATTTTTCCCTGCGTTAGCTTCTGCACTCCCATCCCATTTCATATTCACGCTGAGACGCAGCTTGCTTTGGACTTCCAACAGAAATGGTGGACTTCCGTGCTGTAACGTTATCAGAACATATAGCACAGGAATTATGCAACGATCCGCGTATACAGGGTGTTTCAAAAATAGGGGGCATAATTTCAGGTATGTATTTGTTAAATGTAGACAATCAAAATAGTGCATTACAACATGTGTCCGGAAATGCTTCATTTCCGAGTTATGGCATATACAACACTGAACTTCACCGGAAAGTTTTTCTTACACAGGTCATTGTCATTACAGAAGAAGTTCAAAATGTCCACCTCCTGCTTGAATACAGACCTCACATCGATGTCTCAGTGACCTGCGAGCACGATACCAAACTCCAGGAGTATTGCGTATGTCCTCACACGATGCCACAATTCGATTCCGAAGGGTTTCCACATCAGGAACCGGAGACGAATACACCGATGATTCTAAATGGCCCCACAAGTAGAAAATGAGAGTGTTCAGATCAGGTGAGCGTAAAGAACAAGCAATCGGGCCATCTGTATCTATCCATCGATCAGGAAACATTCGATCCAAGTCAATGAGGCATCGATGTGCGGTCTGTATTCAAGCAGGAGGTGGACATTTTGAACATCTTCTGTAATGACAATGACCTGCGGAAGTAAAACGTTCCGGTGACTTCAGTGTTGTGAACGCCATAATTCGGAAATGAAGCATTTCCGGACACATGTTGTAATGAACTATTTTGATTGTCTACATATAACAAATACATATCTAAAATTATACATACATACATTATCATTGCCATTGCCATTATCATTATAGACTGTTATGCCTTTCAGCGTTCAGTCTGCAAGCCTCTGTGAATTTTGCTAAACGTCGCCACAATCCTCGATTTGCAAACAGTGTTGTGGCCTCATTTAGTTCTATACCTCTTGTCTTTAAATCGTTAGAAACCGAGTCTAACCATCGTCGTCTTGGTCTACCTCTACTTCTTTTACCCTCCATAGCAGAGTCCATTATTCTCCTAGATAACCTATCCTCCTCCATTCGCCTCACATGACCCCACCACCGAAGCCGGTTTATGCGTACAGCTTCATTCATCGAGTTCATTCCTAAATTAGCCTTTATCTCCTCATTCCGAGTTCCCTCCTGCCATTGTTCCCACCTGTTTGTACCAGGAATCATTCTTGCTGCTTTCATGTCTGTTACTTCTAACTTATGAATAAGATATCCTGAGTCCACCCAGCTTTCGCTCCCGTAAAGCAAAGTTGGTCTGAAAACAGACCGATGTAAAGATAGTTTCGTCTGGGAGCTGACTTCCTTCTTACAGAATATTGTTGATCGCAGCTGCGAGCTTACTGCATTAGCTTTACGACACCTTGATTCAATCTCACTTATTATATTACCATCCTGGGAGAACACACAACCTAAATACTTGAAATTATCGACCTGTTCTAGCTTTGTATCACCAAACTAACATTCAATTCTGTTGAATTTCTTACCTACTGACATCAATTTAGTCTTTGAGAGGCTAATTTTCATACCATACTCATTGCACCTATTTTCAAGTTCCACGATATTATACTGTAGGCTTTCGGCACAATCTGCCATTAAGACCAAGTCGTCAGCATAGGCCAGACTGCTTACTACATTTCCACCTACCTGAATTCCTCCCTGCCATTTTATACCTTTCAGCAGATGATCCATGTAAACTACAAACAGCAAAGGTGAAAGATTACAGCCTTGTCTAACCCCTGTATGTACCCTGAACCAAGAACTCATTCTACCATCAATTCTCACTGAAGCCCAATTGTCAACATAAATGCCTTTGATTGCTTTCAATAATCTGCCTTTAATTCCATAGTCCCCCAGTATGGCAAACATCCCTCGGTACCCCGTCATATGCTTCCTCTAGATCTACAAAACATAAACACAACTGCCTGTTCCTCTCGTAGCATTTTTCAATTACCTGGCGCATACTGAAAATCTGATCCTGACAGCCTCTCTATGGTCTGAAACCACACTGGTTTTCATCCAGCTTCCTCTCAACGACTGATCGCACTCTCCCTTCCAAGATGCCAGTGAATACTTTGCCTCGTATACTAATCAATGAGATACCTCGATAGTTGTTGCAATCCTTCCTGTTCCCTTGCTTATAGATAGGTGCAATTACTGCTTTTGTCCAATCTAAAGGTACCTTACCACCACTCCACGCTAATTTTACTACTCTATGAAGCCATTTAATCCCTGCCTTCCCACTATACTTCACCATTTCAGGTCTAATTTCATCTATTCCTGCTGCCTTATGACAATGGAGTTTATTTACCATCCTTTCCACTTCCTCAAGCATAATTTCACCAACATCATTTTCCTCCTTCCCATTTGCTTGTCTGTTCACAACACCACCAGGATGATTTCCTTTTACATTGAGAAGATGTTCAAAATAATCCGTCCACCTCTCCAGTGATTCCCTGGGATCTATTATGAGTTCACCTGAATTACTCAAAACACTGTTCATTTCCTTTTTCCCTCCCTTCCTAAGATTCTTTGTTACTGTCCAGAAAGGTTTTCTTGCTGCTTGACCTAACCTTTCCAGGTTATTACCTAAATCTTCCCATGACTTCTTTTTGGATTCAACAACTATTCGTTTCGCTCTGTTTCTTTCATCTACATACAACTCCCTGCCTGCCTCGGCCGTTGTTTGGAGCCATTTCTGATAAGCCTTCTTTTTACGTTTACAGGCTGCTCTCACTTCATCATTCCACCAAGATATTCGCCTTTTCCCATCTTTACACACAGTTGTTCCTAGGCATTCCCTTGCTGTTTCTACTACAGCATCCCTGTATGCCACCCATTCACTTTCTCTATCCTGAACCTGCTTACTGTCTAGTGTTCGAAACTTCACACTAATCATATCCATGTACTTCCGTCTAATTTCCTCGTCCTGGAGATTTTCTACCCTTATTCTTTTGCAGACAGATTTCACTTTCTCTACCTTAGGCCTAGAGATACTTAGTTTAATACAGATCAGATAGTGGTCTGTATCATCGAAAAATCCCCGGAAAACTCGTACATTCCTAACAGATTTCCTGAATTCGAAGTCTGTTACGATATAGTCTATTATGGATCTGGTACCCCTAGCCTCCCATGTGTAGCAGTGAATAGCCTTATGCTTGAAGAATGTGTTCGTAACAGCTAAACCCATACTAGCACAGAAGTCCAGCAAACGATCCCCATTCCCATTAGCTTCCATATCTTCCCCACATTTACCAATCACCCTTTCGTATCCTTCAGTTCTATTCCCAACTCTGGCATTGAAATCGCCCATTAGCACTATTCTATCCTTGCTCTATAATTTGTAGTTTAAAAATAGGCAATTCCCAGTAGCAGTTATGATTACTAGAAACGAATACTCTCTCTCCTTAGTTGGTGATCATCCGTGAGTGGGAGAGAAGAGTATTCATTCATTCATTCATTCATTCATTCATTCATTCATCATTTACTTATGATGTAGTATTGAGACAACCTGCAAACGCATATGAGTACCTCAGGAACATATTTCTTTTTGGCGTCATAATTTCCTTGTATCACATGTGGTTCATGCGTCCATGAACGTATGATTTGTTGGCAAATTTCACTATTTTCGGTACCTCTCCTACTTGTCTGAATTTAAGTTTGATGTTGCTCTTACCTTAATTGTTTTAGGTTTGGTTATTTTTCGTTGATTTATTACAAGTTCCCTTTGACGTTCAATCATGTCACAGGTTATACGAGCACTGCATGCCTATTTTCTTTCTTTCGCTTCCCGGACTTACGTCATTTTTGTCGCGTGTTCATTGGTTACATTACTTTGACATGACTGTTTGCGTCATCGGTAACTTGTTTCCAGTTGACACCGAGAATGTATTCTTCTGCGTCTTTCTACTTTTCCATTGGTTACTTCTGTTTTTCCTCTTTGCCTTTGTTATATTATTAATTAATTGGAAATTATTAATATTCTTTCTGGACTTCTCTTTTCTCGTTATTTTGTATTTTTGATAAGGTTCTTCATGTAATTTTTAGTAATTACTACTGTTAGCGTTGCAGCGCTACTTTTTCGGATCTGGAACCTTCTGCAGTGCTTCTTAAGGACTGCCACTCATCATGTTCTCCAGGATTCGGCTCCTCACTCTCAACGAGTACGCGGTACGTCTATGCTGACTTCTCGTCCAGGCTGATAGTTTCGCCGCGCATTTGGAGGCGGCATTTTGATGACATGCATTCATTTCGCCTTGCTTGGGGCCGTTGACCTGGGCTTGCTCTCCTCTTTGAACGAGAGCATGTCAACCCGAGCACTCTCTACATTACTGCAGCTGGCCTGTCCTGCACTTCTATTTTACTGAATTCCATTAATGCCAGCCTGGACTTAGCATTCTGCACAAATTTGTGCCTTACTCTTATGAATATTTTAATCTACGTTTTTATCAGCATGTCTGGAAGACGACATTTTTTACTGAAATGTTTGCCTTCAAAGATTTGTCTATAGCACTACAGTGTTGGATTATTTATTTGACAGTTTTAATATTTGGCAACCATTTCTTTCAATTGTTATCTCTCTAGTGGAGAACTTAATGCTCCAAGTCTGGCTTCAAGTTCGTCATTAAATTTGTTTACGCAAACCACTTTTATATTTAACTATGTCATTGTTGATGTTTTTAATATCAATTTATGCTGTTAAATTTCAATATTGGTCTGGCTTGGAGCAGCCTCCAAGTTAATATAATTTTCAGATATTCTGAATTTTGTCAGCTTCAATCTCTATTCACATTTATGTGCACAGCCGGTGGTCGGTTTGGCTCAAGGACAAGTGTACGCTACCTGATTTTCAAGTTTAATGATTGTTTAAATCATTAAAATTATTTATCGTTGTTTTCTTAAAGATTATAATAAATGTTGTGACTGCTGATCCTTTATCATTTCCCGTTTTTGTCCAACCCTTGTCCCGTTTCCCTACGGGGTCGGGTATGAGGTGAGATGAATTTGTCGTGGCGGTTTTTTATGACCGGATGCCCTTCCTGACGTCAACCTCATCAGAGGAGTTAATGAGAGATGAAATGAATGACGTGATATATGATAGTAGGGAGAGGGTGAAACCCGGTGCCGGCACATAGCCTACTCCTGTCGAATAGCACCAAGGGGGTCTGCTCAAGGCTTAACGTCCCCATCCGACGGACGAATCACTATCAACAGCGTCATATGCCCTCACTCCATATGAGCACTGCGGAGAGGTTTGGAATTTAATCCAGGCTTTTGGCACGCAATCTAGTGATTAGAAATTGTATACCACCACCTCCCCTACCCTGCCGGCCAACATTCTGATGGTGAAAATTTTTTCGACCAACGGGACTCGAACCGGCTAACCTCGGTGTTAGACCGTTTTTAGACTTCAGCGCCTTAACGATCATGGCCACCAGGCGGGCTCCTTTATCATTTCCCGTAAAACTTGGAATTCCTCTCTGGCTTTTCCTTGTTTTCCAACATGTTTGAGTACTCTTTACTCACTTTTAACCCGGTTAATATATTAATCACAAAGAAGAAGCTGTAGCACTTGCTTGGGAAATGTTGATGTGTACCTCTCAGTATCGAGGAAAGCAAATGATTCAATAAAAATATATAATAATATTGTATTTGAGCCTAAAAAGGATTGAGATTGATTTGAAGTAGATCAACAAGTGAAGTAATGTTGGGCATAACACTCAAAACTGGTCTTAATCAATATGTGTCATTTAATTGCCCAAAATGCTGTGTAAATACAGCTCGAATTAACCTATTTTAAAGTGAAATATATTGGTAAAATTCTCAGGTATGTACCAAATTATGTAATCATACACGTTCTAAATTTGAGTAAAAAATTTGTGTTCATTATTTTATAGGTTTCTTTTACTTTGTCAATCCTTCCCAGCATGAAAACATTTAGAACTTGTGCATTTTAATTACCCTCCTAAAAAGGATGAATAATCACTTTAACGTACGTAATGAAAGTAACAAGTGACAGAACCATATTTACCGTCGGAACACGATGTACTCACCAGTTTCAAATGCTATTCATCGGAAAATATCCAAGGTGAAAAGGTGAGGAAATTTTGAAATTCTTCTGTTAAAATAAATAATTGACGTGATACTTCACATCGTAACTCACTGCCCCTTGACGTTACGTTTCCCCACTATAGGGGAACTGACTGAATTTTGGCCCTTAGCAAACCATCGGTATGTTAATATCTGTATCTAAACACATGAATATATAATCAGAAATCAGAAATAAAATAATTTGTGATTTCTGTTAACAAAATCTGCTCTATCCTCTGCTGCCAGGCTTCGTAATTCTTGTATTGCTGAATGTAAATCAAGTATTTGTAATTGTAGACTTTGACATGTGGGACCGCACTCACATAATTGTTCTGGTGTGTTATCCTGGGCTGTCTCTTAGCTTACTGATCATCAACGGCGTATTCTCGGTAAATGAAGGACAGGGCGAATCACTAAGAAAGTCCACTTGAAGTATCTCCAGACTTACTGAACTTATCGATCCTTTGCTTCAATATTTACAAGGATCGCGAAATAATTTACTTCCCTTTTTCGTGGAATTATTAACAATTTAGATACGCATAGCAATATCGCATTCTTTACGTTGACCTCTACACGTTTTATCTGACAGAACATCTGTGTTTAGTCAGGAAAAAATCTGGAATGCACTCATGTACTTAACGTAAAATTATTCTTTAGGGAAAGCAATAATTTATCAGACTGTACTTCCTAAAATGTGGCGCGTATATTGAATGTTGGTCAGTAGCAAAGTAGCAACCGGTCATGGCTGGTAGGTATGTATAAGTCACGACCTAATAATGATCATATGTTGTGCTTTGTCCAGTTTGGACGACAATAGTTAAATTGGAAATAAATACAGCTATTTCACAATTAGGATACATTCATTGTAAAGGCGACTAATTAAAAACGGGAGATGACATCATGAAAATTGTACAATATTCGTTTGTCCGAAACACAGAATCAACAGAAACATAATTTATTCAGTTGCGAAAATATGACAAACATGGAAATATTTCAAGCGATCAGTCAGCCCCGCTGTTGATACAGAGAATGTGAAATGCGGACGTAGCGGGCACTGTACAGGCAATGAGACAACAGTGCAACCGTAGGTGGAATTGATCATCTGACGGGGACTTCATCCGAACATTCTGAAACTTCTGTCCGTTTCAGCTGTACAATTTCAATCCGACGTCGTTATAAAGAAATTTAAGCAATTAGCAGCACTTATTATAAATTCCGATAAGGATTTAATGAGTAAACTCTTCACAGTTAATGAGATATCTTTGGAGATGATTAGCAAAGTTTGTTCCTCATTAATGAGAATACTACCAATGTGCATTTTTTTTTTAGAGTTACGAATAAAGAGAAATCTATTAAAACGAATGGAACATTACTATGTGTAATAGTGTAGCATTTACCAGGTAAAGGCCTTCTTTGTTCTGAAAAGTATTTTAATAATGACGGTATTATTTCTTTTGACAAAGAACGGTGGAACTGAGCGGACATGAAGCGCGACCCATCGGTCGGAGCTTTTCTATCATTTATAGCATTTACCACAACAGAAAGAAATTGATTCTGATCCTTGAACACTCACTATAGTCTAACTAATCGAACAGTTGGTATTTTGATCCCTTGATTATAGATTTATGGTGATCCTAGGAGGATGAATATGTTTCTGGTAGTCGTCTCCTCGGAGCAAGTTTGCTATGTAAAGGTATTTTCAAATAAAGCAGATAAATGACGCGAAACACTGAATAAATTCTCTCAAAACTAGTACGAAGCAATGAATTAACAAGTGACATAGTCTTATCAAAATCTACAGTATGTAAGTAACAGTGGTTTACTTAGGATATACGTAAGTTCTGTTGGGATATTCTCAACGGACTTGCGAATATTAAAGAGGAATGTAGCATAAAGTCAAGAAAAATGTTTTACAGAAGAATGCAAAACAACCGGAAATATTTTCGAACTAGTTATTTAATTAATTCTGCAATGTATAAAGTAAAACGACGAGATGGGAACCAGCATGTGTTGTAGATAAGTTTAGTACAGTATCATAATGCCGTCATTGCCCTGTTTCGCTTGCGAAAATTGACCTCTTATTTGGTATTTATTTGATACGGTGGTTTAATGGAATTATAATCTTTTGTTTCATATGTCAATTTAAAATTAAACTATTTCATGTCAGGTGTACTATCTAGTCCTTCAGGAAATTTTTGCTCACCAGAGGAATTAGTTCTTTTTATTTCCTTCTGGAACTTTAAAAATAATTCCCATAATATATCAATACTCGAAAGTCATACTCTATATCTTTGAGCCATAAACTCAAAAATTGAGGTCTACATCACTTTTTATTTGTTACTAGCTGATGTACCCGTGCTTCGCTACGGGATTCTCAGAAAGACTTACTTTGTGGTTTTCCTTACTGAAATCAACATGGGTCATTACAAAAACGTAAGTATGAATGTAGCGATTAAAAGCAATGCTATCATATAAAATACTCGATCAAATGGAAAGCCGCACGTTTTATCACTTTTAACGAACAGTGCTGCGGTTAGATTGCGGTGCCAATCTAATAGTCCAAAGTTCCAGAGCTGGGATGACCAGGCCGCAGATTGCCATGAACACTCATCTGCCATTATTCCGCTAAATATGCACACTGTTCATTCCAATCAGTGCCTCAGAGTAGGGATTGAATAGCCCGAATGCTATGATGATCCAGTGTGTTACGTACCAGTAGTATCAGAAAATGTATAAACCAGGGGAATGGCATGCTAAGGAAGAAAGTTATCTAACTCCCCAGCTACTTCCCGTCAATATTCAGGCAGGCTGTTACACTCTGTACGACTGGACGAGTTGACCGTGTGGTTAGCGGTGCGCAGCTGTGAGCTTGCATCCGAGAGATAGTCGATTCGAACCCCCATTGTCGGCAGCGCTGAAGAGGGTATTCCGTGGTTTCCCACTTTCACACCAGTCAAATGCTATGCCTGTACCTTAGTTAAAGCCTAAGGCACTCCTAGCCCTTTCTTATCCCATCGTCACCATAAAACCTATCTATGTCGGTGCGACGTAAATCAAATAAAAAATACTCTGTACGCAGCAGTAATCCTATCTACCGGAGATGAGGGGCAACGGAAGACACAAAGCACATCACGACAAACAATGGTCATTGTAATGTTATTGTTGATCAATGTTATGATCTTTCTATATTGTAGGCCTACACATTTAGTTTTCTTTCGACTCTGTGATTTGTAAAATATTTTTTACCGTAAACTGTAGTTTCTTATTCTCCGACTTTACATACCGATTTTCATTAAATACTCTTTACCCATTTTCTCGTTACTCGGCGCTTATATGGACTTAGTAACAAAAATCCAAATTCATGAATATCTTTGTGATCATAGCCAGTACGGTAACAATGTATAAGACATGAATAACATGAAATTTAATACTATGTAACCTTAGTTATGCAGCGTTCATCGATTATACCTCTAATAAGAAATATTTGATAATTACATTTTACGCCTTCCCCTAAACTACCATTTCACTCAGCGTGAATAAAATAATTTACAGCCTAGACTATAGCGACTTATTTTCTGACTTTGCATACCGATTTTCATCAAGATAGGACTACTAATAACAACACTATTTGAGATTAATTTTTTTTTTGCTAGGGGCTTTACGTCGCACCGACACAGATAGGTCTTATGGCGACGATGGGATAGGAAAGGCCTAGGAGTTGGAAGGAAGCGGCCGTGGCCTTAATTAAGGTACAGCCCCAGCATTTGCCTGGTGTGAAAATGGGAAACCACGGAAAACCATCTTCAGGGCTGCCGATAGTGGGATTCGAACCTACTATCTCCCGGATGCAAGCTCACAGCCGCGCGCCTCTACGCGCACGGCCAACTCGCCCGGTGAGATTAAATTTTAGGCCTTCCCCTAAACTACCATTTTTCTCAGTGTGAATACAATTATTGACAGCCTACATTGTAGCGTTTTATTCTCCAACTTTGCACACCCATTTTCTTTAAAATACCACCAATAATAACATAATGAGAATTCAATTTTAGGCCTTCCCCTAAACTACCATTTCGCTCAGCGTGAATAAAATAATTTACAGCCTAGTCTATAGCGACTTATTTCCTGACTTTGCATACCGATTTTCATCAAGATAAGACTACTAATAACAACAACAATATTTGAGATTACATTTTAGGCCTTCCCCTAAACTACCATTTTTCTCAGTGTGAATACAATTATTGACAGCCTACATTGTAGCATTTTATTCTCCAACTTTGCACACCCATTTTCTTTAAAATACCACCAATAATAACATAAATATTTGAGAATTCAATTTTAGGCCTCCCCCAAAACTACCATTTCACTCAGCGTGAGTAAAATGATTTACAGCCTAGATTGTAGAGGCTCATCCCCCGATTTCACATACCGATTTTCATTAAATTCTCTTCAACCGTTTTCTCGTGATGCGTGTACAGACAGACAGACAGACAGACAGACAGACAGACAGACAGACAGACAGACAGACAGACAGACAGACAGACAGACAGACAGACAGACAGACAGACAGACAGACAGACAGACAGACAGACAGACAGACAGAAATTACGGAAAAGTAAAAAGTGCATTTTCTTGTTACTATGGACATGACTGATACAGAAATACCATTCTTTTCAAATTCTGAGCAATGTACAGACAACTCTTATTTTATATATATAGATTTAGCTTCTAGTTAACCGTACATTAACTTAGAAATGTATTATCCAACACACAATCAACAAGGCACGTATAAAGCTTAGATTACTAAATTAGGATTGTCCAATCTTTCCACAATCGGCTTGCGGGCATCCCAATCCTCTGCATTTCCAGAGAAGGTCCAGGACGGCCATTCGTTGACGATGTTGTTTGCTTTGGTTCGACAGAGTCAGAGTTTGGAGAGGATACCTTCTCATACCATTTAGGATTGGATCGGACTCCATTGAGAGCAAATCAAACATAGCTGGAGGAAGTTGTACTGAACGATGAGGAAACGAAGTACAGCGGACGCTGTTTATGATGATCTCTTTGGGATATAGTTAGACTGATAATATTAACCAATAGATAAAAATGTCAATTTGTTAATAACTTACACGAAATAGGTTGTGAAATTTGTAACTGTATTGCTGCATTAAATTGATTTATGTTGGTAATCTATCGTGTATGTTAAGTATTGAGTCAGAAGGCTGTATGATCCTCAAGAGGTCCGTCATCAGCTGTCATAGATGGCCTGGAGTGAGGTAATTTCCAGTTGATTTCCTCAGAAGTTGCAATTACATATCAGTCGGATAAATCCACTCTAAATCACGCAGGAACAGACCGTATGAGAGAACTTTACTGTAGTAATAAGGACTGCTGCACAGGGAATGGCATTCCTAGAATCGCTCATAACTTGGACAATTTCATGTTTTAAAGGGAAAGGATGTGACTGAGGCAGGTATGTAAAAGTAACACGTTTGTTCTGACCCTTACCAGAAGGCACAGTGCACTGCAAACACTGGAACTCTGTAGCAAAAGGACGTGATGGCAGGTTTGGAACTGGTTGAACTGACGGCCACGGGAGTAGATGACAGATACGGAACAGGGATGTGTCAATATCAACAATAGATTACCTGAAGCTGCAATATTTTTACCTCCCGTGTGATCCAAACCTTTCTTTTTAACTTGTTTTACATCTGTGATTTTTCTTTGTCTTCTACTGCAGGGCTCAATGATCTGTAAAGAGAAATAGGATAGAATAATGTATTTATATGTTCAGTCCTCAGCCCTAAGGCTGATTGGATCCTCAACAGCTCCACCATTAGCTGTCATAGATGGCTTAGGTATCGCTGAAGAGGCGTACTAGGGAAACGAGGAGTGAGGTAGTTTCCAGTTGCTTTTCTCCCTACACCATTCATAACAGGGACTGGTGGCATAAGGAATGGTATTACTAGCATCACTCTTATCTCAGTCATTTTCATATTGTCAAACCCAAGAATAAGACTGAGACAGAGCAATGAAAGAAATAAATTTATCCTAGCCCATACCAGAAGACAAAGTGCACTGTAAACACTACATATCGCCAGCAAAGGTATAAATAGAATAGAATAGAATAGAATAGAATAGAATAGAATAGAATAGAATAGAATAGAATAGAATTGAATTGAATAGAATTGAATTGAATTGAACTGAATTGAATTGAATACTCCCAACCCCCAGTTCAGGATCACCTCAAACTAGGGAAAGAGCACCCTTTATCTCAATTCATTAAGTTTGATATATGCATTACCTTCTCGGCTTATACTTATTTGACTTGTACTGCACTAAAAACAATGTATTTTGTCCTAGACGTTAACAATAATATATCGTCTAAGAAAACACGTATTTTCCCTTTCCATAGCCTATTTAGTGCTTACTTTTGTGTCACAGGTTTTTGGAGTATCCTACCATTACAACATGCCTTACTTAACGGTTGAATTAAGAATAGAAGAGGGCCGATGACCTCAGATGTTAGGCTCCTTTAAACAACAGGCATTGATAGAAGATGTACGGCCAGTATCCTGTATTTGGGAGATAGTGGGTTCGAATCCCACTGTCGACAGCCCTGAAGAAGGTTTTCCGTGGTTTATCACTTTCACACCACGCAAAAGCTGGGGCTGTACGTTAATTAAGGCCTCGGTCGCTTCCTTCCAACTCCTAGTCCTTTCCTGCCCCATCGTCCCCATAAAACCTATCTGTGTTGGTGCGACGTAAATCAGTTTGTAAGAATAGAAGATAACACTACAATAAACGATTTACGTCGCGCCGACACAGATAGGTCTTATGGCGAAGATGGGACAAGGAAGGGCTAGGAGTGGGAAGGAAGCGGCCGTGGCCTTAATTAAGGTACAATCCCAGCATTCGCCTGGTGTGAAAATGGGGAAACAACGGGAGACCATCTTCAGGACTGCCAACAGTGGGATTGGAACCCACTATCTCCCGGATGCGAGCTCACAGATGCGCGCCCCTAACCGCGCGGCCAGCTCGCCCGGTGATATTATATTTAACCTACTAGTAATTTTATTCATTATACTAGGACGAGCAGGCCTCTTATCCTTCGTATCCTTATCTATTATTATTCTCGTTCGTATTCGTATTGATTTTTTTATATTTCCCTTTTCCACGTACTTCTCACAATACAGAAAAATTGCTATTCTTCCCCGTGTAAGCCACTCCTTATTTAATATTTTAACAATTGTGCAGGATTCTCTCTCTCTCTCTCTCTCTCTCTCTCTCTCTCTCTCTCTCTCTCTCTTCCTATTTTGGCATTTCACTTCCCAGATATTTAACTCTCAGTTCTTCGGTTACCCTACAAACTCTTAATAGATGCGCTCCCCCCTTCCATTCCTTCTCCACAGAGTGGATACTGATTTTCCTTATTTCTCTCTCTCTGACCCTTAATTTTATATACTCCCGTTAGAGATAAGACATGGATTATTGAGTGCCGAGCATCAGGAAATATTGGGGGGAGGGGATGAGAAAGCAATCCTGAGATGGATTATTAAACAGTGGGGAAAAGGGGGGAATTGAACAGGTATTTATGTGAGACAAAAAAGGCCTGCGAGAGTAAAATGAAGGAGGGTGAGTTAGAGGGTGGGCAAGGGAATAGGGGGGTGGAATAGTTATGTATATAAGGGAAGGGGATACTATGATAAAATTCTAATGGATTAGAGAATATAGGGTTTGAGTACTTAGTTATGTGGAGTTGGGTAATGATACGGGATTGCATGGTCTGTTTGTTTTAAAGTTGGCTGGAATGCAAGTGCTGAAATGCTGAGTGTTGTTGTTTGATTTATTGATTAGGTGTAGGTCAGGAACAATAATGTGACGCAAGTAAAGAGCACAATAAGGACACTGGATGAGCACGTTTGAACATTGAGTGAGTGACTGCTACAGCTAATGACTGCTAGAAGAATACTATATCATTCTTATTATTATTATCCTTATTATTATTATTATTATTATTATTATTATTTATTATTATTTATTTTACTCTGCATGTGAACATATATAGGGGCGAAGTCGCCTGTTATGCTCAATAAATGTTCTAGTTCTAGTTTATATACTCCCGTTAGCCACCATATCTTTTCTCTCAGTACAATTTTACAAAATTCCAGCAGAGTCCTTTTAGTACCACAATCTGCCATAATCGTCTGTTTCTCAATATTCTTCATTCTAACCGTACGCATAGAGAAAAAAATGATGAACGCCGTAATCTTCATGCTTTATGCCTTCTCCATCGAATACTCTCCTCATGCTCACCTCCCTACTTGTACAGTCAATTTCACCACTTCTCATCCAATCATAGTTTCGGAACACGGTCAAAATCTGATACACTCTTATGTATTCCACCTCACCGCACCACACGATACACAAAGTCATTTGTTATTTCTTCGGCAAGACAACGGAATACACTACCCGTCTCTGTCAGAGGAGACTCACCTGCTAGTTTTAGGCAACATTTTCACCGCTACCTACTAAGTAATGTTATAGAAATATTGTAGATTTAGCCTTCCTATAGACTTTATATAATCCTACTCTTGTTACCAAGGTTAATAGAAATTAGCTTATCATGTCATAATTGTGTACATAATCATCTTCATCTTCTTCAACATCATCATCATTATTCTCCTATTTTCCTAGTTTATATTTTAATTTTTATCATAATATTGTATTGTTCAGTAGTTTCAAGACATTTCAATTGTAAATGTATTTATTTTTATTTTGCATACTTAGATACTGTATTTTCTGGTTAGATGGAAGAGACGGCCTAATGGCCTTAATCTTGCCAGAAAAAATAAATCAATTGTATTGTATTGTATTGAACATTTAATTTATTTTATATTTAGATACAAAACTTATCGTCACTACATGAGAATAGGGCTAAACCTCCTGACAGGTATGAAGTACGATGAATTTAAAATGATAGTAATATATTGTATACTTCTAAAACCAGTAATTTACGCACGTCTTGCATATCTTGAAGCTAGGCTCGGTTCATTCTTATCCGACACGCAGTACCATATATCATTTCTAGCTGCTATACACAATGTATTCACAGCTAAATGTGAGGGATATAATGGACTTGTACAAAAGAATAGAGTAAGAGTTTATTATCCGTTAAGTTTGGGACGGAGCTGCAGATAATTAAAAGCCAGTGTCCGTATCTTCCTCCTCCGAGCTGACTTTGTACCAACGGGATTTATTATTGTACTGTTTTTAATTTCCTGTCCCCGGAGGTGCAGAATGTTAATTTTCTTCCGTCGCCAGAATCTTTCAGACTTCCAGTGAGATAGAAACTTCATTTTAACATAGCACTAGAAAATTAACTTTCCAACACTCTCTTTGCTAGTTTCTCGTGATTTGAAGAAAAGGGAAATGAAACATGCAAAAGTTAAATAATTTTTTAAAACTCTTCTCTGACTGGTTTTCATACATCTTGATAGTGTTTTATACGTATGCTTCAAATGAAAAACGAAACCCCTTTTCCCACTGCGAAAATCAAATTTTCACAAATATGTCTTCCGGTCAAGGCTATCTATTAACGGCTGCTAATAACGATAGCCTGTACGGTTGCTAGGTAACATTGCCTGACCATCCCTCTATACCTTACATCACTGCCTGCACGATTGCTAGGTAACATTGCCTGACCATCCCTCTATACCTTACATCACTGCCTGCACGGTTGCTATGGTTACACTTACGCCACACATTTTGAGGAGTTAGGCTACGTTACACAACTTTTCGGATGACCTCCATCCATAAGACATATGAGCCATAAGATATATTTATGTCAAAACTAAATGGAGAAAAATTGTTGTAGGATAATTCATTAAGTCGGGATGATAAGTACACCGACATGAACACATAGCAACACCGCAGTCTATTACACACAGTCAAAAAGCTCAGTCGATAGGAAGTTGATTTGCCGTTTACAGAGCGTCACGGGCGGTTGAAGTCGCTAGAACTCTGAAGATGCCGTGCATTTTAACATGGATATATTTTTGGACTGGGCGTCTATATGGAATTACCGTCATCGGTTTAACAATGACAATTTTGTGAGAACAGAAAACAGACAGCATGGTAACCAGGACACCATTGTTCGTCATCTGTCTATAATAAGTCTTCATCTTCGTCTTCCTCACTTTATTACCATGTCCCAGAACTCTGCCTTGTATATACAACAGGTACATATAATACCGTCCTTTAAACAAGTGTCCACTGTATTTGACTGGCGTCCTGTCTAGATACAGCAAAGGCCCTTACACACGCCGAAGTCACCGAAGGCAGTAGAAATTTTCTAATAATACGTATCATGCTAATATTCATGGCCACAAAATGGAAAGTTATGCATTTGGTTGGACGTGGCGCTATCTTGAGGAATGACATGGGAATGCTGTACACTGGATCAGCTGCCATAGTGTTGGATGTAGGTCATGAAGCTACATATATCTCTCGGTTTATCGGAAGTCCTATTTCCCCTGTGGGTGGAGTGAAAGGATGTACGAATGTCGATCAATTATAAACGGCATATTTGTTCTTGAACATCAACAGTTGGTAGGACTGGCCCCACGCTTCTCCTACGACAGGTCGTCGTCCTCCACGACAATGCGCAGCCACATAATGCAGCTGTAACTATCTCCAAGCTACAGGAAATGCACTGAACTACACTTGATCATCCTCTTTACAGCCCGAACTTATCGCCCTGCGATTTCTATTTGCTCGGACCGTTTAAAGAAATTCTAGGAGGGCAACGATTTCAAGATGACGAGAGTGTGGGAGACTTTGTGTGCAACTGGCTGGTGACACAACCCTGTTCCTTTTACGCTGAGGGCATCAAAAAGCTACCCATACGCTGAGATAAATGCATTTACAAAGCAGGCTACTATGTGAAAAAATAAATTTTAATTGCCTTGTGCTTTACAGTAAATGAATTTAATTAAAAATAAAATGTTTTAGGAGATAATTACTGTTTAATAAGATTTATAATTCTTCAAGGGTATGCGCGATTCATGTTTTTAACCTTTCCTCTCATATTGGCGTGATTTTCTTCATGTTTAGCTGAAACTAATCGAACTCCTTTTGATTTTGCAGAAGGGGAATCGGAGTTGGTTTCAGTATTTAATGTTGAATTTAGAAGAGGGGGATTTGCTTTTTTTAGCTGAATATACTAGTATTTTGTTTGTAAGAATATTATTTTGTATAATTTTCTTGGGAGGGGACGTTTTATCAATTTATTTTTTTAAGTTGACTTTTTTAGCTTTTATATTTATTTGCGTTCGAGGAACTCTTCCTCGATTTCGATATGATAAATTAATATATTTGGCGTGAAAGGCTTACTTACCCTTATCACTCAATTTTTATTTTTATTTTTAGGATTAAAGGTTTTTAAATTTTCTTTACTTATTTAATGTATTCTATTTAGTAAAGTTAATAGAAGAATTGAACTTCTGCCTTATGTTTTCAAAACATATGCTTTCTTAAGATTAATAACTAATTTACCAGATTATCCCTAATGTAAAAGGTTAGAGGATTTAAAATGTAATAAAGGAAATGTAGGACAGTGAGGATTTGACCAGTTAGAATATAAGGATCTTCTACTGGTCGAGCACCAATTCATGTTAGGAAGACAACAATAGAAACTATAGATCAAAATAGGATTTGGTTGATTGGATAAAATTGGATTCCACGGAATTTATTATTTGAGGTAGAAGGAAGGATGAGAAGAATTGCAATAGATATTACTAATGCAATTACACCTCCTAATTTATTAGGAATAGATCGTAGAATGGCATATGTAAAGAGGAAATATCATTCAGGTTGAATATAAACAGACGTAACTAAAGGATTGGCAGGAGTAAAATTATCGGGGTATATATAAGGTTCGAGAAGAGTTAATAATAGTAGGAAAGCTACTATCATGATGAAACCAAAAATATCTTCGAAGAAGAAACAAGGGTGGAATTGGATTTTATCTGAATTTCTGTTAAGACCTAAAGGGTTATTTGATCCTGTTCGATGAAGAAACAACTCGTATTAACTTTACCCCATTATGCCGTAAGAGGCTACTAGACGGGAGCAGTCAAAGAATCTGTACTCGCTTTTCCTTCTTTTAAGTCCAAAGACATATCCATGATTCTATGCTTCACCACGTAGCGGAGAAGTTTACATACATCTTTCTGGTTCCTTGTGTATTGCTCACAATTTATTTAGTTAACAGCCCGCATGTACATAGGCACATGATATATCTTACGAATGTTACAGAGTTCATTAAAGATGAATTCACGGGAAATGTTATTTACTTACATTGAAGAGGTTTAAATTTAAAGTAAAGGTGTCAGGGTGCAAAACTGAACGGTATGTCTAGGTGTAAGCCACTTAAAACCTTATAAATAAAATCTAAATTTGACTCTGAAAGAGTATAAATGGCGTTATATGTTTTGAAAAGAATAGACCAGATTACCGCATTGGGAAGCATTCTATATTTTCGCCACAATTCAGCTGCCGTACCTTTCTAGTGTTGTTGACAGTTCCGGTGGGTTGCATGACTTTGCTAAGAGCATGTATGAGGTTCTAAAGGCCGTCCGTACATTACTTCCTGAAAAGTTGGTCTTCTTTGTTCCAGGTTGATCGTTTTAGAATCGGCAGTTATGCCTGTACATTATCTGCGGAGGTATATTTGTTATATTAAATTGAGATTGCATTTCACGCCAATATCACATGCTGCAGTCGTAAACTGACTGGCTTAAAAGTAATTATAACACAATATCAGATTTTGTTCTAACAGTTTAACTTCGCACTGATAATGATATGTGTTTATCAACAGCGACATGGTAAATGATTCGCACTGTGAAGAAAGTTGCAGTTTCTTAAAGGTAGTGTGTGTATTTATATAAGATGGTGTTGTATTTACAATGAGGAGCTAATTATTAAGTCATTTTAAGCTGAACCTACTGTTCATACTAGTGTAAAATATTTACATTTTGTATGATTTTTTACGTAATGATGTATTTTTCTCACTTCATTCCATCGCAAGTTAAGCGAGCCATATTTAGAATAAAATCTAAGTCCAAAGGGATAGACAACACATAAATAGAATTTAGTGAGGGAACCACTGACCTAATTTCACTAACTGAAGCTCACATTTTAAGCATCTATTATTCTCTCCTTATGGAAAGGTTCCGTTAACGTCCAGCCCCCTAGAAGATCACCATCTGACTGCCGACTAGTGAATATATTTTCGGCTCCTTCAAAAGCTGTGGAATACATTGTAAACCAAAAACGTTCAACTCACAGTATTCTTGACGAACATCAGTTTGGTTTTCGATTCAGCCATTACAGCAGTACTAAAAGGCACAGACGCTATTCGCAATTTAGTCCAGCTCTTCTTGACTTCTCTAAAGCTTTTGATTCACTTGACAAACACGCACTACTTTCGGAACTATTCAAACCACATTTTTGACAGTCTCCAGTGGAACAACTCATACCTACACGGTCGTCAGCAGTGTGTAAAAAATAAAATTAACAAATAATCTTCCTAGCGATCCGTGTACTTTGGAGTGCCACAGGGGTATCTCTTAGGACCACTTTTGTTTGCCTTCTATTTGAATGATTTTGCATCCTTAATTAGCAGCTGCCAACAGTACACGCACAGTGATGATATACAGTTGAAGACTGAAAATGGGAAAGGGTGAAAGTGCCATAATGGCGAATAAATTTTTTGATTGAAATCGTATGAAAGTACCATTAGGCGTAATATGGTGAAGGCTAGAAGTTAATATTGTGTCTCCCCAGGTTTCTATCCTCAACCGTGCTACGCCGTATGGTCTTTTCAGCTGATTCCTAGCAAGAAATAACAGTTCACTACTGTGGCTCTTTCACCCTTTTCTATTTTCACTCTTCAGTTTTACCTGTAATGTGACACGAAAGACAAACTCATGAAATTACATTTTCAATAGAGATTTACAAGGAACTTTTAAACTGGATGGACGCGCATGGACTAAGATTAAATAACATAAAATTTCAAGATATAATAATCTTTCACCCAAGACTTCGTTCTAAAACCAGAAACATCTTCAACTTACAAAAACTCTACGTAAAAAATATATAAATTTAGCTCAGGAACTCGATCAAATATCTTGGTATTATCACACATGAAAAACCTTTCATGGAATCAGCAGATTACCAGAGTTTCCAAGGAAAGTATTTGCGACGATTAAGTATCTTACAAGATTCCTCAGCATATTTTCTCGGCTCTTAAAGGAACGCATAGTTTTCACTTTAGTATTACCTCATTTCAATTACTCTGACGCCTTGTACAACGACCTCACTGCTAATATTAATGACAAACTAAAACACGCGAAAAACGTATGCTTTAGCTATATATGTGACTTACGTTACTTTGATCACGCTATTTACACCTGTGTATAGCAAATTCTGTTGGCTAAAAAATGCTGTAATCTTCAAGCCTTGTGTGTTATTCATCGAATACTCTGTTCTTGCTCACCTCTCTACTTGTACTCTCGCCTCATTTAATCAATGCTTCGGAACATGGTTGAAAACTGATACACACTTATCGATACCACTTCATCGCACAAAAAGATAAACGAACTCATTTGTCATCCCTTCAGCACGATAGTGGATCTCGCTACCTGTTCTGCCAGAGAGACCTCAGACTTACTAGTTCAGGCAGCGTTATCATAGATACGTAGCAGGTAATATTTCAATGACTTATGGCTAAAGAGGCATGGGAAGATCTATGCTCGGATTTACAAGAAAGGATAAGAACATAGGGCTGTTGATGTAAGTGCTGTCACAAAGGTTAGTGACGTTATCAACTTTGCAATAGCAGTGGGCAATGCAGTTGGCCCGAAGGACGGACAATATATGGTCCAACGTTGTTCTTGAATGGAGCCAAAGAGACAGACAGAGACCAAGCGGAAGCCCACCAGATCGTTGGGATAATGGCATCCGGAGTAAACTAGAAAAACACTCCTCAAGATCGCTGTGTATGGAAAAGACTACTTAACACTTATCTGAGTTGCAGGCTTGAAGAAGCCACATCATTCACTGACAGAAATGGTTGATTGAGATTATGATTGTGAATAATTGAAGTTCTGATGTGTTTCTTATATGTTAATGTAACATTTAAGATTTTCACTCTGTCGAACACTTATTATAACACCTAAAACAGTACGAACTACTTGTGAAAAGCACACCATCAAACAAACATGTTTCCTCCTTGAAGAAACATCATCAGATGCTATCAAATTACATATTTAAAAAAAAATTGGTGAAAATTGTTCAAGAAATGTAGGAACACTTTATGTTTAAATTCTGTTTAAACCCTTAATACTTAAGAGTTAGAACTTTGAGTTTCTCCAGTAGTTCGTCCTCTTTCCTTGCTTGTACAACAAAGAGTTCGGTTCGGAGTAATGCTCTGTCATTGGCATGAGCCCAATATCTTCTGATTTATATGATCAGTAAGCCCAGTAAAGATTTTCTAGGATGTCGGAACACCATGCGTACCTATGGTACCAGGTCATCTTATCATCTCGTTATGTCATGGTGTAGGTTAACGGAAACTCAAAAAATGTGTATGGTGTTAAGGATAACCCTATATAATAAATTAGGCCAAGAATTCTGACAGCTTCCAATGAACGTTTCCAAACGACATCGTTATAAATGGTTGTTGGTAAAGCCATGGTACTGTATTACCGAGTGCACTGAAGAGGACTAACACTTCGAGTATTCATTCCTAAATTTCTATACCTTCAGAATGAGTATGGCCTTCCACCGTATTCGCTTAAATATAATGCATATCTAGTTATTCAGATAAGCTGTGTATAACTGGATTCATAAACCATATCTTTAACAATATTATTTGCAGTTTTTCTGATTTCATTTGAATGGCTACTACGCATTGAACTGGATGAGAGTCCTCTGCCATATATTACCATAATTCAAGGCCGAGATGGATTGACTGAGAGTGTGGATGGGCAACAGCGTCACTGCACCATCGATGGTCTTTTTTTACAATATTATAATTGATTTGTTGTTATTCGCATACCTGTCAGATTACTTCAGCATAATCGTATGCTGAAAAAGAAGTGTATCCATAGGCATATAAGATACTTTTAGGTGTGTAAAGTGTTATTATTGAGTAAGCTCCTTTAGGTCCACCTCTTCGGTGTAGTGGTTAGTGTGATTAGGTGCCACGGCCGAGGCCTCGGGTTCGGTTACCGGCTCTGCGACAAAATTTGAAAAGTTTTACGAGGGCTGCAAAAGGGTAAATCCGCCTCAGGAGGTCAACTGAGTAGAGGGGGGTTTCAATTCCCACCTCAGCCATCCTCGAAGTAGTTTTCTGCGGTTTCCCACTTCTCTTCCAGGCAAATGCCGGGATGGTACCTAATTTAAGGCCACGGCCGCTTCCTTCCCTCTTCCTTTTCTACCTCTTCCAACCTTCCCATCCCCTTACAAGGCCCCTGTTTAGCAGGTGAGGCTGCTTGCACAATGTACTGGTCCTCTTCCCTAGTTGTATCCCCCAACCCAAAGTCGCACGCTCAATGACACTGTCCTTGAAGCGGTACAGGTGGGATCCCTCGCTCAGTACGAGGGAAAAACGAACCATGGAATGTAAACGGATGAAGAAAGAAAGAAAGAGAACTCCTTCCGTCTGCTTGGAGAATTTCTGTACCTGTATATATCAATATATTACGACAAAGGCTATTTAACTTCTTGTTTAATGTCAAATACATGATTTAATGATTCAAAAGGACAGCTGGCTAGTTCGTCAGTAAATTTCTGTTACCTTTGCTTAGCTAACTCACTCGGTGATGATAATGAAATACTACACAATAGTTTATTCTTAAATGCTGTTCCAGCCAGTGTATTTCAAATTATTGACATAATCGTCATGTCTTGTGAGGAATGGAGGTGAAACTTTGTCTCGTTTAACTTGTAAACGAATTTCCAAAACTAACGTAACACAGATGATATCAGTACTATATTTCTTTTTATTATGCTGCCTGATATTACAGATGCCCACATGGTTTTAAGAGGAAGTAAAACTGGACAAATCATCTCCCATTAACACAAATCGGAAGGAAAATGAAAGATGTATTATTCTATGAATAATTAAGGTATCGGCAAAAGGAAGATAAGTGCCACGAAGGGCATGAAGATGAAGTATTCGCTAGACATCAAAACCTATTACTGTTAGGGTCGGAAAAGGCCAAGAGTAGACGAAGGGTGGTCGGACAAGATTGATAAAAGGGAGGAGCGAAGCACGATAAGTGTGGAAGCAATGATATGACTAGAGTAAGGGCGCCGTGGTTGCCAATCCACGCTCCCAAGGCCATGGAGTGCCTTAAAGTCACCTCTTTCGACAGGCAGGAACACTGTGGATATTATTCTACAACCTCAACCCTCAAAAGGAAATTTTGAATCAAAGTAAATTTCAAATATCCACTAACAACGAAAGAACTGAACACACATTCTTTATTGATTAGTTGTTATAATTGTGCTGTTCGGCTGCATGGCTGAATAGTTAGTTCAAAGGTCCCGCGTTCGATTCCCGGACCAGTCTAGGATTTAAAATTTCATTATTAAGTGGCTCGGAGGCTAGGTGCTTGTGAGGTCTTCAGCATTAGATTTCCATCTTACATAGAGCCCCATCCTCACACACGCGCACGTCCCCCATACGGCGTCAATTCAAAAGACCTACAACAGGCTTTTCTGGAGGTCACACGCCATTAATAATTAATTGTATGTTTTAAGTATCAGAAGACTACTGTACACAACCTATTCGCAGTATCAGATACAAATCATTTGAATGTCAAAGCAAAGCAAAGCAATAGAAAGTCATCACCGTACAAGCCATAGAGTCTCTGGTAGGGGGGAAGGTAAAGGCTTCCACTATGGGGTAGAGGGGTTACCACTATGCCCTGACGCCTTTGTCACCCAGGAATTAAACTGGTATTCTTAGGCTGAGTAAACCTCAGGATCATGTGTACCTCTGAAAGTATCTAAATTTTTCTACTTCCTGACGGGGAATCGAAACCACGTCATTTCGTATGAAACGAGCAGGCCTTTACCGCTTTGTCCAGGCAATTTCTTTTATGAATATCGTTATTCGGAAATTAGCAGCATTTTAATTGTACATTCTACAGGTACTATTTATGTGTTGGGAGAAGTGAAGTGTTTGATATGGAAGGCTAATTAGCACTTGAGGCTTTTCATGGAAGAAAGTAATGCTTTAATAATGTCCTGCAGTTACTCCAGCCCCTATCCCTCATTGAATATTTGACTAGATTGTTGTGTATTTCCTTCCCCTGCGGGTAGTGATTTTCCAGTAGAAGAGAGAAGTTTCACTGGAATATAGAGGAACTTTAATATTTCACGGGTAGAACTCTCCTTGACCCTGCTGCCTTACCATCGCCGGTTTATTGAATTTAGAGTGCAGCTCGGAGTCGTGAGCACAAAAGGAGTTGGAGCTCAAGGCTAGCACCACAAAACATCCACCGCATCATTAAACTCTTTATGTAACAGAATAGCGAGGTATCCACTACTTACGTTCGTCATTGATCACCCAATATGAAATTGAAAAGAAGGCAATTGCATGGATTTCTGTACTAGATGTTACTAAAGACCCAGGTTTGATTCCTTTATAACTATTTTCCTTCTGGACTGCTTATATGCATTATACTGCACAGTCGAAAGGAAAATGAAGGATATACAAAACACAGTATGTTTTATTATTCTAATTAATTTCAGGATGACCCAATACACACACACACACACAATTATATTCAATTCTGATCGGCCACGCTTACCATAGTCGTAATATTGAAAGATGCGTTCTGATGCCTGCCTGGGTGGAGAGAAGGGAGTAGGGGGTATGGTTGCTATAGAAACGAGGGTGGATCCACTGCTGTCGCCATAGAGACAAGCCTGGGAGGCTCGTGATGCTTTGAGTTGCCAAAACTCGCACTTCTGAGTTACGTACAACAGAACACAGCGGTCTGATCGGATGAACAAATGAAACGGAAGCGTAGAGAAGGAGAAAGGAATGTGGCAACACCGTGCAATAACACGTGCAATGCTCCTCCGTCCATCCCTATCTTCCAACATTCTTGTTTTAATATTACGGTATAATTGCTGTCTATTTATAAGTCTCTCTTCTTTACACACAATAGGGTGTCCCAGCTTGTAGGAATTACCTGAGAGAGATTTCATCGCATTCACAAGCTCCCCTTACTTCCACTTCTCCAGTCGCCCAACACAGCTGCTCGTGCAGACCGCTGGTTCGAACACAGTGCTACTGGCTATACGACACACGAGTATAATTTCTTGGTTCGACTCCAGACGCAGTCCAGTAATTCACAAAGTCAAACACAGTGAACACCTAAACTGCAACAGCTCAACAGTGTTAAGCAGCAGGGCAATACTCCGCACAGCTACTATTAACCATATACACAATATTCTGTACCGTACGCCGTCTTCAGTCCAGTTACTACTGGACACCCCGACAACCAATCACAACTCCTCGTTCAAACCTCGGTGGGACACTAGCTGCAGCCAACACCCCTGCCGTCCTCACCCCAGCCACCGGACTCCAACGCATTGAGTCTCACATTGACTCCACCACTAACCTAGAATCCAAAACTGACTGACTGTCAGCGGCTAGCCTCCCTTTTTATAGCTCGGATGATATGAACCAGAATATTCGCGATGCAGCTAAAGGCGGAATATTCACGTTGAATCTCCCAGAAACTCGGAGGTGAACCAGCCGACAATAACAATATATGGAATGACCAACTCCGTCCTCCAGACCTCCTGAGAGATCCCTGGTCGTCTGATTAACTAGCCCTTTCCAGGAAGTACAAAAATGGGCTACCACACATCTGGCACGTAACAATAGCCTACATTCATACTCTCCAAGCTTGTGAGAGCAGTGAAAGTACTAAAGTCTCAATGGAGTGTGGCACTGTATATATTTACTTTCAATGGACTATACGTTTCCATTTAACCAGCCTAAACTTCCCAGCGTTTTTCTCGCTGATAGTTTGAAAATTATAAATTACACCTTAATGAATTAATTTCCTACATTTTGTGCCCCTTTCTCTTCTTTCTTCTACCGAGCGAGTGGCTACGCGGTTTGGGTCACGTATCCGAAGCCTTGCATTCGGCAGTCGAACTGTCGGCAGCCCTGACGATGCTATTTCGTGATTTCTAATTTTTACACAAGGTAAATGCAGAAGCGCTACCTTAGTTAATGCCACGGACGCTTCCTTCCAACTCCTATGCCGTTCCTACCCTATCGTGGCAATAAACCCTCTCTCTGTTGGTGCGAAGTAAAGCAAATTCTAAAAACAAAATACATTCCCCTTCTTTATCGTATGTTGTGCGTCAATTCTCCTTTTCCTCTGTCAGAAGACATCAACCCATAATCTAATATGGTTTTGTATTCTTTGCCGGAGAACAATACGCTTAAACTATCCTCTATAATTATTTTACTGTGACCAGTCATAAACTTCGCAATTCGTTACGAGTCAGTGTCAGGGACAGTGATTCGTTAACTATCTTGCCGAGATTACGTGTTGAAAGATACCAACTGACGTGTGAACAGTACAGGCAAGTGTGTGAATGGCGATAGACTGAGTGTTTCTATTGTATGTGTGGACTTAGTTGATAATTGCGTAAGGTGTGATTATGTGTTTGCGGTGCCTTTGCTGGCGGTACCTAGTGTTTACAGTGCACTATGTCTTCTGGTATAGGCTGGAGCAATTTTGTTAACTTTCACTGATCTTTTTCTGTCTTATACTTGGCTTTGACAATATGAAAGTGACTGAGGTATGAGCGATGCTAGTATTGCCATTCCTTATGCAGCCAGTCCCTGCTATGAATGGTGTGAAACTATTGCTCATAGGGTCCGTTGGTGCAGGCATTTCAGTGGGCTTGGCAGACTGATATGTAACCAGCAACTTCTGGCTCAGTGAGGAAAGCAACGGGAAATTACCTCACTCCTCATTTCCCTAGTACGCCTCTTCAGTGATGCCTAGGCCATCTATGACAGCTGATGGCGGAGCTGTTGAGGATCCAACCAGCATTCGGGCTGATGACTGAACATACATACATGTGTTTTTGAGCAATGCTATTTCATATTGATTAATGTATGATATATTATTTTAATTATTTTATACGTATGAGCGTGTTAACATAAAGCAAGTCTGCTAATTGCTAAGTTAACGTGACTGCAGAAAATTATTTTAAATGTGGTTAAATGGTAGAGAGGATCAGGCACCATAACTTCACCACATGATTGAAGCCGAATAAATAAATAAATAAATAAATAAATAAATAAATAAATAAATAAATAAATAAATAAATAAATAAATAAATAAATAAATAAATAAATAAATAAATAAATAAATAAATACAAAATTGAAACATTATAAGACTGTAGACCAACATGAAATAACTTATGGAAGTGAAACATTATTTAAATTAAAGCAAAAGAATAACATAGACAAAATTTTAAAAATATAAAGAATAATAGTAAGAACATGCTTTAATAAGAAGTACCAAGAAGAAGGAGAATATAGTACCATTCCAAATGCAGCGGTATATCAGGAAATAGAACCTATAAGGAATGCCATAAGAAAGAAGAGAATACCATTCTTTGGTCATCTGTTGAGAACACCTCAAGACAGACTAATACGCAGAATTTTGAAAAGCCATTGGAACAAAAAACAACAACATGTCTGGATAAAATAAATAAAATAATACATGAAACAATTAGACATAACACAATAAGATAGTAAAGTAGTAAAATTACATTCCATCAAGATGTGATAAAAGAGATACAACTAAAAGGGTATTTTCAAAAGAAGAACGATAACGAAAATCAGGTAGAATGAGGAAATACTGGAACAGGAGAAAAGACAAAACCATAAAACTAAAATTTATGGAAAATATAACTGATATGAAAATAGGAAAGTCCAATGAGTCTAGAGAAATACCTTTCGAGATCAGATGCCACAGTAGAAAAAAGCGTGCAGAAGTGAGAGCACGTTTCAAGGGTGTTGTGGTGGTGGTGGTGGTGGTGGTGGTGGTGGTCGTGGTCGTGGTGCTGTTGGTGGTGGTGGAGGTTGTTTTAAGAGGAAGTACATCTAGGCAAAAATCCTCAGAAGGGGAAATGAAAGAGGTCCGTCAATTCAAAAATGAGGTTATAGGGAAAAGAAATGGAAGGGCCACGAAGGGCTTAGAAATGAAAGACTCCCTAGACCACGGAAACCCAATAGCGTCGGGATCGGAAGAGAACTACAGTTTATTAAGGGAGATAGGAGCATAGGGCATAGGAGCAAGCCATGGCAGACTCAGCTTTTGGAGCCGCATTCACTGACCCACGTTCTCAATATCATAGTCGCTGGTCCTCTCTTTAAACATCTCTTACGATAGGCTGGGGTTGGGGATCATTGTAAGTATCTAGGTGTTAATATAAGGAAAGTTCTTCATTGGGGTAATCACATAAATGGGGTTGTAAATAAAGGGTACAGATCTCTGCACATGGTTATGAGGGTGTTTAGGGGTTGTAGTAAGGATATAAAGGAGAGGGCATATACGTCTCTGGTAAGACCCCAACTAGAGTATGGTTCCGGTGTATGGGACCCTCATCAGGATTACCTGATTCAAGAACTGGAAAAAATCCAAAGAAAAGCAGCTCGATTTGTTCTGGGTGATTTCCGACAAAAGAGTAGCGTTACAAAAATGTTGCAATGTTTGGGTTGGGAAGAATTGAGAGAAAGAAGAAGAGCTGCTCGACTCAGTGGTATGTTCCGAGCTGTCAGCGGAGAGATGGCGTGGAATGACATTAGTAGACGAATAAGTTTGAATGGCGTTTATAAAAGTAGGAAAGATCACAATATGAAGATAAAGTTGGAGTTGAAGAGGACAAACTGGGGCAAATATTCATTTATAGGAAGGGGAGTTAGGGAATGGAATAACTTACCAAGGGAGATGTTCAAAAAATTTCCAATTTCTTTGAAATCATTTAGGAAAAGGCTAGGAAAGCAACAGATAGGGAATCTGCCACCTGGGCGACTGCCCTAAATGCAGATCAGTATTGATTGTATTGATTATATTGTATTGTATTGTACTCGAGAATCAATAAGTACTGGCACAAAGGCAATGTTATACATACACAAACATACTCTACTAGCTTGATACACATATGTCACTGCGGTTGGTCACAATGTAACTGAAATTGAATATTACCCCTTTCTACTAAAATCAATAACTATTCTAACTTGATTAAGGTCGTATCTTAGAAGTGAAGCTTCCACGGTGTGAAGAATTAAATTAAGTTACATTAAATAATTGATTAAAGTCGCTTTATACTAAGGAGTACAAAAAAAAAATACGCCTAGCTTTCAGCCAAGTTTCATTGCTTTCCATCAGGGTAAAGCATGTATAGTTCTGCTTCTGACAGTTTGTTTGTTTGTCCAACCCTTGTCCCGTTTCCCTACGGGGTCGGGTATGAGGTGAGATGAATTTGTCTTGGCGGTTTTTTATGACCGGATGCCCTTCCTGACGTCAACCTCATCAGAGGAGTTAATGAGAGATGAAATGAATGACGTGATATATGATATTAGGAAGGGACAGGGTGAAATCCGGTGCCGGCACATAGCCTACTCCTGTCGAATAGCACCAAGGGGTCTGCTCAAGGCTTAACGTCCCCATCCGACGGACGAATCACCATCAACAGCGTCATATGCCCTCACTCCATATGAGCATTGCGGAGAGGTTTGGAATTTAATCCAGGCTTTTGGCACGCAATCTAGTGATTAGAAATTGTATACCACCACCTCCCTTACCCTGCCGGCCAACATTCTGATGGTGAAAATTTTTTCGACCAACGGGACTCGAACCGGCTAACCTCGGTGTTAGACCGTTTTTAGACTTCAGCGCCTTAACGATCATGGCCACCAGGCGGGCTAGTTCT
Organism: Anabrus simplex; assembly: GCF_040414725.1. Lineage (NCBI taxonomy): Eukaryota > Metazoa > Arthropoda > Insecta > Orthoptera > Tettigoniidae > Anabrus > Anabrus simplex. Next base: position 64,564,663 of record NC_090267.1, on the reverse strand, counting down.
GCTTCTGACAGTAAGGATAGGAATTAAGTAACGTGGAAGTCATGGCCACATTATTCACGGCCCTCTATTAATTGGATTCACAGATCGTCGCGAAGCTCCTGGACACACCGCCTTCTGCCGACAGTTTCTGGAGTGCGTCGCGCTGTACCGTTGTGGTTTTTCGCATGTATTTCGGCAGTACATGTCTCCATGTACAGGGTCTCTCATATAAACCCAGACCGAACGCACGGTGCTTGTACTCTGCGCTTCGGCAGCTGCCTCAGCCGAACTTACGTCGCGTGCGGCCGGCCTGCTTTAAGGGCGTATAAAACCTTGTATGAAATCGTACCGTATAATAGATGCCGGGAGTATCGTCCTTTCTGGGTATCTGGTAATCGCATTCTGGCTGACGCGAGCGAGTTGTGCCACTTTAATGTTTCTGACTTCATTCGTAATGTTTTATTTCGGTTCCTCCAATATGTGACGATTTGTTCGATCACTTTTTATTTCAGTTTACATCACACGCAAAAATCACACACTGTTAGATTTGGAGATAGCCGGCCCCGTGGTGTAGGGGTAGCGTGCCTGCCTCTCACCCGGAGGCCCCGGGTTCGATTCCCGGCCAGGTCAGGGATTTTTACCTGGACCTGAGGGCTGGTTCGAGGTTCACTCAGCCTACGTGATTAGAATTGAGCAGCTATCTGACGGTGAGATAGCGGCCCCGGTCTAGAAAGCCACGAATAACGGCCGAGAGGATTCGTCGTGCTGACCACACGACACCTCGTAATCTGCAGGCCTTCGGGCTGAGCAGCGGTCGCTTGGTAGGCGAAGGCCCTTCAAGGGCTGTAGTGCCATGGGGTTTGGTTTTTTTTTGGTTAGATTTGGAGAACGAGGCGGAAATATACTAGCACTCACCTCTCTGTCCACAAAAACTTCCGAAATTGTAAGAAGGGAATCTTCAGCTGTATGAGCAGGGTCTGAATCTTGTAGAAACCACCCACGCGATTTTTATTCTTCCTTTAACTGATGAAGGAACAGCGTCAAAATATGATCTTGGTACCTCTCTGCATTTAATTCGTCTCGAAAAAATAAGGTCCAATTATTCGTCTTGAACTAACATCATATCAAACACCAATCTTCATTTTATAATGAGGGACTTGGTAACCACAATTATGATTTTCTGCACGCCAATAGCGAGAGGTATGACTGTTTACACGGCCATTAAGGTGAAACCAGTACTTTACATAAGATAAAACGGTATTGTAATGATAACTCTCTCACCATGTTAACAGCTGAGACTCAGACTGGCGATTTATGCTTGCAAGGTCGAACACGTGCAGGCTGCTTGGAAGGTCAAAAACTATCGTGCGCCTCCCACACTTCAGCTGCCGTAGCGTAGTAGTCCTCCGTTTGACATTGGTAGGCCGACTGTAGGATCAGGCCCCCTACACCTTCTCTTAATCTACACCAGTAACCAAGCACTCTTTTAAAAATATCAATCTTAATGTACCCTTTACACATCATCTTCGCACCTGCACTCGCGGTGCTCAAGGGTAGGCCCATATCAATCTTACAGAACCTACTCTCTACCTGCTCTAGTATCAAACACTCCTTTTCTACACCCCAGACCTCCCAAGCATACAGCATTTTACTCTTCACCACCGCATTAAACACCATACTTTGCATAGCATAGCTTGCCCCCCAAATTTATTTTCCAATATCCTAGTTACTGAGAGTGCTGCTTGGCCTTTCCATTTGGCCCGCCTAATCTGATCCCTCTAGCTACCATTTCTACTCAGCATTACCCCCAGGTACTCCATGTTTTCCACCATCTCTATCACTTCCCCGTTTATTACCCACTTTACCCCCGGTTTCTTTTTATTTCCTTTCCTGCATACCATCACCTTAGACTCCTCCTCTTAATCTTCAATGACCATTTCTTCGCAAAACTTCCTACTTCATTCAAACTTCTTTGAAGACTCCCCTCCCTGCTGTTAACAACAGCAACAATACATCATCCGCAAAGAACAATCCTGGAATTTCTTGATTGCCTAGTACCGGGTAAGTCCATTTCCTCTCTACATGGTCACCTAGTAGGTCGTTAATAAACAGTAGGAAAAGGATTGGCGACAATTTACATCCCTGTTTCAACCCAACTTTCGACTCAATCTCTCCACTCACCACCCCTTCCTCCACCCTGATGCTACAATAGACTTTCTCGTATATACTTCTGATCGCTCTTCTCATCTTCTCTCCCAACCCAACCCTCCCCAATCTTTCAAACAGGGCCTCCCTGCTCACTGTATCGAACGCCTTCTGGAAGTCAATTGTAGGAATAAACACTTTACCACCTACTTTCCTCACATATTTATCAATTATAGTTCTCACAATCATTAAATTATCCGCCGTCATCCTCCCCTTCCTGAATCCATTTTGAAAACTCGATAGAATTGAGTAATCCTCTGCCCACTTCCTCAAACACTTTGCTATAATCCCCGTGTACACATTGCTCAGGGAGTCCAGCAGGATTATTCCTCTATAATTACTGGGATTTGTCCTCTCCCCTTTATTTTTATAAATAGGACATATAATTCCCTTCTTCCATTCTTTAGGGAATTTCGCCCCTTCAAATAACTTATTTAGGAATGTTACCAAACACTCTATCATCTGCTTATTTTCTGCTACTTCCTTCCAATACAAATTAGTTATCCCACTTTCACCTCCCGCAGTCCTGATCTTCAATTTTCTTATCCTCCCATCACCTCCTGACCTGTTATTCTCTTATCCAACTCTTGGCAGTCTCTCTCTAACCCCATTTCCACTTTATCCCCTCCGTTGACCCTTACCCACTCTTCCTGTTCGCCTAATAGTTCCTGGAAATACTCCACCCATGTTCCATATTCGATTTTCGGTTTCGTCTGCCTGCTCGTCCCCCTATTCATTTTAACCCTTGCTCACACCTTATCTCCTTCCCTGTTTTTACAATCCCTGTTTAGAGCTTCCTTTTGGGCCTCCTGCAATACCTTTTTCCCCTCTCCTAGCATTTTCTTAAATTCCTTCCTCAACCTGCATAATTGTTCCTTTAACCCCCTCCCACCATGTTTCCGGAACTCAGCCAGCGCTCTTATCACTGCCTTCCTTTTTGTCTTACATCCCTTATCGAACCAACCCTTCCCCACCTCTCTGGTCTTATTCCTGTAGGATTTCTCCTCCGCTATTCTCCTCCCCGGATATTCCAGTAGCTCTACTGCCCTGTCAATCTTATTACCTTCCACTGCTACCTCAATCCCCACCCTGATGATCTGTAATTCTTCCATTTCCAGATATTTGGTTAACTTCGCTTTACCTTCCTCTGACCAGATAAACTTAGGGACTCCGCGGCCTCTCTCACTCCCCCCTCTTCCTGATCCCCTCTTTTCTTCACCCCCATTCGTATTCACAATTATATATATCGAGGAGTGGTGGGATTCCACCCAATCAACAACTTCCATCCTGTTAATTCTGTCCAACATATCCTCCGAACTAATAACCAGAGCAATAACACTTCCTCCTTCATTTGTAATATATGTAATTTTTCCTTCCCTATCGCCCTTCCACCACCCATTTAAACTATACAAGTCACACGCCCCACATACTTCTAACAACTTCTGTCAATAAACATTCCACCCTTTATCTTCACTTCTCCTACCTCCCATCTTTACTCTCCTTTCCTCTTTACCATACTCTGGACTAGAGCACCCAATTCTTGCATTTAAAGTCTCCTAACAAAATCAATCCGTCCTCTTCGTACGTTCCACTAATAATATTTATTTCCTCTATCAGACCATCAAAGATCATTCGCATATATTGATCCCCTTGGTGGGTTGTATGTAAAACCCAAATAGACATTCTTCCTTTCAGCCAACCTTCCCCCCCCCCCCGATTTTAAACCTAACCCATAAAACCTCTTCTAGCTCATTTTCTATACCTGTAACTTGATCACTTAGTTCTTCTTTAACTAATAATGAATTTCCACCAGAATTTCTCCCCTTCTTTCCCCGCTTTTTCTTCATTTTATTCCTTACCACGAACCCCTTCCAGGTTAGATTTATCCCTTCTTTCAGCCATGTCTCTAGGAGGGCCAGTATATCAAATTGCTCCACCATCATGCAGACCTCTTCATTTCCCAATTTACTTCCTACCCCTTCAATATTTATAACGCCATACACACTAGCTACCTACTACCCTCCTCCACCCCCTCTTTGTGGCCCTTATTTCTATTTACCTCAGCAGCGTTATTTAACTTACTTCTAGTTCTACGCAGTCCTTCTGTTTCCTCTCTGCTCTCTCCCTTCTTAGACGTTCTCACAGACTCTTTATTCCCGCTCTCCTCCTGCCCTTTATTTCTTCCCACACAGGTCTTTCAGACTTACACTACTAGTCCTGGTCGTTACCTCTCTCCGGCTACTTGCCACCTCCTCCACAACAGCACTTTCCGGTGGCTCATGACTGATCACGTCTCTCTCCGCTCGCTGATTGTCCTCCTCTTCTTCCCGGTCATATTCACTCTTGCCTCCTCTTCTTTCTTCACGCTGGTCCTCACTACTTCCCTCGCCAACAGCCATTTCTCCATCATGCACCGCCGAGCTCTCCTCTTCTCTTGTCGCACCTGCCACTTTCTTTTCCCTAATCGTCTGTAGGTAATTTTGGCCCGTATGATGCAACCTTTCCGTTGACCATTCTCTTACCCAGCGGCCATTTCCCACCACCAACTTATTCCCTCTAATGAACGCTCACAAACCCTGTTTCCTCGTACACCACATTTGTCTTCTTAACACTTTCAACTCTCTGCTCGCTTCACTACCTATATCCTGTTTCATCCATATCTTCTCTCCCTTTAAATTCCCTGCGTTCCTTAGGACAATATCCGCCATCAGGGTAGATATCAGCGTGAGCTTAATTGGTCTCCCAACTCCGCCTTTCACTCTTCCCAATCTCTGTGCCTCATCAATATCTACTTCACTAAAATTGATCTTCATTCTGTCCGGTATCAAGTTCACTACCTTATAAACTAACGCCACCTTATCTTCATTCACTGCTTCTTCAACTCCGTATATAAAAATATTTTTCCTCATTCGTTCATGAGTCCCATCGACCATTTCTCTCTTAAGTTTCGCCACCTCTATCTCCAGCACATTTCTCCCCACCTTTTCCTTCAGCTCGTCCACCTCACTTTTAACGCACTGTCTCAAGTTATTTAGCTCCTTGGAATGATCACGTATCATCTCCTTCAGTTGGTCTATCTGACACGCCTCCTTCACCACTTATTTTAGCGCCTCTCTCTCTTCCCACCCTAGGGCACCAATTAGGCCTGGCCCTGAGTTTGACTCTACTCCACCTATTATGAGCAGCGCTGATAGCACCACCGCCACCAGCAGCCCTGCCATCACCCCTACTTCCTTACCCTTCATCCTCTTACACAAGCCCGTTTTCTTCTTCCTCCTGCATTTCCAACTTCCAATCCTCACTCGATAGAGTTCAAGCGCTATCCCCATACTTCATCACACACTCAGCACATCCGCCCACACTGCTTACTCGATTGGGACTGCCGTAGCGTAGTACAAACGCAGTGCGTTCACTCTGGGTTTATATGAGAGGGGCCCTGTATTTGGTAACTTGAAGCCGTCTTCCCTGTTGAAGTTATTTGGGCACAGCTTCCCTCACAAGTCAGCATGGAAGTCTTTTATGGACGCGATGAACCTCGTCTGGTCAAAGAAGATTTGACGGTCTGTATTCCAGAAGTGTTCTGCTATGGCAAAAGGGCTTGTATCATTTTCTGCTGAAGATGAAATAGTGACATTCTTAACAGGCCTGACGTGTTCTTTCACCCTTGCGCTAACAAGCCTTTTATCATGACCGTATAAGAGCAAACACAACCACATGGAAACACATGAACGCCCGATTTTTTCTAAGACTCGTTAACATGAAGTGGCTTTAATACAGATAAAAATTTAATATTTGTCTATTTATATAAACGATATTGAGCCTCGCAGAAAACGTTTATGAATTACACCATTTTATTTATAATACTAAAAGTGATGGTCCATAATGCATAAATTCGCGAAACATCCTCGTGTTTTACATACTTGTTACGGTAGTTGAGATCTGAAACGAAAATTGAGTTCGTACAACAGGCATAATACGCATTTTTCATTAACTAGCAAATCTACCCGTGCTTCCCTACGGTATTCTACTCTCTATACGAAGTAAATTTATATTAAATGGCATGTCCCTTCGTGCAATCCGAGAAACAAAACGCGGAGGACCCCACGCGTTGTTTCCGCTATTTCGTGCGCGTTAGGGAGTTTTGATGATAATGGCAGGTACACATGCTTAGTAAATCAAGTTAGGGAGTTTCTATTATAATGGAAGGCTAACTTGCGTGGATGTTGAATGTTGTATGGTCCTAGGAAAGATAGAGACTGCATACAGGGAAATCAAGGAAACCTTTGGAGAAAGAGGATTAGAAGCATGACTATTAAAAGCTCAGGTGGAGAACCACTTCTAGGAAAAGAAGAGAAGGCAGGAAGGTAGTAGGAACAAATCCAACAGTTGTATCAAGGTAAAGGCGTTAGATGATGTGGTTCTGGAACAAGAAGAATCTGTTGATGTTGATGTTGATGAAATGGGAGACCCAATTCTGAGGTCAGAATTTGACAGAGCATTGAGAAATCTAGATAGGAACAAGGCACCTGGAATTGATGATATTCACCCTTAATAACGGACAGCCTTAGGAGAATTCAGCATGGCGAGTTCATTCCACTTAGTGTGTAAGATATATGAGACAGGAGAAGTACCATCCAGTTTTCAGCAGAATGTTATTATACCTGTTCCAAGAAAGCCTATGCTGACAAGTGTGAAAACTACCGCACCATTAGTTTGCTATCCCACTCCTGCAAAATTTTTAACACATGTCATTTATACAAGAATGGAAAGTCAATTTGAAACTGAGTCGCGAGAAGATCAATTTGGCTAAAAAGAAGTACAGGAACACATGAAGCAATCCTGACTTTACGTCTGATCTTAGAGGATCGATTTAAGAAAGAGAAGCCCACATGCATGGCGTTCGTATATCTTGAAAGAGCATTTGATAATGTTGATTGGAGCAAGGTATTTGAGATTCTAAAGGTGAACGGGATAAGGTACCGATAAAGAAAAAATATCTACAATCTATTTAAAAATCAGTCTTCAGTGCTATGAAAAAGAGGCAGTAATCCTGGAAGGGGTGAGGCAAGTTTGCAGTTTTCCCCCCCTCCTTTTCAATGTTTATATAGTATAAGCAATGAAGGAAATCAAAGACGAATTTGGAAAGGAAATTGCAATCCGAGGAGAGACTTGCTGATGATGTTATTTTTATCTCAGATTGCAGAAGAACCGGAAAAATTGCTGAAAGGCATGGACAGAGTCTTGAGTAAGAAGTAAACGATGAAAATAAGTAAGTACGAAACAAAGTAATTGAGTGCAGTAGAACGAATTAGGTGATGCAGGAAATATTAAATTAGGAAATTAAGTTTTAAAGGAAGTAAATGAATATTGTTATTGGGGTAGAAAAATAACCAACGATGGCGTAAGTAAGGGGGATATAAAATGCAGACTAGCACAAGCAAAGAAGGCCATTCTTAAGAAAAGAACTTTGCTCACTTGAACATTGATACAGTAATTAGAAAAATGGTTTTGTAGACTTTCATCTGGAGCTTGGAATTGTATTGTAGTGAAACATGGACGGTAACTATCTCAGAGAGAAAGAGAATAGACGTTTTCGAAATGTGGTGTTACAGAAGAATGCTGAAGGTGAGATGGACAGATCGAATTATAAATGAAGAGATACTAAATCGACTCGGTAAGAGAAGATCAATTTGGCTAAATTTGACCGGAAGAAGAGATAGAATGATACGACACATCTTATGATACCCAGGACTCGTGAAGTTCGTTTTTGAGGGAAGTGTAAGCGGTAAGAACGGTAGGGGTATATCAAGGCGTGAATATGACAGCAAATTAGAACAGATGAAGGATGCAGCAGTTACGTAGAAATGAAAATGTTTGCACAGGATAGGGTGCGATGGAGGACTGCATCAAACCAGTATATGAACTGTTGACTCACACTACAACAACAACAACAACAACACATTTAAAGAACTAATGGGATTATTATTTTATTTCTTTTTAAAGTTGTTTTAGTCGCACCGACACAGATAGGTCTTACGGTGACGATGGGACAGGACAGGGCTAGGAGTGGTAAGGAATCGGCCATGGCCTTAATAGGGTACAGACCAAGCATTTTCCTGGTGTGAACATGGGAAACCATGGAATCCATCTTCAGAACTGCCGAAAATGGGGTTCGAACCAACTATCTCTCGAAAACTGGATACTGGCCGCACTTAAGCTGTTGAGCTCGGTAAATGAGATGATTATTAACTTCACTTAAAGCGGTCCTTTCTGCCTAAAACTGTGAGTTCTATGTCTGGTTGTGCCAGCGCAGATGTTACTGAACACTATCATAACCCCATGTCAGGATCCATGGCTAAATGTTAAGTGCGCTGGCCTTTGGTCACAGGGCTCGCGGGTTCGATTCCCGGCAGGGTAGGGAATTTTAACCATCATTGTTTAATTTCGCTGGCACGGGATGGGTGTGTATGAAGTCTGCATCATTATTTCATCCTCATCACGACTCGCAGGTCGCCTACGGGAGTCATATCAAAAGATACGAACCCTGGCGAGCAGAATCTGTCCTCGGACACTCCCGGTACTAAAAGCCATACGCCATATCATTTTACCATAATCCAATAATTCCACTTGAAATGTCACAGTAGTACTATTCAATAAGCATGTAATGAACAGTGTTAGGAATTTTAGGTGCAAATTTCAGATGAAGGAAAGAAGGGAAAAGGTGCTGAAATAAGGTAGAAAAGGGACAAAAAGCTGCTGGTTTTTCCAACTGATTCAACGATTTCTCATTCCTCTATTCTAGTTTATTGAATTACAAACAAGTACATCGAATTATCACTCATCAAAAGAAGGAGAAAACATGAATCTGTTGTACTTCAAGACGTTAAGTCTATATATTTCTAAAAGTAAATCCGTTTCTATTAGGAGATAGAATGTATTTGTAGATGGTAAAGCTTCTTTCGACATCCACAGAAACCAGTGGGATAAACCTTGCATTCACTCGGAATGGCAACTCTACAAATGTGGCGAATTCCTAAATGTCTGGATTATTCCGAAGACTAAACTCAAGTTTGCCTTTGGCAAAGCCATCTGACTGCTCCCTCGCGGAACTAAAAATCTCCCAGTTCTTTTTCCTTTCCCAGACTTTGTTCTTTAATCCTTTAATAACTGAAGTCAGGTACTTGTAACTATGGACACAATATAGTTCTATCTGCAAATTATGTATTTTCTCCGGTAACAGAAGTTGCTGTGCCTTGGAAATTGCACCTGCGTCGGCTGGATCCAAAGAAAGCACAAACTCTCAAAATTTGTCATAATTCTCACACAACATAGTAGCCCAACCAATCAACGATCTCCAGCGAGTAATGAACGGGAAATTTGGAAGAGGATGGCCAGTGGTTTCCCTGTAGGCAACAACAAGACTCGAAGCTTTCATTAGACTCTTCTTCAGGGTGGAGATGAATTGATTTGCGATGTCGTATTCGTTCCTTTTGGATTCGCAAACCCTGTGAGGGGCATGAACCAAGCATGTCATATGCTTGAACTTAGGAAATAAAGTGAATATTGAATTTTCACGACCGCATTGTAATCGAAACAGACTTTCAACGTATTAGTTCGTGTTACGTACATGTAGTACGTGTTGAAGAGATGTTAAGTACAGAACAAAAATGTCCAGCCGGACACCAGTGGGATCCGAACCCACAACCTCCCGATTTCGCTTTGGTTGCTCTACCAGTCGAGCTATGGTGGCCCAGGCCATCTTTGTTCTGTTTGAAAGGATCTGAGCTACAGGTCTGGCACTGGCACTGACATGCCCCACAAGGGCGACTTAAACGCACTCTACAGTGTGCTAGCAGCAGTGCCAGACCTGTAGCTCAGATCCTTTCAAACAGAACAAAGATGACCTGGGCCACCATAGCTCAACTGGTAGAGCAAGCGACGCGAAATCGGGAGGTTGTGGGTTCGGATCCCACTGGTGTCCGGCTGGCCATTTTTGTTCTGTACTTAACATCTCTTCAACACGTACTACATGTACGTAACATGACCTAATACGTTGAAAGTCTGTTTCGATTAGGAAATAAAGGTTTCAATTGGTTAACAGCTGAAACTATGTATGGATCTTGGTCATAACCACAAGAAGAAGTTTTTCTAACTCGATACAAGTAGGTGAGAGTCTTTGGCCATAATTGATTGCATTGCTGTACTGGCATTGGTTTTCTGCAACTTATACATGTTTAACCACATGAGTTTAACGTTCTCCCCTGCTAAGGGAGAAACTATAGTGTTCAAAACACATCGTTCTATTGACTCTATGGTTTTATTCACAATGATTCGCACATTGCAATCAGACAAATTTTCTCTTTGATTCTTTGTGTGGTTTCTTGGTAAACAGGCTCAGTGTACTTTTTTTCTTGAAGTACTCTCATCAGCCATTGATATCATTGTGTATATTTCAAGAAATCCCTTGATGGCTGGATTGTTTACGTTATTGAGTGGAGTTCCAGCTTGTGTAAGAGCTGCACACAAATCAATGTTTGATTCCTTCAAATTTTGGCTTTTCTTAGAACTCTGTCGAAACGCATTTCGTAATAGAAGTTGCCGCGATTTGTTTGCTTGAAGAGTCTTATTCATTTGTTGCTTAGAGCTAGAAATGTGTTGTTTGATGCGATCTCACTGGTGTTTTTCATCTAACAAAATTCTTGATGCACAAATAGTACATAGCATAAAAGTTCCATCAGTGTCTATGAAATCTTGTTTGAATTCCTGAGCCTGAGCAATAAATCGGGCACTGGACACCTTTGGCCTGGTAAAATTTAGTATTACACTCATTTGGTAATGTAACAAAGTGCTTACACCAGTTCACTTACTGACGCAATGCGACTGTCACACAACTCACTCTTGCGCTCACTCACTCACTCACTCACATGCTGTCCACACTCTCTTATAACACTGCGACAGTTACGAGAATGTTCTCATTCATGCTGGAACTGCAGTCTCAGCGATTTCTAATAGCTTCGAGCAGAACCCACTCTCAATTCTCGGAAATATGCGGGTAAATGTTGGTGACTTTTCAGCGTCACCGGCTTCCTCCTGCATGCGAACAGATGGTGTCTCTCACAGTAACAAACTCACATTCACGAGCAGCGGGCTGCTGATTCTGGTGGGATAGAACCACTCACTGCCAACGCATTATTGCGAGCTATATTATAGCGATAAAGCGAGAGAAAGAGTTTTTGTCGGACTCTCAATTATTGTTGCATGTGTGCTTTCAACTCCCGCGCGGAGTTTACTGAAAGAGGTAGGCTTATTATTCGCACGTACACAGCAAGCTAATGAGACGTTACTTGAAACTTAAATATTGTATATTGATTAGAAATCTTATAGAATAAATTGGAATAAAACTTAAAAGAAAAAGGGGGAAAAGGGGATTATGGGCATGGTTGGGGAAAAAAGGGATAAAGGTCCCCCCAAAAAGGGAGAAAGGTGCGTGAAAATTGCCTCTTTTCGCAACTAGAAACCATCTTCCACACTGTGATATCTTTCCGAACGGTTTAATTTAACTTAACAAAAGAGATGCGAACATAAAAATCCTAACCTTGGTAGTGAATATCATTCGTGGCTTCAGAGGATTGCTCCTCATAAGGCTGTCGTCGCTGAAGCTTCTCCATCTCGAATAAATATCAGGAAGATAGACACGTTGTCCAGATAACAGATTACCATGCTGAAATGACTTCCTTGTAGCCTGGTATGCTACTGCCGTTCGTCCTTCTGGTTGCAAGATGATCAGACTTTGATGCGATGTAGCTCTTTAACAGACTACGTACTGTACTACTAACCATTAAATAAATATTCCTTCTAAACTTCCTTGCCAGCCACCCTCAGGTTCTATCCTTGCATTCAGTTGATGGTCATGGCAAAGCAGATCTCGACAAGGAACTGGACGCGTTTAAATTGAGCGTGACAGTCTGCCAGGGTTAGACGTGATCGAATTCTGTAGAGATCATAGTTTTTTGGTCATTTTTATTGAAGGATTTTACTTGAAGCATGATCAGCTGTGTAGCTAAGGATGGTTGAAGTTATGTTCTCTCCTACTCTTCTTGGAACTTCATCATTTCTTATTTTACCTGTCCACTTCACTTTCTTACATTCTTTTCCACAACCATTTTTCAAAACTTTCCAAATAATATTTGTCTTTCTTTCTTAATGTCCATGTTTCATCTCCGTATGACACCACACCCCACACAAAATGCTTCTTTACGAACCTCCTTCTTAAACGAATAGGTTTTATAGCAGCATTATTGGAGCTCTTACCATGATGCAGAGAATATGAAGAGGGGATCTTCCACGAGTGAGGGTATGTGAGAACTGAACTTGAAAGATATCGCAATATTGTGTACATTATATTATCTAACTCGCTGCAAGTTATACTTATGAAAAGTAATTTTTTTCCGAAAGTTATGTTACACTTTAAGGCAGCGTAATTGCTGATTACCTAAACTCTGTTCATTTCGTTTGCCTTCTGATGATATATTATTTCTTTTAAAAGGAGATATTTCTTTCTTTATATTTAGTGAGCAAGTGGCCGCCCGCCTAGAGCCACATAGCTATCAGGTTGCATTCGCGAGAGAGTGGGTTCGAACCTCACAGTCGGCAGCCCTGAAGATGGTTTTCCGTGCTTCCCCATTTTCACACCAGGCAAATGATTCCTTCCCACACCTAGCTCTTTCCTATCCCACCGTCGCCATAAGATCTATCTGTGTCGGTGCGACGTAAAGTAAATTCAAAATGCTTATTTTTTTTTTTTTTTTGCTAGTTGCTTAACGTCGCACCGACACAGATAGGTCTTATGGCGACGATGGGAGAGGAAAAGCCTAGGAGTTGGAAGGAAGCGGCCGTGGCCTTAATTAAGGTACAGCCCCAGCATTTGCCTGGTGTGAAAATGGGAAACCACGGAAAACCATCTTCAGGGCTGCCGACAGTGGGGCTCGAACCCACGATCTCCCGGATGCAAGCTCACAGCCGCGCGCCTCTACGCGCACGGCCAACTCGCCCGGTAAATGCTTATTTCTTATTACAAGGATGGGCATGACACCGCTCTAACTTCCTTGTGACAAAATATAATTCTTTGGTTTATATACAGCAGAATGCCATTTCTCAAAGTGTCTTTCCCGAAGATACCGGAAAAATCAAGAAGTTCTTAAAAATTCACCTGGGTGCTGAACTTGGGTTTCGATAATGTGACAAAGGAAAAATAGAACAAGTAAATCAGTTCAAGAGTTTTCTTCCTGTTATAATAATTTCGTGTGGCTATTTCTAGCCGAGTGCAGCCCTCCGATGAGGGTGGGCGGCATCTGTCATGTGTAGGGAACTGCGTGTTATTGTGGTGGAGGACAGTGTTATGTGTTATATGAGTTGCAGGGATATTGGGGACAGCACAAACACCCAGCCCCCGGGCCATTGGAATTAACCAATGAAGATTAAAATCACCGACCCGGCCGGGAATCGAACCCGGGACCCTCTGAACCGAAGGCCAGTACGCTGACCGTTCAGCCAACGAGTCGGACTTCTTCCTGTTGGAGGCGGTATTATGAAGGTGTAAGCTAAAATGCTTAAAGTAATTCAAATATTAAATAAATACATTGCCTGGCAAACTGTTAAGCGCCCAGAATTAGTGACTCAATATCATCACATTTCGGTAAACATGCATACCATTGATATGTGGGTAAATGATTAGATTTACAAAAATCTGTAATGTGTAGAACGCCAACCAAAGTGCATTCTTGATGGCACCGTCCTGTTGTTGATAAGTTGTTATCGGTGAACTGCGGTGAGTCAGACAGTTAAGCAAGCAGTGAGTTCAATTTACATGGTCCTATGTTGGACACAATGGGTACATGAGGGCACCCAATCACGTCGTGCAGGTTAGGGTCGACCTAGAAACACCACGCCAAGGGAGGACCGTCGTATGTTATGCCAAGCATTGCGAGATCCCATAACTTCGGAACCCTCCATCCACAAACATGTACTAGAGACTCTACAACATCCTGTGAGTTCCCGCAAAGTGTTTCGACAGCTCTCATCCGCCGGATTAATGTCCTATCGCCCCATGCGTCGGTTGCAATTGACACCAGAACACCAACGCCTGCGTTCGAATAGGTGCCTTCCGCGGGAGGCATGGACAGAGGACGACTGGCGTCGCATGATGTTCAGTGATGAGTCCCGATTCTCCAGAACCTCCGATGACCATAGTGTGCGGGTTTGGCGGCGTCGAGGGTAGAGGACAGGTCCTGCCCATATTGTGGAAATAAACACAGGCGTAATTCCTGCCGTGATAGTGTGGGGAGCCATAGAATACGTGTTCAGGTCACCTCTAATAGTGCTTCGGCAGACTTTGACGGCACAGCGGTAGGTCACAGATATTCTGCATCCTAAAGTCTTACCCCTTATGGCACACCACCCTGGGGCAGTGTTCCATAAAGATAATGCATCTTCACACACATGTCTATGGACTGCCTAGAGCATGTTGTGTTTCTCCCGTTGCCAGCAAGATCCCTGGACCTCTCCATCAGTGAACACGTGTGGGATGACATTGGAAGGGGACTCCGTCCCAGTACCAGCCTGCGGGAACTGCAGGGAACAGCTGCAACAACTGTGGACGAACTTGCCTCAGGCTGTTTGACACCATTCCGAACCACTTAAGGACATGCAGTGCGGCCAGGGTGCGGGGGCGGGGGGCGGACAGAGGACTGACCTGGCGCCAACATTCCACCTGAAACTGCCAACGGCCTTGTCTCTTTCACCCCATCTTGTAATTAGATCAATAAAGGGCACGTGGTCTTTCAGCATATCGTCGTTGCCGAGAAAAACCTCCTAGGTGAAAATATTTTTGGAGATATACTGACACGCAGCACATACATTATGAATTGCGAGAATGCCTTCACAATATTCACACAATATTGCACCTTAGATGACAGAAATTTACCGGCCAAAGTTCTAGGCTAAAATATTGCACATAGGAAGTTTTTCCCCGGCAGCGGCGATATGTAGTTTCATTCACTTGCTTAACAGTTTTTGTCAGACAGTGTATTTAAGAATGAAATAATGAATAAATACATCTTACCGAATGAATTTAGCCATTAATTTTAGGAATGCGATGGCCACTGCTCACTTGTTTATTAATACGCTGTCAAATACAAAATGAGTTATACGTATTTCTCATTGAACCATTTCATTAAATTCATTGTGATATTTACGTAAGTATTCAGTTCCTTGAAATTCCCGTGGTTTGTATCCGCATCAATTGCCATTGATCATTGTGTTGAGATACACGAATGGTTGAATATTGACTATATATTTTAAATACAAATCTAATATATACCGTATATGAGGCTGTTTGCTCAATAAATCGGAAGCTGTAGTGGGTGTGATATATTTTAAACTGTGACCTCGATTTTAAATTTATCATACATGCATTGGAATTTCATAATGGTAATTTATGTGTCACGTTACATGCTATGGATTAGATAAATATGTAACCGAACAGCAAATATATTATTCAGAACAGGCGAGGCGCAATAGCAGATTGCTGACACTCCCAACACTTCAAATTTACCAGTTGACAGAACTTGACCTACTGTATTGTACCTCCATCGTTTCTGATATAAAATTAATCATTAATACATATTAAGTGCAGATTGTTTGAAAATTTGAAGACTGTATTGAATTACACACGTAGAGATTGTGAAATAAGGGGAAGAGAGATATTTGTATGACTTTTAGATATATCCTGATGAAGATGATTGCAACTTGGTTTTCCTGAAACGAGAATTTAATCATTTTGAAGTATGATGAGAATAGCGTGCGAAATGATTAAACTTTTCTTTTTGCTACGGGCTTTACGTCGCACCGACACAGAGAGGTCTTATGGCGACGATAATGATTAAACTAATCTAAGTTTAATAGTCATAGAAAATGCCCAACATGCACGTTCCCCAGCCCCTGTAAACCCCCGACACCTTTACTTCAAAAAAATTATTTGTAGCTTAGCTTCTTACGCTTTTTGTCTTGAACTTAAATACTAAATTCAAGGATGGATAACGATGTAAGGCAAGACAACAAAAACGGTTTAAAGGATATCTTAAACAGAACTGATTTACGAGGAAGTGCCAAATTGACATCGGTAACTGGCAGAATGTAGGGTCTGATATTCCGATGTCAACGAGGGTCTCCAACTTTAAGAATAACAGCAGTTAAGCCACAACTCTTATTAAGGAGATTGTAGAAAAGAAGATGATCACACCCATCAAGTTTTAAAACAGAAGTTTTCAGCCTGGAGTTCTTGGCCTCCTTGAGGATCTGTGAATGTCCTTCAGAGGTCCGTGAAAGCCAAATACAAATTTTATATCTGTATTCATTACAAATTTACCGCGAAGAGCAGGAGAATATCTAAGAAACTTACTTTAGTAGTACATATTAATAAATATGAAACATCACACTTATTATTTTATTAAATTTATCAATACAACTTTCCCCAAGAGGAGGCTGCCACTATAGCTCATTCCACTTTAAGTAAACGGTATTGCTCTTACGGACCTACAAAGAGTGAGCACCCCCCCCCGCTGAGACACCCATAATTCCTCGTGATTAAGGGATATTATACTGTACTTTGTGATGTATTATGAAAGATAAAAAAGGATGAGGCATTTTTGCCCGTCAGTTGTTATGATAATTACATAAAATTTTCTTTTTTCAAAAATACATTTGTAGGGAGGAAGCACAATGTCAGGAACAGCCTTCGCTTCGTTGTCTTCTTTCATTTTCCTTCTTGTGTGTTGCTCTGGTACAAGCCTCCTGTAGTCACTCACTCTGTGATCCGCCGGCGGCTCACTTCTGTAATGAAGTTATCTACAGTATGTATTGCTTCGTGTGTGTTTTTAGGCTTTAAATCAGTACGTAATTGTCTTGCGTTGAGTGAGAGTTATGCGATAAGCCTACGTGTCTGATTTCTTTCTTTAACAGTAATACTGTGATGTTTTGTACAGTCATCTACAGTTGCGTCTGTTTTCTAGCCTTTATTGCCTGGAGAAATGTATTAAATGCAATAAAATACATCCCTCACACCTCGAACCCACAAAAATTATTTGTCTACTTTCTCCCCAAATTTGCCTTACACTTCAATGCTGAGGTTTTTTATGTGCCGTAATTTACCTCTGATTCCGTACAAAGCCAAAAAAAAGCCCCTGTAAACCCACCGTCCCCTTTAGTTCATAAAAATGATTTGTAGCTTAGTTTCTTCCGCTGTTTATCTTGAACATGAATACTGAATTTCAAAAATTCATGTGCTGCAGTTTTCTCTTGATGTTGAGCAGAGCCGTTCGATATGGAGACCCTGTTGTCATAAGAGCAATACTGTTTTCTTAGCATGGAATGAGCTATAGGACAAAGTGCATCAACTGCACAATAGCATGTCTTCCAAGTCGTTGTTGAATTTGCTAGAGTGTGCCAGATAGAAATAAGAACAATCACAAGGCTCAGAAATAAATTTGCTGTATAGCATAATGTACAGTTCGTCAAGTGCTAGATAGATCATTTCGAAGTGTGGTTATTGAACCTCCTATTGCGGCGGTAGCGATGTCGTGAAGTCGTGTCCCGTTGAGACTAAGAGAATCCCACAGCTGTGCAAGAAATTGAGGGATTGTGCCTCGAGCACCGATCATGAGTTCATGGATGGAGATGTTGACTAAGTGAAATTTTATTTTATAATAGTTTACGGTTGGCTGGTAAATCGACTTCTTCTCGGCATCCAGCGCTTCAGACTGGCCAATGTGTGACCCAACGCGTACTGTGGGATCTATGATCAGTCCTTGCTTGCTAGCTGGTTGAAAGGCTGTCATGTCAATATGCCTGCTACTTCCACCGGTAGCCAGGCCAGAATACTCTCCCGTGCCATTATACATTGTTCCTTGGTGAAGCAGTATTTTCTGAATAGGCCTACATTTCTGCAAGGAATGTGAAAATCAATCAGATATAAAAGATAGCACGTGTTTTGCAAAATTAATTCGTCATTTTTCATCTAGTCGTTCATTTCAAAATGTAACAACGGTCTAATTGAAATGTACTTTAAATCTGATTTAGAATATGTTTTGTTTTCTACAATTTAGACTACTTTAGCGGTTAGTTTCCATCTACAGCACTATTCCTGTATTTTTCCGTTACAGGGGCCCTTTTTTCCTGTTCTGTCAATATCGACTGGAACTTTTGGTTCAAACATCTTGATTTCCCAATTTCAGTCGGTTTTCATTCAGACGTAGGATACTCTCCCTCTGAAAAGGCGCCACCGGCATCTTTTTCAATATAACAACCAAGTGTCATTGTTGTCTACAATAGTTTTTTCAACGTAAATTTGACTGACCGACTGCAATATACCATTTGGTAATCCATCAACGACGTAATTGTAAACAAGTTTGTGTTTATTTTATTTTATGTCATAAATGTGACATACTTTTTATTGACTAAAATTAATAAAACGGTAAGATTACTTGTTTATAAGTACAATAAGAGATTTCAGATTTTTAAGGACTTACTCATATTTAATAGGACAAATTCCAAGAAGCTCCAACGATAGCACAATGCGGATATTTTTCTTAATGAATAGAGACTATACGAAATATGACATTGTAAAGAATGCACAAATTTTTTATTATTTTTTAGATTTTGTATCTTATATTATTGTTTATGTGTGTTATGTTTAGATTTTAAGTCACTTTACATTTGTAGCTAGTGGTACTGCTTCTTATGAGATAGTATAAGATTGAGTGTACTTTGTTATGTAGTGTTGACTAGGTTGATACCTAATAAAAGGTTTTTGTACTGAACTTGGGAAAAAAATCGCATGTAAAAAATAAAAAATCATGATTAAATTATAAACTATGGAAATTATAAACTAAGATTACAATTTACTCTTGATGATTGTATTTCATTTTTTACTCAGTAGCCATTAATTTTTCTGTTATATAAACTGATGAACGGTTTTTGATTCAGACTGTTTACTTTAATGATACTTTGTGAATGGCGTAGAATACACTGTATGAGGTAATTCATAATCAATAAAATAAAGTACTTTAATTCCTCACAAAGTTATATTCATGTGCTTCTTTACAGTTTGATACGGAGGGAGTCTGGAGGTTTTACCAGATTTTGGAAGGGAAACGTGACCCATAGAAGGTTAAGAACCCCTATTCTACAACAATGAAGGTTTGGTGGATTTTGTTCACCAGAATTGCAACAGAGCTGCAGTTCTGTAATAGGTGTTTTCAATCACCTATGAAGCCACATTCTGCATCACTGATTGACTTAGAAGACAAAAATTATACTCGTGAGCCTATAATGTTGCTGGTGATAATTTTGATAGGCCGTTCTATTACTAATTGTGCTTTGCGCTGGTGAAATCTATGATAAATAAATACATTTTAGAATAAAGATGGAATTATTTCCACACCCCGTACAGTACCATACTCAGAGTTACTCTTTGTTAATGATGCTGCAGGAGGGTGTCTTTGCGTATACTAAATTTGTTTCTGGATATTAGGCAGGGAGACAGCTAACTAATGGATGTACAAGTTTCAAAGAGTTCCCATTCTTTGTTTCGGTGAAATAAGATATCGTCACCTAACGAGAAATAATTCGTATCTCACAATGTTCTTTCCATCCATTATTTTCCTTAAGACTTTTCATACCTCGCTGTCCCGTATAGATATGCAGTCCGTCAGAACAATTTCCCTTGTGTTCATTTTGGTATGCCTGTGTACAAATGGAAATGAACCTTATATACAGTATACTGTAGGAGTGCGTAAATACGCCATTCAAACATACATCCCTACAGTACTGTATGGTAAAGTTCACACAACTAAAATTGTTTTGATGGAATGCATATCCGCAGGTGGCTGGGAGGTCTCACTAGTCTTAAGGAACGTAATGGCTAGGAAGAACATTGTGACATGCGAGGCATTGCTTTTTAGACGATGATATGGAATCTTACGAAAATAATTCTAAGCTACGTTCTTCATTCTCTTTACAGAAGTACTCTCAGAGAACATTCGTTGCGGTTGAACCACAGTTTTTTTCTATTTATGCGCCTTCATTAGTGTGCAAATTAATTGGGACAAGCTCATATTTTACAAGGAACTGAAGTTGGTTAGGTTTACCTAACTTTATCCGCCCAATTGTTGGACACTTGGGGGACTATTGTTGCCTTAACAAATAACAACAATTATAGGTCCACCCCAGATCAGTTGAGTGCTTTTATGTATAGCCACAGCGTGCGTTATTTCTGTGTTCTCGACAGGATAACTTAGTGCTTGTGTTAAAATGGACATTTCCCTATGATGCGGCCAAAAATAGTTGTTTTTCGTGAACAGTCATTCATGAGTATTAGATACATTGCCTCTGTTATTGGTGTGGTAATATCTAGTTTTTCAAGTGTTCTTAGGAAATACTGTACAGGAATACTGCCTCATTGTCTCCAAAGAGAAAAGGCAGATACGGACGAAAACGAGAAATCACGCCTAGAACTGACAGAACTCTACTTATAAGCAGTAGAATTCATCCTCACAAGACATGTAAGGACCTTCCGAGAGAATTATTGACTACTGGGGCTGAAATTGACTCTTCAATGGTAGGGTGTAGGCTTTTTGATTGTGGGCGGATGGCACGAAAACCAATTGAGAAGAAGTTGTAACACCTTCCATGTCCGGCCTCGCGGTGAAGGGGGCAACGCGTCCGCCTATCACGTGGCAGCCCCGGGTTCGATTCCCGGCCGGGTCAGGGGTTTTTAGTTGCAAATGTTTAATATCCCTGGCCTTGGGACTGGGTGTTTGTGTCGTCCTTAAAGTTCCTTTCCTCACATTCTACACTCCACACTTCCATAATTCCAATTACATGCAGATTCATAACATATGGTGCAAGTAGGGGCAAAAGATCTCTATAGGTCGACGCTCCGAACAAACATCATTTTAACAAAACACCTTCCATGACGAAAAACTGTTGGAATGGGTCAAAATATATAAATCTTAGACCTCCAATAACTGGAATCGTGTAACGTTTAACTGAAGAGTCACATTTTATTGTTCAATATTGTCAGGCGAAAGATCCATAAGGCATTGAGAGCTGACCGTCTTCAACAGACTGTAAAACACACTCCCAAAAACGGTTTGTGGATTTCTTCACTGCAAGTGGCCCTGGGGCACTAATTCAGATTGATGGCATGATGAATTCAAACAAATACATAGAAATCTTTAGGTGCAGGATATCGTGGTTCTTACAGACCTTTCCAGATGGTGGAGGAACATTTCAAAATGATCTGGCCCGTTTCTCACTTCGAAAGCTCTCATGATGTTCACGAAAGGAAACAACGTTAATGGGTTTCAAGGGCCTGGTAATTCACCAGACTTACAGTAAATCCCATCGAGAATTTGTGGAGTACTGTGAAAAGGTGCTTGGTAAAATTAATTCTTCAACAAAAGAATGCATGTGGTTAAAGTGTGGTTTCATAACCTGGTCGAATATATGCCACAACGTGTTCAGAAGGTAATTAAAGCAAATGAAGGACGCATTAGTTATTAATATTCAGCAAGCTATCAACTGCATTTTACATACAGTAATAAATGTCCTGTCCCAGTAAATTTGAACACTATTGTAAATTGTATTAACACTTTCCTCACTGAGCTCCGATATGCAGTAGGTGATATATGAGAAACATTCGATATTACTCTACCCAATATTTCTGCTGGTGTAATAAGAATGGTAGTTGGCTTCATAGGCGATAACGTGCCACGAATATAGATTAATTACGATGCGTTAGCGGCATTTCTCTACACTTTATTACCTACATCTATGGACACGATATAATTTCATTTATGGTGTTGAGTCCAGTGATGATGTGTCTATTAGCTCTGAAATCTAGCAGTCTGTATGCTTGCACTGATATTTAATGGTACCACTATTAATAATGTCTGGCACTCATGCTACTGATGTGTATGAATGTCACTGATTATCTGTTTTTGCACCCAACTCGACATGGTAATATTTAGTTAAACACTAGCAGCCTGGTTATATTTTTGTAGTTGGCATAATAATGCCTACTTGCGGAGACGGGTCGCGGTAAGAGAGACGAAAAATACATAATCTAACAATAGCCACTGTATTTTTTCTTATTTTTGTTGTTATTGTTGTAGTTTTTGTTGCTGGCGGCGAGTACTAGAGAGTCCCATGGGAATATTATGCCCTTTAACTCACCGGTTTCCGAGAATACACGAAGAGTCGGAAAATCTCCATTGTACTTCACTGGTGGGAGATAAAACGATCTGTAATCGAGGTGGTATTTTTCTGCATGTCAGAGAAGAATCTCTAACCTACTATTCCCTAATCTGTTATTTATAAACTTTGGCTGGAGGAAATTTTGAAAAGAGGGAGTGAGAACCGCGGTTGGTAAGAAATATGAACTCGACATTTAGTGAGAAATTACGAGAATTTGGGAAAGGTCGAAAGAGTAAACAGTTTTACCGGTAGAAACGGGTCGTAAGTTAATCAAGGGCCTAGATATTTAAATGCCTTTGCTAGCTCGATGTAGTGTTTACAGTGCACTATGTCTTCTGGTATGGGCTAGAATAAATTTATTACTTTCATTGACCTGTCTTAGTCTCATTCTTGGCTTTGACAATATGAAGGTGACCGAGGTAAGAGCAATTCTAGTAATACCGATCCTTATGCAGCCAGTTCCTGTTCTGGATGGTGTGAAAATATCTTTCATAGGGTCGGTTGGTGCATGAATTTTTAGTGGGCTTGGCAAACTAATATGTAATGGCAACTTCTGGCTGTGTGAGGAAAGCAACGGGAAACTACATCACTCCTTATTTCCCTAGTATGCCTTTTCAGTGACACCTACGTTATTTATGAAAGCTGTTGGTGGAGCTGTAGAGGATCAAACCTGCCTTCGGGCTGAATACCGCTCATACATATACAGTACATATATTTAAAATGTGTGTTCGGCTCCTCGGCCCTTACAGACTGTTTTTTAATAGGTTTACGGGCATGGGGACTTGTCTATTTTCACATAGAGTTTTTGATGATATAATGGCATTCAAGGCAAAGGGCTCTCAACTACCACATTTATAATTCTCAATTTTCCTTCTCATTCTTCAAGTAGTCGTTACTTCACATATTTTTTTTTACAACTTGTTTTACGTTGCACCGACACAGATCGGTCTTATGGTGACGATGGGATGGGAAAGGGCTAGGAGGGGAAAGGAAGCGGCCGTGGCCCCAGCATTTACCTGGTGTGAAATGGGGAAACCACTGAAAACCATCTTAAGGGCTGCCGACAGTGGGACTTGAACACACAATCTCCCGGATGCAAGGTCACAACTGCGTGCCCCTAACCACACAGCCAATTCACTCGGTCACACTTTTCTTCATATTTTGATCGTTATTTTCTTTATCCTCTTTAAAAAGGGGGATGGGGGAATGGAAACGCGGATTTGCAGCCTAGATGAACAGTGATGTTAACAACAACTATCACCAGTTAGTTCATTACTATGATGAATCGTTATGATTCATGTGCAGAACATAACCAGATCCCTACAATATGCCAAAGACCCATCACTACAACACTACCCAGTGTTAACTCTTAACCCTTTCAGCACTAAATTATCAATTAAAATCTTAATATATTCAAACAATTTTGGCAGGTTGGGTTAGCTATCATGACTATATGACAACAGGTTTGTAATTTTAAAAAGTTTACAATAAAACAGACTTTACTGTGACAAATAATAATGGTACTTACAAGTGCCGTCAGTCCCCTAGGCAACTATATAATAGCACGTATAAGCCACTGGCTTTCTTTCCCAAGTAGGTTGGTTCGATCCTGGCTCAGTTCAGTAGTATATGAAGAGGCATATTTACGCCAGCCCGGTGTCCGTAGATTTACCGACAGGTAAATGACCTCCAGTGGGACAACATTCCGACAGTTCGGAATCTCCGAAAACTGAAGAAGTAGTTAGTAGGACATGAAACGAATAATATTATTCGTTTCACCTTCATTGGCTCCTCAACTGAGGTTGGTGCCGGGGAGGCCATCTGGCCGTAAAACATGCCATATAAATTCATCTCATCTCATCCCCGACCCTACGGCAACAAACGGGATTAAAGAATAGACAAACATTATTTTAAATCGTTGTGCCCAACTAAGGAGTGTGTGTGAACTTATTTAGCACAACGTTCCTTCTTGTCTTCCCCAGATCTCTGTATCCTTTCGCTGTGCTTCCTTTTACGTCCTTTTACGTCCTTCCGTTAGGTTGATCAGACTATTTGTGTTTGCTTGTGAGATTTCTGAATTTTTCCTGCCTTGCAAGATTTCTTCATTTATACCGATTTCCTTAAGATTTGAAGATTTTATTTCTGTAAGCAAGTTGTGATTTTCTTAGAGATACTGCGAGATTTAGTATTCTTTTGTTAGTCTGTTGTTATCCATTGTGATCAGATGACCATAGAATGTTATCTTCCTTTTCTTAATGGTGTTTGTGTTTTTCTTTACTTGATAGATTTCCTGTGATTTCTTTTTCATCCAAATAGCATTATCACGTTTAGGTCCTAGAATTTTCCTGAGATGTTTCCTCTCTAGTTTTCGATTTTTTAATTTGTGATCTGCCACAAATTATCTGAGTTTCTGATGCATAAAGGATTTCTGGTTTGACAACTGTGTTGTACTGTTGTAAATTTTTTGATTATGGATGCAGAATTTTTGTTGTATCTGCTCCAGGCAGTTTTGTACGCATTTTGTAGGCATAATCTTGTAATTCTTGTAATTTCTTTGCTTGCTAATTTTCCTAGTTTGTATACAGTAATTTCTGGTAGGTATTTGAATTTATCTGCTTGGGAGATTTTCCCATATCTAGTGATTAAGGATTATTATCACTGTTATTATTTCGCCTTCTATTTGATAGTATTGAACAAGTTGGCTACACATTTCTTGTTAAGAAACTGTTACTTTGTTTTAGGGAGATGTAGGTGCCAGCCACAATATCGGCAGGTCTGAAGATAATTTTCTATGATTTTCCACTTTCAGACATGTATTGATCAGAGTAAACAGAACCTAAATTGCATTTATAAATGCGATGCACAAGTAGGTGGATTTGATTTGAAATATTCTTTTTTCAATTGTGACGAAAGTTTAAGGGATTAAGTTCTCTGAAATGTTTCAAATTGTGAGTCCTGGATAGCTCTATCAAACTAAATAACAACTTTCAAAAATCACTTCCGTCCTAAGTGTAGTTTCGGGACAACAGCCTAAAGTCGCTTCTTTCTTAACTCGTTCCCATTTTTATTCAAATCCTAGCCAAATGAACTCATTTACATTATTATTTCTGTAATGTGTTCCTTGGTAAAATAACCTCAGGCCTTTTTTTAATCTTTTGAATACTGTCCACACCGAATTTAGTTATAAGTGCTCACTCACATTACCGCTTGTAGTGGTGCTTAAGTGAAACAATGCATTGACTCACATTGGAGCTCTTCGTGATAGGAAACGGAAAACTGCTAATCTAATCGACCGGATATCAATGATTAAGAAATGGCTTGTAATTTTTAAGAATAATTAAAGGATATATTCTCATACTTTATTATACTTTATTCACCCGAAATTCTTGACTCATATCCCTGCGATATTTTCAACATTGGGTTCCTTGTCTGAAGGGCTAGAACTGTGGATTTTGTATTCTGCGCTGGTAATTGTCATCTGTGGCGTATACTGAGGGCTAGCAAGGACGATGGAAATCTAGAGCACATTATAATGTAAGCATCTGGCACATGGCTCCAATTACAAAACGGGAAAGTTATGAGAATAAACGTCCCACGTATTTCTAAGAGCGAGGCATCGGACACTGACATTGCAACCCAGGCTCTACGTCCCTCTCCCCCGCCTCACCTCGCGCGGGTCGCTGCTCAATGTCCTATAGTTATGGGGACCGGGGCGGGGGGATATGTGTCCTAGGCTCCGCTCGGTCAGATCGCTACTGCTAACGAGCAACCATGCGTTACTCATCGTATATACTTCCTCATCCAATACTTCTGACTTAACTATGTAGAAAACAGAGTGCTTCTATTTCACTCCCGTTTACTTCTACATCCTTGTAGGAAGACACGGCAGGGCTACTGTTGTAGGAGTAATATAGTTTACTTTTTATAAATCAATCGGCTGAAATGAAATGCAACCTTTCAAATTTAGTGTTTTGTTTTGTTGGTTGGAAGTGAACCTGTTATCATGGGTCGGACAACACCAATAATCTCTCAAGAAAGCTAATTTGCCAGTGAACGTATCTAGGACCGCTGGTAATGCTATACAATTATAATTTTAATTTAATAATAATATTGGTGTTTGGCATGTGTATGAGAATGAGAAAGAAGTGAAAGGTGAAACCGTCATAAACACCCAGTCCCGAACTAGGGAGTTACTAATACAACGGGTTTGATTCTGAGAAATGAACCGAGTCATCGGAACAAATGCAAGCATTGTATCCATTTAGCTACAAAGCCGGACTTAGATATACTAAACATGCTAAAACTCTGCTAAGCAGGTGATGATTATTGACAGATCGAGCAAGTAGCCGTGCGGTGAGGGTCGCGCAGCTGTGAGCTTGCATTCGGGCGATAGTGGGTTCGAAACCCAATGTCGGCAGGCTGAAAATTGTGGATGTCGAGCTTCCGTGCTATAGTGGAACTTCTCGAGGATGTCCGTCGTGTGCTTCTTAGGGATCACCACTACTGCAAGCGTATCGGACAAATACGATCTATAAGTTAATTGTCCTCCGTCAACACGGAAGCACTTCCTAACCGAGCTGGTCTCTTCTGTAGCTATGCTCTTGTGTTCCTCTTCCAACTGCGCGTTGATTCTATGCAGATCATCAAAGGATCTCGGTTTTGATACTTTCACTAGGGCGTCGAATCTTATCGTGGAGTACTTCTGTGATGTCTGGTAAGATATCGTTCTCGCTTCCTAACGGGTGAAGGCGCTCGAGGGACTGATACTTCTGTAGGACGAAAGCTCTAGCTCTCATGCCGGTTGGTTGTGCCTCAATCAGTTGCTTCCTTTTCACAGAGATCTTCACCCCTTCGGAATTGAACCTAACAAGGAATCACCTCTTGAAGTCAGCCCAGTTTAAATTTAAGACATTCAACTTATTCCACCAAGTAGCGGCTTGCCCCTTTAACAGTGGTGTGATGAGTTGAACGAAGATGTCCTCCGGTAGATTAGTCCGTCCTAGTAGACTGACTGATCCCTCGATGAAGCTAGTCGCATTCTCTTCCAGTCGCCAGTGAAATTCCGGAAGGCTCTCTGTAATCAACTTCGGGTCTAGGTATCCTCTATTATCGGTCAGGTTTGGGAGGTTTAGAGGCATGGCGATAGGTCCTGTTCGAGTTAACCTCTCTTCTACCGCGTGAATAATGCTCTTTCTCATATCCTGAACATCTCCCTTGATGGTCGAAATCTGGTTTTCTAATCTTCCTTCAAGGGCAGAAATGCGGCTCCAAAAATGTACCTCAACGGATGAAATTCTTCCCTCAATCTGTTGTTTTATTCTGGAAACCTGGGTTTCCAATTCCTCCTTGAAGTTCGAGATTTCCCCTTGTAGCTGGCTTACCCTACTATCGATCTGCTCAATCTGTTCATGTTTTGACCTGAAGTCCGGTATCTGCTGTGTTAATTGATTGGCGACGTCGCTAATTGGGATGAAATTTTAGCATCTACAGTTGAAATGTTCGATTCTAAGCCCTGTTCTACTTTGTAAACCTGCGTGTACACTTGTGATATTTGTCCGGTTTATACTGTATTAGTTTGGGAAATTTCGTCTGAAATCTTGGTGTTTACTTTCAAAATTTGGTTTGTTAATGTGGAGTTGAGTGTCTGTATCATGTTCATTAATTTAGAACATTTTTTGTAATATTTGCCTCATCTTCCGATGTTTCGTCGACCTCGAAAAGACTTTTCGGGGTCTTCATATTTTTCGAAGAGGTCTTCTCGTAACAGCGTATGCAGCGATTTCATCTTGCCCTTCGTTGGAAGATTTCTCTTGGCGAGTTCGTTTTTGAGTTGTTGTACACATATTTTCTAGCATCATTTGCATTTTGATCTTTTTGGCACTTACTCTCGTATTCACTCGTAAATTCTTACGTCCTTGTCACGATCGCCGGTTGATGTATCCACAAAGACGCACACAGAATGCTGTCACTTGTGTACACTGATTTATTTACAAGTTATATTTACAAATTCTGTATACACAAACCAGTAAACGGCCATTATAAACAAACCACTACTAGGAAAATATCAGAAGACTAAGGCTGCCATCTTGAAACAGCTGATTGCTACTGTAGCAGGTGTAACATGCTCCTCCTAATTTACAAGTACCTACCATTTTGTTTTCTACCTGTTCATGTGCTCCGTCTGCCATCCTCATCCATTTCTGCTACTACGTATATTCACTACATATGCTGTGCTACCTGCTCGCCTGCCTGCCTCCTGGTCCGCCACCAGCATGCTCCCACTGCATACTGTGCACACACTCGCTCCAACTGTTTTTACGCTACATCATCTGCCACGTCATAGAACTATCTCGATGTTTCCTTCTAGTGCATCGACTGACCTTGTGTCCGCCTATAAATGGGCTAATGATTACCCCGTGAAATGAGTCTGGCATCGACTGTGGTCTGGAGTGGAGAGAGCCACAAAGTAGTGCGTGTAATTCGCACGGACTTTCATACATTTCCGCCTATCTGGAAGTATCTATCAGCATGAGGACTGGGTGAGAAAAAAGAAATATTCATGCAAGAACTTTCTCGGTCCTTTTTGTCATTCAGACACTGTTGAGTAGTATATTTTACTGCCTTTTGTCGTTAATAATTCGTCCTTCGTTTCACGAGAACATCAACTCTCGTTCTCTTCAAAATTAACTTGAACTTGATGCTCAGAACATCAAGATGTGGATAAGAACTTTAAAACTATTCAAATTTCTCTATGCAAACTTAGTGCACCGTGTTTGAGTGCATTCTTCATTTTTCGTGGGTATATTTTTTAAGCAGCATTTGTTCGCCTTTATCCCTCTTTACTACCCCTCCATTCCCTGCGTAATTCTTAGTGATCACCAACTCTTTATAATAAACTTGTTCGATGTTTGTGATATACTGTTTGAAAACACACTGTAGGTGTAGTTTTTTGTGGCTTTCGAACATAGATTTTGGATGAATTATGTTTAATTCCTTCACTATTTGTTATTTATATTAAACTATAATACGTGTGTTTCTTTATGGTAAAATTCATAGAATCTGACTGTTTACAAATCTAGTCATTGTGTTTTAAAAGTTCCTTTGAGATCTGTTTACCTTAACGTGTCTAATCGGTACAGTTCATGCCTCGCAAGCTATTTGTCAGATGTTATGAATACCGATTGTATAAACTATTCCGTCTTGTTGTCATCCGTAATGGAAACAAAATACACTTGTTAGAAATACGGTTGTTGAAAAATCGCCTGCTCTTTTAATAAATTTTGGTCTTTCCCGTTTTGTTTCTCCCTTTTTTGCACCTACCAAGGATTCCTCTCTCTTTTCGAGCACTGATTTCCTTATTGTGCACTTACAAAAATTTGTCATTTGATACCTAATGACGAGTTTTCTGACTTCATTGATTTTAAGGCTGCGCTCTGAAGGTTTACCTGAGAATAACATGATAGCCATTACCAAATTATTCTTTAACCTTGGACGTTAGCCGTCTGTAATTCCTTTTCCGGCACTTTACATACCATGCCGATTCCGTTCAGGTTATTTGTCACTCTCATCCCGTAGCGTTCGTAAATTAGTAATTTTTAAGTACCCCACCAATACATTATAAACTTGAGCCTCTATTTCTGAATCGTAAAAGAAGGTCCTTTTCGAAGTTTCACACCACAAAGACATTGTGGTTTCACCTGTCCTGTGCAGAGTGGCATTCGGATAAAATTAATCATTTATTACTTTTAGCAAACCACCTGCTATGCAGGCCTTGCAGGCCGTAGTATGTCACATCAATTGCTATTTTCTCTTCCTTCCCCATACTGCAGTTCAGAACACAGTACATCAAGATTCCAACAGATTGTTGGCAGTTGCAACACCAGCAATGACAATAGATTTGACTGTCCAAACAATACATTGTACCCTTTTGGTCCATATTGAGGGATACCTACCTTTCATACCTATTAGCAAAGTTCATGAGATCTGTCTCCTGGGTCTTATCGGGTTCTTCGTCACTTGCTGAGGTGAAGGTAGGATTCAGTAATTCCAATCTATCTACTTGAATGAAAGGTCTGTTTAAAAGATATATATTTATTCAGGAAAATTTGAAGAATTCTGATATATCAACGGCATAATTGAAGTCAATTGTGTCCACTGGACACCACAATCATTTTTCATAAAGGGTCAGAACACTGGCGTGAGCTTTTGACGTAACTGCCTGATGGGCATTCTTACTAGAAACCATTGTCTCAATTATTAGTTATTTAAGATAGGAAAGTCTGGAAATCCTTAAATTTGGCTTCCATGTGAGACCACATGTACAATCATAGTGATTCGTTATGGTCCAACCCTCGTGACACGAACTCTGGACTCTGGGTATAATTAAGGCCGTCCAATCGGTGTGTGCCACACAGTGGTTATACAACATGGACCCTTAATTGAATCGATGTGACCTGCGTCTATGTCATGGACCGACATATAAACTTCTAAGTTACTTTAAAGTCATTGTGGATGATGACCGCAAGGAAAATGATGCTACAGTGGCATATAGCCTTAATCTGAGTCACTGAGGTTGATGACCCCCTGACCATCCAAGTTTCTAGGCTGAAGGCTAAACACAATTCAGTTACATCGGTTGATGACCAAAATTTCCACTTTACTATCCCCAGCACATTCACTGCTTAATCAATCAAAGTTAAAAAATTACAACAATAGCAATGCCCACAAACTTTGTGGCAATAAAATCCATTTCCTTTGGATATGTCCCCTTAATCGTTACTTTACCATTTAAATATTCCCCAGAAAACAATCTAAGATTTCCAGAACGCATCCCCAAGTTATTCGCTTGATTAAAGTTATTTCAAATGCGGTTTTACTGAATTTAATAATTAAATAAATTTAAGTGATTTAATTAAATCTTAAAGAACAACAATTTCTATCTCCGCGGACTCTGGTTTCTTCACAAATTCCTACGCAGCTGTGATGTAAATTCAATCATATGATGTTTATCTGGCTGGAAAAGAATTGTTACATAATTCATGTCCAGTAATATATCTCGTTTCATGATCTCACACTTTAAATCTAATCTAATCCTAGCCATTATTAACACTTGGGTATCCTAATAATCTACGTACAAACCAAAGCAACTCGCCATATAATTACGATGTCATATCTCGTCATACCATTTATAAATTTTGCGCACCCCTCACAGACAAACCAATCATCACTACCATCGCTCTATATTTTGGACAACCCTTAATTTGGTTACTCTTGTTCCTAATACTCGAAGTTCGTGGTTTCAAATGTTCATTACGTCCCCAATTAAACAAATTTACAGTATTCCATAATACTCAGGTTATTACCGGATATGAATTTCAACTAAATTCAACTTTTAAAGTTCTCCCCGGCCGAGAATATAATCTCAATTCCACGTGTGTCCCGTTATCTTACGGTGAAATCCTCTCAGCTGAGGCCTCTCGTCCCCAAGTTCGCTTGGCAGTAACAAGAAACACCTGATTTGTTCTACTTGACTGGCTTCTCAAAATGCTCCCTTTTAAACTCTGCCGACATAATTAAACAAATACGATATTCTAACCAACAAAATGCACAGATATGCTTCAAGATGCCCGCAATAAATATACGAGTCGCAAATTAATACCGCCATGGATTTCTAATATATTTATTTCCATTCCCAACATTATAAAATATTCCTCGGGCTTCCATGTCCCGGCTTCAATGACATGACTCTAACCTGATTCGCACATCCCAACTCATACGACAAAACTAACCTCTGTTTCCCAAAGGAACTGGAATAAAATCCTTACTAGAATCCACAACGTCGAATAGGCACAGTGCTTTAATAATGAATAACTTCGCATAAAATGATATCGTATTTAATAACTGGATTTTCAAGAAAAATGACTGAAAATTTCTACTAGATCTTTTATTGTCAGTCAGTCACAGTTTAAAATGGGCCTAGAAAAACGTTTCACTCCGTGACCAAATTCATCACACTAGACTCTCACCCGACAGCGCGCTTCCACTCGATTGAAAATGAGTAACCATGGATTTCTAAATTATTTACGTCAAAATTACAGACAGAAAAATTTTACGTCGAATGAATATCTTAATTTGACATCACAAAATATAGGCAATACACACACACACGCGCGCACGGAAATGACGATCTACGTTGGACATGATATCACTTCGAAACCCTATTCAGTAACTTTTTACAACATTGTACGGAACTCGCAAGACTTCAAAATTTTATCCAAGTGGAAAGTAAAACAAATGACTCTTTTAGTCGTATTCTAACATTTACAAAACTTATTAGGGGTGACCTCTGCGTCGTATATCCCCATTCAAATACACTTTTAGAGATCATGAAACAAGATATAATAGGTAGTAGGATGGAAAGTCACATTACCTTATGTAGTCACACCATTGTTCGTCATAGGGCGCACCTGCGACCATGGCATTTTATTGAGCCATTTTTACATTCATGGCTTTAGAGATCATTATTATATTTCTTCAGGTTTCCTGGAATAAAGCATAATAAATAAATGCCCTTCACTTTTTTATCGCACACGATGGACTGTAATTACTTCCGCACACGAATTACTTTCTTTACAAATTTATTCGGTAACTAAACCGTCCTATCTGATACAATTATTTCACTCAAGAAAACTATCTCCTCATGGAGTCAAGACCCCAGCCACAATGGCTAAAATCTGCAGTTGAACTCAGTCTACTTTTGTTGTTTGATTTCGCAGAGCACGTCAACAGTTTTTCGTCCGCTTTGTATCACAAATTCCGGAGAAGGAGGAAGGCTTCGTCATGGCGTCCCTTCATATTTATACCAGTTACCCCCTCTCTTCGGGCATCTCCCTTTGTCGCCAAGAAAATTTCTATAAATTTTCTGACTTAACTCAACTGTAATTACAATAGTTTTGAAAGTGACTACATACTTGCTACATTTCTGGCGGTAGTGTTCATGGACATTTAAAATTTGTACGTGTTCGATTTGTGGGATAAATGACCTCCTTTGATAGGCACTATATTTTTTTGACTTGGTCTGGGTCACGCCATGTACACGTGCTTTGAAATAGTTCGCAAAACTGACTTAAGATTCTTCCGCCGTTAACACGTGCGGCTGACGTCACGTATCCCAGAGCGTGGGAACGAAGGTAATCACCCCCTCGTCACGTGTCAAATCCATGCTATCAAGAATCCAACATATAATTTAATTCTCAATTTATGCATAATGTTTTTAGGGCACCAAGGTCATGGGTTCAACATCTATCATAGAAAGTACGTACTGGTAACTAAATTTTGAATAGCCTGAATAGTTTCAATGTAAAGTATTCAAATAGTAGGATACATTTAACAATATTAGGTCTGAATTACTCTATCAAGTTGAGCTGGAGCTGCACTTTATGTTTCATGGTACTAAATTGAGAGCTGAAATTATTTGAGGCATTTAGGATATTAAAGTAGCATGACTAACTGAAGTATTGGGTGGTTACAATTAAACTTTCCCCATTTAACAGTCTATGTGGAAAACTATCACATGAACAGGAAACCAAGTGAACATTGCCTAGAACATAGGAAAAAGGACCAATGAATACTGGAAATTCCAATTAAACACTTGAGTTACATTTTATACAGTGTCGCTCTTTTCATGAACATAGCAACCGTCGCATTACAAAGTTCTTGAAATGGTGTTCATCTGTATCCAGGACAGTGTACTCACAAGATTGCCTCTTTATATATATGTTGCCAGGCTTCTAGAAAAATATGACACAACGTATCTTCTCGTAAATTGTAGAGTGTCCAGTAGCCTAGTTAAAATGTAAAGAATTTTCTATAACTATCTAGTATCAAAGATACCTTATTTTAGATATTATAGTGGGTTGCACAATATTGTAGTGGATTATATATCATATATACAGGTCATAACAAATTATATACTATTAACTACGTGTTATTACATTAACTAAATTCATATAAATATATATACAGCGTATGTTTCATAACATAACGTCACAAAAAGTAATAATGATAATGATAATAATAATAATAAAAATAATAATAATAATAATAATAATAATAATAATAATAATATGATGATGATGATGATTGTTTTAAGGGGCCTAACATCAAAGATCATCGGTCCATAGCAAATAATATGATCGTCCATAGAAACCTACGTAATTATTTGCTAGTTGCTTTACGTCGCACCGACACAGATAGGTCTTATGGCGACGATGGGACAAGGAAGGGCTAGGAGTTGGAAGGAAGCGGCCGTGGCCTTAATTATGGTACAGCCCCAGCATTTGCCTGGTGTGAAAATGGGAAACCACGGAAAACCATTTTCAGGGCTGCCGACAGTGGGGTTCGAACCTACTATCTCCCGAATACTGGATACTGCCCGCACTTAAGCGACTGCAGCTATCGAGCTCGGTCCTACGTAATTAATAATAATACTAAATGTATGTAAAGACTTCATAGCCATACCTCACAAATCATAGTAACATTAATAACAGTAAAAATAATAATTCAAGCTCGATATTCGCATTATTTAGCCATGGTTAAAGAATATTGTTTTCAACTTATATCGGTCTATGACACTTGCTTCAAGCTATCAGTTTTCATTCGGGATGTATTGTGTTCGAACTCCACTGTCGGCATCTCTGAAGATGGTTTTCCGAGGACGATTTTTGTTCTCGATTGAAACTTGCCCTAACACCCCGAATATTGCTACGTCAGTGTATGCTACTTAATAAACAAAGAAAACTGAACATTATTTCAACCTTTATATATCCAATCTGAGAAAAAGAAATGAGGTGTGTTAAATATTGAGTGCCGATCGCTGCAAACTCGCTATGAACTCGCGGTAGTCTCGTGATTGACGCACTCAGCAGTCGCTCACTTGATAGATACTCCAGATTGACATGCATGCGACACTTGCACTCCTCATAACGGATTGTAGCAGATTCTAGTAGTTCCCACTTCCAGATCATTCTGGACGCTTGGTCCATAGTTGATCATCTACCAGCTACTTCCAAAAGTTCCCTTAAAGTGAACCCCTGTGGAGAAGACAGTACAATAACACACACGGTACCCCCAACCTGTCACAAGAGGCGACTAAAATGGACTCCAGTGGCTCCTAACTTGGGAACGTGGATTGGTGAAGACAGGGCCCGCAACTGAGTCCTGGCATTGCTTCCACTTACTTGTGCCAGGCTACTCACTTTCATCTATCCTATCCGACCTCCCCCCGTCTTGTTCTTTTCTGAACCCGGCCATATTAGACTTACGGATTCTTCCATTTTCACGCCCTTCGTTGCCCTAGTCTTCCTTTCGCCGATACCGACATTTCTTGAAGAGTCTGATCTCTTCCCTATTTTCTGTCTGATAAGTGGTATACAGAGGATGGTTGCCTAGATGTATTTCCTCTTAAAATACTAATTACCACCACCACTTCCTTATAGTGTGCCTCAAGAGTTCAACGCTCTATGGTTTTGCTTGCTTTTGTTGCCGTTGCGCCGCGATTTTCTCCCGTAGCTACAATTGTTGCTAGCTGCCTCGCGCTCTGCCATCATTGTTACGACATGCTCTGAATACAATGACCTAAGGATTTAAGACTTTTGCTGCATATCGACAATATATTAATTTCTACCTATATATTGTGCAGCCGGCTCCAGGTTAAATTCCCGAGCAAGTCAGGGATTTTTACCTGGATCTATGGGCTGGTTCGAGGTATAGGCCTACTCAGCCTATATGACTACAATTGAGGAGCTGTCCGACGGTGAGATGGGGCTCCGATCTAGAAAGCCAAGAATACCGGCCGAAAGGATTCATCGTGCCGACCACAAAACAACTCGAAATATACAAGCTTGCAGGTTGAGCAGCGGTCGCTTGGTGGGCCATGGACCTTTATGGATCTTGCACCGTGGGGTTTTGTTTGGTTTTTATTTTGAGTATTTTCATTACGGGCCTCAAAATATAAGAACAAAGCCATCGTAATTCCACTATCCGTAAACTCGGAAATTAGTGGCCACATTCGCCTCCAGAATTAAAACTCGCTCATAATTAAGTGTGGCTTGAGTAAAAGGTTCATATGCCTATATTTATTTATTTATTTATTTATTTATTTATTTATTTATTTATTTATTTATTTATTTATTTATTGCACACTACAGGACTTAGTATCCCAATTACAGTGCCAACTACGACAGATAAGCTACAATTAACATGGTAAAACTTATATCTAAACTATATTCTACAATTTTATCCAATCTCCAATAATATTGATATAAAATATGAAAGTATTTTTCTAAAGACTAAAGAACCTTATGTTAATGCGGTGGAACAACACCCGACAAAGTAAAATGATAAAATAAATGAAGCAATACATTATATTGCATAATATTATAGAACATCACCTTACAATTTCCCCTATTCTTAGGACTTTATACAATTGCGCGATGAAGTTCAGTTACAAACTCACTCAATGGCAAACTGAAGTCAAGGCCATTATTTTCCTGAATGGCACTGTTGAAGATACTGCAGAGTCTGTTTACCGGCGAGTTATCATGGGCACACGTCCTGGATTTTTCATTTAAAAATGTTATGTTATGTTATTTCTGGAAATGAAGCGAGGTACATGGAAATTTAGGAGAGAAAGTAATTCAGGATTATCAATAGCATAGTTTACAACTTTATAAAGAAATTTTACTGCATCCTTCCTTCTGCGAATTTCTAAACTCTCCACTCCGAAATTTAAAAGGATATCACTATAGGGTGTCCATGTATCCGTATAGAAGTGGTGGCTAGGGGCTTTACGTCACACCGACACAGATAGGTTTTATGGCGACGATGGGGTAGGAAAGGTCTAGGAGTTGGAAGGAAGCGGCCGTGGCCTTAAATAAGGTACAGCCCCAGCATTTGCCTGGTGTGAAAATGGGAAACCACGGAAAACCATCTTCAGGGCTGCCGATAGTGGGATTCGAACCTACTATCTCCCGGATGCAAGCTCACAGCCGCGCGCCTCTACACGCACGGCCAACTCGCCCGGTCCGTATAGAAGTAGAAATAGAGAAGTGAAAATTTACTTTCAATTTTACTTTTACAATTTTCGACTTCATGATAAGGTTGCACCTCCGTTATTTTAGGTAAACCGACCGCGTCGTTACTGCGTCGGCTAGACAGATCAAAGGTTTTCGTAAAGCGCAAGAGATATGCAGATGGTAATCTATCTATTCCACGGAAAGCCTTTTCCACCCTAATACAAAATGATATATACTACAAATGCATTTACCTCTTGATTTTCATTCTGCTGCACCTACCTAAATGATTAGTATACTCTACAACTAGTTATCCGCGTAAATATGACCGTTATTTATTGACTAACAAATAATATTATACGCTAATTTCCATAGCATATAAGACAATTTTATCGTGAACCACAACTTCTTTCACACTCTATGATAAATAGAGTGCTAGAATATTGTTCGAAATCATTACGTTTTGCGTAGATCTATTTGCAATACTGATTCTCATTTTATTAAGGAAGTAGTAATTCTCAAATAGTGGATAAAATCCACCGTTCTAGTCCTTCAGGCAAACAACTCAATGTTGAAAATATCCTAGGGATGTGAACTATGAATTTCAGATTAATGAAATATAATAAACTACGAGCATATGTCCGACTTATTGGCTGAATGGTCACCATTGAAGCCTCCGGTTCAGAGAGTCCCGGTTTCGTTTCTCGGCCGGGTCGGGGATTTTAATCGCCTTTGATTAATTGTTCTGGTACGGGGACTGGGTGTTGGTGCTTGTCCCAACACATTTCTCTTCATGTTCAGACAATACACTACAGTATTAACCACCACAGAAATACGCAATAGCGATTATATCACTCCATATAGGGTTGGCGTCAGGAACGGTATCTGGCCGTAAAACAGGGCCAAATCCACATGTGCCACACAGATCGCACCCGCGACCCGACAGGTAGACCCAGTAGGAAAAAGAAGAAAAAGAATAAGAAACTACGAAAGCATATACTTTATGTATTCCTACAAATGACAATCCTTTCCTTAATCAACATTATCCGGTCGATTAGATTAGCAGTTTGTCTTTTTCTACGACTACGAGCGCTAATGTGAGTCAATACACAGTTTCACTTAAGCCTTGAGGGTATTGGACTAAGGAACATATTTCAGAAAGAATTATATAATTTATTTTGGGTAGGATTTAAATAAAAAACGATTAGAGAAACTAGCATTTTAGGCCGGAAGTGTAACTCGACTCTTTTAGTTTGTAAGCGGTATCCAAGACTCACAATTTGTAACCTTTACGGACCCAGTAGCCCTTCAACCTTCGGCACAATTGTGGAAATCGCTTAATTTTATGTTTTTCATACTATGGGGACCGCTACTTTGCTAAGAAATATTTTCAACGTTAAAAATGAACAAAAACTCGTAATCTCAGGCAAAATTTTAAGTGTAGTTTATTCAAATTATGATATTGCAGAAAGTTAGCACACGATACCGTAAAAATTGAATTTAAGCTTTGAACACTATCAAGTGATATTTGTGCAGAATTCGTATGCTTCACATTGATGTCTTAATCATATTGAAAATTTCAATAATGATCTCTAATATACAGGGTGAAGCGAAATTCGCGCACTCGGCCGTCGCAGCACGATTCCTCACATGCCAGCAATGAAAAATGTCTCTCACAAAAGTTCGCCCTGCGAGTATATCAGGGAGAAAAAGGACGTTGAAGAGTGACAATCTGGCAAAATTACAACCACATGTAGGGTAACTACTTCTGTCAGGACGTATTAAGGGTTCTGTACAGTTCGTGCAATGGATAGAGTTTTGGGGTAGCATGCAGGAGGTCGAGGGGTCGATCCTGGGTTGAGGCGTATATGTTTTATTTCGTAAATGTAGTCCAGGTGGTATGGCATCTGGCATCTTAATCGTCAACAGCGATTGCAGCGGGTCCACTAGAAACCATTTGCACTACATACTACGATCCTAGAAATGGACGAACATTCGTTTTCTTTGGTTAGCCCTGAAAGACGCCCTTTACACGTCGCGGGCGTGAATTTATTCACACCACTTCATTTACTAGATGCGTTACAACGTGTTCAGCGTTACTAAATTTTATAAATGTAGGATACATGTGATGTCCGCCTCTGTGGTGTGGTGGTTAGTGTGATTAGCTGCCACCCCGAAGGTCCGGGTTCGATTCCCGACTCTGCCACGAAATTAGAAAAGTGGTAGGAGTCCGCTCAGCCTCGGGAGGTCAACTGAGTAGAGGTGGGTTCGATTCCCACCTCAGCCATCGTGGAAGTGGTTTTCCGTGGTTTCCCACTTCTCCTCCAGGCAAATGCTGGGATAGTACCTATAGGAACGGCCGCTTCCTTCCCTCTTCCTTGTCTATCCCTTCCAATCTTCCCATCCCCCCGCAAGGCCCCTGTTCAATATAGCAGGTGAGGCCGCCTGGACGAGGTATTGGTCATCCTCCCCAGTTGTATCCCCGACCCAGAGTCTGAAGCTCTAGGACACTGCCTTCGAGGCGGTAGAGGTGGGATCCCTCACTGAGACCGAGGGAAAAACTGACCCTGGATGGTAAACAGATTAAGAGAGAAGAGAGAGGATGCATGTCACCTAAGAAACGGCGTCTTACTCTATTACAATATGTAATGTACGATGGAAATTAGCAAATAAAAAATGAACACCAACCCAGGATCGAACCCTCGACCTGCATGCTAATCCAATACTCTATCCACTGCACCAACTGTACAGAACGATTAATACGTGCTGACAGAAGTAGTTACCCTACATGTGGTTACAGTGTTGCTAGATTGTCACTCTTCAACGTTCTTTTCTGACGGATATACTCGCAAGATGAACTTTTGTGAGAGACTTTTTTTATTGCTGGTATGTGAGGTGTCGCGCTGCGACGCCCGAGTGCGCGAATTTCGCTTCATCCTGTATACAATAATAACTGTTACCTACAACCTCAGTCCCTACATGAGTTTGAGTGAACACATGCTATGTAAAACCATATAGAAGTTAATAAATTGATCTCCACAAATATATAATCACATAAATGTTCATATTCACTAATAGAAGGACTTTAAGGTCTAGAACTTAACTGAAGACATCTAACATCACCAGACCACCATCTGAGTCGAGCATTGATGGCTATTTGATGACTGAATCTCCTCCCAACGGAACATGAGCGATCGATGCTAACGTTACAGAAAATACGCGGCACAAGTGTTACACAGCGTTGATTGAGCTCCTCATCCACTCCTAGTGGCTGTTCAGCTTTAATAACGAGCTTCAAGTGATACATCATGACAAATGAGTCATTCATACGCGACCTGAACCATAAATCTTAACTGTCATTGTATCACTGACAATTCATGTGATGTGCTTACCGGCAGTCGTCATGAGACATTTACCAAATTACTGCTGTAATAACAATTTAATATATACTAATACAATAAGGAGTGTAAATTTGTGGCTACGTTAAGGGTAATCTCAGATACCACTGGACCGATTTAGAAATTTCGCTCACCATTTGAAAGATATCATTTCGGGTAACATTGGCTATGTATCATCTCGGAATATCAAACGGTTTTCGTGAAATAACTGCGGCTTGTGCCCTTTGGCACGTCAGTATAGGCTAATGCAGGCGAAGTATCGGATTTTGTCGTACAAGGATGAAGCTAAGCTCATTTTAAGCCTCATGACGCTAAGAACAAAACTTGGTAAGTCTCCATGGGGCACAGAAAACCACGTCTTAAGGCTCGAAAACCAACCGTTTTCGAGATATTGACACCAAACTTCCCTTCTGTAGAAATCAGATGAAGAGATTACCACCGTTAACAATGGCAACGACACCTCAAGTGTTCTTGAATGCAGGTCTGGTGTTCGAAGTACAAACTGCGTGTGATGTTCTTACCGTTGAAGTACAACGTACTGTACTGTACAACGGTTATGCTTACCGTTGAAAAGTGACAATCTAGCAACACTGTAACCACATGTAGGGTAACTACTTCAACAAACAGGCCAAGAAAGAATCTGTGGAAACATTTTAAACTCATAGCCTAGAGTCCGGATTATTAGGTACTGATAGGTTAGATTGCATCAGTAACGAGTATACCCCACACTGTACAACGGTTAAGCTATGAGATTTGCATAGATATTAGGAGTACAGTCTATAGAACTCGTTGAATTTATTCTACTCTTCCTACATTGTGGTACAACGGGTTGCATGGCACTTCCTACATACCAAATTACTTTGCATTCTAACCTATTACCACCTAAAAATCCGAGGTATACTCATAGATAGCTTTAATTTGCGAAATAATTACTGTTTCGGAATCCACTTTTCATACCCTTATTAGTACAATGATTGCGAACAGCACCAAAACGCTTTCCCTACTTAGAAGGCCGGTTTGTAACTACCGTTAATCTGCCGAGATACTTCTGTTTATTGGATGCTAATTTGCACACTCTTATCCGCAAAACGATTTTGAATAACACCAAAGTGTTGTTTCGCTGTTGAATTTTTTGGCTTTACGTCACACTGACACACATAGGTCTTAT
Source organism: Anabrus simplex (assembly GCF_040414725.1). NCBI lineage: Eukaryota > Metazoa > Arthropoda > Insecta > Orthoptera > Tettigoniidae > Anabrus > Anabrus simplex. The sequence goes on along the minus strand of NC_090267.1, from coordinate 64,522,529 downwards.
AACGACTAATAGGACTGGACGGGGCTAGGAGTGCGAATTAAGCCGCCCTGGCCTCAATTTAGGTACAGCCCCAGCATTTCCCTGGTGTGAAAATGATAAGCCACAGAAAACCATCTTCAGGGCTGCCGACATTTGAGTTCGAACCCACTATCTCCTGTTAACTGGATACTGGCGCACTTAAGTGACTGCAGCTATCGAGCACGGTGTTTCACTATTTACAATATATTCTTATTAAATATTTTAAAACTCATAGACCGAGCTAATCTACCGAGATATTCTTGTGGTTTCTCGATCCACATGAGTATAATGATTGTGAATAGCAATTAACTGTTGCTTTCGCTATTTATAAGGCCGAGAAATAGAAATAGGAAGAATATCCTCAACAAACCTGGTATTAGCCTAGGATATGGATATCTTTATATAATATCAAATAGCGTGTTATATCAAACATTAACTCAGTCGAAGAAACTGCAGTAAAATCTATAAATTCCTTCTGTAGAAGTAATACACATCAATGAATATACAGAGAATTTCTCTCATCGGTTGGCCGGCAGGCGCTCCCAGCTTATTTGTCTCCCGTTGACTCATCACTTCCCGCTCCGTGGCATAGCTACAGGGACAGCACTTCGCTCACTTTCGTGTCATGAGATAATATTTACAATTAAGAGAATAAGAATTAATTAAGAATTAGGAAAAGAAGCTCGTATCATAGGAGAGGAGATGTCGGAAATTTTCTCCTCCTGCATTCACACATTTCTGGTATCGTCTCAGGAAGCTCCGATTCACATGCAGGTTTTCAATTTTTAGCATTTTTCGTGCTCCGTCATGCTGAGCTCTTCGAAACCCCGTCTTCTTATCCAAGTCGTCTTAAGGATTTTTTAGGCGTATGTTCTATTCTTTTTGCGATTTCACTAACTTTTTCCTCGTTAAGTACAAGCTTTTAACAGTTCGCTTCTTATCGAGTACAGTTCCTCTCAATTTGTTTACGAGTTTCCGCACGGTTTCTCTATGTGGAGGGCGTACACCTAGAAATCGTGTTGCAAATCGCCTAACGACTCCCCTGCGAGACTCTGTTTTCACATAGTTATCGTACGTAAATAGCCTTTCCTCTACCGTCTACACATGTGGAGGTATCATAAGAAGTAACACTACACAACTCGAGAACAGTTGAAGTGACAGATCAACACTTAATACACGTTCTAAGCACGGACCTGAACTGCGAAGTGCAGGCATTGCCATGCTGTAGTTGCGCTGTGTTGCAGGAAGTGATGAGGGAGGCAAATAAGCTGGGCGCGCCTGCCGGCCAACCAATGAGAGAAACTCGCTCTATATGAGCTTTATTGTGGGTTGCCGCAGTTTATTGCCTTTATAGAAGCAGCCGGCAGTTGTCTTACAGCAATGCGATCAGACGAGTTTATGTGTTCTATCACAGCTTCACACTGCTCATTTAACTAACTGTCATTCTTAGTACTTCTCATTAGTGTACGAACAGAAGTTTTATTCTGTGTTGTCGCAGTTCATTGCCTGAGCCTTTTATTTTTCTTCTCTCTGTTCGATCATTCCTACTTTAATCATGTATCCATATGGCCCTGACACGTATATTGAAATCTGTGCAATACGAGGGACGTCAGAAAATTTGGTCCTTTGTGATTGTTAGACCGAGCGAAGCCGGAGAAGCAGGGAGTTAGTGAATAAATAATAACGTTCCTGGCTTCATAACATGATTGTATTTTCTATCGATACGTACTCAAAATGCAAGTAAATTTATAATTTCTAGGTAGAGATAGATTTTGCTACAGCCTGGAGTGCATGTTCCTGTAAATGCCCATTTTTCTTTAGTGAAGTGGAGCTCATATGTAGTTATACGATTCTCCCTTAATATTTTTTCATTAAGTTGAATTTGGAAAGCCAGGGTTGTAATGACATCTCCATGGGTTGTTCACAGATTTTAGTCTGATTTTTTCTTTCGAGTAGTCTACACCCTGAGTGAGTGAGCACTCAGTACTCCGTAATCACACTGAACATCACTACGAGTTCTCACACACACTTTTTCCTTCGTTATTTGCATAACAGGTCCATGAACTGGTGCTGGCTGCACAATCGAAGGATGTGAACATGCTTTGTTACTTATTTCCTGAAAGTACTGTCTCCAACGCACCGATGCTCTTTTCCACCCTACCAAGCTCGATAGCTGCAGTCACTTAAGTGCGACCAGTATCCAGTATTTGGGAGATAGTGGGTTCGAACCCCACTGTCGGCAGCCCTGAAGATGGTTTTCCGTGATTTCCCATTTTCACACCAAGCAAACGCTGGGGCTGTACCTTAATTAAGGCCACGATCGCTTCCTTCCCACTCCTAACTCTTTCTTGCCCGATCGTCACCATAAAACCTGTCTGTGTCGGTGGGACGTAAACCAACTTGCGGGATTTTCCAGTATACAGGGAGCTTACCAGTCTAATAGTTGATACCACGGAACTTTTCGATGTCAGCTGGATTTCTGTGCCACTGTCTGGCTAATTGGTGTATGATTTTTTTTTATAGATTTCATTGAGATGAGCTGCTTTGGCTGTTGCGACTGTTTGCTGCATTTCTGGTAAGAATAAAATCTATCTGGCTTGTCCTGGAACTACTGTAGTACGTCCACAATGGAACGGAAGGTTCATAAAAGTCATGTTGACAGTAAAAACTCATTGTTCTGCAAAATTCAGAACTCTCTTACCATCCTGATTCCCGTTGCAAATTTCAAGATTTGGATGACATCGATCTGTCCCTGAACCGATGGTATCATTTCCTTGGCGTATCACTGCCTGTCACATACGTCACAAGTGCATACGAACTCAGTCTGTTAACAGAACACCAAGGTGTTTAGTGTCAGCTTTCCAAATGCTGTGAAAATCTTTCACCCAACGCATAAGTATTATTTATTAACTACAATTCTGTTCAGAAATATGGGATGTCTAGGGAAAAGGGTGAGCCCCCAAGTACATATAAAATGTTCCCTAGACTTATCTTGAGATATTATTTACACAATTTACAAAATACTAAATTGTACTGTGCAAGATATATATGCTTCATTTCCTACTGCTCGTTCATTCTGTTCACTGATAGTTAGCAAATCTTTCATTCATTCAATCATCCGTGTGCTTGTATCTTTCCTTTCACTCTACCAATAATTCCCTCATTAACCCACACACTCACAGACAAATGAGGCAGTTCCATTACATTACATTTTTCTTTAAAAGCTTAGAGGCTGATGATCTTCGATGGTGGGCCCCTTAAAACAACAAGCATCATCATCATCATCATCTTTAAATGCATTTGAAACTTTGGAGGAAGCACGTTCTTGACATCCCCTAACAGCGAGTTCCATAGCTTTGCAGAACGCCTATAAAAATCCTTCTGAAAGGCAGAGGAACAGGCGAAAGGCAGACGGAGGGTAACGCCATCGCCTCTCTGAGCTTAGCGATAAACAAGCGATAGGTGTTTGAAATGGTCAATTTTTATAGAGGCATAAAGGGATTTTCGGGAAAATATCAGGTGAGTTTGTTTGGCTATTGTCTAAATGGACGGTAACATTATTGGATGGGAGGGATAGTGACGGTAAATTAGCCATTCGTTGTAGTCTCTGTAACTTACTCATGAGGTCCGCTGTTGTCAAGCAGGTAGACCATACGTCAGCATGGGCCGCACCTTGCAAAAGTAAGCAGAACATATTGCTCTTGGACTGAGCCTTCTTAAATTACAATATAGGAACCCCAGGATTTTTTCGCCTTGCGCCTTGCCTCATCACACTGTATATTCCACTCTAAATTGTCGCATATAGTTACGCCAAGTCGTTTGAAACTGGTGCACTGCGAAATGACATGTTTCCCAGTTTATAACTGTTCGTGACGGGGTTTCTGGACCTACTATTTCTCATATATGTTCACTTCTTTGTATGTATAATCAGGCTATTTGCACCGCACCACGTCGAAACATACTCCATATCAGGACTGTATAACAAGGCGTCATCCTTTTTTCTTATGCACCTGTACAGCACAGTATCGTCAGCATATTGAAACGCAACCTGGAGGATCGAGAACAAAGACATTGAAGAGGAGAGGCCCGATCAAGGAGCATTGTATTACTCCAGATGTTACTGGAACAGCCAGTGATAGATCGCCTCCGTACACCACACACTGGCTACGACCCTCCTGGATCTTATCCATGCCACTAAATTGCCTCCTATGCTGCACTTCTCTAGTTTCAACAGAAGCCGCTGATATGACACTTGGGCCAAGTCTTCGGACCAATCTAGTGCGATACAGTCAATTGTATCACATCAGGTTGATCCAAGTTAAACTGCCAGTCATCAACGACTTTTGTCAATAACGTTGTGCAGGTACGCCCTGGGTAAAAACAATGCTGATTGGAGTTAAGCAAGTTATTCTCGCTTAAGAATTCTAGCACATTGTTTACTATCATCCCCTCCATGCATTTACAGACAATAGATGTTAAAGACACTGGCCTGTAATTTTCAACACTTTCCTTATCGCCCTTTATATATATCGGCACCACATTAGCACTTTTCCACTCACACGGCACGGCTTCTATAATGATGGAGTAGTTAAATAGCGTCCACAGTGAGGAGGTTACGGCTTCCGCATACTGCAAGTAAGATCCGTGTGTGTTGTCTGGGCCTGTCGCAGCACGGGGTAGTATTTTCCGTAAGCTGGCGGTCATTTCTCGTATGCATAAGAGCAAGTTGCAGAGGGGGACGGGTGGAGGCGATGACCTGGCCAGGGGCAAGTTAACGGCTGTATTTGGTTTCACATAGTTATCCTTAAAACTGTCCCTGAAAGCCTCACAGTCTCACAGATGACTTGTGAGTTTTTACAAGTTTATCCTTAGCATAGGAAGAGCTAGGTGATGAGTTGCCACGTTTACGTGTTACGAATGTCAACATCTCCTTATTATTTCCGATTATTTTAAGGACGTCATTGTTGTAAAATTCGTGAATGAACATCTTTATCATTTTTCACTCTCACGTAAGGTCGATGGTGTAACTTTTCAACGTTTCTTTTACAACGAATTCCTTTTCCTGATGATTTTAATAATGTTTCTTGTGATCCATGGCGAATTTTTTTACGCGAAATGATTACTTTCGTAAGGTCTGGTATACACATCGAATGAAGGTGTCACACCACTCGTTCTGTACTAAGTCCATGTCTCTGGCGTCCAGTGAACTTGGAATGGGAAGATATTGAAGGAAAAATGATGATAACAAGTTCCAGTAGGCCTTTTTGTAAGTGTAGGCTGTTCTTACTGTGCTCTTCGAACGCATCTTTTTGATGTGACGTGTGGGTATAATGGCTGAATGATCACTGAATGTTGATATAACTTCGATTTTCTGCAATGAGGATGGCTGTGGAATAGGTCTATTGTAGAGAGTGAGGTTAGTGTGATACGGGAAGCTTCTGTTATCGGCTGATAAAGAAATAGGTCATAGAATAGGGTAAGGAAGTTGTTCGCGAGAAGACGTTTCTGGAATAGGAACTGAACATTTGCAGTCTATATCTAGATTGAAGTCACCTGTTACATAAGTAGCTCTGTATTTGTGCTGGATATGTTGCACACTGCTGAGTGATTGTAAGAGTTGACCATTTATACTCTGTACTGATTTCGGGGCTCGATAAACTGATCCTACGAGAAATTTCGCAACATTGCTTGTAAATTCCAACCACATGACATCGGCGTTATTCTCAAGATGCTTCAGGTGAAAATTACAGAGTTCCGGTTTCATGGCGATGATCACCCCACCCCCTGATGTCCAGGTACGATCTTTCTAGTAGAGAAACATTTCTCCATCTTGAACAGATGAGTCCAGCCTGCTCCACTCGGGCCTGATCATCATCCATGGACTGCTGATGCTCATAGAGAGATCTCTACTGACTGCTTGGTCATCTGCAGTTGTGGCCCAGTCCACATCCTCCACAGGTGACTTAGAGGCAATGTACTTTATGTCTATGGATACCTCCAATTTCTTGCGTTCCTGGCACTCTCTCACACCTTCTGCTGAGGACTTCTAGGGCTTCTCCTTCTTCATCCTGGATTCATTCATAGTAGTTTATGATCTCTATTTACAGAAGGTATTTAGATATTTTGCGGAGTTTACAAATTTTCAGCTGACCTGGTCACAAAGTTACGGTGATCCATTTCATCTAGCATGATAGAATTTCAAGAGATAGATGTAATGATACCACTTGCAACATTCTAGTGTCAAGGAGTAGCGGTAGACACAACCTGGTGGAAACCCCCACCACTCGTCATGACGTCATAATTTATTTAAATTTATTTCAAATAGTAATTTCATCATTTGAACTGCATATTTACCATCAATAAAATATAGTTGCGATGTTGTGAAGCTGAACTTCTTATATACGTTACTCCTTTGGGACTCTGGAAGTTATTCACGGGGAACAGTGAAAGACGTCTTCCAGGTCAGAAACGAAGTTGGTTTCAATTTCTTCCTGTTTAATAATCACATGGAAAAAGTATAAAACATTGCTGTACGACTCTTTAATGTCGTTATAGTAAAACAGAATTTCGAATTCTATAATGGATGTGGGCATATTTGAGGTCCACCTACTTATCAATTCGACTGGTTTATCACTGATATGAATGACAGGAAGAGAAAAGTACTCCCGCAATATCTCGTATCGGACTTGATTCACACTATTCGAGGTCTTTGAAAAATCTAGCAATCATCAAAGCAACCGTAGTTTCTCAGATGTTTAGAAAACCATAATAATTTCCTAGTGAAACTGCATTCATATAAAGAGTACAACAGGCACGATCGTTGTTATAACTCTACAATAATGTCGAGGAATAGATACAGATTAGAGGAATTGCAGTCCAATATCGATCGTTGTAAGAAGGTTACGCCTTAGGATCATGTGCCATGTGACGGGGGTTAAGGGTTAATTAGTCACGTGTAGCCTCAACCATTTCGTGCTATAATGAGATGCCCTAGAACTATTGCAGGGGGGTACTGGTTGTGAATAAGGATCACATCAGATCTAAGACTACAAGACGTGAAACGAATGTTATTTTACTACTTCTGTTAAAAACTGGAGTCCAAAACTTCTCCATTTACCTTATTTCACAAACGTTCGTCATTTTTACGATATGCCAAAAATAAGGAAAATTTGGCTGAACATTTTATGACATATTAATTAATTAAGAAGTAATGCAGGGCAGTGTCTAAAGGCACAAAAACAATAGCTGTGTCGACAATGAGAACATTTATTTTGAACACTTAGTGCGTACTTCCACTCGGTGCTATTTGCCCTACAACAAACAGTAAAACACGTTGTTGTCATTCTCCTTCTTCTTTATATATACAAATGTGGCAGATGGTTCTCCTCAGAGCAGATGATGTTCCAGCATTTTTCTCACAATGGGTTTCGATTCAATGGATCGGCCGCACAGTGAGGTGCGTATCACGTGATTGTGTTGGAATGTGTAACCTGATTTTCATCCACGGCAAGAGTTGCTCGTCACTCAGTCGAATAATGAAGCGTTTCCTCGTTAAGAAAGCTGGTATTTTGAATGTGGATTAGGCACTAAGAGTAATTATAAGACCATATCGTAAGCATTACTGACCTGTTAGATGTAACGAAGTTACAAACGATCGTAAAATTAACGACCATCAGAAAACCCGCAGCTATTTTGCAAGAAGAGCCTGAAGTTTTCTCTTGGAAGCAAATATTTCAAGCACTGAAGTTGGGAAGGTACTGAAGAGATGGAACAGTTTGTGTCTTTCCCCCCACTTCTCGCGCAACAATCAAGAATTGGCATATCCTGTCCTAATCTCTTCATTTCTACATAACTACTTCATGTTACATCTGCTCTAGTCTGCTTGTCACATCCACACCTTGGTCTGCCTCTACTGTTCTTACCGCCTACGCTTTCCTTAAAAACCAAATGGGCAAGTCCTGGATGTCTTAAGATGTGCCTTATCATTCTATCTCACATTCTCGTCAAATTTAGCTACATAGATCTCCTCTCACCAATTCGAATCAGTATGCATTCATTCGTGATTCGATCTATCCACCTCATTCTTCTTTAACATCATGTTTCAAAAGTTTCTATTCTCTTTCCTTCTGAGCTAGTTATTGCCGATGATTCACTTCCGAAAAATGCCATGCTCTATACGAAAGTCTTCAAAAGTCTTTCTAATTCCTATATCACCGGGCGAGTTGCCCGTACGAGTAGAGGCCTGCAGCTGTGAGCTTGCATCCGGGAGATCGTGGGTTCGAATCCCACTGTCGGCAGTCCTGAAGATGGTTTTCCGTGGTTTCCCATTTTCACACCAGGCAAAGTTTGGGCTGTACCTTAATTAAGGCCAGGGCCGCTTCCTTCCAACTCCTAGGCCTTTCCTATCCCATCGTCGCCATAAGATCTATCAGTGTCGTTGCGATGTAAAGCCCGTAGCAAAAAAAAATATATATATATATCAATGTTCGACGTGGGAAAATTTATTCCCTTAAATTTCTTCCTTGTTTGTGTTAGTCTGCATTTCATGTCCCCTGAACTTCTGCCCCCTTTAGTTATTTTACTATCCAAGGAACAATATTCACCTACTTACTTTTAAGACATCATTTCCTAATGTAATATTTCCTGCATCACTTCACTTTGCTCGACAACATTCTATTATTTTTGTTTTGCACTTATTTATTTTAATTTTGTACGTACTCCTTCCTCAAGGCTCTGTCGATACCATTCAGCAAATTCTCTAGATCGTCTGCAGACTCAGTTAAAATAACCATATAATCAATAAATCTCCTGGTTTTGATTTCTTCTCCTTGGATTGTGAACCCTTCTCCAAATTCCTCTTTGATTTCCTTTACCACCTGCTCTGTACAAACATTGAAAAAGAAGGGGGACAAACTGCCGTCTTGACTCACTCATTTCTGGATTGCTGCTTCTTTTTCAAAGGCCTCGTTGCTCATGACTACGGAGTGATTTTTATATATATTGTAGATAATTTCTATCCCGATCACCTTCAATATCTCAAATAGCTTGGTCCAATCAACATTATTGAATGCCTTTCCTATATCTACAAACGCCATACACATTGGTTTGCCCTTCTTAACTCGATACTCTAGATCAGTCGTACCTACGTATATGTAAACTGAATCACAATATATTGGGACGTACTGTACACCGAAATAATTTCACCTACCTGAAGGCTGAACAAGTTACGAGAGCACTCCAGCTCCCAAGGGTGTGGACCGTCGAGAGTGGTAATTTATTTTGCAAGGTTAGGACCGCAGGGAGTATACACAATACAGGACACAAGCTGGAAAATATCGACCGGGACTTATTTACATCTTATTGACTACACATTTCTCAGCGGGTACAGTTAGATTACATTCGTACACTCTCTTGCCGTCAACGTTCAACTGCTGGAGAACAGCGGCAGTACCTGTCCAGGGACAGAGTCAACAGCAGGCGATATTTAATAATAATCCAATGCACTTTTCCTGAACTATATCAAATACACATGAGTACTTTTTATTTAATGAAGTCAATCAATCAATCAATCAATCAATCAATCAATCAATCAATCAATCAATCAATCAATCAATCAATCAATCAATCAATCAATCAATCAATCAATCAATCAATCAATCAATCAATCAATCAATCAATCAATCAATCAATCAATCAATCAATCAATCAATCAATCACCACTATCTGCATTTAGGCCGACCAAGTGGTAGTTTCTCTATCAGTTGTCTACCTAGTCGTCCCTTTAACAATTTAAAAGTAGTTGGAAATTCAATAAATATCTCCCTTAGTAAATAATTCAATTCCCAAATATTCTTATTCATATAAAAGGGTATTTGCTCAAATTCGTCCTCTTGAATTCCAAATTTATTTTGATATTAGGATATTTCCTACTTTAAAAAGCGTATTCATCTACTTATGTCATTCCAAGCCACCTCTCCACTGAGAGTCGAAACATTCCTCTTAGTGAATGTGCTTCGTCTCCTTATTCGCAAGTCTTATCAGAACAAAAGTTGCGACATTTCCTTATCACCACTCTTTTGTCGGAAGTCACTCAGACAAAAATCACTCTGCTTTCCTTTGGATTATTTCCGGTTCTCGAATCAAATCATTCTGGTTAGGATCCCATAAACAAGAACCATACTCTAATTGGGGCTTTACTGTGACTTATACGTCCTCTTCTTTACATCCTTAATACAGCCCAAAAATACAATCATAACAACATGAAGGGATATGTAATATTTATTTATTGCATAAACTTTTTCCTTATAGTGCTCTCCGTGTGGAGATTTCAACCCATCCATACAGTAATTAAAACAGAAATGGCTTCCCCTGTTGGTGAAACTTACAACCTAAATTTTCACTCCGTTTGCCTGCTGACCGCCGCACAACATTCTCGAGGTTCCTTTACAGTCGATCACAATCCTACGACTTATTTATTACTGCATGCAAAATAATATCATCATAAAAATCCTTATCTGGGATTCCAGTACTCATATCATTTTTATGCAAATTTTAATTTTAATTTCGTGTGGCTATTTCTAGCCGAGTGCAGCCCTTGTAAGACAGACCCTCCGATGACGGTGGGCAACATCGGTAATGCGTAGGTAACTGCGTGTTATTGTGGTGGAGGATAGTGTTATGTGTGGTATGTGAGTTGCAGGGATGTTGGGGAGAGCACAAACACCCAGCCCCCGGGCCATTGAAATAAACCAAGGAAGGTTAAAATCCACGACCCGGTCGGGAATCGAACCCGGGACCCTCCGAACCGAAGGCCAGTACGCTGACCAATCAGCCAATCAGTCGGACATTTTTGTGCAAATGGAAACACATATATTCAAAAATTCTGCCTAGCGGTACCCGTCTTTAACCTGGGAGTGAACGAGTCACACAATGTTACGTGAGTGAACGGGTTGGGTCTCACAGACCAATTTCGAAATACGTTCTTAATACGTATTTAAATGACTTTGTTCTAGTCCATCTTATTTTTTTTTAACACAAAACTCAAAATGTTTGTAGACAGAATGTCTGAAAACTGGAAAGCCTAATTCTGACTATCACTTCAGTCCAATGGAACATTCACATGTCATATTCAAGAATACTGGGCAGATATACAGCGTGTTCCAAACAATGGTACATTTTGCACTGGCAGCACAAATCTTTGAGTCTTTACAATACGCACACTACCCTCGTTTATTCACAATATTTTCATGTTCCCTTCTTCCTCCGCCACAGATTCGCTATAAGAACTAATATAAAATGAAATTTATGAACCCTGTCTGATAATATACGACAGTATCACATGAAGAAAACATTTGCATAACTGCATTGGTTGGGTCTGACAGGCCCACAGAGCACGATAATATCCCATAGATCACATGTAAAAGCGAACACTTCGTTACACGTCTGTCATGTTACTAAACATGTTTAGAAAATAAGGTAGTGTAAACCACAAGGAACCATCTATTTCCATCTCTGAGAAAAAGAAGAAGGATATAGACTCACACGGGTCTCACTGACCCAGCCCACGCACCGGTGGGTTAAAATTACAGCATTAAGCCCAATCACTTTCTATTCACAAGACTTATGGTACAGATTTACGACCGTTCAAGTTCAAGAAATCACACTAGACTTATTCAATACTAGCATATATACCCGTTCTTCGCATGGGAACTGGTAATCGATTTCACGATTCCTTCATGAATTTATGCGAAGTTATATGACATTTTAGTCGGCATGTTAAAATGTTATTCTTCTACGAGAGCGAGTGGCAGTAACGTGAAGCACGATAAAGCTGAGTAAAGTGGAGAGTTTATTGAACGGTACAGTTCCTGGTTGTGCGCAATTCTCCCTTTTTCTCGGTTACATATTGTTGTTCATCTGAAACTGGGCGCTGAGGCTGAAAACTCATGAAACCAATCGTTGACGACAACCACTCGTTTTATCTTTTCTATCGAAAAGAGTAAAATGGCTCTTTAAATAAACCATTTAACCCAACTTTAAATGACATGACAATCTGTAAAACAGTCCATTAATGATAAGCCCCTTGTTATCCTCCCATCTAAAAGGTGCACAAGAGAAAAATATTCATAGAAATTTATTTCCGTTAAGGCTAGAAGTTTTCATTAAGGATGGTCATGTACATTTTGTGGGAGGGTTAAAAAACTGTTTAGAATTTCTAAAAACCCCAAAACAATCCGGGATTTAGAAATCATATTGACCCTAATACCTAACATAAGACAGATATAAAGTTTGGTAAAATTATATAGAGTAATTTCCCAGTTATAATAAAAAAACGGACGAACAGACAAATCGGCAAACATCCACTCGTACTTACACTGAAAGACGGTCCGTTAATATCTTCCTTATTAATCCTATTCTCGAAATAATACACATGAGAAAAAAATTGTTAAGAATTTGATTTCCTTTAAGGCAGGTAGAGTCCCATTAAGTTTATTTCTGTATATTTTGTGGCCCTAAATCCTACCCAAGGACAGGTGGATTCTAAATATAAGGTTTGGTAGAAATATATCCAGTAGTTTTCAAGTCATAAGAACTCAGAGAAGCAGGCAGACAGACATACACCAAGGCTAAAAAAATATGCAAATGGTCATTTGTTCATCGGAAAAGGATACCGAGTGAAAATTTCGCCGAAATTGTCAATGTACAGACACACAGTCGTTACGATTTTATCTATATAGAAAATGAATCTGCTCCACTTACAACACCTTTTGGGCTATTTCCACTGGACATGGCCTGTAAAACCGTCCGTTATTGATATCTCCCTTATCAATCATCCCATCGAAAAGTGCGCATGAGTAAACAAATTTAGAAATGGATTTCCATCAAGGTTCGTTGATCCTCATCCAGATTGTCTGCTGTACTTTGTGGGAGAGGAAAGTCACTCTTTCGCCTTCCTATAAACCCTCAGTCCATTCCGAGTGTTAAACATGCTATGGACGTTAAAAGCTACCTTTGGACAGGGGAATAATAAATATGAAGGTTTAATCAAATATTTCCTGTAGCTTTGCAGTTATAAGAAGTATACTTCACACGGATCCGCTTTTAGGCTCTGTCCGCTTAAACTTAGAGTGATAAACGGTCCGTTAATGATATCTCCCTTATTAACCTTCGTATGGAAGTTTTGCGCACGAGAAGAAAAGTTTTAGAAATTGCTTTCCCTTAAGGCAGGTAGATTTCCACTAAATATGGTGGTGTAATTTTGTGGGAGTGCAAAATCACGGTTACGGGTTTCGTGTAAAATCCCAGTCAATTCAGGGATTTGGAAAAAAATATTGGTCCTAAAACTAACCAAGGACATTTGGATTCTAAATATAAAGTTTGGTAGTAGTATATCCAGTAGGTTTCGAGTTATAAGAACTCAGACAAACAAACAAACAAACAAACAAACAAACAAACAAACAAACAAACAAACAAACAACAAACAAACAAACAAACAAACAAACAAAAAACAAACAAACAAACAAACAAACAAACAAACAAACAGGCAAACAAACAGACACATAGCTAAAACTATGCAGATGGTCATTATTATACCTAAAATGGATAAATGTATTAACATTTCGCCGAAATAGTCAACGTAAAGACACATGGTCGTTACGATTTTATTTATATAGATAATATTGTATCGAAGAGTTAAGTCTCCTTCAGCATAACTTACATCTCATGAGATTTTCTTCTTATTGTCTCCCGTCGTAAACTCTGAACGTTGTGAAACAATATGCATATTACCTGGCGAGCTCTACTTACAACGTAAGTTAATTCATCTCATAACATTTTCATTTCTTTTTACATTTATCCTTGCAAATTTCAGGGTAATAGAGTATTTCGTTGAAATATTCGGAAATGACAATTGCAGCTTTGTACAGGAAACACAAAATAGGAGAAATAACTCCACGATCTTCACCGAACTTCAGTAGAAAGAGGTCATCACAATAATGTCCGACTCGTTGGCTGAACGGTCAGCGTACTGGCCTTCGGTTCAGAGAGTCCCGGGTTCGATTCCAGGCCGGGTCGGGGATTTTAACCTTAATTGGTTAATTCATAGGGCACGGGGGCTGGGTGTATGTGTTGTCTTCATCATTATTTCATCCTCATCACGACGCGCAGGTCGCCTACGAGCGTCAAATAGAAAGACCTGCAATTGGCGAGCCGAACCCGTCCTGGGATATCCCGGCAGTAAAAGCCATACGACATTTCATTACATCACAATAATAATATTACCAATAATAACCATAATGTAATTAATAATAATAATTATAGTTATTATTATTATTATTATTATTATTATTATTATTATTATTATTATTATTATTATTATTATTATTATTATTATTATATATTGTCTATGAGGCTTTTAGATGTCTCCGACCCCATCCTGCATGTTGGTACAGGCTCTCCAGAATCCGAAGGCCAGTGTGCGTCGCATTCTGTAGGGCGATTGCAGCGCACCTCCATAGGTGAAATGGAAGGGCGACGCCCAACAATAGGTCTGCCGTGAATACGCGAAATATTGAAAATAGGTGGAGGCATTTTAAACACGGCATGTATTCCGTTCCAGGGTTCGGCAAGAGGAAACACGATTTCGTCGGGTATCATCATCATCATCATTGTCCCACTCCAGTCGCCCGGGTGTGGTTAAACAAGCCTCCTCCACTCATTTCTGTCTTTCCACTTTTCGTGCTCCATTACTTCCGCCGCATCCAATCCAGCTTCTCTAATGTCCTTCCAAATCTGATCCACCCACCTTCTTCTCGGTCTTCCAACTGGTCTCTTTCCCTTAACTTCCCTTTCCAATTCCCTTCTGTTCCTTTCCCATTCTTTTTACATGTCCGAACCATCTCAGTCTTGCTTTCTGTATCTTCTGTACTAACTGTTCTATATTTAGCTCTTCTCTTATTCTAATATTTTGAGTTCTATCTCTTCTTGTCTTTTTAACCGATGTTCTCAAAAATTTCATTTCTACTGCTTGGATCTTACTATCATGTATCTTATTAGCTACCGGCGCTTCTAGTCCGTATGTTACAATTGATATGAAATACTGTTTATGTAATGTTAATTTCGTTCTCTTGGGTTCTTTGTCATCCCATAAAAGCTCTCTGAATTGATGATGTATCTTTACATAATCTGTTATTAATTTCAGAGTTGATTTCATTTCTTACAATAATAATACTGCCCAGATATGTAAACTGTTCTACATTCTCTAACCGTTCTCCGTCTACGTTCACTTGGCTTCTCTTTTTCTCTTTTCCACAGTGCATGACTACAGTTTTCTTTTTACTAATTACCATTCCAAACTCTTTCAGATTTTCATTCCAAATGTCCAGTCTCCTTTGTACTTCAATTTCTCCCTTTCCCCAAATCACCACATCATCTGCAAATACCAAAGCATTCACTTCATCACTACTGATACTCTCGCAGAATCCCTATTGAAGATCTCCATCCCCCTTCCTTCCACGTACAGCGACGGTGGATTTCCGTTGCCAGCCACCACTTGGGGTAGTTCTTCCCTAAAGCGTTGCCTGGGGCCGTTGACCTTCGATGTTAGGCCCCTTAAAACAACAGGCATCATCATCTACTCTAAAGCGTTTCCATACAGGATGCAGGGATGCAAAGAAAGCTTCTAAAAATTCTCAAATGTTGCTTATTATGGCCTCTAATGGCCGTAAACGTCTAAACAATAACAATACTTTATTTTGAACAATCATTGCTTAATATTGCCGTGGTTAGTGGTAGAAACTGGCAGGTAGGTAGCCCGTTCACCACCAGCAGTACCTATTTCAATTTCTGTTCTCAAAGGTGTGTGTGTGTGTGTGTGTGTGTGTGTGTGTGTGTGTGTGTGTGTGTGTGTGTTAATTTGAACTACAAGTAATATGTTGTTAAAAGTGATCTCTTTCTGAATATCTTACGTAGCTAATTTAGAGAAGTATAGACACAATACCTGGAATACTGTATGATTAATTCATTTGGTAGACTTAATATCTAGATGCACGGAAATGGAAAAATCAATGAATATTGATAATACGTGAGCGTTCTCCGCGGTTTTTCCGCCAAAGACTATATTTTATAGAAATATTCATTATGTTAGTCTGGTACATAAATTTAAATTCCTTCTTCCACTCTTCCCGAAAGCCTAAACATTTCTACCAAAATAAAAGGACAAATTGGGGCAAATATTCGTTTATAGGTCAGGGAGTTAGGGATTGGAATAACTTACCAAGGGGGACGTTCAATTAATTTCCAATTTCTTTGCTATCATTTAAGAATATGCTAGAAAAACAACAAATAGGGAATCTGTCACTTGGGCGACTGCCCTAAATGCAGATCAGTAGTGACAGTTTGAAATTTATTCCTACCTAATTATAACGTCACTTTATACCTTACCATATCGTTGACTTCATGATATTCTGGGATAAAACACAGTACGGTTAGAATTTCCCCTTTGATGCAGTACCCGAAATTAAATGCTCTACATGAGTTATGGATCTATTGGATAAGATCAGTTGACAGCGCAAATTAAACTCATTCCCGCCATTCTGCTCCCAATCGCTTTGCTAAATCGGATATAGTATATACTGTATATACTACGTATCTATAGAATATAACTATGAATCATAACATATTTACTGAGTGACAGTGATGTAATGAGTATTTTATCTCCCTCCAGGACAGAACACTGGGGACCAAAGTACGGAATTTGTCATTAGGGAAGGGAATATCTACTTTCCACCTGCAGAACTTCAACAATGTGACCCTGTAAATGGGCTACTGTTCCTTAAGCTGTTGGAGGTTACTTGTCTGGTTAACGACGGGCATATACACTCTCAGGGATATTATTACCCAGAGCGAGTAGGAACACTAGTGCAATCGGTCTATGAGAACACATTCAGACCAGGCACTCACGTTTGTGTGTGTCTTTTGTACATTACATTTACATTAGAGTTTAGCTGCTTTGGTGCTGGGACCGGTCTCGCATGATTATGAGGGTTCCGAGAATCAGGCAGCCAGTAAATTCCAATGTTATTTATTCTACGGGGGTTGTCTACTGTAAAGGAGTTAGGTGTTACACTTGGTTTATGTTGGCATTACAACAACTCTGACGTTTTTTAAAAATCCTGCCGGGCTGAGTGAATCTGACGGTTGAGGCACTGGCCTTCTAAACCCGACTTGGCATTTCGATCCTGGTTCAGTTCGGTGTTATTTGAAGGTGCTCAAATACGTCAGCCTCATGTCGGTAGATTTACTGGGAAGTAAAAGAACTCCTGCTGGACTACGTTCCCGCACCTCGGCGTCTCCGGAAACTTTAAAAGTAGTTAGTGGGTCGTAAATCAAACAACATTTAATTAATCCTAAAATATGTTTGGCGTTTTTAAGGTGAGATATTATATTAGGTTTTAAGTGATTTATGTTCATTTCCTATTAGTTAAACAAAGATAAACTACGCCCATTCGTCGCATTTCTCTTCTTTCTTCTGTTTTGCCGATCAGCTCACTGATACGGGGTAGTGGTTCATATGGATGGCACGGTGTCACTATTTACATTCGAGGATGTGGTATATGACTAGCTACAAGCTGAATAATAACGCTCTATTGACATATATGGAAAAATGTAATCGCCATTTTAATTAATAAAGCTTGGAATGACAATGTTATTACAGTGCGGGTGGATTTGTCTAATAAAATAATATATGCGATGTATAAACAATGCATATGATGAACCGTACAAAATCGTTTTAGTATTGGACCGGTTTACAAAAGGTGACGCAAGCAACAATGGCATCCGGGAAATATAAAATAAACGTTATCCCACAACATTGGTGGAATGAGAACGATGTTACAGTCACTTGTAAAATTCATTACAAATAGAGAAAAGTATAATGAACTCCTAAAACATCAACGGTGAGAAAAACACATTACATTGGTCTGTTATTGTTATTGTTTTGCAAGTAAGCCATGACGTACTATGCTGCTCCTTTCATAAAAGAAATCGACAATCAACTGGTAAATCTTTACGAAATATAAACATTTACACATAGCTTGGGCGGAAATTTTACCCGTATAAATATAAACCTCTCGGACCCTCTAAACGACAAAACATATAAAACAGCTCAAAATATCAAAATAATTCAAAATCCGCTCCACTCCGCCGCGTCCAACGCTGACGTTTTAAAATACGACAATATACCAAACAAATATAGATACAGGTGCCATGTGTACGGCTGGAAAAAAAAGGGCTACAAATAAATACTGTACATGGAATTTCCCCTAATTAATTAAAAACTCAGATCAAACTCCTCCAATATGCTTAATATAAATCGTTGCAATATCAGATGGATAATATTTCTATCTCAGAGAAATCATAAGACCTCACTTAACATGCGTTGTAGTCGACCCTTACGTAGATGATCTTCGCTATCTCATGTCTTAAAATCCCTTCTGAAAATTATTTATCAACATGATTCAAATTGAAGATCTCTCGTTCATACTGTATATATGCAAGATACAGACACAGTATAAACTTTCCTGGGATGTAACTCGCGAACAATTAGCAATAATCCACTTGTACATTATTAGACAGATACACTATGACCTTCCTAGCACCTTATTTATCCACATATTCATCACGCCAATTGAAGGTACTTAATCCTATATCAATTAATCGTCTCTTACAACGGTAGTAACAGACTGAATTAGAATATTTTATTACCCACGACATACTATGAACTTATACATAACACATTCCTTCTTAATTGCGTTTAAAGTGCAATATGAAGACTGCGTTCTACATTCAACATTTCAGCATAAATTAACCCAATTAGTAGTTTACCAGATGCTAATTTGAATTACACATTACGAATCTAGCACCGCCTGTAATATCCTGTATTGACGATCCGTAACTTTCCTCCAGCATATATTCATCTCAAATAACGTATTATGTAGACCGGTAGCTGCAATTATAAGAAGACATTGTTCCCATATTATTCACAACTTGAGGTCAAGAACAACTGGTTTAATTCAAATACAACCTGTCATGATTATGGTCAGCTCTGAGGAATTCTACTTCTTCAAACTGTTCCAATGCAACGAAATGGCGTATGGATTTTAGTGCTGCGAGTGTCCGAGGACATGTTCGGCCCGCCAGGTGCATGTCTTTTGATTTTACGGCCGTTGGCTACCTACACGTCATGATGAGGATGAAATTATGATGAAGACGACACGTACATCCAGTCCCCGTGCCAGCGAAATTAACCAATGATGGTTAAAATTCCACACCCTGCTGGTATTAGAACCCGGGACCAATGTGACCAAAGGCCAGTACGCTAACCATTTAACCATAGAGCCAACAGTTCCAATTATAACGTATATTAACAAGAATTTTGGCAACTACGACATGCGTTCCAAGTACCGGTAATATATATTTTTTAAATTGAAAACTCAGTTTTTGCCCTCAAACCACGTTACCTGGCCTTACTTTAGTGAATCATGAAACCAATAAAATGGAAAGCAGAAGTGTACTGAGATATAGCATGCTACAATAGTAAAAATGGAATGGCGTATGGCTTTTAGTGCCGGGAGTGTCCGAGGACAAGTTCGGCTCGCCAGATGCAGGTCTTTTGATTTGACGCCCGTAGGCGATCTGCGCGTCATGATGAGGATGAAATGATGATGAAGATGACACATTCAACCAGCCCCCGTGCCGGCGAAATTAACCAATTAAGGTTAAAATTCCCGACCCTGGCGGGAATCGAACCCGGGACCCCTGCGGCCAAAGGCCAGCACGCTAACCATTTAGCCATGGAGCCGGACATGCTACAATAGTGGTAAAGTGAAACACTCAATTTTTCTTAATCTGGTCCATCCTCGCCTCTATGGAGTCAAATCAAATTGCCATCATTTTTACACCGATCGGGCTTTAAAAACACATTGTAGAAGTTATGGTTCCCATAATATCATTATCCTCCATGGCATTTGGGTGGGCCTAAAACTTCGAACAAAGCATATCGTCGTTGCCGGGACAAAACCTCGTATGTGATAATATTTTTGGAGATATACTGACCCGCAGCACATACATTATGAAGGGCGAGAATGCCTTGACAATATTCACACAATATAGCAACTTAGATGACGGAACCTTACCGGCCAAAGTTCTAAACTAAAATGTTTCACATAGGAGCCTCCTATGTGTAAAATTTTAGCTTAGAACCTTGGCCGGTAAGGTTCTGTCATCTAAGGTGCAATATTGTGTGACAGTTTTCAAGGCATTCTCGCTCTTCATAATATATGTGCTGCGGGTCAGTATATCTCCAAAAATATTATCACATAGCAGGTTTCGTCCTGGCAACGACGATCTGTTACTACTGCCGTACCTACAAGCTGTTGCAACTTCTCGTCAGACGAGGATAGTAAACGTTCAGTGAGCAAGCGGTTATTGATCAAGACTTCTTCTGACCGAAAACAAAGACAATGAGACAAGTGATCTCAGGTCCAATTATTTCATTGCAGATGTATTCTCTGAGAATTGTCCAAACATACCTGAGGTTTAGTTAAATATGTCAAATATTCCATAAATCTTCCAGATTACTATGTTCTTTGTTGAGTAATTACCTCTCAAGAATGTGATTCATCTTGGCCACCTGTGCATTAAATATCGCCGAAATTATGGTACAGTTTAAGATTTAATGTTAGTCGTTCCGTAGGTAAGGAAATCATTTTTCCATTTCGTCAAATCTTATGCTTCCAGCACAATAATTTTACTTTTTGAATATTCACAGTGGTCGGAAACAACGTGAATCGACTATGTTACGTCGATATCTCGCACCATTGGCATTTTATCAGCTGCTGAAATTAGCCAATCAGATCGCTTTGCGGGAGAATGCAGATGGGCTGTACGGGGCGGCGTTACTAAATATGCATGTGGCTTATGACCGGCTTGAGAGCGCCAATGGAAAAATAAACTTCTCCAGGGGAGGGACTTGGACAAGGACCTCCCTGCTGATAGGATTGGTCAACAGCAAGCACGCTACGGTCGCATTGGCCGAAACCCACGGTGTGTTATTGATACTCATTACTCTGCATAGCTCTCAAATACGAACACGCCACGTGCAATTTTAACAACACCGCCTGGTAAATCCCGATCTGATTGGTTAACTTCAGCAGCTGATAAAATGACAACGGTACGAGATGTCGACGTAATTCTTTCAAATTACTCATCAGTGTGACCAACCCTCTAATGCTTACATACACGGTTCACGTTGTTTCCGGCCACCCCGTATTAATATTTCGTTCAAATTCAGGCTCTCAATGTATTCAATATAGCCTACTTAATCTTTATCAAATACTACTATAATTACGCCTTTTAGGATTTAATTTCACTCTCTCTTTCTTTACAATGTTGCTTTACATCGTACCGACACAGGTAGGTCTTATGGCAACGATGGGGAAGAAATGGGCTGCGAGTGCTAAGGAGTCGACTTTTACCTTAATTAAGTTACAGCCTGGTGTGAAAATGGGAAACCACGGAAGACCATCTTCGGGGATACCGACAGCGGGGTTCGAACTGACTCTCTGTGGCCCAGTGAATACTCCAATTACTACACCCAATATCATGCCGGATATTTTAGTGTGTCTGCGGACAAGCAGTTATAGTATACGGTACTATTTAACTGAAGAAGGTATTCATATGAGAATACAAAGGCTTACGAAAATTAGTGTTGGGTCTTAATTGATGTCGAATTATTTAACCATCGTGTTCATACGCTATGCGGTGGTACAGCTCTTTTCAGGCACGCCCCAATCGAGTTGAGCTGCATGTACCAGTTTAGTCACCTACCAGCCCCCCCCCCCCCTTCCGGTCATTCTTAAACTCTGACACTGCCGGGAAACAGACGCGGCCCACCGAGGACATGAGCTAATAATGATAACAGTTACGCTACAGAGGCGGTTTTCGATACGATGGAATATATAGGGAAAGATACAGTTTCAATGGTATACATTTTCCTTACTTTCCCTTTCCTCCTTTCTTTCTTTTTCGTTTTTCTTTCTTAAGCCGCTTACACACAAGGGTTGGTCTTTACCTCGGACTCAGCTAGGGATCCCACCTCTACCACCCCAAGAGCAGTGTCCTGGAGCGAGAGCATTTGGGTCAGGGGATACTACTGGGGAGGAGGACCTGCACCTCGCCCAGTTGGACTCCCCAGGTATGCTGAACAGGGGCCTTATGTGGGGATGGAAATATCGCATGGGACAAACAAGTAAGAGGGATAGAAGCGGCCGTGGCCTTAAGTTAGGTACCATCCCGGCATATTCCAGGAAGAGAAGTGTGAAACCACGCAAAAACCACTTCGAGGATAACTGAGGTGTGAATTGAACCCTCGTCTACTCAGTTGACCTCCCGAGGCTAAATGGACCACGTTCCATCCTTTCGTATCACTTTTAAAATGTCGTGGCAGAGCCGGGAATCGAACGCGTGCCTCCAGGGGGGGCAGCTAATCATAGTAACCACTATACCACAGAGCCAGGTTGTACATTTTAACATTAATAAGTTGCAAAATAAATTTTGAGAGTATTCATTTTATATTAGTTTAGACACTAACTTGACAATTATGAGGACTCATTATTCCGAGAAGTGTGAAATTAAAAATACAAAAATCATACTCAGTTAAGATTATAAGACAACAGAAAATGAGAAATAATGTAAAAATGTGAGTTAGTTCTTATTCGGGTCTGTAAGGTTAAGCACGCGGCCACTGCTCGGCGCCAGTGTATTGTCCCGCAGCTAATTATCCCACCGACAGCTGTTTTCCCCATATTTAACCAAACTCAATACTCTACTGTACTTAAATACCGAATTACCGAGTGAGCTGGCAGTTTGGTTAGGATCGCGTAGGTGTGAGCTATTATTCAGAAAATGGTGGGTTCGAATCCAATCTTCAGTAGCGCTGAAGACGTTTTCCATTGTTTCCAATTTTCACACCAGGCAAATGATGTACCTTAATTAAGGCCACAGTCTCTACCTTCTCAATCCTAGCACTTTCCCGTCCTTCCGTCGCCGAAAATCTTCGATGTTTTCATGCGAAGTTAAACCAATCGAATAAAGCGAATTTACGAACGTTCGTATCAGGAAGGTATTATCAACATTTCTCATCAGACCGTATTTTCTCCGAAATACTTCGAAAAATTGGATTTCGCTAGAGTATAGAAATTATTAACAGTGGCTGTTTCAAATTTTCCAACAGATTAAAGAGATATATTCTGCTTCAGAACACGTGTTCATTCCTAACAACTGTATATTATGCGACTGGGTTTAGTTTTAACAATAATGGGTAACGAAATGTTGCGCCTGCCACTGTTTAATCAGCTGAATATAGTGGTGCAACAATTTGACCCACTGTAGAAATGCTTCAAAGCTCCGGAGAAATCTGCCTTGAGATTGTGAGGTACCATATTTGTCTTCCCACCGGCTGTCCTTGCTAGTGAGAAGTTTGTAACTCTTGATCCCCTCTGTAACAATAAGATAACCCCATCATGCCATTCCATTCCTGTCCTTTCACCACGCAACGCCTCACAACAAGCTGCCAAAGAACTTCAGATTTGTCTCGTAGCTGGCTTTGTTCTTTATTTTACAGAAATATTTGTCATTGCTATACTGGAAATAGCTGTTAAAATGTTATTCAAATCAGGTGCAGAAGATCGCATTTAGAACTGAATTAAAAGATAACACTTACCATCATCAGGTGTCCATTTATTTAGAAACATTGCGAGATGATTTTTGCACGGCAAAAGGGTTTTATTATATCAGTTATGCAATAACTGAGCCTTTATTCTTGAATTCATAATTCATAATTTTATCTCACTCGATCATAACATAATTGACAATTTTAAACAATGTAAACAATTCACATATGTATATGCGCATCATTAAACGCGATTTGATAGAATCTGAGAATTATCTTATAGAACGAAACATATTATGTTTTGTTTATCAGTGTGTTATTATTTTAGAGGTATGTTATAAAGTGTTATCATTAGTTTTTTCACAGAGTAAAATGTTTCAAAGTACATTAACTGTGTCGACATTGAAAAGAAAATATGTCTTCTGTACCATTTCATTGCCCTGATTATTTCGAAACGAAATGTTAAAATAGTTATTTTTCCGCGAATAACGATAATGTGTCATAAATCATTCTGCAGAAAAGACGAATTAGAACATACAGACATGTGGAATCAAAGAGGCCGTAAATATGTAGTAAGAAAGTACAGACCAACGGTACCCAGGTGGCCGTGATTTAGATAAATGCACTAATTTTAGATTTGGAATGATTGGTCCATTTATGTCAACTTAAAGAATTAAAGAATTTCAGATTTTTTTGGTATATGAGACTGAGGAAATGTAAATGCAATCCATGTCAGGTCAAGAGAACTTCCACAAATAATTTAATTCCGCAGGAAATTATAGGAAAGAATTATTTTTATCTGTGAAGATGAGACCTTGAATGATGATAAAAAATGATTGATGATTTTGATTCGAAACTTATGAGAAAGATAACTTCAAGGCAATCAAGTTTATTTTTTATTTTTGGATGAAATACCAATGTGTACAAAAGAATGATTAGAAACAATTTCAACTTATCCCAACATACAAAATGATTTTGAATAAAGTTGGTTATTAAGAATTTCATTTATTATTATTATTATTATTATTATTAATATTATGTATAGAATATAAGATTAATTGAAGGTAATTTCGTAATTGATAATGAATAACTGAACTTAAAACCGGTTATATTTTTGATTTAATGACCTGATAGATATCCAGATGTACTGGAAAATAGTAGAGG
Source organism: Anabrus simplex (assembly GCF_040414725.1). Lineage (NCBI taxonomy): Eukaryota > Metazoa > Arthropoda > Insecta > Orthoptera > Tettigoniidae > Anabrus > Anabrus simplex. The sequence continues at coordinate 64,497,619 of NC_090267.1, read as the reverse complement.
TGATTCGCAGTCGGATTCGCGTAAAAAGATTTTTTATGATATAAATTAATCTCTGAGACGTAATTCGTAGCTAGTTGTGGATTTTTTGAGCGCCAGTGTATGACTAGTTAGAGGAAAGGGTATACACGCAGATTTCTGATAGGCTCAAGAAAAACTGGTCGCCCATCGTGGCGCAAGAAAAATCTTTCCCCAGACTGGCTCAAGAAAAATTGGTCGCCCAAAGTGGCGCACTTCCTTCTGAACAAAATAAACAAGCCTTGCAATACAGCCTACGAGGTATGTACTCACAAGATGAAGTTTGATATTTTACTGGACGCATGCCTCTAATCAATCAATCAATCAATCAATCAATCAATCAATCAATCAATCAATCAATCAATCAATCAATCAATCAATCAATCAATCAATCAATCAATCAATCAATCAATCAATCAATCAATCAATCAATCAATCAATCAATCAATCAATCAATCAATCAATCAATCAATCAATCAATCAATCAATCAATCAATCAATCACCACTGATCAGCATTTAGTGCTGTCACCCAGATGGCAGATTCCCTATTAGTTGTTTAAGCTTTTCCTTTAACATTTTCAAAGAACTTGGACATTTCCCTTGATAATTTATTCCAGTCTCTTATTCCTCGTCCTATAAATGAATATTGGCCCCAATTTGTCCTCTTAAATTCCTACTTAATCTTCATAGATCTTTCCTATTTCGAAAGCTCTAGCCAATCTTATACTTCTACTTTTGACTTTCCAAGCTATCTCTCCACTGACAGCTCGAAACTGACCACATAGCCGAGAATCCCGTATCCTTACACCCAAGTCTTTGCATCCTAAAGACTAATTGACTCAAGCAAAAATAATACATAGATTTGTGGGTTTGGCATTAAATTGACGAATAATCTAACTTGTCTCACGCTTGTACTCTCATGCAGCAGAATATTTTCAATATCAGGTTATTTTAATTTGGTAATATGGCAAAGTGTTCATCCTGATACTCCTCACAACGGGGAGCCTTTAGCGTTGTTATTAAATTTATGTTCAGTACCGTGTCTGTTCGAACAATAAAAATTATACGTGTGGCACAACAGCCTTCAAGGACCTTGACCTGTCAAGCTGACAGCCTCCTATCCAGATGACCCGTGAATGTCGCAGTGGTGCGTGGTTAGCGTGACATTTTTAGCGTAATTGGCTTCCAAGACTTTGTCCGTCGCCTCTATAATTACACAGCTCCTCAGTTGGACTCACAAGAATAAACCCTGTTTATATCCTCATTCCGGAATTAAAATCTTTGGACCGCCCATGAATCGAAGCTACGACCTCCGGCTAAGAACATAAGAGCACGCACACCACACCTACACCTCGGGGATGGCTAAATGACCAGAATTAATTTATATTCTTATTTTTGCGGTTTCCATGTCAAAGGAAGGAGTTTATCGTTTAAAAGGGAATTATTAGTTACTGAAGCAAACTACTCACACCAGCCAACGAAAGTGTGTGGGAATTGAAGTCATGGAAGTTGGATTGGTTCTCATAAATTTCATGACATACTGATTTCTATGAATAGGATAAAGTTTAATAAATTGAAACAATAGTGAATGAATGAACGCTCTGAACGTTTTAACAGTCAGGGCTAATATTGTTTAGTACGAAATTGATTTAAATGGCCGTGACTCTATATCTGAATATGGAGAGATTCAATGTAGGATGTTGCATAAAATTATCGTTCCCACCAAACTGTTGAAATTAATTTGCATTCTGTAGCAATTTGTTAATCCTGCGCAAACCCTACCTGTTTCCCAATGTATTGGTACGTACGGTTACATAGGAAGTACAGGCATGTATCAGAACTTAAAAATAAATTGTAAACCACTCACCTGAAGAGAGCCTGGTGATTCATTCCTTCAAAGTTCTCACCAACACACCTAGTTTATTTACTAGCAAGGGAGCTCCCTTTTGCTTATAAATAAATACTACTGTCAATACTGCCAGCTACATAGAACTAAAGAATACCATGCTTATGAAGAGGGGGGGGGGGGAAATCGGAAGTGAATTTTACTCCAGGAACGTCATCACCACATATGACTGAAGGCAATGTTCATTTGAACTGCGGCATGTAGTTACAAGATTCGCAGTTCACAGGTCCCATTTCAACCTGTATGGGCAAACTGTATGTACAAAGAAGATAAAGTGCATTATACTGTAAGAGGGATACGTCATGCAAACATTCCTACTGTACGGTACACACCAGCATATGAAAATGAACATAAGGAAAATTGTTCTAATGGACTTCACATCTGTATGTGGCTGGGAGGCCTGTCCAGTCTTAAGGAGAGTAATGGATATGAAACGCTTTGCCAGATACGTAGGCCTAGTATTAGAACTGGGCCATCGAAGTATGAACCATTGCGCGCAAAGGGACTAAGTCGGAATTTCCGTTTTTAAGATTTTCGTGGTTCAAAAATGGTCACAAGGTACTGAGAATTTTAAGAAAGAGTTCATGCTACAAGGTGCAATACTTCAGAAGATATCAGTTACTGACTTGCTATTAAGAAAATTGTATTTTGAGAAAAACTCAATCACAGCATTCAATAATTTTCTTACCAATTTTTCCAAGTTTTAATGACATGGAGCGGTGAATCCACGAACTGCTGCATAACTCAGTTTGTTAAGAAGACCTATACGTAGCGCTAGAATTCAAAATCTGGAAGTGAAAATCTGACACCTCAGACAATTTTCCTCAACTCTGGTGTAAACTTTTCCTTTGCCGAGTTTGGGTCCTTTCCAGCGCAACGGATCATATATTAAACCATACTGGATACAGAGAATACACATCAACAAACGTTTAGAATTTCGAGATGTGGAGTGGGTTTCGGTTTACAAGTTGTCACGGCAGGTGCGTGATTCGACGACTCTGCACTCCGACCGACCAACCGAGCTGAGGAGGAATGACCACGACTCTGCCGTGACTCTACGCCTCTGCATACAGGAGACGGAGAGAGATTGTTCCCAATCGTTTGTTGTCATCAGAATGGTTTTCCATGGTTTTCCATTCTCCTGCGTCAAGGCGAATGCCGGGACAGTTCCTAGTATAGGGAACGACCGCCAACCCCCTCAACTTCCCCGAACATCTCATTCATCGTATCACATATCCCTGGCCTGATTGTAAGAGACGGCGTTACCGTTTAGGAGGCCCCCTTTCAGGGACGGAATAAAAACGGTATTTTGTAGCACCGGTAGTTTAGAATTTCATAGGTTTGACATTTCGATCATCCTGTACGGTAGCGAAGTATTGATCATACTATACACAACCAATTCATAAACAATTCCAACTTCGTGTTTCATCACTCATAAAAACAAAACAAATCCTTTGCTGTACCTGCGTCTTCAATATCAGTACTAGTGACATTTTAGGCACAGTGGCTATTATCATTCATTATTAAAGCCCCTCACGGCTTTTAAATTATCACCCATACTTTGTATATTGACAGTGTATGATTGAAAATGTGAATTGAATTTGGAAGCATTCCTCACTCAGACAATTCTGCCTGTTGTTTTTCACCAGTCATCTTGATATGAACGTACGGCCATCATGTGTAAGTTTATTTGCCGAGTTGTTCCCCTGTCCTGTCATTGCCATATGTCCGAGACTTGTTGAAAACAGAGGCAGGGAGCTTCGGTGTATAAAGCATTCAGTAGGCTTTACCAACGCATAGTTCCAGCTCCATATTAAACTTCGGGTTTGAACTACTGATGGACAGAACACATTTTGTTTTTTTGCTAGGGGCTTTACGTCGCACCGACACAGATAGGTCTTATGGCGACGATGGGATAGGATAGGCCTAGGAGTTCGAAGGAAGCGGCCGTGGCCTTAATTAAGGTACAGCCCCAGCATTTGCCTGGTGTGAAAATGGGAAACCACGGAAAACCATTTTCAGGGCTGCCGACAGTGGGATTCGAACCTACTATCTCCCGGATGCAAGCTCACAGCCACGCGCCTGTACGAGCACGGCCAACGAACACATCTGTAAGCAGAGCGCTGGTATATATAGATAAACAGAAAGTAAATGAGCTAGATAAATGCATAGGTCTGTCTATAAGATTCCATTACCCAGCTGAAGGATGAGACGGGTTAACTTATTGGGTAATAGATCGATGAACGGGTTATATCTTGAATGACGTACTCCTTCTGGAAAACCTAATAGGGCTTATCCGTGACAACAGCAATATCAATAATAATAATAATGATAGTAATAAGTCCGCCTCTGTGGTATAAAGGCTAGCGTGATTAGCTGCCACTCCCAGAGACCCGAGTTCGATTCCCGGTACAGCCACGAAATTTGATGAGTGGTACGAGGGCTGGAATGGTGACCATTCAGCCTCGGGAGGTCAACTGAGTAGGGAAGGGTTGAATTCCCACCTCCGCCATACTGGAAGTGGTTTTCCGTGGTTTCCCACTTCTCCTCCAAGAAAATACCGGGATGGTACCAAACTTAGGGCCACGGCCGCGTCCTGTCCTCTTCCTTGTCTATCCCTTCCAATCTTCCAAGCACCCCCAAAAGGCCCCTGTTCAGCTTAGAAGGTGGGCCTCCTGGTTGATGTACTGGTCCTACTCCCCAGTTGTATCCCTTGAACGAAAGTCTCACTCTCCAGAGCACTGCCCTTGATGCAGTAGAGGTGGGATCCCTCGCTGATTCAGAGAGATAAACCATCCCTGGGGGGTAAACAAATTAATAATGATGAAAGAAAGATGAATAATAGTTATGACAAAGAATTGTATCAAAGCACAAAATAAGTGGTTGAAATGGTGAGGAAGAGTAGCGTACAGTTCTATGGATACTTGTTAAGAATGGGCAATAACAGAATCTTTGAATTCTTCAGAAAGAGGAAGACAATGCTGAAATGGTTTCGAGAAGTGAGGTTAGACTAGACGAAGATGGGGATTCTGGAAGATTATATCTTGGAAGAAATCAATTTGTACGGCTCGTTAAAAATGTACCGTGGTTTCCAGGAGATTTGAAAACGCTAGTGAGGAAAGTGAGTTCCCATGCAGAAGAGCAGAAGAAGGTATTAGCAGAAAGGATGAAAATATACTGTCAGAAAATTAAGACAGAGAAGGCTAAAAGTATTGCAAAGATTGTCAAACGTGGTTTATAGACGGACGAAACGGAATGAATAATAATAATAATAATAATAATAATAATAATAATAATAATAATAATAATAATAATAATAATAATAATAATAATAATAATAATAATAGGGTCAAATCTATAAACTAAAAGTGTTTACTAAAAACAGCTTTGGCAAATCAGTCCGTCCGTTCTACTTGACGTATTTGCTTCATTTTTGTTCTATTCTCTCCGAAAGTACCTGTCGGTGAATTATGGGTCATTGATAGGTCTGTAAGTTAAGTAAACTTTTACGAAAACTAAAATCAAGTCACTAAATAATTATTTCAGTAATTGCAGGCGAAGGCTTACCCTAACTCGCAATACACGGTGTACTCAACAGGCTGCTAAGCGACTAACACTTCCTTATCCTGACGTATGCTATTTTAATCCTTAGTAATGTGATTGCATGCAGCCATGTTTGATTACTACTTGTCAACCTGGAGAGTACCTACTTCCTCTGATGATGGAAGAATACTATTCTCTGCTAGATACTCATTGATTAACCCTTCCCAGCTTCTAAATATACTCAGCAGATGGCAGAACGTTCCTATTATCTTAAATACTACAAAGAGAAAAAAGTCTGCGTCCAAACAGACGTGAAGGTGTAAGACAACTACAATATTAGTAGTATAATACAGGGATTCGGCCGCCACCGCCACCTCCGGCTCCCAGTGGCCACCTCCACCTCAGCCAGTGGCCTCTTCCAGTACTGCCAACTTAACCTAACTAGCGCGACAGTACTGCCAACTTAACCTAACTAGCGCGAAATTTGAATTTGTAAACAAAGCCACGTGCTTTTTGACAGCTGTCATCGACAACAACGCATCGCTAACCTCAGTACTGCCATCTTGACGGGCCTAAACCTCAGTAGTGCCAACTTAACCTAACTAGCATGAGGTAAACAAAGCCACGTGCTTTTTGACAACCACGTGCTTTTTGACAGATTTGTAAACAAAGCCACGTGCTTTTTGACAGACAACAACGCATCGCAAACCTCAGTACTGCCATCACGACGGGCCTAAACCTCAGTAGTGCCAACTTAACCTAACTAGCATGAGGTAAACAAAGCCACGTGTTTTTTGACAGCCACGTGCTTTTTGACAGATTTGTAAACAAAGCCACGTGCTTTTTGACAGACAACAACGCATCGCTAACCTCAGTACTGCCATCTTGACGGGAATAAACCTCGGTGGTACCAACTTAACCTAACTAGCGAGAGGTAAACAAAGCCACGTGCTTTTTGACAGCCACATGCTTTTTGACAGCTGCCATCCGCCATCTTTGAGCACCGTGCTGCCCTCTTTCGTCACCTGTCATCGGCAGTGCTGCCATCTTGACGGGTCTAAACCTTAGTGCTACCAACTTAACCTAACTAGCGCGAGGTAAACAAAGCCACGTGTTTTTTGACAGCCGTCATCCGCCATCTTTAATCCATAGAGCACAGTGCTGCCCTCTTTAGCTACTTACCTTTGAAATGTGGTGGCGGATAATTTGAAAAATGCTTTTTGACAGCAGCCATATTGCATCGCAAACCTCAGTGCTGCCCTCTTTAGCTAGATACCTGTGGTAGCAGACAATTCCACGTGACAGCAGCCATCTTTAATCAAGAGAGCACCGTGCTGCCCTCTATGTGGTGGCGGCAAATTGAAAAATTCCACGTGCTCTTGTTTGGAAACAAACTCACGTGCTTTTTTGACAGCTACCATCCACCATCTTTAATCAACAGAGCACAGTGCTGTACTCTTTAGCTAGATACCTTTGAAATGTGGTGGCGGTAATTTGAAAAATTCTATGTGCTCTTGTTGGGAAACAAAGCTACGTGCTTTTTTTTGACAGCTGTCATCCGCCATCTTTAATCAATAGAGCACTGTGCTGCTATCATGTGGGCAATTTCGTTAGCTGTCATCCGCCATCTTTAATCCAGAGAGAACAGTGCTGCCCTCTATGTGGTGGCGGCAAATTGAAAAATTCCACGTGCTCTTGTTTGAAAACATACTCACGTGCTTTTTTGACAGCTGTCATCCGCCATCTTTAATCCAGAGAGAACAGTGCTGCCCTCTATGTGGTGGCGGCAAATTCCACGTGCTCTTGTTTGAAAACATACTCACGTGCTTTTTTGACAGCTGTCATCCGCCATCTTTAATCCAGAGAGAACAGTGCTGCCCTCTATGTGGTGGCGGCAAATTGAAAAATTCCACGTGCTCTTGTTTGAAAACATACTCACGTGCTTTTTTGACAGCTGTCATCCGCCATCTTTAATCCAGAGAGAACAGTGCTGCCCTCTATGTGGTGACGGCAAATTCCACGTAGAAACAAAGCCATGTGCTTTTTTGACAAAAAAAAAATTCTGCTCTCGAGATACTTACCGAACTATACTTACGAAACTGCTCATCACCTTCTTTCTTCTTCTATGAGTAATAAACAAAAACTCTATCTTGCGAATAAGGAGCGGGAGGAAGGTGATACCTAACCTAAAATAAAAGAATATGCCAATTCTACATTATTTATTTACATCTTGTATGTACAAGTTTTATCTCGAATCATTTTACCCTAGCATACTTCTCGATGCAATTCTTGAATGTACAAGTTTAAACTTGCCGTACCAGCGTACCTCCCCCCCCCCCCGAATTGTGATGTAAGACAGCGTAACGTAAGCACACACACCTCTAGCATAATGTTTATGTAAAGTAGTACCTATCAATACTACTATGCCCCCAGGCTAGCGTGTTGGTAGAATTTGGAATGACAAACCGTTTACAATCATCGCTATTAAGGGCTACCTTACTAATTAAATGAGTGTACAACTGGTGCTTCTTGCTTCTAATGACAGACATTTGCTTATGCAAAACAGGTGGATTACTTTTAATGCAATTGTTATAGTTTTCAAAACTTAGCTGATTCTGAACGACATTCTTTTTAACCCCCTTCAATCTCTTTATTTGTAATTCATTTAAGAGTTTTATGCAATATGACTTGGATTTAGTACCTACAAATGAATCGATAATGTTCCCAGCACATTCATCTTTCATTTTACCTAGAACCTTTTTGTTCACTAGCGGTAGATGATATTGATTATCTGCAGGATAGTTACTTGTATCAAACCTACCCAAGTCAGGCTTTATATCATTGTAATAGTCATCAGTTTTGATTTGATAAATAAACGAATCGGTATCTGTGTAGAGCAATTGCGCATTATGCGCGTACTTCTTCATCATATAATCGTAATGGAATTCATACATGAGTGTTTTAGCCAATTCAAGTACTGTGAAGCCGACGTAGGTAGGTTTGTCATACTTAACCTTGACACGATTCATCTGTATAATAACTAAATTCTCGTGTATGATGGTGCAGCTGTGGAAATTTGGTTTACTTATTAAATAGTTAGCACCATACCTTTTCTTAATATTATCCCAGTTTGTAATTAATTTTACATCAACGCGTTTGTCAACATTCTCCATAGTCTTACCAAACACACTATTATTCATGAGCTTGTAGAAATCTTTTTCAAACTCGTTAACCGCATTCGTTCTTAAATTATTGTTCAGATCGATATATGGCTTTAGCCACGGTGACTGATTAAATTCTAGTACGCGATGAATTTTGGATAACTTCAAACCATGCTGCAAACACTGTTTTAAATTTCGGTAATGAATGATATACTTAGATTTATCGCATAAATTAGCAATGAGCATTTTCGTCGTTGATGCAATGTACGGGGACTTCATATTTTCAGGGCAGAACGGTAGGTCATTATGAGAAGTGTGTAACTCTTTAGGATACTGTAAGTCAACTTCGAGGAAATAACCTTTATCAGCTTCATCACCTAGGGCGTGTAGCTGTAAAGCATCAATTTCGCACTGCGTCAGCCAGCGGAAACCACTCACCGGTAGATGCTGACTCATCGCCCACCCATACTGATTATTAGCATCGAGGTAAACGATATACCGAGATTCCTGACTGGAATCGAAACTCGGCATGTACTTATTATTAGCACTCGAATACCGGCCGCTGCACTGGCTCAGACCGCCTCGAATGGATGCTTTTATAAAGTGCACCATATCAATATCAGTTAGCAGTTCTAAATTCACACGCGTGTGTTTCAACATCGCGTCCCAACTTAACCCAGGTGCAGTAAAATACTGACATGGGTCAAGGCTGTAGGTGTTCATGCAAACACAGCGAAAATTTTCAAAAACATCAGCTAACAAAAGTACATCTGTCTTTAAATATAAATCGGAGTATTCACCCAGCGTTTGAATGTGGAACTGCTCCCAGATATGTTGTGCATGTAAATAGTCATCATCACTAATATCTGCTGAATTCAGCGAGCTGTAAAAGGATTGTTTCGATGGTAAGGCACGTTCTTCGAGGCGGTCTAAGCAGTCGAGATATTCGTAACAAAAAACACCCTTACGCCGAAGTAAATTAAACTGCGCTTCTTCAGGGAAAACGCGTCGAATTTCTGTAAATTGTTCAGGCTGTAAATGACTAGAAAGTTTATCGAGGCTACTCGCCATAAAGCGAAACGAGTCAAGTTTTATAGAATGCTCAGCATCTACTTTTACAGACTTTGCAAACGCAATGTACCGCTCTTTATTCTGAGGGATTATATCTACTTTTTCATCCGAAGCTCCAAATTGTGAAATGATGAAATGAGAGTCGTAACCAGATAAGTTATGAAAAATTACAGGGATAAATTTAGGAACTCTATACTTAAGATTACAGCTATAATGAGCGGCACATCTGTAGAAACCAGTTAAATGATCATGATCAAAAACTTTAGGGTCATTTTCGGAAAATTCCCCATCACAAATGCTACACTTTGTAGCACGTTCATGATCATTTAACTGAATGTCGGTGAGTGGCTTCATAGGAATATTACTATTCAGAATACGACCGAGACGAACTGCATCACTTTCAAGTCTTTCTAAAAATACTTTAGCAGCATCATGTCCTCGGTACAGCTCTAACTTGTTAAGCGTACTATCGTAACTACACTTGATGTAATACGCGAAGCTATACGGGACATGCATGTGCGTAGTATTAGTGAAAGAGTTGTCAGGATTAGGTGAGCATGTGTTGCATGGCGTGAGGATGGCTTCAAAGTCTGCATAAATCACGAACGGTACCCACATCTGCTTGTGAAAATTTGTAAATTTTAAAACATTATTGCCTGTAGTAGGTATCTCTGTACGTACATGATTGCAGTCATTCTTGGAATGCTTCGTTAACTGATCTTCAGTTCTAAAATACTGCAAGCATCCATCACATAGCCACTTTTTACACCTTTCTTTGGATAACTGACTGCCAACAAGTCTACTCAGATTTTTAATCCAGCAAAAGTGGCTATTCTCACTGTTTTCAATATAGAGTAAATTAACGTGAGTACTCTTCTTATGACATGTATAATACAGAGGACCTACTACAGACTTTTTCTCTACACCATACACATTAATACTAATGTTATTTAGTTCCTCAAAGCGCTTAATATCCTTTATCTGCACAGGAAATTCTATACTATCGAAATTTAGCTGCGTTGAATAGTGTGGATAGGATGATGTTCTATACGCTACATTCGATTTAGCAGGATTTAAAGCTGACATCACCGCCCAAGCAAAACATGCTTCGTCATTGTTTTGGATGTTTACAACAGCTTCTTTTCGCTGAACCCATGTCGGCAGCTCGATGTGCGAAGATCCACGCATAGGATTGTACTTATTGATGTTAACTTCTAGATACATTATTTCAACTAAAGCCCACCCTGATTCCTTTTCCTGAAATTCCTCGCTCTTAGTTGAAATAATGTTAGAGACATCCCTAAGTACATCGCCAAAATTAGTCGACTGACTTATGACAAAATTCTTCGTATTAAATGATTTAATGTCCGTTATTTCGGATTCATCCGTGCTTTTAATGTACAAGGCGAAAAGTTCAAAATTAACTTTAAATAAACTATGATTGGACAAAGATTTAGCAAGAAGCTGTTGTACATCCGGTTGAACGCAATTTAAAAAGTTTGAAGTGCTCTGAAACTTTTGACTGGTGCGAATTCGGTAACTAGCGATCCTACTTTTAAATGCTGTATTAATTTCCTCGATGTTTGCGTTACTACCACTTCTACACGCATTATTTTTATGCACATTACTCCGTAAGTGCCCCTGAAAATGCGAAGATGGTACATCAGTGTTACAGTGCTCGCAGTGAATAGTTTGAAGTTCATTTTTCCTAGGTTTTTTACTACTAGTACTTTCTACAGCTACATCAGTAGCTGCACGCTTTTTCCCTACTACTACCTGAGGGCAAGTAGATATTTGATGTACCTCTGCTAAGTGAGCCTGGTATTGCTCTACATTAGCGAAGTACAGCCCGCAAACATCACATAAAGCGGATGTTATGCTAGGGTGTTTTGCTTTTATATGACGTGCGAGGTTATCCTGTCTTGCGAACGTTGCCTTACACCGCTCGCAGGGGAACATAGTAGGGTTATAGTTGCAAGCAGATAGCTGATGATGTTTTGTTTTTACATGGCGTGCAAGGCTGTCACGTCTTGTGAACATTGCCTTACACAGCTCGCATGGGAACATACTGTCTTCTCTTTCTTCGAATAAAGTGTTTAGGTGAACAGCGTATGCAACAAGTTCTGAAAAGAGAACAACCAATAGAGATTAGCCTAAAGTTGTGATGTTCAACCTATAGAGGTTGGACATGGCTGTGAGTTAGGCCTATAGCATGAGGATTGAAGAGAACGACTAAAGTTACGATGTTCGGAAGAAACCAAGTTTAAGCCTGTTGAGGACAGACATAGCTACGTGTGCGTGTTTGAAATTATACCACGTCTATAGTATGTAGATTAAAGAGAACAACTATTTATCAATAGACTAAAGTTACGATGTTCAGAAGAAACCAAGTTTAAGCCTGTTGAGGATGGACATAGCTATGTGTACGTGTTTGAAATTATACCACGTCTATAGTATGTAGATTAAAGAGAACAACTATTTATCAATAGACTAAAGTTACGATGTTCGGAAGAAACCAAGTTTAAGCCTGTTGAGGACGGACATAGCTATGTACGCACCTCGTCTATAGTATGTAGGTTGAAGAGAACAATTATTTATGAATAGCTTAAAGTTACGGAAGAAACCAAGTTTAAGCCTGTTGAGGACGGACATAGCTATGTGTGCGTGTTTGAAATTATACCACGTCTATAGTATGTAGATTAAAGAGAACAACTATTTATGATTAGCTTAAAGTTACAGAAGAAACCAAGTTTAAGCCTGCTGAGGACGTACATAGCTATGCACGCACCTCGCGTGAGGATTAAAGAGAACAACTATTTATCAATAGACTAAAGTTACGATGTTTTAGAAGAAACCAAGTTTCAACGAATAGAGGTCAGACATACCTTAAAATCTTCGCGCTGCAAACTGTTACTCTGATGTATAAAATGCGTGCGTTCAAGCCTGAAACTCGAATGATAATATTCTAGCCGTACCTAAAAGAAAAAGAAGAAACATATATGAATGTAGTGTAGGGTGCATCATCTAACCTAGTTATCTTTACAACTCAAAGTTCGAAAACATACCTTTTTAAAAAAATGCACGTGCTGCAGACTGTTACTCGGATGAATAAAATTGTTGCGTACTTTCGAACGGTACCTAAAAAAAGAACAAACATATATGAATGTAGATGTCTAGCGTAGAAGTTGCTTTGCAAATAAAAAAAAGGTAATTAACAGTTCTACCTTACCTTAAGATAAAGGCTGAAGAATAATATTCACTGCAGACGGGAGATGTGTGTGTACGTAATAAACGCATACAGAGAACTGTGAGCACTTCGCGCAGACTGCAGCGGCTAAATATTCTGCTTGTTACCAAGCGGATATGATAATCGCTGAGCTGACAACTGCGGTACAGTCGGAACGAATGCAAACAAGAGCTCCTACCTGCAGGCTGACGTATTCAAACCCCCTGTTGATACCGAGGTGTCAGAATTTAAGAGTTCGATCCTTGGAAAGTTAGCGTGTGATCCTCGACTTCTCGAGGGTACATCCGCGGTATTCCTTACCTGTAGGTATTGAGCTAAAGCTAGATCATGTAATGACGATCGCGCAGGCCCCTCGCCTAGCATTTACGGCTTCCAGTTCGAACCCGCTATCTTCCGAAGTAGCGAGAATGATTGAAGAGTGTTTGAGTGTGATTCATTTGTTGGATGGAGGCGTTAAGCTGCCTTCTTCGGTAGGAGTAGGCTATGTCGGGATATCGATTTAAAATCCTAGTCAGGAAGGGCAGCCGGTCGTATAAAACTATGGTGTGAGGCGGGGTGTGCAAAAAAAGCTAGCAATAAGTAAGGGCTGTTGATGGGGACGTTAAACCTTGTGCAGACTCCTTCGAAAATGATTTTTTTGAGTACAAGAGTGTTGATGCTGATTCATTTGTCGGATGGAGGCAATAAGCCTTGTGCAGGCTTCTTCAGTCGAGTAGGCTATGTATCGGTACCGGGATATCTAGTTATAAAACCCGCTACAACAAATTTATCACGTATACTGCGATTTAAAATCCTAGTCAGGAAGGGCAGCCGGTCGTATAAAACTATGGTGTGAGGCGGGGTGTGCAAAAAAAAGCTAGCAATAAGTAAGGGCTGTTGATGGGGACGTTAAACCTTGTGCAGACTCCTTCGAAAATGATTTTTTTGAGTACAAGAGTGTTGATGCTGATTCATTTGTCGGATGGAGGCAATAAGCCTTGTGCAGGCTTCTTCAGTCGAGTAGGCTATGTATCGGTACTGGGATATCTAGTTATAAAACCCGCTACAACAAATTTATCACGTATACTGCGATTTAAAATCCTAGTCAGGAAGGGCAGCCGGTCGTATAAAACTATGGTGTGAGGCGGGGTGTGCAAAAAAGCCAGCATTAAGTAAGGGCTCTTGATAGGAGGCGTTAAACCATGTGCAAGCTCCTTCACCAGGAGAAGCCTACATGCCGGTACCGTGCAGGTTCTTTCGATAGGAGTAGGCACTGTGTGTGTTTTAACCTCTCCGTACAATCATGATAGTTTACGTTATGAACTTACATAGGCTAAATGCTACACATTCCGTAGCAGAGCCAGGAATCGAACTCGGACCTCCGAGGGTAGCAGCTAACTACTGCACTACAGAGGAGGACTATTTCAGAATATTTTACAACCTTAATTAGTACTGTGTTTTAAGAGCTTGAATGGTACTCAGCTAAGAAGACGTTCGCGAGTTACAAGCCGCTTATCAGTGTCCTCGCTCAAGGTCGAGCCGGAAGATACGTGTACAATTTCAGCTAACACATGCATTCCACACAACTCGCTCAGAATGACTGTGCCGATACTTCGAGGACTGTAGAACAAATCTATTGCCTACAGTATGCATGCCTCTCACCCGGTAGTCTCGGGTTCGATTCTCTTGGGGATAAAAATGTGTTTAAATCACATGAATGTGTTGAGTTGTCCTTCCTGATGCAAAACTAGCAGTATCTAACCTCATACACCATAGTTTTACGACCGGTTGCCCTTCCTGACAACTCGGATTAAGAATCTGTTTTACAACGTCTAACACGGGGAATCGGGGATTTACAGCTAGATGCACTTCTTAGATTTTAAATCACGAACTATTGTTTTACGGCCGGATGTCCTTCCTGACGCAAAACTAAGATTTTAAATCGCAAGAATTTGTTTTAAGACTAGTCGCCCTCCCTGATGCAAAACTAGTAGTATCTAAGCTCTTGGTTGTCCTTCCTGACAACTCAGATTAAGAATCTGTCGAGAATCGGGGATTTACAGCTAGCTTAGATTTTAAATCACGAACTAACAAGAGCATGTGGAATTTACCGCCACCAGGGTAGCACTGTTCTCTCTGGATTAAAAGCTTTGTTTCCAAACAAGAGCACGTAGAATTTGCCGTCACCGGGGCAGCACGGTGATTAAAGATGGTGGATGACAGCTCTGTCAGAAAAGCACATGGGTTTGTAAAGCATTTAGAATTTGTCGCCACCACATAGAGTGTAGCACGGTGATTAAAGATGGCGGATGACAGCTGTCAAAAAAGCACATGGCTTTGTTTCCAAATAAGAGCACGTGGAATTTGCCGTCACCGGGCAGCACGGTGATTAAAGATGGCGGATGACAGCTGCACATGGCTTTGTTTCCACGTGGAATTTGCCGTCACAGGGCAGCACGGTGATTAAAGATGGCGGATGACAGGTGCACATGGCTTTGTTTCTACGTGGAATTTGCCGTCACCACATAGAGGGCAGCACTGTTCTCTCTGGATTAAAGATGGCGGATGACAGCTGTCAAAAAAGCACGTGAGTATGTTTTCAAACAAGAGCACGTGGAATTTTTCAATTTGCCGCCACCACATAGAGGGCAGCACTGTTCTCTCTGGATTAAAGATGGCGGATGACAGCTGTCAAAAAAGCACGTGAGTATGTTTTCAAACAAGAGCACGTGGAATTTGCCGCCACCACATAGAGGGCAGCACTGTTCTCTCTGGATTAAAGATGGCGGATGACAGCTGTCAAAAAAGCACGTGAGTATGTTTTCAAACAAGAGCACGTGGAATTTTTCAATTTGCCGCCACCACATAGAGGGCAGCACTGTTCTCTCTGGATTAAAGATGGCGGATGACAGCTAACGAAATTGCCCGCATGATAGCAGCACAGTGCTCTATTGATTAAAGATGGCGGATGACAGCTGTCAAAAAAAAAAGCACGTAGCTTTGTTTCCCAACAAGAGCACATAGAATTTTTCAAATTACCGCCACCACATTTCAAAGGTATCTAGCTAAAGAGTACAGCACTGTGCTCTGTTGATTAAAGATGGTGGATGGTAGCTGTCAAAAAAGCACGTGAGTTTGTTTCCAAACAAGAGCACGTGGAATTTTTCAATTTGCCGCCACCACATAGAGGGCAGCACGGTGCACTCTTGATTAAAGATGGCTGCTGTCACGTGGAATTGTCTGCTACCACAGGTATCTAGCTAAAGAGGGCAGCACTGAGGTTTGCGATGCAATATGGCTGCTGTCAAAAAGCATTTTTCAAATTATCCGCCACCACATTTCAAAGGTAAGTAGCTAAAGAGGGCAGCACTGTGCTCTATGGATTAAAGATGGCGGATGACGGCTGTCAAAAAACACGTGGCTTTGTTTACCTCGCGCTAGTTAGGTTAAGTTGGTAGCACTAAGGTTTAGACCCGTCAAGATGGCAGCACTGCTGATGACAGGTGACGAAAGAGGGCAGCACGGTGCTCAAATATGGCGGATGGCAGCTGTCAAAAAGCATGTGGCTGTCAAAAAGCACGTGGCTTTGTTTACCTCTCGCTAGTTAGGTTAAGTTGGTACCACCGAGGTTTATTCCCGTCAAGATGGCAGTACTGAGGTTAGCGATGCGTTGTTGTCTGTCAAAAAGCACGTGGCTTTGTTTACAAATCTGTCAAAAAGCACGTGGCTGTCAAAAAACACGTGGCTTTGTTTACCTCATGCTAGTTAGGTTAAGTTGGCACTACTGAGGTTTAGGCCCGTCATGATGGCAGTACTGAGGTTTGCGATGCGTTGTTGTCTGTCAAAAAGCACGTGGCTTTGTTTACAAATCTGTCAAAAAGCACGTGGTTGTCAAAAAGCACGTGGCTTTGTTTACCTCATGCTAGTTAGGTTAAGTTGGCACTACTGAGGTTTAGGCCCGTCAAGATGGCAGTACTGAGGTTAGCGATGCGTTGTTGTCGATGACAGCTGTCAAAAAGCACGTGGCTTTGTTTACAAATTCAAATTTCGCGCTAGTTAGGTTAAGTTGGCAGTACTGTCGCGCTAGTTAGGTTAAGTTGGCAGTACTGGAAGAGGCCACTGGCTGAGGTGGAGGTGGCCACTGGGAGCCGGAGGTGGCGGTGGCGGCCGAATCCCTGTATTATACTACTAATATTTCATACCGTAATGCAGAATACAACAATCTTGGGCTATTGCCCTTGGCGTAGATTTGCAGTCTGCTGCAAAACAACAGAAAACGGACGGACGTAAGTTGTACATAAAATAATTAACGCTGATACGTAATTTCCGTAAAGAAGAATTATTATGTTCAACATTAACCGCGTTAATCACGAAATTATTTTATCCATCGACCAAAAAATATTGATATCACGAACATACAGTATATTCGATCCACGGAAATAATCCTACATTTTTCCAACATCTCTCATAACAGCGTTAAATATACAATACTTAAAGGAAAAAGCACAAAACACAACTTCCATTACCATGAAGTGCAATTATCAATAACTATAAAGTACACTGTACATGTAACGATGTATTTTTTTAAATCAATTTACTTTCAAAGATATTACTTAAGAATGAGGGAAAGGACGTATAATTAAGCAGACACGTTATTTTCTAAAGATAATTTATTGTCACGTTTCAAAATTTCGCATTCCCTTGCCTTTACGCCTAAGAGTTCACATATAGGTTTGCTATCTTAACATTTTTCGTCTGGAGGTCCTTAGCAAGTTCCTTTGAAAATAAAATCCTCAAGCATATTTTTAATTGTTAATAAAATTATTTTATTACTTTTAAAGGTCAGTAATTGGTTTTCAGACAATCTGGACTGCCACAATGATATTCCAAGGGAAATAAATAATCTCAAACTAAAATTTTAAACACAAAAAACAACAACTCTAAAGGTAGAAAGTAGTTCATAAAATCCAAGCGGGTGACTGCGCGGTTATAGTCACTTAGCTGTCAGCATGCATTCGAGAGATATTGGATCCAAACACAACTGTCAACAGCTCTGAAGATGTTTTCTACTGTTTTCTGTTTTCAAACCCGGCAAATGCTGGGGGTGCACATTAATTAAGGCCACGGTCGCTTCATTTCCGCTCCTTGCCCTTTCCAATCCCATCATCGCCATGAGACCTATCTGTGTATGTGCGGTGTAAATAAAACTGTAAAGAAAAGTGTCTAAATTATCAGTCTACGTCACAATAAAGAAATCTATAAAACAACACTTCACATACAAGTAGCATATCGTCGCTGCCGGGACAAATCCTCCTATGTGAAATATTTTAGCTTAGAACTTTGTCCGCTAAGGTTCTGTCATCTAAGGTGCAATATTGTGTGCATATTGTCAAGGCATTCTCGGTCTTCATAATGTATGTGCTGCGGGTCAGTGTATCTCCAAAAACATTATCACATAGGTGGTTTTGTCCCGGCTACGACGATATAATACAAATCCTAAAAGTAAATGTTAGACTTCACGTTCAAGCTCGCCATAACACGTCGCTGAGGACCACGTCGCTTCTTATCTTGCTTTCCACTCTTCTCACGTTCCTCACCTCTGACCCTTTTATTCTAATTCGTTGACGGATTATGAGTGTTCGCGACTCAGATATAAAGTACGTGTGACCATGCGGTAGGCTGTCAGTTTTTACGACTACTTATACTACTACTACTACTACTACTACTACTACTACTAATACTAATACTAATAATAATAATAATAATAATAATAATAATAATAATAATAATAATAATAGTCATAGCCTTTGAATTTTACCACTTCTTCCTATTCTAGCTGTCTACTGTGTTGTTAGAGAAAACCGGTAAATAACTATTATGATCTCTAACGCTTACATACATAATTACAATGAAAGCAGTTACGGCCTGAAAATTGAAAAAATACATAAAGACATAATTTTTGCAGGCACAATGGATAATTTAAATAGATTTTTGGAGCAATTTTGCACTAAAGGTATTAAAAAGTGCATTCAGATGTATCATCACAACATTTCATGGTTGAGTTATTGCGTTTACTGGCCTTTTTAAAATAATATGAAAGTATATTAAATAAGCCGTTTACGTTACGTCGCTAAGGTGCCGAACGAGTTCCCAAACTTCCTATAAGAGCTAATGTCAAATACAAAGATTGAGTTGTATATCTTTCATTGTATTTCTCCACGTTCCACGTTCTTTGCACCACCAAGAATTATTGAGAGAACTCCTTCCAGAGTCACGCTGCGTGTACAGTAGGTCTAAACTTCTGTTTCTGCGTTGATTTCCTTCTAGAATAACAGTGTTTTGTGTTACGGTAATACGAGGTGACACACTAAGTATTTCACTATCAATACTATGGCTGCATCTGAAATATCTGCAATGTTAATTATTTCTTTCTTTCTTAATATGTTTACCCTCCAGGGTTGGATTTCCTTCGGAGTGAGCGAGGGATCGCACCTCCACCCCCTCAAGGCCAGTGTCCTGGAGCGTGAGACATTGGGTCGGGGATACAACTAAGGAGGATGCCCAGTACCTCTCCCAGGTGGCCTCACCTACTATGGCGAACAGGGGCCTTCCTGGGGGATGGGAAGATTGGAAGGAATAGACAAGGGAGAGGGAAGGAAGCGGCCGTGGACTTAATTTAGCTACCTTCACGGCATTTGCCTGGAGGAGAAGTGGGAAACCACGGAAAACCACTTCCAGGATGACTGAGGTGGGAGTCGAACCCACCTCTACTCATTGACCTCCCGAAGCTGAGTGGACCCCGTTCCAGCCCTCGTACCACTGTTCAAATTTCATGACAGAGCCGTAAATCGAACCCGGGCCTCCGGGGGTGGCAGCTAATCACACTAAGCGCTACATCACAGAGGCGGAGGCTATGCTAATTATATGAGATGAAATTCAGAATTGTCATGCAGTCTTTTATTATCATCATCATCATTATCTTAGGTCATCCTGTATTTCGGCAGGTAAAATCTTATCTCTTTATCTTGTGCCCTTGCCTTTAACTCTGCAAATTCTTCCTTTTCGACGTTGTCTAATAGCGGGCAGCTCCTCCTTCCCTTCATCGTTTGCCTTTTACCATCCTTTCCATACTTACTCGTAATGTGGTATTATGTCCTATCCAGTTTTGACTTCTTTTCGAATTACGGATACCATGGTACTCCTTTAACAATTTCCACGATTGTTACTCTGTTTTCTAAGCTCACTCCTTCTATTCCCCTCAAAATCTACATTTCAAATGCCTCTATTTTTCTCTGTTCTTCCTTCTTCAACGTCCATGTTTCTGCACCATATCGGTCTATACTCCACACATAACAACATACTAGATTCTACCTCAGATCATTCTCCAATGAGCTACAAATTTGTTTTATCCTTTTTGTTGAAGCTTTCTTAGCTATAGTAATTAAGGCTTTTGTACCTGGTATAGAGTGGAAGTCTTCAGTTATAACATTTCCAAGGTATTTACCTGTTCGACAATTTCTCTCTCTGTCTCGATTGTTGCTTTTTCGCCTTTTTCCTCCATGTATCATTAATGTTGTAGACATTATATAGTAATTCAGGGATATCTCGACACGCTAAGCAAAAACCTGTAATTTTGATCATGCTTTATTTGTAAAATATTTCAATTATTTCTCTGCTGATTTTGTACACAGTTAGTTTATGTTTTCTATTATTTATGTAAAAAATAACATGTTAAATTATTAAATAAATAAAGGATGCAATAATGTCCACTTTCCCCGCACTTAGGGAAAACCTAACACTAGGTAGGACCTCAGAATAGTTACACAACTATTGTACACTGTGGGTACATATAAACTGTTCATCGTTTCCGTTTTCCACACCCATCTCGTGGAACCATTTCCTGCATTCCCCACTATATTGGACCCATGCCTCATTACAGTTGTCGTCACTAACTGTGCAATAATTATCAGGGCAAAAATGACTGCTTGAGCAACTAGCTTCCCCGTTACGCGCGCCGAGTTCTCGTTGTTGTCCTTCCATTTGAAGGATTCTTTTCATTTTCGCGTTTCCTATTCTTTAAATTTTCCCGATAATCCTGTGAAGTCACCGTGGTGGATTGGGGGAAACCAACACATCCCTATTCATACAGATTATGCCTTATCAAGCACATCCGGATCATTGCAGTGCCTTGAGTGTCCGTCGATTATCAGCCGAATCCTGCCCCGAGGTTTGTGACAGTTTAGGTGATCAAGGAATAATGAAAATACCTCAGTGGCCATATACACTGATTCGGAAATTTTAACAACTGATCCACTGGGCATTCCTTTTGAGTGTATCATTGCCTTACCCCTTTCATTATAACAAAGGGTGGGATAGCATATCCAATAGCATTACCACATACCATTACTGTTACCGTAGATACCTTTTCTGCCGTGGTGCTGTGAAACACGTTTTTCTTTTCTGTTTCACTGATAATCTTCCCTGTTTTAAATATGAGCTGAACACCAGTTTCAATGGCATTGAAAATATTACCAGGCTCTTGGAAAACCGAGTCATATCCAGCCATTGCCTTTTGTTTCTTAAATATGCTTCTTAACACCATTCCTCTGAGTGAAGCTAGAAGCCAGTTCTCGTAAGTCGGTCACTGTTCGCCCAAACCCCTTAGAATCGAGATGAAAGATATGGTTGACTAAATGGTCCTACATAGCTTTGTCAATTGTTGCTCCTTTTTCCAGTTTTCTATTGATGGATATACCGGATAGTATTCTGGATCTGAGTGTATTCCTTGGAATACTGAAACATTTCGCAGCTGTTGATAAAGTAGTTCCATTTGCTTTCACTTCCTTAATAGCAGCAGCTGTATTTTCTGCATTCCATCGTCCAAGCAGACCTTTGTACACATACTTCCATGGCATCCTCGACCTATAACCATTTGGATGCAAAATTATTAATGCGAAACTTCTACTTTATCATCAGTTTCCAACCTTCGTAATTTGAGTTTAACTTAACACTACAAACATTATTATAAAATATCGCATTGCAAAAAAATTATAAATATCCTAATACACTACATTGTCATCATTTATTACTCCTACTAACTGTAGTACTAACGCACCATTAAACCCCGTCCCCAAAAATGTATCCCGGTTTAGAGATTGAGACAGATCTCGCCAGTGTCGAGATCTCCCAGCTTGTCGTGTCTAGATCTCCCCGAGTTTCATTGGCAGGCAAGAGGTCGCAACACTTACTAAGCTGAAGGTTTGGCAATTTGGAAATGACATGACCGCTTCTCCGAAACTTGCTTTGTGCACCTAACCTAAAACATTATCTTAAAGGTATCGCATATCTACCTATTTCGTTACAAAATCTACTCATCATTTTTAGCAAGTTACTTTGAAATCATATATCACTTACTTACTCACCTTCAATTATTCGTATGCCTTGTATTTATAGTCATAATCATCAGCTAACAGGATGACCATGAGCACAAAACCATACGGCTCCAGTAAATGTAGTTGTAAGTTTGACCTGTGCAGTACTGTGGTTACCAGAGGCGCTAAGCTTAAAAGTGTCGAGTTCTCCCTCATGTCGGGATCTCCCTAAGTTACCTTATAGGCTTTTGGGGTTAAGCCGTGTCAATAAGACAAGGTGAAACATTTTTCGTTTCGCAGAGAACTTTGCACCGCATTTTTAGAAGAAAATCTTGGCTGTTGACGAGGGAGACTTCTAAGATATATGTTCTTCTAAATTAGTTGTATAAGTCTTCCCCTTCAACAGTCGAAGTTTTCTTCTGAAGAAAACTTGCCTGCGAAAGGTAAAGAGTTTCACCTTGTTTTCTTGACACGGTAGTGGCGTATCCAATGGGAGGGGGTTACTGAGGGTTAGAAATCTCCTCCGATGGAAGTTTTACAAAATAAAATAAAGAGAAACCGACAAAAAAATGTGAAAGTCGACTCGGTAGATTGGCTCTTTTGATTATGCATTGAGGCATGATTACAAAATCGACAGATCTCTTGAATTTATTTTCTAAGAAGCCCCGATAATTGGATTTTAGATTGTATTCTGAAAACACCATTCGCTGTAAACTACTGACCTTTATCATGTTATTCTTGTTATGTACTTTATTGTAAGATTCTGTAGTGTACTTCATTCTGAACATCAACATAATTCGCTTGTATCAGTGTCCTTGTACTGTAACG
This sequence comes from Anabrus simplex, assembly GCF_040414725.1. Classification (NCBI taxonomy): domain Eukaryota; kingdom Metazoa; phylum Arthropoda; class Insecta; order Orthoptera; family Tettigoniidae; genus Anabrus; species Anabrus simplex. The sequence continues at coordinate 64,474,497 of NC_090267.1, read as the reverse complement.
GTTCAAATCTCGTTAAAATATGATATCTGTATTATTATTATTATTATTATTATTATTATTATTATTATTATTATTATTATTATTATTATTATTATTATTATTATTATTATTATTATTATTATTATATCCGTATTGTAATTATTTTATTTGTGAGATAACTATTATTGTATTATTCTTATTATTGTTCAATTCAGTTCTGCAAAGATTGTCGCTTGTGTCATTCTAGTAAAATTGTTATGTATATATGTGAGTGGATATTAGCATTTAACCATGCAATGTTAGACTTCCGACATAGTATCATATATGGATATGATCTGTAATAAGTTCTGACATTGCAACGTACATGTTACAATACTGCTGACGTAACTGCCGAGTCATTGCTACGTCATTGTGTGCATTTAGCGGTGAGCTAACTTTCTTGGAGTTGCCTAGGTTGCCCCGGGCAATTTCACCACTGTATGTAACATTTGGAGCAGGGTGGGAGTGGATCATAGTTATTTCTGGAGATTGCGTAGGTGTGTCAACTAATGTTATAATAATAATAATACAGATATCATCTTTTAACGTGATTTGAACCGTTACAGTACAAGGACACTGATACAAGCGAATTATGTTGATGTTCAGAATGAAGTACACTACAGAATCTTACAATAAAGTACATAACAAGAATAACATTAGCTGTTCCAGTGTCTTATAGCAGTCAGTCGAAAGGATGGAGAGGCCTCGGTGAGTCATAAGTCATTGGTCATTGAGAGAGTGAGGTTACGGTTGGTCGGTCAGTGCGGCTGGAAGGATAGACATGCCATGAAGTCATATAGGACATACTTAACAATAAGTCATCTGGATGGAGAAGAAGCAGTCACATGGATACTTAGTTGTCAGTTAAACAAAAATGATACATCACCATATTAGGCTTGATACATCTACAGCAAAAAGCAATTCAAAGGGATGCGTCGTAATTACACTCAAATTGTTGAAGGTATGGTCAAGTGAACCAGTGAGGGATAAATTTCGTGCATAATTGTTAAATTTCCGGTCAAGAGGAATTCAAATTTAATGCCTAGTTTCTTTCAGTTGCAATGTCATAATTTTATATTCTCATCTCTTTTATCGCAGCAGCGTTTACTATTTTGATCGAAATTATTTCAAAAATATATTTTGTTCTATCAAATTAATTTATCGTTTTATTTCAAGGGCAGAATTATATAACCTCAAATTTAATGGGGAAACAAAACTACAAGCTCCCTTTCCCAGAACCTGTATGGTATGTTGTCAAAAGTAAGCTTATTACCCCACACTCTAGAGATATTCAAGAATCTCATTCTATTATTGCTGCACTGAGTTGTAGCTGGCGCCCATCAAATAACGTATGTGTAATTAATCAGGTAAGAACTAAGTGTGAGTACAAGGTCCGACGATTGTGTATTTTCGCTAATGAATATTCATTTTCATATTTTTCATTTTAAATGCAGTTATATGCTTTTAAAGTAAGTAAGAGTCAGGAACAATTACAGTACTGACAATCATGCATGCGCGTATCACACACCACAAGCACCTTCAGTATGTTCTGCCATCATTTTGTAAGTATAACCCCCACACAGATCGATTCTGACAAAAGTACTGTGACATGACATAACCTCAAGAGCCTATATCATGTCTTTAAGTACGGGCCTTGAAAGCATCATTGTTAACATCATGAAGGTTGTTTTCTTTTCATTTACGTTCATTCCATACACTTAGCACTTGTTGTTTAGTTCTGTAAGCATTTTGCCGAGGGCCGTACTGTTCTCAGCTGTTATTCCCAGATCGTCAGCGAACTGAATGCATTCAATTCCCTTGCCTCCAATGGTGAATCCTCCCTTTCTATCCCAACTTTCTCAAATTATGTCTTCCAAATAAAGGTTAAATAGAGTTGGTGATAAGCACAAGCCCTTTCTTAACTCCTCTCCCTCGACCGATTTTTTCTGTTAATTCTCATCCTATCCTCACTCTTGTTGTTTAGTTGTAATAGATTCCTTGAGGGTCTTCTTCCTCTCCATTCCTGTCGATGCTTTTCTAAATATTTTCATGAGATTATCCCTCCCCTCCCTGTGAAACTCCTCCTCTAAATATCATCGTTGCGCCTAGAGCAGCCGCTATGTGGTAATATTTCAGCTGTGGCGCGTGCTGTGTGTGTTGTGTAGGAGAGCTCTGTGTTACCAGCCTGAATTAGCAAGATTATTAGCAGGTAGGTCCGGTGAGTGTGTCTCAGTAATTACACCAGACAACTGACGTCTAGTTCTAGTAAAAACATGTCCGTAAAAAGTGTAAATAAGCGTGTGTCGGACTTTGAAATAAAGTTTGTTAAACGGATGGATGAGTTCCAAGCTCGCTTGGAACAGTTGACATCAGCCAGTGCCAGCAGGGCTGCCAACACTAACGACCGCGCCGATGAAAATCTGTCTTCCCTCTGTTTCGAGTTCAAAGACTTTCGCCAGTACATCACGACGGAAATTTCTTGTGTAAAGGAGGAGTTACTAGTTGTTCAACAGCGTCTTGACCAGCACGAAGCCAGGGCTGACGAAGCCGAACAATACAGTAGACGGAACTGTCTACTCATACACGGGGTGAAAGAAGAACCGGCTGAGAATGTCTATGCCAAAGTGATAGAGACAGTAAAGTCTTACCTACAAGTGGAATTATCGATGGATGACATCGATCGCTGTCATAGATTGGGACCTCTACGCAGATCAGCTGCGGAAGTCGTGACCTCGGGAAACAGGCCGATTATAGTCAAATTCGTCCGGTTTCATGTTCGCGATCGTGTCTGGCGCGCTAAGAAGCTCTTCAAAGGCACCAAACTATTGGTTACGGAGTCACTGACTGCTTCTAGAAAAGTTCTGTTAAATCGAGCCCGAGACCAGCTCGGAGTGCGTAACGTTTGGACCCAGGAAGGAAGAATAGTAGTTCTAGGCAAAAACAAAAACAAATTCACTGTGACCACTACAGCGGAACTAAATGCTGTTATTTCAGGGCTAGGTGATTAGTAGAGTACATGACTCATGGATTTACGATTTAATTATAAGTGGTTTTATTATAAGTTTAGTGTGAGTGAATGTTTAAATGATTCAAGTGGCTTACGTAGGCAAGAGGAAACCATGGTAAGTTGCCCTCTGTTTATTTTGGATTATGGCTAAATCAGGTAATAACGTAGCTTTCTCCCTGGGCAGGGTAAACAACCTTCACCTTGATACTAAACCCTTCCACCCTTCTCTTTCCCTGAACCCCTCTCACCCCGCTCGCAGTCACCTGGAGAGAGAATTCTCGTCCTTTCCCCGCTCATTATTGTGTGCCCATGTCAATGCTCAGTCTATAATTGCCCATCACACTGAGCTGAAAGCTATTTTTGAAGGAAGCATGGTAAATGTTTTAGCAATTAGTGAGAGTTGGATGAAGGACTCGGTCCCTCTGAACTCGGTAAATATAGAAGGATTTAATGCAGTTTTTCACAACAGACCGAAGCGCCGTGGAGGAGGAGTAGCTCAATACTACAAAAATAATTTAACGGGGAAGATTATACATACTTCGACATTATCTACCGATGCCTTAACTGAATATATGTTTGTAGAACTATCTGTTGATAAGACTAAAGTACTGATTGGAGTTGTTTACAAACCACCAAAAGCAGGAAACTTCACAGACTTCGAAGAAAATTTACTAAGACTCCTACCTATCTACGAACATGTACTCATATTTGGCGACTTTAACACAAACCTGTTAATAGACTCCGTTGAAGCAAATCGTTTACAGAACATACTTACCTCTTGTAACATGTCAGTGTTGCCACTTAACCCCACTCACCACGTGCACACGGCTAACGGATCTTCACACACTCTAATAGATTTACTTATCACAAATAATCCTCAGAAAGTACTAAAACACGGACAAACTTCTGTACCTGGTATTTCATACCACGATCTCATATATTTAGCTTATTCTTTGAAAGTTCCCAAAACAAAGCCGAAGTGGATAACCTATAGAGACATGATAAATTTAAATCCTCAACAATTGATACAAGATGCTAATCTCTGCCCGTGGGACGAAATACTGCACTTGACTGACAATGACGAAAAAGTAAAGAGGTTTAACACATTATTGTTGGGATTGTATAACAAACACGTACCTAAACATACTGCTAGGGTGACTCGCAAAGCTGCTCCATGGTTAACAAATGACATTAAGTCCGCAATGGCTGAACGAGATGCACTACACAGATGTTACAAGCAGACATTATCATCTGAAGATTTTAAAAAGTACCGTGTGCTTAGAAATAAAGTTAAACAAATAATCAGAAACAAAAAATATGCGTACTTCCAACAATTAGCCAGTAACTTAAACACAAAAAGTACCTGGAAACAACTCAGATCCGTAGGTATTGGGAGGCAAACTACAAACTCCAATACGCATGACATAAATCCAGATGAATTAAATGCCCACTTTACTAGAGAAATAGTTAATACCCACCCTCATATTATACAAACAACAATAAATTCTCTTCAATCTACTCCATTACCACAACGGCCTTTGTTCAAATTTCGTAAAGTAAATGAAAATGATGTAAGAAGAAAACTAACATCAATCAAATCGCAAGCAATCGGAGTGGACGACATCCCGATATCCTTCGTCGTTACCTTGATAGATGTAGTACTGCCAATTTTAACCCACATATGTAACTCATGTCTTTTGGAAGGCTACTTCCCAACTGTTTGGAAGGATGCCTTAATTTTCCCAGTACAAAAAAAATCTCTAGCAAATTCTCCATCTGACTATCGACCTGTCTGTATACTTTCTTTACTTTCGAAAGTCTTAGAAAAATTCATGCATGAACAACTGCTCCAATATTTGATGCATCATTCGTTACTTGATCACCTGCAATCTGGATTTAAAAAAGGACATAGTACATCTACTGCTCTTCTAAAAGTTACGGATGACGTAAGAAAAGCAATGGACGAACGCAAAGTGACCGTGCTCATTCTCTTAGACTTCAGCAGTGCTTTTGACACTATCAGTACGGACATATTAATAGCGAAATTGCATTCCTTCCAATTTAGCCACGCTGCTCTCAAATTGTTCGCTTCCTACCTCCATAACCGACGACAGTGTGTTGTCATGAATGATAAGAGAACGGAGTGGAAGTACAAAGTTAATGGTGTGCCACAAGGTTCTATACTCGGCCCCCTGTTGTTTATTTTATATTTGAATGACATCTCTTCTAAGTTGAAAAACTGCAACTACCATCTCTATGCCGACGACCTTCAAATTTACTGTCACACAAAAGTGAATGACATAAATGCAGCTATTGAAAATATGAACCGAAACTTAGAAGAGATCAGCTGTTATGCAGCTGAGAATTCTCTCTCCATCAACCCAACGAAAACACTAGCTATTATACTAGGCCAGAGGAAACTGCTTGCCCATCTACACAGTCTACAAATTCCAGTCATTCAACTAAATGGCGTTGCTATCCCATTCTGTAAATCAGTAAAAAGCCTTGGAGTCACTATAAATGAAACTTTAAACTGGGATGAGCATGTCACTAACGTATGCAGGAAAGTTCACTCATCACTTCATCCCCTTAAGATTCACCAGACCGTATTACCTCTCAACTTAAAAATAAAACTGGTTCAAACATTGATACTTCCAATTTTTAACTATTGTGATGTTGTATTGCTGGATGCTACCAGTGAACAAAATAGGAAATTGCAGAGAGCATTAAACTCTTGCATTAGATTTATTTTTTCATTGAATTTTGCCTCGCATGTATCCCCTTTTTATGCACAACTTTCTTGGTTAAAAGTAAAGAAGCAGAGGAATCACCATGTATCAACCCTTATCTATCGACTCTTGACCGAAAATATACCTGAATATCTCTCCAGTAATTTCCGTTCTCTATCCTCCTTTCATGACCGTGACACGCGATCTGGGTCAACAATTGCAATACCTCCACATCATACATCTGCCTTCAGTAATTCTTTCCTTGTGTCGGGCGCTAGAATATGGAATGCTTTACCCCCTGAAATTAGAAATTGTTCCTCATTAATTACCTTCAAAAGACAGTCTAAAGATTTCCTCTTGAATACGTAGGCTATATCATGTAGTTATGTGTGAATGTGAGAGTGAATGCCTGGAGTAAATAGTTCCCAAAAGTTTACATAAATTACTGTTATATTTTATGATTTCCACCTAGAGTAGTTAATATTGAATTTATTTTTCTAAATTTAGACTTAGGATGTAATCTTTTAGTTTTAGAGTTTATTAAGTTATATTACTATTATATTATATACACTGTGTTAAGTTTGAATATTAAGTTTGGATTCAGTATTATGCCGCATAACGTGGTTAAGTGTAAGAGAGGGCCAAGAGCCCTAACTTCGCCACAAATAAAGACATCAATAAATAAATAATAAATAAATAAAACTCTGACCAGAAATGTTCTGTCACCTAAGGTTTAAATTTCGTTCGAAGTGGAACATGTGCTGTGGGTGAGCATTTCTCTTCTTAACATTGTTACAGTATATATCGGTATTTCAATGCGCAACTACGATATACTCTCAGTAAACATATGGTATTCCTTGTGACTCCCGATTCTAAAAAACTTATTGCTCTTTTCCAATATAATTTTTCCATTCGTCTACAAATCCTTCTGTTAATTGCTCTTAATATTTGACCGCATGATATTGTGGCATGGTAAGCCGCTGCGTCCACCATGTCAATGTACAACCACGGGAACAGCGCGAGGTAGCCAACCCCAACCGCACGCTCATCACCAAGGAAAACCCACCCTCTCCCTACTCCCGTCACCAGACGTAGGAGAGCCGTTTGCGGATTGATCAGCGCTCCTCACCACTGCTATACATCTTTTCACGAGAGTTTAATCTTGATTTAAACATGGCATGTCCACGCCTCCGCCAAAGAAAGAGTTGTAATTCGCTGAGCGTGTAGTACCGACCTCCACCCCGTCAACGTCTCGTGTTCGGACGTACAGGACTGCGCATCACATATGACAACAGTGCGAAGATCCGAACTTCTGAATAAACGACTAAGCCTGGATTATGTTCACTTAGTTTATTGAACACATTCACAATGCTTTGCCTATGGTCACTTCTGAGCGGTTTTCCCCCTTTTTGCTTCACTACACGCGATGGTCCTACCTCTTGCTTCATTTCTCTCACTATGAATACTGACACTGACTGCTGCTGCAAGATGCAACACCCTATCTCCACGCCGTACAGCGTGGGACTTTCCCTCACTACGAGAATACTTCCTGTATTTCACCACGCCTTGTGCCTTTATTTCTCGTTATTTAATAGCTATTTTATTCAAACAAAACCATATATATATATCGGCATATATGACAAACATATTTTAATTTGATTACGTACTCTTCCAAACTCTCTAAATGTAATAAACTAAACTAAACTAAACTAAAATAAAATAAATGCGACGTACTACTTTTCTTCGAGCTCACATACAGGCGAGTGAGTGCGACGGTTGCTTCTCCACTCAACTACGTCCATGTCCACGCGCATAGGCAAGGTGCTCCGCCTATTTGTTTACATCAGGATTAGACTCTCGTGAAAAGCGGTATATCTGGATCGCCCTGTTCTCTCATTCGAGGCCTCCGGAGTTATGGGAGAATCTGGACGGTGCGTGGTGAGTATTTGTCATCGGGAAGACTCCAGGAGGCGTGTCACTTCTGGAAGCATCCAATGGCGAGGGCACAGGTATTTAAATCAGACGTGATGTACGGAGTGAGTTAGTTGGTGTTAGCGAAGAGTGCAGTCAGTGTGTAAGTGACAGCCTGGGCTAAAGAATCGGTCTCTTGGAGTATCTCTCTGTTGAAGGTCTGTCTGTTGTGGCCGAGGACTCGTTTCTGTGTGCCTGTCAATGTGCGTGTCAGTGTCTTGGACCAGCGGCTGGAGGAGGACGTGGCCCGTCCTGTGCAGTGTGGAGGACAGCACTGCGTGCCGACATGGGGCTGTGAGTGGAATTCAACAGACTGAGTGGACAGCGGATACTGTCCCCAGCTGCGAGACTGGCATGTGGACTGTGACAGCGCTAACGAGCGTGATTGAGCGGCTGAGTGAGTGTAGTGTAAGTGATCGTAGACCGTGTGTGTGTCATTGTAGACAAAACACGAGAAACTAAGAGAAAGCACGAACTGTAAGTTATGTAAATATGTAGTATTAATGCTTAGGTAATATATTTTAGAAATAGTACGCTAGCAGGTTCTGTCCTATTTATTTAACCCGCCAACACGTTACAATATATTTCACTTAGTGTCCTATGTTCTTCATTTTTCTTAGTATTTTATTTTTCGCTTTACGAAAGGTATTAATATAATTTTAAGAAATACTTTCGGCTATTTTCCTCTTATGTATAGTTATTGACAAAGCTTAAAAATTATTTACTTTACCTTCTGGTGGACCCTGAGTAGTTCAACAGGGCTTACATCCTCACAAACTGACCTTCTATTCTTCATTTCCTTAATTACCTCTTCTCGAGAGATAAAGTCCACAAACCATAGCTGCCTTAAAACAAGGTACCGTACGGTAAGAGCATCATTTTGATGGCAATGCACTTAATACCATTCCACTGTTAACACTGTTTATCTTAGGATAAATTGAGCTGGCATATATTTTTAAATTTTGAAACTGTTCAGTTATCCCAGACAAGGAACATTTTATTTTTCTTTACACGTTCAGTACAAATTGTAATTTCCCATTGACAATGAATTATGTAAAACAAAAAACTAAAAATAACTTTTAAGAACGAGACAGGAATCACAAAACGAAGGAAGAAATTAACTTAAAATTTTGTAATAGATCCTAATGCACCGAAGAGCAACCCACTCACCTCCCAGAAACTGACGCGTATGTGATAGGTTTCTTCAAAGTACTTAAAACAGGGTTCGTAGAGTCTCCTATTTTCAGAATCAACTTCTGTGGCCTGTGAACTGTTACTCTCAAATCTTATTGTTGGATCAATAACAATGCCGATATTTCTCCTCCTGTCAACCGAAACAATGTCAGCATATTTACTGGATCCATCCCTTGATTTGTTGAAAACTTCTGCAATACTGCTCCTGATTCTGTGGTGACTGCTATTATTTCTAAATAGTTGGGGTAGAGTTTCTAGTTTTATAGGTGAATTATACTTACTATGCACTGCACGATCATTTCGTAACAGCATAGCGACAATGCTAGTCCATTCTATTAGAATAATTTTCACTCGTCCATTAAGACACTTTCGTTTCACGCATTGGAGTGTATAATGTATAAAAGTTATAAGAAGGATTTTGAAAAATATGACAGGGAACAAAATTCTAGAACAATAATATTGCATACTGTATGAGTTTGAATTATCTTAAACGTATACCCGAAATTGAATTTGCTATTGAAGGGTTTCGCAGAAATGAAGCATAACCATTGACTCATAATAATAGGCCATACAGATTTTAATAATTATTATAATTTGTATTCCTTTAGAAAGGTACTGTTTCAAATGGAAAAGCGCTTGTTGACATTATCCAAATAAAACTGGAGTGAATTAGAATTTCAATGGTGCTTTATTAGGATTCTACTAGCCGGACTAAGGGGCTCAGACGGTTGAGGCGCAGGCCTTCTGACCCCAACTTGGTAGGTTCGACCCTGGCTCAATGTGGTTGTATTTGAAGGTGCACAAATAAGTCATCCTCATGTCAGTGGATTTACTGGCATGTAAAAGACCTCCTGCGGGATTAAATTCTGTCACCTCGGCGTCTACGAAAGCCATAAATGTAGTTGGTGAGACGTATAGCCAATAACAAACCATAAAATTAGTTGGTGAGACGTAAAGCCAATAACAATATTATCATTATTAGCATTCTAGTACGAGTATTTACGAGCTGTTGTAGTTTGAAAATTTGAAATACCGGCAGTGCCCTCAATAAATTAAGTCTTTGGATTCTGGAGAAGGAAGGAAAATGTCTTGCAAAGTTTAAATGATTTACGACAGCACTGAGGGGAGGGAAGTACTCACTACACTGTGTACCTGTGGTGTAATAAGGTTAAATGGAGTGGAAAATAAAAAAAATGTAGTCCAAAAACCAATGGAATTCTCCAAAATCAACTAAAATTCCTGACCTGTCCTACAATCGAACCCAGAGAACTTGCATAATCCTTGGCGCTAGACTGTCATAAACACTCAGTCCCTCTCAAATACCATTCGTGACAAACAATTCTTCGTAAATGGAGATGGTATCATTTTGGGGGCCATGGTGACACGGTTTGATTTGTTGTGGAAAAATTCGGGTAGACTGTGTTGCAAGTATTCTTCTGTAACAAAAATACATAGTTGTAATGTAGAACCTGGTATGGGGTCAGATAGGGTCTTCACTTAAGTTTCTTCTCTCCCTGCAGAGTCTTTTTCGTTCGGTTCTTGTAAACTGCACTTTTATTGAATCGCCGGTACTTCATCTTCCATCCAATTTTAATGTTTCATGTTTTCATATTTCACTTGTATGAATATTCCTTGCTCCACGAATTTGTACAATTTTGCAATAATATTGGAATTTTTTCTCACAGTTACTGTGTCTGGCCCGGCACCCAGATATTTCCATCTCCTCGGATCGTTGAAGATGAAACTGGGTGGAAAGAAATTCAACGAAAATAAGGCCGTTCAGCATCCCATCATCATGTGGCTTTAGGGAATCGACGAAGATTTTTTCTATGCTGACATCCATTTCCTGGTGTACCTGTGGAAATATTGCTTGTACAAAAATTGTGACTATTAATTTGCTAGTTAGTCCTCCTAGGCTACATCAATACAGGTCAGATGGCAGATCACTCACCCTCATGAGAAATTAGTTTTATGGTTCATGTTCGTGGTTAGTATACTAGACAGGTAATTTCTATCTCTTTCTCCGTGAACAATATACGCCCTCTTGGATTTGGAAAAAAATAAATTGATCGGATCCCACATGATTTCACCTGGTACTTTTTCCGCTGGAATGATGTCTAAGTGGTTTGTGTAGGATAGGTGCAGCTTCTTTACAACAATATAACCATCAGGTTCGTCACCTGTGCTTTTAGTATTCCCATATCATTTGGTATTGGTATTGCTCTTTATCCTCGTGGGTGGTTGCAGAGTGGACTTCGGGCTTCAAGTGGCCACGGCTGATCCGACGTCGGACAGCTCCACACGATGATCGACCGACCTAACAGGGGACGGATGGCCGCTGCTTTAACGTGGCTCTAACCCTCCGGATATAAGGGATATCAGTGTCATACTACTATCAACCTTTATAACTACCTGTAAAATGAGATTTATCCATGGGAGCTCTTGATACTTTTCAAAACGCCTTCCTACAAATACAGATAATGAAACCAGCATGACATATGAGTAACAGTATACAATAGCAAAAAGCAGGACGATAAAGGAACATGAAGCTCCTTTAATTAAATATTTAAAATAACTCGAAGGAAAATTAATCGGACAATGTATAACAAAACCAAAAAGACGAAATAGGCTGCTAGAAGTGGAGATTTGCAAACCGCGGTACCAATTTAATGAAAGGATAGGTTCAATAATGATGTATAAAAAGAAGAATGTTGTCGGGTGAGATGATGAACACCAGGCGAGTTGGCCAAGCGGTTAGGGGCGCGCACCTGTGAGCTTGCATCCGGGAGATAGTGGGTTCCATTCCCACTGACCGCAACTCTGAAGATCGTTTTGCACGATTTCCTGTTTTCACACCAGGCAAATGCTGAGGCTGTACCTTCATTAAGGCCACGGCCGTTCCCTTCCCACTCCCAGGCCTTTCCTATCTCATCGCCGCCATAAAACAAGGAAATTGTAAAAAAAAAAAAAGAAGAAGATGATGACCTACTTGTGATAAGTGAACATTCGATCATTGATTCAGTCATGAGATGCCAGTTCAAATGTTCTGTACCTCAGTTACTTTAAATTAGCACGGCTCAGCTATGGAGCTTGTAATCATGAGCTCTTCCCAAGGAAGGTCACGAATATTGATTTCTGGAATGGTGAATGGACGCTGACTGGTTATACCTTGTTCCAGAGAGCTGTGATGACTAAAGTATGTCAGATAAGAAGATAAAATGAGCAAACAATGAATGATAAGGGAGTAACGACACAGAATGGGGAAGCGACGTACTGGAAGATGGGCGCTATTGAGTATCTGCCTTCTTTTCCGTCTTATTCAACTATTAATGTGACATTCTTCCTCATTTTGTGTACCAAAGAGTGTTAATGCGCGGACCTGGTCAGTGAATCCCAGGCGTGTCTGGTCCACGGCGTAAAATACGAGTAATTTACTACAGTAAATAAACGAATGGCTACGGTATATGGACAAAATAATAGTTGTTGACTGACAAGGCTGTTTTATTCTATAAGTGATGGGCGAACTGCGACGTAATATTTATGAAAAAATTATGAAAATGAAATATGAATTAAATTAAAGTCCGCCCCTGTGGTATAGTGGTTAGTGTGATTAGCTGCCACCCCCGGAGGTCCGGTTTCGATTCCCAGCTCCGCCAAGAAATTTCAAAAATGGTACGAGGACTGGAACGGGGTCCACTCACCCTCTGGAGGTCAACTGAGTATAGGTGGGTTCGATTCCCACCTCAGACATCCTCAAAGTGTTTTTCCGTGGTTTCCCACTTCTCCTCAATGCAAATGTCGGGATGGTACCTAATTTAAGGCCACGGCCGCTTCCTTCCCTCTTCCTTGGACGTCCCATCCAATCTTCCCATCCCTCCACTAGGTCCCTGTTCAGAATAGCAGGTGAGACCGCCTGGGCGAGGTACTGGTCATTCTCCCCAGTTGTATCCCCGACTCATAGTATGAAGCTCCAGGACACTGTGCTTGAGGCGGTGGAGGTGGGATCCCTCGCTGAGTCCGAGGAAAACACAGACCCTGGAGGGTAAACAGATTAATAATAATAATAATAATAATAATAATAATAATAATAATAATAATAATAATAATAATAATAATAATAATAATCTCAAGAAGGTGTTATAGGAAATGCATTCTTAAAGATCCTACTACTTAGATTGACGAGTGCAGGAAATGCAAGTAGTGCAGAAAACATTGAGCACATCATCAGCAACTGCAGATTACTAGCGCTAACATCGTACACTGACAGACATAACGATATAGCCAACGTTATACAAGGACTTTCCCTGACACGATCGTTGATCCAGAACAGAGTGCCTTAGTATGAATACTCCCCACTAAGTGTAGTAGAAAATGAAAATTTTAAACTCTACGTGGATCGAACGATACAAACAGATAAATTAACTAATAATAATAATAATAATAATAATAATAATAATAATAATAATAATAATAATAATAATGGTTTCTCTAACTACTCGTGCAGTTTTCAAAGGCACCGAGGGGTCAGAATTTTCTCTCGGAAGAGTTACTTAACGTGCCAGTAAAATATGTCGACACGTGGCTGACGTATGTGACCACCTTTAAATACCACCGGATTGAGCCGGTGTTGAACCAGTCAACTTGTGTTCAGAAGGCCAGCGCTCTTTCACCTCAGCTTACCAGGACGGCGATTAAAAATATAAAGACGAATATGCATTCAGATAATGATCATTGAATTATACATACCTGATTTTCCAACGCTGGTGTTCGAATTTTCCAAACATTTATTTAGTCTGGGTGGTAGCTGCTTTATTTAACTCGTATTCCTCGTCGAATCATTGTGACTGGAGGGTTTATAGTTTACGCCGCACCGACAAAGTTAGGCGTTATGGCGATGATGGGATAGGAAAGGGCTAGGAGACAGAGGGAAACATTCGTGGCCTTTTAGGTACACCCGAGCATTTGACAAGTACGAAAATGGCAAACAATGGAAGAAAATATATTCAAGCCCGCCGATAGTTGGGTTCGAATATCTCCCGAATGGAGTTCTCACCTGCGTGCCAAAACCCACAAACAATTCGTTCGGTACTAGAGTGTTTTCTCGGGTGAAGGAAGAAATGAATATGGCTGGACACAAGGTAAAAAGCACCTACCACTCATGTGATCGTTACGAATATGATTCCTACCTCCAGAGAATTCTCGACACCACTTTGTCCGTTCATAATGTTCCTACAAGAACCCACAGATTGTCAATGAATTTCGGATGGTTGCTCAACTTTTGCTACAAAATAATCCATATCACCCAGCAGATGTTATTTCGACGGGATTCTGAATCGACGTAGCCTTTTACAACACTTGTTACTTAAACAAGACTCTGCACAATGTCACAGGACGAACCAGAAAGGAAAGCGAAAGAATGAATTTCAAAACAAAAGCACCCAAATTACGTATTATAAATTTACCCTTTGCCCTATACCGTGCGTTTCAATCAATCAATCAATCAATCAATCAATCAATCAATCAATCAATCAATCAATCAATCAATCAATCAATCAATCAATCAATCAATCAATCAATCAATCAATCAATCAATCAATCAATCAATCAATCAATCAATCAATCAATCAATCAATCAATCAATCAATCAATCAGCACTGATCTGCATTTCCCGAGGTGACAGATTCCCTATCTGTTGCTTACCTAGCCTTCTCCTAAATAACTGCAAAGAATTTTATTGAACATCTCCCTTGGTAAGTTATTCCAATCCCTAACTCTCTTGACGATAAACGGATATTTGCCGAAATTTGTCCTCTTCATATTGCGATGTTTCCTACTTTTAAAAACACCACTCAAACTTATTCGTCTACTAATGCCATTCTACGCCATCTCTCCACTGACAGCTCGGAACATACCACCGTCGTGCAGCTTGTCTCCTTTCCCCGTGTCTTCTCAGTCCAAGCTTTGCAACATTTTCGGTAACGCTATTATTTTGTGGGAAATCATGTCATGTGCTTTTATCCTGTGTTTCGGAAGATATATTCAATTACCTTCTTTGTAATCTGTAGGTAGTCAGCCCAAACCCAAACAAAAAATGCTCATCGTGTAGGCCCTATGTCATGCGACGTGTAGAGCCAAGAAAGAACGACGTTTAAGTTCTTACTGCAAACTAAATAATGTTTAAAGTGTAATCTTATGTGTCCTACCAATAAATCAGCCTCAACTTAATTTAGTACGGCAATCCATTCAAGAATATTTATATAAGGTGACAGTACAGTCTGTCTTATACAGTTGTGCGCCGTGGTGTCTGCACGCTACTGACACGCAGCAGACTCACTCAGCTGCTAATCTTATTATCCTTTCAGTCATTGAAAGCACAATTGTGCGGGTCCGTGTTTTATGCCTGAGCGTATTTGACTTTTCTTGACGCTGGACTGGACGGCAGTGCTTGTGTGAGACGTAGCGGTACTTCACTTCTTTTCCTTTAGCGATTGACCACCAGGGTTCAGGAAGAAGAGTTTAAAAGTACAGTTTATCGGCAAGATGACGGGAAGCAGTAATGCCAAAAGTGAGTATTTATTTATTCATATTAATCTAGAAGCTTTGTGCAATATCAAAATGTAATCATTGAAGTGTGTAAATTGGTTACTGAACATGAATTGTACGTTATAGCACAAGGTTTCGAGTGTTGACATGCACAATTGTGCGGACTAGGTTTCCCTACAGGCAATGTATACGGAAGTGCTGGGTGTTGCCACCAAGAGGACTGTAAAAGAAGAACTCGTACTCGACGTAGGAAATGTAATGTATAAGATTTTAATTCTTTTAAATTGTTCCACACTGCCAAATAACATTTAGTCATGTATATAATTTGTTCAAATGTACCGAGCTGATTTTTTTGTAAGGAGTAAATTAAGTCCTAACACGCACAATTGTGTGCGTCCTTTTTTCTTATGCTAGTTTTTATTTTGTATGATAAACTCTAAATGTATTTAAGAAAATGTTAGTCCATTTTTGACGTACAAACTCAAATGAACACCTCCAGTCTTCTTTCACGTCCGAAAGGGATCAATTACTAAATATTCCTCTTGTTGTCCTGTAGCTGCCAATAAATATCAATGAATGGAATGTAGCAGTGGATTAATTTGAGGATGCACTATCGTCTGGGTACAAAAACATTCAGTTTAAACAACATTTTGTTTGCAGTGAGAACTTAAACGAATTTTTCCATTGACGCTGGGTGTCGCATGATGTACTTGATGAGCAGTTTTTGTTTGGGTTGGTTCTAGGTAATTACAAATATGAAATTGAAAATATATTTTAACACACAAGAAAGAAGGTGGCTGACGAGTTCTAGGTGAGGTATCCGGTATATTTCATATGATGTCGTCGCTGCTGTGCCAAAACAGATGTTTTCCTATCCATTATTTTCCTTAAGGCGGATCACGCCTCCCAGCCTCTTGATATGGTCCCTCAGAATATTTTCCTTGTGTTAATTTTCCTATGCTAAAGTGTAAAGAAAAGTGTACATTAAATACATGATATTCTAGGAGTGGGTAAACATACATTCTTACAGTACTGTACAGTAAGTTTTGTATTCCTTTTCACACGCGCAGAGGGAAATGAACTCAACGAAAGTTGTTCTGATGGACTGCATATTAATATGTGGCTGGGATTAAGGGAAACTATGGATGGATAGATAGAATATCGTCACATTCACGGTTTTGTCACAGCAGATGCGCTGCATCCTTATCCTTGGGACACGCCTCGTAATAGCAGTTTATGCGTTTCCCTGTTCACAGTCTTTCATTGCTGATTCACCGAATATTTCACAAAGAAGCCTTTGCTCACTTACAGACTTCATTTATAATTTCTTCTCCACAACGCCAGCCTACATTTAAATAACAATGAAAAGTTACGATTCCTTCACACGTCTCCTTACGAACTTACAATTCCGCTTTCAGATAACTTGTCAAACAGGGCCATGAAGACATGAACTCTTTTGGTGTCACTAAGGCCAGCTTCTTACTCATTTAGATCCTCGTTGGAAATAAATTCAACGGATTTCTCTATTTTTCTCTGTCGATTTATCTTGCATGTTACACAAATTTTAACATCGATGTGCAAACCGTTGCCAAAATACTTTTTAAGGCGCACTCGAGTGATGAATAGCCTGAGATAATGATCTGCTTGGTTGTGAATTAGTCGCTTGTCATCAACTGCCTGCGGCTATGATTGAGAGGGCTCCGTGATCTTGAAGCCGCGCCAACACAGATCGGTGGCGCCATGTTACATTATTCCTCTCTAGCTAGCACACACCTGATATACAGTGTTCTCAGAATACAGTACACCGCAGTTCCCATGAACGGACATACAGTTGTAAGGCAAGATCCGGCTTTGAAACAGGTGTACTTACACTCCAAATATATTTTTAAAATATATTTCAGCAATGTGTATCGACAAACGCAGAGGAATACTACATAATCACCAACATTATGAGAATTGTAAAATTGTATTAGTTTTCCTAGTGATCAACCTTACATATTTAATATTAATTACGTTCTATATTTCTTTAGTTAATTATGTTGAATGTATCCTCTCATCACTTGTTTGCTACATTTATTTCCGATTTATCTGATCGCTCTTCGGGTAATTTTGGTAAAAACTTCCTTTCGATATTAGTTTAGTGTTATGACTTTTATTAATTCTTCTAGTCCTAAACGAAGTTATGTTTACTTTCACTGTTCCTAAAGCGCCTTCGGAATATCGGATGATTCTTATCCTCGTATGTATACATTATCCTAATTTGAACATAATTTACGTAATATTTACACATGTTTTCCATTTCTATAAATCAACATTTAAAAAAAAAATCACAGATGTGCTCATAGTCCACTTAGAGGTTATTTGGGAGTTGCCAGCTTTAATGCCCAGTATGTTGTGTACGTATTGTACCGGTTATGACCTGTACATACCGTATTTTTGACTATTAATTGTATCCCACCATGACGCAAGACATTCGGAGTGAACTTCTTTTGTTTACCTTCGGAGGAACGAGCAGTCGAGCCGCCGACAGCTGTGTGTGTGACGTAGCTGTAGGGACAAGTTAGACTACCTGCCACGTGTAGACTGCATGGCCTGGTATGTTCTGGATATGAACGTCACGCCTTCGCGAACATTCGATGTGGAAACATTTTAAAACGTCTCTAATAGTAATCGCGACTTAAGCGATACGTCATTTTGAAGAGGATAACGTAAGCGTCTCCAATTGCGAATCTCAAGTAAATCCGTCGAGGGATTCGCGAGATAATCCGCCTCAAAGAGATCACGTTATATGATGACGTAGGAGCCCCAAACTGAATATAAGCTGAGCTCACTAGACCTTATCAGATAGTCATAGCTGCGTGTTCAGTCTAAATGTCCACGCTGTAGTGTTCGTCGAAGTGCTGACATAAGCTATCTTCGAATATTCAAAGTCTTCGTGTGGGACTTAAACTCTGACATTCGTGTTGAACTTACGAATTGTGCGCGTGTGGACTCTAATGTATAATAAAGTCTTTGTAATGGACATTGAACCTATCAATCAAGTTGAACTTATAATCTGTGCGCGTATTGGAACTCCGATTATGACAAGTCGTGTATTGGACTTAGGTGACTACAGTCAAGTCGAACTTATATTCTGTGCGCATGTAACTTACTTTCGTTCTGGTGGAAATGGGCTTAATACCACGTTGCCCATGTGAAACTTATCTCTGAACCAGTATTATTAATTTGAATTTGGCACTACTGCGATATACTAGGACTGTGATACTTTTTAAAAATCTCAGTCATCGAAAAATAATCTCTGAAAGCATATCATTAATTTCAGTGTGGCACTACTACGTTATACTGTTAACTGTAACATTTTGTTAAATCTCAGTCAGCATTATTTAATTTATAAGCAAGATTTTTTATGAAAGTGTTCAAATTTTCACATGAATCTTAATGCAGGTGATTACCATAATCGTGTGTTACGACACCAAGGTTTCACTCCGAACTCAAACTGTGTTCTTTATCCAATTCAAACAAAATTGTGTATTATTTCTTTTGAACAGTGTATAAATTATTTGTGTGTGACTGACAGCAGTGTCTTTGATAAACTCTCGCAGTCACCTATTTTATTTAATATCAAGCGCGCCAAACAACGAACTGTGCTTTTCCATTACAACCTTATTTCTTCGTCAAAGTGTTTAGTATTATTGCATGACTGAAAGCAGTGTCTTTGATAAACTCTAGAGCAGTCATACATTTCTTTCAATGTCAAGTGCTCCTTTATTTAGTGGAAAACCACCACAAACTGTGCTAAGTACGTGAACAATTTTCAGTTTCATTATTTCTATTCATGAACTGTGCTTTATTTTCTTCCAATCTCTATGCTAACCGCATCTTCATCTTTAGTGAACTTATAAGTTCCATCTACAAGATTAAGAGTGAATTAGACTGCATATCCCAACCATATTAAATGAAACAGTGCTGTTAAACTAAAGTGTCGGGTGACTGTGTAATTTTGGACACTCGTATAAGTTATGTGACGAGTGATTACCCCGCAACATCGTCGGAGATCGTCGGAGAACGTCGTAGAACGTCGGAGATCTTCCAGAACGTCGAAAGTTCGAGACTCAAACCCATACCAAACCGACCTGTGTGTTCCGGCCTTATCTCAACGTAATATTGGCAACTCCAGAACGTGTTCCAGCCCCGTTCAGCCTGGTTTACTGGGGGCACGGGTCATCAAAAGGCGATGTTGAAGACATCGACTATCAACAGTAAGGTGATGTGCACTTTGAAATGCATTTTCTGAATAAAAAAAATTATTCAATCTAATGAAACATTTTCTTGTAGAGAGGACCGTGCCTCCTGTACCAAGCCCTAGCTAAAAATCACCTAGAATTGCCCTGAGAATTACTTCATGCTAACTTTAAAATTAATTCATAAAGTCGGGCTATTTTACTGGTACAGTATACAAGTAAATTAATATACTGTAAGAGTAATATTACGAAAACAAATCAGTTTCGTCAGTTTTCAACTGTATTTCGATGCGTGATTTTATTAACGTTAGCTGAAATGATAGGCTATAGACAACTGACACCTGCTTCGTCATCATAAACTTCCTCTAACCCCTTTTATGCTTATTATTTTTCAAACCAAATAATTTAAAAATTTGGTAGCCTAGTTTAATAAGCTGTTTGATGTAAATGCAAGGCCAAACATTAATGTAATAGGCCTGATGGATACTTGATGGCGAAGTTTTGGATGTTTTGGAGCGGAAAGTTTCGTATCATGCACCCTTGCTGTATGGATGGTACCGTTAGAGAAGAATTTGCACTAAGAAAGAGTCTGGACTCGGACATCATAAGAGTCTGGGCTTATAAGAAAGATTAATTATGATAATGAACCTGATCATGTGCAGATAGAGCTGTAGCGGATGTATACGAAAACTATTAAAAACGTTGGTGATCTTCTTATCCTGGATGGACCGAAATACTTTAGTGGGAGAGTAGAAGGATGTAAACTTAGTAAGAAATGGGGTGTGAGGAACAATAGAGAAAACGGACTCTAAAAGTAAAGTGACTGCGAATACACTATTCTATCAAAAAAAGAAAATATAGGACAATACTCATTAACTATATCTGGGAAAGAAATGCGGTATCAAACAGAATCAATTAGCTATAAACAGCGATAAGAGATCAATAAGGGCTACATTGGAGCTGACATTACCTCAGATAACAATCCTGTAGAATCATTAGAATGTAGAGTGATAAATAGACAGAATTGAAAAAGTATGTCCAACGGAACTTACATCGAGCTAAAGTGACAGGGTTGCTGAGGCTACATTTAGAAAAGTAACACAGAACATGTCCCTCACTGAAAGGTTCAATGAAAATATGACTCACGTGAAATGGAAATACGTGAAGCGAGCGGTGAAAGAAGCAGCCAATGAGTGCTTCGGAAGGGTGAAGAAGATAATTTACAAACCTTGAATTACAAATATGCAATAATGGGATGCACTGCGGAGTGGAACAACTTGCGTAAACTAATTAGTCATGAAAGTGGGAACTCAGGAGGTAAAACTGGTGTAAAGAGAAATGCACAGGTAGTGAGACCGATAGCTTAAAAGGAAACATAGATCTATGTTGCCTAAAAATGTCAAGAAGCTTTGTGTATTAAATAAGGAAATAAGGAAATACTATGAATGTGGAAAGAGAAATTTCAAATAGACCAGCAGATTATGTGGTAGAACTCTACAGGAGAAATTTAGAAGGAAACGCGGTCGAGTGAAAGGGAACCTGAAATCTTAAAAGATGGATTTGATAAAGCATTAACATAACTTACGGAAAGGAAAGCGCTGGGTGCTGACGAAATATAGTGTGAAGTATTGTACAGTACCTACCTGGTGACAAATCAAAGGATTTTGAACAATCTGTGATGACTGCCATAAAAAAAGAAAGAATGGAGGACAAGAAGAGTTCATAACACCATAAGCTCCGTGATGACATATGCACCGAAACGCTTTGTATAGTAGTAGAAAAACGTAGAAGATAACCTCTCAGATGATCAGTTTCGTTTTCGAAGACGTAGAAGAACATGGGTAGCAACCTTGTGTCTCCGTGCAATTCTTGAGTAAACACCTATGGTGAATATAACAATTCTAATTGCAAACATCAATATTGTGAAAGCTTAAGATAATGTTGTATTCAACAATACGATCAAAGTACTAATAAATCTGAAAACTAGCCATACAGGCGGGAAAGTAGAATTATAATTGTATAAAAACCAGACAGTTGCCAATGGAAATAGAATGTCGAGACAAAGATCTCAAAAGGAGTGATACGATACTGTGGACTCTCACCCTCCTCTTGTTCGATACTGGGTAGTCGGAATCTATATAAGCGTTAGAGACTTGATCATAAAACCAAACCAAACCCCATGGCACTACAATCCTTGAAGGACCTTTGCCTTCCAAGCGACCGCTGCTAACCCGAAGGCCTGCAGATTACGACGTGTCGTGTGGTCAGCACGGCGATTCCTCTCGGCCGTTATTCTTCGCCTCCTAGACCGGGGCCGCCATCTTACCGTCAGATAGCTCCTCAATTCTAATCACGTAGGCTGAGTGGACCTCGAACCAGCCCTCAGGTCCAGGTAAAAATCCCTGACCTGGCCGGGAATCGAACCCGGGGCCTCCGGGTAAGAGGCAGGCACGCTACCCCTACACCACTTGATCATACTGATAAATAATTTAAAAACAGAAACCGTTGTCTCACGCCGTTGTTATCTTATAACCTGCTGAAGTTAGGCAGTCATATCGCTTCGAGGGCGATACCAAATGGCCTTTGGAAGGAGGTTTTGCTAAGTGTGCCCGTTGCTTAAAAGTAGATTGAAACCATGAATCGAAGAACGATTACTTTGCATTGTAAGCCCAAGTTCACTGTACGCATGATACACGGTTTCTTGTTGAAAATTTCCATAAAAGACAGATCGCTTACCAGCTACCTATGCCGAGAAATCAGAGTAAAGGGCAAGCATACCGTGAGTTAGACCCGGTGTCAGCGTAGCGCACTAACTATGGGGCATCCTATCAGCTCGGTGGTCCGCGTACAAATCTCTCTCCTGGTAAAGTGTTTTCTTTCATTGGTGCTCTCAAGCCGGTCATAAGCTACGTACAGATTTAGCAACACCGACTCGCAAAGCCCGTTTGAATTCGCCCGCGAAGCAGTCTCATTGGCTAAATTCAGCAGCTGATAAAATGACAATGGCACGAGATATCGAATTAATGTTTTCAAATTATTTTCAGTAGGACCAACCATCTCACGCACATATACACATATTACGTTGCTTCCGAACACCTTAAATATACTGGAAAGCCTATCAAGTGATTTGTTTAAGCTAACAGATATGGTATTGAGGTAATTTGAGTGCTGTTCGCCAAAATACAATTTGTTGATGACATGGCTCTTCTTCTTGAAGAGGAGGAGGACCTGCAAGAGGTCTTAGAACTTACAAAGGAGACAAATATATGATCTAAAAATAAAATAAAATTTATGAAATCCGCTCGTGATGGTAATCAGTAAGCTGACAACTAGTTGAAAAGTGACAATTTGTAGCGAGTAAAATCGATTGCGCCCGCTTCTCTTCTGTAGTGGTTAGTACACGGACTGACAGAGCAAATGCAACACCAAGGAGGAGTGCTTCGAAAGGGATGAATGTTGGGGAAAAAACAGAGACGGCACGGACGAATAATTGATGTTTATTTCAAACCGATATGCAGGTTACACAATGCGCACGGCATCGACTCAGTAGGATGTAGGACCACCGCGAGCGGCGATGCACGCAGAAACACGTCGAGGTACAGAGTCAATAAGAGTGCGGATGGTGTCCTGAGGGATGGTTCTCCATTCTCTGTCAACCATTTGCCACAGTTGGTCGTCCGTACGAGGCTGGGGCAGAGTTTGCAAACGGCGTCCAATGAGATCCCACACGTGTTCGATTGGTGAGAGATCCGGAGAGTACGCTGGCCACGGAAGCATCTGTACACCTCGTAGAGCCTGTTGGGAGATGCGAGCAGTGTGTGGGTGGGCATTATCCTGCTGAAACAGAGCATTGGGCAGCCCCTGAAGGTACGGGAGTGCCACCGGCCGCAGCACATGCTGCACGTAGCGGTGGGCATTTAACGTGCCTTGAATACGCACTAGAGGTGACGTGGAATCATACGCAATAGCGCCCCAAACCATGATGCCGCGTTGTCTAGCGGTAGGGCGCTCTACAGTTACTGCCGGATTTGACCTTTCTCCACGCCGACGCCACACTCGTCTGTGGTGACTATCACTGACAGAACAGAAGCGTGACTCATTGGAGAACACGACGTTCCGCCATTCCCTCATCCAAGTCGCTCTAGCCCGGCACCATGCCAGGCGTACACGTCTATGCTGTGGAGTCAATGGTAGTCTTCTGAGCGGTCGCCGGGAGTGCAGGCCTCCTTCAGAATGGCGGTTGACGTGGCGTGCGGGGCTGTCACCGCTTGGCGGCGGATGCGCCGATCCTCGCGTGCTGACGTCACTCGGGCTGCGCCTGGACCCCTCGCACGTGCCACATGTCCCTGCGCCAACCACCTTCGCCACAGGCGCTGCACCGTGGACACATCCCTATGGGTATCGGCTGCGATTTGACGAAGCGACCAACCTGCCCTTCTCAGCCCGATCACCATACCCCTCGTAAAGTCGTCTGTCTGCTGGAAATGCCTCCGTTGACGACGGCATGGCATTCTTAGCTATACACGTGTCCCGTGGCACACGACAACACGTTCTACAATGACTGTCGGCTGAGAAATCACGGTACGAAGTGGGCCATTCGCCAACGCCGTGTCCCATTTATCGTTCGCTACGTGCGCAGCACAGCGGCGCATTTCACATCATGAGCATACCTCAGTGACGTCAGTCTACCCTGCAATTGGCATAAAGTTCTGACCACTCCTTCTTGGTGTTGCATTTGCTCTGTCAGTCAGTGTATGATTAACCGCAATCCCCGGAGGCCCGGGTTCTATTCCTTGCTCTGCGGCGAAATTTGAAAATTGGTACGAGGGTTGGAACGGGGTCCACTCAGCCTTGGGTGTTGAACTGAGTAGAAGGGATTTGCAATACCACCTCAGCCATCCTCGAAGTGGTTTTCCGTGATTTCCCACTTCTTCTCCAGGCAAACGCCATGATGGTACCTAAATTAATGCCGAGGCCGCGGCCGCTTCCTTCCCTCTTCCTTGTCTATTCCTTCCTATCTTAACCCCCCACCCTCGACCCCCGCCTACAGTGTCCCTGTTCAGCGTAGCAGGTGAGGCGGTCTGGGTGAAGTACTGTTCCTCTTCTCCAACTGTATCCTACAAACCAACGTCTCACGCTCCAGGACTATGCACATGATGCGGTAGAGTTGGGATCCTCACGGAGTCCCACGGAGAAACCAACGCTGGAGGGTAAACTGATTAAGGAGAAAGAAAATCGTTTTCTTATGTAGGCATTCTCAAACATCAGATTGCATTTAACAATAGGAAAAGTGTAATGAATTCTAAAACGTTGTCATTTACAACACAGGGGAGGTTTATAAACACATGCATGTGGAGCATCAGTACATACGTCTCGAATGTATGAATTATGATATAGACTGAGGATAGACTAAGATCATTTGAGATGTAGTGCTGTTGAAATATGTTGCAAATATCTTGAATGGAAAGGGAAGTGAATGAAGGAGTATACATTCCAACATGAAACAGATTCAGCATCATTGTTGCTATTATGGGAAGGAGAAGTCACTCCGTCGGTACACCATGCTACTGGAGAGATGCGTTGATGACAGTATACCAGTAGAAGACCTGGAGCAGTAGTCGAATAATGTCACTAGAAGTAGTAATATTTAGTTAGAAATGAGGAGATTAACACAAGAGAGGGTGGTATCTAGAGCTGAAATACATATTTAAATAACTTAGAAGTTAAAAATAAATTCAAATATTTCATTGTTGTAGCGGATGCTTTGTGATATTTAATCATGATGATAAGGTCTGAAGGGAGTTGTTTAGAATCTATTAAAGATCACCCTCAGCTTATAAATAAAAATTTAGTAGAGGTTGAATATATCTAGCTTTACAAGCTGCGATATATTAAAAGGTCAAGAAAGGAATTTTGTTAATTTGGATATGTCTCTTGATTATATTTAACACACATTAGTATTTCTATTTCCCGGTCTTGAAAGCCAAGAATAACGGCCGAGAGGATTCGTCGTGCTGACCACACGACACCTCGTAATCTGCAGGCCTTCGGGCTGAGCAGCGGTCGCTTGGCAGGCCAAGGCCCTTCAAGGGCTCTAGTGCCATGGGGTTTGGTTTGGTTTTTTAGTATTTCTATTATTTTAAAGAATTCAATACGGAACCATCGATTTCCAAACCAATTTCTGATAATAAATTGTCCAGTTCTACTCCTTAGGTTATTCCACTGCCCGATTGTCCTTAGTCGGTACCGTGTGCAAACCTTCACCCTGCAGGTATGTCCAACAGCTTTTAACCCTCTACTGCACTTTTCACCTGTATAAATGGATAAATATTGTGGACAGAGGTAGTTTTACGGCACACCTTCAACTGTACAGACAATTTAAATAAACACATATTCCAGTGATGCCTTTTTTTTCATATAACAAAGACAAAACAGCCCTACAACCAAAGGTACTCCTTCCACCCCGTCAACATCCACGCGTACCAACCAACGTTTATTTTACGTGGGCCCTCCCCATCACATTACCACAGGCTTCAAAGACATTACCGAACTGCTTGCGCCTTGCAGTACGTACCCATGGCCAGTAGGTAGTAATGTACTACCTTTGAATGTTAACAGCTTAGCGTGAAATCGTGAAAAGTCGTATATATATTGCACTATGGCAATCCACATCACATACCAGTGTTAAGCTATTAGCCCCAGTTAAGAAGTGCTGGTACATCTAAAACAATGAACGTATGTTGTGAACATTTAAGTTTGAAATTTTCTTCACCAAACTAAAACGAACAACAATTCATGCAGTAGAGGGTTAATATACATTTTAATATTTAAATGCTCCTTAGCATGTAATACTAGATATATGGAGTCTGTACTTATGGTATGTAAGAAGAACTTGGCTGATTTCCGGTTGGGTGTGCAGACTGAGAATGATCTTGAATGAGTTTCAAGCTTAAGTCCTCGAATAGGAGTAATTGTGGTAAAACCACGCTGAACTTCATTTCAAAATGAAGCTCTTTATGTTGGACGCCAAAAAAATAGACTCCCAATAAATATAATTTATTAATAATGATTTGGTAACTTATTTTTGCAATTTAATTCTTATGATTCCAGACCATGATCTATTATTCAAGGATCTAACGGCAATTACAAGCCTTATCTCACGTACTCGTGTGTGTATGATCAACCGTGTACTTTCCTAATACTGGCATGTGAATTATCTGTATCTTGCACACTACGATCTTCGGTTTGATTAAATTCGGAATACGTCACTTAACTGATTGCAGTTTAATTATTATGCC
This sequence comes from Anabrus simplex, assembly GCF_040414725.1. Lineage (NCBI taxonomy): Eukaryota > Metazoa > Arthropoda > Insecta > Orthoptera > Tettigoniidae > Anabrus > Anabrus simplex. Next base: position 64,447,496 of record NC_090267.1, on the reverse strand, counting down.
CACTTAACTTGGCGATTGTAGTGATCTTTATTGTTCTAAGAGGAAGTCTGAGGCTTCATTCATAAGGAAACAGGGCACCTTGCACCGGCCTTAGTAATGTCGTTAATCTCGCACTGAACTGCAAAATGAGACGTGTTGTTAATAGTAGTCATAACAGAGCACCACAATTAATTCGCACTGGTGCTGTAGGTATTTAATGTTTTAATGAAAACACAGTGTGGGGTCACCCATAAACCTATCTCTGTAAACCCATCGAAAGGCGTTAGCTAGCTGCTATTTACTCTACCTTCAGAGTTTGTTTGATAGTTGCAGTACCAACAATAGCTGAACGTTTTGCTTTGTTTACTGTAGGTTACATGTGCGTTTGTAGTTTGTGTAAGAATACATTCAATTATAAATTTTCTTTACTCATCAAATAAACGTCATATTGAATTGAATAACTGCCTGAAGAAGAACGATACATTATTTGAACAGAAATGGAAAGTAAACGGCCTCGCCTTTCAGGAGAAAGTTTTCAAAAATAGTGAGCGACAAAGTAGGACATGAAATTTAAAAAAATACGAAGAGTTGTGCAGTTTGGATGAATACAGTGATTAAGAAGCTGATAGTGACGGTGAGGATGACATATTTGTAAACGATGATTACGAGGACGAATTTGAATGATGGTAATCCAGTTTCTATATTTAAAATAGTCGCCAGTCACGAACTACTTCTTTCCATTGAAGGTATATGAATAAGAAAGTACATACATATTTCTATATTCAGAAGCAATAAATGTACTATATTGTGATGTTTCCAGAAATTAATTTTTGAATCACTGATTCAAAAAATAGTTATAGTGCGAAAGAGGGTAATTACGTAAACGTTTTAGTAGTATTGAAATTACTGAACAAACTTGTATTTAAAAAGTCTCTAATTATATACTCTGGATAAATAAAAGGGGAAATAACAAAATTATTCAATATGAATGTTTAAATAGTCGACAAAACTATGCATATTAAGCGGGTCATGAGTGACCTCAAAGTGAGGTTTGTGTCATGAAATTGGCAGGGTGATGTTCTAAGGTTAAGAGGAACTACAACTGGGAAACAATTCTCAATTAAATCTAATCAGAAAGAAAACTTGAGGTGGTCAGACATTTTGAAAAATGAAGGTTTCGGAAAAATAAAGGAAGGGCTCAGGGAGAGAATGAAAATGAGTCTCCATAGGCCTCAAAAAACTTCGGGGGAGAAAAAATGTCAAATGTTGTCCAAGGGAGTTGGATATTTGGATATTTGTTGCTGTGGGCAACTTTTCTTCATACGATTTCGACTGATGAGAAGCTCCAACATAGTCTATGCGGTTCACTAATAGATTTTATTTCCTAGAACTAGAAAGTTATCAAAAAGTAAAACCCAGCCTACAGTCAGAAGAGGGCGTGGCTTTTGTAAATGGGAGGGGCCATGGAATATCCAAATTATGGGCACTTGTAACGCGATTTCACTGAAATAAAAACGGTGCTCTCTTGTACACATACCAGAGAATACTAAAATACATTAAAATGAAATTCGCAATTTTTTTCAAAAATTGCGGTACGTACTCCCCTTAACATTAATAGAAACCAACCACACCCCATGGTGCCATGGCCTTCCAAGCGACCGCTGCTCAGCTCTGTGGCCTGCAGAATGCAAGGTATTGTGTGGTCGGCAGGACGAATCCTCTCGGCCGTTATTCACAGCGGTGAAGATAGTTTGATTGCAAGGCGTGATGAACACATTCAAACTTATAACACCAGGTGGCTCCCGAACACCACGCCGTGCTTTCTAAGTATAAATGTCCCACATGCACAAATTATGATTGGGAAGTCTACCAAGTGATTTTCACAGGGGAACTATTGCCAGCGGGCATGTTACGTCAGAAAATGAAGATAAGAATCGGAGTGTCGTTCGCAGCATGTTACTCAGCCCTACCGGTATAATGCAACCCTTGCGTTAGTAAATCCACTTTTCCACCGCATAGTTCTAGGCTGGCGTATGGTACAGCCACACTATATTTGCTGTCAGCATATCGGCAATGGCTAGTGTGTTCAGCAGCGACGAATACATAGACATTATGCTAATCTGGACAACATGATCGAAATGCAGCCGAAGCTCCAAACAGACGTATGCATTCTACATACGTATTTCGCCGAACAGTATTAGTTTTTGTTTCATACAAGCAACTGTTTTATCGAGAGGACTATGTCTACACGTGTCTAAATTAACAAGTTATTAAATTTCTTTTTTTGCATCTTTGGCGTGTTTACAAACAGTAGCGGCGATTAGGGGGTAGGGCGAGGAGGGACAGTCGCCCCCCACCCGCCCCCCACCTGTTTATAGAGTAAACATTACATTTTTTCACTTTAGCCAGTTGGAACTAGGAATTATTTTAGAAAAAATGATGTTTGTACAAGCCTTGCCCTTTTATCTGCTAATTCTTTCCTTCATTTTCTTTAATTATTAACATAATTATTGACGAAAATACGCCAAAAATGCCATTCGTTGTGGCTAACCGATTTATATCGTGCGACGCCAAGAAGTGGAGACTTTGCATGTGCTATGAGGAAGGATAGTAGTACATATTTTTTGCCAAGGTCGTGGACACTGAGTTATAATTCACCCGCTTGCCGCGCGCATTCTTCAGTCTGGCAGTCTCTTTAGTGTGTGTTAGTTTCTTAATGTGTATTCAAATACTAAATGATTTTTAATTGAATAATCATGCCGTACTTCCTTTTAGTTGTAACGGGTGATCTGGTCATGGGGTTAGGGATCCGCAGCTGTGAGCTTGCACCTGGGAGATTGTGGTTTCGAATTCTATTGTCGGCAGCCCTGAAAATGGTTTTCCGTGGTTTACCATTTTCACACCAGGTAAATGCTGAGGCTGTACCTTAATTAAGACTACGGCCGCTTCCTTCCTACTCCTACCCCTTTCCTGTCTCATCGTCACCATAATACCTATCTGTGTCGTTGCGACATAAACTCAATTGTAAAAAAAAAATACATTACATTTTCATAACAAATAATATAACACAAAAAAATACTTTAGCCCAGTGAAAAGAAAGTTGGTGTTATCTCACGTTGACATTACAATTACAAAAATCCCCCAAACCCCATGGCACTACAGCTCTTGAAGGGCCTTGGCTTACCAAGCGACCGCTGCTCAGCCCGAAGGCCTGCAGATTACGAGGTTCGTGTGATCAGCACTTCGAATGCTCTCGGCCGTTATTCTTGGCTCTCTAGACCGGGGCCGCTATTTCACCGACAGTTAGCTCCTCAATTCAAATCACGTAGGCTGAGTGGACCTCGAACCAGCCCTCAGGTCCAGATAAAATACCTGACCTGGCCGGGAATTGAACCCGGGGCCTCCGGGTAAGAGGCAGGCACGCTACCCCTACACCACGGGGCCGGCAATTACAATTGAATATTATTTTACAATTTGCTTTTCGTCGCACCGACACAGATATGACTTATGGCGAAGATGAGACCGGAAAGGGCTACCGGTGGAAAGAAAGCGGCCGTGGCCATAATTAAGGTACAGCTCCAGCACTTGCATGGTGTGAAAATGGGAAACCACGGAGATCCATCTTCAGGGCTGTCGATAGTGGGATACGAAACCACTATCTCCCGAGTGCAAGCTCACAGCTGCACGCCCCTAACCCCGCTGCCAGCTTGCCCGGTACAGTTAAATAACAGTACGGCATGATTATACAATTAAAAATCATTTAGTTTTTGAATACACGCTAAGAAACTAACAGACACTAAAGAGACTGCCAGACTGATGAATGCGTGCGGCAAGCGTGTGAATTATACCTCAATGTCCAACGACCTTGGCAAAAATTATGCACCCCTACTACCCCTCCTCACAGCACGTGCAAAGTCTCCACTACTTGCCGTAGTGCTATACAAATCGGTTAGCCGCGACGAACGGCATTTTGTGCGTATTTCCGCCAATGATTATATTAATAATTAAAGAAAAGAAAGGAAAGAATTAGCAGATAAGACAACAAGGTTCGTACAAATAGCTTTATTTAAAATAATTTCTAGTTCCAGCTGGCTACAGTGGAATAAAAGTATAATGTTTATTCCACAAAATGGGGGGAGGGCCGACTGTCCCTGCTCGCCCCACCTCCTAATCGCCGCTACTGTGTGTAAACACGCCATCGATTCAGAAACGAAAATTTTATAACTTATTAAGTATACAGGTGCAGATATTATACCCTATAAAAACTGGTTTGTATGGAACAAAACTATACATATCATTATAGCTTCAAAGGTGAGAAAATTAAAATTACACACTTGGATCTACCGGAACGTTTCCTTCTACAACTATTCAGAATATAAATGCTCAAAACCATGTCCCTGATGGTGCAGGCAGCGCTGAACACGTCTCGCAGTGTCTGTATGGATACGTCTAAACATTTCAGGTGTCACTGTAGCACAGGTCTCCCGAATTCGTTGTTTTAGTTGTTCAGCATTTTTTGGCTCAGTTTCGTATACTTTTGATTATATATATTCCCGTAGAAAAAGTTCCAGAGGGGTGAAATCAGATGATCGTGGTGGCCACTGCCGGGGTCCACCACGACCTATCCACCATTTAGGACATCGTGCAACCAGATATTGCCTCACGGCTCGACAGCAGTGAGGTGGTGCACCATCATGCTGAAACCAATGTTTCAGTACTAGCTGCAGTGGAATAACTTCTAGAATTTTCTCTAGTGACAATTCGCTCTCTAAAAATTCCAGATAACGCTTAGTAGTGAGCCTAGGGGCTGTAAAAATAGGCCCAATGATGTAGTCTCCCAGAATACCACACCACACATTAACTCCCCCAACTGGAGTTGCATATGCTGTGCTCGATCCCAGTGGGGGTTTGCTGCAGCACAATAATGGAGATTGTGAGTGTTGACGATGGAATCATTCGAAAAGTAACATTCATCGCTCCACAGGATATTCCTGATAAAATGTGGATCTTGCTGTGATGCCGCGGCCATTCTTCTGGAATATGTTACCCTGCGATAAAAATAATCTGCATATAGTTGTTGATCTAGGCGAGCCTTGTATGGGTACCATTTTCGCTCCTTCAGGATCCTTTGTATTGACGCTCGGGATACTCCTAGCTCATCCGCAGATCGTCTTTGCCCTAAGTAGTATTAAACATGTGCACGTTTTTAACAATGATGGTTTGTATATTATTATTATTATCATTATTATTAGAGTAAGGTGAAGCTCAACTTACCGTGTGAAGGATAGCGTTCAACGTATTGCAGTACCTTCTGCACAACGCCATCATTGTCGCAGACGGGTCTGTTCCTGCTCCTGTGTACCTTGAACGATCCCTTAGTTCTTAACTGCAGCCTTGTTCTGCGAAATACATGCTTAGAAGGCAGACGTTTGTTTGGAAACTGCTGTGCATACCGTCTGCGAGCTTCGGCAGCTTTTCCACCAGATTCTCCGTAGATCAAAATGATGTCTGTGAATTCGTCCCTGCTGAACACACTAACCATTGCAGAAATGCAGACAGCAAATATAGTGCGGCTGTATCATACACCGGCCTAGAACTATGGGGTGGAAAATGAGGTTTACTAATGGAGGGGACACATTAGACCTGAAGCGCTGAGTAAGATGCTGCGAGCGAGTCCGGTTCTTATCTCTTCATATTCTGACGTAACCTGCCCGCTGGCAGTAATGCCCCTGTGAAAATCAGTTGGTAGACATCCCATTCATCATTTATGTATGGGGGACATTCATAAGTAAACAGTATGGTATTCGAGAGCCACCTGGTATATAGGCTAACATAAATAGTCCACAGCTACCAGATAGTAGGCATCTCACAATTGCACATATTATAAAAATATGCTGCGTGCAAAGATACGAACATACCCCAATAACCCACTGAAATTACACTTCGCCAAGAGGTTGGTGTATACGAACGGCTTCAAAAACCACCACACCGATCTGCTATATACCTGCCAATCTGGGCTGTGAAGGCTCTATCTTCTGAACTACTCATAACAGAAATTCTATTTAAAGATACAACTTCGAAAATTACAGAACAGTCAATTTTAAAAATGTCTAGTCTTTTTATTATCTTCCCGAGGAAAAATTCGTAATCGTTGTGAGTTGGTGTTATTTTATTGTTTGACAACTTGCTTTACGTCGCACCAACCCAGATAGGTATTATGGCGACGATGGGATTGGAAAAGCCTAGGAGCGGGAAGGAATCTGCCGTGGCTTTAATGAAGGTACAGTACCAACATTTACCTTTTGTGAAAACCGAAAACCACGGGACACCATCTTCAAGGCTGCCGAAGGTGGGGCTCGAACCCACTGTCACCCGGATGCAAGCCCACAGCCAACTTGCCCGGTGAGATGATGTTACATTATTGTTATTCCGTCTTACTAAAACGGAGAATTTATAAAGGTAATTCTTGAATATTAAATTGTATTTCTTACTGATCATTTTGACAAGTTAAATGATGACCTCTTCCAAATGCCTACTGCAGGAATTCGCTATTGAATATAGCTGTCAAAAGCGACTCAACGTGTCAATTACAAAGAGACGATCTAACATGAAAAGTTTGCTCCAGTGACCTAGAACATGTCTAAACATCACTTGAGAATGGATTGCCGAAAGCCGCCTTTGTCGTGTTGTAACAAAGGCACAGGACAGCCAGACGGGAACGCTTTGTAACAGCACTTTGAAGTAGCAGTCGATAGCTTATTCTGCGTGAGACGTGTCTTGTAGCTACAGTGGTTGTGCGTGCGGGGAGACAGTTTCTGTTTCGTTACTATGAGGCGACATCCTTACCGCAGTGTTAAACTGATATTCAATTTTAGGAGTGACTCCACTATTTATTCATCACAATAGTGTCTGCGTGTAAAGGAAATAATTGAATGGCATTCTACTTTCAAATGAAATGTGAATGGAAATATCACTGATAACCTAAAGCTGTTATGTTATACCTAATATTCTCTCGGGTATCCACTAGCGTTGACCAGGTTCTGTGCATCCAAGCGATTGTGTTCTTCGAGTCTATCAAAAACCCATTTAATGCAACAAAAAAGAGTAGGCGAGAACGGAGCAAGTTGGCGATAATAAGCTTCTTTACATCATTCTGCCGGTACATGGTGTGTTTTAAGCCTGTGGTGACATGTGTTTTATTGCTTACCTTTTTATGGAACAGTTATGCAATGATAAAGTTCTAGTTTAAATAGCTTTTTCATAAAGTGGTAGTGTTTACTTTTATGTAAATTCATCATTTTGCCAGGTGCCCAGGGTAACTTGCTTGTAATTATGTACAACATAAGGACATACATTTCTAAAGAATATATATTCGAAAAATGTTAAAATACCTTCAATTAAATTAAAAAATAGTTTTTTAGAAGTTCCTGCTAAAACTAATAACTACTGTACACTACACTGAGTACAAGAACTCTGAAAAAAAAAAACAGTTTTAAACTGGAATATACTAAGCACATACCACAGAGAAACCCTCCACTACCTTCATAACTTGAGCAGTCTTCACGCCGCCACACTTTGGAATTATCACACTGAATCCAGTCTTCATTTGGAGGATTAAAATACTTTTCCTCACACACAGGACATGCAGAATTTTCTCGCTGCCGATTATTGCCAGATTCGGATATGAAACCCAACTACATGGCTACTTTAATTTCCTAGGTTTTACATTCCTGTTCTTTCTTCAGCATTTTATTGATGTAGTATGTGTTTCATGGGTGTGCTGGTTGTATGGATTCTGATCACCTTGCTCTTTTCCTCGCTGTCACAGGCCTTTGAGCGTGCGGTAGTGGTCGAATATCATATATCGTTGTCGTTGACGTTCCTGGTTTGACACTTCGTGTTGTAGTGTGTTATCACAGTGATTACTGATAGCCGTATCTTCTTCTAAGTGGCAGGTACCGAAGGCAAATCTGCACGTCCAATACGTTCATCGTGTGCTCCTGTGATAGAAGGTTCTGGCAGGTCCTGGGAAGAAATAATTAGTACTTCTGAAAAGGTGTATTCAAAAACATGCTATTTGGATTAGTTACTGGGTGAATTCCTTACACTCATTAAACTACACTTTTATCTCTTGCGGCTTCTTCAAATAAAGCCTTAAAATCGCTTCAGGAATATCATATTATGCTTCGGCAGCATTACAAGACATCCGAGATTCTTTGACAGCATGAATTGCGGCTATCATGCTTACTTCATCCCAGTCCCGTCTATCCGCCGATAATTTCTAGGCATTTCTGTAATTATCGTAAGAGTATGGGTGCCTAAGTGTAGCCTATTCGTCAACTTGCCCCCGTCATCTTGTCCCATGTTGCTTAGAAAGCGGTTTCCTCTTATAATCGACAGACGTCTTACAATCAAGGTTCAGTTAACATCGAAATAAGTAAGAAATGCATTGACATTTAAAGAAAATAAAACAGTTAATTCGTACTGTGAGTGCACTGTTAGCAGAAGCATCCTGCTCATACCTCAGATATTTTAATGCGACAGCGCCAGACATCATTGCATGTCTCAGACTGAAAGGAATTTCCTTCTATGTTAATGTTATACGTGTGAGATATCGGGCCTAAGGTCACAAGGTAGCCAACTTAGTGAACATATTACTACGAAAGTTATGGTTGATTCGTCATCGTGCCCCATTCGCCATCTTGCCCCTGTCTCCCCTACCAGTTTTAAAAATAGCAGTGAAATTAATTTCAATAAATCCTGTTAAACCTTTACTATCAGATCACAGACAAAATTTTCCGCGAGGTAACACTTCCAATATTGATCACTGTAACATGAAAAATTCGAACACGGGGCGAGTTGGCCGTGCGGTTAGGGCGCGCAGCTGTGAGCTTGCGTCCGGGAGATAGTGGGTTTGAACCCCACTGTCGGCAGCCCTGAAGATGGTTTTCCATGGTTTCCCGTTTCCACACCAGGCAAATTCTGGGGCTGTACCTTAGTGAAGTTCACGGCTGCTCCCTTCCCAATCCGAGGCCTTTCCTATACCATCGTCGCCATAAGACCTAGCTGTGTCGGTGCGACGTAAAGCAAATAGCAGAAAAAATCGCAGATGTTTCATTTACGTCTGTATACTTATTACTCGATGACAAATTATTGACAAATTATAATTTATATATGCCGCATAACATTCAAATTTTCTCCACTCTGCCAAAACGCGAAATATGACACTTAAAGAACTAGGTACAACATACTGTAAAGAAATGAATATCTAACAGCAATGTATCCTGATATTCTAAGTTTGGTGCACTCAACTATTAATTCATCACATGAATTCAATGACATGTACGTTGAAACTGTTGGATTTTTATAGGTATATTAACAACCTACAAATATTACAGTTCGTGTTTCGAATGATTGGGAAAACTTACAATTTCTAATAACTGATTCGACACCGACAGAGAATGGTTTCCTCCTGAGTGAATTATTATATTTTCAATATGTAGGACTCAAAATGATATTGGAACTTATCTATTGCAGCTGCATGCATACTCTTGTTATGGGCTACCTCTTGAAGAAACTTGAAGAAACTTGAAGAAACTAGTGTAAATTTGTACCCAAAAATTTTTACACGTATCTTCAATCGTGTAAGAAGCGTTAGGTCGCACGTCAAGTACACTCCTTCCTACATACCGTTTAATATAAAATCTTTTATTCTAAAATCACTATCAAAGATAGTTATGAGGTCCCCGTGAAATACATTTTTATACTCTACAATTCTTACACATTTCGTTTCTCGATACTTCTAACAGTTTAGGCAACGAAAGCCGAGAAAGTGTTAACCTGACCTACTTTCCTTCGAGTTATTTTCCGTAAACGGTTAGTGTTCGTGCTTAATTTCGTTATAGTTCAATGTTTAATACATAGAGTCCTTCCACGAATGATCTTCTAAGAAATGAAAACCGCATAAAAATATATTCAGTAATTCTCCAGTTATGATCGAACACCGATACACAGATACTGGTACGTACAGATGTTAGGTGATATTTATATGGATATATTCGTTTAATTTAACTTAGTGTGGATATTGCTGGCCTGGTGCAGCTCTTGTAAGGCAGACCCTCCAGTGACAGTGGGTGACATCTACCTTGTATGGGAAACTACCTGTTATTGTTTTGGATGTCGGGCGTGCGAGTTGCACGCGATTTATCGAGTAATTAAGTAATCAACAATTAACTGCAGCTCTAAAGTAATTTCAAGATCAACGGAAGTGACTGAAAACATTAGGAGCCATGGAATCCGTAACAATGTGACAAAAAATTGCACGTTTTACCAGAAAAGAAATTAGTTTACTGTTTTGTTAACAAAATATTTATAGACAAGTTCATTTTATCTCCCCCTGTGGACAGCTGATGTATTGTCTGTATCTCAATATAGCTGTTTCAGACAGACAGTGGTAGTCAAACCTTTTCAAGTAGGAAAAATAAGTCCAGTCCACATTTCACATCGTAGGACATCAGCGAGTGAAATATTTCTGATCATACATTTTGATATATAACGTTAAATATCAATTAAAAACTGAGCCAGTTAATTTTCAAAACAGATCCACTTCTCGGCCGTTCGTCGGAAGAAAACCTAACATCGAAATGGATGTGAGAAATTTGCAGTGAAACTGAGGTGACCATTATTTCTATTAAATCAGGGTGTATCATATAAACGCAGACCGAACCCATGGTGTTTGTAGACTGTGCTATGGCAGCTGCACTATGGGAGGTGTTCGCATAGTTCTTGACCTTGCAAGCAGCCTGCACGTGTTTGACCTGAGTCACCAGTCTGGATCTCAGCTGTTAACATGGTGAGAGAGTTATTATTGCAAGACCGTATTTTCATTAGGAAAATTTCTGGTTTCATCTTAATGATCGTGTGAACAGTTATATCTCTCGCTATTGAGTTTAGTGTGCAGAAAATCCTAATGCCGTTTACGAAGTCCCTCATTATGATAAAAAGATTGGTGTTTGGAGTGTTGTTAGTGCAGGACGAATAATTTGGCCTTATTTTTTCGAGACGACAGTAAATGCAGAGAGGTACCAAGATGAGTTTTTGACGCCGTTCTTTCATCAGCTAACGGAAGAAGAAATATCGCGTGGGTGGTTTCAACCAGATTCAGCCCCTGCTCTTGCAGAAGAATATTCCCTTCTTACAATCTCGGAAGTGTTTGACGACAGCGTGATCAGTACTGGTCTACTTCCCCTTCATTCTACAGATCTAAGAGTGTGCGATATTTTACTTGTTGGGTAAACTGAAAGAAAATATATCACACATTGGAGGAACTGAACGAAACCGTTACGAATGAAATCAGAAATATTACAGTGGCAGAACTCACTCGCGTCAGATAGATGGCGGTTACCAGATACAGTGCCTTCATCACCCAGGAAGGACGACACTTCCAACATCTTTTATAAGGAAATATTTCATACAAGACTTAAAGCAGGGTGACCGCGCTACGTAAGTTCGGCTGAGGCAGCTACCGTAGCGCAGAGTACAAACACCGTGCGTTCGGTCTGATTTTATATGAAAGGCCCTGTATGTGGTAGTTGTCAGTTTTAGTAAGTAATGGCCACCGTCTAACTATTGTGGAGCATTTAGTTCAGTCAATATGCTAATTTCCGAAGAACAATTTTAGCTGGCAGCATAAAGAACAGAAAACTCCCATCTCCAAGTTTGGACAGAGAGTAATCATTTACTGTAATCCAATAATAATGTTATTTGCTTTACGTCCCACTAACTACTCTTTTACTGTTTTCGGAGACGCTGAGGTGCCGGAATTTAGTCCCTCAGGAGTTCTTTTACGTGCCTGACGTATTTGATCACCTTCAAATACCACCGGACTGAGCCAGGATCGAACCTGCCAAGTTGGGGTCAGAAACCCAGCGCCTTAACCGTCTGAGCCACTCAGCCCGGCTACTGTAATCCAAATTTTGTTTTGATTCATATATGCTTTTCCTTATCACACATCTTTTATGTATTACAACATTAGATATTTGAATTAAACCTGTTAGCTACTTACACCCAATCCATAATTTTTTTTATATTTATTTTATTTATTTATTTATTTTTGTCCTAGATGTTAACAGCTTTATATAGTATAAGACAACATATAACTTCCCATTCATAAGTTGAACTAGTGCTTACTTTTGTGTGACAAGACTTTACAAAGTTATCCTTCAGCTACGAATAAGACTCCATCTGTTTCATTACTCTAATTTATTTTAGTATGACCTAATAAATGCACACACAAACATATTTAAGTACACCCAATTCTAATCAGTTGTAAATGGCCACACTTACTAATTACAAGTATATTCACAAGTCCATCTTCATACGGCACGGTAGGAGGTCCAGCCCATTTGTCTACCTGCGGACGCTTAAGACTTACTTTCACTTTCCTTGAGTCCAGTCAACTCATACAGCAGCTGTGTGTAGACAGCTGGATCTGAACACAGGGCTACGGCTACTCGGCACACGACGATTATTCGTTGGTTCGACTCCACAGACAGTCCAGTGATTCACACAGTCACATGCAGCGAACCACCAAACAGCTCAACAGTATTCAATAGCAGGACGATACTCACAACAGCGAACATTAACATAGGTCCATTTATCTTCGCACTTACGACAGCGGCTTCCCTCGCTGACTCAGGCAGAAGTACACGAACACACAGTACAGTCTCCGGTCCCTCGTATCCAGTCCACTCACTTACTGGTCTCTCCGACACCACAACAACAGCACCTGGTTCACAACTCAGTGGGACACTAACGACAACCAACACCTCTGTCGCTTTTAGCCCAGCCACCGAAACCGAACACACGAAGTCTCACACAGACTCCACCTCGGAGCCCAACTGTCACTCGCTGTCCACGGCTAGCCTCCTTTTTTTAGCTTGGGTGATTTAGGCGAGAAATTTCTCGATGTCACGAAAGGCAGAACATTCCCATTGAATCTCCAACAAACTCACACGTAAACCGGCCGACGAGAACCATACAAGGACAGGCCGGCCCCACCCCACAAGCCGGTTGGGGGATCCCAGGTCCTGTGAGTAACTAGCCCCTTCCTGGAAGTATCGAATTAGGCTACAACGGGGCGGGTACGTAACAATATATTATGAATTAATGGAATGAATGAATGAAAGACTCCATGAATAGATTTCGTGATTGAATTTAGGAGCGTCTGTTCAAGAGATGCCATTTCCACCTAAAGAATTTTGTAGATAAAGAGGAAGAAACGTGAAATGAAAGGTTATTGAAACGTACTCATGGTCGTGTTTGGTACAAATTTTAAGGAATTACATCTTTCTGATCTGGATTGTACATGACAGTCGATAATATGCAACTACAGTAATGTATGTGGGCGAAATACTGATTTAATTTCTGGAAGTCAAAATAGCACCTTTTGGACAGACACTTCTCAATTGGGTTCATGCATTTAGGAATAAACACTCTTATATCCCAGTCACAGAGTAGCAGCATATAACTAAGCTTCCTTCCAAGAAAACAGTAGATACAAGTACCGGCGAATATTTTAGCAACAGAAAGCTTTGTGCTGTATTGTTAATATGGATACAGAGTAGAACAACATGTTTAATGGAAATCACCGCTCGCTCCGCTGAACTCGTTTGTCTCTGCAACCCACACTGTGTGGGAGGACTAGGTCTCTTACGACACTGTGCGCACCCGTTTCATACTGCTGGAAAGCTTGAGGTTGCTAGAGTTCTTAAGTAAATTAAGTTTATGACTGTCAGTACTTACCTAATAGTCTTTCTAGAATGTCAACTACAATTTATTATATAAGTATTAAGACTTGCTAAGTTATAGTTGAAAAACATTTATTTAAAAATATGCATGCTTGAAATTGTTAGTAATTGGAAATGACAGCTGTCTATTTTAAACTCAGGAAAGTTGATCTTCCGTCGTACACAGTACTCAAGACAGTTCACATTCAAAGTATGTCTTGAGACACACACGTGATATTCATTTACCTTAATATCATCCTTATATGTTGAAAAGCATACCTTTACTGGCGAGACTGTTTACAGTGTACTATGTCTTCTGGTATGGGGTAGAGCATCCGTTACCAATCTGCATTCCAAGGACCCATGGGGGGCCGTGACATTAATCCAAGGAGTCCGCAATAAAATATAAGTTATACGTATTTAAGGATGGATATTTTATTGTACTCATACAATCCATAGATCATTATTCCAAATTTAGGAACTATGTCTTCACTGCTGTATAACTTACATACAGTACATGGAACTCATTGTCGATAAATGCTACAAGTTTCAGTATCTTCTGAAGACCTTGTATCAAAATTCCACGTCCCTGATAGACTTTTGGGTCTGTTGACATCCCCTATGACCTACAATTTTTACAAAGGAAATAATGCGCTTAATGACTTTCATGATAACATAACTGTGTGAGTGTGTATTTTCTGCTCTCACATAAATGAAATCGAGGTAAAGAAACGGAGATAATGTAGAGGGTGATCTTTGTTTCGAGTAACTACGCTTGTAAAATGCTTGGTATTTAGGAAAACAGCATCTACCCATTGATACAACAAATGTACAAAGTTAATTTTCTCAAGTACATTTTGAGATCCAAACTGTTGTAATTATTAGCCAAGTTTCACATAGTTTTATAATTTTTATGCATATATAAAGTGTCCTTATGCAAATCAAGTTACATTCAAATTTAAAGGAAAGTAAGTGTTAGTCGTAAATTATACGAATGCAATTAATTATTTTGCTCAATGAATTTGGATCATGTTCTGTGGCTAGGGATCCTTGGACGTGGATGCGATATGTTGAGGGGGCATCAGATACAAAAGTTTTGGAAACTCTGTGCTGCAGTATTGATCTATCTCAGTCTTATCCTTGACTTTGCCGATATGAAAGTGGCTGAGGTATGAGCGATGCTAGTAATGCCATTCCTTATGCAGCCAGTCCTTGCCATGAAAGGTGTGAAAATCTTGCTCATATTGTCGGTATGTGCATGCATTTCAGGCTGGCTTGACAGACTGACGGGAAATAGTTACTTCTAGCTCAGTGAGGACAGCAACTTGAAGCTACCTCACTCCTCATTTCCCTAGTACGTCTCTTCAGTAATGCTTGTGTCATGTATGAGGACTAATGTGGCATCTGTTGAGGATCCAACCAGCCTTCGAACTGAGGAGTGAAGATACATGTTGAAAAGCACCCATTTCCTAACGGAATGAGCGTTCTCTTGATAAGTGACTTGGAACTATTAATAACTAGCAATAACCCGTGGGCTCCGCTCGCTATACATCGCATTATTCATGTTGCAACTTGCGAAGTTTCGATGTAACAGAATAACACACATGGTCTGACGTGGTTATAGAATGTGATACTATATCAACAAAATTTTGATAACATATCTCGAATGGAAAAGGATTTACATTTGCTTTTTTCACTTTGGTAACTTTCTTAGTTTATTGCGAATTATTGATGTCGATTCGAAATTTTATACATTTTTAAACCGTTAAATCTTTAATGTCTTAGCGTATAGTAAATTATAGTACTTTTTTTTTGCTAGGGGCTTTACGTCGCACGGACACAGATAGGTCTTATGGCAACGATGGGATAGGAAAGGCCTAGGAGTTGGAAGGAAGCTGCCATGGCCTTATTTATGGTACAGCCCCAGCATTTGCCTGGTGTGAAAATGGGAAACCACGGAAAACCACCCACTATCTCCCGGATGCAAGCTCACAGCCGCGCGCCTCTACGCGCACGGCCAACACGCCCGGTATATATAGTACGTTTCACACTGTTCTACAGGGTCTCTCATATACACAAAGACAGAAGGTACGGTGTTGTCCTCTGCGCTACGGCAGTTACCTCAGCCCTGTTTTTAGCGTGTATTCAATCTTACATGTAATCTTACCTTATAAAATATGCTAGAAGTTTCGTCCTTCCTTTGTTATACAGGAACCACATTCTGGCTGACACGAGTCAGTTACGCCATTGCAATGTTTCTGATTTCATTCGTAATATTTTCTTTTAATTCTTCCAATGTGAGAGGATTTGTTCTCGGGCTCACTAGGCTAATTGGTGACAGTTCTAATGACAGTTGGATTCGTGTACATCATATATATTGCGCGACGTGTAAACACAAACAACCATCCCCTAATTTTTTTTTATTATTTTTCTGAAAGGATCATCTAATTCGCAGACAATATGGGCTGCAACAAGGAAAACTTCCACCGGAAACAATTTAAACTTTAAGAATTTAAACAGTAAATAAAATGTTAAATTAAACACAGAAAGGTTCTAAAAGCAGAAAACGTTCGTAGAGTATAAATCAAGGTCACAATAAAAAAAATCCACAAAAACACACCTGACTCAATTTTTTTGCTAGTTGCTTTACGTCGCACCGACACAGATAGGTCTTATGGCGACGACTTGACTCATTAACAGGTAACATAAATCGTAAAAGAAACTTTTCAGGGAACTACCATGGCACGCATGGAGCAATTTCTTATCAAGACACGTTATTTGACTACTGGTAGAAAACCCTACTGTTTGTGCTAATGTTTCTGAGTGATTTATTCGGTGACTGTGCAAGATTCGAACCAATATCTTCTCTGTTAAAACTGTTCGTGTGCGCGCGTGTTTTTTATTGAGCACTGAGCCAGTAGTTTCAAATTAATTTCAATTTATCTACGTGAATCTGGCACTTCACCAGGGAATTGATGAACAAATGCATCACATACCGGCCGAGCCAACTCATACTTAACATAGCTTTTGCATAAGAAAATGCGGTGTTTGCAATGCTAACTGTATCATCATGCTAACAGCTGAGATTCAGACTAGAGAATAATGCTTACGAGGTCGAACATGTCTACGCTGCTGACAAGGTTCTTGATCTATACTCGCGCCTCCTATAGTGCAGCTTACATATCGGAAAATAAAAAAGCTGCTTGCCGGGAGTTCCAGCCCTGGACCAACATATACATCGATGACTTAGTTCTAATACCACTTATGGTTATCAAGTCCATCAGAACATTATACTGTAGGAGTTCATAAATACGTCATGCACAGACACATTTCTACGAAGCGGTACGGTAAGATTTGATGGACTGCATAATCCAGATGTGGGTGGGAGGTGTGACCAGTCCCAAGGAAAGCAATGGGTAGGAACAACATTGTGGGGTACATGGCATTAGAAGTAGGCCATCAATATAACTGACCAGGAGAAATAAACGGCCTTGCCAAATTCATCCCTGCTACTTCCAGCGATTTTTCTAGAGACTTGTTTACAGTCAGCGTGAAAAATATACGTTTTGAAGTTTGCATTAAGAAAGAAAGACGAGTTCAAAACTCTGGCACATACGATTAACACAACTATGTTTCTTTCTTACAAGTTGCTTTACGTCGCACCGATACAGGTAGGTTTTATGGCAGCAATGGGATAGAAAAGGGCAAGAACTGGGAAGGAAACGGCCGTGGCCTTAATGAAGGTACAGCCCGAGCATTTCCCTTGTGTTAAAATGGTAAATCATGTGAAACCATCGTTAGTGCTGCCGATAGTAGGGTTAGAACCCAATATCTCCCGAATGAAAGCTGAAAGATACGCTCCCCCTAACCGAACGACTAATTCGCTCGGTAAAAAAAAAGAAAACCAACAACTAATATGCACCTGAAAGCAATGACTCAATACTCATTTCAGGCAATAATTTGCTATGTTGTACCTTAGATCGAAATCCGCACCTGTGAGCAATCATTTGATACTAATTTATTGGACTGAGGTTAATTTGTCAGGGAATCAATCTTTAGATTGTATCATACATAGAGCGTGAATGTTTAATACGTAATAGGTTAGAATGCAAACGTGCTAAAACCTGGTTCTTTTTCTTGTGCTAGTAACACTCGATCAAAAATACTCTCTGCGCTGTAGTATACTGAACCATCCAGAATACAACCTTACAACACGCCCTAAAACTGAGCGACAGAGCTACGCATCTGCTGCCTCAGCTGTCAACACTTCTTATCATGCCAGGCTTGACACAAGCCATACTACACTCGCTCGGGGATTCCCATGGCATGTGAGCAGAAGTGTGAAGTCTTAAACTATACTCCCTGTACAATTGGATCGGTCGGTTGAGATAGGAACTAAGTCCTCTTTAGGCTATTTTTGTTTTTGACCGCGATGCACGTGTTTTACTGCCAAATGTACACTTTGCCTAGCTGAAAGGAAACATATTCCACTGTTCATTAAGCGCGAGATATCAATACAGAGAGAAATGAAATTAATTTGACAGGGAGCCATGACGCTCGGTTAGATCATTATTTTTATCTCCAGCATACTGAAACGGGGTTTTAATGAACCAAGAAATGGGGTTCAATGGTTTATCAATTTTACTCAAAATACTTCCCAACCCGTAAACAGAACACATTTGTTATTTACGTACTATATCATTAAGGGATTGATAAGTAAATATCCTATAGAAACTAATGAGGTTATTATATTTATGATCTAAAGTTACTGAATTACAGCTTGAAAAATGTTAGCCAATGGAGAAGGGATGTAATCCATATTTCCATATAAGTTTGTTTGTGAGCTTGACAGAGGAGAAAGCAATGAACTCACAAAGGATGTATATTCGTGGATATACATAATTTTTATTCAGCTGAAAAGCTGGAAGATGTGACTTACTTTCTTTCTCCGCCGAGTGAATAAATTGTGGATATTTTAAGTCCACACCAACATGTTGTCCTGCATTGGAACGTAGGATCTCCAGGATGAACTCCCAGGTCAGTTCACGGGGGTGGTAAAAAGCTCGTACCGTCCTCACTTTGACTTATGGCTTCCAGCTAACTCACTTGGTTAGCCCGTGTACTGCTCTTAACATTGATTTTTTGAGCCAGCCCGCGTTGTACATTCTCCTGCTTGCACAAGGCACAACGTCAAGCGAGCATTGTACAGAGAAGGTTAAATTTACCCATAACGACGAACATCAAAACAGAATGGAAAGAATGAGTAATTGCTGAGCGGTAAACAAACGGTTAGAGTTCAAATATAGTCCACGGTGTTATTGAAACTTTGGTTAATGTCATTTGTCTAGATGATAACACTATGCATAGTTTCTCAGGTAAGACGGATTATCATCTGTGCTTGGCTTGTGGGATACATTTGAAAACTTCCCGGGGATAAGGATGTAACCAAAAAAAATTCGGAAAGTGAGATTTCAGTGAAAATACGGTGTATCACTACGCCTCTATCTTGTGGTGTCATCTTATATCTCAAATTTTAACTTCAAGATGGTTTATAGTCAGCAGAACTTCGTCGTCCGTGGTGTAAGGATGGAACATCATTCAAGATGGTGTACAGTGCTTCAATTGGTTCATCACCATATAGGCTACATAGACAAAGTCACACCTATACTTTAAAATATTTCTTTGATAATTTAAATTTTTATTGTTATTATTTTTATTATTACACTAATATTATTTGCTCTTATTTGTGTTCCAAGTGCAAGTACATGATTTCTCTTCTGTTATGTACAAACTCAAAACATGCATTCATATAATTTTCTGTTGTACCACTTCCAATTCTTACATTGATGATTGATTGATTGTTTGAATGATTGACTGATTGATTGATTTATTGA
Organism: Anabrus simplex; assembly: GCF_040414725.1. NCBI lineage: Eukaryota > Metazoa > Arthropoda > Insecta > Orthoptera > Tettigoniidae > Anabrus > Anabrus simplex. The sequence continues at coordinate 64,427,836 of NC_090267.1, read as the reverse complement.
CTAACTGATTAGGAAGTGATTGATTGATTGATTGATTGATTGATTGATTGATTGATTGATTGATTGATTGATTGATTGATTGATTGATTGATTGATTGATTGATTGATTGATTGAAACTTAAATTTCAAACAATAAAATATTGTTTTTAATAGAAGACCTCATTTGCACACTTGAATATGGTTCAAGTAGCGTATACCATGAAATAACCCCCAAAAGTAATTTTCCTCTCTCCTAAAAATTTACTGATTTGTTGGTTACATACGTACTTATTTCGATGAGGACTTCAATTACGGATAATTTTTATTTATTTCTCAGTGAATAATAATCTTTCATTTATGCAACAAAAAGCTGAGCACGTAATTGATACAAATATATCTTGAATGGAAGTTTTGTAATTTTTAAAAGTCATAAAAATCAATCAGAAACTCAAAAAATATTGATTTAACACAATGACACTAAATAAATGTACATAATAGCATTTATAGACACTAAAATTACCACCGTTACCACAGGGTAACGTTATTCGTAATTCGCACAAAATTTTCAGCACTGATGAACTCGTGGACTAGAGGATAAAAGCAGTCGGTGGTCCTTCCTCATTTTGACTCATCACTCTACTCATAGGATTAAGATCAACTGACCTCAAGTCCAAATCAACTCATTTTTTAAATGTGGTAGGAATTATTGCTCAAGTTGTTCGTAAAATTTTCAAATTATTTAAAGTTTTGTAACTTTTTATTATTTGCTTAATTCATTTAATTAACTTTCAATAAATTTGTTTTTCAATATTGTTTAAAGGTGTGAATCTAACTTCAAAATCAGTTTTAATTTTGAAAGTTCTTTTTGAACAAAATTCTCAACCCGTTTCTAGTCATTCGACCGGGTCAGGAATGGAATGAATGTAGCCGCCATCTAGCGGCGAGGATAGGAATTGTGCCGGCTGCCGAAGCCCATCGCATTCCTCTGGGGCATTAATTAATGTCTGGCAGATGAGATGAAATAATAATGGAGAGTGATGCTTCAATTAAAGATGACATGAAAAACAGAGTACCCGGAGAAAAACCTGTCCCACCTCCGCTTTTTCTGGCAAATATCTCATATGGAGTGACCGGGAATCCAGCGGTGAGAGGCCGGCGCACTGCCGCCTGAGCCACGGAGGCTCTTTCATATAAACTATTTACTTAAAAAAATATCAGGATTCACTGTATTGTGTATCCTTAGTCTTCGGGCAAACTCTAAATGGAGGAGGAATTTATAATAATACGTGTCTGCCCTCTCGTAGCTCCCTTAGGTATTTCCTGTAAGGAACCGTTGATTCAACTGTGAGCTCCCACGCTGAGGGCATAGTGACAGCTTCTCCCCTCTCCCCGCGCGCCTTTGGACGGTACAACGAGAATATTCTCTCCAGAGCCGAGCTCCAAAGTTCATCAGGATATAAAAAAGGAAGCTATCCGCGAACAATCAGTCTTGGAGTTCAGTGATCGGAGAGAGGTGGCAGTAGTGTTGTTTGTCATCAGCGTCCCACCGGAATTAGAGTATCGTCACATAGGTGTAGGAGTACTGCATGAGGATACTACCGAGGACTGTAGACCATTGAACGTTCAGCGTTTAGAACAACTGGTGTGGGGTGGAACCTAAGCAATGATAATTTTTGTTGCTGTGTGGTGTAGAGTCGGCTAGTAGTGTTGAGTTGTGTTTAGTTTAAAGTGTAAAGTAGTTCACTGTGTGGAGCAGCGATCTGGGCTACTGCGCTGAATCTGTAAATTTCTGGACGTTTTATGGAGTCGAACCAAGGGACAGACATCGTGTGTTTTTGGGGGTCAGAATCTCTGTATTAAAACCTCTACGCTGTTGTGTGTCAAAGAGTAGAGCGTGCCATCGAATGTGAACGGCAGCTTATCAGTCTGGATCATAACCCGTCCAGGTAGGCCCCTAATAGGCCACCGGGTATGAGGAGGAACGAGAGACTTTTTAAACATAGAGCAATTAATTAGTGGTGTCTGGTCGTTCATGATCGAATAGAACTATATATACAGGGTGTTAGGTGTATACCTGCAGATATTTCTTCTAGCAATAGAGAACGATGTGACGAACCACTATATATCAAACTTTTAGTAATTCTCAGAAGTTATTTTCGAGAGCAAAGAGATACGATGTTTTTGGAATAGGTAGTATGCCTTGTTCGTGTGAATGAATAGCTTCCCTTTGAGAACAGGCGAGTGACGCGCCATGCGTGCCAAACTGGTTTCTGTTTATGTTTACGTGCAACAGCTGAACGCTACCTATGCAATGCACGAGATGTTACGTAACATACTTGTCAAACTGGTTTTATGTTTAAGAGCAACTGACCTACGATAACAGCTGAAGGTGGCTACTACAGTAGCGTATGCCTTCTTACGTTACATTCTCGCCAGACTGGTTTCGTAGTTGTCAGTATTCAGTTTCCGTCTTAGGGGCTTCAGACAATCCTGGTCATCGGTTTCGGACACTGGAGATGTACCGAATTCTCAGTGTTAATACTGGTTCATTTGCTGTTATGTCCTTTAAGGGATTGGTATATGTGTGGTCATCAGCCCCGTGGTCTAGTGAGTATGGAAATGACCTGAAAACCTGAATCGGTGCGGGACCTGTACGAGCGTGTGATATAATTATTGGTTGGGATAGGCGCGCCGGGACGTGAAATACAGTAGATCCCCGTTGTGCATTGCGTAAAGGTAGAAGAAAGATGGCAGGTCCTTACGCCATCGAAAGCAGTCATGCGATGCCCAAATGAGTAGCATCGGAATTGAATTATCGAAACACATTGAACGTTTAGTTTCAAAGGAATATTGGACATGTTATACAACTAAATAAATTAAACGTACCTACATTTCGTGCCTCCTTCCGGGCTGAGTTGCTCAGACGGTTGAGGTGCAGGCCTGTTGACTCCAACTTTACAGGTTCGAACCTGGCCCAGTCCGGTGGTATTTAAAGGTGCTTAAATACTGTAGGTCAGCCTCGTGTCGGCAGATTTTCTGGTACATAAAAAGAACTCGTGCGGGACTGAATTCGGGCACCTCAGCGTCTCAGAAAACCGTAGAAGTAGTTAGTGGGACTTAAAGCACTTAACGTTATTATTATTATTATTATTATTATAATTATTATTATTATTATTATTATTATTATCATTATTATTATTATTAGGTCACTAAAAGCTGAAATACGTGGAAGAAAATAGTAAAATATGTGTGGTTTAAGAGGAAACAAGATGAAATGTATGTCACGTGAGTTAGCATCGGTCGCAGTAGTTACCTACAGATTACTACGCGTAAAACGAGAACCAGGTCAAGCTCGTGGGGATGAGTCAGCTGTAATCTCGTATTGTGTATAAACGTCAAATATACACATCAACAAATATAAGAGACATAAACAAGGTTACACGTTAGAGACATGCAGCTATTAACCTGAACGCCAGGCCGACGGTCGCTTTCATGAGTACAGATGAGTTATCAAATTATACACAATCCACAGATGTCGAACATATCTAAGAAGATTCCGCCACAACTATATTACATTTTACTATGATGGTGCTAATAACAAATCGCAGCAGCTATTGGCTTTAGGTCGCACCTACACAGATAGGCCTTATGGCGACGATGGGACTGGAACGGGCTAGGACAGGGAAGGAAGCGGCCGTGGCCTTAATTAAGGTACAGCACCAGCATTTGCCTGATGTGAGAATGTGAAACCACGGAAAACCATCTTCTGGGCTGCCGAGAGTGGGGTTCGAACCCATTATCTCCCGAATAATGGATACTGGCCACACTGAAATGAAATGTCGTATGGCTTTTAGTGCCGGGAGTGTCCGAGGACAAGTTCGGCTCGCCAGATGCAGGTCTTTTGATTTGACTCCTGTAGGCGACCTGCACGTCTTGATGAGGATGAAATGATGATGAAGATGGCACATACACCCAGTTCCCGTGCCAGCAAATTTAACCAATTAAGGTTAAATCTCCGACCCTCCCGGGAATCGAACACGGTACCCCTGTGACCAAAGGCCAGCACGCTAACCATTTAGCCATGGAGCCGGACTTAAGCGACTGCAGCTATCGAGCTCGGTAAATCGCAGCAGATTACACTACTGCGTGTTGAGATGATGTCGGTAGAATACAGTATACCTGTTAACACATAAGGCTGCAGTAGAAGAAGAGGAAGAAGAAGGTAACGAGAGTCACATAGTCAAGCAGCACACAGCCGAACAACGTGCACATTAGTGACACAGACATAAGAGTGGCGTGGTCGCTGGAACTACAGTCGCATTCGTAATACTCTGTTGTAGAAAAATAATGAACTAACATACAGTACGGGCTCCGTAATTCCAGGTGGACGGTAACAAGACTATCTCGAATAGAAAAGTACGGATTTACGAACGTACACGAAAACGCCTGTGAACAACATAATGTACCCATGTTAAACATTACAGTACAACAGTTTAGAAAACAAAAACATACAGATTGCATTAAAAGAAATGTTAAACTTTCTTTTGTAAATTAACAAAACACTCTAGGCAATCTTCTTAAGTTAAATGTTAACTTATAGTTCCTATTTCAGTAATGATGAATATAAAACGATTATTTTATTGAATATTTATACGTGACGACGACGATGATGATGATGATGATGATTGCTGTCTTAATGTCATCGGCCCTTAAAAACGCAAAGTGTCCTCTGTTTTAACTCGTAGGGAATAAGAAACAAAATATAAATTGCTGGAAGCCTTTCCCGATAGATTCATGAAGGGCGACCCGTGTTCTGTTCTGCCACACAATGCACTAGAAGCATATAATGGTATTCGTGGTATTCATACACTGGCATTATTCAAATACTACTACTGATGCTACTACTACGAAGTAACTCGCGTACTAGTACGGACGATAATTCGCATCCCAGGCAGCTGTTATTCAGGTCAAGGTCAGACAGACCGGTTTCATGTAGGGGTGGGGAACCCGTCCAGCCACATCCCCCTCGCTAGGAACAGCAGACAACCGGCATGTGACAGGTCTAGTGCTTTTGTCGAACTGCTTACGTGGAATATTTTCCCACAGTGCGATTTCAATATCAAGGTCTTTTGGGAGTCCAACTCGCCGTATGCAGAAACAACCCGTGTTGACGTGTACGTAAATAAAGTTTATTACGTCAACGAAAGAATGCATGGGATAGAATTTCAAAGTGAGTAGTATCGGAATTGAAATGTCAAAACACATCGAACGTTTTACTTCTAACCAGTAAGGGACATGTTATAAACATAAATTAATTAAACGTACCTTCCTTTCGTGCTTCCAACCGAAGAGAACATGTTTAAATGTAAATGAGAACCTTCTAGCTTACTGCTGATTTTGCAGTGCCTATTCAACGTATCAAAATAAACGTTGCCAGGCTGAGTGGCTCAGACGGTTCAAGCACTGGTTTCATGAACTTAGCAGGCTCGATTCTGGCTCAGTCCGCTGGCATTTGAAGGTGCTCAAATACGACCGCTTCTGATCGGTAGATTTACGGGCACGTTAAAGAATACCTGTGGGCAAAATTCCGACACCGCGCGTCTCCATTGGCACGTGAAGATTTATTATTATTATTATTATTACCATTATTATTATTATTATTATTATTATTATTATTATTATTATTATTGGGCGAGTTGGCCGTGCGATTAGCTTGCATCCGTCGAAAAGCCACTAACAATATTATTATAAAAACTGTGTTAGTCTATTATTTCTGACTATTATGAAAATAAAAGTTAATCGCCCCACTCAAACTTCGTAGCTCGTAATCTGTCAGAAAACACTAAAGAAAATAGTGAACTTTTAACAGGTCCGAATTATTATTAATATTATAATTGCAGACATGTCTCCGAAATTACCGAAGCATGTACTTACAAATTTTTTTACGTCGCACCGACACAAATAGGTCTTACGGCGACGATGGGAGAGAAAAGGGATACAAGTGGGAAGGAAGCGTTCGAAGTCTAATAAAGGTACAGTTCCAGCATTTCCCTGATGTGAAAATGGGAAACTACGGAAAACCATCTTCCCGGCTACGAACCCACTATGACCAGAATACAAGCTCACAGCTGCGCGCCCCTAACCGCACGATCAACATACTCTAAGCTCCAATGCCGGTCTGCGTAGTTCGGACGATAGAGCGCTGGTCTTCTGATCCCACCATGGCAGGTTCGATGGCGGCTCAGTTCGGTGGTATTTGAAGGTGCTAACGCCAGTCTCGTGTCTGTGGATTTACTTGCATTTAAAAAAGTACTGCTTTACAAAATTCTGGCACTTCAGCGTCTTCAAAAGCCGTGAAAAGTAGTTAGTGGAACGTAAAGATATTAGTAGTAGTAGTAACATTATTATTACGGAAGTTTTAATTAAACGGGTCCGGTACATTACCTATCGGCACTTACTGTCCAGTAATTAGCCTTCTGTCCACCTCTGTGGTATAGTGGTTAGTGTGATTAGCTGCCAATCCCCGGAGGCCAGTTTTCCATTCCCAGCTCCGCCCCGAAATTTGAAATGTGGTACGAGGGCTGGAACGTAGTTTCGCACTTCTCCAGGTAAATGCCGGGATGGTACCTAACTTAAGGCCACGGCCGCTTCCTTCCCTCTTCCTTGTCTATCCCTTCCAATCTCCCCATTCTCCCGCAAGGCCTACACAAGACCCCTGTTCAGCATAGAAGGTGAGGCCGCCTGGGCGAGGTACAGGTCATTCTCCCCAGTTGTATCCCCCGACCCAATGTCTCACGCTCCAGGACACTGCCCTTCAGGCGGTAGAGGTGGGATCCCTCGCTGAGTCCTGTGAAAACCAACCCTGGAAGGTAAACAGATTAGGAAAAAGAAGAATAAGCCTTCTATTAGAAATGCCCGGCGGCAATTCCACAGTAGACCGAGCTCGATAGCTGCAGTCGCTTAACTGCGGCCAGTATCCAGTATTCGGGAGATAGCAGGTTCGAACCCCACTGTCGGCGGCCCTGAAGATGATTTTCCGTGGTTTCCCATTTTCACACCAGGCAAATGCTTGGGCTGTACCTTAATTAAGGCTACGGCCGCATCCTTCCCACTCATAGCCCTTTCCTGTCCCATCGTCGCCATAAGACCTATTTGTGTCGGTGCGACGTAAAGCATCTAGCAAAAGAAATCCACAGTAGCTATTTTTCCTTCGAACAATGTTCACGCATGGTTGCAACTACGGTTTTTTAAATCTGTCTCATTAATAACAATATGACTGAATACTTACAGCCTTTTCTTTCAGTGTCCACCGCCGTTTCATTGACCTGAAAAGTTTATGAATAAGCATAGACAACTCGCATAGTCTATTGTCAGAAATTCATCGTAGACTGTCGCAATAACAGCACAGAAATGTTGCGCTCATTTTTCATTTACTTATTAACTATTTCCCTTCATTTTGTCAGCTTGGATCACTGAGTAATGCCATTGACGTCTTATAAATCACACACAACTACACAATACTTTATTCGCACGTGCGTGCTGGTGCGCATCTTCGAGGTCACTGTAAGGATCCTGTGTACATTTCACACAGAGTACCCTAGACCGGTTTTCGAGTACAGCAAGTGGCTTGGCACGTGAGTCATCCTTTCCTATTGCCAAGCCTTTAGGGGAAGTGCACAACAACATGTGTTGGCCTGCGATAAGAAACAGGTTCAGCAAGCCCTAGACTCTGCTACTGTACTTCCACTACGCGTGGACAGAATGACGTAACCGGCATATCCTGCTACGGCCGTTCAAAACACATTAGGTCCTGAAATATTTGGCTCAGTTATGGGCAAACTGATAGGACAAGATAAAAAGTACATAGCATATATTGTGAGATGTCGTTTTCTTTGCCGACTACCTTAATATCTGCACGTATACACCTAACACCCTGTGTATATATATATATGTGTGTGTGTGTGTGTGTGTGTGTGTCTGTATATTCGTCCCTTCCCCCTCCTCTAGCAAACTAACAAATCTGCAAATGTTCAAAAATTAGGAGAGCTGAAAGAAACATTGGTTATCATGTGAGGTACATTTTTATATTTAATGAATGGTTTTATGTGTTAGTCATACAGAACGAGCTGCAGTTGTGAGACTTTGTCAGAGGTTATTTTATTTATTTATTTATTTATTTATTTATTTATTTATTTATTTATTTATTTATTTATTTATTTATTTATTTATTTATTTATTTATTTATTTATTTATTTATTTATTTACTCGTATGGTGATTATTACAACAAATTGATAAGTCCAGGTCCAAGTTTTTGAGCCGCTCTACAGCACATTTTGAAAGATGAAACAGGTCGCTGGGGCTTTCGGATTAGTCATGAAGAGGGCATCACAGGATGACATGGTCCATGGTTTTCTCCTCTTCACAGCATTCACACATTGAGGAATCCATCCAACCCCACTTATAGCGTTGGAAATTGCAGTGTCCATGCCCAGTTCTCAATCTGTTGAGGCGACACAATAGGATTCTTGGGTGGTCAAATCCCTTCATTTTCCGAGTTGGATTCAGCTTATGGGCATTAGTTCCAGATGTTGAATTCGGCCACTCATCCCGCCAGCTCTGGTTTAAATTAAAATTATCCCTCGAGTATCGGCCGGCCAGTACGCTTGCTGGTCTCCTAGATCGAAGTCGTTGCGGCGATGGGTAACAAAGTTCCAGGAAATGGCCAGATCTTCTTTGCTTCTCTCAGCAGAGCTTCCTCTCTCCTCAGGTGGGATGTTGGGATATGACTAAGTGCGGGTAACCAGTGGCGAGGTACTGACTTTACAGTCCTAGTTAGGCAGCGCATGGTATCATTCAACTTAGTATCCACTTTATGCACATGTGCACTTTCCAGCCATACCAGGGCACAATATTCCGCTGCAGAGTAGACAAGACTGATACTCGTTTATCGTAAGCAGTCAGCCGAAGCTCCCCAGGAGTTGTCACAAAGCTTGTGCACGATATTACTCCTTGTAGCGATTTTGTGATAGAGCTTGGAGAAATGTTCTTTGTACCTGAGAATGTTGTCCAGGGTGACTCTTAGATATTTCGGGAACGGGTGGTACTTTGGTTTTTCACCGAGGAATAAAACAGAACCTCGGTATTAGAAGTACTTGGGATCAATATCTAAGACTTGAAGAATGTTGCCATTTTGTCCAAGTTTCCTGAAAGAATAACGTCTCCATCCTCAAAATTTCTGCTTTGAGCTACCAGTGCAATATCGTCTGCATAGATGAACTTAGTAGCTGTGGTTGATGGTAAGTCATGGATGTAGAGGTTGAAGTGGACTGGAGCCATTACTGATCCTGTGGCAGACCGTTACTTAATTTCCTTTTGCGACTTTTAGGAACACCTAGGAAAACTATAAACTCTCTCTTACAGAGCATGATGGAAATTAGTTTTGCATTATATAAATAATACAATTCTAAACCAAAATATCAGAACTACAGATTCCCTAGTTTGTCACTTTTGCTAGTTTGCCATAGTAGGGACGATGTGGGAGTGTGTATTTATTGGTCATCCTAAAATTAAATTAGACCGATAAAACGGTGTTTTATTCGTAGCAATATTTTGTATGTAACTTGAAGCTGGATTCATTGCACAGTACTATACAACATTTATTGCACATTGTACGGACAGTTAAAGAATTCTTTTCTTCAGCATATCTGTATTCTCTCTTTCGTTGAGTACTAACCGAAAGATAATCAAGCCTGTCATAAAATAGTTTATCTAACACTCTGGCATTTAACCTTGATGTCCATGGTCATCCGGCGCCTTGTAGAGCTGTCCCAAATTTGTTTTCTTTCTCCGTTTACTGTCCACGTTTGGCTTTTCCCTCGGACTCGGAGAGGAATCCCACCTCTACCGTCTAAAGGGAAGTGTTCTGTAGCGTTAGATTTTGGGTTTGGGATTCAACTTTGAGGGATGACCAGTACCTCTTCCATGCGGCCTCACCTGCTATGCTGAACAATCAAACCGGAGATTCCGGGGGTGGAAGATAATCACAGTAACCACTGCACCACAGAGGCTGACTCCCAAATATACACACGTCAAACATATTTTTAATCACCGCTGTGTGTCATTTAACTCTGTTGCTATCTTTTCCTGTCCTTTGCAGACCGGTAAAACGACCGTTAGAAGGTTTGTGAACATTCTCACACTTCCATGTACTCCAACCCACGTGCAGAACGACACATTTAAATGGAAATCAGTAATATGTTGAGGTTGTAGCACTAGTGTGGAAATATTAGAGGTGTGTTCTAAGCAGTAGAGTGAGCGTCTAGGATGGCACGACTTGAAAGGTGGACATGTCAACGTGTACGCATAATCACGCAATGCCGTCATGTTGAATAATGATATTCAGACAGCCACAAGTCGCAGGTTTCAATTGTGAGATCCAGATTGCACGAGGCACAACTTCACTCACGTAGTCCGCGGCACAATCCTGCTCTGAAACCTAGACAACATGAGGAGCATTAGAGATGGGCCATATATTATGTTCAATGTTCTCTTCAGTATTGGCATGAAATCTTATTCCCCGAAGAGTGTTGGATAAACTATGTTTCCGACGATCGTCGCCAACGTGTTTGGGATCCGGTAACAGACACACAGTCCAGCCTTTGTTTCTTGGCCTGATCTCACACTGGGGGAGACAACGGTAAAGCCATATGTCAATAATCTAGATGCTAGTGTCATAGTTATTGAGTCACCAAATTTCAACGATATGACTAGGGATTGGAAGCTGAGGAAAAATCCTTCTTTTCTCGAGTGCACGAAGACGAGGCACAACAAAATTTATGTTCATTCTGGGTTAATGCAGGCCAGAATGTGAGTTTTTATTTGTTCCTTTTTGCCTTTTCTTCGGAGTTTTTGGCTTATACGTCACTTATAGCCTTTTATGGGGTTTTAACGGCATTCATTTTGGCCAATACACCTTCTCTCGCCTGCATCCGAACTGCCCGTTCTCAATTAGGATAATTAATTCATTTTTTTGCTATTTGCTTTACGTCGCACCGACACAGATATGCCTTATGGCAACGATGGGATAGGAAAGGCCTAGGAATTGGAAGGAAGCGGCCGTGGCCTTAATTAAGGTACAGCCCCGGCATTTGCCTGGTGTGAAAATAGGAAACCACGGAAAACCATCTTCAGGGCTGCTGACAGTGGGGCTCGAACCAACTATCTCCCGATTACTGGGTACTGGCCGCACTTAAGCGACTGCAGCTAGGGAGCTCGGTGATAATTAATTCATCCATCCAATTCTTGCAGTAGTCAGAGAGAGAGAGAGAGAGAATGAAAGAGAAAACCAGGGGTGTTAAATTATGTGCAAGGTAAGTAAAATATGGAAAGGAGAAAATTTTGATGTGAGTGTTTATGAAGAAAAACTTTCCACTCGCTTCACGTATGAACCCTTAACATCCGTTGATGTGGAGTGAAGTTTCTCGATGTTTCGCAACGTGAAAACTGACGATCCTTTACATCTAAGAACCTGGAGATGACTACTGCAAAGCCAACTGACCTAAGGTTACCGAATTCTATTTTCTGTAACCCTACTGTGTTGAAGGCAAATATGATTTCAGTTATGCTAATTTCAATTTCTTTCTCAAGAATGTCCATTGCAGGTTCGCTGAATTCATTGTAGGAGGGACAACATTTCGTTCTAAGTTCTGCAAGTACATTTTAATCAACGCGAAATTGCTTCTTTAAATCATGTTAATCTAAAATATATAATGTCTGAAATAAATATTATTTCACTCATATTTTCGCGCTGTACAGTATATTGCATTTTGAACATTATGTTCCTTCATTTAATATGCAATGAAAACTAAAGTTATGAATAATATTGAATCGTATTTTTACGTTTCTTGCTAGTATTAGTTTCTTTTTTTATTTTTTAGGTCAGTTTACATTTATGTTTTAGGCAATATATAGGTCTTCAACTCCCGAGCTCTAGATACGACAGATCAGCATTCTGGAGATGAGGATGATAGAGGTCTTATAGTTAATCTCACTAGTCCGCAGTTGAACCTGAAAGTAGAATTATTCCTTAATCAAAATTAATGAGTTGTCTCTTGTCACATATACAACAAATACGAGTAATAAGAACACTATTCCACTGACTTCATCTCGTCAAATCAAATGATATCTTCAACGTCAGACCTCGGCTTGAAAATGTCTATTAGATTGAAGGCGATATGCAAAATTCAATCATTTTCCAGACCTAATTGTCAGAAATGTATGGAAATGGTCAGTTTAGAAATTTTCGAATGTTTTGTGGACAATGAAGTAACAGAATTTCTTGTAGGGTCAGTGACAAATGGCACGCCATTTCGTAATGATCCTGACCGTAGGATATCCGTTGAGGAAATGTAAGGTCATTGCCATTCTTATAGAATAACCCCCTGTCAGGCAAAAACTAGTATCGCTATTATCAAAAGGGTACGATAATTTATATGATCTATGGCTCCATGAGTAGACACAGATTCAAGAAAATAGTAAAAATTTACAAACTCCGCTGTGAAGATTAAACAAATATCAAAGATATAAAAATTAAAAACGCATACCTCGATGGATAGCCTAAAATCGACAAAATCAAAAATCACCTCTGATCTGCATGTAGGGCTGTCACCCAGGTAGTATATTTCCTATTGTTTATCGAGTTTTCTCTCAAATGTTTTCAAAGAAATTGGAAATTTAACAAACACTTCCCTTGGTAAATTAATTTTATCCTTAATTTCTCTTCTTCTAAGCGGAAATTTTTCTCATGTTTACTGCTAATGGACAGGTTAATTTTCATATTATGACCTCAGTAAATCTAAAAAATTCATTTAAGTGTATTCGTGTATTATGTAGTGTCGCTCTAGGCCATCTCACTACGACACAGACCACTAAATTGAGCAGCAGACTGCTTACTCTCAACTTTCTCCTGTCCAAACTTTGCAACATACATTGGTAACACTACCCTTTTGTTGAAAATCACCGAGAACATATTGTGCTGATTTCCTTAGATATTTTTCAGTTTCCAAGTGAAGTAATCCTGATAAGGGACCCATACACTGGAATCAAACTCTATGTGGAATCTATATGCGCCCTATTATTTACATCCTTACTGCAACGCTTAAACACCTTCATAACCCTTCGAAGTTCCATACGCGTTATTTACAACGTCGTTGATGTGATACCCTCAATGGAGATTTACAATTAACTGAAATTTTTTTTTTGCTAATTGCTTTACGTAGCACCGAAACAGATAGGTCTTATGGCGACAATGGGACAGGAAAGGGCTAGGAGTGGAAAGGAAGCGGCCGTGGCCTTAATTAAGGTTTGCCTGGTGTGAAAATGGGAAACCACGGAAAACCATTTTCAGGGCTGCCGACAGTGGGGTTCGAACCTACTATATCCCGAATACTGGTGAACTATTATTATTATTATCACTATTGTTATTATCACTTAATCCGTTTAACCTTCAGGGTTGCTTTTTCCTTTGGACTCAGCAAGGGATCACACCTCTACCGCTTAAAGGGTAGTGTCCTGAAGCGTGAGATTTTGAGTCGGTGAAACAATGTTGTGGAGGACCGGTACCTTGCCTAGTTGGCCTCACCTATTATCCTAACTGAACAGGGGCCCTGTGGGGGATGGGAAAATTGGAGGGGATGGGCAAGGAAGAGGGAAGGAAGTAGCCGTGGCCTTAAGTTAGGCACCGTCACAGCATTTGCTTGGAGCAGTGGGAGACCACGAAATACCACTTCGACTATGGTTGACATCAAATAAAAATGTATGTAGGGGAAGGGGTGCAAGATGGGGACGCTAAGGAAAAAGTAGTTCAGGTGCGTTATACATGTTGATAATATGTTCATAAATAGTTACATTTTGTTGCGTCACTATCTGTTTCTCATAGTGCGCTAAAATAGTTTTTGAAAAGTTAAACACAAAAACTCCACACACAAAAAATCGTGCATACTACTACACCCTTCCGGGCTTCGAATGGATGACCCACGCATAAGAATGCCTCCACGTAACGGGGTAAACACCTACGGATGAGATGGATTGAAGAACGGGTCGAATTGCTTCACGAGCTTCGAACCGCTTCCCTTCCTACTTTCTGTGCCGGCCCGGCAGCCTGAGCACTTGGGGGAGTGGTACGTTCGAAAGAAAGACAAAAAAAACAAATACTTAAGATGGAGCCTTATGTCTATAATATGAAAGTAGGATCTCTGGGTTCAAATGCCTAGTGGATACTGCTGAGCACTGCTACAAATGACAAGAATCATAAAATAGGGGTTACGAATACGAATTTATTCAAATATGACATATTAAAGACGTTGACACAGCTCTATACAATGAAAAATCCACATATGGGAGGAAAATAAAATAATGATCCCTTTAAAATATGAATCGCCCATGGGCGTCGTCTGCATAACGGTATGATTGAGGTTTTGCGATTTGCTATCGTTCATCTTTCCTCATTAGTTCAGACCGTTCATGAATTTTTTATATTATTCTGTCGATCACACCGTGAGATGATCTGATGTCCCTATCCACAAATTACTTGTTGTTCTTAGCACGAACATAACCGGGGCCTACGCTACATAATTATCATATTAAAAGAAACATTTACATGATACACAAACAAACACACATACCATTTAGCTAAACCCCGGACTCCTCATCTATCACCAAGACCACACAACGTGCACATAGGTTCTGTTTGAACTCAAAAATATATGCACATAATTACGAAACATACACTGATATATGGATATATACACTTCATGCACAAAGGAGAGCCATTCCTAGAAAGAAACAGCATGGTTATCAATGTCTCCGGCCCAAGGCGCACGCCTGGAGCAGCTCGCTCAAGGGCGCCATCATAATCCGGAGTCGAACTGGCCGACTCCCGACCGAGAGGTACTGTGGGTTTCTGTAGATCCCTAAAATAGCTCTAGTCTCATATCACCGGATATCTGGGGGAGGTCCCTACTCATTTATTAAATACCTTAAAAAAATCACCGTGATATTATCATTATACAAGTATTCTTAGCTAAGCCATTTAAACCAAACAGAAGAGCGCGAGGTTGACCCAGGGCTCCAAGTCTTAACACAATGGTATAAAGGGATTCCTCTGTCACGAGGGCGAGAGCCAGACATTCACAAAAAAAAAAAAAAAAAGGAAGGGCGGCCATTCTCTTCGCACGGCCATTTCTCATTCATTGGCCACGCCAGACTCTTCTCTCCCTCACACGTCTACCCTCTCATCTCGGGGACACATATCCATGGCCCACTTCATTTGTTTATTCATATTATCGTGGAATTCCCCTGAAATACTCTTTTATTCTCTCCCTTCTCATGATTAACGCTGAACGTCGACTGTGGGCACGATCACTTCTAACTCATCTCATCGGAAATTCCTCGGGCATTCGGCCCTCTCACTACGTCTCATATCGCGTATCTTCTTCCCTTGGGCATAGGGCTCTCATGACCCCTTCAGTCCACCTCTTCACACTCCTCGCTCCTACCACAGGAAATATACGTATATTTAAATCTTCTGACCAAAGATTAGGGACTCCTGCCTCTGGGCCTCACCCCGGCTATAGATAAAAAAAACACTCCAAACCATTCTGGCCAATTACTCAAAAATCACGGGAGACTTGCACATGGTTCCTCACACCTACCTAAATAACACACCATATACCTCTCTCGGTCGGGATTTCTTCTTTCTTGCTGTACATGCACTGATTATATGTGTAAGCTAGGCATGCATTGACTGACTGACCCATGAGTTTCCCCGGCATATACGACAGCCACGTGGGACAGTAACTACCAACATTTTGACATGGTTTTCCCTGCTCGCCAGCACTATTGTTCCAACCACCCCTAAGGGAAACTCAAATATTCTCCTAACCTTGTTCCCGTATTTGCTAGGACATTCTACATATTACTAAAAATATAACCCTCACGATAAGCTAATCATTAAGAAAAAATGAGTCGTCCGGGAATTTAGCTCCCCTGAATTTACTTCAACTATCTAAAGATCAATAAAATTTCCGTATAGGACATGCATTATCTTACAACATTTTGATATTTACAAAGAAAGCTAATCCTATCCCCCGGTTATGTGACATGCTTAGAAATTAGATTTGGACATCACTCATCTGTTTGGTGGCCGTTGTTTCTCCTTCCACGGGAGACCCATGGTGGAGCTTTTGTGCCGCATGGCTCCGCGGTTGGCGGCGGGCGTGCAGTCCTTCATCCCTGGTCCATACAAGTCCGACATCCTGGGGAACTCGTTCACAGCTGAAATCTTACAGTAATCCAAATGGGTGACACTTTACACTCGTCACACGGCCTCTATTTCAGAGTTTACACCACGAATAAGACGGTCTTTCAAATCACGGCGGGCGCGTTCACAGCAGGGATCGGGTGGCCCACGAGACTCGAGCCCCCTGATTCAGAGTAACACTTTGGGTAATACCAAATTATGAATTTCACTGACTCATTAAAGCCGGCACTGTCTCAGCCGTATTCTGCTACTTGTTAGTAAATTATGCTCGCGGATTAACTAGTTTGACACGCAGCACAGAGACAATTCACCTAGGCTCGTTTGGCCTCCCGTTCACTTCACAAAGGCTTAGTACTACACAGCACTTTCAGTAAGCGGTCAAGGGTTTCGGACTGTAAACTGGAGCACCGCGAGACACAGTGTCCGTATCAACGACCCGCAAAGAACAACTGTCCCCTGTGATGGCCAGCCCGGCCTATATTATCTTGCCCGCCGGAAGCCTGGGGGCGTAAACGTTCACGGTTCATTAGGAACAAGAGCTCCTTTCATACCAAGAACTGAAGACATTTAAATAGTGCATCTTGTAGCCCTCAGTCTCCTCTTTCATTTGAGCAAGGCGTGCTGGACCTACGATCGGCAGTTTTTATGCAATTTGCTTCCCGCCTTTGATTAATTCATAGCGTCCTTTGGGGGGTGGAGTCATCTTTTGAGCGCGACTCTTAGCTTGGGTGACGCTCTTGTATTCACATGTGTTAGCGATATATTACATCTGGACAGCTGGTGACCTCATTTCTTCCCCTGAATAAGTTATTACATATTTCTAGTCTGGGAAACGCAGAAAATTCCGCTCTACTCAATGGTGCGACTCACATAATTTTCCTATGTCTGGATCAAAAATATCATCCCATTTTTACGCGCCAAAATCCGACGTTGGCACCCGTGACACGTGCATAAAAAACCGGAAGTTCCTTATGTTAGTTTGGAACTCTGGGAAGCTAAGCCACACCTCGGGGCGTCCTCTTCTATCTCTCTCTGCAAGTTGAGAGGGCATTTCCGTGGGGGCTTGGCTCTTGCTCTGTCTTCCCTTTGTTTTGCAGGCGCTCTTTCGCGGGTTCCGTTCTGGCCGGACGCCGCTCGATCCCCATCGCCCATACTGCTACCAATGACGCGACCTTTAGGAATAATTTTAATGGAGTAGAAAGGCACATATCATTCCCATGAGCTGTACAGGACACTGTACGGTTTCACTACCAATGCCCCGTCTTGCCTCACATATGGGGCAAGACGTGGTGGAGGTTTCTATGTCTCCATGGTGCTGCCACTGGCCTGGAAACTTGCATTTTTCAGTAAAAATTATACTAAAATTTGAATCTATTCCCATAACCTCGAATTACTAATATCAACGTAAAGTATCACACCATAATAAACCATCATAAGGCTCGCAGATGGCATAATGGGCAAAAATACAATTTAAATTCATTTTAATGGTAAAAATGCATGGATTTTTAAATGACCGATTTTTTCGTGTGACCTCCTGAGAGGCCATGTGCAGGTCTTTAAAGTCGACTCCCGTGGGCGGCCTGCGGGTCGGGATGAGAGATGGAATGGATGAAGATGAATGAAACTGGGCAAGGGTGTCGAAGGAAGTGGTCGTGGACTGTCAGAAGGTACCGTCCCAGCATTTGACTGGTGTTGAAAATGGGAAACCATGGAAAACCATTTCAAGGACGGCCGAAGGTGAGGCTCGAACCCACGCGTCTACCGAGTCAGCAGAGAGCTAGGCCCCATGACCTATCGCTGCGCTTTAGCCAGTGTAGCCACTGCTGTCGGTAATGACTGATTGAGAAATCCACTACCCTTTGCACTCAGTATTTGGTCCCTTGGCCTATAACAGGGGGCATAATTTATAAAAATGTAATATGTCTAGAAATTATATAAGTACCTATAGGGGAAATACTATTTGTCCCAAAGGGCAAGATTAGGGGACGTCCCCATCTTGCCCCAAATGTTATACTGAGACTAACGGAATAAAAATATCTTCATTTATTTATGAATTACCTCCACAAGCTCAATATATATATACATTAATGTACAGTCTAATGGATGGTGTTCAAGAACAAATGTATTCCAATTCCAGCTTACCTAATCAAAGTCCAAAGGATACATAATATGTATAAGATCACAGGGGTGAGAAACAGTAAAAAGGCCACTCCAAGCATCCAGACGGCTCACACTGACTAGAAGTCGTACAAACTGTGTAACCTTCATCTGCCCTTCAAGCTATTTCCATTTTCAGGAGAGTGGCAGCACCATGGAGACAAGGAAACCCCTACCCCGTCTTGCCCCGTGTCCCCATCTTGCCCCCCCCCCCTTCCCGTACACTATAACTGAAGTTATATTATTATTATTATTATTATTATTATTATTATTATTATTATTATTATTATTATTATTATTATTATTATTATTATTATTATTATTATTATTATTATTATTATTATCCGAATCATTGGATGAATGGTCAGCGTTGAGTCCTTCGGTTCACAGGGTCCTGGGTTTGATTTCCGGCCGAGTCGGTGATTTTAATCTCGTGTGATTAATACTTCTGGCTCGGGAACTGGATTTTTGTGTTCTTGCCAACACTTTCCTCTTCATATTCAGACAACACATTACACTACTAACCACCACAGAAACATGGAATAGTGATTACATATCTCCAACTATGGTTGGCGTCAGGAAGAGCACCCGGCCGTGAAACAGAGCCAAATGTACATGTGCAATACAGTTCGCACCCTTGACTCCACAGGTGTGGGAAAGGCGGTAGATGAAGAACATTATTATCATAGTTATTTGTAACAGTTTTTGTGTTATATTGCTGTTTGAAAGTATTTAGCTGTACAGGAATTTCGGAGTGTGTTTTAAGGGATAGTTACAAACTAGAACAATAAATTTATATTTTAAGTGCTACGAGGAATATTATTTTGAATCAAAATATCTTCCGAACGATCTGACACAATACCAAATGACCTAAAACTAACTTCACGCGTTATGTAATCTTCGAATAGGGAAGAATAATACATGAGAATATATGATGCTGCTGTTACTATGGTTACAAACTTGCCGACCAATAACTGTGACAACATAAAACACCACACCATCAAATACATTCACATATTCCATTTCAGTCTCCTCGTGAGAATGAAGCTGAAGGTGAGATTGAACATCAATGTCAGTGCGTATTAGACTTTATCTTCCATGTTGCAAGAAGGTAATCCCCCAGCTGTAAATTTTTCTGACATTTGAGTTTAACGTTACTAAAGTGAGAACGTGTATTCTTGGCTTTCTATTGAATCTCCATTGTGAACAACCAGCAGCAAGGAGAATCGTACTCTTGACACCTCACTAGATCACAGTTTAAGGAGCGCTGTAGCCTGCACGCGGAAGGAATTCAAAGTTGAATGGTTAGGAAGGAAGGATTGTACACTGTACTAGATATCAATGTATGTAGTATTATCTCATATAAGTCATATATTTACTTCAATGAATCATTTGCGTTGAAATTTGCTAACAAAAGTCGAATAAAATTTATGTTCTAGAGGATGGTGTACTTTTCAATCAATCAATCAATCAATCAATCAATCAATCAATCAATCAATCAATCAATCAATCAATCAATCAATCAATCAATCAATCAATCAATCAATCAATCAATCAATCAATCAATCAATCAATCAATCAATCAATCAATCAATCAATCAATCAATCAATCAATCAATCAATCAAGTAAGCAAGCAAGCAAGCAATCATTTGCTTTTAGGGTTGTCACCCAGGTGGTAGATTCCCTATCCTTTGCTTCCACTTTCCTGTGTCAGTCTTCAACTTTTCATCTGTCCTATCTGACCTCCATTGGTCAACCCTTGATCTTTTCCGACCCCGACGGTATTAGTTGTGCGAATCCTAAGAATTATTTCATGTTCACGCCTTTCGTGGCCCTTGTTATTCTTCGGCGGATACCTTCTTTTTCGAAATGACAGACCCCTTCAATTTTCTCTCTCTGATTAGTATTAACACGTTGAGTGCCGAGCCGATTGTAGCACACTATTCCACGGGTGCCAAGCATGTTTTTGAATTGCATTCCGCTGGTGCCAAAGCAATTGTAAGCGTTGTAGTCTGTTTATATAATCTTGGGATGTATTTATATGATGTACTAAGTTAATTTTATCTCACCATACCATGGTCATGTGTGACGCCATATGGTGTCACATCAATTTTTAGGAAAGATAAAATATAGCGTGACGCCATATGGCGTCACAGAATTTTTGGTCATGGAATGTGCAATACGAATTTCAAATACGGGATATTTATTTGCTAATTCAAATTAACGCAATATTGATTAAAACCTAGTAAAATGCAAAACAAGTACTTATATTACATTACATATTGTTGTGAACAGTTTTCTGATAACTCTAAACAATGAAAATATGCGTCTCGGCACGCCCGAGTTCTTGTTACTCGTTGTAATTTTTCAAACCTTATTGGCATCGTTGTTCTAACATCGTCCATTGTACACTTGTTTCATGTGCTATTTTCATATTTACGTTTTGCACATCTGATCGGGAAGTTAAGGGGAACGCGCTAACTATACGCTACCTGGCTGCTAGCGCAGCTTGACGCAGCCTGGTTGGTTCATGTCCGCTGCTACGTTCCTCCCTACCTCTCCGCCATACCCCGATACTCCCGCGGCAGTTCTAATTTTATGACTTTATTTGTTCAATTTTGTCGTTGAAACTTGCGCCGGGTACATGCAGTTTTCACCTTAGCATTCTACTGCCTCCCACGAACATTCTTACCAAATTTCAACCGAATCCGAGTGTAACACATGTATGTGTTCCCTCGTAAGATTATTACCAATATCTTCCATTTTTTATATTTTTGCACAACTATATAAAGTGAGTGATAATACGTACGTAAACGAGGAATAAACAATGCCTGGCGCGCTTTCACCTGTGACAATGACCACTGGCCAGTCAGTGGCTTCGGAAGAATACTGTGGCGCCACATGATAGCATAGAGTAAAAATACATAGGTGGAATAGAACCTGAAGTTCGCCCTTTCACGTAGCACCAATTTTACGCGCATAGATGTCACAGGTGATTATCTATGGTGGATCGCCTGAAACTCAACTGTGCCGCCATATGGCGTCACGCCAACTCTGTTTTCAAGAACGGTGTGCCGCCATATGGCGTCACGCCATCTCAAATTTGAAGACCACCGTGACGCCATATGGCGGCACGTGGCACCCAACGTGTTAATAGAAGATGTTTGCCCAGTTGTACTTCCTCTTAAAACAATTATCACCACCAGCATCACCACCACCAGAGGGAAAATACCCTTGCATTTTGAAAATTTACGTAGAAGGCTTGGACTAAGACACACTTTGACTAATGAACTGAATCTACACGATTTAATAAAGATTTATAACGATCATGGTCTACATACGAAGAACGACATTTATGGCTAGATTGGAGTTTTATTATGTCATTATAGCATATTACATAAATCAAACTATATTAAGTTAACAATATCGTCTTAAATTATACGTGCTCCAGATCGTCTCTTTTGAACACCAACTCATAAGAATAGAATACACTACTCCCATCCCCTAGTTCCGGATCGCCTGGAACTGGGGAGAGAGTAATTATTTATTGCAATTCATCTTATTCTGATCCATGAATGCTTTTCTTATTACATTTATCTGCTACTACCTTAAACATTACACATGCACCAAATTACTATTTCCACCTACCGGTAATCTCTAAACTGTAGTTTTATAGAAAAAGGAAATTATTTATTTTTGTCCTAGGCATTAAAAGTGTTTTATTGTCAAGAACTACATGTATTTTATCCTTATTATTAATTGGCCCGAGTGTTTGTTTGTTACGAGTCCGAACAGATTTCTCCTTAGCTTGCAAGAGAGATTGTGAATTCTCGACCTACAGCTACGGAATTCCAGCAGCTGAGGGAGAAACATTTCTTCTATTGCTATCTAAGCAGATTCACATGTAATTTAACACATTAACAGTGACAACTAGTAAACAACCATACTTTTAGTTAGTGCTGTTCTTTTTCGTTTCCTCTTACCACATACGTCATAAAATACAAAATAAATTCCTATTCGTCCTGGTGTGATACATTCTTTGTTTAACAATTGCGTAGAATTATTTCTATTTTTGATGTATATTCACCACCCAAATATGTAATTCTAAGTGCATCAGTTCCCCTACATACTCTCAATAGGCGAGCCTCTTCCATTACTTCTCCATGGAATAAACAATGATTTTCATTATGTTTCCCTCTCAGCCGGTTATTTTTTTATACATTCCCATTAGCCCCCACAGCACACCTCTTAGTTCTATATTTGGGAACCTTTCTTTCCTTACTGACATATTTTGGATAATTTTACATAATTCCGATAATGTTATCAGCCCACATTCATTTATAGGAAGGCGAGCTAGGGATTGGAACAACTTACCAAGGGAGATGTTATTTAATTCATATACAATTTAACACATTAACAGTGACAACAAAAATACAACCACACTTTTAGTTAGTGCTATTCTTATTTCATTTCCTCTTGCCGTTTAGTTCTTAAAACGCAGAAAACTTTGCTATTCGTCCTGATGTGATTGATTCTTTTCTAATCTTTATCAGTTTAGGCAATCTCCAATTATGGGGAAAGTAAAATAAAGAATTTAGTCCAAATAACGCAGTTTTAGAGGCGTATACAGTTTGTTCTGGGTGGGAGAAACCAAACTAGCCCACAAAATATTTACAATGGGACTGACGCGAGATTGACGCTTGTTAATTAAAATCTCAGAAGGTGCTGGAAATGACCTCATCTGAAGAAATGAAAAACTGAGGATGCTAAAGTCCTGACTCCAATTCACTCAGAAACCACCGGCAGAACTCAACACGCGAAGGTTCGTCTGCACGCTTTAACGCATGCACAGCAGTAAATTTGTAAGGATACAGAAGCAGGTCCTTTTCAATAATATTCCGATACGACGGTCTCTTAATTCGCACTTGCACAGATAAAAGGCGTTGAGACTTCACCGAATATCGTTCCAGGATTTCCTTCACTCAAGCAATGTTTTATAGTGTTCGAACTCTTTACGGCGAGTTACGGCTTTTATTTGCTACAAGAGCCCGTTTCACAAAATTTTGACACTACGTTTTGTTCTGCAGACTTTACCGGAGATTTTGCCAGAACACGTCCAGTCTTAATCTCTTGAGCAAACAGTTCCGCACCATGAATTGTGCCTCGCATAACACTCGACGGTAAACAGGCGCTGTTTTATTGTGCGCACCATTTTGTGTTACATTCAACTGGTCATTAAGCGCGTTTGCCCCTCTCGCACGTAATGGCACAGCGGCGTACTCGGGACAGAGCAAGCGGGAGATGCGCACGCGTAGAAAGGTGACAGCAACCAATTGTGCACCGAAAGTACGATTTCCAGCATTTCATGTAATGGGCAATTCTCCTTTTCATTAAGAAGTGTCAATTCCGCGTCCGTCTTATAAATGTTTCCGGGCCAGCACTACTTTTCCCATTCTGTATAACATTCTTACATAATTAACTAATTTCCTTACGGGGATCACTCTAAGCACCTACGTGTAAATAAAAGGAAATATCTTCAACAGGTTAATCACATACACGTTATTGTAAATAAAGGGTACAGAACTCTGCACATAGTGGCGAAGTTATTTAGAGGTTGTTATAAGGATGTTAAGGAGATGACATATAAGTCTGTGGTAAGATCCCAACTAGAGTATTGTTCCAGTGTATGGGTCCCTCGCCAGGATTACTTGATTCAAGAACTGGAAAGAAATCCAAAGGAAGGCAGATCCATTTGCACTGGGTGATTTCCGACAAAAGAGCAGCGTTACGAAATTGTTGCAAAGTTTGGACTGGGAAGACTTGGAAGAAAGGAGACGATTTGCACGACGAAGTGCTATGAAAAAATGAAATGGCGTATGGCTTTTAGTGCCGTGAGTGTCCGAGGAAAAGTTCGGCTCGCCAGATGCAGGTCTTTCGATCTGACACCAGTAGGCGACCTGCGCGTCGTGATGAGGATGAAATGATGACGAAGACGACACATATACTCAGTCCCCGTGCCAGCGAAATTAACCAATAAAGGTTACAATTCCCGACCCTGCCGGGAATCGAACCCGGGACCCCTGTGGCCAAAGGCCAGCTTGCTAACCATTTAGCCATGGAGTCGGACTGACGAAGTGCTATGTTCCCAGCTGTCAGTGGAGGGATAGCGAGGAATGACATTAGTAAGACGAATAAGTTTTAGTGGTGATTTTAAAAGTAGGAAACATCAAAATAAGAAGATAAAGTTGGAATTGAAGAGGAGAAATTGCGGCAAATATTCTCTTCTAAGAAGACGAGTTAGGGATTGGAAAAATTTACCAATAAAATTCCTAATTATTTGAAGCTATTTAAGGAAAGTCTAGGTAAACAGAACAGGTAGGGAATCTGCTGTTGCCCTAAATGCAGATCAGTGGTGACTGATACTGAACTATCACTGATTGTTTGTCCATGAAGTGTACTGTAATTTGAACTTAATATCGAATACAATACTCGTATCCATTTCATGAAAATTGAAATTTATTACGCTGGAGGTATATGAACGTGTTGTTAAACGAATAACACGTCAGGTTAGCCCGGTGCGGAAGTGAGTTTCACCAGCTTATGGCATGCCCCTGAGGTCTACTTCATGCTTGCCTGTGCACAACTTCGGAAGCATCCCCGATCAATTGTGGTCAGGTCACGCCACTAAAGCCAGTCAATAATCGATTAGTTACGTTAATTTGGTGCGAACTTCCACCAGGAAAACCGCGACCATCGTACGTCATGCATAGTGGTCGAGCTTCAATCAATATTGAATATCATAGTGTTTTATAGGCGACGAACCATCAGGTGGTGCAGAGCCGTCCAGTTTTTAAGTGATGGGCGAACTCCAGCAAAGACACATGCATTTGTGCTTTTATTATGCGATAACATTCCATAAAAATCACACATGAATTGTAATATAGTATTCGTAAACTTATATGAGATATGGTAGAGTAGGGAAATAAAATATAACTTTTGGCAGACCACATGCAACCGGGCGGTAGTAGGTTCGAATCCCACTGTCGGCAGCCCTGAAGATGGTTTTCCGTGGTATCCCATTTTCACACCAGGCAAATGCTGGGGCTGTACCTTCATTAATGCCACGGCCGATTCCTTTCAACTCCTAGGCCTATCCTATCCCATCGTCGCAATAAAACCTATCTACGTCGGTGCGACGTTAAGCCCCTAGCAAAAAAAGACCACATGCAAAGTAAATGGAAGTAAATACCCCGGAAAAATTATTATAAGGCTAGGAGTCGTACAGGGTATGCAGAAAAAATCCGAAACACCAATAGGTGATTTCTACATCCCGTAATTTCAGGCATTTATTTTGGCTGAAGTAGGCAGGTAAATAAGCACTTAAAAAATGCAGTAAAATAATTTAATGGGTGAGATTAAAAAAGGTAAACATTCCACTCGTAGCATTTTTCTGTAAACTAAGAAAATTGTTTTACTACAAAACTGTCACTCAGATCGTAAAACGTACCATTACATATTTGTTTGTATGTATATTAGTCACCATATTCGTTCGTTCGTAATCTGTTTTCCCTCCAGGGTCGGTTTTTCCCTCGGACTCAGCGAGGGATCCCACCTCTACCGCATGAAGGGCAGTGTCCTGGAGCTTCAGACTCTGGGTCTGGAGATACAACTGGGGAGGATGACCAGTACCTCGCCCAGGCGGCCTCACCTGCTATGCTGAACAGGGGGTTTGTGGGGGGGGGGTGGAAAGTTTGGAATCGATAGACAAGGAGGAGGGAAGGAAGCGGCCGTGGCCTTAAGTTAGGCACCATTCCGGCGTGGGAAACCACGGAAAACCTCTTCCAGGATGGCTGAGGAGGGAATCGAACCCACCTCTACTCAGTTGACCTCCCAAGGCTGAGTGGACCCCGTTCCAGCCCTCGTACCACTTTTCAAATTTCGTGGCAGAGCCGGAAATCGAACCCGGGCCTCCGGGGGTGACAGCTAATCACACTAACCACTATACCACAGAAGTCACCACATTACCAAGTAGTATTAATATTCTGGCTCCTGGAGCAGTTTAAAGTCAACGGAAACTTTTCCTTCTTTATCGCATTCGCCAACGGCCGTAGCCGTGTTGAAACACCGACTGCCGTGAGATCTGCGCAGTTAAGCACCATTTGGCGTGGTTAAGATTTGGATGGGTTGCCACGCGCTGTTGGTCGGGGGTAAGGGAATGGAGCAGCAAAATGGAACTGGCCACCCTACCGTACGTAAACTGCCGCTCAGGCACACCTCTATGGAGGTTCGGACCTGCCTTCGGGCAAAATACGCCCTTACCTTACCTTACATTATCTCACTGGGTTTGTAAATGCGAAGAAATCTACAAGAAATTATCTAATTTATACATTTATATTTTAATCAATATTATTACTTTTCACAACCACCAACATTTTTTAAATATTATTCATAACGTAAAACAATATTATTTTTGGTAGGCTATACTGTTTATTTCGTACGAAGAATGTCTAGTATGTCTTTTGTAACACTAGCCACTGTCATCATCGCCCGAACAAGCTAAAATGTTCTCATAAAACTGTTTGCACTTAGGCATATAGTGCATAACTTTCGCGACATCATCCAGTTTTTTCTTAATGAAAGCTTTTTCTTTTTTCCTCCTCTAAGCAGTCTAAAGCTCTCAGTAAGAAGGCTGCTAACGAACTCCTTAGCTGCAACATACTCTGGTCCCTCTAGCTTTAAAGTCAGGTGTTTGTACTTACTTATTTTAAATGATCCTTTTGAGCCTTGGATGAATTATTAGTCTTTTCTTAAAATGTGTAAGCCATTTTTTAGTAGTCCTTAATTTCTTAATTTAGTACTGTATGATCACAAAATAAAGGGCTGTGCTTTTGTCTATATGTGAATTTTATCATATTCTCCTAACGTTACAAATTAAAATTGGTCACAAGCTGGAATGTTTTCCTTTGAAAACTCACTCTGAACTTATACATATAATAGCGAAATAGAAATACATTCATTTTCCTTCTTTCCAATTTTTAATAATAATAATGCTATTTGCTTTACGTCCCACTAACAACATTTACGGTTTTCGGAGACGCCGAGGTGCAGGAAGTTTGCCCCGCAGGAGTTATTTTACGTGCCAGGAAATCTACCGACACGAGGCTGACATATTTGAGCACCTTCAAATATCACCGGAGTGAGCCAGGATCGAACCTGCCAAGTTGGGGTCAGAAGGCCAGCGCCTCAACCGTCTGAGCCACTCAGCCCGGCTCCACTTTTTTATGCGACTACCTATAAGCTACATAATGGCTATCTTAGTTAATTATGACAAAAATTTGGAATCTTTTCCTTTTTGTCCGCCTCTGTGGTGTAGTGGTTAGCGTGATTAGCTGCCACCCCCGGAGGTCCGGGTTCGATTCCCGGCTCTGCCACGAAATTTGAAAAGTGGTACGAGGGCTGGAACGGGGTCCACTCAGCCTCGGGAGGTCAACTGAGTAGAGGTGGGTTCGATTCCCACCTCAGCCATCCTCGAAGTGGTTTTCCGTGGTTTCCCACTTCTCCTCCAGGCAAATGCCGGGATGGTACCTCACTTAAGGCCACGGCCGCTTCCTTCCCTCTTCCTTGTCTATCCCTTCCAATCTTCCCATCCCTCCACAAGGCCCCTGTTCAGCATAGCAGGTGAGGCCGCCTGGGCGAGGTACTGGTCATTCTCCCCAGTTGTATCCCCGACCCAAGGTCTGAAACTCCAGGACACTGCCCTTGAGGCGGTAGAGGTGGGATTCCTCGCCGAGTCCGAGGGAAAAGCCAACCCTGGAGGGTAAACAGATTAAGATAGAAGAAGATCTTTTCCTTTTTAATCTCACCCATTCAATTAGCATAAACATTTAAAAAATGAGAAAAATGACAATTAAATAATAAAATTGTTGAACATAAGTTACTTAAGAGCCTCCGTGGCTCAGACGGCAGAGCGTCGGCCTCTCACCGCTGCATACCGTGTTTCAAATCCCGGTGTTGGACAAAGCGGAGGCGGGACAGGTTTTCCTCCGGGTACTCCGATTTTCCCTGTCCTCTTTCATTCCAGCAACACTCTCCATTATAATTTCATAGCGTTTATCACTCATTAATAAGTCACCATGGGAGTGGCGCCCCCATTGTAATAACAGCCTATGTATCGTCGTTGCCGGGACGAAACCTCCTATGTGTTAATATTTTTGGAGATATACTGACCCGCAGCACATACGTTATAAAGAGCGAGATTGCCTTGACATCTGGCACACGATATTGCACCTTAGATCACAGAACCTTACCGGGCAAAGTTCTAAGCTAAAATATTTCACATAGGAGGTTTTGTCCCGGCAACGACGATATGTTTCATTCAGTACATCCCTGACCCGGTCAATGACTGGAAAACAGGTTGTAGGTTTTCATTTTTCATAAGTTACTTAATACATATCCGCATCACACATTACTACTTAATCTTACATAGCAGCTACGGGACCATGCAACTCTCTCTATCAGTTGGCTTGTGGTGTGAGATGTTCTTTACAGATTTGTGTAATGTGAAATTACATTTAATGCAAATTTTTTCATCTATTAAATTCAATCAGTCATATACATTTAGAGCTTGCAGATTTCTTGAGTTGTTTATCCAGCAGTTTCTTAAACGTTTAAAAATCTTGCCAATTTATCGAACATTCTCCTTGATGAATTATTAAAATCGCTTACTCCTCGTCGTATGAAGGAATATTTGCCACAATTTGTCCTCTTCATTTCCAAATTTATCTTCATATTGTGATCTTCCCTATTTTAAAAGCTCCGCTCAACCCTATTCGTCATCTAGTGCCATTCGACGCCATCTCTCCACTGACAGCTCGGGACGTACCACTTAGTACATCACTTCATCTCCTTAATCCCAAGTCTTCCCATTCCAAATTGTGCAACATTTTCGTAACATTATTCCATTGTCAGAAATTACCCAGAACAAATCGTGCTGTTTTCCTTTGGATCATTTCCAGTTTTCGTATCAAGTTGTCCTGGTGTGTGTCCCATGCCCTGGAATTTTACTCTGATTGGGGTCTTGTCAGAGACTTACATGCCCTTTTTTTTACATTATTACTACAATCCCTAAATAATATCATAACCATGTGAAGATATCTGCAACCCTTCTTAACAACATCGTCAACAGGATTACCCAGTGAAGGTCATTCGTTGTATTAACAGCTATTTACTTTCGATGATCCCCTGAGGTAATATATCTCCATCAATACAGTACGTAAAAGTGAGAGCACTTTCCTTGTTAGTGAAACTTACAACCTTAATTTTCATCCCGTTCATCATCGTACCATTGTCCGCTGTCCACCTCACAACTTTGTCCAGGTATTGAGACTTTCTCTTTACTTTCAATAGAGTACATTCGAATTATATGATTAATTGTAATATGTAAAGAATGCCAGAAAATACCCATAAAAATCGGAAAAGGTAAAGAAGGGCAATAAATGATCAAATAGGAGACGAAGGCGAAAGTATGCAAAAAGAGGCACTGCTCTTACGGAAACATTTCAATATATCCACCAAGCTTAAAAGAAAGGCATGTTGCTTCACTTCTTGGCTCTAGTGATTACCAACCGCTGAAACATACTGGAGAAATGGACGTTAACATGATATAGTCCCGATAATTCAGTCACATGAATGCAGAGAGCAAAGAAAGGCACGACGGTTCACAATACTCTCTTGAATCAGATGTTCTTGTGGAGAGGGACTCGAGTGTGCTGAGGGTGGCGAAAGGAACAGTTGTACCGAGATAAATGTGCAGAATTATTAATCGCTCGCATGGCTAATTATTGAATATGGAACTGTACTATAGGACACTTACCAAACAGACCTCATCAGTGAACTAGAACTGGAAGAGCGAGTGCACTACTAATGGATCTGAACTTCAATAGTACATCTAGCCGTTCTGAGTATCTCAAGAAATAGAGCGCTGGCCTTCTGTGCCCAACTTGGCAGGTGTGACCCTGGCTCAGTGCGGTGATATTTGAAGATGCTCAATTATGTCACCCTAATGTCGATAGATTTGCTGGCACTTAAATTAACTCTGGCAGGACAAACTTTCGGCACTTCAGAAGCTCAGAAACAAAAAATTAATATTATTATTTTAAATAATACATTATTGTTTATATTATTTGTTCACCATATATGACACAGACTTTATGGACTGTCAAGTGAAAAACGCAAGACGCAAGTACATTAGATGCTTCAAAGACTCTCTAAGATAATATGTACACATACAGTATTTACACTCGTATAGTAATTCATTCACTCAGTAACACTTAAATTCAATTTCACTCTTGTTAATGTACATACACATGCTTACGACTTCATTTTTTAACATTTTTGTAAACTGCGTTAAAGGCAAGGATTTTATTTTCGGCGGTAGTCCATTCCAGAGTCATGAGGAGCGGTCGTAGAAACCTGAGTGGTAGGGGCTGGTACGGGAAAATGGCGACAAAATGTTAACGCCTCTGCGGACCGAGCGAGTGGATAGGAAATGGCGAATGAAAGGGATCAAGTTTAATGGAGCCGGCGAGGGATATTCGCAGGAAGGTAAAGTTGGTTCTTTAGACAATAATTTATATTGAAGAGAGGTTAGCCGAATGAAGATGGGAGCAGTAAGTTGTTATCCTTTCCGCACGACGCTGTATTCTCTGAAGCTTATTCTGATTTGCGACTGCGCTGGGACCCCTGGCAGGGAAACCTTAGGTTAATATGTGTCTGACGTTAATGAAATAAGGCTGTTCGTAGGTCCCCTGATTTGAATACTTGTAGGTTTATGCTAAGAAATCCCATAATTTTAACCGCCTTTCGAATTGCCTCCTACTTCTGCAGATTCGATTTCAAATCCCTAGGAGCAATGATTCTTAAAAGTTGAATATATCAGTGATGTCGTCTTAAATTCTTATTTAATTCATACCAGTTTCCTAGTGAGTTTCGTGATATTCTTATCCTAATATATTTACATTTATCTTTCGAAGTCATCCATTGACAAAGATTTTAGTTTCAATCGTTCGACTCCGTGAAGATCCACGAATAGCGTCAAACACTTCACGAAATGCCAACGAGTCACTGTTGAACAAAATTATTTTAACTTCAGTATCACACTTCTTGTAACACCGATTCTTGTTCTCGTTTCTACACCCGGATCTCAGTTTTGTTTTAGCCAATATCGTATGTATTTGAAACATGACACATTTTCCATCCAGGGTGATAACAGCGTCGGTGAGTTTGTCTTTGCTGATCACCATGAATTTCATTTTCTGATTGTTTATTTAAGTCGTCCGCCTATGTAGTGTAGTGGCTAGTGTGATTAGCTACCACACTCGGAGGACCGGTTTCAACTCCCGGTTCTGCCACGAAATTTTAAAAGTTGTGCAAGGACTGGAACGGGATTGGCTCAGCCTCTGGAGGTCAACTCAGTATAGGGGGTTCGATTCCAGCCTCAGCCATCTTTGAAGTGGTTTTCCGTTGTTTCCTACTTATTCTCCATACAAATGGGAACCTGGGCGATAAATTGACTAAATAAGTAAAAAATTAAACAAGTACTAATTTCAGGCTAAGCTCCTTGCTTCTCGTTGATGTTGTTCAAAGCAAATTTACGATCATATAAAATGATGTGAAGTGTCACAGTGTCATGTGTTTCTTCTTCATTTGCCAAATTATTCGAAGACTATACGAGGAATCTTCTCCAGGGATATCATGACCCTGACGTCGATATCGGGGCTTGTGTGCTCGTTCATCCTCAGTGCTGTGGCTCCTAAGGGTTACCTGTGCTGTACTGGAGTAGAGTCAAACTAACAGGAGTTTGTTCGAGTTACCTGGAAGCTCTCTGTGCTCATCCTTTATTCCAATTTCTAATTTTCTACTCTAATTTATCGTAATGTCTAGCCAGCAATTCTGCCTCGGGTACCGTGTTTTTTTCTGAGCGCGTATGCATGCGTGAGGTTTCATCCTCCCTAATTCCATCTACGGTATCACCTGCCCGACGCATGTGATAACAGAAAGGAGTTTCACAACTTTGAAGCTTGGGTTGGCGAGTATGGTTTTACCTAGATGAGTCTGTCATTGCTTCCACTTACCTTTGCTAGTCACCATTTTCATCTGACCACACTTGGTCAACTCTCGATATTTTCTGAACACGACTGTATTAGCTTTTTGAGAGTCCTTTCCCTTTACTTTTCCTATACCTTCCTCCTTCCAAACATCGGACATTTGTCTTATTTTCCTTCGACTAGTGTTATGAAAGAAGAGTTGCCAAGTTACACTTCCTCTTAAAATAATAACCACCACCACCAATTCCATAAATAGCTTCAGAATATAAATTATGAGCGAACAGAGGATCACACCTTACAGTAATTTGACCTCGTCAGAAACGTATATAGGCTACTGTGAGCTGTCTGCTTTCGATGGAGCAGCTTATTGTAACTACCTGTACATCCCGTGCTACGCAACATTATTACCACGGGTTACGAATTATATCGCAAACATCGCGCAGAATGACTGTCGTTTGTTTCCTCTAGCGGATGACGTGATCGGACGGTGAACAAGGTCGCCAACCTGTCTACTTAAGTACTGTGATAAGCACTAAATGGTCTTATGATACTATTTCCTGCCGTGTGGATAAGATTTGCCGCGGTCTGTCGATGGGACCACTATTCTCACGACAGAGCGATAGCAGCGTTTTCTATATGGGTTAGTAGTGAAAAGCTGAATTAATTTACCAGTTATTTCTTGCCGGCTGGTGGGTCCCTGGATCAGTTTTCATAATGGACATTGGCCTAGGGCGACAGCGGCGCATTCTATACTGCGTAGTGGTGACAAGCTGAATTTAAAACGTCATTCCTGTGGATTGGTTACGTGCGACTAATGAGAAAATGTCACATTGTTCTGGATAGATTGCGCCTCCAGGTGGAGAGTGCAGTGCATTCGATGTGACAGGTTCCCGCCAATAACAGTTAGTTCATGAAATAGCTGCGTGCGGTCGATGTCTTATTAATTCCAGCATCACTGCATTAACGTAAGTTTCAATTTAAAATATTGCTATTCTGTATTCTGCGTAGTTTCCTTTGCGCATTCCATTTACTTGTGCTTTTATTATGTAGGGGTTGGTCACGGAATCTAATTCCCATCATTTCTGGGAATGACATCACAACGCATTTTACGTTAGCTTATAACAATGCTAGTAGCTACTTCAGCAATGGAGAATGCCGTGTGGTGCTCTTCATTAGGTTATGTGGTACTTCTGTGGGCTAGCTGGTGGGTTCCTGGATATCACAATGAACACGTAAGGTTTGCATCATGTCTACATCCTTACACTGTTAAAAAACTTGCGTGGCACGGCATACATGTTTACCTAGCAACTTGATGATATTCACGTATTTACTGCGAAGCCAAACACACATAATCCGTGAGATGTATGATTGCCAGGAATGTAAAATCATACACGAAGGAAACGTAACCGAGCCTAGCACAATCTTCTCAGGTGTTTGCGAAGGTTACGTCCTCTCTCCCACATTGTTCTCACTCATGTTGGAGAGAGTTAACGAGGAAGACAGTGAAGGGGGAAAGTGGAGGCATACAATCGGACGAACACAGCTCCCTTGAAGACCTGGAATTTGCTGATGACATCTCACTACTCTCCGACAAAAATATGAAAGGAAAGCTGTTTAGAGTTAGAACAAGAAGCATCAGCTGTCGGGCTTAAATTAAATGCTGCAGAGACAAAGGAGATGAGAATCAATGGCGCTGCAAACAACTAGCTCACCTTATCTGGCAAACAAATAGAGAAAGTTAGTTCCTTTGTCTGCCTAGGTATCACAATGAGGCAAGACTACGACGCAGAGGAAGACGTCAAGTCTCGAATCCGTGAAGCAAATCAAGGTCCTACGTTTCAGTACCAACGTGAAGTCCGTTCTGCTTTAAGTTTGTGAATCATGGAAGTTCACTAAACATGTCACACACCAGCAGAAGTGTTGGTGAATCGCAGTCTGTTGCTTTTATCAATATAAATGGCCCGAAATTATCACAAACGACATCTTGTGCAAGGAAACCAATCCGAAACCCATAGATGTGGAAGTAAGGATACAAATGTGAGGATGGATTACACACACACTACGAAAACAATACGGAGCAGTTGAAAAGTCGGTATTAGAATGGAAACCAGGTGTGGGAGACCTAAGATCACTTGGAGAGGAATGGGTTGGAATTAGGAAAACGTCGGATGAATTAAAAGACCCGGCTGTAGAATGTACGAAATGGAGAGGTTTCCTGGACACCTTTGGCTCCGCCAGTCAAACTCAAGTCAAGCAAAGTCGTCTCCGTACAGGCCACGAAGATCCTTGGAGAGGTAGAAGGTAAAGGCTTCCACTATTCGTAACCTCGGCACTTGATGGGGCAGAGTGTTTGCTCTACACCTGACCGCCTTTGCTCCAGGAATTAACCTGGTACTCATTTTCGGTGTAGGCTGAGTGAACCCTTAGGGCCATACGCACCTCCGCAAGTGGGACTCTCGTTTCTTAAATTTCACGACTTCCTGACGGGGATTCGAACCCACGTCCTTCCGGGCGAACCGAGCATGGCTTTACCGCCTCGGCCAGGCAGCCCTTTAGGCTCCGCCAGGAGATATACAAATTAGAATTCAATATTTGTGACCAGATTTCTGAACATAACGCGTTGCTTTAAGAGTAACATTCGTTTTATTTGTCTTAGGTTTGCGGATCAGTCGTTGACAACCAAAACGTGAATATTCCTCCATACAGAGAGCTTCTTTATTGACTGTTAAGCTTTTCTGCATTCAGCCTGAAAGTCTCATTGAACAGGTATTAGTACATATATCATACCTCCGTGAGAAGTTTGTCACAACCGCCTTATGATGAGCCTGTTGTTGTTGTTCCATAGGCTGGTTTGGAACAGCTCTCCATGCCACTTTTAATTTTTAGGTAACTATTACATCCTACACCTGCTCTACTCTGCTTGTCGCATTCATCCATTGGGTCTACCCCTAGCGATCTTACTGCCCACACTTCCCTCAAAAACCAACTGAACAAGCCCCGGTGTCTTATGATGTATCCTATCATTCTGTCTCGTTTCCTCGTCAAATTTAGACAAACCGATCTCCTCTCACCATTTCCATTCAGTATCTCTTCACTCATCTACCCATCTCACCTTCATCATTCTTCTGTAGTAACACATTTCAAAAGCTTCTGCTCTCTTTCTTTCTGTGCTTGTTATCGTTCATGTTTTACTTCCATCCAATGCCATGGTCCAGACGAAAGTCTTCAGAAACATCTTTCTAATTCCTATATCAGTGTTCGAATTGCTGCCTCTGTGGATCATTGGTAGAGTGTCGGCCTCCGGGTCCCAAGATAGTGGGTTCAAACCCGGCAGAGGTAGTCGGATTTTTGAAGGGCCGAAAAATGTCCATTCGGCACTCCATGTCGTACGATGTCGGCATGTAAAAGATCTCTGGTGACACATTTGGTGTTTACCCGACAAAATTCATTATATCTCAGCCATAGACGCCCAAGAGAGTTTCCGTTTACTCGGTCTGCCATCTAGTGGGCCTGTAGTAAAACGGAACGTCGAAATTGACGAGCAGACAGCCAGATGGCGTCAAATTGAAATGTCTGCACACGGTAGCTGAGGCCATACGATTATTATTATTATTATTATTATTATTATTAATGTTCGAATTCAGGAAATTGAATGTTTGAAAATATTATTTAGCAGGCAAAGTGGGAGTTCCAATAGTACGAAAAAATTAAATTATGCAATTTGCTCAATTATGACAGAAGTTGAGGAGTAAAATGTCCGGAAACCTTTCAAACCGTGGGTCTTGGGGCAGCTCTATCACACTATAAAAAGCAAATTTAGAAAATTTACTTCCGACCTGAATTCATTTACGTAAAAACAGCCGAAAATCGCTTGTTTCTTTACTTGGTTCCTTTATTATTCAAATCCTAGCCCATTTATGTGTTCAATACCCTCAGTAGTTTTTGATATTTTGAAAATATCCAGACCGAATGCAGTTGTAAGGAATTAAGTGAAACTCTGCATTGACTCACATCAGCGCTTGTAGTGGTAGAAAAAGGCAATCCAATCGACGGGATAATGATGATTAAGGAAATAATTACTTTTAGGAATGAATAAATATATTCTCATATTTTATTATATTTTATTTATCTCGGATTCGTACCTCATATGCATTGAGTTGCTTGCCTGAAGGGCTAGAACTGTGGATGTTTATATTATTAGTTAAAATTGTGAAAGTGTTGGGAATAGATTTGCTAGTTGCTTTACGTCACACCGACACAGATAGGTCTTATCGCGACGATGGCACAGGAAAAGGATAGGAGTGGGAAGGAAGCATCCCTGGCCTTAATGAAGGTACAGCCCCAGAATTTGCCTGGTGTGAAAATGGGAAACCACGGAAAACCATATTCAGGGCTGCCGACAGTGGGACTCGAATCTACTATCTCCCGAATACTGGATACTTGACCGCACTTACGTGACTGCAGCTATCGAGCTCGGGGGAATAGATTTATATTCTGGAACTCGGTATTCGAACCGTGTCTTAAGTTTGGGAAATAGTCCAGTGAAGCACTAACGTGGTGAAATATAGCTAGATGTGGCAACTTCTTCGGAAAAACTCGGAAAATTTTGGGAGAGCTCGAGACGACAAATAAATAATGTAATGATAAGAGTGAAGGCCGTACGATTGCCAGCGCAGTCTACGTCAGTGTACCCGTTTTCTCAGGGATGAAATGTAATGAAATGTCGTATGGCTTTTAGTGCCGGGATATCCCAGGATGGGTTCGGCTCGCCAGGTGCAGGTCTTTCTATTTGACGCCCGTAGGCGACCTACGCGTCGTGATGAGGATGAAATGATGATGAAGACAACACATACACCCAGCCCCCGTGCCATTGGAATTAACCAATTAAGGTTAAAATCCCCGACCCGGCCGGGAATCGAATCCGGGACCCTCTGAACCGAAGGCCAGTACGCTGACCGTTCAGCCAACGAGTCGGACTTCTAAGGGATGATTCTCACTATGGGTACGATCACTGTACGCTCAGGCCCCGGTCGCGGTCCAGTCAGATATTATTGAACTGATTCGATGGGAACTGTACACACTAGCGATCACAGTACGGTCACGGTACGAGCACGAGCAAGCAACGATCTTCCCAAAGAATACTTGACCGGAGCGTGATCGTAGCGGACTGGCAGTGTGAATACACCACGTGCGAGCGTACAGTAGTGCGTGCGCTTTTCAGTCCCCACCCGAACTTCTGCCTTGGAGTTATGGTTTCTCTAAATATTGAGTTTGTTTTCTGAAGTTCGGGAGCAATTCTTGACAAGATCATTTCGAAGGTACCAATGTTCATTCTAAAGTAATGTAAAAATTTACTTCCATCGTCCATCAAATGAAGAAAGAGGGTATAACGTTCCCCTTCATTTTTCCTATTAATTAAACTTGGATGTATTCAATATGTCCTCCTTCTACATTTTTTGTTCACATTTCTTCTTTCTTCTTCATCATCCAGTGCAATCGCAATAATCGCCAACTCTCTCGTAGAAAATTCGCCTGACATTGTATAGCAACAACGACCTGATCTCAGCTGAATGGTCAAGACCGGAGCTTGCCCATAGGCTGCTCGTCCTAATGTGAATACCTACTGTTTGTGATCGGACTGGGACCGTGGCGTGAGCAGCCCGTGATCGTACCCACAGTGTGAATCATCCCTAACAGTAACTCCCCTTGTAATTACGATAGTTGTCTGTACGACAAAGTGCCAATACTACTATTCGTAAAATGCCAGTCTGTTATATCTGATTGACTGTGAAAATGTTGTGCATTCGTTCTGAGATTACTGTATTTAATATTTGTTGGTTTCAAGGTCAGGAGCTAGATGAAACTCATCGATATTGGGGAGTGTCTTTGGAAAAATGAATAGCGAAACTTCATGGTAATGCAGGTACTACGAAGTATGATAAGAAAAACCATGCATTCTAGGCCTACGTATAACTAAAGGAATAATTCATATAAATAACCGTTATTTGCACATACCAAGGGTTTATGATAAACGCCTCACGGAGGTGTGATAGATGAACTATCACAGAATAAGCGAAGTGCCTCAATATTCTAGTTACTACTAGCACTGTGTCGTCTATTAGATTCAGACCCTTTACATTTAAACAATTAAAATATGCGTCTAAAACATTGCTGCTTCTCGGTCTTCCTCTACTTCTCTTACACTTCATGACTACCTCGATTACCATTGAGCTCAGTTCTCCTCGTATCATCCTCACACCGGAGCCGGTTTAAAAACACATGGTTCATTCCTGTAATTTAGAAGCTCTTCAGTCTCTCGAACACAAAAGTTCAATTTAATATTACACTATGACATACCTGTAACAAACACATTATAAATAATAATAATCTTCTTCCACTGCTGTTGCCATTCCACACCTCTGGGGGTCGTAGGTGCGAACTCTGTCGCACATACATATTTGGACCTCTTTTGTTGCCGGGTGCCCTTCCTGACGCCAAGCCCATCTAATGGGATATCAGTGTTGCGTGTTTCTGTGGTGGTTGGTAGTGTGATGTGTTGTCTAAATATGAAGAGGAAATTGTTGCAACAAACACAAACAACCAGTCCCCGTGCGTAAGGATTAATCACACGTGATTAAAATTTCCGACCCGGCCGGGAATAGAACCCGAGACTACCTTAACCGAAGGCCTCAACGCTGACCATTAAGCCAAGCAGTCAACACTATAAATAATAAGAAGAATAAATAATAGTGTGTTCCACTTAGCTTTTAAGTTACACTTAACAGAGTCGACACTGGGAAGTACGGCTTCCTTCTCAACAAAAATAGTTCATTGCTAGCTTAGTCTTTATCTCTTCATTGTGAGCGCCCACATAACGAGAGCAAGTGTTTCTTTTTCAGGCGCTTAACATTAGGGATGGAGATAATTATCACTCGAGAGTCTAAAGGGTGCTGGCTGATATCTCAAGATTTTAAATACCACCAATTAGATAGTGCTTTGTTCTCCGCATGTGTGCAGGCCACAACGTTTTGTTATTTTTCTCCCTTTACCCGCAGGACTCCGTCACACATTCAGTAAATTTGCTGTAAGAATGGCGTAACATATTGTTCGAGTTTCGCTTTATTTGTGAATATTGATTTAGATTCTTATTTTAAAAGTAAATTGAAGTAACAAAATCCAGTTTAGAATCTTTACAAAACACTGTATGCTATCAAAATTTGAAGGACTAGGTTTCAAACATCTGAAATAGTCGCCTCTCCCGCGATATTTTCAACGTACCATCAAACTCATTTCTGTATGCCTAAACATCTTGCAATACATTTCGCCACAATATCTATCTTTTGCAAAGCCCACAAAATTTTTGTTCCCTAGGGTCAATATCCAAAATGTTAGTATTGTTTGCTTGCAAATACTCATTCTCTGATATAGTGCTCTCATGTTTGTCGATGTGTAAATCGACTTAATGATAAATCGTAATGTTTCTTCTTGTTGATTACAGAACTCGGGATTCATCACAGTCACAGAGATAAGAATGTAGAAGACTCCCTAGGCCTCATACACCTAATATCGTCAGGCTTGGAAGAGAACAAGAATTGATGAGAGTGAAAAGCACGGGCCGGTGCCTTAGATATTAGGCCGCTTTAAACAACAGGCAAGAAAGAAAGTGAAGCGTTTGGCACAAGTAAGTGGAGGCAAAGCCAGACTCAGCTAAGGGGACGTGATGCCACCCACGCTTTCAAGTTTAGACTCCATGGTCCCCAATTTGGTCGCCACCAACGACAAGTATAGGATATCATGAATTACATCTACCACCCTCACCCACAGGGGGATGTAGCCCTAAGAAAGGTGAGAAATCGGAGGGAAAAAATAGTTTTCCCTTTGTATTCACAGTGGTCGAAAACAATATGAACTGGATGTATGAGCGTTATAGGGGTGGTAATGCCGATAAATAATTTAAAAAATATAATTCGATATCTCCCTCCGCCGTCATTTTACATGCTGCTGAATTTAACCAATCAGGTCCCTTCACGCATGAATTCAAATGGGCTTGTCGAGGCGGTATTGAGAGCAACAATCGAAGAAAAATACATTTAGTTTTTCAGGCTGTGCAGCAAATGCCAGGCTACAGTGATATACTGGATGCTAGAGTTGACTTCGTCAGTCCGAACCGCATCTTGAAGACGGGATTCTCCGCTATCCCTGCAATCTGTAACCTGGAGGTGGAGTTTGGCATTTCTGTGATTGTAAATGCCGAAGATAATATTCCAAACATGCCCCAATGTCAGCACAATGCAGCACTATTACCAGATCAAGTCATGTGTCATGTGCTACTTCTATACTAACGGTAGTTATGTTTAATAACATTCAATAACTATTTCCGTTATTGGTCTGTGGTACGATTAAAAGGAGAAGCTAATAATCATGAAGATGTCTTTCAATACATGGAAATCAAATGTTGATAAGGAACGATTTGTTTGCGTCATCATTTTACAGATATGGAACTTAATTTATAGCCGCAGCATGTTTGGGTACCAAGGCCTACGGTAACGACTAATGTGAAGTCACTTCGGTCACACATTTTTTCGCGTCACGTTACACAAACTTCGGATGGCCCCCGCCCATAAGGCACATTTATGTAAAAGTATTTTCCAATTTGTTTCGCTGAATAACATCAGCTCGAAAGGCAGTTGTCACCAGCTGTCGTACTGTAGAGGGGATTGCACATGCACGTGCTTAGTAACTGAATCAATGATCTCCGAAACGTGCCTCTACGTCCCTAAGCCATATGAAACATGCGGTAATTTACTGTTGTCATCGCTTCGAATTATGCTTTACCCTGCTTTTGAATAGCAAATAAATGCTGGTGTTCAATTACAAAGTAATAACTTCTCACGTGCTAAAACAAATGGCCGGGTTGAGTGGCTCAGATGGTAGAGGAGCTAGCCTTCTGACCTCAACTTCACGGTTCGATCCCGGCTCAGTCCGGTGACATTTGAAGGTCCTCAAATACGTCAGCCTCGTGTCGGTAGATTTACGGGTACGTAAAAAGAACATTTGCGGGACTAAATTCCGGCACCTCGGCGTCTCCCAAAACTGTAAAAGTAGCTATGGGACTTAAATCGAAATAACATTATTATTTTAAAAAGGAA
Organism: Anabrus simplex; assembly: GCF_040414725.1. NCBI lineage: Eukaryota > Metazoa > Arthropoda > Insecta > Orthoptera > Tettigoniidae > Anabrus > Anabrus simplex. The sequence continues at coordinate 64,386,126 of NC_090267.1, read as the reverse complement.
ATGATGAAGTATTTGAAGGAATTAAAGCTACGAAGGCAGCCCGCGAAGTAGAAGTGCTACTGGATGATGTATGACTACCTTGAAATGACTCATGGCTCTTCAACTGGCGAACCATGCTGGATGCAATTTTGCTTTCGAAATTAATAGATGGCGAAAAATACTCCGAGGCCAATGATCTTGTTATTGCAGCCATGAATATGAGCTCAAATGTTACATTGTCTACTGCTACCATACCACCCATGCCATTGCCCCATAGAACCATAGACAGCATCATTGTCCCCATAATTTCGGGCTACCACCATATAGTACCATACGCCAAAGCGTGTCATTGTATAGGACCTTTTAAGTCTAGGGTCAGATGCCACCTCATCTAGAAAGCGAAGGAAAATAAATTTCAAAGTGATGGGTGAACAAAAGCTCTTTCGACCGTGCAAGGATCAACTGCACTCCTCCGTTCCTAAGAATCAAACCAACACCCTCCCAGGGCCATGGTGCGTTCGCGACATTGGATATAAATATAACACTAAACTAACTTAAAGGCATAAATGAACGGAGGGAAATTTAGGATGCAATCATTTTCCGACAAAATGACAAGCAAAAATGTTTAAAAACCTATTTATTTCTCCTTGACAAAATCACGATTAATTGAAATCAACCCTGAAAAATTCTACACTAATAAAAACAAAATATACAGTGTCCAATGAACTAAATATGAATTAGGAGATGCCATCCTTTCATTACGAATGTTTTTAACTATTTATTTTATTTTATCGCTTAAATACTGTAGTTAATCGTTCCATTCCCTTTTTGACATGACAATAAGTACTTATATCATTATTGATTTGAATCCTTCTTAAGAACAGAAATATCCTTGTAAATGGAACGGTTCTCATTACAAGCTTTCTTCACTATTAGAAGAAATACATTATTTATGCGAAAATTGGAGACAACATGGGGTGGTCGCCTAACTAATCAACTATACTATTAATTACAAAACATAGAAATAAGCTAAGACTAGTGGGCGAAATCACAACCATAGAAATAAACTTAGACAAATGTCGGGTCCAGAAATCGAACCCACATCGCAATGAATCCGATAACAAGTAACGAGACAGAACCCGTTTTTGGAATTCAAACAAAAACATTAAACACAACTCAAGGAGCACATTGAAAAATTATGTACACATATTTTAATAGAAAGTATAAACAATTTAAGCATGCAACTGGCTGTACAACACAAGACAATCAAATTGTGTGTGACGAAATATTCAGGGTTTTTCTTGGACTTCTAACCGGTGGTCCCCAGGATACCACCGACAAACGGGTCTCTAAAAACTCCTTATCTCAGTTATTCATAAGGTCAACGTATCATACAATACTGGCGTTCCAGATATTTAATTTATGTATAAAAATAAACATGAACCAGTTAAAAAGAAATCCTTTAAGTATAATCGGGTTTATGTGAAACCCCAAGGATTCAGTCTTAATTGACAGGCTTGAACAATAATGTTGGCAGTGACCTTACTCACAAGGGAGTGCTAACGCACCTTTTTCTAAAATCATAAATCATACAACGCAGAACCACGCCTAATAATGTGTGGCCGCAGATCACTCCTTGTCAGCAAACTTAAGGCGCGACGAACCGTCTTCCTGAAAATACATCAGGGTAAATAATATAATTTCAACTGATATCCTGGTATCATATACCATAGTTCCACTAGCTTATTAATACTCTGCCCGCTTACATTTTTTAAATTCAATATTATGCCACTATTCACCTATTCAATTTCACATCCATGGACTTAGAATATCCAGGTTCACATCCATCCGACTACATACAATATTTCAGTCTACCTTTTCCTACAATTTGAACTCAGAGAAAAAATCAAATATGGACATAAACGTATCCATAATATTATTCTAATATTAAAGAAAAGCAAATACTTGACATAAAAGGAAAACTTTATCTAAAAATGGGAAGGCGTTCGTTCGTGTCCAGGCTTGTCACAACTTGCACAAATAATAAATACAGCCATCTACATATTCTCTTCATGCAAAATTACTTTAAAACAAGAGTGCCTTCCTATCCCCATGATTATTATGACAATAGTGGCATTTTAAAGACACTGTCACCATGCATTACCAAAATAGGTTGAATATTCCATAAAATAAAAATATACATAACACGGTTTAAAATCATCAATAATACATATCTATATTTTTTCCTTCTAATCCAAAGCACTCTCAACCTTACTGACATTTCATCGTTTAATCACGCACATGCATTACTTTATATTTTATAGGCCCGAAATTTTAGCCCATATAATACAATTTCCATTCTCATCTAGATGAATATAATTTAAACAATATGAAGACCACTCACAAGTCTCTCTATAATTAAATAATACATGCAATTTACATTACTAACCTAATTTATGCGATCTACATATTACATATTTAGATTTTCTGCACTTATCGTCGTGTCGAGAAATCCATGGTTCGGGCCCAGGAAAGGCCCTTATCGTCGTTTAGCCTCTCATGGCGCTGAGGTGGATCTTCTAGTCCTGCTGAGCACGTTCATAATCCCAGGGTCCTCTTCTTCACTGTAACAAGTCTAATGACGTTGAAATAAGTTGCGTCATTCACAAACACAATTTTTCAAAACTGTAACACAGTTCTCGTGGTCACGTTATTTAAATACTTTCAATACTGTCACTTGGACAAAGTTTTTCACACCACGTATTTGCAAAATGTATATTATGACTCCCGAATACAGGTAAGGCCATAACACTAGCGCATTGTGTGTCTGCCTTCGATCTTTCGCGTCAAGTGAATGTTGTTTCAACATGGCTGCCCCATATATGATTTCAGCCCTCCAAGAACAATAGACGGCGTTCATTCCCCACCACATTTTTGCAAATCAGTGGTTTTACGGGTTGTGTGACATCGGCAATGCGCTCAAATGTGTGACTCAGGCTTTTAAGTAATCTAGTTATGTCCCGAAAACGCTTCGATCGGCGGTTTATTTAAAATGTATCATCAAAATGATGCCTTTACGGGGATCCCCATCCGGAGTCTGCGTACTTAGTTGGCTTGGGTAGGCTACTGGTGCTTATATATAATCCTATGGTGGCGTAATTTTCTACATGGTAAAATTTTATAAACAATTCGAATTTTGGCGGAGGTCTATTATGAGAACGTATGGCATGCAGAGGTTTTCCTTACTAATTGTTATGCATATCTCGAAATCTTACCATACAAATCAAGCTTGCACGTTGGCATTGCCGTGTTTCGGCCATTTTTAGTGGGCGGAGTTAATAGTATTGATTTTCTTTCCTTGTCATTTTTCATAGCTCGCTCTCTTTCTGGTGATTCTTCCAGCTATGACAGACTCATGTTTACACCACCAAGTCGGAGGCGTTGTGCAAACTGATGCAACCTAATGCAACTTTTCTGTAATATGGACATGAGAGCTTGACAAAAGTTTTCACCGCCTAAATTAATTATTAAATAAATATGTGTGTGACCGATACGGTCACTATACATTACAAACAGAAGGGTGGTGTTCATTCCCATCCATTATTCAGTAGGCCCTTCATCGAAGGCTCAGACTCGTGCGACATTACAAATATTCATTCACGCTTCGTAGGATGACTGGGATGAACCATAAACGCTGTCATATTTCTTCGAAATTTACGTGTTATTCTTTCAACTTTAGCTATCCGTCTGTGCTATAAACCTAAAAATAATATACATTCACTATAAAGATAATATGTTGAACATCAAATAGGTCAGGGGAATTCACTTCATTCTGCAAACCAACACGTGTATCTTTAGTGAACCCATGCACATTAAACATTAAAGAAATGAAGAATTTATTCCATTTAAAAATCATTCTTTTTAAGACTTAACATTTTAAGGGTGGGGAAGCAATGACGTTTCCCTTCTATATACATTTATGGATACTAATCTCACCTTTAGAAGGATGCCGCGAGCAAAGGAACAGCCATTCTAAGGGTATTAGGTCCACAGTTAAATTAGGCCGCTTAAACAACGAATTTTAATGTTATACATGTAATAAATGAAATCCACGGTCTATTTTCATAACATACCGGGGGCAAGAATAGAATGAATGAAGCCCACTTCTAGCGGTGAGGGTAGGAACTGTGCCGGCTGACGAAGCCTGCCACGCACCATTAAGGCAATGATTGATGACTTAAATGAAATTAAATTATACTGGATAGTGTTGCTGGAATGAATAATAACGGAAAACTGGAGTACCCGGAGTAAAATCTGTCCACCTCCGCTTTGTCCAATACAAGCTCACATTGAGTGACCGGCTTTTGAACCACGGAGGCCAGCGGTGAAAGGCCACAGAAGCCGTTATATTATGCGATAAATAGCTTATGTAATGAATGTGTTATAAATAAATGGTAAGGGAACATTCCTTACTAGTTCAATATGCAGTGGAACAAAAGAAAAAAGCATACATTTAAACGGGGTTTATGTTCAGGAAAAATATTATTTTTATTATTAATAGTAGTAGTAGTGTAGTAGTAATAGTAGTAGCAGTAGTAGTAGTAGTAGTAGTGGTGGTGGTGGTGGTGGTATCGGGCTGAGTGTTGAGGTGGTAGCATGCCGTCTTTTTGAGTCCTAGGTAACGAGTTCAATTGCGACTCTGCACGGAGGTACTTAAATATGCTCAAACACGCCAGCCTCGCGTCTGAACATTTACTGGCACTAAAGAGAATTCTGTTCCCTGGTGGTCAAATTATGTTGCACTTCGATGTCTCAGAAAACCATGAAGTAAGTCAGTAGCAAATTAAGCCATAAGTATGTTTATTAAATTTCCTCAGCAAGCTTTCCAATGAAATTATAGGTACACTGGAGTATACATTTAGAGTACACTTGCCCTGTGATTGATTAGAACACGCTCAAGATCTTGCAGTTTAGGTGAGTTGTATTAACGGCGAACACGACACTCACAGCATGAGGGAGAAAATTTACGACTTAACGCGGACATACTAACAAGATATTGTACCTGACCGGAACAGGGTAAGATTTTTGTATTGTTAGAGTGCACCATTCATAAGATTTATTTATCTACTCTGAATGTACCAATTGGGAGTACCTAAAAATAACAAAGCACAACAGTAATTCAGTTCCCAAATATACTGACTCTAATTAAGAATTTGTCGTATATTTGATAATGAATGTCGGTATTAGGTTCCCTGAAATCTGAAGATTATTTCTTAAAAATTTAATCGTAGATTGACAGATAGATAGATAGATAGATAGATAGATAGATAGATAGATATATTTTCTTTTGCTAGTAGCTTTACGTCGCACCGACACAGATGATGGGATAGGAAAGACCTAGGAGTTGGAAGAAAGCGGCCGTGGCCTTAATTCAGGTACAGCCCCAGCATTTGCCTGTAGTGAAAATGGGAAATCATGGAAAACTTCAGGGCTGCCGACAGTGGGATTCGAACCCACAATCTCCAGGAGGCAAGCTCACAGCCGCGCGCCCCTAACCAGCTCGCGCGGTAATGATAGATAGATAGACAGGTAGATAGATAGATAGATAGATAGATAGATAGAGGGTAATATATTTTTCCTGGCTGTCTCACGCTTAACCAGTAACAGAAGTGGATTAATAAAGAATTACAAATCTTAACTTAATAACAGTTCATAAATTAAGACTACGTAGTTTACTTAACATCAATTACTTATGCATTAAAAGTTACAATAGTCGAGGAGAAAGAATGCAATTTTACAAAAGCGTAGTAGATTTCTGAAGAGATATATATAATTAAGGTTGGAATATAAAAGATTACGAAACAAAGCAGAATTATTGAACTCGAAACAAAAGTTATTCTTGTACTGTAGGTACAATGGAAGGATAGAGTAGACGGGGATAAAAGAATATGACCAGGAATAAGTAAGTGATCGTATCCTGCTACCCTGCCCTCTGTGTCTTTCCATCAGATACTTTGTGCATGCTGGTTGAAATTTCTTGGACAATGATATTCCTCCAACGTCTTGCACCAGCTTCTTCTATTTATAAATTGCAGCAGCGGTAAAGAAATTGCAATGTTTTGAAGACCTGTGATGTTGTATGCTAATAATATGCCTGTCCTTTGCTCTTGTGTTCGTCCTTCGTTATGTAGAGAGAGATTATACAACCGTTATGTAAGATAGAAAGAGAATTGCGATTTAAAGCCCATTCTAGTACTATTAGATAGTGAATATTACATCTGTTTTTTAGACGGAGCCAGCCGAGTTTGATATTGGACGATGTCATATGATCTATATATCTTGGTACATTCGCCCTGTAAAGGATTAAACCCCTCTCAGGACATTTCACCCGTTTGCCACCACCCCTTACGAATGATTTTAATGCATATTCTTTAATGTCCTTATCTTCAATGTATTTATCATTTCGTGTCTCACACTTGTTTCTCGCTCTGTTTTGTATTTTTCATTTTATAGTCCCGTGAACTAGGCAAATAATGATGTTGATGGTGGTGATTTTTTTGTTTTAAGAGAGAGTACAACTAGGCAATCATCCTCTAATATTATTGATGTGGACTAATTCTATAGTTTGTTTGACCCGTTGAGTGAAGTGTCAGAATTGAGGTTTTCGGTTCAGAGGGTCTCGAGTTCGATTCCCGGCCCGATAGGGGATTTTAATCGCATCTGGTTAATTCTCCTGGCTCGGGGACTGGGTTTTTGTTTCTTCTAACACTCTCCTCTTTATGTTCAGACAACACACCTCACTACCAAGCACCACAGAAACACAGAAAAGTCATTACATCCCTCCAAGTAGTGTCGGCGTCAGTAAAATAAAGGGCCGTATCCATATGTGTGAAAAATTTCGTTCAAAATAAGAAACAAAAATTATAAGAGCCTCTTTAATAAGGTGTACAGAAATTTACAGAAAATTTCACAGGATAATCTTTGCAGAATTATTTTTTTCATTGATAATAAATAAAATCCACCTACTGTTTGATATTTTTTGTGCTTCTTGCGAATTTACCAGTCAACCAATTATGTTATGTTACTGAAGTACAAAGAAATGAATATTTAACCCGCTCAGTTACTCAAACCACTTACTTAATTGAATAATTTTATCACACAATCATGTTCGTGTTGATATCATACCAAAAGTAACTGCCAACATTTTTATGGAAGGGAACCCTTTATGTTGATATAGTATTTCAGGCCTCCAATCGCATGTATTGGATGTCCCAAAGCCTAACGGAAACACACAATATTGCAGCTGTCGATGAGAATGAAACATGAAATTGCTGTTACTTTTGCAATGAGATTCACACGTGAACATAGGAAACGTATATGCACTTTGGTCGAATTCTATGGAATACACTAGAGAATTAGTAAGTAAGAATTAGTAAGTTGTGTTGACATAAATTCTTTTTTTTATTATTATTTCTGGAGATCATCCGAAAATTTGTGTTACGTAACGCGACAAACAATGTGACGGAAGTGTATCTTAGCAACCGTGCAGAATACGTCTTATGTCTGATTGCAATCTGAAATTAGCAGCCGTCACTGGATGGCCGCGACCAGGAGACATGTTCATGATCATTTGATCTTCGCAAAGTGAAAGTGGTTTCCTTTCTACATCATGAATGGGCGTCAGAAGATACACTAATGTGATCAAAACTTACGAAAATCCAAAGTTTTCACTAGAGAATTTAGCTCTAAAATTCTGCACAAATGAAGGGAAATAAAAACTGAAGGTGAACACCGAGTGTACCTGATCGCAGAGATGAACATGACATACCTTATTTCAAGAACATATTTGAAAAGAATATTTGAGAAGAATACTTAATACAATCTTTTCAACTTATTTCAAATATATTTAAATTCTTTGAAATGAATATATTATAATATTTTGTGATTGAATATGTACATTTGAAGTCACATATACGAGGTGTAATAACCATACTGCGCAATAATTTATGTAGCATGTGACGAGCTGTACATCATTGTATGTTCCAAATTTATTTCTGAGCCTCGTGTTTTTTGTTATTTCTACCTGACACATTCTATGAAATTCACCAATGACTTGGATGAAATAATTATTTTTTACTTGATGTACCTTTACCTTCTGGCACTTCCTCATGGAGGAAGCTGCATTAATAATTAATACATAAATTGAAAGGCTTCTAGTTTTGTTTGTCCTATAATCAATAGCAAAAGACATTTCGTCCAAATATTCTCGTCCAAGGTCATTTCCGCCGTCTCACAAGACGTCAATTCATATTGCGTCAAATACAAGTGGTAGACCAAATGAGGTTTTGTACTCAACACAATTCGGTTATATTTAATTTCATACTTCATTCTAGATAAACACTGTTTAAATTTAACATTACAATGTTGTAAGAAATCGAATTAGCGTAATAATTCTTAATTCAATTTTACTCCATTATTAATAATTAAAGAGACTCACAAGGTAACTCCACGATAAATATGCTATGGCTACACTGAAATGGTCACGATCACCTGGTACATAATAACGCCGAGTATTTCTTTAATTCAAAAAGCCGTGATAGTAAAGACTTTTACAGGAGATGTGAAAGAAACACGTATGGTATGAAATACTAAGTCCATTACGAATAGCAACGTTGAAAGAGAAAAATATTATGAAGAGAGAAGTTCACACAGACGTTGAAAGACAGGAAGTAGAAACAAGAAGGGCTGTTCAGAGAATTAAAACATAGCGGACGAATACACTAACGAGCTACCAGGTTCAGTGCTACGAGAACGATTACGGAATGTTAGAGATTAGCGTGTTTTCTTCTCTCTCCCAGAAGACAGCGCGTTGCTAAGAAATCTTCATCGTGCACAAAACAAACTGCGGCCTCAACTGCGTAGAAAACTTCAAGAATGTGAAATCCTACCACCACGTACTCTGGCACTAAATGGCAAGCAGATTCTGCAATTTGACTCTGGTTAAAATGATCCAAATAGATTTTTTTCTATACAGAAACCGGACAGCAGAGTCTCGGTGCAAAAACTGATTGCCATGGTGATTAAACATTGAAATCAGTCTCTGAGCTAATGTTTCAATTGCATACAATTCACGCAGTTGTCTCGGGTTCAATTCCCTCCCCCTTAATATAAGCAATTTTCTCCAGAGAGGGTGGACGATATACACAATAATATTTCAAAATATTAAAGTTTCAAAAAAACAATTGCAACTAGGTGTTAATCCGGAGTATGCTATACAAAATTCGAGCAACAAGCTCGGAACTCCTGAAGTGCTTGGTAAAGGAATGTCTGTTCTACTTTGGTCAATCCATCTGGAGTTACACTGTAGGTTTTGGTATCAGGCAGTGGTACCTGGAAGATGGTGACATAAATGCAGACATACTTTTGGCTTTACCATTTGTCCCACAGCAAGCAAGTCAATAAGTATTTGCCACTACTCAACGGAAGACCACCATTGACTGAAAACCGTGAAGTGGTCCAAGATATTATAAAGCACATCTATGAGACAAATGTCGGAAGACGAACTGCTCGAGGAAGTAGACGAGGAGTCACTCCAATTTACCCTTATTTCATTTGAAATATATTCGACCAGGTACTTAAAGCGATGGAAAGAAGAACCAGTACTTTCGCTCCCTAGGCCACGTCGTTTCCTTGAATGTACCTCCCTATAACCCTTCAGGAAAACGGGGTGACCTAAGGAGCGGTGATAAGGGAACAGGGAACTTGAAGTCAAGTAGGGATGACATGAAATGTTAGTGCTGAACTGTAGAAGAATTGTAAAGAAAGGAATAGAATTAAGTAATTTAATAGATATATACTTACCATATATTGTAATAGGAGTTTAATCATGGCTGAGTAGTGATGTAATGGATGCAGAAATTTTCTCACATAACTGGAGTGCGTATCGTAGACATAGGATAGGAATGATCGGATGGGACTATTCACTGTTGAAAGACGAATTTCTAAGCTACTAAAAAATTAAAGATGACAAACACGAAATTCTATGTGTAAGGCTCATCTGTAAAAGCAATAGGCAACTTGATGTCTTTGGATTGTACAGACCGGGAAAGGGTAGCGCTGACGCTGATTCAGAATTATTTGATAAGATAATCAGCTATGTGGGAAACGACAAGGAAAGGATCGTAATTGTAGCGGGTGATCTCAATTAACGAAATATCACTTGGGAAGGTAATGCGAACAACAGGAAGCATGAAGAACAAATGGAAAATAAGTTAATATAGGAAGGGCAGCTGATTCAGAAAGAGATGAAACCAACTAGAGGAAAGAATATTCTGGAAGTGGTGCTGGCATAACCAGATGAGCTCTATAGAGAAACCGAAGTAATAGATGGCATTCCTGATTACGAAGGTGTTTTTGTGGTAGTTGAGAATAAATGTGAAATAAAGGAAGGTATTAAAATTAGGACTATTAGGCAGTACCTTATGGCTTACACAACAGACATGGGAGAGTTTTTAGAAATTAACTATGATCGGAGGAAAGCGGTAAATAAAATTGTAAATAGACTCTGAGATGAGTTAAAATCAATTGTTGAGGAATGTAAAAATATGTTTGTACCTCTAAAGGTGGTAAGTAATTGTAAAGATCCACTATATTATAACAGAGAAGCAAAGAGTCTAAAATGGAGGTGGAGTTTGGAAAGGAATGGAGTTAGAAATGGCTGCGGAGGTAAGGAGAAATTGAAGGAACTTACTAGGAAATTGAATCTAGTAAAGAAGTCAGTTAAGGATAACGTGATGGCAAGCATATACTGAAGACATTTGGTTGGGAAATAGTACCATATCTGAAGTACTTATTTGATTATTGCTTGCATGAAGGAGCTATACCAAATGAATGGAGAGTTGCTATAGTAGCCCCTGTGTATAAAGGAAAGCGTGATATACATAAAGCTGAAAATTTTAGGCCATTCAGTTTGACATGCATTGCATGTAAGCATTGGGAAGGCATTATTTCTGGTTATATCAAATATGTTTGCGAAATTAATAACTGGTTTAATAGAAGGCACTTCCGGTTTAGGAAAGGTTATTACACTGAACTTCATCTTGTAGGATTCCAGGAAGGTATAGCAGATGATTTGGATTCAGGAGGTCAAATGGGTTGTATCGCGATTGACGTCTGTAATGCATTTGATAGGGTGGATCATGGGAGACTATTAGCAAAAATGAATGCAATATGAGTAGACAAAAGAGAGAATGAATGGGTGGCTATATTTCTAGAAAATAGATCTCAGAAAATTAGAGTAGGCGAAGCTTTATCTGACCCTGTAAGAATTAAGAAGGGAATTGCTCAAGGCATTATTCTAGGACATTTATATTTTCTCATATATATATATAAATGATATGAGTGAGGAAGTGAACTCTAAGATAATACTTTTTGCAGATAATGTTATTCTGTTTAGAGTAATAATTAAGTTAAAAGATTGTGAGCAACTGCAAACTGACCAGTGTAATGTTGTACGCAATGGTATGATGTTAAATGGCATTACAAGTCAGGTTGGGAGTTTCACGAAAAGGGAAAGTCCTCTCAGTTTTAATTATCGCGTTGATGGGGTGAAAGTTCCTTTTGGGGATCATTGTAAGTACCTCGGTGTTTATATATAAGTCAAGATCTTCATTGGGGTAGTCATATAAATATAATAGTAAATAAAGCGTACAGATCTTTGCACATTTTTATGAGGGTATTTAGGGGTTGCGGTAAGGATGTAAAGGAGAGGGCATATAAATATCTGGTAAGGCCTTAACTAGAGTATTGTTCCAGTGTATGGGACCCTCACCAGAATTACTTGATTCAAGAACTGGAAAAAGCAGCTTGATTTGTTCTGGGCGATTTTCGACGAAAGCGTAGCGTTACAAAAATGTTGCAAAGTTTGGGCTGGAAAGACTTGGGAAATGTTGCAAAGTTTGGGCTGGAAAGACTTGGGAAAAAGGAGACGTGCTGCTCGACTAAGTGGTATGTTCCGGGTTGTCAGTGGAGAGATGGCGTGGAACTACATCGGTAGACGAATATGCTTCAGTGGTGTCTTTAAAAGTAGAAAGGATATAAAAGATATGAGGATAAAGTTGGAATTCAAGTGGACAAATTGGGGAAAATATTCGTTTATAGGAAGGGGAGTTAGGGATTGGAATAACTTACCAAGGGAGATGTTCAATAAATTTCAAATTTCTTCGCAATCATTTCAGAAATGGCCAGGAAAACAACAGATAGGGAATCTGCAAACTTGGCGACTGCCCTAAATAGAGATCACTAGTGATTGATTGAAGGCTAGCATTCGATACTTCAGAGGATAGTTAGAATTCACCACCGATCAAGATTTAAATTCTTCGAACATACAGAACGTAATGGAATAAACAACCATTTTCTTATGTTACAGCTACAGGGAAGACACCGGAATAAGTATCTAGGAAAATATATGTACTAAATGAAGCACAAATATATCACATACCGGTAATTCCTCAAACTAAGAAAATTAACATACCTGACTATTAGGTACAGGTTAACATCATTCTTTGACGAAGGATTTGTGGGGAAGAGAACAATCCACAATAAATAATTGTTAACTATTTTCGTTTAGTGTTATAAGGCCATAGCATTAATATTTGGAAAATGCAACTAGTAAACGAAGGCAATTATTGGCCAAAATGCTCTTGGACACATTAAGTATGGTCAAAATTATACTGGAGAATACATGCACATAGCTAAAAGTATGATTGGACTAAATTCCCTTGGTAAAAATGTCCATGATTCGTTCAGAGGGTAATAGTCTTACAAACGCAAACTGTTGCTAAGAGGGTTGAAAATGTGGCTACGAAACACCATAAATGGAGAAAGTGCTATTAATGGCTCTCCACTACTACGGTTACATATAAACCAGCAGTATCATATGCGTACGATCAGAAGTATTTTCAAATTTCAGTTGCCTATTCATTTCCTTTGAAGGTTTCTGAGGTATGAACGTTTATAGGATCCATTCCTTCTGCAGTCAGTTGGTGTGAAGAAAAATGTAAATTTGCCGTTTTACCCTTAGTTGGTATACACATACCAACGAGCTAGGAAGATTAAAATGTCATAAAAATTTCTGGCACTGTGGTGAAAGCAACAGGTGCTTACAAATTACTGGGTTTCCATGATGGTGTTTCGGTAACTCCTCAGATCCCTACGACGTCTTTGGGCGCAAACAATTTTCGGATAAAGAACCACCAAACAAACAAACAAACATACAAGCCAAAAACCTAACTAACATGCATACATGAATACATACATATACACTATTTAGTTATAGCTGGCAGAAATTATGTTATCAAGATTTTAAACAAAGATTGAAGCACAGATCCTTGTCATTAAATTTCGTGAACGGTATTGTAAATTTCGATCTTCAGGAAATACTCTGCTAACGTTCAAAGAATAACTAACTTATAATTTGTATGGATCTTTATAAAGATTATTGGCTTTAAATTATGAGTCATTTTACTTATATTTTCTTCCATTTCCCTTCTCAGAAAATGGGTCACATGGTTGTCAGGTCTGCATGACAAGAGAACATTCCTTTCCTTTCTCTAATTGTGACAAGTTCACATGCAAAATGATCGACTGATAACAACTGGTAAATAATAAAATAACTCTCCCTAAGGCACGTGGCAATACGCCTTCATTACAAAGAAAATCACCGACTGTCTACCATTATATCTGAACTTTTCTTGTGACTGATCGAGCATTTCCTTCCGTGTATCTATGCTACATTTCAGTACGGTAGCGGAAGTTCCTGTTTAGATATTTGTAGTTCGTGTCCACTTCCTGTCACAAAATTTAGTGGACTCTTGTACGGATGAATCAGCCTCAAACCTTGAGGTGAAGCTTCCACGGTGTGTAGAATTAGTTAGTTTATTTTCCGGGTTGAACCGTCCTGTTGTTATCCATACATCGCGTACAGTTTGCCGACGTTTCGAATACATTGCAGTATTCTTTGGCAAGGCGACAACCTCCAATTACATAACGGCGCACAGTGTGTCGAATACCAGTTCTAGGTGGGAAAAATTAATAACGTCGTTAATAGTGCTGGGATCCTATTAAAAGTTGGCAATATACCGTTTTCGAAGTGGCTAAATTCATGTCTGGCATCGTCTAAAGTATACGATGTTCGGGGGGGGTAAATATATAGGAGTGAGGGGCAAGGGGAGGTTTAAATAATGACTGAAAGGAAAAAAGAATCGTCCATTTACGGGAGTAAAATTACGATTTGGATGTGTATATTACAGTTTATAACAGTGGTAAACATACTATTTAAAACTGGATAAAATATTAATAACAATGAGAATTTCAGTCCAGTATTCTTGTTACACCGTATTTGAGGGAATATACGAAGGCACTGTATTTAAATACTTCCAGATTGAAAACGTATTTTAAATTAGTACTACACACAGAACAACGGAATATGAACAAAAAATAACATTTATTGTTTAATAAAAATATATTCGTCAAAATCATAACAATACTACTTTATAACAAAATATCATTTTTCACTCCTGTTAATGACGTAGTTTTAGTAAACACACCTTACACACGAAAACAATATTATTATATATATTATATTGTATTTCTACATCAATAGTCAAGATTACACTGAGAAACATTTCATAAAAGACGCGAAAGGATCAAATTACAGCATTTACACGTAATTGTCTCATTAACCTCATCCCGTTCATTATAAGAACATGTCCAATGTTTATTCGTCCCCTGATTCATCTGTAGAGTCCAGATAAACGTATTCACTGCTATACTGGTCTTCTTCATTTGATATGAAAGGATCTTCGGGGTCAGTAAGTAACTCAACAGCTTCCATAGGTAGATTACCAGGAGTTTTACGTGGCACTGTTCGGTACTTGTTCATTAAGGGATTTGATGTAATCGACATGTTAAGCAAATCTCTATTCGTTCAATCCCTGCTACATTTTCGAGTATGAAGTTCACGAAACCTCCGACAATATTTCTAGCTTGTTGCGCTTCTTCAGATAAAATTCCTATTGGCACAAGAAAATGTTTAATTACTTGAGTACTGTGTACTAAATTTTTATGCACAGTTACGGGCATATAATAGCATGGATATAGTTTAACATACAAAGCCGCAGATTCTGCACCAAATTCTTTGAATTTATTTCAGAGCCAGAAGAAAGAGCAGCTGGCAGTACATGAAATCTTTTTATTAGGCCTTCATCTTTTCCCGCTCGATCGAAAAGAATCTTCAGCAGCAAACGCGACTTCCTCCAAACTACGCGATTCCGTAATATCACAAACTTATTGCTTCTTCGTCTTTACGGAAGTCCTTAAATTCCTTAGGATGACGGCCGGCTTTGTTAGGGACACAACTTGTTTTCGGATCACACGCTGGATCAATGCCGTCTTGTTCACTTAACACGATAAAATCCCTCCCATTTAACCAATCCGCGAATTTTTCTCGGAATCGTTGTTCTCTTCTTAATGCACTCTCCCTTTTTTGTCAATATTACGGGATATCAAATTAATTTTGTTTCTTAGCTCCTGAACCTGAGTGTTAGTAAGAGTTTTAGGCTCTAATTTAATCATAACATACTGAAATATGATTTCTGACGATTTCTCTTAACGACACGACCGCCACGCGTTGAAAACTTCTTCTCGCGGTAACGCCCACATAGTCACTGAAAATAAGAAAATAAACTATCATGCACATACGTGCGCAACCAAACCACTACAGATCCTGAATCTACATTAAATTTCCCATTGAATGACATTTAAATAAAGTGTCACTATGAGGCACTACAAATCCTAAAAGCAATCTAATTTTCTACAACTGCTTCCTTTTACAGCGCATTGTAAATAATTTATTTAGTGCAGAACGCTTGTATTATCCATAAAAGTGAGAACACATACCTATTTTCAGTATTCCAAGAGCTACAGAATACAACACCTCGTTGAAATCACTAGAAACACAAAGTTCGGTTCACTCCGACACCTCCAATCAACTGAGCTGATAACTGCCAGGAAGACGTTTCAGTACCTGTCCCCTCTCTCCTACGCACCAGGAAGTGGAAAGGAAGACCGAAGGTCACCATCTGGTTTGTTCAATATCGAATGAGCCAGGTTTCGCTTTGATTTGCGGCAATGAATTTTTTCCACCTAGATATGGGATTTGACACACTGTGCGGCGCGGGGCAAGCCCCACTACCCGGCTGTGACACATAACTTCCAGAATTCTCACGAGATAGCCAGGGGTCTGTCGTCAGCCATAAAGGCTAGTATATAAAAGACCAAGGTCAGGAACCACCCTTGTAGTGTGATTGCTGCCTGGGAGACGGATTACCTCGGATCGAGTAGGGGTATTTCAGTCGCCTTGACAAAGAATACTGCAATGTATTCGAAACGTCGGGAAACTGTGCATGATGTACAGATAACAACAACACGGTTCAACCCGGAAAATAAACTAAATAAGCCTCAAATTACCTTTACCTCGTCTAATGCTCTGGTTGTTTGTAATGAAATTCTTTTCTTTGTCTTGATATTTAGTACTTATTTTTCCAATAATCACTACCAAAACAGTATATATGCACGTATTTCTGTTCTTCTGGTTAAGTGACAAGTAAATTTTAGGGCAACTGAAGACCTCGGTGCGAAAGGCGGTCAAGCCCAAAAGTTAAAATACTGCATAATACAAAAGATAACATTCCGAAAATTTCAAATGTGTGTGAAAATCAAATTCACTGTTTTCACCCGAATGTTACGGCATTGCGGCAATTACAGCAAACATCTTGTGGTTACGTATGCTTTGGTTTCTTGTTTCGTGCATGGACATTTTTAAATTGATGAAATCCATTGTTTCCTATTTCCAAAATAAACACTCTCGTTTTAGTTATTTTAAATAATATACATTTGTTAATTTCTTGAAGAGAAAAAACACACGAACCATTTTCCAGTCACCATACTGTACCAGTAAAAGAGCCCGACTTTAGGATTTTAATTTTAACGTAAGCATGAAATAGTTCTCAGGGCGAAACTGGATCGACACTAGCTAGCGCTTGGTACAGGAGGCAGGATCCTATCTACAAGAATTTTTTATCAGATTGAATAAGTGTTTATTCATGAAATGCATATCAAATTGCACATCACCTCAATGTAGATCGGGGTTGTCTTGAACATCGTCCTTTTAATGGTCCGGGTCTCCAGCTCACCGGGCCGAACAGGCTGGAACACGTTCCGGAAGATGCCAAATATTCCGTTAAGATGAGGCCGGATCGTGTATGAGTAAGTCTCGATCTTCCGATGTTCTGGATGATCTCCGATGGTCTCTGACGATGTTGCAGGTAATCACTCATCACCTAAGTCCAATGTGGCTGATAGACTCAATGTCCACAAAGACTTCGCAAATGTGTTCTTCGTCACTCGCAGAATTTACAAGTCAAAGTTCATAACAAGCCTTGAATAATTGGTTTCTCACCACTGGCAATATCACAAGTCAATGTCCATTAAGACTTTAAAGAATTCGTTCCTTAACATTCGCGAAAATGACAAGTTCATGTTCACAAAGACTTTGAATAATTTTAGAGTTCACCACTGGTAAAAATTGCAAGTCAATGTCTGTGAAGACTTTGAATAATCACTAGCGAAAATCACAAGTCAATATCCATAAAGACTTTAAAGAATTCGTTCCTTAACACTCGCGAAAATGACAAGTCCATGTTCACAAAGACTTTGAATAATTTCAGAGTTCACCACTGGTAAAAATTACAAGTTACTGTCCAAAGAACACTTTAAAGAATTCGTTCCTTAACACTCGCGAAAATGACAAGTCCACGTTCATGAAGACTGAATAATTTTAGAGTTCATCACTGGCGAAAATTACAAGTCAATGTTCATAAAGACTTAGAATAATTTGTTCCTTAATACTCACAGATATTACAAGTCCATGTTCATAAAGATATTGAATAAGTTTAGAGTTCATCACTGGCAAAGATTACAAGTCACTGTTCATAAAGACTTAGAATAATTTGTTCCTTAACACTCACAGATGTTACAAGTCCATGTTCAGAGAGACTTTGAATAATTTTAGAGTTCACGCGCGCACAATACAGGGTGTTTACAAATGAATATCGGAGTTTTAACGCTTTATAATATTGAATACATTCAACTTACAGTTATAAATTAAATGTCAAATGAAAGAGCAACTCAAACAGTTTTATAACGAACTTTACAAATGTTCAATGTGACTACCATTTGTTACACGGCATACATCAAGTCTATAGTCGAGTTCTTCCCAAACGTTATTAAGTGTGTCTTCAGTAATCTCAGCAACAGCTGCTTCAACCCGGTTTCTTAATTCAGGAAGGTCAGCTGGTAGCGGAGGCAGGTACACACGATCCTTGATGAAGCCCCAAAGGAAAAAATCGCATGGCGTTAGGTCGGGAGAACGTGGAGGCCATGCCAAGCAAGTCCTGTCATTGGGGCCCTTGCGGCCTATCCAGCGCTCGGGTACAGTGACGTTCAACCAATCGTGTACGTCGTAATGCCAGTGAGGTGGCGCACCATCTTGTTGGAAACTGAAGTTCTCTGGCTCATTTTCTTCCAACTGAGGGAAGAGCCATTGCTCTAGTGTATCGAGGTAAGAAGTACCAGTTACAGTACGTTCACCATAAAGGAAAGGCCCATAAACCTTTCACCGGGATACGGCACAAAAAACATTCAGTTTAGGGGAATCTCGTTGCATTTGTACCAGCTCGTGAGTATTTTCTGAGCCCCAGATGCGCACATTATGAGTGTTTACATGTCCACTAAGGTGAAAGACCGATTCATCACTGAAAACAACACGATTCATAAACTCATAATCATGTAACAACATGTCGTTTGCGAAGTTGGCATGTAATCTGTGCCCTGCCGGCTTTAGAGCCTGTAATAACTGTAAACGGTAAGGACGTATCTGTAAACGTTTTCTTACAACTTTCCAAACGGTCGACGCAGGAAGTTGTAATTCACGACTAGCCTTCCGGACTGATTTCTTTGGGCTACGAGTGAATGACTCTCTCACTCGCTCAACAGTCTCTTCACTTAATCTTGGTCGTCCCTTGCTCTTCCCTTTACAAAGGCAACCGGTGTCTTCAAACGTATGATACCATCTGCGAATGTTATTATCACTTGGAGGATCACAACCGAACTTAATGCGGAACGCACGTTGCACAGTAACTACAGATTCTGTCTTTGCAAACTGCAAAACACAAAAAGCTTTCTGTTTACTAGTCGCCATCCTTGCTACTACCGCTGTCTAGCGGATTGCGCCGAAACCATTGCACGTACATGCGCACTGATGCCAACAAACAAAACTGTTTGAGTTGCTCTTTCATTTGACATATAATGTATAACTGTAAGTTTAACGTATTCAATATTATAAGGCGTTAAAACTCCGATATTCATTTGTAAACACCCTGTAGATAAGTCCCATATGGCCGTGATGGTTTAAGTTCTGCATGAAGACTGTAACTACTCGAAGATAGCCTCTGACGACTACGGCAGCGTGTAGAGCCAGGCTGAATAATCAGCTGTGACTGACTGATCAGGCTAAAGTGAGCCCTCCTTATATTCGGTTTGGGGACTTCTACGTCATCATACAGCGTGATCCCTTGAAGCTGATTATCCCATGAATCCCTCGACGGATTTACTTGAGATTTACGCTTTGCGACGTTTATGTGATTCCCTTCAAAATAACATGTCGCTCAAGTCGCTACCGTAATTATTAGAGGAGTTTTAAAATTTTCATCATCGAATGTTCGTGAAGGTGTGAGGCTTGAATCCAGAACATACCAGGTCAGGTCAGCTACATTTGGCGTGTCAGGCGGGTGATCTATCTTGCCCCTGCCGCTACGTCACACACACAGCTGTCCTCCACTCGCTCGCTCGTTCCACCGAATGTAAACAAACCAGGCTTTCTCGGAATATTACGCGTGATGATTAAATGCAATTAACTATCAAAAAATTACGCATGTACAGGCCGTAACCGGTACAATACCTACCAAAAGATATCACTGCAAATATGGACGTCTTATAAATATTAGCATAGATGTATGTATACACTAAATTGTAATACAGAGAATAAATTGAATTACACAAACTAGAAAATGGCAAATAAGACATGGATAATATTCTACACATTGTAGTTTGTGTCATGGCCCTTGGTCCATCACTAAAATCATTCTATTCTGCAGGGTTGTATGACTAAGGCCGTATGGTTAGATAATGCCGCAGAGAACACGCTGACACTTATTGTTGTGGAAAAGGTACAGATGTATAAAATTTGGGAGAGTCAATTCTAGCAATTACTTATTAATACACTAACATGTTTAATATAATATGTGCAGCATACAGAAGAAATTGTATTCGTACTATCTTTTGTCACAGCTGGCGCGTAAGTATTCTCATTGCTTTCAAGTGGGACTGTTTCGGAGCAAGATTCAATCAAGCCCGGACTCAGCGCTCAGGTCATTCTCTGCGGTAGAGAGTTACTTAAAGGTGGACATGACCGATTATCTCACTAAGTGTGCAGCATGTATTTCTCCAACAACACATGTACAATATAATTCTTCAAAATAAATGGACCTGACTAGTTCTTGCACAGAGGTCTTTAGTTTATGTGGAATGTTCTCTTTTTAACTGTTTCTGAAAGCATAGACGTTAAAGTTACATGTCTCTGAAGTAGTTCACTGTGGGCTCAACGTTATTTTCATGAAAGTTTAACGTTTTTGTAATAACATCTACGTCATTATATCGCATATTCATTCGAATCGTGGGGTGCACTCTGCTGTGCGGGCTAATATTCGTGCGCGAAAATCTACCGCACGCTGCGCTGGAAAGTGTTGGTTCCCCTGTATTCAGAATAGGTCTGCGTTACCTATGAGTAGTACCACGGTATGAAGAACACCACAGGTCTGACTGTTGCCGTGATTAGTACACTATGTGAGGAACACCATGGGTCTGCGTTGCCTGAGAGTAGTACCATTATGTGAGGCACACAATGACTCTGTGAGCCTGTGGATGGAATCATGATGTGTGATACGCCGTGGGTTTATTAGTACGAACCAGTGGCAGTACTAAGAGTGTACGTGGCCTGAGATTAGTGCCACTATGTGAGGAACACCACGGGAATACCGGCACACATGATTAAAGCTAGCCATACACGTACAGGAAATCCTCAAGGGATTTCCTTGGGGGATTCCTCAACCGAAACCTCTCCCTCACACGGAGAGGATATCCTCAAGGAAATCATCAAGGAAAAGGCCTTGGGGATTTTCTCAAGGTTCAAGCCCAGGTTGACAGATGGTGGTTGGTTGTTCACGTGGTGTTGCAAATAATTTTCATCATGATAATTTTTTTAGCCCACTTGCCACAAGAAAAGTTCATTCTGATATATTTGTATAAATTCTGTTAAAAGGTCTCGAGACATGACGATATAGGGCACTCCCGTCAATCACTTCTCTTCACAAATCCTCAAGGCCTACTGCCGTCAATAAATACACGCAGCAAGAGACTGGGAAAATCCGGCCTGCTTGGCCTCAAGGCGGATAAAAATTGAATTTTGTTCGGGATTTTTGGAACTCTCGCACCCAGCGTGGCCTCAAGGACGCCACCACACACGTTGAGGAATTTCTCACGGATTGGACTGTTCAGGCCGAACCTTGAGGAAATCCCACTCTAGCATTCAGTATGTGAGTAGTGCCCTCATGTGAAGAACACCTTGGGTCTGTGTTGCTTGTGAGTTGTGCCATTATTATTATCTGTCATTAATATCACCAGGCGATAACACCACGAGTCTACGTTACCTGTGATTAATACTATTATGAGGGACCGGTGACCTGGATTTTGGATCCCTTTTTATAACAAGCATCGTCTTATAAAAGAAGGCATTGTGAGTTGGATCCAATGATCACTTTTCATCATCATTCGTTTTATACTTTAGTCAGTGGGTACATTATCATTTCGTTACATCTTGTACTGAACCCTTGAACTTATCATTCCATCGTTGGTCGTATGCCTCGGCTGTTTCGCTAGAGCAATATAGTACTCTTGGATATAGGGTCATTGTGAGTTTTTTCCTGTCACTTCTCCGACCAAAAACGATAGGGCTCAGAGGAGCACATAACTACATCAAGTGAGGAGCAAAAATATGTTTACTAAAATATTTATTCAATGTAAATCTAATAGGCAAGAAACGTCACTTAAAACTTTCAAAACATGTTTTAACGCAGTTACAATGCATAATGTGAACGGTAAAGTTTTATTGAAATCGTTTATCATTGTCTTTCAAAGAATGAAACCGAAGTGTAACATTCGTGGACAGCAAAAACAAAAAACAAAAAAAAACGAGAATAAAACCTGAAATTCGGGCACCATTGATTCAAACGATAACTGAGAGTTAATCCACACGATCCGTGGAAATCAGACCTCCAACCAGTAGAATTCCAGATTTGCATTTAATTAAGGTTATCCATCAGTCGTCTATCCTACGGATATTGTAACACACACCCCCGCCACGAATAGATCCTTAAATGAACCAAATTGACTATCAGTTGCTTTGGATAGGTTGCGAAATATTATTTGAAAGCATGTTGTTCATTATAAGTTAACAGCAATTGCCAAAATCAAAAATACAATTCCACTATGTGTTGTCATCTCATGACACCCTTAAGTTACAGAGGAATCCCGATACTGAAACATGCATCACCCCAAACTGATGTACAGAAGGAACCAACAACACTTGATCCGATGGAATCCTACGTTACATCGTTCTGAAGAAACAAAACTGCGAAATGCAGGGAAACACTAATTCATTATGCATTTAGAAGAAATGCCAAACACTGAAGTTAACGAATAGTGATAAGTCACTTGAAAATGCTCTTACTAAACCATCTTTTAGGCTATGAAACAGTTACGTCGTTAAATTCTTTAAAATGCAAGTCCACAATATAAACAAACAAAAGGAAATCTTTCCAATTTTCTATAACTACCACTACAATTACAAATTTATCTACCTTCACTTGTCCCATTATACCAAACTACAAGTGATCGCTAGATCAACATTTCACATAAACAATGTGAATAACGAAAAATGAAAATAAAATAAATTAACGGCTGACGAATCGAAACCGCATTCGTGGTATAAATCCTGCAAAATCACATAGGTGTCTACACACGGCACTATCATATCATACTGGATACCCGAACAATAAATCTTAAAGTACAGAAAACGAAATGGGAAACGAATGTTCATTGAACTTGTACTCACGCGCCTAAGTAGTAGAGATCAGTCTCCATTAGCCACGTTTCCACGTGGTACAATCCTTACATTCATGCCGCTACTGATGCAGTACTACTTTGGGAACACCTTACGGCTAGTAAAAATGTTGCCGAAACATGGCCTAAATATTACCTGCTAATATCTTTCACACTCCTATCCACTATTGCAAACACTAGAATTGTTCAAGTTGATTGTCAAAAATGCCTAACTTATGACGACATTTGACATGCTCTATTGGTGAAAATATCTAATTCCCTCCATGGGAATTTGGAATTATCCATTAGGAATTGCTCGGCGGGCAATAATTCCATTGTAGAGATTTATCTCCCGTATGCAGTTATCAGACTGTGCTTCTTACAAGGGCTTCTGATAATTTCACCTGCATACACCCCAGCGTCAGTGGGTAGGGTCTGACACATCCCACTCTGATGAGTCTAGTGTCAGACCTAAGGCAAAGCGGTGGTTAATAGAGCAAACGCCTGGAAAGCCTTAAATCTGATATGTTTTTGACATTTATGATGACTATGTACAGACGACGCCCTAATATTGTTTCGTGCTATTTTATATAATACGACAATGTTTCAAATTGCAGCTCCTCATAAAATGCAGGTTTCGAAATATGACTGTGTTTTGTTATTGCAGCATCATGGTTCACATTCCTCACCTCTTGGCAGTGAAGGTATACCATCACTAGCGATAGTGCACTATGCATTAGGAAAGGATTAACCTTTCTTAACCAATCACTTCCATTATAACAATAATAATTATTATTATTATTATTATTCCATTATAACATATGTAATAAGCACGACCTAATAAATTGCAGGTTTATTTCGAGTAGAATGGGATCTTGAAAATCAAATATCCCTTCAAGTGATTTCCTTCCCCGCCGATATGGCCATTCATTAACAGCTTACACATTTCCTGTGAAATAATGACTAAACCGCAAAGCCTGCGAGGCGTCAGAGTTTGCCAGAAAGTCCGCGAACATATAAATACTCTTCCTCAGGACCAGTGCAATTTCTGGCCAACCTTCTTACCAAGCCCCTTTAATAAAGAGGTATTAAAGGACTTCTTCCACAGCGAGCTGCCATGGATTTCCCGAGCGCCTGGTGCAGCCATCTGGTCTCCGCCAGTTTCCTCTAATTACAAGTTGTTGACAGAGAGAATACAGTTGTGTTGTCTCCACGTTTTACTCGGTGTATCCTAGTTGCGATTATGAGATCTGTACGATGGGATTTTGTGAAGGGTAGAAGTAGCCTAGAGCAAGTTTTATTAGTCTGCCCACCCCCAAATGGGTCGTACAGTGCTTGTCATATTACAACTGTAATTAGATAATCTTCCTTTTACTGTAACTTTGCCGGTCACAAAGTGAAATAATATGTTTAATGAAATAATGGAAACCTACAACCTGTTTTCCAGTCATTGACCGGGTCAGGGATGTAATGAATGAACCAGATATGGGCTGTTAGTACGATAGCTGCCTCTGTGGTTCAGCGGTAGATTGTCGGCCTCCGGATCCCAAGATGGCGGGTTCAAACCCGGCAGAGGTAGTCGGATTTCTGAAGGGCGGAAAAAGGTCCATTAGACACTCCATTTCGTACGATGTAAAAAGATCTCTGGTGACACATTTGTTGCTTCTTCTTCTTCTTCTTCTTCTTAATCTGTTTTCCCTCCAGGGTCGGTTTTTCCCTCGGACTCAGTGAGGGATCCCACCTCTACTGCCTCAAGGGCAGTGTCCTGGAGCTTCAGACTCTGGGTCGGGGGATACAACTGGGGAGGGTGACCAATACCTCCCCGAGGCTGCTTCACCTGCTATGCTGAACAGGGGCCTTGTGGGGGGATGGGAAGATTGGACGGGACAGGCAAGGAAGAGGGATGGAAGCGGCCGTGGCCTTAAGTTAGGTACCATCTCGGCATTTGCCTGGAAGAGAAGTGGGAAACCACGGAAAACTACTTGCAGGATGGCTGAGGTGGGAATCGAATCCACCTCTACTCAGTTGACCTCCCAAGGCTTGAGTAGACGCTGTTCCAGCCCTCGTACCACTTTTCAAATTTCGTGGCAGAGCCGGGAATCGAACCCGGACCTTCTGGGGTGGCAGCTACTCACGGTAAACACTACACCACAGAGGCGGACTATTTGACTATTACTACACTAAATATAATTTGTTTTGTCCTAGACGTTAACAATGCTTACTTTTGTGTCGCACCGGGCGAGTTGGCCGTGCGCATAGAGGCGCGCGGCCGTGAGCTTGCATCCGGGAGATAGTAGGTTCGAATCCCACTGTCGGCAGCCCTGAAAATGGTTTTCCGTGGTTTCCCATTTTCACACCAGGAAAATGCTGGGGCTGTACCTTAATTAAGGCCACGGCCGCTTCCTTCCAACTCCTAGGCCTTTCCTATCCCATCGTCGCCATAAGACCTATCTGTGTCGGTGCGACGTAAAGCCCATAGCAAAAAAAATTGTGTCGCAAGTCTTCTTGGAGTTTCCTACCATTAACAACATGCTATTATCCAGTGAACGTTTGGATAGGTAGTCGCTCTTGGATTTGATTATGCCTTCCATGTTGATTTGAAGGATTCTTATGGCAGGACCGAGAGTCTTTGTTGATTGGCTCTGAAAAGAGCTGGTAATTGATGTTATTTCTTTGTGTATCATTGACCAGACTCAAGCAACTAGAATGGATTATTGTGGCTGAACAATTTAGATACAAACCTTTGAATATATCAGCTGCCCAGTTTATTATTTTCCTTTTTAGATTGTTATCCCAAACTGTCATTTTATTTTATATATATTGTGTAATTTCCCATGAGCTAAATAAATAACAACATGCCTTACTCAACGGCTGAATTATGAATAGGATACAATGAACGGCAATACAACAATTTATATATTGCTATATTTGAATTATTTTTTAACCTACTAGTATTTATGTTCATT
The DNA here is from genome assembly GCF_040414725.1 of Anabrus simplex. Taxonomy (NCBI): domain Eukaryota; kingdom Metazoa; phylum Arthropoda; class Insecta; order Orthoptera; family Tettigoniidae; genus Anabrus; species Anabrus simplex. Next base: position 64,359,847 of record NC_090267.1, on the reverse strand, counting down.
ATTCTAGGATACGCAGGCCTCTTATCCATCTCATCCTTCATTACTCTCCTTTGTACTTGTTTTCATGTTTTTAGTTTCCTTTCTCCACATTTTTTAAAACAAAATAAATGCTAATCTCCCGGGTGTAATACACTATTTATTTCTTCTTCTTCTTCTTCTTCTTCTTCTTCTTCTTCTTAATCTGTTTACTCTCCAGGGTCGGTTTTTCCCTCGCATTCAGCGAGAGATCCCACCTCTACCGCCTCAAGGGCAGTATCCTGGAGATTCAGACTTTGGGTAGGGGATACAACTGGGGAGAATGACCAGTACCTCGCCCAGGTGGCCTCACCTGCTATGTTGAACAGGGGCCTTGTGGGGGGATGGGATTATAGGATGGGGCAGGCAAGGATGAGGGAAGGAAGCGGCCGTGGCCTTAAGTTAGGTACCATCCCGTCATTTGCCTGGAGGAGAAGTGGGAAACCACGGAAAACCACTTCCAGGATGGCTGAGGCGGGAATCCAACCCACCTCTACTCACTTGACCTCCCGAGGCTGAGTGGACCCCGTTCCAGCCCTCGTACCAATTTTCAAATTTCGTGGCAGAGCCGGGAATCGAACCCGGATCTCCTGGGGTGGCAGCTAATCACGCTAACCACTACACCACGGAGGCGGACCACTATTTATTTAATATTTAATATTTTACACTCAGTGATTTGTTTGCCCTACGAAATCTTATTAAACGCGCTCGTTCCATTTCTTATCCTCAGCGTAGACACTGATACCCGTTATTAATCCCTCTCTGACCCTTATTTTTATAAATCCCCATTAGCCACCACGCCGTTCCTCTAACTACTCAAAAATAAATAAATATTTATTTTTAAATCCTTAGAAACCTATTTCTTAGTGACGAAGCATTGTTTCCGTGTGAGAGGACGTGCCAATTTACGAAACATTAGGATGTGGGATACAGAAAACCCACACATTTTACAATGGAGTCATCTGCACGATGCGAACGTGGCTGTAAGGTTCGCTATAAGTGCCCGACTTGGTATTTTCTCAGGATACAAATACTTCCAACTGATATGTCCACAACACTTTCAAATCGGCTATTGATGAACTGACAGAAGAATAAAAACAGTACTGCTGTTTCTAGAATCAATCAATACTGATCTGCATTTAGGGCAGTCGCCCAGGTGGCAGATTCCCTATCTTGCTTTCCTAGCCTTTTCCGAAATGATTTCAAAGAATTTGGAAATTTGTTGAACATCTCCCTTGGTAAGTTATTCCAATCCCTAACTCCCCTTCCTATAAATGAATATTTGCCCCAGTTTGTCCTCTTGAATTCCAACTTTATCTTCATATCGTGATCTTTCCTACTTTTATAAACGCCATTCAAACTTATTCGTCTACTAATGTCATTCCACGCCATCTCTCCGCTGACAGCTTGGAACATACCACTTAGTCTAGCAGCTCTTCTTCTTTCTCTCAATTCTTCCCAACCCAAACATTGCAACATTTTTGTAACGCTACTCTTTTGTCGGAAATCACCCAGAACAAATCGAGCTGCTTTTCTTTGGATTTTTTCCAGTTCTTGAATCAGGTAATCCTGGTGAGGGTCCCATACACTGGAACCATACTCTAGTTGGGGTCTTACCAGAGACTTATATGCTCTCTCCTTTACATCCTTACTACAACCCCTAAACACCCTCATAACCATGTGTAGAGATCGGTACCCTTTATTTACAATCCCATTTATGTGATTACCCCAGTGAAGATCTTTCCTTATATTAACACCTAGATACTTACAATGATCCCCAAAAGGAACTTTCACCCCATCAACGCAGTAATTAAAACTGAGAGGACTTTTCCTATTTGTGAAACTCACAACCTGACTTTTAGCCCCGTTTATCAACATACCATTGCCTGCTGTCCATCTCACAACATTTTCGAGGTCACGTTGCAGTTGCTCACAATCTTGTAACTTATTTATCACTCTATAGAGAATAACATCATCCGCAAAAAGCCTTACCTCCGATTCCACTCCTTTACTCATATCATTTATATATATAAGAAAACATAAAGGTCCGATAACACTGCCCTGAGGAACTCCCCTCTCAACTATTACAGGGTCAGACAAAGCTTCACCTACCCTAACTCTCTGAGACCTATTTTCTAGAAATATAGCAACCCATTCAGTCACTCTTTTGTCTAGTCCAATTCCACTCATTTTTGCCAGTAGTCTACCATGATCCACCCTATCAAATGCTTTAGACATGTCAATTGCGATACAGTCCATTTGACCTCCAGAATCCAAGATACCGTATCTGCTATATCTTGCTGGAATCCTACAAGTTGAGCTTCAGTGGAATAACCTTTCCTAAAACCGAATTGCCTTCTATCGAACCAGTTATTAATTTCACAAACATGTCTAATATAATCAGAAAGAATGCCTTCCCAAAGCTTACATACAATGCATGTCAAACTTACTGGCCTGTAATTTTCAGCTTTATGTCTATCACCCTTTCCTCTATACACAGGGGCTACTATAGCAACTCTCCATTTATCTGGTATAGCTCCTTCGACCAAACAATAATCAAATAAGTACTTCAGATATGGTACTACATTCCAACCCATTGTCTTTAGTATATCCCCAGAAATCTGATCAATTCCAGCCGCTTTTCTAGTTTTCAACTTTAGTATCTTATTGTAAATGTCATTGTTATCATATGTAAATTTTATTACTTCTTTGGCCTTAGTCTCTTCCTCTATCTCGACATTATCCTTGTAACCAACAATCTTTACATACTGCTGACTGAATACTTCTGCCTTTTGAAGATCCTCACAAACACACTCCCCTTGTTCATTAATTATTCCTGGAATGTCCTTCTTGGAACCTGTTTCTGCCTTAAAATACCTATACATACCCTTCCATTTTTCACTAAAATTTGTATGACTGCCAATTATGCTTGCCATCAAGTTATCCTTAGCTGCCTTCTTTGCTAGATTCAATTTTGTAGTAAGTTCCTTCAATTTCTCCTTACTTCCACAGCCATTTCTAACTATTTCTTTCCAGTCTGCACCTCCTTCTTAGTCTCTTTATTTCTCTATTATAATAAGGTGGGTCTTTACCATTCCTTACCACAGCAGAATGACACTGCGACTGTCCGTACGGAACATCGGATGTTTATTTACTTATGCGCTAAATGGACGAAATGAATTTCAGTCAAGTTATTCAGGTGCATAGTACTCACTTTCATATATTTGCCGTTTTGTACGGAATAAAATTCAGAAATGTTATTGAGTGTGAAAACTGAATAATTTCATTCTTCTTTTTTTAATTTATCTACAACGTACGTCGGTTACTTTTAAGAGTCTATTAACACATTTACTAACTGATAAAATAAACTCGTGTCCTCTCATTGAGGTCAAGGGACACCTCCAATGGAGGTGATCTGCTTCTACCATTTTAACCAAACATCAGCCTTCCTGCCATTTTAAAATTTCTAGCGGTACAGGGAATCGAACCCGGGCTCTCGGGGATAGCTAATGGCACTACCGTTAAGCTACGGAGGTGGACTACTAATGATGAATGAAGATGATGAAGACAGTTCTTCCTTATTATCTCAAACATACTTTGTTGGCGTATACCCATTTTTTTATGAGATCCACCAACAGAATTTACATAGTTTCCACAATAATAAATTTAAGTAATCAAACACGATGTAAAATTACTGTTATCATAAATCGTACTTATGGAAGATCCGATTTTGTAAGATAAAACGATATGATAATCTGTAATTGTGTTGACCTCAAGAACCATTCCATTTCTTAAGCCGATTTCTTAAATGACATTATGTGAAATTGTCATTGCATTCTCCATATTCTTCAAAGGCAGGAATCCAGTCATGAAGTGCACTGCTACTTCCATTTATGTGACTTTTAACAGATTCTGGTCATAACAAACACGCACAGATTGACTACAAGTTTATTGTTATAATTTATCAAACGCAGTATATAAAGAGAAAACGAAGACTCCTTGACTCACTGACTGATGATTGATACTCCGAAACTCTTTAAGTTAGGAACATCTCATTAAAAACTATTTAGAATAGTACTCAGGTTAAATCCGCCTCATAAGTACACTTTCTGTTAATGAAAGTTATTCATCGGATATATTTCGAGAAAAATAAAGATTCTCTTCATCAGCGACCGTACAAACTTATTTCAACTGTCAAAGTCTAACATAAGACAGAGATTTTACATATTAAACATCAGTGAGCCACCTCTGTGGTATAGTGGTTAGTGTGATTAGCTGACACCGCTGGAGGCCCGGGTTCAATTCCCGGCTTTTCCACGGAAATTAAAAAAGTGGTATGAGTGCTGGAACGGGATCCTCTCAGCCTCGAAGGTCATCTGAGTAGAGGGGAGTTCGATTCGTACCTCAGCCATCCTCAAAGTGGTTCTCTGCTGTTACCTTCTTCTCCTCCAGGTTTATGCCGGTATGGCACGGTACCTAACTGAATGCCACGGCCTCTTGCTACCCCCTTCCTTGTCTAGCCCTTCGAATATTCGCATCCTCCGACATAGAAGTTGAGGCCGCCTGGGCGAGGTACTTGACCTCCTCCCAAGTTATATCTTCCCTAAATGGTTTTACGCTAGCTTATATAATGGATTTTGTTTTGGACTTTGGCAGTTAAATTAATTTTGTATTATCACAGTTGAAGAGAATGTTTTCTTTTTTTTGCTAGGGGCTTTACGTCGCGCCGACACAGATAGGTCTTATGGCGACGATGGGATAGGAAAGGCCTAGGAGTTGGAAGGAAGCGGCCGTGGCCTTAATTAAGGTACAGCCCCAGCATTTGCCTGGTGTGAAAATGGGAAACCACGGAAAACCATTTTCAGGGCTGCCGATAGTGGGATTCGAACCTACTATCTCCCGGATGCAAGCTCACACCCACGCGCCTCTACGCGCACGGCCAACTCGCCCGGTAAGAGAATGTTTATTGTTCTCGGAACATGTACGATGAATAAATAAGTTTTATTGAGGTAAAATATATTGACAAGGCGGATTGAACTATAATACTATTTTAAATAGATTTTCATGAGTTCACACAGTCGGTACAGGAATAAACAGCACCTGCGATGGTCAAATTTATCAAGTAGGAACATCTTACAAGGATGTTGCCCTTGGGGCCTTCGTGCTCGCTACGAAATCTCTTGAACGAAGGTAAGCCAGGGCTTTCAAATGAAAACCCAAGAATAACAACATCGTCAAGATAGTCGGTCGCTGTGTAACAGTTAACAGAGAATTCGCAGGATAGTGCACTGAGATTCTCCCAGAGCACCGCGCTTGAAGAGAAGAGGGGAGCGTCAAGTGGTATGTGTAAATTCATGAAACGTGAATCCGAGGAGGGTATCACAATTCTTATGAAATGTGTACAGAAGAATGGTGGAAACGCGGGTGTTGGCAGAAATTTATGCCTGACAGATAAGGAAGGTGAGGATGTTCATACGGTAGCATCTTATTATTTTCCGCTCCACGCAAACTCAAGAGTACGAAGGGTGTCTTAGATGAGGGTTTTTTGAGCAGATTAGTGTACAGATTCTACTTCACAGAGAAGTAGCGACCGAAAGTAAGGAAAAGAAAACAACTTTTCCCTTTGCGACAAGCTAATGATCGTGAATATGTCTTTTATGAAATGAAACTCAAAATATTGATAACAGCCTTTGCAAATTTCAAAGTTACTCTTACTAAATAGCACTTCAACAGCTGTAATTTGGATGACCGCCAGCCATAAGACATAGCCTAAACAAGAGGCTGTGTGTTTACATATTAGTCCTACAGTGTGTACCGTAAGAGGGAGGCTGTTGATGTGAATGTTCGTACTGCCACGTCCGACTTGATGCAGCGTAGATCTAGTTGGCCGTGGTACTACGCTACGTATCTTAACAAGTGCCTTCTATTTCAACACACACTATTTATAAAACTCTACAACCAGTGCAACTCTCAAGGTCACTGTTGCTAGTTAAAACATTTTTTGAGTCACTTCCGTTACATATTTTCATATTATGTCGCGTCAAGTAACGTCACGTCACATTACGAAGAATTGTGTATGACCCCCAGCCCTAAGACATATGAATGTCAAAATACACTCCAAAATGTGTTAAGCGGCGGAGATTAGTTTAACATCTGTCGTGATGTTCATTATGGATCATTACTACGAATCCTACATGCAAATGGGGCATCTGTTTGTACCTCCATGTAGATCGTGGTGTATACTACTGTTACTAAAATAAACTTACGGAAGATACTGATAAAACCAGCTGGTGTCTACGTTGGTTTGGCAGAGGCTCCATTTTTCTCCCAGCAGCACAGCAGTACCCACGCACCCCACGACTATCCTTCTCCTCCTTTCCCCTCCAAGATCGTGGTTTCGCGCAGGATTGTGCCATAAGGTAGCAATCGCTCTCTACAGTTGAATATATGCGAAGCTCGTGACCCATTGAAACATTTAACATCCACCTGAAACAGATGATTATTATTATTATTTCTATTAGTATTAATTTTATTTGCTTTACGTCACACCGACACAGATAGGTGTGATGGCGACGATGGGATAGGAAAGGCCTAGGAGTGGGTAGGCAGCGGACATGGCCGTAATTAAGGTACAGCTTCAGCATTTGGCTGGTGTGAAAATGTGAAACTGTAAAACCACGGAAAACCATCTTCAGGGATGTTGAGAGTGGGGTTCGAACCAACTATCTCCCTGTTGCATGCTCACAGCTGCGCACCACTAACTGCACCGCCTACTCACCCGGTATCCGAGATAAGATTTTAGTGATCTTACGTATCTTCAATGCGTCTTCAAAAAAGAAGTGAAAGCTTCCATATGATTTGTAATTTGACGGTCTACTTCCCATTGAGTTTTCCTGAGCTGTTATTAATAGGTGAAAGTTTAATGGGCACTAAAATTACTTAAATTAATAAAATCAGGTACATCTGCATAATAATGGCACTTTTCAACTGGATGAGGTGGTTCGAGAGGATCATATATCCACATTAGAGCTACATCAAAGATATTCAGTGAGCCTTCTTCTTTCCTGGCCATATACTGTATGTACCCATACAAAGGACACTCCCGAGCTCACTTGGGTCGGCTGCCCTGACCTGGAGAGAGTATGTCCGACGTTCTTGTATCTGATCTAATGACACTTCACTTTTCTTAAGTCCGCCTCAGTTATTCGTTTTCATGTTGCCTTAGGACGTCCTCTTACTCTCTTCGGCTCTTCGATGGCAACAGCTTTCTCTACTAAATGGTGTTCATTTTTTCTACTAACGTGGCCATACCAGCGGAGCTGTTTTTTCTCCATCTTGCCGCTGATGGGAACACATTTTAAAGGTCCTTGCACTTGTTCATTGCGCATTTTGTCATGCAGAGTGAAGCCCGCCGACCATTGCAACATCCTCATCTCTGTCTTGCCCCACATTCGGAGCCGTTTATTAGGGCAGGCCGGACAGTGGTTTTATACACGTTGCCCTTTGATTTAACTGGCATCCACTTATCACACAGAGCACCAGCAAGAACCACATTTTATCAAACCAATGCTGAAGCGGTGAACCGTTAGAAAAGAAAAATACATCGGTGATTCAGTCCCGAAACCACAGTTTGTCCTGAGTAGAATATTGCCACCGATCATCACTTCGTGGTGTACAATAAGTCTTCTTAATTTTTACAATTCACCGCATGACAATAGGGTATCATTACACTAAAATCACGTAATTATACCGTGCAACATTTTACAAATACAGTACAAGTATACACAACACCGATGTGAATCACGCACTTCGTTGGTAGAAAGTTGTAAAATGATGTCAAGTAACTTCAGCCCCGGGAGTGGTATGCACAGTCGATTGTTGTACGGGTCAGTAAAATTAAAGAAACGTATTGAATATTTCTCCATTCGTTTGAAGCGCCTTGGTGTTCTTTGTTTTGTAGGATTATACATTTTATTCAAGCATTTCTTTCCTCAGACTGTATTTTATTTTTGAGTATAAATTCTGATGCTGTGAAGTCTTCTTAGTTATTATTTTACTTTATTTAGTGTGCACGCTGATTCAGTAGAGCCTTCAAGGCGATATTTACTTTTCTCCTTACATTTTGGCTTGACTTCCATACTACAATCCATTGCACTGTTTTCATTTTTGTGAGGGTGCAAGTTATGTTCCGTTATTTCGCTGCAAATATTTTATACTGTGATTGTGTGGGTTGACTTAGCACAGACTTCTAGGTGATATTTAATTTCCTTTCTTCATTGTACCTTGGCTCCCTTACTACAATTATTTTTATATTGTTCATTTAATTTCTTTCATAAGTGTAGGAAAGTCTTATTGGCGAGACATATTTTGCCACGACGCGTAGCTGAGAGAAGCGAAAGAATATCGTCTTCATTTTGATGTCGACTGTTAACTGCCTCGCATTTCAAATAGAAGGAGAGAATCGTTAATATTTTATCTGTTCCTGCGAATATAAGGATGTTCCCTTAGTTACCTTCTGTTTTTGTGAGTATGTTGTGTTTCGAACTTGATTTTACACTGCCTACTTGGCGATAGTGTATGCAGTTTCTTTTTGATGTCAGTTTATGGTTGCCATACGTTGCGAAAAACGGGGATTATCCAAGATTTAAGAGCAGAATAATTATCTCAGCCGGTTCAATAAAATTCATATGGAAGTTCTGGATTTTAATATTTGTCAATTACATGTTGTGTTACAATGTTGTTACAATGTGATACAATAAAGAAAGAACTGAAATCTCGCCATTAAGTATTGACTTTAATGAAGAAGTAATAACTCTCATGCTGTTCCAAAGAGGCTAAAAATGCCATTGCTGGATCCACTTAGAACAACATTTCGTATTCTGTTTCCCTTTTCGCATGTCCCACATGTTGGTGTGTGGATTCTATTGTCAGTCGTTCAGAATACTGTATTTCTGTTAGACAGGTTAATTCTGTCATCCATAAGGATCATTCGTTATATTCAGTATAAATTGTCACATACTGAATTTTATAACCATACGAGCAGTTAAAATGAACGAAGTGCAGTCTTCTGAGAAGTGTGATTGGTGTAAAGAGAAACCATACGTTTTTGTAAATACAATAACCAATATTTGATGTATTTATTATAAAATAATGTCTTTATACCTTTACTATTATAACGTGCTTGATCTAAATAAAGCTCTTTTCTCAAAAATCTGCCGGTTTAGTCTTACTGGATTTTTGGAAGAGATTTCTGACAACCCTAGCTTAGTTAGTAATTTTTTGAACGAAAATGTCATTTATGAGTGTTTAAACTGACTTAGCAGCTTGATTTAGTGTATCTTTCGCGGTTATATTTTCTTGTCTTTACGTTGTCTTGGCTTCTTGGACACATTTGAAATATTTAGTAATGGCTGCAGAACATGTTTCTCTCGAGGGGATGGAGGTTCCTCACCATGTACTGCAGTGCAGCTCAATGGCGATGTCAGAAGTCTCTCTTCTCTTTTGCCTTAACTGTTACACGATGTAGATACTCTTGCCTGCAGCCCTTGCAAGGCAATTCTTCCGAACAGGGTGGACGTCATCTGCCTAAATACTTAGAATGATGTAACTTTTCCAGCTTTGAATCACCAAGCTGACATTCAGTGCTGTCGAATTTCTTACCTACTGACATCAATTTAGTTTTCTTTTACGTTTACAAATTGCTCTCACTTCATCATTCCACCAAGATGTTCGCTATTTCCCATCTTTACACACAGTTGTTCCTAGGCATTCCCTTGCTGTTTCTACTACAACCTCCCTGTATGCCACCCATTCTATTTCTATATCTTGAAACTACTTACATTCTACTGTTTGAAACTTCTCACTAATCATATCCATGTACTTTTGTCTAATTTATACGTCCCGGAGATTTTCTACCTTATTCTTTGCAGACAGATTTCACTTTCTGCCTTAGGCCTAGTGATACTTGGTTCATTGCAGATCAGATAGTGGTCTGTATCATCGAAAAATACCAGGAAACGTCGTACATTCCTAACATATTTCCTGAATTCGAAGTCGGTTTAGATATAGTCTATATTGGATCTGGTTCCCCTTGCCTCCCATATGTAGCGGTGAATAGCCTTATTCTTGAAGAATGTATTCGTAACTATTAATAAACCAATATTAGCACAGAAGTCCAGCACACGCTTTCCATTCCCATTAGCTTCCGTATCTTTCCCACATTTTCCAATCACCCTTTCGTATCCTTCCGTTATATTTCCAACTCTCGCATTGAAATCGCCCATAAGCTCTATCCTATCCTTGCTGTTGACCGTCACTACGATGTCACCGAATGCTTTATAAAACTAGTCAACTTCATCCTCATCTGCACCCTCACGTGGTGAATACACTGAGGCATTTCTCGTCCCAATTCCTGCAACTCCCAAACTATCCCACATCATTCGCTCATTTACTTGCCTAACCGAAACTATGTTGCGTGCAATTGTATTCTTGATAAACAGCCCTACCCCACTCTCTCCCCTTCCCTTTTCAAAACCCGTCAAGTACACTTCATAATCTTCTGTCTCTTCCTCGTTATCTCCCCTTACCCAAATTGTATTCATTCCTAGTACATCCAGAGGCATCACCTCTGCTGACTCAGCCAGTTTTACCTTCTTTCTTCCATAAGCCCCATTAATATTGATAGCTACCCATCGAATTCCCCTTCGTTGACCAAGTTGTTTCCAAGGAGTCCCTCGCCTGTCAAATGGGAGTGGGACTCCGTTACTCCCATACGTCCGAGGCTTGCTTAAAATGTTCTGAGCTCAGTAAATTTTTGAAGCAGGGTGCTACCCTGCTTACACATAGTCCAAGTCAGGATCTCCCCTCTAACAAGTTAAGAGCATCGGTGGATTTTATATCCCTAGACGCCTGAGCACAAGGAAGGCCATGATTCAGAATAAGTCCGAGATGCCCACTCCCATTCCACAGCAACTGGTATCCTGACTCTCAAGACCACCTACTTGGCCTCTCTGCCGTTGCCCATGGTTTACGAACTAGGCTTAACTACGGTAACCCACACCATGAATCACAATATTAATAATATTAAAAAATAAAAATAATAATAATCATAATAATGATCATAAAATTAAATCGACGAATTTATGAAAACACTAACCACTTGAAAGATTAGAAGTAGTGAAGAAATAAACATTAATTTTACAAAAGGACTGAATTATATTGCTAAACGTGTTAGGTCCTTGAATTGATTATCTTCAGTTCCTTCCACTGTCATCATAATCCTTATGAGGAGTCTTCGCAGAATTTAGGTAGTTATTCCGTTTCTTCTCAGCAGACAACTATTTTCCATCATGAATTGATTGTTTAGATTGCGTTGATGTCTTCACTTCTACTTCTCTTTTATCCTTATAGGTTTCCATTCCCATATGACTGGTCAAAATCAATTATTCCACGAGTGGCAATTTTCATCATATTCTCGCTGCTGTGCCAGAATAGTGAATGACAGTGTTCTTCCTATCCATTATTTCCCATAATACTAGTCACGACTCCCAGACACTTATTGACATACAGTCCATCAGAAGAATTTTCGTTGAACTCACTTTCCTATGGGTGTGTGTAAAATAAAATGAACCTTCCTGTACCGTACTGTACGAATGTATTTTAGCATGACATACTCAGGCAGTCTTAAGGGAAATTATTGGTAGAAAGATCATTGTTTGGCCGCCTCTGTGGTGTAGTGGTTAGCGTGATTAGCTGCCACCCCCGGAGGTATGGGTTCGATTCCCGGCTCTGCCACGAAATTTGAAAAGTGGTACGAGGGCTGGAACGGGGTCCACTCAGCCTCAGGAGGTCAACTGAGTAGAGGTGGGTTCGATTCCCACCTTAGCCATCCTCGAAGTGGTTTTCCGTGGTTCCCACTTCACCTCCAGGCGAATGCCGGGATGGTACCTAACTTAAGGCCACGGCCGCTTCCTTCCCTCATCCTTGCCTATCCCTTCCAATCTTCCCATCCCCCTACAAGGCCCCTGTTCACCATAGCAGGTGAGGCCCCCTGGGCGAGGTACTGTTCATACTCCCCAGTTGTATCCCCCGACCAAGAGTCTGAAGCTCCAGGACACTGCCCTTGTGGAGGGTAAACAGATGATGATGATGATGATGATGACGAAGATCATTGTTTGATTCGAAATTTTGGCAGCAGCGAAGATATGACAGATTGTTATTGATCTTTATTGCGTCCAGCTGCTTGCTTAAGTCAAGAAAGTAGTTGTCTTCCATCTGAGAAACTTGAGATAGTTTAGTACTGCGAACTATTTTTATTTCGTTTACTAGACCGTTGAAAAATGTAATGTAAAGCATAATTGAATCAGCCACCCCGTGGGGTAGCGATAACATGCCTGCCCGTCACGCGGAAGCCCCAGGTTCGATTCCCCGCCAGGTCAGAAATTTTTCTCTCGACCTGAGGGCTGGTTCGAAGTCCACTCAGCCTACATGATTAGAATTGAGGAGCTATCTGACGCTGAGATGGTGGCCCTGGTCTCGAAAGCCAAGAATAACGGCCGAGAGGATGCGTCGTGCTGACCACACAAGGCCTCGTAATCTGCAGGCCGTCGGGCTGAGCAGATGTCGCTGGGCATACCAAAGCCCTTCCAAGGGCGTTATGTGCCGTGTGGTTAATCATTCAATCAACTTATTTAAAACGATCAAGAAATCGAACTTAGCACTCATGGTATCTATTCGACTCTCTTGTAATTACCTGAGACGTCTGTGGAGATAGCCCTCTTAGTACTTAGAAGCCCTGCTCACCTAAAGAACCAGCCTTATGTCTATGGCAAGTGATTGTGGAGCTGTTGGTTCAACCAGCCTGAGGACCCAGAGTTACCGTATAATTGAAGACATGAATTTATAGGCGAACGAAAGAAACGGGTAAGGTAATTTCCCGTTGCTTTCCTCGCCAAGCCAGAGAAGGTTATCTATCAGTCTGCTAATCCCACTGAATGCATAAGAAGACTAATGCAGGTCACTGAAAGCAGCGAACTTTTTCTAGCCAACACCAGCAGACGCAGGGCACTGTAGACATTGTGTGTCACTAGGCTTAAAAACATGTGTCAGACTATATCCTAGCAGGTAACAAACAATTTTACGAATAAGCTAAAGCCATTTCGGTATATTGTGTTCAATGTTGTTCTTTCACAGAGGAAATAACTCGGTTTTGTTCTGTTAATTATAAAATCAGGTGTACCAGCGATACACAATATTACTTATATTTTATCCTTGAATATTCTGGAAATTGGTAATAAATGGTATTATAGACATGGGTCATTGGAGGAATATACGAAGCAGTCTGAAAATTTGATATCGTTCTCCGTAATTTCTTTAGTATTATCATTTCATTTCATTATTCATTTACTTTCTAGGTTTCCTTCCATCCGGTCTCAGCGAGGAATCCTGTCTCTACCACCTCAAGGGCGGTGTTCTCAAGCGCGAGGCTTTGAGGCGGGGATACAACTTGAGAGGAAGACCACTACAATGACCATGCGACGTCATCTGCTATGCTATGCCTTGTGTGGGGGATGGGAAGATGAAAAGGACAGCCAAGCAAGATATAAGGAAGGGGCCGTGGCTGTGATCTAGGTACAATCCCGGCATTTGCCTGGAGAAGAATTGGGAAACAACTGAAAACCACTTTGAGGATGGCTGAGGAGAGAATCGAAACTTCATCTACTCTGTTGTCCTCCCCAGGCTTAGTGGGCACCGTTCCAGTCCTCTTACCACTTTCCAATATTTATTTCGTGGAACAGCTGGCAGTCGAACCCTGGCCTCGGGGCTGACAGTTAACCCATCCTTGTATTTGCCTGGATAACTACTGGAAATCTACAGAAGAACACTTCGAGGTTATTTTAGGTGGAAATCTAAGTTTCCTCTTCTCAATTGACTTCCCGAGGCTAAGTGGACCTCGTTCCCGTCCTCGTACCACATTTTAAATTATTTAGAGGCAGAGCTGGGAATCGAACCCGGACTTCAGGGCGTGGAAGCTAATCACACCGACCAATACACCACAGAGACGGAGGTGCACAAAATAACGTGTATTTTATCTTTCAATATTCATGAAGTTGGTGATAAATACTGTACCGGTTGGTACACCTATACGCCGCACATTTGAATTTTCCGCCTTCATGTACTCCTCTACAGCTGAAACTCTGAACTTTAAAACTGAATTAATTCAACCGTTTATCAGAAGATGTCACTGGGTTAATTTCGAATTGTTTTTGTTTACTAATTATCAAGAAGTGTGGACATTCTCTCACTATGATCATGCATCCTGGGGCGAAGTGAAGGAACTTTTCTTGAAGATATTTTGTATTCATAAGATTGTTCTTTACTAAATGTTGTTCTTTCAATTGTGGGCTGGCAATATTAATCTATCTTTCCGCCAGTTTTGAAATTAGCCAATCGTAAATTTCTGTCATTAATTTTCAGTCAATGGCGTCTTTCTTCCCCAATGTTGATGTGTAACTGTAAACCAAACCAAACCAAACCCCATGGCACTACAGCCCTTGAAGGGCCTTGGCCTACCAAGCGACCGCTGCTCAGTCCGAAGGCCTGCAGATTACGAGGTGTCGTGTGGTCAGCACAACGAATCCTCTCGGCCGTTATTCTTGGCTTTCTAGACCGGGGTGTAACTGTAAGCTACCCAATAAAAGACTGTGGGTGTGTCTTAATCATTCATGAAAGGTCTCGAATCTTCCCCGAGAGTATAAAAACTGCTGATTTTCCTGGCTCTCGGCTACTCGTACAACATCTAGCTTAGTGTATGTAAGTATAGCAGGAGGCGGGAAGCGCCTCTTTCATCCGCCAGCAGCTCTTCTACAAGGTAATGGCCTTTGAACATCTTTATTTCTTGCTAGCTCAGCAGTTTAGCCCTCAGGGAAGGTCCGAATCCTTTCTAATGTAACCCACCTTTCTAAAAATGTAACTTGTGCCGGCTTATGTAAAAGTTTCTTATTACTTTAACTGTAAATCGGGGATAGAGAGTGCTTCACCCTCTCGAGTTCCCCTTCATTTTGAGTTCAGGAGACTACGTTTTCATAACCGATTTTCTACGATTATGTATTAAAATTTTCTTATACGAGTCACCTCCCTAGTTTGGGAATAGCCCCTGTGTCAGCGGCCTAGTGCCCCTTAGCTATTATAAGGTTTCATGTAGGAGCGCAAGCTACGCCTCCATTCATATTGGTATTGGTATTAACCTATTATTTTTCCTTTAAGGCCCTGTAGGCTGGGTACAAGATACCCCTGTTTAATTCTTGTAAGTTGCGCCTCGACGGCAAGTGATTGTAAAGCATTGTATTGCCTTTAATAGGCTTGAAAGATTGAGAGCGGGTCAGCTCTTTATGGTGTTTTGAAAGGTGCCTCTAGGAGGCTTGACATTACTAGGTGTGAGCAAGTGCTCCATGTAATTAGGGGTTTTCTGCCCTTTGGTAAATTGTGGTTGTGAGCTGAGAGCTCAGGAATTATTGATCTTGGGGCTCGTAGCCCAGATCTTGTAATGATCCCCTAAAACTTGTGTGTCCGCTTGTAAAATTAACATTGTACCTGTAATTTTAATGGTTATTTCACCTAGTGAAAATTTGTTAAATGTTGTTGTCTATTGAAAATATAACCTTTATTTAAATTTTAATTAATCTTTCGGCCTTGTAGTTAGACCCATTCCAGCCCGCACCTTCTTTCACCTCTGCCTTCCAACTGGGTCTGGGTCTGAACTTTTGATATCTCTCTCCGTAATTTCTTTAGTATTTTCATAGTGATCGTAAAGTTTGTGGCCGAGTTCTTCACAGTAATGTACTAGATAGAAAAAGAGAGCACTCTCCTGAGGTCAGCCGCAGTTACTGCCAGTAAAATCAACTGGAACATCTTCTTTAAGTACATAGGAGAGAAGTAGGGTAGTACTATAAAACGTGTTCTATGGATAAGTTTGATGTGTGCTGAATTGAAGAGCCTCTCTTTAGTTCACCTTCACCATCTGGAGTTTAGTATCCCAGTGGCCTGGGTTTGATTCACGAATCTCCCATCAAATACATCCGTAGATCAGTGGTAGAGTATCTTTCATATGATCCCAAGTTTGGAGGTTCCAACCTGGCTATGCTTGCTGATTTTTGAAGAGTCGTCAATCGTGGCTCTTAATGCCACTGCCGCTGGCATGTTAATGATCTCTGCTGACGTTCATCCACTTGACTAAATGGTCAACTGAGTCACCTTTGTCTGAGAGGGTCCTGGTTCCATTCCCATCTGGGTCGAAGATTTTAACCTAAATATGTTTCATTTATTTTATCTACTCGTTTCACGTCACACTAATACATCGAATGTTTCCGGCGAATTACTGATAGGAAGAGGCTAGGATTGTGAAGGTAGCGACTGTGTTCTTAATTAAGGTATAGCCTAAGCATTTGCCTGGTGTGAAAATGGGAAAGCACGGAAAAACTTCATGGCTGCCGACAATGCGATTCGAACTCACTATCTCCGGAATACATCAAAACTGTTTGGCAACAAATGACCAGTAACGGGATATTGGGGCGTGTAAGAACGCGTAACTATTTTCCAGTTCCCAGTCTACACCAAGACTGTTTCCACACCTTGACGTGATAAGGTACGTTTCACATCAATACGATATTCGCATTCTATTTGATCGACATTGATAACAAAGTCTGGATTGATGTTTGGAATTAATTCTGATGCTGCTTTTAAAAAAAACTTGAGCAGCTTTCAACATGTCTTCAATACACATTTAGAGACTATTCGAAAAATACAGCGTGACTTGCTGTCTAATCTGGTTATTTGCTTTAAATTGTATAAATCTCGAGTGGGATACCATAAAAATGGAAAGTAGGAGACACATTCATTCTAGATTTTGAAAATGTGCGCCTTGTTACAGGCTCCTTCTGTTCTTTAGCCTCCCGAAATCTACCATATTACAATTTTGAAATGAGCTCGTATTTATCTAGATGATTTCGTTTATCCAATTACGAAAGTAAATTATAGCACGTCTCATGACCTTGACGCCTCTATTTTAAGCGTTTTTAGAGACCATGTTCACTGTGCATTGGTATGATTTACAAATGTCCTTTTAACACCCCAAGGAACTTGTTCATACTGGTGCTATTCAGGGTGTATCAGAACTATACTCTTGGTGTTATGTGAAGAACGATCGATGGTGCAATCGTTTTGGCGGATTTTTTTTTTTTTTTTGAGACGGTGAGTTTACTTTGTTACTCTTGGTGTGCGATTCAAATAGACGAACTCCCCGCATTTGCTATGCCACAGAGCCAGCCGCTGCCTGTTGCTGTGCGTCAGAGGAGGGAAGGGAGGGGAAGTGGGAAGTGGGAGACAGAGATAATGCTCGGTGCGAATGCACAAGTTTCTCGTTCGTTTCGCATAGTCACTTTCCAACCCCAGTAGGCAGTGTACAGTCTGTTCTGCACAAATTTACTACCCCGTAGAAAGAGAAGATGAACTTGTACCAAGAATGCAGGCAGCTTTTCAGGTCGTTCGCGACACACCGCAAATATTGAACATCTACTGTAATCAAACAATCGGGCGTATTGTTTCCTTCGTTCAGTATTTCATTTCATTTACAATGTCGTGAGTGAAGGAATACACAATCGTGGGGCGGCAGCGTTGTATCTGCGACCATGTTAAAGATTAAAGAACGTTACTGCGACCAATAGACGATAGGAAAAACGATCTGGTGTATTTCTTGACTGACAAGTGCGTCTTAATTACAGTCTATTCCTGTACATTGTGTGTGCAGTTACGGCTGTTTAGTAAACAAACTGTAGATATTGCCTGTAAGAGACATGGACAACCCTGTGTGAGTTGAACGAGAAAACCTGTGCATACATGCGGAGCGTTATCACTGTCTCCAACATACACTCCAGTTCCCCTTCCTCCTCTTCCCGTCCCTGAAGTACAGCAGTGCCTTGTGCTCTGTCATAAAAAATACGGCGACTGTACCAATTGAATCGCGCCCTCGGAGGTAACAAAGAAATATCATTTTTGTCATTATGGTGAAATATTTTATGACTGAAATTGAAAGGATTGAGTTTCTTTTTTTTTTCTTTTCACAAAGTTGTTATTCCGCTGGATTCAAATAATTTATTACTGTAATAATGATTTGCTTGCCAATTGTAATTTTACATTTAAATCCGAGTTTGTTCCCATAATATTCTAACAAATGTAACACAATTTGTAAGTTATAGGTATCACAGCTATTTTATGAAACCTGCATATGGAATTTTTGATTGCAGAATTTTTTTCAAGTAGTAGGGATTTTTAAGTCCAAATTGTTAGAACGTAAAAATTACACAATCTTTAGTATGATATATCTCCTTATATAAATTATGTACGGAAAAATCGATACGTAGTGCCTTTACACGAAGTATTATCTAGCTAATTACGAACTTACATTAACTTTTTCATTAAATTTCATGAAAAAATTGAATTAAATTTTGCAAAAAAATTGGAAAAGCTATTAATTGTATATTAAAGAAATGTTCTTGATATCTCTACCTTTATGTAGGTGACATTCCCATACAATTTCGTGAAAATTGGAAAAGCCATTAATTATATATTAAAGAAATGTTCTTGATATCTCTACCTTTATGCAGGTGACATTCCCATACAATTTCGTGAAAATTGGAAAAGCTATTAATTGTATATTAAAGAAATGTACTTGATATCTCTACCTTTATGTAGGTGACATTCCCATACAATTTCGTGAAAATCCATGCAATAAATAAAAATAAATTTTTATCTCCGAATTGTCGCCTTAACATAACACGAAGACCATCCCTGATATTTTTTCGGTATAGATCTGATACAACCTGTATGTCTGATGACTGTACTCACTACTGCTGTCCACAGGAGTGGAAGCTTCGTCCACTTCACCCATATCTACACGTTCATTACATGCTGAAGTGCATTCAGTGTCCAGGTGCAAATTATCTTCCCTAATGAACTGGAAGTCCGCTAACATGTTTAAATGGTAGTCAACAGCATACTGACAAAGCAATTAGGCACATTTCGAAACAATTGCATTGTCCAGATTCACTTACGATCATTGCAAGAAATATTGTTGGGAAAGAGTGAAGACAAGCTTGTAAAATGAACAATCACTTTAAACAATTGGAAAATTTTAAAAACCTGTAGGTCTGTGACCAACGATATACAACCTAACAACGAAATTTTCCACTGCACTTGCTAGGTCCCGTATTACATTAATGCCTTCCTGTGCAACAGACCGCAATTTGTCATCCGATAACGGACATGCAGTAATGGATGATTTTGGAAAAATCCAAAGGAAAGCAGCTGGATTTGTTCTGGGTGATTTCCGACAAAAGTGTAACGTTACAAAAATGTTGCAAATTTTGGCCTGGGAAGACTTGGGAGAAAGAAGACGAGCTGCTCGTCTAAGTGGTATGTTTCGAGCTGTCAGTGGAGAGATGGCGTGTAATGACATTAGTAGACGAATAAATTTGAGTTATGTCTTTAAAAGTATGAAAGATCACAATATGAAGATAAAAATGGAAATGAAGAGGACAAATTGGGGCAAGTATTCGCTTACAGGAAGGGGAATTAGGGATTGGAACAACTTACCAAGGGAGATGTTCAACAAATATCCAATTTGTTTGAAATCATTTAAGAAAGGTATAGGAAAAGAACAGATCTGCCACTTGGGCGACTGTCGTAAATTCTGATGAAGATTGATTGATTGATTGATTGATTGATTGATTGATTGATTGATTGATTGATTGATTGATTGATTGATTGATTGATTGATTGATTGATTGATTGATTGATTGATTGATTGATTGATTGGAATATCCATCATGGGACTACTACACATCCGTGGCGTGTTGCATGTCATTTTTATAGAGACTGGTGTGGGAAACTCACAATGGGCAGTCGTACTTTATGCAGAACATCAACAATGGACATAATGGCGAAGAAACATACAGTAGGCATTCAGCCAGACACTTGCCATCACGAACGAACATTTATACTTTATTTCAACGTATATTGTACTTTACTACTCATAACCGGTTAGACGTCCATCAGTGTCAATATTGAAACCTCTACTGAGAATTCTCATCAGCTCGCCTGGTTGCCATTATCATTAAGACTCCGTGGTTAGCCGGCTTGAGTTCTGTTGGTCGAAAATATTCCGTCATCAGAATGTTTCACGACATAGTAAAAGAGGTGATGGTGTATAATTCTCAATCACTATATTGCTTGCCAAAAGCTTGGATTCAGTCCCTAGCCTCTCTGCAGTTTTTTATATGAAGTGAGGTCATATGACGCTGTTGATGGTAATTCGTCCATCGGATGGAGACGTTAAGCATTGAGCAGAATCCTTGGTGCTACGTGAAAGGAGTAGGCAATGTGTTGCCATAGGATTTCAACCTCTCAGTCATTCATTTCACATCAATAAGTCATCTGATGTGGCTAATGTCAGGAAGGGCATCCGGTCGGAAAAATTATTGTCTCATTTCATACTCTACCCCATAGAGAAACGGAACAAAGGTTGGACACACACTAATCCTCTCGTAACGGTGAACATATTATTTCATGCTGGGCTGAATAGCTCACACAGTTGAGGCGCTGGTCTTGTGACCCCAACCTGGCAGGTTTGAACTTGGCTCAGTCGGGTGGTATTTAAAAATCAGTCTCGTGTCGGTAGATTTAATGGCACTAAAAAGAACTCCTGAGGGGCTAAATTCCGACACTTCGGCGTCTCCAAAAACCATAAAAGTAGTTAGCGGCAAGTAAAGCCAAATGACATTATTATTCATATTATTTCACAATCACTTAAAACTTACACACCCTTCAACAATGAGGTAGAGTTCAATCCTGTAATATATATCAATTTCGTGCAATATACAGTAGTATGACGTTGTGGTTATGAACAAACATCGAACAGCTGTAACTTCGATTATATCCTTACACGCTATGGGGCTGTGAATACGTATCCCCTGCAACCGCTCATTTTTTCGGATGCCATCCAGCAACATGTGCAAGTGATCGCAGTCAACATGCGGATTCATTTTTTGTAAGGCTAGAAAACTGGAATGACAGTATGCCGATATGCACTGCATCTTTATAATTAATTATCTCGTTTGTCCGTCAATAAATTTTCCCCATTATGCAGATCAATATTCTGACATTAGTTCACAGCAATACATATATTTTGTTACAGTACATATTCCCCATTTCATAATACATGCATGATATGATATTGTTGTTTTTGAGTCAGCAGTTCATAGACTGGATTGTTGCAGGTCTCCATGCCACCCTATCCTGTGCTAATCTTTTAATTTCTACGTAACTACTGCATCGTGCATCAAGTCCTGTGTGTCTTAAGATGTGCCCCATCATTCTATCTCTTTTTCTTGTCAAATTTAGGTAAACCGATCTCCTCGCACAAATTCGATTTAGTACCTCTTCTTTCGTGATTTGATCTATCCATCTCACTTTCAGCATTCTTCTGTAACACCACATTTCAAAAGCTTTTATTCTCTTTCTCTCTTAGTTAAGGTCTATGCTCCACTTCCATATAATGCTATGCTCCATACGAAATCCCTCGAAAATAACTTTCTAATTCCGATATCAATAGTCGAAGTAAGCAAAATTCTTTTCTTAAGAAAGGCCTTCATTGCTTGTGCTTGTCTGCATGTTACGTACTTACTTCTGCGTTAGGAAACATATTTTTGAATTACGATATCTCCTTGAATGCAATGTATGGATATGAAGGTACATCATTCAGTGTAGTACGTACAGAAAAGGTGAAGTTCAAATTTCTGAAAATATATTTTCCCAGAATATTTTACGTAGCGACTTCGCCAAGCGAGACGTTTTGGCAGGTTATTGCCTATCAAAAATATAATGTTTTACAAAGTACTCTTAAATGAATTCCTTTATTTTATTTCATCAAAATCATTAATATACATGCACTGTCTTATACATAAAACTACGTTATTAGGTAACGAAGGGCACCCTCCTCACATCTCCATCGTACAGAATCAGTGCGCACTCATGCCTATCGCTCCACCTCCTTACCCTCTCCTCTTCACGAAACAGAGTTATTGTTTACAAAATTTCTACATAGCTACCAAGACCTTGTTCAGAGCTAAATATTTGGCGTTAGTCCAGACACAGTCGCTGAAGGCAACGGACGATAGCAGCTAAGGGGTAAGTGCAGGAAAATTTCCATAATTTAATAAAGTATCAATGAAGGTGTCCACAATTAAATTGACGGTGTTTTTCTCGGCATGGCACAGGCTTTAATTATCGTAGGAGCCTGAAATTTCGTAGATGTTCTAAGTAAGCAATGCGCTCACGAATTATGACACAAATCTGAGCGCATTAGTTCCAAGTCTTGGCTCGTTTATTAGAATGTATTGCTTCAAACACTGTTCGATATGGCCTCTCAACTCAGCGATATGTCGACAATTGTCCGCAACATATCGTGTGAAATCAGAGCGATATGTTGTTGCACGCTAGCCTTTAGATCAGGCAGAGACCGGATATGTCCCTGATAGTCACAATCCTTCAAATATCCCCATAACCAGACGTCACATGGATTTAGGTCGGGGGATATTGAAGGTCACGTATCTGGAATATGCTTGGAGAGAATGCGGTCGTTACTGAAGGGGAAAGTCCATTTGACACTCCATGTTGTACGATGTCGGCAAGTAAAAGATCTCCGGTGACACATTTGGTGATTAACCCTCAAAATTCATTAAAATATCAGCAACAGACACCGAAAAGAAGTCCGATTTACTCTGTCTGGCATCTAGTGGACCTAGAAAAAGCGGAACTTCGAACTTGACAAGCAAACAGACAGATGGCGTCAAATTAAAATGTCTGTACGTGGTAGCTGAGGCCACAAGATTATTATTAATAGTATTATTATTATTACTGAAGTTCTCTCGCAGCAAATCTTTCACTTGGTGAGTGATATATGTTGTTTCCACATCTTAAATAAAATGAACGGTATGGTCGCAGTTCTGTTCTTGCAAAGCTGGAATCACACGTAGCACAAGGAGTCCATAGAAATTTCAGATGTTACTGTACACCTAGCAGGCCCATGAGTGGTTATCTACTGAAATAAAAACGGACCAAGAATGAAGGAGCTGGTAAAACCACGCCAAACAGCCCCGCAAGATGAATGGAATTGTGTTCCTGTAACAATCAGGTAATGACACAACGCAGTTCCAACGGACGAACATTCTGACATCATAATTACGGAAAATTACATTTTGTGACTGGTTTCAGCGCCATATTTTTTCCAGGTCGCAAGACAGGGAACTAATAATTTTTGTGGCATAATTTGCGAACGCATTAGTATCAGTTTAATTGCGGGCACTCTGTACATTCATTGTTTGTTCATATTTGTTCGTTGCATCAGTAATGCATAATCATTGACTAGTTTGCGCAACGAGCACAATATGGCTTGAGAGCATCAAACACTCACAACCGTGGGTTTCAGCCAGTGCCACTGCAGCCTGCTTGCTGTGGGCCGAGCTTACCATCAGGTAGGTCCTTGTTCAAGCCCCACCCCTGGAGAAGTTTATATCTTCTTTTGGCGCTCTCAAGCCGATCATAAGCTACGTGCATATTTAGTAACACCACCTCGCAAAGCCCATCTGAAGCGATCTGATTGCCTAAATTCAGTAGCTGATACAATTATAACGGCGCGATATATCGACGTATTTTTTTCAAAACACCTATCAGTATGACCAACACTGTAACGCTCATGCATCAGGTTCACTTCGTTTCCGACCGCCCTGTATATGCGCATGATTTAAAGAGATTTGATAGAATCTGAGGATGTTCTTGTAGCACGAAACATGACTTTCTTTGTTTAACAGTGGTTATTTCTTACAGATATCTTACAGTGTTCTGCATTATATATTGAAATTGTGTGTTTGACAGGCTCAAAAAAAAGCCTTTGAACCACTTTAACTAGGCCGGCTCTGGAGTGTATGGCTTCCTTTCCTGGCCAGTGGGTAATATAACTCCCACTAACCTTTTTCCGCTGTTGGGCCATTGGGTAACCTTATACCCACATTTGATTTGTGCTGCTATCTGGCGTGGACATCAGAAAATATAGAAAAATATTCCGCTCTGGCTTATTTGCAGTTTCTATGTTGGTGGATGTGTTTGTTTACATGTGTGTAGTGTAATGGCTGCCAGGAGCGTGAAGTGATTTTCTGCACAAGAAAGATGGATATTTGTAATTCTAAGCTATTTACGTTATCATAAATTATTCTGTAGTGCTTCATACATAGATTGAGCATATTTTTTGTCTTAGTATGTGTAAATAAATAGGATTTATGTAATGGTGAAACACAGGAATATAAGTAGGCCTACTTCATCTTGCCATGATTATTCATCTGCAGAATTCTTCTTTGTTATTTTATTTTATTTCATTTTATCATGTTACTGAGTTCCAGAAATACCATGAAAACTAAAATGCAATGTATTAGTAGCTTGTTTAATGACCTTTCCAATATTTAATTGTGGATGTATTATTCGTTTCGCTTTCACTTTGTACACTCCTTATTCTACCTGAATTGATGGTTACAGCTGTATGCAATGAAAATTATTTATACTTCTGTATGGTATAAGATGAATGCACATATTCACATTCTATGTCCTGATTTGTGTGTGCTAGCGTTTGGTTATTGGGAAGTATAGTTCGCACATTTTTTCCCTGTTCCAGTGTTTGAAAATTAAAAAAATTATAGCTTTACATTCCTTGACATTCCATCACTACAAAAACATGTTTAGTTCCCAAAAATTCATTTCTTAAACAATTTGGCCATGAAAGGGTTAATAAATCTTCCCATGCCTAATTTAATTGTAAATTTCATTAGCGACATATAGAGTTAACCTTTTGTAACACACACAAAATTATTTGAAAGTTTGAATACATGCAGCTAAGCTAATGCAGTGAGCTCGCAAAAGAGTCTGGGACCTTCACTGTGAAGTATGGCTCATAGCATCGACTATAATGAGGACGTGACGCTGTCAGGAATTTCAGATCTCCGCAGTTCAGCCTGTCTCGAGGCCTGACTGACAAGTTGATCCTCGCGTTGGGCAAGAGGTTTAGTTGACAACCTTGCGGACATTGCTCTAGCTTTAGCTGATTTTGGCGAGAGAGCAGGATTTGACCTCCTCCGCATGATTGCTAAAGTTAGGCTACACATTTACAGTAATTAATTATTCTGTGTTGGTGGTGATTGCTGTTTTAAATGGAAGAACAACTTGAAGGACGAAGAAAGAAGATCCGAAACAGAATAATACGCAATACAAAATGTGAATTCTGCCACCTATTAATGAAAATGATGAATAAGTAAACAACTTGAAGAAGGAATGGAGAAGTCCGAACCTACGACAAATTAAGTTATCGGCAAAGAAAAGGGAAGAGCCGTGAAAGGATGGAGAATAATAGCATCTTCACCCCTCGAATGCTCTTATAAAGCCGGTCTTGAAAAAAAATATTAATAATAATATTTGCGAGTACCAAACAGTCTTCCGACTAGGGCATTCCTGCGCTGAACTGATCTTTAATTTAAAAATTACACTGGAACATAAGGTAACCAGAAGCTGTCATTTGATTGTTCGATTACTTCAAGAAAGCACACGATTCAATCGAGAGACACTCCCTATTTTATATCCTAGGAAAACAGGGACTTCACCCAAAGACTTTAAACCTCATCAAGCAAACACTCACTGACACAAAATCAAAAGTAAAATTCATCGGCGAAATACCATGTCCTTTCGAGGTTAATACTGGAGGTCGACAAGGCGATAGACTGTCACCACTCCTTTTAATTCTCGTCCTGGATAAAGTTGTTAGAGAGTGGGAGAAAGAATTAAAATTTCAGAACCACTGGAAATTAAGTGAACTCGGACGAACAAACGGTGACATCAAGATCAGTTTCTAGGCTTCCGCAGACGACCTAGCAATACTAGCGGACAGTGAAATCACAGCAATCAAAAAGATAGAAGTCCTCAAGGAATGTATTGTGCCCTACTGCACTTTAAAGTTCCGTCCAGGCGAAGGCCGGTCTCGAACCCAGAGTACAGTAGTGAACGAACTCTCACAGACGTGAGCTGGTGCACATAGTCTTACCTGAATACAGTCCTCTTCAATCAGCCGGGAGAGCGCTCTTCTCAGGGATAACATGGGTATAACGGGGCAACATAAAGATAATACACTAGGACATGTACCTACTCAGGTAAGAATTCGACTAAATTAAATATTTAAAATATCTAACAGAAAACACCGCTGCATTCAAAGTTTAACAAATAGGGATTTATTACATAAAATTGAATTATTTACAAATGAAAGAGCTTTTCAATATGAGATGGTAAAATGACGCTGAGCCGATGACTACCAGTTCACTGCCTTCACGAAAACACGTGAGCTGCAACAAGCATGTTACAATAGTGTAAATAACGAAGTTTAGAAAGATGGATATCTGCTTAATTACACAAAAAAAATGATTCCCATAAAAATTTACAATGCCTCGCGCCGTCGAACCCCGGTGCAAACAAAAATCACCACAAAATTAACAATGACCTGACTCGGTCACGAACCCTAGTCCCATGACAAGTAAGGCGTCCAAGATACCTATGCACACAATATGAAAGGACCCAATCAACACATACATGGGTGTCAGGATAAAACGGGCCAGTGTTAAAATATTACGTAAAACAAATAGGACATAAAACAAATCTCTCTCTGCTCTCAAAACATGAAGGTCGTTTCTTCCCCTCACGGCATACTTGACATGCTGCAGACGACCAACCCACAAGCCTGTGACGTCAAGCTCAATGACCTCCACCCTCACCACTTCACTTGCGGCAGCCCCCTAATTTATGAGCTCAAACGGGTGACAGGCTAAAGTCTTGCCTTTCAAAGAACATTTCACGTAGTCAGCTGCTAAAGCCCTCATTTAAATATACCTGGGCTATCTGCCCTCGTCTCAATACCTCCAGCAATCTCGCTCATCTTACTTATGCCTCTCATGGGCTAAATCCTGGTGCTACAAAACCCTAATCATTACGCGATCGTCACATGGCCATACTAGGCATTTCCAAAATATGTTCAATAAACTTTCAATAGTTGGGCTCTCTCATGCCAACTGCAAATTTTACTTCTGCCTCTCATGGGCTCAAATCTCTTAAATATTTGGACTCGCTCGCTCTATCAGTGAATCTGGGTGAATTACTGGTCACGGCTTGGTCACGACTTGGTCATAATGATACACTTCTATGTCTGCAGAAACAAATGCCTAAATGCAATCTAATCAAAGTACCTATCTGTAGACTAACCTCCATGCCTAAATGAGTTCAATCAGACCCTTACAAAAACACGTACGTTTAAAATAACGCAATAAAAATGAACTATAACTTCGCTAACAAGGACTCTACAAATAACATCTACCTTGAAGTACGGGGTTCGAGTTTGAGGCCTAGCTCTAAATTACAAGGGAAATTTTCCTACTACCACAAATATGTTGACTGACAGCCCCCATATTCCTATCTAAATTTAAATGACATGCTTGAAACAGAATTGGAAAGCTCTGACCTTAATTTATCGGGGACATAGCGGAGCGGCCATCCCTGTGGACCACTGGATCTACCACATTCTGATAGACTGCAGAGCTGGCATCAGATAGTGTTGACCACTTGGAGACATTCTTGCTTGTGTGGCGTCTTCGTACAGCTCCCTCTGCAGTCGGAAGGTGTCCCCTTCGATGTTGTGCTGATCAGGTGCTCCCAACGTTCCTGGATCGATGCCCGTTGTTGTGTTGGCTTCAGCTTCTGGTTGTGGCTTCTTTGCAATGATGCTGTCAAACACTCGTTCTGACTTGATGCTGGGGTAACTGAAAATAAATTCATATATTACAGACTGTCCAAACTCGATGCCTGTCTCCACTACTAGCGTGTCTCACACGTCACACTGACCAAGTCTCGTTCAGAGTTTTAACCTGGTACACAATAGCTTCTTCACTACTCTCAGTCACTGTTCTATCACCCTATCACACGGACAACCTATAGTTTCAGAGTTCCTAACCTGAGCCAATATTAATTCTAGCAGTCCGTCCGCAATCCCTTGACCTCACAGAAAATTGAAGCTACTAGTTCATTAGTCTCTTATAAGCAGTACCTCATCTCCCCATAGCATAATCTCACAGGTAAAATCTTAAATTCATCTGAATATTCAAGTTGAGTACTTACTTCCTTGCAGAAATAGCAGTACGGGTAGTCGGTGTAGCTCGAAGACAAGGCGTTGTTCTCAGTACCAACACGCAGTATGACGATTCGTTCACGCAGCCTCTCGGTCCAAGAATGACCCTGATATGCTCTGGCTTCCTTAATTTATAATTCCGGATAGCGTCATCAAGCCGCTTGACTGCGTGCAATCTTAGCGCGCCCGGGAAAATTTCCCGCATTAATTATATCATGAGCTCAAATTAGCGAATGCATTAATGAATGCAGCCCTAATGCCTATCAAAATAAAGCAGAAATAATACAGGTTGCAATTCTTGTCTCAAATCCAATGCAACTCTTCCGTAACCAAAGATATTCATTTATTTCATTCTTCCCTCCTATAATAAGTTTAGCCGGGAACTGGAAAGCGTCCCCAATCTTCATCAAGAGGCTTGGCTTGGGACATAACTCCTTTTAATGAGTTCTGGAGATTTCTCATAATGACGCTCGCGCTCACTTCACATAAGAACGCTTCTTCTGGACCCCTTTATGACATATACTGTAAGACATCGGCTTCGTGGGTGGTCTAGTGTGATTCCAATATCCCATACTCACATTAATACAATTGTTCCAATGAACAGAATGGTTCATAGCCCCCCGTGAACGACAAAATAAAATTTTGTCAAGAATTTTATTTTCCCAAATTCCAAGATCATTTTCTCTTTGCAATCATAAATGCTGTCAATATACAAAACTTCAGGGCATGGGACTATCTTCAGCTACAGACATGATAGCCTCCCTATCCTTCCTAACTTGGTAATAGGCATCCAGCAGAGCTAGAAATCTCCGGTGGTGACTCTCGCAGTCTTGACACTCCGTTTCTTCGCGCTGCTCAGATAGCTGTTTCTGGTCGCCTGGAGAAATCATATTCACTTCTTCTTCTTCTTCTTCACCATTGGGTACCTCTGGTTGTTCTTCTTCGCTGTTATTTTCATCTTCTTCCGGAATGATAACCTCCTCTCTGGCAATATTTTCGATATCTTCCTCCTCAGGTTCTTCTTCCTCTTCTTCGCCTCCTTCTTCTTCTTCTTCCTGATTGTCTAATTGATATTGGCCGGGTTGGAAAAAGGGCTTAAGGTTTGATGAGTTAAAGACCTTAGTCACTGTAGCGTCCAAGCTTTGTACCTTGTATGAGTTATTTTCATAACTATGAATTATTCTATACGGTCCAGTGTATAGCTCAGCGAACTTATGGTAGTATCTCTCCGTAGGGTTAGAGACAGTGGGTGTCTTAACTAACACCAACTCGCCCACTTGTAGAGGTCTATGGAATCGTTTATTCGTAGTTCTTCGCAGCCGCTTCTCAGCCTGTACTTTTAAGTGTTCTGCAACGTTATTAACACATATCTCGTGAGCTAGTTGAGGATCCCTAGGGCACGGAATTACATTTTCCCAAGGACGTTTAGGTAGCTCATTATTGTGAATCCATGCTGGAATCATACCGGTCGATTCGTGTCTAGTTGTGTTAATACACTCTGTAATAATGGGCACTACAGTGTTCCACTTATAATGTTCTCTCGGGCAGTATATCCTACAATACTTGGATATCTCCCTCATGATACGTTCACTCGGGTTAGCTTGCGGATGTCTGATGCTGGATAAGACATGCTTGATCCCTAGTCTATCTAGTTCACGCTTAAACCCTGCCGCAGTGAATTGGCTCCCATGATCACTTAAGATGCTCTCAGGCTTACCCATAATGGGTATTATCTTTCTTTTGATCTGCGATAGCGTCGAATGAGTATTCGCCTTTTGAATAGGGCATAATGTAACAAATTTACTGAAGACGTCCATACAGACAAGGATGTACTTTAAGCCCCTAGTAGCAGAGGGTTAGGGACCGAAGAAGTCTATTGCAAATAATTTACGTGGTCCCGTAGGTATCAGT
Source organism: Anabrus simplex (assembly GCF_040414725.1). NCBI lineage: Eukaryota > Metazoa > Arthropoda > Insecta > Orthoptera > Tettigoniidae > Anabrus > Anabrus simplex. The sequence continues at coordinate 64,329,606 of NC_090267.1, read as the reverse complement.
GGTCGTGGCGGTTGCTTCAGAAGGTACGGATTTGGTTTCACCCTCTGACAAATGTCACAGGTACGCAGGATTTTCTGTACCATCGACCTCATTTTAGGCCACACGAAAGTTTCCTGCAGTATTGCTACCACTTTATCAATTCCTGAATGTCCTGTAGAGTGATGAGCTATCCATATCAAGTCAATCTGTAATCGCGGAGGTACCACAATTCTAAATTTCGTATGATTCTCATCCACAAATTTATGCAAAATGTTGTTAAAATAGTGGTAATTTACTGCTTTGCGCTCCGCTTCAGCGTACTGTGGAGTCCCGCGTTGGAGTTCTTTCCGAAAGTACTGGATTAGCCGTCCGGTCTCTGGGTAATTTTCCTGTTCCTCCTGAATATTCCGAAGTCTCTCCAGTATATTCTGATCCTCTTGGTCTAACATAGTTAAGTGTATTGTAAGTTCCTCCGGATTAGGATTTCTGCTCAACGCGTCAGCTAGTATGTTCAGTTTCCCTGGGCAATGTTCTACCGTGAGGTCGAACTGCTGGACGTAAAGTGCCCATCTACTGACCCGTGCATTAGCCATGTCCGTCTTAAGAATGAAGGTAAGTGCTTTGTGATCTGTTCTAATCACTACTGGGAATCCGTACACATACATTCTCCAGTGTGCTAAGGCAGTAACTATGGCTAACATCTCCAACTCGGTGGTCGTGTATTTCAACTCGTGTCCTCGTAATTTTCTACTCATGAAAGCCAAATATGATATTTTATGCTCCCTCTCGGGTGTTTCCTGGTACAGCACTGCTCCGACTCCAACTGCAGAAGCGTCCGTCTGTATGATGAACTTCCGATCGAAGCTAGGGTACCCCAATTTTACAGAATTTTCTAAAAGTACCTTCGTGTTTACAAAAGCTTTTTCTTGCTCTTCTCCCCATTTCCATCTATTATTGGTCTTCAACATATCTTGAAGAGGCGCCACTGTATCCGTGTAACCGGGACAATGATTGGAGAAAAAGTTCGTCAGGCCCAAGAACTGCCTAACGTGTTTAATCTTGATTGGCCTAGGAAAATTTTGTATCGCCGCAATTTTAGCTGGGTTGGGCCGAATGCCTTGACCGTCGACAACATGCCCCAGGAACAATACCCTGCGCTGACAGAAGTGTGATTTGTCAAAATTAACCTTGAAATTGCATCTCTCGAGGTCCTGAAAGAGTAAATTCAATTTTTCCATGTGTTCTTCTAGGGTTTTAGTGCAGATTAAAATATCGTCGATATACCGAATCGTAAACTCTTTTACCTCGGGACTGAGGTTCGATTCCAGTGCCCGTATCAAAGCAGCACAACTTGAGACCAGGCCAAATGGAAGACGTAGGAAAATATACGTCTGGTTATCAAATAAAAATCCAGTTAGCATATTTGTACTTGGATCCAAGACGATATGGTGAAAGCTTGAAGTCATGTCTACCGTACTGAAAAATTCCATATCTCCGAACTTCTTGAGAATATCCTTAAGGTTTGGAGGTCTCTCATACTCGGGGACTAGGCGTTGGTTCAAAGATCGTGCGTCAAGGCACACGCGCACCGTTCCATTCGCCTTAGGCACTGCACATAACGGATTTAAAAACGGACTCGGGGACTTGGCGATTATCCCGTTCCTCTCCATGTCTTCGATTACCTCCCGGACCTGGGGTAGCATCTTCTCTGGAATTGGATATGGTCTCTGTTTGAAAGGCTCCCAGTTATTTACACATAATTTGTATTGGTAATTCGGGATCTTTCCAGGCCTCGAACCAAAGACCGTCTCATGCCTCATCAATAACTCCTGCAGCCGTCCCTTGTCTTCCGGACTAATCTTTGCTTCTTCGATTTTACTCGGCAACAGTTCCAAAAAATTTTCTCTCGCTGTTCTTCCAATTCGGATACCATAATTTCGAACTCTGGAATAATTTCTTCGTGATCCTGTAGCCATCTTTCTGAATCAAGTTCTTCCGTCTGCATGTCCATTTTCCAAATACGTTCCCCGGGTTGGTGATCTTGGTTCTGGTTTAATTCTACTCGTTCCTGGTTACCATTTAATTTTAACAGGATAGAGTTCGTACCCATGTCAATAACAGCTTCGTATTCTCTTAAGAAATCGGCTCCTAATATAAGATTTTATTCCATTTTAGGCAGCACAATACATGGATGGGACACCAGTAACTCTCCAATCTGGATGTCAAGTAATACCTGCTCCTTACAGGACGTTACTTTGTCAGGTATAATCCCTTTAATTTTGACCTTTGAAATTGGTATAGACGGGATACGAACTCTGTTTTGAATTTCCGAAACTAAAGCCTGTGATACGACACTGACCGTGGCTCCAGTGTCAGCCAGACAGCGTACGTTTAAACCGTGAATTCTTGTGTAAATTACAGGTAATTATTTCGGTCGGGGCAAGTTACTTTTATTAGGATCCTCTAATAGATCATCAGGAGTGATAACCCAATTATGAATAGCTATAGTCATCCAACCGGCATCCTCGCGAAATATTCTATCTCCTGGCACTAAATTTCTCGTTTTTTTTATCCTCTCTCTCGATCTCGGCAAAGCTGGGTGCATTTGGGTTGAGACCCTTCGGCCTGGCTCCATTATGAAATTCTTGGTATGCCATGCTCGCAGCTCTAGGAGAGTTGGCAGCACTGTGATTTCGGATTGCTTCCTGCCATGTGTCGCGTGTTGACATCTCCCCCGACTCTCTCCCTCTAGAGTGGTAGGCGCCGTCTTGTCTCTCACCATTTCTCGGGCGCAGTGAACTCTCCCTCGGCCTGTCATATCTCGCTCGGTTCCCATTCCATCGCTGGCTGTTACCTCTGGGGTTATAACGTTCACCGTCTCGTCTCCAGTACGGCCGGTCATTCCGCCGCTGTTCGAATGAATTTCTTCGGCGTTCTTGCCCTTTCCATCGGTCCGGTTCCTCCTGCCATGTGCTCCATCTTCGAGGTCGCCAGTTCGTATCTCCTCTGGGTTTAGGATTTTCTTCATCTCGCTCCCTCCGGTTAGGTGTTTGAGTGCCGGAATTTTGACATTCCTTGTGGTTTGGTTCTCCTATCTGCTCTTCTGCCTGTATGTTCACATTATGGACAGTCTCTATGGCCCGTATCCGTGGCTGATGCAGTGCAGACGTTTGGTCCCAGAGCCTAAGCATTTCTTCCGCGGCCACCGCCGTCGTAACATTAGCCGCGATAAGAGCACTCTGTACCTCTACAGGCAGCTGTCTGATAATGGTTGTGACGATTTCCAGCTCTTCGGGCTGATGATCTAGCTCTTGCAAACGTAAATATTGGGAAATGAAGAACTCGCTTAGTCTAGTGGGGGTACTATTCGCATATCTTCGTGCGTAGAGCTCCATTCTAAGCGTCAGCTGATGTCCCTGATTCCAGAATTTATTCAGGAATGCCCGTTTAAACTCATCATAATTCTTAAATGATTGCCCAAACGCCTTAAACCAGGCTCCAGCAATCCCTCCAAGATACTTTTCTGCCGTGCGTAGTCTGCGCTCAGGTGGTATCTGTCCTTCGTCCATGTAGGTCTCTAACTCCTTCAGGAATGAACGGGGTGTGACCTCTCCATTCCCCTCAAATTTCTTCGGTTTCTCCTCGGGTGCCCTAATCCAATGGTAACCCGGGAATACACTGTCTTGACTGAATAGGGTTGAATTTCCTATCCTTGGCTTAGCCCTAAATGATTCTCCTAGTATCTCATGTCCCTCTTCCTGACTTTCATTCAGGCTGTCATCTCCATACTGGCGTTCCATCGGGCTATGAGTCCTACTCAGCTTCCGCTTCTTTACTCCGTTGTCTTCCTCAATTTTTAATTGGTCCAACTTATCACGTATATTCTCCATTTCATGTTCTAACCCTAGGATACGTTTCTCAGTTTTCCGTTGTTCCTGCTCACGGCACTTCTTCAAACCCTGGACCTCCGCGCTGATTTCCTTCCTAGTTTGTTGTAAATCTAATTCTAGTCCAGCAATTTTAGCCTTATTTTTCTCGGTCGTCCTTTCATATTTGTCTACCACTTCTTGAGTCCTAACCTCTAGTTTTTCTTCTATTCTGACTAGTTCTTCCTGAGTATGATCCATGCGGACTACGACTGCCACCAGGTTTTCTCTAAATGTTCCTAGTTCGGACTGAGTCTCCTTATCTTTTTCTTCCATCCGATGTTCGATTCCCTCGATACTATTCTTTACTTCCAGGATTTGCTTCTCTACCGTTCTGTGCGATTCTTCCATCTGTTGACTCAACTTCTCGGTCGTGGTAACACAGCACAGCCGTACATTTTCTATTTTGGTATCTAATTCTGCTATGGTTTCCCTAGTCGCTTCATTTTCAGAGGCCAATTGCTCCAAACGAATGCTAGTGTGTTCCTTAAGCTCAGTGATTTGGGTCGCTACTCGTGTTTCAGTGAGTACTAATTGTTCGGTCAAGTGTTCCTTAAGTTCTTTTACTTGTTCCGAGTTCCTAATTTCCTGTTCTTTAAATTGAGCACTGACTTGGTCGTTCAAACGCTCACCGTTCTGAACCAATAGCTCACGATTCCTAGTCACTTGTTCGTTCAAACGTTCCCCAAGTGCCACAAACTGTACCTCGCTTTTGGCACACTGTTCCGTGAACAGCTCACTATTCCTATCCGTTTGTCCTTTAATAGCTCCTACATCCTCTCTAAGCGTAGTCTGTTGTCCTTTAATAATTCCTACCTCCTCTTTAAGCGCCACAAACTGTTCCTCGCTATTTGCACATTGTTCTTTTATCTGCTCGCTGAGTTGCCTCAGCATCTCTCCTATGTCTACCGACATTCAACTCACTTGTCATAAAGTCCGGCGGGAAAAACCGCTCCGTATGTCCTCGATTAAATTTCAAATACTATAAATTTCCTCCACTTTCTAATTTATCAAAATGTTTCTACTGCTAAACTCTCGAACTTTCAAAGCCTAAATTGGCTACCTAAATCTGATATCATGTCATTCAAACATAGGGTAACCGTCAGTACAACACTATGACACAAATATATACAACACAAACATAAAATTCTCCAACAAAATGTCATAAAACAGCAAAAACTACCACATGCACAAATCCAAGCTATCCGATTATACACCTGTAAAACACAACACCTTGCAGGTCAAATCCCCGCACAAATATCATCCATCACTTCAAGGAAACCACAAAATCAGCACATCCTCGCTAAACACCACGAACAGCAATATCCATAAACTAATGGTAAGATCAAAGACAGAACATCACAAAATACCTCTCTGAACTGGCAGTCATTCAACCTCACAAGTTTAACAACATACTCCAAATATATCCTCAAGCTAACAGTACAGATCACAGACCAAACTTGGTATACCTGCACAACACATACTTGAATGCAGCTGTCATAACATATGCCTGAAATCAAGCCTTGCACGACCTTTATTTACCGAAATATCAGGTCCTGCCTATAGACACACATTATGACCTATCGCCCTATTTTATGGGGAAAATCCGTAAAATACCATTTGGTTGTGAGCTTGTTTACACAAATATCAAGCATCACCTGACGGCATAATAAAATAAGCTGTATGACCCACCTTACTGCAATATCGGGTCCTCAGTTAGCCATACCAAGTTCACAATGTAGACAATGGCGCTATGGTCCCTTTTACTGAAATATCGGGCCATTCGTTCCTCGTCATCATAAATACCATGGCGCTATGGTTAGCCCTTTTTTTCAAAGTTATCGAGCCCCATCGTTGCTTGGCCATTTATACTATGGCGCTATGGCCCCTTTACGGAATTTCGGCCACCACGTTGCTCGGCGCCATTTATAATATGTGCCCTACTGCACTTTAAAGTTCCGTCCAGGCGAAGGCCGGTCTCGAACCCAGAGTACAGTAGTGAACGAACTCTCACAGACGTGAGCTGGTGCACATAGTCTTACCTGAATACAGTCCTCTTCAATCAGCCGGGAGAGCGCTCTTCTCAGGGATAACATGGGTATAACGGGGCAACATAAAGATAATACACTAGGACATGTACCTACTCAGGTAAGAATTCGACTAAATTAAATATTTAAAATATCTAACAGAAAACACCGCTGCATTCAAAGTTTAACAAATAGGGATTTATTACATAAAATTGAATTATTTACAAATGAAAGAGCTTTTCAATATGAGATGGTAAAATGACGCTGAGCCGATGACTACCAGTTCACTGCCTTCACGAAAACACGTGAGCTGCAACAAGCATGTTACAATAGTGTAAATAACGAAGTTTAGAAAGATGGATATCTGCTTAATTACACAAAAAAAAATGATTCCCATAAAAATTTACAATGCCTCGCGCCGTCGAACCCCGGTGCAAACAAAAATCACCACAAAATTAACAATGACCTGACTCGGTCACGAACCCTAGTCCCATGACAAGTAAGGCGTCCAAGATACCTATGCACACAATATGAAAGGACCCAATCAACACATACATGGGTGTCAGGATAAAACGGGCCAGTGTTAAAATATTACGTAAAACAAATAGGACATAAAACAAATCTCTCTCTGCTCTCAAAACATGAAGGTCGTTTCTTCCCCTCACGGCATACTTGACATGCTGCAGACGACCAACCCACAAGCCTGTGACGTCAAGCTCAATGACCTCCACCCTCACCACTTCACTTGCGGCAGCCCCCTAATTTATGAGCTCAAACGGGTGACAGGCTAAAGTCTTGCCTTTCAAAGAACATTTCACGTAGTCAGCTGCTAAAGCCCTCATTTAAATATACCTGGGCTATCTGCCCTCGTCTCAATACCTCCAGCAATCTCGCTCATCTTACTTATGCCTCTCATGGGCTAAATCCTGGTGCTACAAAACCCTAATCATTACGCGATCGTCACATGGCCATACTAGGCATTTCCAAAATATGTTCAATAAACTTTCAATAGTTGGGCTCTCTCATGCCAACTGCAAATTTTACTTCTGCCTCTCATGGGCTCAAATCTCTTAAATATTTGGACTCGCTCGCTCTATCAGTGAATCTGGGTGAATTACTGGTCACGGCTTGGTCACGACTTGGTCATAATGATACACTTCTATGTCTGCAGAAACAAATGCCTAAATGCAATCTAATCAAAGTACCTATCTGTAGACTAACCTCCATGCCTAAATGAGTTCAATCAGACCCTTACAAAAACACGTACGTTTAAAATAACGCAATAAAAATGAACTATAACTTCGCTAACAAGGACTCTACAAATAACATCTACCTTGAAGTACGGGGTTCGAGTTTGAGGCCTAGCTCTAAATTACAAGGGAAATTTTCCTACTACCACAAATATGTTGACTGACAGCCCCCATATTCCTATCTAAATTTAAATGACATGCTTGAAACAGAATTGGAAAGCTCTGACCTTAATTTATCGGGGACATAGCGGAGCGGCCATCCCTGTGGACCACTGGATCTACCACATTCTGATAGACTGCAGAGCTGGCATCAGATAGTGTTGACCACTTGGAGACATTCTTGCTTGTGTGGCGTCTTCGTACAGCTCCCTCTGCAGTCGGAAGGTGTCCCCTTCGATGTTGTGCTGATCAGGTGCTCCCAACGTTCCTGGATCGATGCCCGTTGTTGTGTTGGCTTCAGCTTCTGGTTGTGGCTTCTTTGCAATGATGCTGTCAAACACTCGTTCTGACTTGATGCTGGGGTAACTGAAAATAAATTCATATATTACAGACTGTCCAAACTCGATGCCTGTCTCCACTACTAGCGTGTCTCACACGTCACACTGACCAAGTCTCGTTCAGAGTTTTAACCTGGTACACAATAGCTTCTTCACTACTCTCAGTCACTGTTCTATCACCCTATCACACGGACAACCTATAGTTTCAGAGTTCCTAACCTGAGCCAATATTAATTCTAGCAGTCCGTCCGCAATCCCTTGACCTCACAGAAAATTGAAGCTACTAGTTCATTAGTCTCTTATAAGCAGTACCTCATCTCCCCATAGCATAATCTCACAGGTAAAATCTTAAATTCATCTGAATATTCAAGTTGAGTACTTACTTCCTTGCAGAAATAGCAGTACGGGTAGTCGGTGTAGCTCGAAGACAAAGCGTTGTTCTCAGTACCAACACGCAGTATGATGATTCGTTCACGCAGCCTCTCGGTCCAAGAATGACCCTGATATGCTCTGGCGGCCTTAATTTATAATTCCGGATAGCGTCATCAAGCCGCTTGACTGTGTGCAATCTTAGCGCGCCCGGGAAAATTTCCCGCATTAATTATATCATGAGCTCAAATTAGCGAATGCATTAATGAATGCAGCCCTAATGACTATCAAAATAAAGCAGAAATAATACAGGTTGCAATTCTTGTCTCAAATCCAATGCAACTCTTCCGTAACCAAAGATATTCATTTATTTCATTCTTCCCTCCTATAATAAGTTTAGCCGGGAACTGGAAAGCGTCCCCAATCTTCATCAAGAGGCTTGGCTTGGGACATAACTCCTTTTAATGAGTTCTGGAGATTTCTCATAATGACGCTCGCGCTCACTTCACATAAGAACGCTTCTTCTGGACCCCTTTATGACATATACTGTAAGACATCGGCTTCGTGGGTGGTCTAGTGTGATTCCAATATCCCATACTCACATTAATACAATTGTTCCAATGAACAGAATGGTTCAGTATGAAAGTGTTGCGATATAAATTTCATTTGAGAATTTGAGAATTTTCATTTGAGAACTAACTGAGTTAATTTGTACTAGATACAATATTCAGAAACTAAACATAAAATACGGGCAGATAAATCGGGTTCCACCTTCAGATACTTTGGTGAAATAGTAGAACCAGCAGTGTTAGAAAAGGAAGCAGAGAAAGCCTACAGATACTGAAGAGAGCGTACTGGAGAACATAAGATATTTACAACAAATATGCATGTCGACAAACACAAAGATCAGGTACTACAAAAATGTGATCAAGCCTGAAGTATTACATGCGATCAAAACACTTGTACTCAATAGAAAAGGGGATATAGAGAGCATTATGATGGAAGAAGGAAGGTTCATGAGGAAAATTCTTGGTCCACGAAGAACTGAAGACAGATACAGAATGAAATCCCCCCCAAAAAACCAGACAAACTGTTCAACGCGGCACAGAATTTTAGAAAACGAAGATTGCAATTTTATGGACATGCAATGGACACAAGATCACGACATACAGCAGATAATTGAAGAGGCTACCATGCATCCAAGAAGTTAAAAAGGACCCGGAGAAAGCCCAGAATATCAGAAATATTAGACATTAATCTGTTCCATAAACAGGTAAACAGATGGCTAGTACTCGAATGAAATGTGAAAATTCTGTCAATGAGTTTATAATGAGGGCTTACTATAGAGTTACCAGGCTGGAAAAGGACATGAAGGATTATCGACAGAAGCTATATAGTGTTTTCAAAGCGCAGTATCCTAACACATAGGCCTCAAAACAAGGAATAGCAGATCAAATGCGTGCAATTGTAATTAAGAACTTTATACCAGAAATAGTTCTCAGTATGATTAAACAGGAAATTGAAACTAGCTAATGAGTCCCTTGGAACCTTCAGGTGAGCATGAAAGAATTGCATATGAAACGAACAGAGTCACACCCTACACTAACACCATGGCCCCAGAAAATTCCCAATAAACTGAAGTTTACACATGCCAACAGAGTGCAGAAAATGAATGGCAAACTGAAATAGAAGATGAATTCCAAACAGCACTTATTGAGTTTGAAGGTACAGATCCCACGCTGAGACCTATAGTACCCAGGCAGAAGCAAACCAAGAAATTCACACAAATGATTGAAAAGTTGAATGCAAACATTCTACCAATATATTTAGAATCACACCAGACATTCCTCATAGTACATACTTCAATCTACTGTGCTGCAGTGGCAGCAGTTAGGGCAAATGTGGGAAAAGTAAGATCTGCAAATAGGTCAATGAACCGAATACATAGAGAACCACCATGGCAGCGCCGACTCAAATCATGAATTGAAGACCTACGACAGAGCATCAATCGACTTACTCAATACACCAATGGTCATCAAAGTCCTCGGCAATGCAATCAAGTAAGGAAAATATTGAGGAATACCAAAAACCACTCTACTAAAGATGCAGAAAACTCTCTCATTGCCGAATATCTAAATACAATGATGCAAAAACTAACTGCTCTTACTAAAAGTCTCACGCGCTCTACGAAGGCAACGGAAAGAAAGGCACAACACTCTCTTTTTAATGGAAATGAGAAACTATTCTACAATAAACAAAGGACACCTCAGACAGCTAACATGCAGAATAGCAATGATATACCAACTGAGGACAGCATAAAAGAATACTGGTCAACTATATGGGATGCATCCATAGAACGTAATGAAGAGGCACATTGGCTTAAAACTATCAAGAAGAAAGCTGAGAATATTTAAAGCATGGCCCAAGCAGATTTCACATTAGAGGAGGTTGTAACAGCGATTAACAATTTACACAATTGGAAGACCCCAGGAATAGACCGCATAGGCTACATAATTACTACTATAAGAAATTTACCTGTGTTTTCAGATTACTCACCTACCACATACAAATTTTCATCCGTAAACAGATGCCCTCTCACACTTTCTCACTATAAGAATCACGTACTTAAAACCTAAAAATAACAACACGGCAATTTCTGCTAACTACCGACCAATCACATGCCTACCAACTTTATAAAAAATTATAAAATCACTAGTAGCAAATAGAATCCAGAATCGTTTCAAGGTCAATGAAATCATCGCTCAGGAACAAAAGGGCTGCAAACGTTTCACAAAAGGCTGTAAAGAACAATTAATAATTAATAGTATAATCAAGGAACAAGCATACCATAACAACCAAAATTTGCACAATTGTTTCTTAGATTACAAAAAGGCATTTGACTCAATGCCACATTCCTGGCTTGTTGAGGTCCTTAGAGTATATAAAGTTGATCCTAAAATAGTGACATTCCTAGCAACTACCACGCAGACTTGGAAAAATACTATTAACCTCCACAATGGAGAAGAATGTGTGATAACTGACCTCATACCAATTAAAAGAGGCATTTTCCAAGGGGATTCCCTCAGTCCGCTCTGGTTTTGTCTTGCTCTGAACCCACTATCAGACTTACTGAGTTCAACAACTTATGGATTCACTATCAAAAATATGCAAAAAAACAATCTATAGAATTTCACATCTACTGTAGGCGATATGGATGACCTGAAACTGTGCGCTGTATCACAAAGACAACTTGAACACCTTGTTTCAATTACCCACAATTTCTCCATAGACATCTGCATGAAATTTGGACTCGATAAATGTGGTACTCAGACAATTAGGAGGGACTTTTTCTCTGCACAGGGCATCCCCTCTGAAGCAACAGATATCTCACCACTGACAACAAATGAAACATATCGATATATTGGATATAACCAATCAGCAAAGATTCAACACAAGGATACAAAACAGGCATTGAGAATGACATATATGGAACTAGTAAGACGAATCGTTCGTTCTAAGCTCACAGGAAAAAGCATCGTTAAGGCCATCAACACTTTTGCTATATCTGTTCTCACATACTCATTTGGAGTCATAAAGTGGACTACAACTGAGCTGCAGAATCTTTAACACCTTAAGTGCCACGTATGCAGTAAAAAAAAATTCCATCCAGGCCATTCTTTCTTTTTTTACTATAGAGTATAAAATGGTGCACCTTATGACAGATATGTACCTTTTAGTCACCTTGGGCCAAAATTGTAGTCATAACATTGTGTTGAAATTGTGGTGACACATTGGTCTCACGCGGCCACTGACACTACCTTCCAGCTGTATAGGCCGCGTGAGACCAATGTGTCACCACGTATCCTAGCACAGTTCTCACCTTCCTGACACACTGGTATACTACTAAAGAATTAAACTCTTATCTTTCGAACACTGAAATCTAATCGGAAGTATAATCCAACCGATGTTACTGAAAGGAAGTTAGCAAGAGGAAAGACAAGAGCCCGGGAAAGTAACACTGATGTGGTTGTTCAGAAATGGCACGATAAAAGATACGTCTTAATTTTGACAACTAAACACACTGGTGAGATGGTCACTATTCAGAGGAGGGATGGTGAAGAGCAAAAACCACGCAGTGTTATAGAGTATAACAAATACAAACCGTACATTGATTTATCAGTTCATAAAAAGAGCTATAGTACTCCCCCGAGACGGAGTAAAATGGTACAAAAAATAGCTATAGAGATATTGATCGGCACAAGTATAGTAAATGCCATCTATATTTCCAATCAACTTGGGAATGAGAGCATATCTGTTGCCCAGTTCAAAGAGGACATTTTTGAACAGTTAACAGGTACCGGTATCAAAAATTTTCACATTCCCTCACAAGTAGCAAAGAAACAGGTATTACCCCACCGACTGGAGGATGTAGGCCGACAGGGAAGACAGACATTCAGTAATTGTTATGATGAGATCCATCAAGAATCAAGAAGGCCATATGCCATTTCTTCTGTTCTGACTGTTTCTTCAAAGTGCACAGATTTGTAGTGTGATTGTGATTGTAAAACACAGTTTGAATCATATTTCTTCAGAAAGTCTCATTTGTTATATTTAAATTCATATGCAAAAAGTGTACCAATTTTGTGATGTGATTGCGAATGAGACAAAGTTACAAATATTTTTTCTAGAAAGTTCATGTAATTCCTTTGTCCTATGTTTTCAATTTGTCTATAGACCTAGACCCTGCTATGATATAATGAACAATGAGTACACTATACAGCACAATATATTGTTATTTGTACACGACACGATCAGAAAACAATAAATAATGTCATAATTTATTTATTGTTGGTGATATATTACAGTGACGTACGGGCTACGTGGTGCCACATAGGACTCGTAAATGGACAGGCCAAGAATAGATTCATGACGTACTGGCCACCTATTTTCATTTAACATACGTTTACATGTCAAGTGTGATGACAGTATGGCACCACGGGGCCTGAGACTTTGAGAGTGCGCGTGAGTCCACAGCGGACTCACGCGGCCTGAATGGCATTAAGCGCTGTGAGTCAACGTTGGTCTCACGTGGCACTCAAGGTGTTAACTGAAAGTGAATGTCTTACTGACGAAACACCACATACATCATCCAAAATCAGCCTCAGAAAGACTCACTCTGCCTCTTTCTGATGATGGTCGTGAACTAATAGACCTTGAGAAATTACACAATGAACAAATTACATCAGCAAAGTACTACTTCAAACATAAATCAGAAACGTCTGCTCTACATAGTGCAATGATTGTAGCAGATAACGGTTTTAAACCCCTCAATCTGAACACCCCGGTTTCACTTACAATGTCATTCTCCACAAATGAGGAAAATTTCGTTCTGTGGAAAATTAAACCTCTTCATGGACGGTATCCAAGTGAGTTAAATCAGTCATATATCGACAAACAAGCGTCGCATGAGTGGCTGACACACTCGGATATATACCCAGAAACAGAGGGCTTGATGTTCGCCATCAAGTACTTGCCACAAGGAACTACAGAAAGCATATATTGCATGATCCGTCTGTCTATTCAGATCTGTGCCGACGATGTAATGCATCTCAAGAAACCATTCAGCACATAACCTCAGGTTGTCGATTAATGGCTAACACAGACTACAGGTACAGACATGACCAAATTGCAAAAATAATTCACCAGAAATTAGCCCGACAAAATAAACTAATCCATTGTACTGCAGCATATTGGAAGTATAAACCCCAATTAGTCTTGGAAAGTGAAAATTACAAAGTTTACTGGAATAGAAGTATCATCACTCATAAAACTATTACCTGCAATAGACCAGATATAACTTTTGTAGATAAAAACAAGAAAATCTGCTTCATAATTGACATAACATGCCCTAATACTCACAACCTCCAATCAACACGTACAGAGAAGATTTACAAATTCACAGATTTCGCCACAGAGATAAAAACCATGTGGAAACTCAACAATGTTTTCGTCATTTCAGTAGTGATTGGATGTAATAATATTATACCAAAGACACTACACAGGAGCATTGAAGCTCTTAATCCCCTCCCTCTCACTTACAGAGAATTACAAAAAGCAGTAATCCTGGCCACTTGCCATGTAGTAAGGAAGTTTATTGGTATGAACCATCCATCATATACATAGGACAAATGAAAATCGTTCGCTAATCATTTTGACCATTTACGTATAGTAAACATCTTATAAATATCTGTCAAATTTATTTGTCAACAATGTAAGTATATACCGATATGTATGAAGCATATGCGCGTATGTACTAAATAGTACTTCTTCCATGTGCGTTGTGCCGAAGAAGCTCATCAACCCAATTATAAAATTGTGAATTATATGTAACAAAATGTAATAATAATAATAATAATAATAATAATAATAATAATAATAATAATAATAATAATAATAATAATAATAATAATAATAATAATAATAATAATAATAATAATAATAATAATAATAATATGAAGACCAAAAATATCCTTTGCATGACTCAGGATCTCAACTCATATTCTTACCAAACTTCAGCTCAGATGGTCAAGTAGTTTTCGAGCCTCCCGGGAACAAACAAGCAAACAAACAATTTAAAAAAATACAAGCTACATTACATTTTAAATGGCATAGAAGGAAATAGTTCATGTAAATTAAATATTCTACTTTAAAAAGCTCTATTCAAGATTTTTCGTCTACTGATATCATTCCATACCATCCCTTGCCAGACAGCTCGGAACATACCACTAGCTCAACCCTGTGACGTGTACCAGCAAACGCAGTACAGTACTGACGAATAGAACATGTCTTAGTACACTCCCTACAACATATGCCATTCGCGTGATAATAAATGTATACAAATTTGCTAAAGAGGACTAACGTAGAAATGAGCATGATTGTAAGACTAAGAAAACTCTGAAATATTTCAAAACTTATTCACTTATATTACAAACATGGTGGTTGGCTCAATTCGTAGAGGAATGAGCTACTTAATCTGTGCACCCAACAGAACTCGTTCAAGTTTTGACATAAATATGCCTTATGGACAGGGGTCGTCTAATAATTTGTGTAACGTGACGAAATGTGTGACGCAAGTGTAACCATAACAGACAGTGATGTAAGGTATCATACAATGTTACCTAGCAACCATGAAGACTAAGTATTCTAAAATCAGCAGCCTTTGATGGATGACCATGACGGGTGGACGCATTTATGATCATTTGATTTTTGTAGAACGAAAGGAGGTTCTTTTCTATTTCTTTAACAATGAAAGTAATGTAAAATTAAGTTCTCCGAAGGAAAACTTAATTAAACATCATCGAATACGAATAATAAAATATCCAAAATCTTTTGGTTTTCCCAATATTTAAATTAACAACGTTTCGCCCCGATGTGCCTGTGGCCTCATCAGTTAGATTGCCGCATCCTTCCATGACCGTGCAGCTAGTGCACCGTTGAGACAACATTGTATGACATTTAATAATGGTTTGTATTCCGTAACGTCATTTTTTAAATCAAATCCTAAATCGGGTTCCGGTATTTGTACAATTGAGGGTACATGTTCCCCTTGTGCTCCATCACTGCATTGTCCCACAAACGAGATTTGCAGTTGTGTCTCAAAGGCGCCCTAGCCGCCAGTCTCTTGCAGACCTATGGCAATACAACTGTTGAGCCCACTGCTACACTGCGGTGCAATGCTGGTCATTTCACGATTTCACGATTTCACGATTTAATGAAAACAATATTCAATTTTGCTTCATAAAGGTATTAAAATTCATTATTTCACACCCATAGCTCATTTGCAATAAAATGTGCAACACTTCTGAGTTGATCTTCTTATTCTGTGTGGAATCACTGATCCGATTATTCGTCCTGTACGTTTCCCTGTCTTGAACCATTTCTTTCATAAGCCGCCACCGTTTCATGTTTTCATGAAGGCTGTTCATCCATCGCCTTCTGTGTCTTCATCGACTCTTTTTCACTGGTGGAAGCCTCTTCACATTGTTATGAGAATATTTAGGAGTTGTAGTAAGGATGTATAGGAGAGGGCGTATAAGTCTCTGGTAAGACTCCAATGGTTCCAGTGTATGGGGCACATACCAGGATTACATAATACGAGACGTGGAAAAGATCCAAATGAAAGCTGCACGATTTGTTCTGGGTGATTTCCGACAAAAGGTTAGTGTTACAAAAATGTTGAAAGCTTTGAGCTGGGAAGACTTGGAGAAAGGAGACGAGATGCTCGACTAAGTGGTATGTTTGCAGCTGTTAGTAGAAAGGTGGAGTGGAATGACATTAGTAGACGCATAGGCTTGAGTGGAGCTTTTAAAAGTTGGAAATGTAATATAAAGTTGGAATTCCAGATGACAAAGTAGACCACATATTCATTTATAGGACGATAAGTAAGGGACTGAAATGGATAAACAGGGAAATATGCGATAAATGTACAAGTTGTTTGAAAATGTTGAAGCAAAACCTAGGTAAACACTTGATAGGGAATCTACCAAGTACACTACTGGCGAATAGAACATGACCTAGTACACTCCCAACAATAAATGCCAATCGCGTAATAATAAATATATACCAATTTGCTAAAGAGGACAAACATATAAATGAGCTACAGTCCTAAGTACAGATTATTTGTGTTTGATTCAATTACCGTATTTCCCTCATTTTCTTAATCTTTTATCTTAACATGGGCATTCTCAGGAACTTGCTCCACGTTTTGTTTTCTCCTAATCACGTCATTTCTCACTCCGTCCAGCCTTGTATACCGGTTTTCCGACTTCAGCATTCGTTGTTACCACGTTCAGTTTCTCCGCTCATCTCTTTGCTATGAGCTAAGTTTCTGCTCAATATATCATTGCTCGTTTCACCACGAAGTTATGTACTTTACCTTTTAATGTTTCTGGTAACTTCTTTTCGCACCGTACATTCGATGTCTTTCCCGACTTGAACCATTCCGACCGTGGAGGCAGTCTTAGAAATTTGGAGGGTAGCATTAGAGACAAATGGATTCACAATTAGTCGTAAAATGACGGAGTATATAGGCCTATTCTGTAACTTTACCAAGCCAGAAGTTCAAGGTTCACCTAATACAGTCTACCTAGCGGGTGAACCACTGGTAATGACGGACAAATTCAAGTACCTGGACTCTGTTATTGCCACCGATATCACGATCGATGATGATTTGAAGCACCACTTCAATGTTGGATGGCTGAAATAGCGTTTGCTGGCAGGTGATTTGTGTGGGAGGCAGATTCCTGTTAAACTGAAAGGCAAGATATATAAGACTGTCCTCTGTTACGGCTCTTAATATTGGGCAAGGGAGAAGAAGCACGATCATCAAATTTCTCGTCACAGAGATGGGGATGCTGCGATGGTCAATGGGTGTCACTTTGTCTGACTGATTGCGAAATGAGCACGTGTGAGGATCATTTAATGCTGCCCTATCAGGGAGAAACTGGAGGAGCGGAACGTACAACGTACAGAGAGCTCTTGCCATCCAGAGGACGAGGACGTCCTAGAGCAGGGATGGCACACCTTTTCCGACTATAGTGTCAATTAGGGTCTTGTGTATTACTTTTCACTGTGTAGTGTACCGTCTGTTATTTTCTTTGAAATCATCACGAAACTCCCCCATTTGACTTCATTTAGGTGTTATTTTACGTTACGTATAAATATATTCGACTGAATGCTCCATGATTCTATTTTACAAACATCACTGTTAGTTACATTTTAAGAATAAGGTATATTTTTGCTTTAACCTAAAGAAACATGGTCAAACATATGGCCATAGAACGATGTGTGACATTTTTCATTATTAAAACGTAATGTTAAAATAATATGCTATGTTGCTAGATTTTTGACCTATTTAATACAGATTAAAAGATGTTGAAATGTTAATATGTTAGTTTTCGCGTGTCACCTAGTGGCACGCGTGCCATAGGTTCGCCATCCCTGCCCCAGAGCAACGTGGTGGCGAAGAGCTGAAAAGGCTTTGGCGTAGACATCATACTCTCTGATTATCAGAAGAGCCGACCTTGAGTGATACTCGACCAGGAAGGAAGAAGAAGAACCTTCCTGACCGTGCCCTGCTCTTTACTTCCTCCTCAAGTCCAACATCTTGTTGGATAACAGTACCAAGGTACCTGAATGAACTTGCTGTTGCGATCTCCTATTGAAGACTGTAAATCTTTGAGTCATCCATTGTATCTTAAATATAGGAGGAAAATTTGCTGGAGCCACAGTGTAATGTATTCAATGTGCAGCGATAAAATGTTTATAGCACCGTTGATATTATTATTTATCGTATGGCAAAAAAATACATGTATACAATTGAATATGCGAATTCAGATATAAATGTTTACTCTTGCTGTAAAACACAGTGTATCTATGGTAGTGTTATTCTTACATCCCGCAATCATTTGGATATACATTCCCGTAACTGTTGCTTTATCTTCATTCCTGCAGCATTTTCTTTCTACTTTGGCCCCGGAATTCTGTACTTGTTCTGCTTGACGTCACCATGTTTCTACTCCGTCCTCCAATGTTCTTACCCCTACCAATACGTAACATTTTACCCTTTTGCAACTTGTATGAATTCTCTGTGACTATTCTGTCCGGTGTCTGTGATACCGTACAAGGCCGAGAGGGAAAATCTACCCTTTAGCAGACGTCTATGTGGTGATTCGCTTTCATCATTTTCTCACCATGACATCTCTTGTTAACTGAACTTTATTCATGTAGGGGGAATTACCTCTTTTAATCTACCTTCCGAAGCTGGTTCTTTAATCTATTCTTTATTTATTAAGCTTCACAACCTGATGTTTGCTCACATTTTCAAAGGAGTAACATATTGTCCGGCGGACAAATACATTATTTTGATCTTTCGTCCCCTGTTTTCATCGGTATTGTGGACTCTTTTAAATATGTGTTCTTTTAACTGTGTACCCCTTATTCTCAGTGCAGTGCGCAATCAGTTCTTCATCGAATATCTAATTCTCTTATATTTCCTTCTTTGTTTTGTGAACTTGGAACTTTAATTATTATTCGTAATTTGCCTGCATTACACTACGTAGTGTCATAGCTTCAATGCCAACAGTGCCATTTCATTAGGAGTTCCTTTTTTATCGACTTTGTGGTACTGTATTTATTCATTCCTATTGATGACTCTAAATCCATGAGTTATCCATGAGTTATCTTAAATCTAGGAGGGGGAATCTATTAGTCTTGCTGGAGGCACAGTGTAACGTATTCAATGTGTAGCAATAACATGTTTATAATACCTTTGATATTACTTTTATTATTTATTATAATTTAGAGTATGTCAAAAAATCTACAATTTCATGTCAGGATGTCCAGATCTTCCATCCACTCTAACACTACCTCTGGCGGAATCAGGAAATCAGCCCAACTACCCGAGTAAGCACGTAGCTTGCAGCTACCCACGATGTGAGTGATGGTTTGCCGTGGGGCACCACAGTCGCATTCCGGTGACGTTATGCGGTTTCACTTGTAAAGTGAGTCCCTGCATCTTCCATGGCCTGTCCGAACTCTGTTAAGAGTGATCCACTGCCTGTGCGGCAGATGAGATCCACCGGTAATTTGCGCACCAAAAAGCATGTTGTGAAGGGACAAGTCCGCTGCAGATTCCCGGCTGTCTTTCTAAACTTTAGCAGCCTTAAAGTTGTTGGGAGCCATGTCAGGAGCATCACGCAAAGATGAATTGCATGACTTCATCCTTAGAACACTGGGCGTAAGGATGTCTTACTTTACTGGTAGATGGTATTTTTGTAAATTTTACGGTACTCTCTTAAGAGGGCGTTCGATCTCCGGAGATCAGATGGCATTATCACCGTGAGCAGCGGGAGCCAATAGATTGGCATGGATCTGATTGAGCCCAGAATAATGCGAATGCTGTTGGTCAGGTGTGTATCAGCACGTCTGGTATATGGGCTATCAAGCCATACAGGAGAACAATACTCTGCAATGGAGTAAACTTTCATCTTTTGAAGATACTATATTCTAGTAAATCGTCTTTGCCGGGACTAAACCTCCTATGTGATAATATTTTTGGAGATATAGTGACCCGCAGTAAATACATCATGAAATGCGAGAATGCCTTGAATATATTCACACAATATTGCACCTTAGATGACAGAACATTTCCGGCCAAAATTCTAAGCTAAGATATTTCTCGTAGGAGGTTTTGTCCAGGCAGCGGGGAAAAAGTATACCCTAATCTTTATAACAATGATTTTGTTTAGAATAATATTACCTTAAAATGAACTTTTCCGCTAGATTAATTTGCTAAATCATATTTTCCCTTTCTTTGACCTACGTCGGATCCATCATGTGAAATCCCAGTATGCTTAGTAAAGTGTAGCGATAGTATAGCTTCAACTGCCTGAGCTGTTGTCTAGTTTACTACCGTAATTTAATGTCGCTTCTATGTGGCATTTATACCATTTAATATTGCTTGGAATATGGTTTGGTATTTTTTGCCAGATGTACCCATCCCTCTTATACCAGATTAACCTAACATGCACCACTACTGCTACTACTAATACGAAACGTTTTCATTCCTCCCCTGAAGGGGGAGGCGGGCCTCTTAGACGGTGACGCCGTCTCTCAGGCCGGGAGATTTGTTACGGTGAGGGAGATGTGCGGAGAAGGTGAGGTGATAGGCGGCCGTGGCCTATACTACGAACTGTCGCGGCATTCGCCTTAGTGCAGGAGAATGGAAAACCACGGAAAACCATTCTCAGGACAGCCGACGGGCGAGGCCAGGCGAGAAGTGCAGCACTGTGCCCCAGGCCCGTCTCCCGAATGAAGAGGCGTAGAGCCATGGTAGAGCCGTGACCACCTCTCCTCTGCTCGGTTGGCCGGTCAGAGTACAGAGCTTAATGTACCACAGTCTTACTGTGTAACCTTACACTATCAATGCAAAGAACAACGCAATGCTAACTTTTCAAAAAACTAAGAATGAATCAATTATTAGCAGTGGCGAAATTCCCATACATCCGACTGATGTGTTACATCCTTCGTATTTTCATATTTTAACGGAAGTTATTTATATAAAATTCAAACGCACAGTTATCGATACTCAGAGATGGATGGATGAAACGAGCGTGGCTGGATAGTTACTGCTACTAATTGCCAAACTACTCCAGAGATGGCAGCAAGAGCATTAGACCGTTGATGGTTGTTGATCTCTTTCGTTGGGTTGGATTGCGGAACGAACAGCCGCATCCGCCAAGAGAGCGGTGCAAGGTAGAAGCCTGTAAGATATCGTGTATGGCCGGGATTTGTTTGCTATTTCATGAAATATTGGAGTTCTTGCTTGAAAGTGGTGATATACGTCAAATGTGTGTTGTTGTAATATAAATGATTCAGTTTCGAGTGCTTGTAGTGTAAATATCAAACAATGAAAATGGCGGAATTGTGCAATTTTGAAATGACATCACACCAACCAGAGAGTAGTTCAGCAGGCATGGGTGTAGGAGCGCCAGGGTCACGCGTTTTTACCGCGCAATCCGAATTTAATTCTAACCATTGTGTAATTGAACGATTTTATAAAGAAAACCATTTAGTATACTTTATTTTACGGAGAAAAACAGATTTGTAAATGAAGGACAACCGCGTTCAAATCTGAATGTAACTACACAACCTCACTCGTGTGCTCGTTATTGCAACATAAATATTTGTGAATTAGTGGATGTGACCTTTAAAATAATCTATTGGCCTTGTTTGTCATTTTACATTGAAAAATGTGTTTGGAATGATAGTAGGTTTGAGTTGATTTTTGTAATTTTTTTTGTTACATCCCCTAAACCAGAAGTCACGAGTCGCCACTAATTTTTTTAGTGTTACTGAATAATCGTTTTGAAATATCTCCGAAAATTATGAAGTAAATTTTCTTCTGACTCTTAACCTTAGATTAATCTGCGTTAGTGTGGTCATGATATTTCATATCTAATTAAGTTCTCTCTGTAATAATAATAATAATAATAATAATAATAATAATAATCGTATGGCCTCAGCTACCGTTTGCAGACATTTCGATTTGACGCCATCTGGCTGTCTGCTCGTCAATTTCGACGTTCCGGTTTACTCTGTCTGCCATCTAGCGGACCTAGAGTAAACCGGATCTCTCTAGGGCGTCTATGGCTGAGATTTAATTAATTTTGTCGGGTAAATACCAAATGTATCACCAGAGATGTTTTACATGCCGACATCGTACGACATGGAGTGTCGAATGGATTTTTTTCCGCCCTTCAAAAATCCGACTTCCTCTGCCGGGTTTGAACCCGCTATCTTGGGATCCGGAGGCCGACACTCTACCACGGATCCACAGAGGCAGCTAGTTCTCTCTGTTGGAGTACAAAAATACCGCATGGTTATTTCTGGAATAAGGAAGCAAGTGCATTGAACTTTCTTTAGGGGTCATTAACTAATTGAAATATATCACATGATTTAGCACAATACCATCTATGTATTTAGGATAATGAAGCAGTTGAAGCACTTCAGGATGCGGATAATATACGTTTGTTTAGTTTCTGTCATGGTTAAATTCCGAGAACAAACTTTGCTGGTAATTATAGGACAAGGCGAGCCCCAGGCCTCGTCAACGCTGACTCGCCCAGCTGGTCTGTCTTCACTTGTGTATTCCATTCAGCAGGGAATGCAGATGTCACCACCAGGAGAAACTTTCTGGCCTTGTGTCCCCTGTGTCCGAGAGAACAATAATTAATTAACATTAGTGTTCGTCCAACTTTCCCATGCAGTTAACTGGGATTCCGATCCCTCACGAAGAAGAGGAAAATATACATTCCCGACGCTGTTATATTTCTACATAATTATCTTAGGTATATTACGGTGAATATCATGCGACTACGTTCAAACACAATTATAGGGAACAAATCATACACAAAATATGGATCTAAATTTGAATTGGCCATGCGGTCAGGGGTGCATAGCTGTGGGCTTTCATTCGGAAGGTAAAGGATCGAATCTCCTTGTCGGATGCCATAAAGATTATTTTCTGTGGTTTCCATTTTCATACCAAGCAAATAATGGGTATTTACTTTCTTTAAGGCCTTGGCCTCTTCCTCCGCAAGCATATACCTTTCCTATCCCATCGTTGCCGTAAGACCTGTCTGTGTCGGTGTGACGTAAAGCCAATTGTAAAAAAAGAATATTGTTCCAAGGTGTTATACAACCCAAAGTATGTAAACAGACTCTGGGATCGGTTTAAAGCAGTAATGTTGTGGAATGTGAAAAATGGTTTGTTCTTTTAAAGGTGGTAAGGAATGGTAAACGCCCAATATATTATAACAGATAAATAAAGAGACAAGGAAGGAGGTGCAGACATCAGTCACCAAGCAGTCTCTAATGATCTCCATTCAGGGCAGTCGCCCAGGTGACGGATTCCCTATCTGTCGTTTTCTTAGCCTTTTCCTGAATGATTTCAAAGAAATTGGAAATTTATTAAACATCACCCTAAGTAAGTTATTCCAATCCTTAAATTCCCGTTCTTACAAAGGAATATTTGTCCCAATTTGTCTTCTTGTACTCCAACTTTATCTTCATATTGTGATTATTCCTACTTTTAAAGAAACCACTCAAACGTATTCATCCACTAATATCGTTCCACGCTATTTCTCCACTGACAGATCGGAACTTACCACTTAGTCGAGCAGCTCGCCTCCTTTCTCTCAAGTCTTCACACCCCAATCTTTGCAACAATTTTGTAACGCACCTTTTTGTCGGAAATCAAGCAGAACAAATCGAGCTGCCTTTCTTTGGGTTGCATCCAGTTCTAGAATCAAGTAATCCTGGCGAGGATCCCATACACTGGAACCATGCTCTAATTGGGGTCTTATCGGAGACTCATATGCTCTCTCCTTTACAACCTTACTACAACCCCTAAACACCCTAATAACCATGTGCATACATCTGTACCATTTATTTACAATCCCATTTACGTGATTATGCGAATGAAGATCTTTCCTTATATTAACAGCCAGGTAATACAATGATTCCTATAAGGAACTTTCAACCCATCAACGCAGTAATTAAAACTCAGAGGACTTTTACTATTTGTGAAACTCACAACCTGACTTTCAACGTCATTCATCATCATATCATTGCGCACAAAATTATACAGGTCAATTTGTAGTTGCTCACAAACTTATAAATATTACACTAAACAGGATAGCATCATCCGCAACAAGCATTTTCTCTGATTCCACGTCTTTACTCATATCATATATATATATGAGAAATCATAAACGTCCAATAATTCTGCATTGAGAAATTCCCTTCATAATTATTACGGAGTCAGTTAAAGCTTCGCCTACTCTAATATTCTGAGGTCTATTTTCTTGAAATATAGCCTCATATTCAGTCACTATCTTTTCTATCCTATTGCATTCATTTTTGCGAGTAGTCTCCCATGATCCCCCCCATCAAATGCCTTAGACAGGTCAATCGCGACATGATCTATTTGAACTCCTGAATCCAAGATGTCTGCCATACTTGCTGGAATCCTACAAGTTGAGCTTCAGTGGAATAAATTTTCCTAGGTGCCTTCTATCGAACCAGTTATTAATTACGCAAACAAGTCTATTATAATCAGAAAAAAATGCTTTCCCAAAGCTTATATGCAACGCATGTCAAACTGACTGGCCTGAAATTGTCAGATTTAAGTCTATCACCCTTTCCTTTATAAACAGGGGCTGCTAAAGCAAATCTTCTTTCATTCGGTATATCTCCTTCAAGCAAACAATAATGAAAGAAGTACTTCAAATATGGTACTATATCCCAACAGTCTTTAGTATATCCCTCGAAATCCTATAAATACCAGCCGTTTTTCTAGATTTCATCTTTTGTATCTTACTGTAAATATTGTTTCTATCACGCCAAAACCAAACACCAAGGCGCAAAAGGCCCTAAGGGCCGTGGCCTGTCAGCCGAACGCTGCTCATCCCGAAGGCCTACAGAATACGAGGTGTCATGTGGTCAGCACGACGGATCCTGTCGGCGCTTTATTCCACCGTCAGATAGTTCCTCAATTGTAATCGTGAAGGCTGGATGCACCTCGAACCAGCCCTCAGATTCAGGTAAATGTCCCTGACCTGGCCGGGAATCGACGTTGTTATCATAGGTAAATTTTATTACTTCTGTAGTACTAGTCACCTCCTCTAACATGACATTATCCCTGTAACCAACAATATTCACGTACTGCTGACTGAATTCATCTGCCTTTTGAAGATCCTCGCATACTCACTCCCCTTGTTCATTAATGATTCTTGGAATGTCCTTCTTGGAACCTGTTTCTGCCTTAATGTACATATACGTACACTTCCATTTTTCACTAAATTTTGTATGACTTCCAATTATGCTTGCCGTCTTGTTATCTTTAGCCGACTCCCTTGCTTTAAGTCTATCACCCTTACTTCCCTTACTTCCACAAACATTCCTAATTCTATTTTCTTCCAATCTGTACCCCCTTCCTAGTCTCTTTATTTATCTGTCATAATATATCGGGCATTTACCATTCATTGCCACCTTTAAAAGGACAAAGCATTTCTCACATTCCACAACAATATTGCTTTAAACCGATCCCAGAGTCTGTTTACATTTTTATTTACCGTTTTCCACCAATCATAGTGACTTTTAACAATCTCGCTCATGCGTGTTTAATCAGCTATATGGTATTGCCTAATAGTCCTATTTTAGAATTTCCTTTCTATCACATTTATTTTTGACTACGACAAAATCAGCTTCCCGATCACTAATACCATCTATCACTTCGGTTTCCCTCTGGAGCTCATCTGGTTTTACCAGCACTACGTCCAGAATATTCTTCCCTTTAGTTGGTTCCATCACTTTCTGAATTACTTTTCCTTCCCATATTAACTTACTGGCAAAATACCCGTGCTTCGCTACGGTATTATACTGAAATTTATAATTGAATGTTTAAGGTTTTATATATAATCCAACAAAATTCGCGATCTGACTCGTTTTCTGAGAGAATCCTCCAAAATTCGCGATCTGACTCGTTTTCTGAGAGATTACGGCAATGTTCCTCCAATTTTTCAATATTTCTTTCCAGCAATCGATTTCGTACTTCCGAGCTAGCTCCAGGTATTTCGCCCGGTCAGTTTTGTCCCTAAATCTTTGCCATCTTTTCCTATAAGCATTTTTAATATGGATCAAATCCTTGAGGAGATAGGGCGTGGTGTCTACTTGGGTGCCTTGGCGGTACTGAACCCGCGGCCGGACTGCATTCCTAGGCACTACTGGGCCAGGATAAGTTTCCAGCGCGGTCCGCACATATTGACGACGTTCCAGAGGATTGTTATTATTATTATTATTATTAATATTATTATTGTTATTATTGACCCCGCAGCAAAATGCAAGACCGCTACTTGGCGGTAAATTACAGCTGTTGCCATTGTCATTACTGACAATGTGATCAGCACCATCGTCGCGCATAGGCAAGTGCGCGAGATTTCTGGCGACACGAATGATATACCTCCGTGCATTATTGACCTTATTATAGAGGTGAACAATTGCACGGTCAATAGCATTCCTATCGTTTATTTCAAATGTGTTTAAATTTTTATTTATATGCTAGGAGAATGTACTGTAATGTAACTTTATCTTCTCCGAAGGAAAAGATGGTTCTTGAAAACGAACCCAGGAAAGATAAAACATAATCAGTTTATGATCAGAATAAGTACATTATGAACAGTAAAATCAATTGGTCTCAACTCCTTTTTCCCCCCACCGCCGTTAATTTGATTTACACCCTCCCCCACCAGAAAACAGAAAGAAGGCGTGTATCCTTATTTTTAAAGGAGATTTCAAATGTAAATGTTCACGTCTGTTACCTTCAGTTCTGAGATATAAGTATCCCCATAAAAATAATTCATATTTTTTCATTACCTTTCACACTCCTCCCGCCCGTAATTGAATTTCCCGTTAAAATACTCGTTTCTTTAATAGTAAAGGATCTTGTAAATACCAATTATCACGAGTCTAACATCTTCAGTTTTTGAGATATGTGTCCTCATAAAAGGAATTCAACTCCTTTTCACCCCCGCCCCCAAAATGATTTCCTCCAAAACGCTTTTTTCATTGTTTTCAAAGGAGATCCAAATACCAATTTTCACGTCTGCAAAATCTTTCGTTTTCGAGATAATAGTATCCTCATACAAATAATTCAACCAATTTTTCAATATCCCTCCCCCCTTTACGTGGATTTCCGGAAACAAAGAAAGTGTTCCTTTATTTTTAAAGGAGATTCCAAATACCAAATTTAACGTATGTAGCAGCTTCAGCTTTTGAGATATCTATATCCTAACTAAAAGAATTCAACCCCATTTCCAGTCACTTTTACCACTTCACCCAAGTAATTTTAGGAAAAAAAATACTTGTTTCTTTGTTTTTAGTAGAGATAACAAATACTATTTTTCACTTCAGTAAAATGTTAAATTTTGAGATATACTTTAGAAATGCTCATTTTAAAATGTCACCCCCTTTTTAGTTCCCCTTAAGTGGAGTTTCCAAAAACAAACCTATGTTTCTTTACCTTTACAGGAGATTCCAAATACCAATTTTCAGGTCTGTAATATCTTCTGTTTCTTAGATATATGTCTGCGCATTTAAGGCATTTCGCCCTTTTCACCTTTCCTATTGGGATTTTCCGAAAACAAAAACTATGTGTTTCTTCATTATTAAAGGGGATTCTAAATACCAATTTTTACATCTGTACAATTTAGAAGTTTTGATATATATATATATATATATATATACGCTCATTTTAAAAATTCACCCCACTTTTCACCCCCATTAATTCAGTTTTCCAAAAACAAAAAATACATGTTTATTTTTAAAGGAGATCCCAGGTCTTTAATATCTTCAGTCTTAGAGATACATGTATCCTCATTAAAGGCATTCAACCCCATTCTCACCCTTCCTCTTGGGATTTTCCGAAAACAAAAAAAAAAACGTTTCCTGTATTTTGAAAGGAGATTCTAAATAGTATTTTTTACATCTGTAAACTTTATAAGTTTTGAGATATAGATACTCTCATTTTAAAAATTCACCCCCTTTTCACACCCCTATTAATTGGATTTTCCAAAACAAAAAAATACATGTTTCTTTATTTTTAAAGCAGATCCCAAATACCAATTTACGGGTCAGTAATATAGTCAGTTTATGAGATATAAGTATCCTCATTAAAGGCATTCAACCACTTTGTCACCCATTTTCACCCCTCCTATTGGGATTTTCCGAAAACAAAAAATACACGTTTCCTTATTTTTAAAAAAGATTCTAAATACCAATTTTTACATCTGTAAGCATTTAAAGTTTTGAGATATAGATGCACTCATTTTAAAATTTCACCCCCCTTTTCAGCCTCTTAGCGACGGAATATCCAAAAATCCTCTCTTAGCGAGCACCTGCATGTTAATGTGAATGTATCCCCAAAATTTCATTTCTTCATGTCCATAGTGCATAGACGCAGAATACGAGGTTCGTGGCGAACGTGGATTTAGCAGGTGAATATTCGTAGTGTGGCAGCTCAGAGTGTATAACATTATCTCTACTAGTGCAGTGGTTCTGAGTGAGTGTTAGTGAAGTGATTGGTGAAAGTAAAAGGCAAGAAATCCAATAAATTAATAATGCCACGCAAGGTGAAGCAAGTGCCAATGGAAGCCATAGTTAAGCAGGCCGTACAGGAAGCGCTAAGCAGCAATGAGACACTTGGCACGCTTGCCAACCTTATCCAGGACCAGGTAACAAAGTCAGTTGTTGTCCAATTAAAAGAAACTATCAATTTTAATACGAGTGTAATTGAAGAACTTAGGAGGGCTCTAGAGGAGCGGGACAAAACAATCAGTGATTTAAAAACTGAACTGCAGGATAAAACTGACTGTTTAGAACAGTATCAGAGAAGGCAGTGCCTACGTGTGTTCGGTATACCGGAAACTGCGGACGAGAACACTGACAATTTAGTTCTTGACATTGCGAAAGAAATCGGGGTCAGTCTTTCTGTGGATGACATTGATAGGTCTCACAGGGTTGGGAAAAACCAGAATGGGCGTCCGCGACCTATAATCGTCAAGTTTGTCTCATACCGTAAGAGGAACGCTATGTTCACGAACAAAAAGAAACTTAAGGGCACGAATAAAACCATCCGCGAAGACCTAACTCCAGCAAGACTCCGACTTCTTCAGGACGCTGTCGCAAAATTTACCGTCCAGAACAACAAGGGAACCGTAAAATAGCCATAACTAATCGTTCAGATTTGAACAGTATTCGATAGTCACGAGCAGACTCTGTGTAATATAAGGACCGCCATAGTTATTTTAGTTCACTTAAGTTCATTTTCCACATAGTTGTAGTTTTGATTAGGTGATAATCTTATAGTTGTAGTAGGTACTTCTTACTATCAGTTGTCATCATTTAACTTTCAAGTTGGCAACATTTAGCAACCAGGAAACAAATGTCTCTAATTTCAGCCTCCTTTCACCACTGTCCCAGGCAGGTCATTACCCCGTCGTGCCAGCCCCCTCGCAGAATACCGCTAACCGTCTCAAAGACATTCTTGCGCCCTACCCTACTTCTCTACAAATAGCACATGTCAATACACAGAGCATTGTCCCACATTTCTCAGAATTCTCCGAAATATTTTCAACCTGTAATCTGCATGCTATAATGATTTCAGAGTCATGGCTGCGTCAATCTATAGCTTCAGCGCTGGTTAAAATGAGTGGATACACTTTAATTAGGAACGACAGAGAGGGAAAGCCTGGAGGCGGAGTCGGAATATTTATACGCGATGATTTGAAATACAAGGTAATATTTAAATCGCCAAGTGAATACTCTCACAGAGCGGAGTTCTTGTTTGTAGAAATTGAAATTCGTGGTACGAAGTGTTTACTCGGTGTAGTGTACCGCCCACCGAAGACTGGAAACATCACCGATTTAGAAGAAGCGCTACAGGATTTAATATTCAGGTATGAACATATGATTTTAATGGGAGACTTCAACACTGACCTGAAAAATGAAACCACTGAGACTAGGCGACTGACATGCATGTTTGAATCAATTAATATGACAATTCTGCCCTTGCAACCCACACACCATGTTGCAACCTCGCACACACTCCTCGACCTAATCATTGCAAACAATAATGGCCGTATATTGACACATGGACAGATGCCTGTGCCAGGCCTTTCCCGCCATGACATGATTTACGCTGCATACTCTTTAAAATGTCCAAAATACAGGCCTAAGATAATCAAATACAGGGATTTCAAAAATTTGAACGACGAAGCTCTCATTGAGGACGCTCTGAGCACACCATGGCACACAATTCAGTATATAAAGGACATTGACGACAAAGTATCTCATTTTAACGAACTTCTCTTAACTTTATACGACAGACATGCCCCATTACGTACTGCTCGAGTAAAGCGACCCTCTAACCCGTGGCTCAATCAAGAAATTCGTGATAAAATGAAAGATAGGGACTCAGCCTATAGCTACTACGTAAAACATCCAGCGCAGGAAAATTTTGAGAATTATAAAAAACTTCGAAATAAAACCACGCAGATGATAAGAAACGCTAAAATACGCTACTCGTACGAAATTTTAAATACACATGACTCTGCTGTTGCATGGAAGACTCTCCGAGATACGGGTCTAAGTAAAACGAAGACAAAGGACAGTAACTGTAATGTACCTTTGGATGATCTGAATGAGTATTTTAGCTCAAGAAACGTCCAGACGAACGGAAATACCAAGAGAGCCACTATTGACAGAATATTTTCAAAGGGAAAGCATGGTGGTGAAACATTCTACTTCTCTCACGTGACTCCAGGTGATGTAAAGAGCGCCCTTAATGACATAAAATCAAAGTCTACTGGACACGATGGAATAAACCTGTCCCTTTTAAGAAGAATTCTAGACATCATTCTTCCTACAATAACGCATATTATTAACACCTCTCTTATGACAGGAATCTTTCCTGGGAACTGGAAAAATGCCATCATCCGACCCTTGCAGAAAAACAGTACCCCCACAACCCTTGACGATTACCGCCCTATTAGTATTCTCCCTGTACTAGGAAAAGTACTGGAGAAACTAGTACACAAACAAATGACAGCCTATCTCTTACATCATAACTTACTCGACAGATATCAATCAGGGTTTAGATCGAACTACAGTACCAGCACAGCATTAGTAAAAGTAACTAACGACATTCAGCTAGCAATGGATAACGGACAAATGACAATTCTTACTCTTCTCGACCTCACAAAGGCATTTGATTGCGTAGATAAAGACATTTTACTAGCTAAATTAGAAATGATGAAATTTTCTAATAATGTATTATGCTGGGTACGTTCCTATCTCAGTGGACGTAAACAATGTGTGTCAGTGGGAGACAATGTGTCTAGGTGGCGAAATACTGAGATGGGGGTAGCACAGGGTGGGGTGTTATCACCACTTCTGTTCTCCCTATACATGAATGACCTATCAGAACAACTGACGAACTGTAAATATCACTTATACGCTGACGATATCCAATTGTTTATTCATACCAAGCCGAATGACATACAAGAAGCAACCATGAAATTAAACGAAGACTTATTTAACATTAACGAATGGACTAGTAGCCACTGCCTGAAAGTAAACCCATCAAAATCGCAAGCCATCATAATAGGATCTAGAAAAGCGCATGCCAAGTTAGAAAGCATCAACGTACCGGTTGTCAAGATCAATGAAACACCTATAGCACTGAAAGACTCCGTTAAGAACCTTGGAATAATTTTTGATAAGTATTTAAGTTGGTCAGAGCACGTAACAAAAATTTGTCAACGTGTATTCGGTTCATTACACTCACTATACAAACTGAGAGATTTTCTACCTGTCAAAACCAGGAAACTGCTCATTCAAGGACTAATACTACCAATATTTGATTATGGTGATGTAGTCTATAATAACATAAGTTGTTCACTTGGTTCTAAACTTCAACGGGCGCATAATGCCTGCATTCGATTCATTCTAAATGTTCCGCTCCATTCCCACATCAGCCCATTCCTCCATCAGCTGTCCTGGTTAAGATTATGTGATAGACGTAAATACCATGCTGTTTCTCTTCTTCACAAAATACTGCGAACAGGTAAACCACATTATCTGAGAATAGATTTCAACTACTTCTCTCCCTCAAGCAGAACACCCTCAAGGTCATCAGTACAAACCCTGCTGTCCATCCCCACTCATCACAGTAGTACGTTTAACAAGTCATTTGTACCGGGGACCATACGTTCCTGGAATTCTCTCCCGGCTGAAATTAAAGACATAAGCAACCTAAAGCTATTCAGAAGAGTGTGCTGGAAATTTTACCTACACTCAGATTGATTTACTCTTAGAAGTACCCTTAAATTTTAGATTATTAAGTTAAATGAATAAAATGTCAATGTAAGGTTAGAAACATTATAGTTTATATTTTTCGAGATATAGCTCTAATAATAGTAATTATTATAAATTAATTTTAAAATGTTAAAATGATTTTTATGATGCTTTACATTTTATACAAATTACATTTCACATTAACTTTAAATTATAATTAACTTATTTTTTAAGTAGTTATAATGTTCAGTATATTATGTTTATACAGGTGCATAATTATATGGTTTGGCATAATAGCAGGCTTCATAACCTGAGCCCCGCCATGTACAGAAAGACATTAATAAATAAATAAATAAATTAGTTTTGGCTCGGCGATGATGAATCAGTCAGTATATAGTATATACTATATATAGTATATAGATTTGCCAACTGTTGGTCATGCTTCCTGTACTTCGCAATTCCTTCCCAATTGACATTCGGGAAATTGAGATCTCCAGCTACAATCACGTTCATTACCGCATCGTTTAACACATAGCTGATTATCTTATCAAATAATTCTGAATCAGCGTCAGCGCTAGCCTTTCCCGGTCTATACAATCCAAAGACATCAAGTTGCCTGTTATCTTTAGAAACGAGCCTTACACATAGAATTCCATGTTTCTCATCTTTAACTTCAATGTACCACCCCATAACCCTCCAAAACAAATTTCCTAACTTATGCGTACCACTGAGGTTTAAGTGATGGTCGTCTGAGCGCAGATCTCTATATCCTACCCACCCATTACTATCTAGAAATATCACTCCCAGTTTCCCACATACCCATTCCATAGTGTCATTTAAATTCCCAATCACCTTCTAGTCAGTAACCCTCTCGCACATTATTCCACTGATAACAATCTCCGCTTCCTGAAACTTCACCCACCGAGCTCGATAGCTGCAGTCGCTTAAGTGCGGCCAGTATCCAGTATTCGGGAGATAGTAGGTTCGAACCCCACTATCGGCAGCCCTGAAGGTGGTTTTCCGTGGTTTCCTATTTTCACACAAGGCGAATGCTGGGCCTGTACCTTAATTAAGACCACGGCCGATTCCTCCCCACTCCTAGCCCTTTCCTGTCCCATCGTCGCCATAATACCTATCTGTGTCGGTGCGATGTAAGCAACTAGAAAAAAAACCACCCATGCTGCATTTACAAGATCCCACTCATCCCCAATTATGTTTGTACTTATACCTGATTGTCTTATGTTGTTGGTACCAACGGGAAAAACTACCTCCTTCCCCTTTCCCTCATCCTTCTCTTTTAATTTCGCCAAAATCTGCCTCAAAGTAATTCCTAGCTATCACTTTACCCTGATTCCCTTTCCTCCCAATGCTTTACCCACATGTGTAACAATGCAATCCCCCATGACCAGAGCCTCAACCCCATCAACATTATTTGATCGCCCTCCCTCCCCTCCCCCCTGGTGAGCCTATCTTCCTTGACAGCTGCAGAAGCTACTTCCTCCTCCTTTTTTCTCCTTCCCTTGACCCTGTTCCACCTTTATTTTCCTATCGTCTACTCCACATTTCCCTTTCGTACGTTTTCCCTTCCTCCAACATACACACTTCTCAGCAACAGTTTCCTGTTCCTCATATTCCCTCACCCATAGTTCCTACTTTTGCACTCCTTCGCGATTCTTTACAGAAAACTGACAGGGAAACTAAAAAATAAAATAACTTGTTCTGTGCAAAAGAAATGAAATAAATATTGTCTAGGATAGTACACAAGGATCACACGACAACGAGGTAATTCATACGTAGTATACTGCTAAATCTCAATACTACTGTGTCGTATTAGGCCTATATTTTTATCCTGCAACACACTACAGGATAAAATATGCGGTTAATTACTGAATACCGAAAGGAATATACAAGAAGAACACAATTCTGAACTGCAATTAAGCCTATCCTAATTACCACAACAGAATACTAGTAAGAATGTTTCTACAGATACTTCTACTATACTACACAAATATTTTACTATAATAGAATAACCACGCAAGTTTCTAATAAGATACTACAATACAGTACAGTAACATAGTTTTAAACTACGTTCCTTATTACAATATGTTATTACTAAGCGCAAACAGAAATGAAAATTGTACGTTTATAAAATAGCAAGAACTACTCAAAGGTTATCAACAAAGCTAAATGCGTAGTCAACTAATATTGGTGCTACTTTATCCTACTACGCTCTAATAGATACAGCCAAAGGATACATAAACATAAATACACATGAATATAGCAGGCAAGTCGTATCTACACTACAATTCTCAACTGAAATGAGATTATATGATTTTACCGCTGGTGGATTTCTCTAATTTTCCCAACTATGGGGGATGGAGAATAAAAGCTTCCTTAAATACTAAAAAATAAGAGGTTTTATAGAATAATTTCTCAAGAAAATCCCCTGTTATAACTACGCCGGGGACTAGAAATGCAATATTAATGCGATATAGGAATTTGATTAATTTGTTAACTTTTACTCGATGAATAAACGAAGGTGCAAATTACAAAGTATGCCGGGGACTACAAATTATCAGAATACAGTAATCACAGCTGATTCTTGTGTTTACTTCCTGAACTACAAGATACTCTTTGACCTATTTGTAATGCAGCAAACAATCGTCAACAATCCAAAAACTGTTGAGTAATTATCCAGTGCAGTACCGCATATTACTTTAAACTTTATTTAATTGGAGTTTACAGGCGTTCCGTGTTACTTAATTTAAAAAATTATTACCTTCGTGATAGTTTGAACGGGTATCTATACGAAATTCTGGGTCTATTGTCTACTCGAATGTGAAAGCTACCCAAGTTACAACTCATTTTGATAATCTGCCTTTGTATTATACCAACGAAACTACAGATATTTAAAAGAATGAAAAGGTAAATATTATTTAAAAAAATATTTCCTAAACCTAAATTCGAAACAAACTACACCTAGCTAGCCTACTTAGACTAGAAAAGGTAATCAACTGAACACCAAATGAACTACTTGATATAAAATTCATATAAATATCACTACTCAAAATTTCTACCAACAAGCACTGAACACCATGTTATAATAATATTTTGGAAGGAGGAATACGCGAATTTTAAGTGCCACTTTAAACAATTCGTGCGATAGAAAATACCTAAAATCTCCTATTTCGTAATGTCATTAACTGTAAATAATAATAATAATAATAATAATAATAATAATAATAATAATAATAATAATAATAATAATAATAATAATAATAATAATAATAATAATAATAATAATAATAATTGTTACGGAGTTTTGTGGATTTGCAGAGGAGAAAGAAGGTGCTGGCTGGAATAGGTCTCAACTACCGAAGCATGAAAGATGAATTAAAATTTTAACAAGGTTATATTTTCAAAAATTAACAATGGTAGTATAGAATTTTGACAGCAAATAACAACAAGTTACATCAGGTACACAATTTACTGGGCTACGGCCCGAATTCTTTAACTCTCGAGCTTTCAGCTCACATTCACAGAGCTACAGGGCAGAAAACCCCTAAGCACAAGGAGCACTTGTTCCTAATTACAATGTTAAGAAAAGAGCAAAACCGCTCTCAATATTACAAGCCTATCAAAGGCTACGACAACCTTCACTTAAGACATGAGGAAAACAAAATGTCGGGTTAATTAAATGGCCCAGAAAACCAAATTGACTGGAGGCGTAGCTTGCACTCCTACATGAAATTGCCAAAAACCTAGGTGGCACTCGGCCAGTTATACAGGGGCTAATCCCATACTAGGGAGGTGACACGTATGGGAAAATTTTACCACATAAAAGAAGAGAATAACGGTTATGAAAACGTAGTCACCTCCTTTTTACAAAAATGAAGGGGAGTTCGAGAGGGAGAAGCACTCTCTATCCCCGCTTTACAGATTTGTCCTTTATAGATAGACAGAAAAGAATTTACATTTTAAAAGGTCGGTTACATATTAAAGGTTTCGAACCTTCCCCGAGAGTTAAACTGCGGAGCTAGCTAGAAATGAAGATGTTAACAGGCCATTACCTTGTAGAAGAACTGCTGCTTGAAGGAAGAGCCGCTTCCCGCCCCCTGCTACATATCCATACACAAAGAAATATGTTACTGAAGTGGCCCCGACACCAGAAAATCAACAGTTTATATACCCTCGTGGAACATTCGAGACCTTTCATGAATTTATTGGTCAGCCAAAGATTACATGTCAAAACTGAAGAAGAAAACTAGGATTGGTGGAAAATTAATTTAGAAAATTCATGATTGGTTACATTCAAAACGGGCGGAAAGAACTGATTTATATTGCCAACCCCCCAAACCACAGAACAAAATTTAGTAAAAATAAAACTTAGGAATACAATATTTCTTCAAGAAGGTTCATTCCATAGCACCAGAGTGCACAGGCATAGTTTTTATGTAGTGACATCTAGAAGAGAATGTCCACACTTCTTGCTACAGAGCAAACAAAAACACCTCGAAACTCACATAGAGCCATCTACGGAGAAACAGTAGAATTAATACAGTTTTTCAAAGTTCGGGCTTTCTCCTGTAGAGTAGATTAAATTTACGCAATATTTGAACTAGCGACGTGGAGGTGTACCGCCCGGTACAGACCTCCCCCTCCAAAAGTCCTTCCAAGGGGTGACGCCGAAGAAAACAAAATTTTTGCTTTAAAACAAAGTCCAAGTTTTGCAAAAGAAAAATTAACAGAGAAAATACCCATTTTTTCAGAAGTTAGAGATCACTTGATAGGTTTAATATCAATTTTTTTAAATTTTGTAGTAGATTTTGTTGAAAGGTCTCTAGGTTCGTAGGAGATGAATTCAAAAAAAACTTTAATTCTTGAAGAGGGAAAAAACTTTTTAAAGTCCACCAAAGGTTGATTTGAAGCAAACAATTATTAATCGTGGAAATAAAGTATCTATGTAGTTGAAGAAGAACTTTAACTGTTGATTAAGTTTGACGGCCAGACCAGCCACCGCTGCTAGTGTCCAGAAGAGGCCGCTCGGACCCCTCAAGTACTCTGAGATACACCTCTCCCGCTACTATGAGAGGGGTAGTGGTGGTGAAGCACGCCGAGCACGCGACGATCGTTTACAGGCCGCGGGCCGGTTTCAGGTGGTGCGCCGCACATCAGCCTCGGACGGAAGGAGGACTCCGGCTCGCCGTGCACTGGTTGGCCTCACTGGAGCGGGGCGGGCCCGTACCTCAGCTCAGTGGCGGTACGGCGCCGCGCGGCTGCGGGGGCACTGAAACATTAAGATCTCGGCGGCAGAGTTTTTGTAGAAGTATAATGTTTTTAGGGTATAGTATTTATGGTGAGGCTGAGGGGCCAGCGGCGTGGAAGTTTTTATTTCATTTTAATTTGCCACTGGTGTGGTCTGGAGTAGCAGGAGACGGGAGCGTGGTAATGGCCGAATAGGCAGGACAGCAGAGTAACAATGGGGGAAGGTTTTATAAGGTTTATACGAAACAGATTCAACCAAATGTAAAAATATAAGGGCGGAAGGCCTTAAAATGAAACAAAAAATATAACCTTCAGGATTGTCACAAAATTGTAAGGACAAAATTAGTACGGAAGTTACACAGGTTTCACCTGCGACAGGTGAACCCTAAATATCCTCTCGGTGGCGGGATTGCTTATTAACAACGCAACCGGGGTAAGGAAATCTAAAATAATGCACGGCCCTTGAAACCTGGGGGCAAGCTTGCCCGCGGGAACAAAATTCTTGACCATAACCTGGTCGCCTACCTTCAAATTGGTGGGTCTCCGTCCACGATCACATCTTTCCCTAACCTTTTCATGAGACACTTTAAGATTGGCCTTAGCCTTCTTCCAAAGATCTTTAATGTTATCAGGATCTATTGTCTCAGGTAGAATATCACTCAGAGACCAAAGGTTAGAGAGCGGCGAGTTGGGAACAAACTGGAACATCAAGGAAGCTGGAGTAAACTTATGAGATTCATGAACCGCCGAATTCAAAGCAAAAGCTAACCAATGGAGGGACGTGTCCCACCTAGAATGATCTTCATGATGATAGGCAATAAGAGCCGACCTCAAGTTACGATTGACCCGTTCAGGAAGAGAAGGTTGAGGATAGTAAGCAGAAGTAGTTACATGAGAGATGGACAGATCAAAACAGAATTTACGAAATAGATTAGATGTGAAAGCCTTAGAATTATCAGACACTATATATTGGCAAGGACCAAAAGAAGCAAAAATGGAATTCAAACAAGAAATGGTGGACTGAGCGGTAGCCAGCTTAGTCGGAAATAACCATGAAAATCTAGTAAAACCATCTACACACACAAGGATGAATTTATTGGCATTCCCCTTTGACTGGGGGAAGGGTCCAACGTAGTCAATATACAGGCGTTCCATTGGGCGCGACGCTTGATTAGAAGACAAAAGCCCTTGCTTAGTGGATATGGTGGGTTTACTAAGCCAACAAGATTTACAAGCTTTAACTAGTTCACGAATCTCACCGTCCATACCCTTCCAGATGAACATTTCACGGATCTTTTCACGGGTTTTGAAGATGCCTAAATGCCCCCCCACTGGGGTCTCATGGTAGTATTTGAAGATCATAGGTACAAGAACAGCTGGAACTATAACTTTCATCTTTTGATCATGCCTCGACGGGCAACATAAAACACCATTCCTCAATACATAAGGGACAACATGTTCCCCAGAAGAAAGGGTTTCCATGATAGAGGCCAGCGTTGGATCTTCACGTTGATATTTCTCAAGATCCCTAAACAACATGGGAGCATCTGTGAGAATAGCATAAACCTCAGGTAGTATGAACTCGGGAAATGAAGAACTATCAACCAGTTCATGGGTCTCTACATCATTGGAAAACATGCGGATTAGTCCGTCAGCAACCACGTTTTCAGTACCACGAATATGCTTCACGTCAAACTGGAAGGCATAAATTCTAATGGCCCAGCGGGCTATACGAACCGTACGACGCGGCCTAGCTAAGACCCAGCTTAAGGCTTGGTTATCTGTCTCCAAGTCGAATTTGACATGTTCCAGATAGAGACGGAACTTTTCTAAAGCAAATAAGACTGCCAAACATTCGAGCTCATAGATGGAATACTTGGCTTCTTGAGCCGATAGAGTCCTAGAGGCATAGGCGATGGGACGCCTCCTTAGTTCAGTCTCTTGAAGAAGGACTGCCGCTACTGCGGACGACGACGCGTCGGTTTGGACGATGACTTTCTTCGAGAAATCAGGCATAGCAAGAACAGGGGCATTACAGAGAGCTAATTTAAGATCTTCAAAAGCGGCTTGTTGAGAAGGTCCCCACTCAAATTTGACGCCTTTCCTACGAAGAAGATTCAAGGGCGCCGCTCTGTTAGCGAAGTTAGGAATAAATTTCCTGAAGAAATTCACCATGCCAATGAACCTAGCAATACCTTTGATGTCCTTAGGAGGTTTGAAATCACGGATGGTCTGTGTTCTAGAATGATCTACTGCGACACAATCGGGCGATACAATATGTCCAAAAAGTGACATGGAAGGCTTAGCGAAGGCTACCTTGGACAACTTCACAGTTAACCCAGCCTTACGAAGGCGATTGAGAACTTCTTTCAGATGATCTAGGTGTTCTTCGAAGGTCTCCGAAAATACGACGACATCATCGAGATAATGATACAAGTACTCAAATTTGGTGTCGGAGAAGACCCTATCTAGCAGTCTAGTGAGCACAGCTGCTCCCGTAGGGAGTACGAAAGGCACGCGGTTGTATTCATACAAATTCCAATCCGTTGCAAACGCTGTCAGGTGCTTGGATTCCTCTGCTAACGGTATCTGGTTATAAGCTTGGTTGAGGTCCAAGATGGTGAAGAACTTAGCTTTACGAAACTAGGAAAAGCAAGAATGAGGGTCAGGAAGGGGCACAGATTGTAACACCACCTTCCGACTGAGAGCCCTATAATGAATCACAGGCCTGAAGCCACCTTGGGGTTTCGGAACAAGGAAAACAGGCGATGAATACGTCGACTTAGATGGCCGAATAACACCATCTTTTAACATTTGATCGATGATCTCTTTCAGAGCCTTCATTTTGGGTGAAAATAGCCTATACGGTGGAAATCTCACAGGGATCGAATCAGTAACCTCAATCTTATATTCGATAAGGTCAATAACGCCAAGAGTATCGGAGAAAACATCTGGAAACGACTGACACAGCTTACGAATACTCTCTGCCTGCTCCTCAGGTAGATGTCCAAGATCTAACAACATCTCATCGTGGGTAGGCGAAATAGATGAACATGACACAGAACTATATTTCAAGAAGGGAATTTTACAATTAGCAGCAAATTTGAATGTGCACGACTTACTCTGACGGTCGAGCATCGAGCACTAGACCAGAGTGAGACATGAAGTCTGCTCCCAATATAATGGGGCAAGACAACCTTCCAAGTAAATTTAGAAATACGAATTTTGGCATTTAAAAAACCTAAAATTTCTAAAGGAGAAGAATTAGCCGAAACATATTAAACCAAAGTCGACCAAAAATCAGGAAGTTTGCAAACAGTTTTCAATTTAGAGTACCATTCAGCCAAAATAATAGAACAAACACTACCAGAATCTAATAGAGCAGTTACAGGCTCATTATTCAATTCAATCTCAAGAAATGGAACATGTGTGGGGGTATCCGCCGCAATCCTAAGACATTCTTTAGGGCCTTAAAAAGATGAATGCGAAGACTGAGTTTTCCTTGGGACTTCGGCGGTTTTACTTGGGGCTGAGCCTCGGAAATAGGAGTTAGTCGACTCAGCCGAAGCATTAGTCACTTGTTATTTTTGGCATTGGTGGAAGTTGCACCAGAAGTTGAGCAGGAAGGTGTGCTATTCGAATTTGGGCAATTCTTGGCCATATGGGAAAACGCGCCGCATCTAAAACAGCCTTGAGATGACCCTGCTCCATTCCTCGTCCCACTAGATTTAATCAAGGGACATTTATTGCGAATATGTTCAGGAGACCCGCAAGCATAACATTTACGGGGAGTGACAGGTCGGCGAGGTGAAGGCCCAAAACTACTAGAGGATGGAGGGGGTTCTTTCGCGACACGCAAGGTATCGGCATATCTAACTCCTTCGGCTGAGACAGCCATAGCCTCTAACTCGGCAAAAGTTTGCGGACGCGACGCAAAACACAAGTATGATCTGAAAGGTGGTGAAATTCCTTCCACATTGGCTTGAACGATTTGATCTTCGGGAAAATGAAGGGCGAATACCCTAGTATAGAATTTGATATCTTGAATGAAGTCCGCCAGATTTTCATCCAGACGCTGTACTCTATAATAGTACTTCTGAATTAGAGATGACCAAGCTCGAGCCGGAATAAAATTTGCCAATAAATGGGCGTGGAAGTCTTCTATGGATGCCTGTTCAGCAATTGCCCTAACTATCTTGTCTGAGAGAACACCAGTT
This sequence comes from Anabrus simplex, assembly GCF_040414725.1. Classification (NCBI taxonomy): domain Eukaryota; kingdom Metazoa; phylum Arthropoda; class Insecta; order Orthoptera; family Tettigoniidae; genus Anabrus; species Anabrus simplex. The sequence continues at coordinate 64,287,602 of NC_090267.1, read as the reverse complement.
GCATAGGGATAAATGATCTGCAGAATTTGACACGGAGAAACTAAAAACCTTAAGAATGAAATTACGTCACTGGTGGAGTTAACCGAAAACTTAGAAATACCCCTGAGCAACATTGCTAATGGATGAGGCAAACAGCTGAACCCTGGTGACATAGTAGGTAAAGGTTTAAGTGGCGAAGAAGCTAATTCAGAACGTGCATTATACAAAGAGGTACGTCGTTCCGATTCGTTGTCTAATGCAGCAGAGGTTTGTTGAGCTCCGACAGATTTAGTACTTTCTTCCCCGGTGGGAGAACGCTCCTCGCTGACAACGTTTACCAGAGTGGGATTGTCGGTTTTGGGAGACACTGCCCCCGTTAACAGTAGGCCAACCTTACTGGATAAATCGGAAATATTTTCAAGGACGGCACTAGCCTCCTTCCCTTGAGTATCATTCAATTTAAGAGACCCTATTGGAAAAATGGTACAATCTAGCTTGTACACGTTTAAGTTGATTAGGTGATGGATCACCCCCTTCAAAAAACTAACTACTGATGCTAGCTAAGTAGCATTATCAGTGATCGTGGAGAGAGCGTCATCGATCTCCTTTTCTCCCAAGGTCGGAATGGTAATAGGCAAATCAAGGGAGTCTTTTAGCTTATTATTATCTACCGCAACCGTGCCTCCAGATTGAACATTTCTAATGGTTAATTCGTAAATTAACTCCTCCTTGCGCAAATAGCCGCGATGGAGGACATCGCGAGGACCGGGCATGATGACAGAAGAATACCAATTTGGAAAAATCGAAAAATGCCAGCGACAGAGAAAATTGTTAGAGTTCAAATCAAAGCAATCTTTAGCCGTCAAAAGGGGCTAAATTGAGACCCATTCAACCATGCTCTGCTACCACTTGTTACGGAGTTTTGTGGATTTGCAGAGGAGAAAGAAGGTGCTGGCTGGAATAGGTCTCAACTACCGAAGCATGAAAGATGAATTAAAATTTTAACAAGGTTATATTTTCAAAAATTAACAATGGTAGTATAGAATTTTGACAGCAAATAACAACAAGTTACATCAGGTACACAATTTACTGGGCTACGGCCCGAATTCTTTAACTCTCGAGTTTTCAGCTCACATTCACAGAGCTACAGGGCAGAAAACCCCTAAGCACAAGGAGCACTTGTTCCTAATTACAATGTTAAAGAAAAGAGCAAAACCGCTCTCAATATTACAAGCCTATCAAAGGCTACGACAACCTTCACTTAAGACATGAGGAAAACAAAATGTCGGGTTAATTAAATGGCCCAGAAAACCAAATTGACTGGAGGCGTAGCTTGCACTCCTACATGAAATTGCCAAAAACCTAGGTGGCACTCGGCCAGTTATACAGGGGCTAATCCCATACTAGGGAGGTGACACGTATGGGAAAATTTTACCACATAAAAGAAGAGAATAACGGTTATGAAAACGTAGTCACCTCCTTTTTACAAAAATGAAGGGGAGTTCGAGAGGGAGGACACTCTCTATCCCCGCTTAACAGATTTGTACTTTATAGATTGACAGAAAAGAATTTACATTTTAAAAGGTCGGTTACATATTAAAGGTTTCGAACCTTCCCCGAGAGTTAAACTGCTGAGCTAGCTAGAAATGAAGATGTTAACAGGCCATTACCTTGTAGAAGAACTGCTGCTTGAAGGAAGAGCCGCTTCCCGCCCCCTGCTACATATCCATACACAAAGAAATATGTTACTGAAGTGGCCCCGACCCCAGAAAATCAGCAATTTATATACCCTCGTGGAACATTCGAGACCTTTCATGAATAATAACACACGCCCACAAGCATTTATTGGTCAGCCAAAGACTACATGTCAAAATTGAAGAAGAAAACTAGGATTGGCGGAAAATTAATTTATAAAATTCATGATTGGTTACATTCAAAACGGGCGGAATGAACTGATTTATATTGCCAACCCCCCAAACCCAGAACAAAATTTAGTAAAAATAAAACTTAGGAATACAATATTTCTTCAAGAAGGTTCATTCCATAGCACCAGATTGCACAGGTATAGTTTTTATGTAGTGACATCTAGAAGAGAATGTCCACACTTCTTGCTACAGAGCAAACAAAAACACCTCGAAACTCACATAGAGCCATCTACGGAGAAACAGTAGAATTAATACAGTTTTTCAAAGTTCGGGCTTTCTCCTGTAGAGTAGATTAAATTGACGCAATATTTGAACTAGCGGCTTGGAGGTGTACCGCCCGGTACAATAATAATAATAATAATAATAATAATAAAACTTGCGGAATCACTCATTCGCAAACCCTAACTATATCACAAGTGTTTGGTTGATTACCGCCACGGTAAGAGCTTGTTTCAGAACAAATAAATAATATTCTGAGGTACTTAGACAATTTCTTTCTGTCCATAAATTTCAAATTCAATTGTCTACTAGAAGACAGCATCATCGGATGTTCAATTTGCAAGTCCATGTAAAATGTATCCACAACCAATTAATTGTCAATTATTGACTTAACTGAGCTAACCTCTGTATCAATGGTTCCCTTTCAAGTAACTACACCCTCCCGAGTTATTACAGCCAGTAAAAGGGACGTATATAAGAGAACTGAACGAAGTGCAGTTAGCTGTACAGTATACCTTTAAACATATTAGTCGAATTATGTCCACAAATTAATGAGTGCATCCTTCAGCAAAGAACAGCAAATAATTGTACTGAATTGTTCCCGAATGTTTCTATACCATGAATGCTACACAGATATCTTTCGATTATCCAAACATGGCACGAAATTTAGTTTGAAATATCACTATTATCTTAGTTCATAAAATACAAAATACAAAATATAAAATATAATAATAATAATAATGCTATTTGCTTTACGTCCCACTAACTACTTTTAAGGTCTTCGGAGACGCCGAGGTGCCGGAATTTAGTCCCGCAGGAGTTCTTTCACGTGCCAGTAAATCTACCGACACGGGGCTGTCGTATTTGAGCACCTTCAAATACCACCGGACTGAGCCAGGATCGAACCTGCCAAGTTGGGGTTAGAAGGCCAGCGCCTTAACCGTCTGAGCCACTCAGCCCGGCAAATATAAAATAAAAAATACACCTGACATAATATCGTTATTACTAAACGTCAACTGTATGAACAATGTTATGTGAGATTTATAACAATACCAAATACAAATTTTTAGAGACCTTACTTAATGACTAGAGCTAGGAAATTTATGCAATAAAAGGTCAGAATGCATATTTACTGAAGCGAGTAACGAGTATAGCCTTATCTGCACTTCGGTTGTGCTACAAGGTTTGCATATACATCAGGAGTTTGGTCCAACAGAACCCCCTTATTTATGTTCCTCTTGCTACATTACCGAAGAGTGGTCTACGCGACACTTCCTAATAACCAAACTAGTTTGCATTCTAACCTATTACCGCTTAAAATCCGGGGTTGGCTAATGACTTGTTATACTTGTTGCAGAAAATCTACTTGGAAAACTGACGTGTTAGTGGGCACTGCTCTCATTCTTTAAAAATATCCACTTGAATCTGATTCCTTATTTGAATTAGTTGAATAAGTACGTATCATGTACTCATGATACTGCAGAATCCACTTTCGTAGAATTTACATGCGTATCTACGTGGGGCCATACCACGTTAAGAGCGTGCCCGATTGTAAAGGAATTCCTCATCGCGTAGTGGAGTTTCACTCAATCAATCAATCAATCAATCAATCAATCAATCAATCAATCAATCAATCAATCAATCAATCAATCAATCAATCAATCAATCAATCAATCAATCAATCAATCAATCAATCAATCAATCAATCAATCAATCAATCAATCAATCGATCGATCAATCAATCAATCAATCAATCAATCAATCAAGCAAGCAAGCAAGCAATCAATCAATCAATCAATCAATCATTTGCAGTTATCTGCATTGAGGACTGCCAACCATGTGGAAGAATGAAATCTTTCAGGATGAAACTGTTCTACATCAAAACAGAAATGGCATTATAGACATCAGTTGGAGAATGAAGCAGTTTCTTTTCAGTCATATTGAAAACTGTTTCTAATGAACCTGATTAAATGTTACATTGTCGACTGAAACGATATAATATATCTATGCAATTCAAATAATAACTTTAAAAATTATTGTTAGGCCAGTGTTTCTCAGATTTATAGCAATCAGAGTGCTTATATACTGTAGCGGAATGAAGTGCAATTCGCGTAGCGTAGGTTAAAGGCTACTTTTCACTAGAAATACCATGTGTCAACGTTCTATTGAGAGCCATTGACAGGTTCGTACAATGACGGGCTAGAAGGAAGCACAAAATGTGCTTATGTACAACGTGGAATAATTAGTAAATGGCCGTATTTGTCGCGTGTAATCGTCCTTCCAAGTTTGCAGTTCAGTGCTAACATCAATCTATATAAAACTGTTCACCTGCGTTGACAAGCTCCACTCAATTACCATCCGTTTCACAGAAAATGATCAAAGCGTTGTATAAGGTCTTTGATTGGCACAGCATTCAGCTCTTAATTTGTATGAGAGCTAATACTTTTAGGGTCATCTAAATAATCTGGAATAATTGTTCCGTAATATTTGTAGAACGAAATTTTGAAGCGTGTTTATTTATTTGACTCATTAGGCATACTAGAACCCTACAACTGGCTATCCTAAAAATATACTTGCGTGATTTTTACCTGCAATAAATCAAAATGCGTGGAGAATCTTTCTCGGCTTATTTTCCCCCATAATTTTACAACAATATCAGTGCAGACAAGATACTAACACAGAATGTAGCAACGAGGAGCCTCCGTGGCTCAGACAGCAGCGCGTCGGCCTCTCACCGCTGGATACCGTGGTTCAAATCCCGGTGACTCCATGTGAGATTTGGGCTGGACAAAGCGGAGGCGGGACAGATTTTTCTCCGGGTACTCCGGTTTTCCCTGTCATCTTTTATTCCAGTAACACTCTCCATTATCATTTCATAGCATTTATCATTCATTACTAAATCACCTTGGGAGTGGCGACCCCATTGTAATAACAGCCTATATATGTTTCATTACATCCCTGACCCGTCAATGACTGGAAAACAGGTTGTAGGTGTTCATTTTCAATGTAGCAACGAGTTGAAATGTACTTGAAATATACATTTAAGATGAACTTCAATCTGAAGCCTCCTCAACAACTTTTAAAAATATTATTAATTTCCTTTCTTCCCAACTGGAGATAAACGCTGAGGACAAAGTAGGACAGTGAAACAAATGAAAATGAAAAATTAATTGTGAGGATTTGATTACCTGCAGACTACTGTTTTTTATGGTTTCATTAAAAGGTTCGGGTTATATGGTTCTTCAGCCTTTGGATTGAATATATTGTTACCTGCCTCCCATGTGGCGGCAATATTCGGTACTTCCTGTAAGGAGCTAGTGAGTCAGACGTCTGTGATCTCCCAGACCACCTGTAAGGCTGGGCCGGAATATCTGTGTATTGTTCTCATCGGCTGGCTTACCTGTGAGTTTCTGAGAGATCCAACGAGAATATTCTGCCGCTAGTCACGTCGCGAATATTCTGGTACACATAACACGAGCTATAAAAAGCGAGGCTAGCCGCGGACAGTTCGTCAGTTTTGGTCTCCATGGTGGAGTCAGTGTTGAACACGGAGCGGGTATTAATATCAATTTGGGACTTATTTTTGGAGTCAGTGTGAAACTCAAGACGTTATGTGGCTGGGCTGAGGGTGACAGAGTTGGTGGCTGTCACTAGTGTCCCATGGAGTTCTGAACGAGGAGTCGTGATTGTTGTTGTGCCGGAGTGTCTAGCGAGTAGCTGTACGGGACAGAAGACTGTTTACTGCCTTAGATTACTTTGTATTTACTTCTGCAGACTGTGGACCGCCGCGAGTCAGATATTAAAACAGCTATCGTGAGTGTAATTGTATCTGTTTTAATTGTCGCTTTAACTATTGTTCATCTGTTGCTGTTTAATTGATCACTGAACTGGAGTTGAACCAAGGAACAATTATCGTGAGTTGTGTAACCATTAGCACTGTGTTCAAACCCAGCGTCTGCACGCAGCTGCTGTATCGCAGGTGACTGGGCTTGGTGAAGTAAACATGAAAGGCCTGTTATATAGGATTAAAGCTTCCTTCTGGTCGGAGTCCTGCTGCGAGATATTCCTAAATACTGTCTGCGTCCGACAAGAATTCGCTGCAGCTTGTAGGTAAGGCGTGAAAATCTGACACTACACTCTAAGCTACAAACATTAGTCATGACAGACAACAACCAACAAATAGTTCATTATGGAGTACTTTCAATATATCTGTAACTAGGACACAATTGCCCTACCACTTTGAAACTTCTCGACAGCACATCAGTTCGCAAGAATCTAACCGGACGGAGAGATATTTATTGGCAGGCGTTGAGGTTTTAGATAGGCTCAGCTCTTACCCGCAACCGCTCGACTTCTCGTCAGACGACTATAGTAGACAGCAATCAGTAAGTGTGGCCGTTCGTGGTTGAATAGTTATATTCGCGCGCGCGCGCGCGCGCGTGTGTGTGTGAGAGTGTGTGTGTGATTTTACTGGTCCATCCTGAAATAAGACAATCACTAAAACTTCTCTTGTTCATGGCTGATAGTGGTTAAATCACTTGCAGAACTTGTCTAACTAGCACTTTTATTCATATAATGTAATATTCTCTCTCTACAACACAGCGAGTTTCAGCGTAATTCTACATTCGTACCTTCTGCTGCTTCTATTTTTTGACTGCTGTGCCGCTGACTTCGCTACGTATAGCCTTGCTAGCCTGCTGCATCTTCTACCCACGAGCATGAGCCTGTGACGTCATTGTTCTAGATTTTTCCATTGTGCTATATAACCCTGGCTCCACCCCTCACAAGTAAGTCTCGCATCATTCCGGAGTGATGGAGCACCGTGGACCTGTATGCCGTCTTATTATTTGGCCATTACCATCTTGGCCTTTTTACAACTCACAACTTGGTGAGCAAGAAAATCATTAAGCTATTTTGTCTTCATACTTCTCTTTCGCCTGTCCGGCCTTATTTCTCTTTTTTTCCTGGCTTCTTATGCACTTTTTCATTCAGCCGGCTAGTGTGAGTGTGAACTATCGAGATGAAAGATTTCTCTTTTTCAACTTAAGTTTTCTACTGGAACTGTACTCTAGACAGGGGAACATTAATTTTATTCTCCTGTTTATGTGCTTGTAATACCTGCTGGTTTTTCAACACTAGTATTTCACAAGCAAAATAGCTACCCGGCGAAGAATCGCTTCCTCATAGCATCCACCTTTACTCCACCCCCCCTTTTCCTCGTAGTTTCCTAATATCATTCCGCTTCTCTCTTGTTGACCGTTAGAACAAGATGTTCTGTTAATATTCTGCTTCTCTCTATTCTAAACCTTTGTATCCTCTGGGGCCCATTACCTTCTCTCTGCGTACCGTACTTGCTGCTTATATGTTCACTGCGCCATCAACACTCATATACCAGGTTCACGTTGTTTCCGAACACCTTGTATTTCCCTTGGCTGATGCAAACAATTTTAACTCTCTCCACTACATCGAACGAAGTTTTTGAAATGTCAGCTACCCCGACTCATTTTGTCATTGATTTGTTACTCTTTTACATTAAATTATTATTTACCTAAGGTTTCCATCACAATTGAAAATCTGTATGTATGAAATTTTAAAAGGTAGTGTTTCCTAATTATATAAAAATATCTCTAATTCTCTAGGCCCTGTTCTTTGTCATAAGTAATTTAATTTTACTTTTAAATAAGCAGGATGAAAATGTGAATAATTTATACTTGAAATTGGAAACCCGGAGGAAGATCTATTGCGCATCGACCGTTGCCGCGTCCAGACTATTATTCCGTTACCGTTACAGATGGTAACGCTACATTTGAAACGGATTATATGAACTACAGGTGTTTTATTGATCACAACTAGAATGGACCACATGGAATTCCTAACAGAATGAAGTGACAATAATTTAGTTGGTCACATAGTCAATTTATGTTATTTTACAGTACGTTTCCTTCGATATTTTGGTGCAATGCCTGTAGATGGGGCAATATATTCCCTTCCCACTTACATTTTCATAGTTTTCGACGATGCGGGGTACACGGATACACAACGTGTCTTAAAAAGACAAGTCACAACAGCTCGTAATAAGAAAAATATGTTTTATTGGCAGACAAGGTGTTGTTTACGGGGCAATCACTTTATTTTATTTTTGTCAACCTTACGAAAATTTCCCTTGGAATTCTGAGGTTGACTGCCTCTGACCCTTCGCGGCTCTTGAACTAGATTGCTTGCTTCCTAGATCTCTGTGGCCCTGTGCATAAAGACGAAGTAACAGTTTAATTATTAAAAATATAGACTACAAACATATGTACAAGGCCTTTGAAAGTTGGCTGGATGATTTTCATAGGAACTCCCTATTGAGTTATTTATCGGATATTAGACATTTACAAGCTGGCATTGATTTTTTCCCTTGTTTGTCACTTTATCTACAAAAAGTATTGAGTAATAAATTTATTCTATGGTTAGCCGTTTTCCCGTAAACCCAACCGTAAAAGTGGCACATTGGCTTTTATGTCTAATTTCAACTTTGAAACACTCCGCTGCAAAATATATTTGAATAAATTATAGGTAATATCCTACTCACCTTTATCCAAAACTTAAACACATATTTTCATGAAAATTCACCGATTTATTCCCCTGTCATGCTATAATACACAAACAGGGAAACAGACAAAACAGCTCACCCAGATAGATGCTATTTGTTTGACCTATCCTATACAAAAATCAAGTATCAAGTACATAATCAAAAAGTGCAGAGAGGAAGACGATTTTACATACAATATTGTCGAAGTCTATTAATAGTCGCTCACAATTATGAAACCTATTTACTATTCTATATCTGTGAATCCAGTTCACGTACATACATATGAAAACGAAACGGCCCAGTAATACTGCCTTGAAGAATTTCCCTTCTTAATGGTTACAGGATCAGATAATTCTTAACCTACTCTAATTCTCTGAGTTTAATTTTCTAGAAGTTTAACCACCCATTCAACCTCTCATTTGTCTAGTCTACTTTTCTCCTTAGTCTCGCATGATCTACAGTAGCGATACAGCCCATTTGAACTCCTTGTGCTAAGATATCCTCTGTATCATTTTGGAATCCTTTTCCTAAACTTGAACTGCCTTCCATGATATCAGTTAGGAACTCCACAAACGCGTCTAATATAAGTAGAAAGTGATTTCCGAGAGAGGCAAGCAACATATATGAAGATGACTGATCTGTGCCAGCTTTATGTTTATCACCCTTTACTTTGTACATTGGGGCTAATACAGCAACTCACAGTTCATATTGTGTAGCTCTTTCATGCAAAGAGTAACGAAATAAATATGCCATTGCGTTTCCTAACTTTCGTATTGGCCAACTATGAAGTTAAGAATAAATTAGGGAATTTCTATGATATTTTTATGTTCAGGATTACACATAACAAACAAAACTATCCACAAGTTGCTTCGCAGTTTCCCTGTTTTCCAGTGTTACCTGTACCACAGAAATGGCCGCGTTGCTCAGTGATTCTGGGGAATAAAATATTAGCAAAAGGCGTAAAAGCAAAATTTTCTTGTAAGAACTTCGCTTTAACATGTACAAAATACAAATTTTTCTTTTTCATATAACAGTTAATTTAGAGGGAGTGAAGGGGGTAGTGTTGAAGGACATTCCATTATGTTCCATTACGTTCCACACGTTGCTCTACCTGATTTCTCAGAGATTCTGACCCCCGGTTTTCTGTGGAGTGATTTTGTTTCGAACTTCATTGCCATTATCGTTTTCGTTTGGGTCATAAGTCCACAGACTGGTTTAGTGCACTTTTTCAAGCTATCCTACGCTAACCTTTTAGTTTCTACGTAACTACTAGGTACATGTTACGTCTAAATATAATATGTTCTTTATGTTCATGCCTTGGGCCACCCTTACAGTTCATCGAGTCTGCATTACCCTGAAAAACCTACTGAACAAGTCCTGAGTGTCTTGAGATGTGCCCTATAATTCAATCTCTTCTTGTAGTCGAATTTCGCCAAATCGCTCCCCTCTCAAAAACTCGATTCTTTATGGCTTCATTCGTGAGTTTGTCTACACTTCTCACCTTCAATATTCTTCTTAAACACTTTCAAAAGCTTCTATTCTCTTTCGTTCTTACTAGTTCTCGTTACGCCCTTCCTGGGTCCAGTTTGGGTCACGTAAAAGAAATCCCAACCCGTCTCTCATGGCTCATAATATATTTTTTACGTGGGATCAAGGTAACGTATATACGTTAACCGACACTTTATGTATCATTAATCATGATGGACGTCACCATCCGACGTATCGTTGGGCTGCAAGAAGATTGGTAATCTAACGCCTTGATTCTAATTTACCTTACATTACCATCGAAATTGTAAATAACATCTCACATACATCTTAACTGCTATTATTTATTCAAACAATATAATAATGTGGATAAAGGAAATGAAATTATCAAGTTAATATTCATAAATCGATTAATTAACATTTGATCTGGAGGTTTAAATTATCGTCAATGATCACTGTTATATCCGTCGCATATTAAAAACGCATATCACAATTTAAATGAACTATTTACTTTCACACAGTATTCATGAAAGAAACTGATAAAGTAAATGAATATTTGCATGGGATCTTAATGGTTAAGATATTACGATTATTTATGTACGTTAGTTTTTGTCAATGCCAATATTGTTATAGTTTTCTTTAGGACAAGATATATATACATCTTCTTTCGTAGTATCACACGTTAAGCTTCTGTAAAAGGACAAGTTTCTTATTCAATACCAAACATGTGCTACTATTCATTCGAAATTAAAATATTGACCAATATTATGTCATAACTTAACTCCTTTTCCAACACAAATCAATCATTAAACATAACCTACCATTCAGATTCTCAAGTGTGTCTAAGATCAGTATCAGACCTCATTCATTCATATCCTAAAGGCAAGGCCTTGTCGCTGCAACGACATTTGTCTCTCATCTGCTGAGCGTTTCAGATCAACATATTTTTTTTCAAATTCAGCCTGTCCATCACGGAATCCATATACTTCTTCCTCGGTCTTCCTCTTCCCATCTTACCTAGAACTTTTCCTTCCATCAGAGTCGTGAGGAATGTGTTATGTCGAAGTGTGTGGCCAAGGAATTTGTTTTTCCTCTTTTCTACAGTGTTGATCAATTCCCTTGTTTTGTTTATTTCCTTAAGAACCCTATTGTTTGACTTTTTCTCTGTCCAACTAATTAACAGCATCCTCCTCCATATCCACATTTCCATTGCTTCCAGGCGTTTTATATCCTGTTTTGCTAAGACCCATGTTTCGCAACCATACAACAAAACACTCCACACAAACATTTTGGCAAATTCTTTCCTAATTTTAATGTTAATGTTCCTGCTTGTCAAAAGCTGTTTCTTGTTACTGAAGGCTTGTTTAGCTAGAGCAATCCTCCTCCTGATTTCTGTGGTGCACCTGTTGTCCTGAGTGGTAATGCTTCCCAAGTAGCAAAATTGACTTACTTGTTGTACTTTTTCATCGCATACCTTAATGTTTGTTGGTATTTCCTCAGTTGATTTCTTGACAACTAATACTTTTGTTTTCGAGGTGTTCAGTTTCAATTTTGATTCCTGTAGTGTTGATGTTAAAACTCGTAGCATTTTACTTATTTACCTCTCTGAATCTGCAATTAATGCAATGTCATCGGCAAACCTTATACAGTGGATTTGTTGTCGATTAATTTTGATTCCTTTGGTTTTCTGCTTAAGTTTTGATATGGCCTCCTCAATGAACATGTTGAACAAAAATGGAGATAGCGCACAAACTTGTCTCACTCCCCTTCTAATGGATGCTGTCTTAACATTACCATTGATTTCTATTGTTGTGCTTTGATTTTTGTACAGGAGTAAAATGAGTCTTCTGTCCCTCCAGTCCAGTCCTATATTCTTCATGTTCCTAAAAAGTTGTTTCCAGTTTACTTTGTCAAAGGCTTTCTATATATAAACAAATGCAATGTATCCGTTCCTGTTAACACTTAGTCTTCTTTCTAGAATAGTTGTTAATGCTAGAAGGGATTCTCTTGTTCCCTTCCCTTTTGTAAAACCAAACTGATCCTGCGATGTATATTGTTGAATTTTCTTTTTAATCCTGTTTTAATTACATTAAGCAGTATTTTGGATGCGTGCGATAGCAGTGTTAGTGTTCTACAGTTGGAACAGTCAGTAGCATTTCCTATCTTTGGTAAGGTAACTGTCCTACTTTTAGTAAAGTCTACTGGGATTTCACCATTGTAATAGCATTTTGCAATGATGTTATACAGTTGTTGTTTCATTCTTTCTCTTATTCCCTTGAGAAGTTCTGCTGGTATGTCGTCCGGTCCGGTTGCTTTCTTGTCCTTTAATTGTTTTAGTGCTAGGTCAAATTCTTCCCATGTGATTATTGGGCCTATATTGTCTTCTTCCACCATCTGTTCAGGTTCAAGATAGTCTAGAATTGCCATTACTTCTTCATCCCAGTACAGGTCTTCAAGATATTCCTTCCAGCGTTCTGCGATATCTTCACTATCGATAAGTACTTGCCCATTCTCATCCTTTATAACTGAACTTCTTGTTTTGGGTTTATATTGAAGTGATTTGATCATGCCATATGCTCTATCTGTTCTTCCTCCTATTATATCATTCTCTATAGTCTGCGTAATTTCCTTCATCCATACTTCTTTTGCCTCCCTACATTTTGTCACAATGAGATTCTTTGTTTTTCTGTACTGATCTTGGCTTAATGCTGTGTTTATCTTCCTATACTGGTTTCGTTTTTGAATAAGGTCTAATATCTCTTGAGTAATCCATGGTTTTCTTGGCTCTAGTCTTCTATTACCAACAGTTCTATGTGCTATCTCAGAGATTCCTTGTTTCATCATTTCCCAGTCCATCTCACAAATATTAGATTCCATGATTGCATTTGTATCCTCTGCATATTTCTGTTTAATTTGTTTGTTTTGCAATTTGTTTAAATCCCACCTGACTTTCTTCCTTCTAATTATCTTTTTAAGTCTGAAATTGCATTTTGCCATCACAAGTGTGTGATCATTGTCCACTTCAGCGCTAGGATAGCTGTAGTTTGATGTGATTTGATTTCTATACCTAGCTTTAACTAATATGAAATCAATTTGGTATCCTTGCATGTCTCCGGAACTTTTCCAGGTATATCGTCTTCTCAAAGGCACCTCAAACATGGTGTTAGTTAGTACCATATCATACTGTTCGCAAAAATCTAGTAGCCTTTCACCTCGGCTGTTTCTCTTTCCCAGTCCAAATTTCCCTATCCCCATTCTGTCTGGTTTTGACCCAACCACAGCATTGAAATCTCCCATAATCACCAGATTTTCCTTGTGATCAATTAGTTTTAGTATCTCATCAAGACACTCATACAGCTCTTCAACCTCATCTTCATTACTGTTTGATGTTGGAAAGTACACTTTTATAATGGTCATATCCCTAGGTTTTGCTTTGATATTCACCATCACTATTCTGTCATTTACATGATAGGTGTTCTCGATTTTCTTTGCACAGTTCTTTCCAAGAATTAGTCCCACACCGCATTGACCAGGTATTGTTCCTCCGCTATAGATGATCCTAAATGCAACACTAATGAAATCACAATTTCTTTGCCATCGTGTTTCACAAAGTCCTAAAATATCAATATTATTAACTTCCATCACTCTTTTTACCTCTTCTAACTTCCCGGGTGTCATTAGTGTTCTGACATTCCACGTTGCGATTCTCATCTGTTTTTCTGTCCTTTGCAAGGATTTCGCTGACTAACGACCTGGGAAGCCTTGCAAGTCTGTCTTCCCCTGCCGGATCTTGAGTTCCGAAGCGCATGATCAGTAACCATTTGCTCAAGTATAAACGATTGCATGGTTGCATTACAAGGGATAATAATGCAGTGGTTTCCCGTTGCATTCTGCATCCCAATGCCGTTGACCAAAACAAGCCGGTTCATCCGCCTTTAGGGAAAAATTCTCACCCCATGGGCAATATGGTGCCCGGACCCTCCACCCGCTCATCCACTCTACGAAGAGAGTGTTGGCACTTGGCAGAGGGGATCTCCTTATACCGCGAGACACTCGGTCCCTTCATTCGTTAGCCGCCTGTATGTAATAGCATTGTCATTACATACATTCGTTGCCCCCTCTGTACCACGGGGAGGTGAATGCCTGGAATTCCCCATCATTTTAACTAGGACCATATAGGCATTTCCTAGTTCCTCAGGGTCTTAAAAGACCTCATGCGAATTAATTCGATATGTAGGGAATATCATTCTCAAAGGTATTATGTGATATCAATTCATTTATATTCTCTATAGAAAGTATTAATAACTATCCATGTTAACCTACGTATGCCATAATTAATTTTTAATAAAATGCAATATTTCAATAGAAATAACAAGTCAAAATGATCAAGTTAATGGCAACTTATTTATAAGGATTCCTTTTGATGATCTCGTCCTGCCATAATATTTTATAAATGTTGTAATACGTCATCACTATCAAACAACATGGATTCTCTACCGAAAAACAATGTCATTGCACCATAAACATATACGATCCTAGTTTGCGTCAATAATTTAATTTAAGAAACTTATATTTTTCCTTCGTTTCCGGAATGATATCATCGTTATTTCATCCTCCGCAGCTCTGGGTGATGGTCATTCTAGTCCACTAGTCATCGAGATGTCATCTTGGGTCCACGTCCCTCTCTGCCGTGTCATTTCAGCTCGGGATCATCCGGATACTCTGCCTCAAGTCTCCTTAGAGACCCATGGAGGTCTTGAATTGCTCAATTGGGAGGATAAGACACATTGATGAAATCAGCTATAACATACTGACGTTATTAAAGCCTTCTAACAAAATTCTACAATGAGATTCAGTTTCAGATTGCTTTGCGTAGACTTAATTGCCATCAGATCTCCAAAATTTGTGATATTTTTCAGTTTTTACGCCGTATAGAATTTTTTTATTAATGTGTTGACGCTGCGTTATATCGAATTACTTCCTCTCTGGTAAAGGCCTTCTTCTTGCCGTCTTCAATATTGCTGCTAATCAATCCTTGCTATACGTAAATTATATAAACCGTAAATTAAATTAATCTTATTTTTACGCGTTACTTGTTATCTAAACGCAACGAATATTATTTCTTTATTTTTTTCTTTATTTCTTTCTTTCTTTCTTTCTTTCTTTCTTTCTTCAATTTGCTTATTTATCAACAGCTTTAAGAGATTTAATTGGCTCGTCTATCGTCACGCGCTTGCTTCGTATGATAGCTTCTTCATTTGTGTGCTTTTAATAGCGTTGGTTTTAACTATTTAGAATTCTTATTTTGTCGTTACCACTGCCATTATGATCTTGAACATTTAGACTTCGCGTTATACTGAAATTCCTTGACAATTTGTCGAATTTATGCATTGTGTTTAACTTCGTTACCGGTAAACGCGTTCATTCCAACTCGATTTAGTTTTATCTCTGAAACAGTGGAATGGCACATGGTCCATGTTTCACTTTCATACAATGACATACTCTAGACGAAAATCTTCAGAAACATCTTTTTAATTCCTATACCATGATCAATGCGACTGAATTTCTTTCCTCAAGAAAGGGCAAGATTACTTTAGAGACTGCCAACTTCAAAGCTTAATAATATCCTACTTAGTCCACCTGGTATTCTGTCTTCTTTGCTTGTGGTAGTCTGCATTTTATGCACTTCTTACTTCTGCTAACATTAGTTATTCTGCTTCCCAAGTAACAATATTCATCTGCTTCCCTTAAGATTTCACTTCCTAATCTTATCTTTCCTGCATCACCTCCCTCCGTTCGACTGCACTCCACTACTTTGTGTTGGATTTATATACTGTACTTTCATCCTGTACTCCTCCTAGACTGTGTCCATACCTTTCATCGATCTCTCCAAATCTTCCTCAGATTCAGATAAGATAACCTTATCATCTGAAAATCTCGGTGTTTTTATTTCTTCAACTTGGATTGCGTTTGCTTTCCCAGATTCCTGTTTGATTCCAGGTTCTATGTAAACAGTGAAACAGAGAGGGTGCAAACTGCAGCCTTGTCCCCTGTAGAGAAATTTTGTCTTCAACAGCATTACCATACAACCCATAATTCATTGTACCCCTGGGAACTAATAGCATAAATAGTACAAGCCTACAATTGCGTTTATTAACACATGACTATGTTTACTAAACGAGCGTCTTAAATACCATTACGAACAAGGTGTATACGACCTTTTTCGTTCTACGGTATTTAAATGTATTATTTTGAATATTTATTTTATAGTATTAGGTTATCGTCTTCTTCTCATACTCGAATTTGTGCGGAAAATCACTTTACCGTGCTGTAATTACTTTCCGCACTGTGTAATTACAAATCGTCCGTGATTAGTTGAACTCACCTTTAGAGTAACATAAAAAGGGATGGTCTGAGATTATGGATAAAAAAGAACACACTTACCCTTGTTGAATTGTTTCTCCGCCTGATTGCAGCACCGTCGATCCGCACTCGTCTACATATAAATGGAGCCTGTGTATTTCCAGCTGAAGTAATCTGCCACTATCACAATGTTAACTAACTAATCCATTTCCAACAGATAAATACTACATATATTGCAATATATCATAAAGTTCAAATTTCCTTCGTTCATTTTATGCCAGAGGACCAATTCCACGACTCTGGTAGCTTAGTGGACTGTTCCCTGCTTCAAATAAAGTTGATTTTTACGTTTTATGCCAACATAACCCCATGTTCATACCTCTTATACAGGATGTAAGGGGTATATGTGCAGCTATTTCTTGTAAAGATCGAGAATGATATGCCGAACAAATATAACGTATATAATTGTCTTCGTAATCGTCGGAAGTTACTTTCATGACCAAAGGGATATGACTTTTCAGAGTAGATTTGCTTTGTTTATGTATAAGGGCACGAAAGCAGTTGAAGACTGGTGCTACTGAATCGCGACAAGTTACGCTCCATACTCGTCAAACTGGTCTTGTTCATGTATTTGGGCAGCCTGTCCAGGATAACAGCCGAAGTCTGGTGTTACTGGTTCGTGACAATTTACGCGCTATTCTTGTCAAACCGGTTTTGTTTATTTACGGGCAGCTTGTCCATGATAAATTGTTAGCATTTTGTTTCCGTTTCAAGAGTACGAACTGAGCAGTCACAGCAAGAGAACGTACGCACTTCTCGCTGACGCACTCTCCTCGCCGGGCTATCTATACTTTCCAAGTCAGACAACTGTACTTGTTGGTACATCTCCGAAAGAGCTTTGTCTACTGTGTGTACTTTTTCAGTACGCACAGCAAGCGTTGTCAGGAAGCACTTTTCAGTGCTAGCTCTCTTTCAGGTTTTTATTTAAGGAGGATCACGATGATGGCGTAGGAGAACGAGACGGAGTGGGAAGCCTACAGGGACAGGTGCGACCCCGCTGACTTCTTCGTGTTCCGAGAGAGCTGTGCAACCCTGGTGAACCAGGCTCTCCTTGTGTACTATAGGCCGGGGAAAGACGCAGCCACTGAGCGGGACATGGTCCTGCCCATGACGTGCCAGCAACTAACCGAAGGGAGCAGGATCTTCCCTAGGCAGCACGTCGAGAGCTTCCTCCCCGGAGGCTTAATCATGAGGCAGGAGCGCCTGGACAATATCGCGAGGGAGATCTCTCAGATATACCAGGTCATCCAGCTACCACGGAGAGACGACTCAGCAGGGATGTTCGATGCCTACCTATGGAAGCCCGGGACCAGCACAGCCGCCACACAGACGGCCAGGAAGGATAGATGGACGAGGAGTAAGTTGATTAATACCGACCTAGTCCTCTCGTCCACGCCGGAGACCAGTGACGACACCACGGATATAGAGCATGCCGCCACTGGCTCCACGAATGCGCGACCCGGGCCGAAAGGTTCGGCTCTGGGAAGTGGACGCCGACCGCACCCCAAAGGGCCTCCTCCTCTCAGTGGACCCAGACCGAGGCCTGCCAAGAAGGGCCTACTACCAGAGGGCAATCCAGGAAGGCCCTCCAGACGGCGAACAGCAGCACGACAGTAGAGGAGGATGCCCACTGGCGTTCCGAGGCTGCTAGACAGGCCCGGCCTGCGAGCGAGTCTGTCATGTTGCAGACATCGATGTGCGCCCCACAGCACAGGGAACGCAATCAGGTATCGTCAGCGACTGACGCCGCAAGCCAGGAGGAGGGAGAAGCCGGCGGTGCAGCGGGGCCACCAGGCAGAGAGGAGGGTCACCAGAAAGAGGCCTCTTCCCCAACCGAGAAGAGACCTACCAAGCCAGGAAACAGGCGCCGCCCCCGCACCAGGAAAAATAAGAAGCCGCCGGCCCAACAGGAGAGGGCTACCCAACCACAGCTCCCAACAGTGGACCGAGGAGCCAATCAGGAGAGGACCTCAGCGTGTAGCGGCAATCGGATGAGACCGAAACGACCCGCTAGGCAGCTCTTGCAGTGTTTCCGCTGCCTGAGGTGGGTCCACCGTCAGGATAGGTGTGGGCTCTTAGTGAGGTGTATCCGTTATGCAGGTGATCACCACTACACGGCCTGCGCGGCACTTAAGGAGGCGCCGGTGTGCGCCAACTGCGCGCGGTCAAACCGGCCTCTCATCGCAGCTGTCCTGTTTACCGGGCATGGCGCGGGCAAGGAGAAAGAAGTCCCGGAGTTATTTCCCACCCCCATCCAGGAGGCCCCTGCCTTGGAGGGATTGGCCGCATTCCCAGGGATCCGAGACGGGGTACGAGGGGCCTCAAGGAGTCGGTGCGGTGCGGCAAGCCCTAGTGGTTATTGGCGCATGGCTCCGCAAGACGAGGCCAGCGCTAGTAGCGGGAGATCCCAGAGGGACTGATCCCCTTATAACTGGACTGGCGAGAATATGGCCCGTGACTGGTGCATGATACCTTTTCCCAATTAACAAAATCACCTGGACCTATCCAGAAACAAATCCTTTTGTATGTGCGATCAAAATTTGTCAGGTTTTGCATGTAGGCTCTTTCTTTTTCCGCCTATGTGGTTTTCCCTGACCCTTAATACCTCGCCTCAACACCACCTACCCAACACAAACTCTGGCCTTGGTAGCCCGTTTGACATGGAAACAGGCAGATACTCCTTGTATCTCTTCCCACTCATCCCTACTATATCTTCTCTCCTTAGAAATTAATAGGATGTCGGAGGCAATGTAGATTAGTGTCAATTGCCACGTGGGAGGAGCGAGCATCGGGCCCCCCAAAAAATCCTTATCAAGATCTTCAGACGCACTTCGCCATCGATCTCAGTGAATGGAGCTGAACCGAATAGCCGATGTTAATGTGGGTTCTGTTGACGTTAGATACTTTAGCGTTTGGTGATATTAGTGGTCATCAGCCCCATGCTCTAGCGAGTGTGAAAATGGCCTGACCATCTGTTTCAATGCGGGGTCTGAAAAATTGTGTGGTAATGTAATTATTCGAGCGTAGAATTGGGAAAGGCAAACCCAGGACATGAAGGATGCTACTATTCCCGTTTTTCATTGCACAACGGGAGAATGAAGAAGGCAAAATCATGCTGGCGTATACGTAAACAGTGTTCCTTGCGTCATGGAAATAATGCATGGGATAGGATATCCAAATGAGTAGTATGGAGCGTTTTGTTTCAAGCGAATAATATACATGTTGTTAAACTACATAAATTAATATTCCAAACGTAAAGGAAACGTACAATGGTAAAATAAAGTTTTATTAACTTATCGCTGTGTTTGCAGTGCTTATTAACCTATCAAAAAGATTTACGGGCTGAGTGGCTCAGCCGGTTATAACATTGGCTTCCTGGTCCTTACTTGGCAGGCTTAATGATGGCTCAGTCTGGTGGTATTTGAACATGCCCAAATAAGCCAGATTCCTATCAGTCGACTTACTGGCACGTTAAAGAATAAATGTAGGACAAAATTCAGGGACCTCGGAGTCCCCGGAAACCATAAAAATATGTTAGTGGGTTGTAATAAAATAGTATTATTATTAAAATAAATGTCAACCGTCGCACTCATACTTTGTAGCTCTTAATTTGTCAGTTTTACACGGAAAGAAAATAGTGAAGTGTCAACAGCCCTAAATTATTAATCATAACTCTGAACATGACTCCGAAATTACAGGAACATATACTTAAACGTCCCATGTTACTGCTCTGTTCCTTCATAGAAAATGTTCAATATATCGTCCGTTAACTAGACGACAGGTTTCCATATGGTGACACCATGAAGCCCGCACCCACCTGCACACCTAACGTCAGCTCTCACATTTAAGACGGCATCCCAAATTCGTTCTCATAATGTTACTTAATCGGCATTTCCACTTGGTACACGAAGACTTTGAGGTGCCCCCAGAAATGAAAATCTCATGGATTTAAATCGGAGAAACTCGATTGCCTTCTAGTCATCTACGAACATACATACTGACGTGAGGAAGTGCCGCAACGTGCATGAGCGACCTCCACTTATGTATCTGTAGTGGACAGCCTTCCGGAGACTCTGGCAGAGAGGAAGACCGCGGAAATTGGAGATAACTGGAGCCACTCAGTCTTGCAGGCAGCTCCAATGGTCCTAGAAGCTGATCAAGCAAATTTACAGATATAATACGTTTAGAAAAACCTGTGCTGGAACTTACCCCGTTGAATGGCACGAGGATCTTCTTTTGCTCATGTGTGGGTATTTTGATAATTAATTATACCCTCGCTCGTAAAGGATGCCTCATCTGTAACTAACACACTGTGCGGGACGTCTACATTATGTTCACATTGTTGCAATAACCAGGTACAGAATTCAGCTCTTGGTAGGTAATCCGCTTCTTGGAGATGCTCCCGTTTTCTTACAATTAGCTGTACGTCGCACCGACACAGATAGGTCTTACTGCAACGATGGGATAGGAAAGGACTAGGAATGGGAACGAAACAGCCGTGGCCTTATTTAAGGTAGAGCCCCAGCATTTGCCTGGTGTGGAAATGAGAAACCACGGAAAACCACCCTCAGGCCTGCCGACAGTGGGGTTCGAATCCACTATCTCCCGAATGCAAGCTGATGGCTACGTAACCCAAACCACGCGGGTACTTGCTCGGTGAAATGCTGATCTCTGTGGTAGTGCGATGCGTACAGTAGCTGTTCACGCAATGTACGATGAGCAGTCTAGTTAGATGTACCTACTGGTCTTGCCAAACTCCTTATGCTTGTAGTCGGTCACTCTTCGACAATTTTTTATTGCTTCTCCCCGCTGAAGCTCCGAG
Organism: Anabrus simplex; assembly: GCF_040414725.1. Classification (NCBI taxonomy): domain Eukaryota; kingdom Metazoa; phylum Arthropoda; class Insecta; order Orthoptera; family Tettigoniidae; genus Anabrus; species Anabrus simplex. The sequence goes on along the minus strand of NC_090267.1, from coordinate 64,266,175 downwards.
GGATCGAGATGCCATTCACAGCACTCGATCCGAGAATGAAGCGAGCCTGATTCGCGGAGCCTTCGGTGCACAGCGACGAATGTTTGCACGACTGAAGTGTCGATCAGTGGTTAGTGTCTTGTGTGACAAGAAGAATCCAGACCTGCTAAATTCTAACGTTTAATGATTTCTAGTGCGACCAGCTGCTCTGTCTGGCGTCAACAGGGGATGCAACAGCGACATGACGCCATAGAAATAAAAGATATTCCAGTGGACACTGGGCTTGGCATTTGATGATTATGTCAGCAACAATGAAGATCGCAAGCGATGTGAAGTGGCACCAGTCACTGAAATGATAAAGGAAAGCCATCTCCGCTGGTGTGGGCATGTTCTTCGAGCTGCTGAAACAACAATTGCAGAGAGTGGATTGATATTGCCGATTGGTGGGGGAAGGCCAGTAGGACCTTCGGGAAAACGTCGGTATGGAACCATAAATTAAGTACACGCCTTCATCTTGACATAACACCCAATCATGTAAAGTGGGGACAAAGAGCCCGAAAAGCATACCACGCTAGTATGTAGGACAAATGTTAAGGGAGGACAAATGTTAAGGGAGATGAAGAAGAAGAACATTATGCGCTTTATCTCCGAAATTTTAGGAGATGTTAGTGATTCGAATTCAGTGTCACTTTCAAAACTCGCACTTTCCATTTAGGAATGCTGCGAATGCTGTTTTCAAGGCATCAGAATTATTCCGCATACGATATTAATCGATATAGTACAGGATTGGTTGGAAATCGACAGTTAGACTAACAATAGTACAGTATTTTAATGAATATTATTAATAATACAGTAATGGGATACATGTAATTACCGTATTTAAGCACAGTCGATCAAAATATATATTCGTATACAATTCAAAATATGCTGTCGCACTGCTTGTATCATACAAAAATCATGTTGGCTATATAATTCAATTGCGGTCCTGTTCTACATTAACTGTGTTACCATGATTAATTTTTCAGCTGCGGAGACGTTGATGCTAGCCACATAATACGTGATTCAATCCCATTTCCTGCTAATAGGCAGGGATCATTATTCACGCCCGAAAGCCACCACGAATATGAGTTCATTGTACCGTGCGCTAATCATTGTTCCAGAGGCAAACATGGAGCTGTTATTGTTTCCTTGGGTTCTGACGCTAGGCGCTGCAGGCAACACAAATACGAATGCCGGTTAATGAGCTGATATTCATAAATTCGAATGTAAATGAAACGTGCTAATTATGGACACCGCAAAAATAATTATTTCAATACTATTAATCTAAATTTTAACAGGTGTAAAATATCATAACACCACTGTGATATATAATGTGAATCTTTTAATTACCATACAATTCATTGTATTTGTTATTTATTTCTACTAAATAACACGTAAAATAATATAAAATCTGTGCCTTAATGTTTTGAATTCACACTACCATGTAATCAGCAAAGTGGCTATCATGAGAAGCGTTTCAATGTACATAAAGTAGTTGAAATGACCTGAAGAGAAATTAAAGTTATTCTTTCTGTATTGAGCAAAAGCATATGGCAGAGCGACAAGAGAAAAGGAATTACACAAACTGAGGAATTGTGAAATGAACTTATTCTTCTTATTGCTAGCGCTTTCTTATGGTATTGCGCCCTCTGTTCTAATCTTGGCTTCCCATTTTGCACGGTATTTTAAATCATGTGGTCTTAAGTCCAGAGTCTTCATATCATCATTCACTGTGTCATGACGGCCGCGTGGTCATTGCCCATTAATTTAAATGGAATGGGTAGAATTGGCAACTGTTCCAGGTTGAGCACGCAAGACGTGACCATGCCATTGGAGAAGTTTTTCCAGTGCCTTCTAAGTGATTGGAGCGACGTCCATTTATTGGCGGTGTGTGATGTCCGTCGACCAAAGGAAAATACGCATTTCTATGGTGTGTATTTGGCGCTCTGTAGCCTTGTCAGCTGGTCGACATTCAACACCGTATAAAGCAACAGGATATACTACCTTGCGGTATATCTTGGACTTCAGATGTAGTGGCATCCTTCTGTCGCAGAGTACGCCTGTGACTTCCCTCCGTCTCATCCATGCTGCCTTTATCCTACTTCGCACTTCATCACGTATCCCATCATCAGTCTGTAGGCGAGATCCTAGATACCTAAAGATTACGGTCTTCGTTAGGATCTCTCCATCAACTTGAATTGAGCCATTGGTTAGATTGTGAAATGAACGGCAGGTTATTATTGTCAATGAAAGGAATTTATCGGGTCGCAGTGAGAATTAATTGAGCTCTATAATCAATGATGTTACAAGAAATAGATGTGGATGTAAATATTCAACTTCATTGTTCATAGATTACAAGAATATTTTTTGGAAAGTTTAAATGACCGGAGAAATTCAGCTGGATGGAAATGTAGTAAGGTGCTTAGCCTATCCCAGTATCTGGATCTATTAGAAAATTGTGCAGAAACTCCAGAATCTAACATGTAGGAGCCTTAAAATGGATGCAGATAGTAATAACAATAATAATAATAATCCACAGCCTGTTTCCAAACTTAGACCGGGTCAGGAATAGTATGAACGAAGCTCCTTCTAGTGCCGAAGATAAGAACCGTGCCGGCTTCTGAAGCCTGTCGCACTCCATTAAGGGCAATGATTAATGACAGATGGATGATATGAAATTGATATGAATTAATATTGGAAGGTTTTTCTGAAATTAAATATGGTAGGGAAAATCGGTATCCAGAGGAAAACCTGTCTTGCCTCCGCTTTGTCCAGCACAAATCTCAAATGGAATGACCGAGATTTGAACCACGGAACGCAGTGGTGGGTGGCCGGCTCGCTGCCGCCTGAGCCACGGAGGAGTAATGCAGTTAGAATGGCATGAAAATTAGCATTTCGAAAACTAAAATTGTGCAAGTTAAGAAGAAATCTGAAGAAATGAATGTCTGTTTGGAAGTGGAAAAACAATGCCAGGGGATCATGTCACATATGTTTACTTTCCAAGGATGGAAGTAAAAGTGAAATCTAATCAAGGAAGGTATAAGGAAGTTATGCTCTGAGTTTGCAATTTCAAACACGGTGTTCTGTATTGAGAAAGTGAATTCGAGGATGAAATTTTCTTATAACCTTATAACCTTGATATTTTCATTTCCAATATCAAGATGAACTATCATTTTCCTCTGAAGTAATTATGTTTTATTCAAGCAGACACGGAGTGAATAATGGATGGTCTACTCGCACGCAACCTGAGATGCTCGCAAGGTGGAGCGGTTTCATCGGATATCACTTGGTTCTCTTTTTTCGTGTCGGGGGCTTTTAGGAGCAGCTTGATGGATTGCATCCACACCTCTCCGTAAGTGGGAATCCCTAACTCTGTCACGGTGAATATCGATGTATTTTCTTCGTGCCTTCATTTCATCTACATTGGTAACAGGATGTGGTTCGTCACGTAAAAGTTGCATAGTTTTAATTGCAGTTGGTTCATTTGATTTAATTAGAACATGCAGTTTCTGAAATTACATACTTAACACTAGAAGCGCCTATCGTCGTGATTGCGACGCAATGTACTGTAATAAACATTAGAATACCAACTTAGTAAGCATAGTTTATGCATTCGATTAATCAGTTTCAACTAAGGCCTGGATAAGTTGTTTTTAACCTACTTTTCCTCTATATTTAATTAACAAATTTCAAGATATATAGTCATTCCACATTTGTTCGACTCGTTGGCAGAACGGTCAGTGTACTGGCCTTCGGTTCAGAGGGTCCCGGGTTCGATTCCCGGCCGTGTCGGGGATTTTAACCTTAATTGGTTAATTCCAGTCGCACGGAGGCTGGGTATATGTGTTGTCTTCATCATCATTTAATCCTCATCACGACGCGCAGGTCGCCTTCGGGAGTCAAATAGAAAGACCTGCACCTGGCGAGCCGAACCCGTCCTGGGATATCCCGGCACTAAAAGCCATACGACATTTCATTTTATTCCACATTTCATGAATTTCATTGTACCTAAAAATACCTAATAGTGGTACTGACACGTAAAATAACCTAAATAGCTGTTAATTGCTGGAATAATGTTATTTTCTAATTGAAACCTACCATAAAATTATATCCACCGAGCTCGATTGCTGCAATCGCTTAAATGCAGCCAGTATCCAGTATCCGGGAGATAGTTAGTTCGAACCCCACTGTCGTCAGCCCTGAAGTAGGTTTTCCGTGATTTCCCATTTTCAAACCAGGCTCTTGCTGGGGCTGCACCTTAAGCAAGGCCGCGGCTGCTTCCTTCCGACTCCTAGCCCTCTCCTGTCCCTTCATCACCATAACACCTATCTGCGTCGGTGAGACGTAATGCAACTTGATCTTACCACAACTACTCCAGTTGACCAAAGAGAGTGCAGCAGAAGAAATCGGGGTGAATGTTTTCTGCAATACAGTTCTAATTGATGTATAAAGAAACAATGCCTAAACTGGAAAATGGATTGCTACAGATCGATACTTTACTACGGATAGCCAAGTAATCTTCTGTCAGGCATGCTCCACGCAAGTAAGTGAGTAAGTTTCCCGTAAGTATCCTAAAAACTGCACTGCAATATCTTAATACTCTTACTGAAGTATACTTAAAACTTTTTTTCTATTTCTCTTTAAATGTGAGCATGAATCTCATCTTGAGTAGCATATATCTGGAGCTGAGATCAGTGCTCGTGTAGCTAGGAGAAAGAAATCCAGCAGTTACAAGAAAAAAAGCTTATTTCTTGCACAGTTGGAAATCTTCACTTAAGGATGTATAGGAGAGGGTGCATAAGTCTCTGGTAAGACCGCAGTTAAAGTATGGCTCTAGTGTATGGGACCCGTCATCAGGGCTACTTGATTCAAGAAGTGGAAAAGGCTCAAAGGAGAGCAGCGCGATATATTCTGGGTGATTTCCGACAAATGCTGCAAACATGGGGATAGGAAGACTTTGGAGTAAGGAGAAAATATCGTCTTTGCCGGGAAAAAACCTCCTATGTGAAATAATTTAGCTTAGAACTTTGGCCGGTAAGGTTCTGTCATCTAAGGTGCAATATTGTGTGACATTTGTCAAGGCATTCTCGCTCTTCATAATGTATGTGCTGCGGGTCAGTATATCTCCAAAATATATTAACACATAGGAGGTTTCGTCCCGGCCACGACGATATGCTCTACTATGTGGTATGTTTCGAGCTGTCGGTGGAGATTTGGCGTGTAATGACATAAGTAGAGGAATGAGCTTGAGTGGAGCTATTGAAAGTAGAAAAGATCATACTATAAACATAAAGTTGGAATTCAAGAGGACGAATTGGGACAAATATTCATTTATAGGACGAGGAGTAAGCGGTTGGAATCTTTCTAGGTCGACGCCCCGAAGAAATAGCATTTTTTTCAAACAACGAAAGGGGGTTGATATAAATGATCAAGGGATGTGTCCGATAAATTTCCTAGTTCTTTGAAAACTTTTAAGAAACAGCTAGGTGAAGGACTGATAGGTAATCTGATATCTGGGAGACAGCCTTAAATGCAGATCATTGTTGACTGATCCTGAAGACGACTTTAAACTTTCGCCATGCCATGTGTTGGAATGCAAACGTTCCGTTAGAACATTCTTATAAGGCATCAACGACCGCATCCACGAAAACCAAAAGACCTCTTTTAAGCATACAAGGAACGTAAAATTTAGGTCCGTACCACCTAAAATTCTGGGACGAAATTATAAGATTATTCATCATGTACTGACTTATATCGAGTAGGAAATGGAAGGCGTAAGTTAAAATATTTCATAACAAACTTTTCACTAACCAGAAATAGCTCATTCAAATACAGGGCAGTCAGAGAGTCAGCTGTACTTCACAGCTTCCCCTACAGTTTCAGTTGCTTTGTATGTTCAGTCTTCAACCCTAAGGCTTTGAAATATGTAAAAAAAAAAAAAAAACAACTGATAGATGGCCGAGTTAAAACCGAATGTTCCTGTTGGAGTCGTTATCTTCATTTTCCGTAAGAACTGCGTCATTTGGGGATAAACTTGGTACCGAGTTCGCAATGAATAAATTGAGTATAATATTGTACAACTCATCCTGCCAAGTGATAAACTATACATATCTCTATATTAAATATATCTCTGTATTAAATATTATTTAATAATAATAAATTTATTCAATTAGTATTTAAGTCCATGTTACATCCAATGATTCTACGCATTTGTATACACACTTCTTGCACACCATTTACGGCACCAGGACCGCCTCCATCTGGTCCTCCATCCACAACTCATTATCCAAGTTGCCTCGTATGAAGTCGATTACCACACTCTCACATGTTCTTTTTAGTACAATGGTCTGTAGGTAGGCCTGTAGCTGTTTGCTCACTTCCAATTTGTCCATGTGCTTCTTGAACAAGTTGATAACTAGCCCGTCCCATGTTATTACCACAGGAACCATCGTTACCTTGGCCCCATTGTACATAAGTGAGAGTTCGTTGGCTAGCATCTCGTACTTTCTTCCTTTAGTGGTTTCAGTCTGTTTTAGGATATTTTTGTTTGTGATTCCAACTTCAATTAATAGGATTTCATTCTTTACAAGGTCATATAACATCAGATCCGGTTTATTGTGTTCAATGCGAAGCTCAGTCTGTATGATGACTTCTGACTTTATTCTAATCCGCTGATTGGATATGACATTTTCAACTTTATAGTTCTTTATTTTCTTATAATTATTCAGCCCATACGTTTTGGTGAACATGAAATGCAAGCATCTGACAACATCATTGTGGCGTTTCTTGTAGTCCACATTAAGCATTCGTCCACATTGTGTTGCCAGGTGATCTAGTGTCTTATTGCCCTGGTTGCAGTGTTGGTACCTCTGGAATATACTCCCATGACTAAAGAATATGTTTCTGTCTTGTATCTTACAGAACATTCCTTCTTCCTGTGGAGATATATTCCCCCTCATTAGCCATAACGATGACTGTTTTACGTCAACAAATTTTTCCTGTTGTTCACGGAACAATGTGGAATGCATTGACTTAGCCATGATTCGATCCATTCGCATCTGTTTTCGTTTCTGCTTAACTACTTTTACCGTGACATCGTTTCCTTCCTCAATTAGGTACTTCCGTTTCAAATGTTCTTCAATCAGTCCAAGATGGGTTGCATTTCTTCTTTCACTTTCTGCGATAAACTTCGTTTTTGTGTTTGTTGCCAAATATTTACATAGTTCTAGTAAAATCAATTCCGCCTTCTCAGAAATATTTTGTAGTCCTCTTCCTAACTCATGTCTTTTCAGGTACAGTCGTTCCATATTACCTGCTGTTCTGACGATATTATTCTCTCTCAAGATTCCTCTCACCTTCAGATCAATGTTGTTAAATTCTTCGTGCTCGTACGGGATCAGGCCAATATAATAGTTAATAGTTGACAACGCATACTCATTTATTGCTGCAAACAGGCTTCTCGCGTTCAACTTTGTTTGGCATACATTTGTTACCCGTGATTCGATCTTGTTGGCTATGATAACTTTATTCTCGGGCTTAATTACATTTCTCGAGTCTTCTAATATTCCTAGGTATTTGTATCCTTCCACGTCATTTACCTTCTCTCCAAAGGTATGGTTCGAATTGATATTGTTCGCTGACTTTTGCTGATTGATTGTAAAATCCATGTTGTTGAGACATTGATTCGTCCACTGGCTCAGCTCGTTCAATGTGTGCACATCTTTGGCGAACAATTTAATGTCATCGATGAAAATGAGGTGGTTGCACTCAATTATTCCATGTTCATCTGCTTGGATCTTCTCGCAGTTCTTATTTAAAATTCTGCATAACGATTCCATAGCAATTACGAACAACTTGGGTGATAGAGCATCTCCTTGTAATATTCCTCTATTTACTTTCACGTCACCGACCACTTTATTTCCACATATTAATGTTGTTCCCTGTTTGTCAAGTGTTCTATTGACAAATTTAATGATGTTTTCTGGCATATGTATCTTCCGTAGGCATTCAATTAGGTATTCATGTGACAACGAATCATATGCTTTCTGAATGTCCACCCAAGCAGTACACAATTTATTATTGTACTTTTCGTTTATGGTTTTGCTTATAAGTGCTTGTTCCTTAGCGCCTTGACATCGGTTGCGTGTTCCCATTTGATTACTTGAGATAATATTGTTCACGTCACAGAAATCACTGACTATTACCGCGAACACTTTGCTGATTAATTTGAATAAATTTGAAAGGCATGTAATTGGCCTCAGGAGCTGCGGTATGTTTGCATTCGGGACTTTTGGAATCAAATATGTTATCCCAGCATAAAGCTCTTCATCGATAAAGTCCGGGTTTTGGATTATTTCGTGGATTAGTTGTTCTAACCTCTCATGTAGTGCATACATCCTCTTAATAAAGTAATTATATACAAAATCAGGTCCTGTTGCTTTCCAGTTCGCAAGGTACTTTATACACCTGGATATGACCTCTTTTATCTTATCTCTATCCATGTCTACCTCCACTTCCGCTGGACTTAGTTCTTGGATCAGTTGTTCATAATCTTGTCTTTCATCATATTGCCAAACTGTAGTCCAAAAGCGTTTGGTTTCTTCAAGATTAATATCTTCACTTACTGTAAAACTGTCGCCTTCAAGGTCACGATAGAAGGTCTTCCTATTAAATTCAAACTTTCGGTTTGTGTTCCTAGATGCTATACAATTTTCAGCTATCACTATCTTCTTGTAAATAGCTATTTTCTCAAGAATCGTATCACGCATCTTCTGAATATCACTACTCTTGTTTGAATGAATTCGATTTTCTCTACACATTCTAATCAAATCTTTACTTGCTCTTTCATTTGGGCGGTGGGCATCAATTATTTCCAATTTTCTATTCAATTTGTTGATCTTGGCTTCGATGGAGCTTTTCCAGCCAGATACCTTCTTTTCTTTAGCTGTCACCATCTCATACGTCTGTTGGCATGCATACAACACATCATTCATTTCGGCGATCGTGGTTATTTGCTGTTCTACTCGTTCCGATTTTATGATTACATTCATCATTTCGAATATTTCTTTATTTATTTCCTGGCTAAATATTTTCTTAGTTTTTGTTTTTGCCTCTTTCTTCTTACAGTATTCATCAATATTTGTCAACAACGTTCGTTTCACTTTGAGGAACAAGTCTGTGTTCTTCACCATAGATGGCTTTTGTATTGCATTATTTTCATTGATGTTATCCATTTCACATGCATTAATATTCTGACTCTTGTGTCTGAATCGATTGTATAAATTACTGACATCAATTTGACGAGCTCCTTGGTCAAAGCGTTGTTGAAACTGTTTGGTTATTTTCGGCCACCATCCTCGGGCATCCTGCTGAACCGTGCATCAATCATCTGCTGCAATCTTTCGATCCATTTAACTTTGTCACATTCTTTAATCTCATTGACTAATGTTACAAATATAAGCTCTTTGTTTTGTGCTTCTGCCGTCTCGACCATGTTTGGGTGATCTTCCCCCTCTCCCTCACCTTGTTATACAACTGTAGATAGGATAATTAGGTCGGTATCTCGCGAGACATCGTTTGATTCTTTCAGTTTATTCGATGATTCGATGCTCGGAGTAACCATTTTATTTTGATCACGCGTGATTGTGTTAGTAGATGTTTCCATTTATCACCAGAACATTACGCGAACGACCCACATTAGCACTAGTTGTATAACTGCGCTCTAGTGTTGTTTCCTCACAACTCAAGTGATAGTACCACAAAATTATTGCTCCAATACCCCTTTAGCGGTGATCTTGAGAACTACTTATTACTTTTCGATGTTGTCTAAGCTTCGAAGCTAACTCTTATTCGTTTAGGTTAAGTACCTTCATGCAACCGTAGTTCGTGATTCTTAATGACACTAAACATTTCACACAGACTCACCTTAATATAAGATGATGAGACACGGAAACCTATGTTCTTTAATCTATATTATAAATCCCTCAAGTGGGCATTTCTAATCTGAATCTTGACACTGCGGGTTCGAATCCTGAATTTCGAACTTTGGCTGTCGTAAAGTGTAGAATTTCTGGGGGCCTATGTGGCCTAGCAGTAAAGGAAACCCTTCAACGATGACTCCAATTAGTGCTTCGGAATGTTAGTCTTTTTGTACTTTTCTTCCTATATATACACTGCGTGAACTGCCTTCCTGAAACCTAAAAGAAATTCTGCGTATTTTTTATATAGTACTTTTTAAAAATAAGTTGTTTTTAAATTATTATTTAACATGAAAATCTGAATAGTGAAAATGTAGTTATTTTTGCAAACATTTTATGGATATGTAAGCGAACTATCTAGTACTTTCATAAGCATGCAAAATATGGTTTTCTTACTAAATTGATCTACTAAAAGTCAAACGTTTATCTTTGTAAGAGTGTTTTAATATATGTTTTAAAATCTGTGTGCAATGCCTTAGTAAACAGCTTGGCATTTGAGAAAAATATTTGATATTTGGCGGGCTAACGACGCTGAAGCGGACATGTGAGAGGATTTTGGATACAGATTTAAATAGAAGTAGTATTTCCGTAGCCATGCTCAAGCTCATCATTCCTCAAAAATGATCCTCAGGATGGATGTTCAATATTTCTATTTCGTCACGTACCTGTATAGGTCTTCAACAGTCCATTGCAACTGGTGATCGTAAACAAGCCCGAGGGAAGTGAAAACTGTACCGGTATGTAGAAATCTAATTACAAAACTATTTATTTTTTATTATTTCATTTATTTACTTTTAAGTTAGTAAAATATTAATTTATTAAACAAAGAATTAAACTTTTACAGTGTTCTCATTTTACGAGGAAACCCGGCATCACTCCGCCACCGCCCGACTACCCACAGCGTGGAATGGACGGTATCCAAAACATCCCAGCAGTTAGTTATTTCTCAGAATAGTATTGCAACGCGCGCGTGTGTGTGATTGTTGCTTGTGTATTATTGTGTATATTTCTTAAGTATAATCTAATAACGCCGGCCCCGTGGTGTAGGGGTAGCGTGCCGGCCTCTTACTCGGAGGCCCCGGGTTCGATTCCCGGCCAAGTCAGGGATTTTTACCTGGACTTGTGGGCTGGTCTGAGGTTCATTCAGCCTACGTGATTAGAACTGAGGAGCTATCTGGCGGTGAGATAGCGGCCCCGGTCTAGAAAGCCAAGCATAACGGCCGAGAGGATTCGTCGTGCTGACCAAAAGACGCCTCGTAATCTTTAGGCATTCGGGCTGAGCAGCGGTCGCTTGGTAGGCCAAGGCCCTTCAAAGGCTGTAGTGCCATGGGGTTTGGTTTGGTTTGGTTTGGTTTTATAATCTAACAAATTGGAAATAGAAATATACGGTTAAAATAGGATCTATTTGGTGGAATGTTTCGTGAAAAAACTACAGAAGAAGTGTTCGGGGATTTATTCAGAAATATCCTGACATTTATTCTTCCCCCTTCCACTGCCATATCCAGTCGAACAGACGTTGGCGATCAGCCTGGAGAAAGCACTCCTTTCTTTTGTTAACTTGAAGTGTTATTCGATTTTTTTTTTAAATCAAGTCCAGTCTTTTATGTATTTGAGCCATGTTATCGATGGTCTACCTGCTCCTCGCTTGCCTTCTGTCTTTCCTTGTAACATGAGGTGTCCAAGCCCGTGCTTTCTTCCACGTATAGCATGACCTAAATAAGCTGTTTTCCTGGCTTTGATGATGTTTCTTAGCTCACGCTCAGCTCTAGCTCTCCGTAACACTTCATTATTGGTTACAGAACCTGTACAGGCTATTCTGAGCATTCTCCTATGTAACCATATTTCAAAGGACTCTAATCTCTTCATGGATGAAGCTTTGACGGTCTAAAGCATAGATGACCATATGAAACGTCTCAGCAGCTTTTGCCGGAGTTTGAAGTTTATATTATTATCACAAAAGAATGACCTCACCTAATGGAACGATGATCAGGAAATCTCAATGCGGCTCAATCCTGATTCTAGTTGACGTAAAAGAAGCATACAGCATTGGCAGCATTGGATATGCTAGTACAAAAATGTCTAAATGTTAAGCTCTGTATTTCTCACAAAATAAGTCTGATTGGAATACGCTTATTTTACGACAGTGGTCAAAGGCAGTAATATTATAATACGCTAATTTCCTCAGGAAAAGAATTCAAAATTTCTAACATAATCGTTTAAATTTTTAAATAAAATTCTATGTCATGAATGGTATAAAGGAAGCTGATTACCAGCGCAATATATATACGCTTGGCAAGCTCGTGTGCTAATCCTGTTTTCATTTACTTTTAATTTGCAACCTTCTTCGTTGTTTACACACTAGTGTTTCATTTTGTGCAAATCTGGTATTCACTGTTTATGTTCTCATCTCATGTAATGAAAAGGTATTTATTTTTAGGAACATTACTCTAAATATACGCACGCAACTCGCAACGTGTCTCTTTTGTTTTGACAGTCCAACAAGCTTTTGTACACTGGGCCATATCACACAATAAAACAGCTCAGCAGTTTGTTCAACATAACATAGAGGTCACCGCGTTACACGGCTGTACTGCTTTGTTTAGTTGCACTTTTACAGCTGAACATGATCCTCAAAATATTGACGTTAAATATGCCTTAAGTAGAGGCTGGGAAATAGGACAAAACCAAATATACAGTGCCAAAAAAAAAAAAAAGGCAAAACATTCATAATCTTGTTTAGTATACTTTGGTTTTCTTATGTTAATTTGAATACATTCATTGTTGACAACTTTTTATCGGTAAATTTACCGAATTGTGATCCTTGAAAAAGGCTAAATTTAAGCTTTAGCGACCATTGACAGAACTGCAAACTTCTACCCATTCATACTATTTAATCTTGAAATTTGAACTTTTGAGTCTCAGGAAAACATTTTACCATATATTAATCTTTTGTTCAGATGAATGACCAATATTGTTTTTACTGTAATCGCCTTTAATAACCGGCATTGCCTTCGACATAGAAATGAAGGTCAAACCCGATTATGAAACTGAGAAGAGCAGTACGCTGGGGTTTCAACAAATTGGTACTCATGATTTCATGACCTTTGTTTAAGGCAATATTGTATCTTCATTTATATACAGGGTGCTCGGAAACAACGTGAACCGGGTATATGAGCGACTGGGAAAAACAATATGAAGGGCCGGCGATATAAACGATAAAAAGTCCATTCAGCACAATTTTTCAGGAGACTAAAAACACGATTTGTCTTCAAAAATAATGTTTCATGACTTTGTAATTAACTTGAGTTTAATTTTATATGATGGTGCATGTTACATATAATTGAAAACGAACCATTTGTGTCAGACATGTTAAAATAGGCTTTGGAAAAGGTTTCTCTTCACCTCTAACTGCACCCCGTTGTCACTGGGGAAGGATTCTGAAACAAAATCCAATTCTAGTGTGAATGTTGATATTTGTACATAGTAATGTTAAACCGCGTAAAAACAGGTAAATCACGTAAAAACAGGTAACATTTACCTTTACTCATCGTTGCTCTCTCGTCCATCCCACATCAAATTGTTGTAGAAGGTCTTGTCTGCAGTACTGATGATAAATCTGGTTAATGACTGCAGGTCATCGTATTTCACTCGAGAGATTGGGACTGGAGCCTCATACAAAACTTTTATCTCTTGGATTGGTAATCCATTTGTCTGCTGATGGTCCTTATTCCCTTTTTTCTGGTTTTCTTTAACGCTAACCTCATGGATGTAGTAACTACCAGAGAAATCTGAACGGTGATGAACTAACCTTGGTGTCGAAAAGTCTGCATAAAGGCATCCGATTGACCTTGTCGGTAGATGGCACTTGGTTTGGTACATAGGTTTTAAAACCTTAGTCCATGTCTTGAACATTTTTGTTTACAGCCAATCACGATAAATGGAGACGGTTTTGGACGACTATTTCTGATAACCTCCCTCCATTCCTCTGAAACCTCGACATAGGACTTTTGGTTGACGACACTCATGTCACGCTACAGCTTGTCTGTTGCTAAGCTGCGCCTCCCTACCACATTCTTAGGACCCTGATCGTTCTACTGTGACTCAAACCATTCATCCCGCTCTTGCCATATCTTTCTCCCTCTATTACAGCGGACCGAGAGCGCTTTTGCTAATGGCGAGTCTTGTGGTTCAAAGGGACGGTACTGAGCTATGCACCAGCGTCAAAAACTCAAAACAGTAAGTTGTGGACGGAAAGCGTTTTTCCCGCTGAGTCTTAATATGATATCTACCGCCGTTGGCACTTTATCAGCTGCTGAAGTTAGCTAATCAGATCACTTCGCGGCTGACTTCAAATGGAGTTTGCGAGGCGGTATTCTAATTTTTCACATGGCTTATGACCGGATTGAGAGCGTCAATAGGAGAAATAAACTTCTCCGGTTGAGGGACTTGAGCAAGGACCTTCCTGCTGATAGACTAGGCCCACAGCAAGAACGCTACGGTGGCATTGGCTGAAACCCACTGTATGTTAGTGTTTGATGCTCATTTCTCAGCATGGCTCACAAACCCAACCAAGCCACGTGCAGGTTTCACAACACCGCTTCGTAGAACCCATTTGAATTCGCCCGCGAAGCGATCTGATTGGATAACTTCAGCATATGATAAAATGACAACGGCACGACATATCGACGTAGTTCTTTAAAATTACCTAGCAGTATGACCAAACCGGTCGGTGTCTAGCAGCAGTTTTATTTTGTAGTTCTCCAGTGTGGTGGTGTTCAAATTTGGTTTCTGGTTTCGTGCGTTTGAGGTGTGATTCTTTTTATTTACTTCAGGTGTGATTATTTAAAAATTTAGCAGCATATGTAACTATTTTATCAACATATTTTGTATCTTCATCAATTAATTTTGCATACCACACCGGGGCATACTTGATAGGAAGGAAAAAAGAGTGTATGCTTAAATGAAACTCTCTACAGCGGTACCGAACAGAATAGGAACCCGACCAATATCATGAGGGATGCCTGTTATAATGTGGAGGCAATTTTTATATCGATGTAGATTTTCGTTTCGGGTTAATTGGTGGCTAAACGGTAAGTCGTATCACAAAACAGATAGCACAATCGTTGCTCAATATTCAGAGATCTACAACTATGGCCCTAGGACTTTTGGTCGTATCTCAGTCCGTTATACATTAGACAGAGCTGCCTTTCCCAATTTTAGTTTGATTTTCAACGTTTTACGAGTATAATTTATAGTTTGACTTATACAAAATATAGCATCATAAAATTTGGCACACCCACTGACACAACCAGTAGCCATCGGCCAGCCAAATCTATGTTTATATCTTCCACGTACGTATCCGAAAAACGAAGCAATGTGCGAAAACTGTACCCAAATTTCACAGTATTCAATATTTCTAACTCAATCTAACCATTAAAAACAGGAGATACACGAGAATATCATAAGACCAGCCATGGTGTGTGATGGCGCACTCTCTTTGTCGACATGACACAGAGTTTAAAAGCAGTAAATCTCTAAATGAAGGTCTGCACTTATAAACGTGCCCATGCTTATCTCTACAAATAAAGTTGTACGGTTTCCGCTGTCTAGAATTACGTTTGATTTGCCCACAGTCTTGCCTAAGCCACCGACAAAGGAGGTCGCATTGAGCGGTGAGTCCCGGGAGGGGGAGTGGAGTTCGAGAATGTGGAGTGCTGGAAGGTCGCCGAGGAGTGGGCCGACAATGATTGGTATAGAGCAGTACAGAGCGACGATAGGAAGATGGCAAAGGAAAATGAAGAAGGAAGAAAAGAAGACAGGTGGGTGTAAAATGGATATGGAGAGGAAAGGAGAACTATTGTTATCGGCAGCAGTGATTATAATTTTATTATGTATTGGGGGAGTCGAGATGAACCCAGGCCCGTCATCTAGGAGAAATGAGGAAAGAGAAAACATGGACGCAATCAAAAGAGCTGTACTTGAGGTGTTGACAGAAGTTTGCCCTTTCGGGCATATAAAAGAGATGATTGAAGAACAGTCCAGTAAGATTGAAAAAATGGAAGTATGGATAAGAGGAAAAACGGACGACATAGCAGCACAGGTGAGAAATAACACCGAGGAAGTGGTAGCATTAAGGGAAAAAGGAGGGCGACTTGAAGAGGAGAATTTAAAGCAGAAAGTAGAAGTGGAAGCGAATACTTTAGATAGAAAGAAGAAGTGCTTGTTTATTTATGGAGTGCCTGAGGAGACGTGTGAAGTCAAAGTTATTACAACTTATAAAGTAGTGGACCTAATACAGGGAAAAATCAAAATGAATTTTAGTGAAGTGGATATTGACGATGTGCAGAGAGTGGGGAGAACTAGAGGCAATAGGCCTATAAAGGTTCAATTGTTTTCAACGTTGATGGCGGATATTGTGTTCGCAAATGCGGGAAATGTCCAGAGGGATAAAATATGGATAAGGAGAAACGTGGGAAGTGACGCGATCAGAAATGAGAGGCTACTCAGAAAACACAAGATGCTGGCTGTAAAACAGGGGCTGAGGGCAACTATCAGAGGACAAAATTTAGTGGTATCAGACAGGAATTAGAAGAGAATCTGGTCTGTGGATAGATTGATGGATTTAGAATTGAAGTTAAAACAAGAGGGAGAAAAGGAGAGTAGTGCTATAAACTGTAGGCAAGTGAGGCGAAATGCGAATAGCAGTGTGCTGAGGATGGACTTAGAGATGAAGTCAAAGCGGGCTGAAGAAAAAGGGAGTAGTACAGCGATTAGTGGAGAGGATAGGCAAAATACAAGAAGTAACAGTGTACCGTGTGAAGAGAGGCAGGGGGAGGTGTCCAGTGATAAAGTGACCGATAGCAGTGTTCGGAGTGAAGAAGTGCGGGTAGAGAGGCCAAGTTAGAATGTGACTATTTGCAGGGAAGAGAGAAGTAAGGGAAGTGTATGCAGTGAAGTAAGTGAAGAGCAGGGTAAGAGGCTCGGGCAGAAGCTCGATCTGGCGCGAGAGATGAGCAGGGTTCGAAATGTCGAGCAGAGAGATAGAGAATTGAGGGCCATGTTGGCGGCTCTTTATGGAAAAAAGAAATAAAGGGCAGGAATGGGGAAGAAGTAAGAGATGTAGGTGGTGTTGTGGAGTTGGATTATATGAGTGATTGGTATTTGTTATTCATTGCCGAAATTTTTGAAGATGGAGAGGTAATTTTATTAGGTTATGATGGTATTTATTTGTGAAGGCTGAAATGTGGTGATGATATTTGGAGCTGGAGGAGTGGTGGTAAATGTGGTGTTGGAAAATATTGAGGGCTTGGTATTTATGATTATGTGTTATTTGGGGGCTGAAATGTTATGATGGAGAAGTGATGTATAAGTTATGATATGTTATAGGGTTGAAATGTGGTGTTGGAGAAGTGGTGGTATAAGATGGTGGATGGTAGAAGGTGAGTGTAATGGTAGAAGAAGTAGAGGTGGTATAAGGGGTGGAGTTGGTGTTGTATTGCTGAAATGTGGTGTCGGAAAATATTGAGGGCTTGGTATTTATGATTATATCTTATGATTAATTTATGAAGTGTTATGATTTGTTACAGGGTTGAAGTGTTATATCGTTGGAATGTGGTGTGAGAGAAGTGGTGATATAAGTAGAGGTGGTATATGTTGTGGAGTTGGTGTTGTTTATTAGGTTATGAGGGTATTTATTTGTGAAGGCGGAAATGTGGTAATGGAGAAGTGGTATATTTATTGTTGATATTTGGAGTTGGAGGAGTGGTGGTAAATGTGGTGTTGGATAAGTGTTATATCGTTGGAATGTGGTGTGGGAGAAGTGGTGATATAAGTAGAGGTGGCATATAATGTGGAGTTGGTGTTGTATTGCTGAAATGTGGTGTTGGAAGTATTGAAGGCTTAGTATTTACGATTAGATGATGTATGGGTTGGTATTGAGATGGTTTATGTACGGCTGATTTCGTGGGAGTTGGGAGGTGGTATTATTGTATTGGCGTCTGGTATGAGTATTTAATTTTTTGGAGATGGAGAGAGGTGAGTTTATTATCATTTTGTAAATTTCGGTTTGTTTGTATGGAGAGGAGGAAGAGTTATGATGTTGGAGAGGTGTTGGTATATGAGTGATTGGTATTTGTTATTATGGAGTGTTATGGCGGAATGAAATGAAAGGAAGCAATGTTAACGCGGATTGGTAAAAGCTGTGGTATGATGGATTGGAATGCAATGACGGAATATTGTTGTTATTATTTAGCCTTTTACTATAGGAGGTGGAATCTGAAAGATTGAAAGCAATGTTAGTGTTCTGGCTGGTTTGGAATGCAATCTGGTAATGTTGCTGTGGTAGCTTATTTTGGAGTAGGTCAGGGAACAATAGAGGTGATGAAAATGCTGAAGCAAGAAGGTTGCATACGTGTGAGTGATAACAAGCAGGAAGTGGTAACACCAGCAGTAGAATGTAAACATTGACCAGGCTGTTGTAAACTGGTGTAGATGGAGTTGGTTCTGGTATAGAACCGGGGCGTTATTGTTCATTTCATTTTATTTTATTTTGTATATGGTGGAGAGGGGTGGCTTAGGTTGGACTACGTTTATTAATCTTATTAGTTATTTATTTATTTATTTATTATTATTGTGAACATGTATTCGGGGCTGAACGCCTGTTTGTTCATTAATAAATACATACATACATACGTTTGATTTGCCCATTTTTCAGATTTCTGTCCATTTTAGGTCAACTCAAGACCGCATCAGATGCTTTTAACTTTCATGTCTTTTTGTCCGTCTGTTTGTCTGTGGGTCGGTTCTACCATCACGGCGAAACGGCTGGATAGATTTCCACCAAATGTTACGTTTAGAAGACACTCATCCAGGAGCAAATTTAGATACGCATATAATTTAAAAATCACTGATTGAACGAAAATATATAAAAACAGAACATAAATAGGAATAACAATCGTCGTCGACTTACCCATATATGGCAGGTGAATAAGCAGACCCCAAAACCCAACAAGATTGCATTACCAAGGAATATGGTAAATAAAACAAGCTTCAAGTGCGCAGATAGTGAGCCACGTCATACTTCAAGGCCGAGAGGATAGCAACAAGGACGTCTCGATCACACATGAAACAAACATAAACAAGCAATTACTTGGACGCATTTCAGTTGTACAATTTTTAAGTTTAAAAGGTAGGTCTCATTTGGCTGTCAGAAACGTTCACCCAGGCAAATTATCAAGTTCGTTAGTACAACAGCAACAAAAATGTAGCAATCATGGCGATCGCTACCACTCACTACTGCAACCCCAATAAAAACACGGACACAACAATGAAAACACATAAATGGCAAAATGAACACCAATCAAAAAACACACACCTTCAGGGCAGCAGCACAAAATATAACGCGTGGAGGAACCAAACATGAAGGATAAATGGGACTGGATCTTAAAATTAATGCTTGAGAGGTTGCCAGGTCAATATTACTAACTACTAAATAAGAAGCGAGATTAAAAGTTAAAATAATTTGCAAAATTAGACTTTAAATTTAATTTCATGTATATGTACAATTAAATATCTTTTAAAACCAAAAATTCAAAGAAAATGAAACTGAGGATCAAATACATGTTAACGAATTTTAAATAGACATAAATGAAGCTGATACCTACACAGATTACTTCAAAAAGAAAAAAAAGAAATATTTGGAAGATTTTAAAACTCGTATCTTTAAATAAATTAATAAATAATGTTTAACTAAAATGTTGAAAAAGTAAAACATTGAAAAGGTTTCAACCAATTTAATAATTTATAAATACTTGGACGATAAGGAAAATGATAAATTAATACCACTAAGTAAATGATCATCTTACTTAAAAGTAATACAAACTTGGTAAATAATATACGGGCCCGCAACTACAAGAAACTGTTCACAATTGAAATGTTCTATACTACCTACATTAATAATAATAAGTAACACACATGAACACACGTACTATAAACAAAATGTGGCTCCAACAGCGAATAAATTTTACACAAATAAATAAATGAAGATTGAATGACAATAAATAAATAGCAGAAAGCTTTTCCAACTATGTTAAGTATTACAAGAAAACGTTAACAGAATGGCATGTATAAAATTAAAAGTCGACCAGCAAATTTCAGTTCTTGGCAGACTCGACGTTATTATTATTAATAATTATACTTATTATTATTATTATTATTATTATTATTACTACCATGAATGACAATACGAAATTATATTTACATTTGTTAAATAGTTCATCAAAAGCTTAGTTAATTTTGAATGGAGGAGGTTTTGGATAAGGCTAGATGCATACATGAGGTATCATACAATTAAAGGCCAGAAAAAAGCAAATAACGATCCCATAACAAAACATCGGGCAACACACGCAATAACAGCCCAGTACGAAGCAAATTCAAAGAACGAAGAAAGTTAGAAAGGTATATACACACCAACATTTAATAATAATAATAATAATAATAATAATAATAATAATAATAATAATAATAATAATCTCGAATAATGAGTTGACGATTCAGCACAAACGATAAGATAATAAGTTTAAACAAATAGAACCATGCACAAGACGCATAACTAGCGATTCCAAATTACCTCACAATTTAATTACAAATAGAAGTAGTAATTTTAGTCCATAACCAATACCTTCACAAGAAAATTTCGTTTGCATGAGTTAGCACATTTCAATTAAACAAACCAACCGTTGCCGCAAGGGTTCGTTATACTGTAGGCCAAATTCACGATAAGATCACTCACTTGAAATAATCCACGGCCGTATGAGATCTGTTAAAATAAACATAATATTCCAGTGCTTACATATTTGTGTGGGATATCCAACTTCACAACTTACATTACGTAACGGTTAACACTCACACAGTGTTTTCTTCCTACTCTAATAAATTAAAAAAAGGTTGGAGCACACTTAAGGAATTAATCTAAGCCATAGCCTTAGCTTTCTCACACTTATCCTGGAGTATCACACTCCATTTTCAACACGTTCCGAGTATGCCAAAATGTCTTCCTAAAGACACGGGTGAACACAGTCATCTGGGAAGCTGGTAGTCAGGCAACTAGTTCCTTGCTCCCCGAGAAGACGGAAGTAACCGCGCTCGCAGCGCCCAGAGCAGTACACGATGCGCCAGCACGCAACTTGCCGATCTACGATTGAGCGAATAAGGAGGATCCAGCAATGACGTAATAATTGGAGATACGGTTTCAAATTAAATATGCATGGTAGAGTTCACAAATTTGCGAGCGTTCCAAACAATGGGCCATAATGGTAGAAAACATTTCAATACATAAGCAGACATGCCCAAATGTATTTCTTATAGCACTAGGCGTTCTGTTTAATTTCACTTTCCGCATGGGCTACATGCTTATAACCCATGTCAACAGATTCAAATAGCATATTTCCGAACCGAAATTAAAACTACATGTTTATCCAATAATTTGTTCGACTGCTAGGGGCTTAAATGTAACCAGCGTATTTCTTATGGCACTAGGCGTTCTCATAAGAGCCCATGTATAACCGTCATCTTGCGCAGTAGGCCCCTGAGCCAGCTTTCTCCATAAGAGCCTGTGTATAGCCGCCATCTTGCACAGTAGGCCCCTGAGCCAGCTTTCTCCATCAGATCCTGTGTATAGCCACCATCTTGCGCAAGCGCACTGAAGCCGTCTCAAAAGAGCCTATGTATAACCGCCATCTTGTGCAGTAGTCTCTAAGCTAGCTATCTCCATATAAGCTTGTGTATAGCCACCATCTTGCACAATCGCCCACGGCCGTCACCTTTCTCCATATGAGCCCATATATAGCCGCGGTATTGTGCAATCGCCCATGGCCGTCATCTTTCTCCATAAGAGCCTATGTATCGCCATCTTGTGCAATTGAACATGGCCGGCATCTTTTTCTATAAGAGCCTATGTATAGCCGCCATCTTGTGCAATCGCCCATAGAAGTCATCGTTCCCCATAAGAGTCCATGTATAGCCGCTATCTTGTGCAATCGCCCATGGCCGGCGTCTTTCTCTATAAGAATCCGTGTATAGCCGCCATCTTGCGCTAGCCCCACTAGGCCATTTCATAAGAGCAGCCGCCAAATTGCGCAATCGCCCATGACAGGAATCTTTCACCATAAGAAGCCATGTATAGCCGCCGTCCTGTGAAATCGCCCATGGCCGACATCTTTCTCCATAAGAGCCTATGTATAGCCGCCATCTTGTGCAATTGAACATGGCCAGCATCTTTTTCTATAAGAGCCTATGTATAGCCACCATCTTGTGCAATCGCCAATAGCCGTCACCTTTCTCCATAAGAGACCATGTATAGCCGCTATCTTGTGCAATCGCCCGTGTCCGGCGTCTTTCTCTATAAGAAGGCGTGTATAGCCGCCATCTTGCGCAAAGGCTCATGGCGGGCATCTTTCTCCATAAGAAGCAAGGTATAGCCACCATCTTGCTCAAGCGCCCCTAGGCAGTCTCAGGAGAGCAGTCGCCATCTTTGGCAAGCTCCCCTAGGACGTCTCATAAGGAGCTGTGTATAGCCACCATATTGTGCAATTGGCGTCGGGAATGGCATCTTGTCGTAAAACTAAGAATCGTCCCTTCAAGATAGCGGATGTGAGGTAAAGCTCGCTCTCTTAGGCGTCGGGAAGGGCAACTAGCCGTTAAAATGAGGTTAGGCCCCTCAAGATGGCGACAATCAACCAATCAATCAATACTGATCTGCATTTAGGGCAGTCGCCCAGGTGGCAGATTCCCTATCTGTTGCTTTACTAGCCTTTTCCTAAATGATTTCAAAGACATTGGAAATTTATTGAACATCTCCCTTTGTAAGTTATTCCAATCCCTAACTCCCCTTCATATAAATGAATATTTTCCCCAGTTTGTCCTCTTGAAATCCAACTTTATCTTCATATTGTGATCTTTCCTACTTTTATAAACGCCATTCAAACTTATTCGTCTACTAATGTCATTCCACGCCATCTCTCCGCTGACAGCTCGGAACATACCACTTAGTCGAGCAGCTCTTCTTCTTTCTCTCAATTCTTCCCAACACAAACATTGCAACATTTTTGTAACGCTACTCTTTTGTCGGAAATCACCCAGAACAAATCGAGCTGCTTTTCTTTGGATTTTTTTTTCCACTTCTTGAATCAGGTAATCCTGGTGAGGGTTCCATACACTGGAACTATACTCTAGTTGGGGTCTTACCAGAGACTTATATGCAATCTCCTTTACATCCTTACTACAACCCCTAAACACCCTCATAACCATGTGCAGAGATCTGTACCCTTTATTTACAATCCCATTTATGTGATTACCCCAATGAAGATCTTTCCTTATATTAACACCTAGATACTTACAATGATCCCCAAAAGGGGCTCGCTCTCTTATGCGAAATTCGAAAATCGACATTGCCCTACTACTATACTAGGGGTCAATGACCTCGGGTTAATGACCTCGGAGTCGGAACTGGCTAGGTACACTACTAGGGGTCAATAACTTCGGTACTGACGCAGCAGAGAAAGTGCAGACTCTGCGTATTCAGGATCCTCACTGTTCCTCTGCTTTAAAAGTATAATTATACGCCATTCGCTTGACATGCGTTGTTTGTAAGCTCTGGGAAATCATTCTTTCTGATTGTATTAGACACGTTTGTGAAATTACTAACCGGTTTGATAGAAGACAGGAAAGGTTATTCCAGTGAAGCCTAGCTTTACGATTCCAGCACGATTTAATATATATTTTAGATTCAGGAGTTCAAATGGACTGTGTCGCTATTGATATATCATAGGCTGTTGATGGGGTAGCTCATGGGAAATTACTGGCGAAAATTACTGGCGAGATTTAAGAATTAGCGCTATTTCTATAAAATATAACTCAGAGAGTTAGATTAGGTGAAGTGTTATCTGATCCTGTAATGATTAAAAGGTGCGTACCGCAGGACAATGTTATCGGACTTTTATGTTTGTTTATATGTAGGTATAAATGATATGAATAAGGATCTGGGATCACAAATAAGGCTACTTGCTGATGATGTTTTATTGTATAGAGAAGTAAATATGTTGTGAACGACCTGCATAAACAGAAACGTATCAGGAAGAAGAAGAAGTAAATATATTGCAGGAGTGTGAGCTACTGCAGCAGGATTTAAAAGAATGTTCTCAGATTGCAAGCAAACAATGGTATGAAAAGTCCAGTTTTAAGTTTCAAGTCCTCTCACTTTTAATTATTAGGCCTATGTTTATAGGGTGATAGTACCTAATAGGGAATACTGCAAGTACGTAGGTGTTATTATAAGGAATGATCTTCACTAGGGTAATCATACTAACGAGATTTAAGAAAAGTTACAGATCCGTTCCCATGGTTATGTGTATTCAGGGGTTGTAGTAGGGATGTACAAGTGATGACATATGGTAAGACCGCAGTTACAGTATGGCTCTAGGACTACTTGATTGCGAGAACTGAAAAAAATATCAAAGGAAAGAAGCACAGTTTGTTCTGGGTGATTTCCAGCAAAGGAATAAAGTTACTAAAATATTTCAAACTGCGGGCTAGTAAGACTTGGGAGTAAGGAGACGAGATGCTCGACTATGTGATATGTTTCGAGCTGTCAGTGGTGAGTTGGCGTGGAATGACATAAGTATAAGAATAGGCTTGGATGGAGCTTTCAAAAATAGGAAAGATCAAAATATGAACGTAAATTTGAAACTGAAGGGGAGAGTTTGGAGCAAATATTCATTTATACGACGAGGAGTAAGGAACTGGAATAAATTATCAATGGAAATGTGCGATAAATTTCCAAGGTCTTCGAATATGTTTAAGGAGAAACTAAGTAAACAACTGATGGGGATCTGCCACCTGGGCGACAGTCCTATATACAGATCATTGATTGATTGATTGATTGATTGATTGATTGATTGATTGATTGATTGATTGATTGATTGATTGATTGATTGATTGATTGATTGATTGATTGATTGAATTGCAAGTTTGGATTATATTCGTTGGTGCATGAATTAATAAAGATGTTTCTCTCCCAGTGACTGATAGCCAGCAACTGTGGAGAGCATTCATTAATGGATGAGTGACTGAATGATTTGAATGTTCTCATCCTACATTTAACTCCAGCAGATAAGGAGAGAACATTCCACTGTGGATGGGTGAATAAATGTACTGAATGCATGCATGCATTTAAAGAAGCCCCTCAGTCAGTCACGGATAACCACTAACTGGAGACAGAGCCCTTATTGTTGAATGAATGATTGAAGGAATGAATGGATAAATCGATGAATAATTGCTCTCATCCTGCATCTACGGAACTTCAGAACCTGAGAAAGGAACACTTCCTACATTGCAATCTAAGCAAATTCACATGCACTTTAACACTCAGTTACCTTAAAGAAAATAACGAATGTAACAATAATACAACCGTAATACTAAAATTGAATTTGTGCTTGAATTTTTAATTCCCATTTGTGAAATATTTTTACTATCTAGAAAAATGTTGCTGTCTTACCCGGTGCGATATATTTGTTATTTAAAAATGTTCTAGTTACCGCGTTTTGGTGGATCGCAGAGGGGTGAAAGAAGGTGCTGGCTTGAATTGGTCTAACTACAATATCAAGAATTGAATTAAAACTTTAAATGGTTATATTTCTGTTAGAATATCAAACTAACAATTTTTTCAATGAGTGAACATAACAACATGACACGTACAGTTAGCAATCCTGAAACAAGATTAGATTAGTGAATTTTACAGCTTTGGGGCTTCCAGCCCTTAGTTTACAAATCCTGAGATACCGGATTAAGTTTACAAATCTTGCGAAATCTCAATGTTTAGACAGGGACGGAGGCATCCCGATTTATGAGCACTTGCTCCAGAAGGTACAATATTTAGCCTTCCAAGAGGCACCCTCACTATTACAAAACTTTGAAAAGAGCTTAAATGCTCTCTATTTCTTACAGCCCACTCAAGGCAACATTACATCAAAATCTTACACTCTGCCCTCACAAGACACGATTTACAAATGGAAATACTTTTACACAGTGGTATCTAGTATCCAACCTACTGGGCCTTTGCGGAAAAAGAACAGGTTAAATAAACGGCCCGAACACATACTGAATGGAGGCCTACACTTGTGCTCGCAGGTAATGAAATATTAAAAATCTAACAGGGCTCTCGGCCCTTCGAAACAGGGGCTAGCCCCAAGCTACTGAGGTACCTCGCATGGAAATAAATATATTAGCGGAAAGGAAACAGTTACGAAATCGTAGTCACCTCAAACCAAGATTAAGGGGAGCTCGAGAGGGTGGTTACTCACTCTCTTTCCCCGATTTACAGTTAAAGACCTTATAAAATTTTACATTAGCCGAAATAAAGTTTACATTTTAGAAAAGTTTGTTACATAGTTAAAAATTCGGAATTTCCCCTCGGATAAGTCTGTGGAAGAAGCTACAGAACGAGAGAATTTAGGTGGCCATTACCTGGCTGATGTTCTGCCTGTCGATGAAGGAGGCTCCCCGCCTCCTGTCATAACACACACAAACAGAAAGATGACGATCAAGAGACAAGGAAACTTGAAAAGCCGCATCTTGTATACCCTCAGGGAAGGTTCGAGAGGATTCTGGGCTAATCCGGACACACCCTCCCATTTTTATTGGATGATCCCAAAAGTTACACTCAAAACCGAACAAGAAGCTGAAAATTAATTACAGAAAATTTTCATTGGCCAGATTCAAAACTGGCGGAATGAGGAGGAAGTGTTGCAAAACTAGAATTACATAAAAACAAATGAAAGTTGAGGAAACCAAGAAACAAAAAATTTATTTCTATAACAACTTCCTTTACCTTGCACCAGAGTGCATGACCATAGATTTTTGCTAGTGACATCTGTGCAAAAGTGTCCAAACTTCTTGATGTACAGAAAAAACAAAACCAAGAGAAATCCAATCAGTTTAGGAAACTTCATAATAACACAATAACTTAATACTTCAGTGGTGACAACTTCTGATTAAGGTTCCAACTTTATGTAGTATAAATTTCACCTTTTGGTCTATAGAGGAGTTCTTTAAGGCGCTTAATTTGAATGTGCGGAGTTGGGGTGTACCTCCCGGTACAGTTATAATTGTATAAGTTTCCTTCTCTGTTTTTTCTTTCCTGTCATCACTACTGAGATACATACCATACTATTAAGAGAGCATTACCAGGTCGAAGATTTCATAGAGACTATAGGAGAATAAGACGATGCATTTATGCCTTTGTAACCTGTCGATTTGTTTGCCCTTAACACGGATATGTTTTCGGGATGGAGCTCTATCTGGCATTAACTTCACTAATTTTGAAGCACCATTGCTATCACAGCAACCAGTGCTCATCATCCATGCTTACTACGACAGTAGCGTCATCTATACGTTACGGCAAGGACGCAAATTATTACTTACATATTGATTATAAGTTGATAACAAAACGCAAATTATTTTTTCCTGCTAGTGGCTTTACGTCACACCGACACAGACAGATCTTGTGGCGACGATGGGATAGGAAAGGCCTAGGAGCTGGAAGGAAGCGGCCGTGGCCGTAATTAAGGTTCAGACGCAGCATTTGCATAGTGCGAAAACGGGAAGCCACGGTAAACCACCTTCAGGGATGCCGACAGTGGGATTCGAACCCAGTATCTCCCGGATACAAGCTCACAGCCGCGCGCTCCTAACCGCACGGCCAACTCGCCCGGTAATACAAGTTCTTATTTGGATTACAGACGGTAACGAAATTCTACACGAGTTGCTTCTCACTAAGCAGCACACTGCAATTTGGACGGAGGAAAACTATTTTCATCGAGCACGCGGCATGCCAGAGAAACAGATCGGTTTGTTGTAAGACGAGCTCACCGAACAGTTTTCAAGTATATGCCGAAGCGTAGAGCCGATCAGAGCGCAAAGCTGTTGGACCAACGACCAGCCGTGGCATCTACAGACCGCGGAGTGAAGCCTGACCATGTCCGTTATATGGCGGTGAAGAACTATGCGTACTGGCATCCGTTCAAAACAACGGGTGGCACAACAAACTTTACTCGCGACGACGTAAAAGACAAAAATTTATCAAGCGTACTCAGTCGATTCCGAACTCGATACAGTAGGCCTACTAACTGCAGAGGAAGAAGGACATGTTTGTAATGATCCGTCAGCTTGTTAAAAACACAGTTTTCTTAACTTTTAGCTTAGAATTATGGACATTAACTCACTCTTTTGTCTTTTAAGAACTAAAACTGAGACTCCGATTTACTATACAGTCGAGAGAATGTGCGAGTTTTAATGTTGAACATTTCTTGCCCTGAAAAAGGTTTTTCCGTGGTTTCCCATTTTCACACCAGGCAAATGCTGGGGTTGTACCCTAATTAAGGCCACAGCCACTTCCTTCCCACTCCTAGCCCTTCCTTGTCCCATCGTCGCCATAAGAGCTATCTGTGTCGGTGCGACGTAAAGCAACTAGCAAAAAAAAAAAAAAAGAAAATTCTTGGCAGACAAAGTAGTGTCCTCATACTACGAAAGACGTAAAATTAAGCAATTTGAAGGGATAAAGGGCCCACAAATATTTCAAATTGTGAGCCTTGTATATCTCTATTAAACTACTAAAAGAAAAAGAAATTTCAAAGATAATTTCCGGCCTAAATGCAGTCCGGAAAGCAGCCTAAAATCGCTTGTTTATTTACTCGTTTACTTTTTTATTCAAATCATATCCAATTTAACTTATTTACATAATTATTCCTGTAATGTGCTCCTCGGTTCAATAACCTCAGGCGCTTTTTTATTATTGAAATATGTCCGCACCTAGTGCAGTTATAAGGGCATAAGTGAAATTCTGCACTGACTCACATCAATGCTCGTAGTAGTAGATAAAGGAAAACTGCTAAAATTCGTAGCACATATCCGTAGGATGTTTTCAACAATGAGTTGCTTACCTGAAGGGCTATAACTGTGGATTTTTTAAAT
Organism: Anabrus simplex; assembly: GCF_040414725.1. Taxonomy (NCBI): domain Eukaryota; kingdom Metazoa; phylum Arthropoda; class Insecta; order Orthoptera; family Tettigoniidae; genus Anabrus; species Anabrus simplex. The sequence goes on along the minus strand of NC_090267.1, from coordinate 64,237,157 downwards.
AAAGGAAACTTGTCGAAAGGTGATTAAAAGGAACTTAAGCGGAAAATAACGTTATGATTTCGTGTCAGTGAAATGCAATTGGTCCTTATTACTGGCTCGGTGAAAGTTACGCATCGAGAATCATATTTATGTCGTTGTTCGCAAACACTTCTTGTTTTAATGTCGAGAAACAATAATTTTCTCTCGCTGCATTTCATGACTTTCTGAATTCTCTAATTCATCTCAGCAGGAAATTACCAAGTGGAGGATAAGTAAGTAATTTGATTGTTATAACTAGCACTTAAGATTATGTCAGATAATAATAGAACCTATTGTTGACAGCATTACAAGGACTGTTCTTTTATAAGAAATGGAGTCTTGCCAAACGAAGACAGTATTACCTTCCTTGAGCTCGAAGATAACGACTATTGCCCTCTTTAAACTGCGTAGCCTGCCATATAATCGATAGTAAACAAAGATCTTCCCATTTTTTTATATCAACACTTGGATATGATACGGCTATTTTGAAAACCAGAACGGGATCCAAGTATCACAGCCATTTTTAGGTTTTAGTTAATAATCATTAGTTTAAGAATTCTTTAAATCTTTAATATATAACAGACAACTGAACGTTTATCTGTTCCTTCCCTCCCTCCTCATCTCCCTTTACCCCCTCAATCCATAGCCGCTAAAATCTATTTCCTCTATTTCGCGTATCGCTCTTATATTTTATTATTATCATTCAGATCAAAAATATATTTCAGTTGGGAAATATTCTTATGTCTGCTTATAACGATATAGCAGCGAGATTAAAATAAGAAACATAAATTACATAAAATTTAGGATATGCGGCAACCTGCTCCATGAAATTGAAATATTACAAAAAAAAACTCCCTAAACAGGAAATTTAGTGGAAATGAAATAAATAAAGAAATAAGTAAAGAAAGAATGGAGGAAAGAAGTTAGGTACCATCTCCGCATTTGCCTGGAGAATAAGTGGGAAACAATGGAAATCCACTTCGAGAATGGCTGAGGTGTGAATCAAACCTCTCTACTCAGTTGACCTCCAGGCTGAGTGGATCCCATTCCAACCCAAATATCACTTTTCAAATTTCCTGTCCGAGCCGAGAATCTAACCCGGGCATCCATGTTTTCTCTCGCTCAGTTCATCCTTGACGGGTCCCGTTGCAGCCCTCTTACCCTTTCACCACGAACGAATTTCAACAGATTGAACACATTCTACCACTGCGCTGGATCCTTTTTGGTACTTACGACGTTTAAGGTTGGTAATGCTCTCATATTTGCTACCTATCACTAAATCCCATGTCATATTTTACTTATTCTATCATGTTCAGCTAGGTTTTAGGGCATACTTGATTGCATATTTAGAACTTCTTCAGGTGATAAACTTCCGAACCCTACTTTATCATCATAATCACCACCAACACAAAGGCACGCAGGTTGCCCATGGGAATAAACTAGAAAGATCTGCATAAAGCCTCTCCAGAGGCAGATAACATTACATCACGCTTTAATATTGTAAACAGATCGCTATCACTTTGAAATTTGCTCAATATTTTAATGATATTGGAGTTTTTCCCTCCCATGCCGGGCTGAGTGGCTCAGACGGTTGAGGCGCTGGCCTTCTGATCCCAACTTGGCAGGTTCGATCCTTGCTCAGTCCGGTGGTATTTGAAGGTGCTCAAATACGTCAGCCTCTTGTCGGTAGATTTACTGGCACGTAAAAGAACTTCTGCGGGACTAAATTCCGGCGTCTCCGAAGACCGAAAAAGTAGTTAGTGGGACGTAAAGCAAATAGCATTATTATTATTATTATTATTATTATTATTATTATTATTATTATTATTATTACAGCAGTTTATCCCTCATGCATATTGAGTCCCCGATACGAAAGAAATCCGAAGAAATCTAACATCATCCGTCTTACATAGACCTTGCGTCAATGAAGAGGCGTATTATGCAATTGAGGTGTGATGAAGTTCCCCGTTGCTTTCTTTATCGAATTATATTAAGCTACCATATTTCAGTCTGTCAGGTTTGTTGATACGTACACTCCATCCGACGCCATATGTGGATAGGAAAACAAGAACAACAAACTTACTCTAACTTTTATCTTACTGCTAATTATTCGGGAGATCTACCCGCAATGTATCATGCAGATTAATTCATGTTGCAAAGTTACAAAGTTTCCAGATTATGCAATAATACGTATGAATTGTTGTGGTACTATAATATAATATTATGTCAAGAAACATTTGTAAAGTAAATCACATATGAAAATGGAATTACATCCCTTTCTCTGCAGTTTGGTATTTTTTTGAATTCATTGCGAATTCTTCGTATTATTATTGCTCCTCTTCTTCTGCTCGAATGGGTAGGACCACCTGGAATCCACATTTATTTAACTTTCCTCCTTGCTCAATAGTTCTCATCGATTGAAGTAGTTTCTGTTAATCCGACCAATTACATCGTCTCATCGTCCCATCTTCCTTAAATCCCCTTGAGTGAACAGTTTTCCTGTTTATATTTCTATCCTGCAGATGTGGTGATTCGAATTCAGTGAGGTATTTCTATACATTCTTATGTCATTTACGTCTCGTACGTTTGGTTTGCAGAAATTTGTGTATTCGACAAGTAAGTCTTGTGTTATTCATTCTTTTCAAATAGCTTACGAACTGAATTCATCGCAGTCTCATAGCATCAGTAAGGTTAAAAAATTAATATATTTCCCAGTTGGGTTTTGGATAATGTATTCCATTTTTTTTTCATTCTAGGCCTAAAGATTTTTCTCATAATCTTCCCTTCTTGAATCTCTAATTGTTCCTTTAAGTTTCTAGGGAGTAACTTGAGCGTTTCTGAAGCAAAAAATACTATAGGATTTATCACACATTTATTGCTGGAAGCCTCTGTAAACAACACCACTTGGGGATATATGAAGAAGTAGGATGTGTTTCCTCAAATTGTTCCACAAGACGAACTGATATTGTTGTCATCGACCGGCCGAAAGGTACGGGTATGGTGATTTATCCCACTATAATACTCGAGGAAAATGTACAGCAACCTCGATAAGTGTGTGGGGAAGAAATGGCCATATATGAACGATGCCCTGAGAATCTCGGAAAGAAGTATGAAATCACAAAATGGAAAGTCATTGGCCGCATGATTGGAGCTAGAGGGATGCAAGAAAGGAACCAAAACAGTGACTGAGTACAGCAAAGAGACCTAATTATAGTATCTTAATATCATCAAATGCTGTATAAAATTTTCTCCGTATTAATGTAATAATTGTAAATGTACCAATTGGCCATTCGGCCGCAATACATTTTCGTTTCAAAATGAATGGAAGTACCATCGATGAGTGTATTCCTTTACGTTTGTGTAAGGGTTGACCATATTTCTTGCTGTTCTAAGTTCTAAGCTATTTGTGTGTCCAGTCTATTACTTAATAGTTTCGGTATCAAAACTGGCATCAGCACATAAAACCTTCTACCCTATATCACATATTATGGCCGATGTTATTTTATTAAATCTTTGACGATGTAACTACCTCTACGAGTCGTCCGAGTGCCTCGTAAGCCTTCGCGCAAATTTCGGTACTGATCAGTTCAGGCGTATGGATTTGTATAACAAACAAACAAACAAACAAACAAACTTTTGGTTTTACAGTTATAGATGGTGTAGTGTACTGTACGACTCATTGGCTGAATGGTCAGCGTTGAGGCCTTCGGTTCAGAGTGCCCCGGGTTCCATTCCTGGCCGGGCCGGGGATTTTAATCGCCCCTGATTAATTTTTCTGGCTCCGAGACTGGGTGTTTGTGTTTGTTCCGAGACTTTCCTCTTCATGTTAAGACAGCACACGACACTAACTGCCACCACAGAAACACACAATAGTGATTATATCCCTCTATATAGGGTTGGCATCAGGAAGGGCATCCAGCCGTAAAGCAGGGCCAAATCCAAATTTGCTCATAGTTCGCACCCACGACCCAACACGTGTGGGGAAAATTGTTACAAGCAAAGAAGAAGATGACTTAGTGCGCTGTGAACGGTGTAAGTCACCAAAGATTTATTGTGGAAAATATTTTTTCTCACATACTCATTCGTATTCTCTTGTCAGCCTTCATCAGCAATAACACTTAATATTAGTCTACCGAAGAGCTGGAAACTTCTATTGCGTCACTTAGTTGTGACCTTGCATTCGGGAAATGGCGGAGTCGAACCCTACTGTCGCTGGGCCTGAAGATTATGTTTGTGGTTCTCCATTTTCACATGTACATAAGAAAATTAACTGAACGAAATTTGTTCTGATGGACTGCATATCAATAGGTGGCTGGGATTCGTGACGAATCTTAAGGACAGGTACAGCGTTGTCATATTCGCGGTTTTGGCATGGAAGCGACGATATGGGTTGTTAAAGAAAATCACTGTACTTTAAAAGAAAATCCAGAATAATAAAAATGATTAATACATGTTACAAATATAAGTAACTGCTACTTCAGCACATATTTTGTGAATGACACCACAATAGTACGTTATATTATACAATAAGTATTCTTGCAGTACACTATCATAAATAATATTATCACAACTTAATACCCAGAACAATTTAAACAGTGACGTATTCAGTATTTGATTTTAGAATACTTAAATCCAACGTTACTTTAAAATGAAGCAAACGATTTTAATAATATATTGTTTTAAACTCCCATGACCCATAAGAATTGTCTAATGCCCTAAACCTTTGATTTCTCGTTATTAGAACAACCCGCTGTATAGATTCCAAATTGCGAAGGATATAAAACAGTGATTTACAGTAGTTCATCCTTGACTCACCTTATGCCAATAACGTAATGTTAAGATAAGGCGAACATAGCGCTGCACAACAGAATAAGTAAATGGTAACGTTAATATACAATTGTCATCAAAGGATGACTAGAACAAGTAGAAAAGACGGAGAGAATGATTTTGAGAATGAACCTAGCACCTAGATATGTTGATGAACAACGGAGATTGAGACCGAACAATGAGTTATACAAGAAAACGGAAGAAAGCGTGTAATCGATTAGAAAGACACGAGCCCCATTTTATGGTCATACCCCCAGGGAAAATGGCTGGCTCACGCGCAAGTGGTTGACCCACATTTATGAAAAAAAAAGGATTGTTTCCGGATGCCTCTCAAAGGATAGGGAGAAAATGGGCGCCGGGTAAGAAGTTACTAAGGATCGAAGCGAATGTTATAAAATGGTACCATATTTTAATTTTCCGAGAGGAAGTTGGAAGAAAACCTGAAAAACAGGCGGTATGTTTGGAAGTAGGAAGAAAGAAATAAGCAACTGAATGAGGGAATCCTGGCTGAACATCATAACTAATTGAGGTATAAGATGAATGCTTGCCGAGTATGCTGAAGTTGTTATTCGGCGGTCCAAAATGATTTAATCAGAATAAAAAAAGAAGGATGAATACTATCCATTCATACAGCGTGACTTCTTCTGCTTCTCATCCACGTCTACGTCCTGCTTTATGAAGGTGTAGGGCAAGAATTACGTTGAGATACTGAGAGATACTTATCGAATATCGAAGAAAAGAAAGAACGACGACAATGCTGAAAAGATTACTGTTTCGGTGCGGAGACGAATGCTGAAGTTGTATGGAAATATTGTGAGAATAAAGGAGAACCGTTTGGCGAAGAAGATTTCTATGTATGTCGTTGAACTGGGAGGCAACAACAATGCGAGTTGAAGAGGTGAAGAGAGTTGTTGATGAAATTGGACTTACAGCAGATGGGATCAACAGCAGAAAGGGGTTCAGAAACCAATATGACGAAATCAAGATATCGAAGAGAAACTTCCAAAATGTAGGTCCAAATTGATGCTATCTGAGAAGCAGAGAAAAATCATAAATGAATGAAGAGTTTCTAGGAAGAGAAGAAATGATTGACCAGATGCTACGAGAAGACGAGCATGGCGCTACACAGCAAAAATAATGGTTCCGTCTGATTAGAACAATTAGGAAAGAGAGAGAATAATTTTGAGAATGTACTTAGCTCCTAGATATGTGATCCACAGTTGGCCAAATTCAGATTTAATTTCAAAAATTAAATGCAAAATTTTACAAAGTCGATAAATATGCCGGATTCCTTCCTTCTTTCTTTCTATCTTAATCTGTTTATCCACCAGGGGTTGGCTTTTCTCTCGGATGCGCAATTCCTACGAGCGAAGTTTCAGGGAACGACAGCCAGAAGAAAGATAACTCGTGAAGATTCCAGAAAGATGTCACTTAAAAGTGCCGAAATCTACAGAGAAAAGAAGAATTGTAGGCATGGAGACGTCGTCTGGCGTCGTATTACACCATGACAACCCCCGAAACTTCCTTTTCACCACAGCCCTGATAAGCCTTGGTCTAGCAAGTGATCACTGCTCAACCCGAAAGTCTTCAGTTTACGACGTGACGCAAGTCAGTGCGACGAATCCTCTCGGCCATTAATCTTGGATTCCGTAGAGGCGCGCGGCTGTGAGCTTGCATCCGGGAGATAGTAGGTTCGAGTCCCATTATCAGCAGCCCTGAAAATGGTTTTCCGTGGTTTCCCATTTTCACACCAGGCAAATGATGGGGCTGTATCCTAATTAAGGCCACGGCCGCTTCCTTCCAACTCCTAGGACTTTCCTATCTCATCGTCGCCATAAGACCTATCTGTGTCGTTGCGACGTAAAGCAACTAGCAAAAAAAAAAAAAAAAATCTTGGATTCCTTGACTGGAAACTCTATCTTACCGTCAGATAGTTCCCTAATGGTAATAACATACGTTGAGTGGAGCTGAAAACCTGCCCTAAGGTCCAAGTAAAAATAGGCCACCTACCTGGGAATGGATCCCGGTGAAGGTGAGAGGCAGCATGCTACCACTAAGCTGCAGGGAAGGAAAAATTAAAACACGAGTAGTATTTATTTTTAACAATCTTATTCAACCTGAGCTTGCTATTAAGACAGATATTATCATATCGATGACCTCAATCAATCAATCAATCAATCAATCAATCAATCAATCAATCAATCAATCAATCAATCAATCAATCAATCAATCAATCAATCAATCAATCAATCAATCAATCAATCAATCAATCAATCAATCAATCAATCAATCAATCAATCAATCACTACTGATCTGCATTTAGGGCAATCGGCCACGTGGCAGATATCCTATCTGTTGTTTTCCTAGCTTTTTCTTAAATGATTGCAAAGAAATTGGAAATTTATTGAACATCTCCCTTGGTAAGTTATTCCAATTCCTAACTGCCCCAATTTGTCCTCTTGAATTCCAACTTCATCTTCATATTGTGATCTTTCCTACTTTTAAAAACACCATCCAAACTTATTCGTCTACTGATGTCCTCCCACGCCATCTCTCCACTGACAGCTCGGAACATACCACTTAGTCGAGCAGCTCGGGCTCCTTTCTACAAAGCCTTCCCAGCCCAAACTTTGCAACATTTTTGTAACGCTACTCTTTTGTCGGAAATCGCCAAGAACAAATCGAGCGTCTTTTCTTCGGATTTTTTACAGTTCCTGAATGAAGTAATCCTGGTAAGGGTCCCATACACTGGAACCATACTCAAGTTGAGGTCTCACCAGAGACAAATATGCTCTCTACTTTACATCCTTACTACAACCCCTAAATACTCTAAATACTCTCATTGGAATACCATGGATCAGACAACGCTCTTCCTATATATTATGATCATTAAGATTGGTGTCCGCCTCCGTAGCGTAACATTTAATGTTATTAGCTTCCGTCCTCGGGGGCCCAGGTTCCATTTGCGGTACTACAAAAATTTTGAGAATGGCAGGATGGCTGGTATGTGGTAAAATGGTACATGCGGCTCATCTCAAATGGGGGAGTGCTGTACAAGCTCGGGATGAGGACACGAGTTTGCATTAATATTGTTATGACTGGTCCGACCTCCAAGCCACATATGGATATGCAGTTCATCAGGACAGTGTTGTCGTAGTACTCATTTTTCTCTGTCAACGTGTAAAGCAAAATTAACCTTCTGTACGGTACAGTACTGTAGAAATTTCTGTTTGCATGACGTATTTACGCACTTCTACAGTACAGCGTTTCATGATTCTTTACACATAGATATAGGAAAATGAAAACAAAAGTTGTTGTGATGAACTTCATATTCATATGTGGCTGGGAGGCGTGACCAGTCTTGTTGTAGCCATAAAGCCGCACACAAAATGCTGTCGAATTGCGTACATGAATTTGTACTTACAATTAATTATTTACAAGTTACACATTAAACACGCGCATAATCTAATCAACTGCCGTCACAAACAAAACGCACACATCATCAAACCACAATTTTTCACAACTGCCTATCACTAAGCACATAGAGATTGCAACCTTAAACAGTTGACTGCTGATTGCTTATATTAGCATGTCGGCCTAAACACAACACAACTCCTGTTAAACAATAACTCCACTCCAGCATCAAGACGGCTTCCTTATACTGTATATGTAGCCTAGCCAGACTTCTAGAAGGATATGTCACAGCATACCTTCTAGTAAACTTTAGGGTGCATAATACGTAGTTACAAATGGATGGAAGGTTCTCCATAGTTCTCTCCATACCTAGTGTTATTCTGGATATTACAATGTGTTGCACAATACTGTAGTGGATTTCACACCATATATACAGGTTATGATACAAAATATGCTGTTAATTACATGTTATTACATTAACTAAACTCGTGTATATATACAGAGCACATGTTTCATGACATAACCTCACAAACAATGCGATCGTAAATAATAATGATACTATTACTAATAAGTGGATGTAAACACTTCATAGCCATACCTCGCAAGTAATAATAATAATAATAATAATAATAATAATAATAATAATAATAATAATAATAATAATAATAATAATAATAATAATAATATTTCAGATTCGATAGTTGCATTATTTAGCCATGGGTTAATGAATATTGTTTTCAAGTTATGTTAGTCCATCACACTTGCCTCAGTCTTGAGGAATATAATAGGTGGGGGGAGCATTTTCAGATACGTCATATTAGACGAATGTTGGCTTCAGATCATAAAATAAAAGACTTTAATATTACTTATCTAGACTCACAGAGCGCGCTGATGCTATGCGGAATATTGAACACTTTCGCGCATCGCCATGTTGCGGGCGCTTCAGCTTCGAATGGATGACTAGCACGTTGTAATGTTTACAGACCCTTGCATGTTTTCGATTTCATTTGAATCATGCCTGTTAGTGGATCTATTTTAGTATTATGTGTGACGGAGTGTTAATATATTGTCAAATATTTTCAAGGAATGTGGGAACTGATATATTACAGTAGTTTCGGCAATATTAGGCCTAAAGTTAGGCCTTACCTGTAGAATGGAAAGATATTCACGAGGGTGAATTCGTGCGCAGCCTTCATTTGTACAGGTTGCTATCGGAAGGGATCTGGTATTTCTTTTCACATGTGAGTAGAAATAGAACTGTTATAAAATAACTTTAATTTACCATAATCGAGAACTAAACAGGTTATAGGGTGATTGATTCAGAGAACGCATGGACATGACATTTAGAATATTTAGGCTTCTTCTTTTTTGTTTGCCTTCTTCCAATTCATCGGAGATAATTGTTTAGAACTAAACATCTGTTCTGAAAAATGCTACATATTTTTCACATAAACTGTGTTGCGGTATTACAAATTTGATAAACCTGGGCCTAGAATCCGCAAGATATGATTGATACAACTTGATAAAACCTTTTAATATTAGGGTAAGGTATTGCTTCAAATTATCAGTTATCTGAAAAATGATTTATTAGTATCGTGTGTCTTCATTTCTCCAATTTTTCCCATTTGCTTTATAATAAAAGAATACAATTGTTAATACGCTATTCCAGTAAGATCTGACAATATAAAGTCTAAATAATGCTCATTACAGTCTTGTCAATCCTAGTCTGCAGTAGAAAACGCTAATCAAAATAACTGTTCACTATGATATTAATCTTTTTGTTTGCAAGTGCTTTACTTTCAGTTTCACCTATTTCCATTCTGGTGTAAATCATGGTGCTCATATTAGAGAAAAATTAGAACGCACTTTCAATTTTTATGTGCTCAGATAATGTTAATTCAGAATGAGTTTGTAAAAGCAGTATTATTCAAGCAGATAATATTATAAGGAGGGTTTTACATCTTAAATGATACCATTCTTACTTGAGCCTAACCGGGCAAGTTGGCCGTTCGGTTAGGACCGCGCAGCTGTGAGCTTGCATCCGGGATATAGTGGGTTCGAACCCCACTGTCGGCAGCCCTGAAGATGGTTTCCCGTGGTTTCCCATTTTCACACCAGGCAAATGCTGGGGCTGACTTTAATTAAGGCCAGGGGCTCTTCCTTCTCATTCCTAAGGCTTTCCTATCCCATCGTCGCGATAAGACCTATCTGTATCGGTACGACGTAAAGCAAATTGGTAAAAATAAAACTTAACCCTAAACCACGTAGAGAAACTCAAACTAACCCTAGACATTCATTTCATTTTAAGAAATACACAACAGAAGACTAGCACTAGTGTAACAAATATCAGGAAGCATTTACCTAAATCCAAATCACACAATAATGATACAGTAACTTAACTTCTGCTCATCCAGTTACGTTATTTCATATCCAAACCAAACCAAATCCCATGGCACAAAAGGCCCGAAAGTCTATGGCCTACCAAGGGATCGCTGCTCAGCCTGAAGGCCTACAGATTACGAGATGTCATGTGGTCAGCACGGCGAATCCTTTCGGCCGTTATCTCACCGTCAGATATCTCCGTAATTGTAATCACGTAGGCTGAGCGAACCTTGAACCAGCACTCAGATCCAGGTACAAATCTCTGACCTGGCCGTGGATTGAACCCGGGGCCTCCGGGTAAGAAGTAGACACGCTACCCCTACACCGCAGAGCCGGCATTTTATATTCAGAAAATGATAAAACATGTATCTGATTGTTTTAGAATGATTTCTGCAGTCATGTACTTTTTAAACAATGTATTCAGAGAATTGAGTAAAATTTGCTGTAGGCCTAATGACTTACCAGAGAGGAATCGTAAGCTATGTTACCTTTCATAGAAAGATTTTATTTCACAGGTTTCCTTTTTTGTTGATATTGAAGATTATTATTATCGGTACAGGAGTTTATAAATATTTGTGTTCTGCAGTCTGCTGAGAGACAGGCAATTTTTATCTCACGATATGTAACCATACTTAAGTTGTAGACTGCTCTTGGAACATGTCTTCGTATTTTCAATAAAGCTAAATTGTAGAGTCTACGTTTCTCAAGAGACAGATTGTTACGTGATCCTCGTCCTTTGAGTCTGGCCTTCTTGCGATATGTACAATGTTCGAACAAATTAGTTACAAACATGACCCTTATACAGTATTAAAGTGAGCGACGTGATAATTTTCGAGGTACTGCTAGTGTATTTTCATAGTAGTGTATTTTTCAGTCATCTTATTGTCTTTTTCTAATTTTTTTAGGTGCGCCACCTATGGGCTATCCAAAGGATTTGTGTAGATTGTTCCGTTTTTATAGAGAAATATATTTTAATATTACCACAGTCTTCATACTATGTATATTTATTGCATGTGTACACGGTAGTCGGTGTAGGCTGTCATTAATTTTTATAGAGAAATATATTTTAATATTACCACAGTCTTCATACTATGTATATTTATTGCATGTGTACACGGTAGTCGGTGTAGGCTGTCATTAATTTTGTAGGGTAGATGTTTTCATGAGTGCGAAATTTAAGTTAAAGCTCGTATTACATACGATCTCCGCGTCAAGCTGAGGAGCGCCCGCAACATGGCGGTACGCGCATGGACATGTCTTCCCCAGTCCCACGCTACTGCGCAGCCAGCGGTGTGGGGCCTTGCATAAAATACGGTTTCAATTATGACGTAGTTGTTGTGCTATTTATATAATGTTTAAGAATACCAACAGGGTTATTATAACAGCGATAACGATTTTGTATAGTAGTCTCTCTTACATTTTGTTCATTTTTCTTGAATCAGCAGGAAAAATTGGAATTGTAAATCTGCACCCAAATAAGGTACCAGCAGAAGTAACTGTATTTAGGTTATACTGGGTTTTCGGAAACAACGTGAGCCTGGCATATGAGCGTTTGAGTCCTGATTATACTGATAAATAACTAGAAAATGTGGATATCATGCAGTGTTGTAATTTTATCAGCTACTGAAGTTAGCCATTCAGATCGATTCGCAGACGAATTCAAATGGGCTGTACGAGGCGGTGTTGGTAAATCTGCACATACTGTAGGTTATGACAGGCTTCAGAGCACCAATAGAAGAAATATTGTTCTCCTTGGGAGGGACTTGAAGAATGACCTCCCTGCTGATAGGTTCGGCCCATAGGAAGCTTGCTACAGTGTCATTGGCAGGAACCCACGGTGTGTTAGTGTTTGATGCTCATTTATCGGCATGGCTCTAATGCCACGTGCAGATTTATCAGTATCACCAACGTTGTAACGCTCATACTCAGTTCACGTTCTTTCCGTTCACCTGTATTTGTCTAAGAAATGCGGTAACGTGGGTTCGTAGATCGCTTTGTTTTCTTATTCTTTTCTCTCGCAAGTCCCTTTGAGACATTTACAAGCCCCAAGACCAACCAGATTATTCTGGAGGTTTCGACAGTGGTTGAAATAGGCTAAACATACCTTGTATTTACAGTTACTGAACAGACTAAACAGAACTTGACAATGGCATGATAAATGCCTGCAGTTTTTTCACCGTAAATTATCATCACCATCCGACTCGTTGGCTGAACGGTCAGCGTACTGGCCTTCGTTTCAGAGGGTCCCGGGTTCGAATCCCGGCCGGGTCGGGGATTTTAACCTTAATAGGTTAATTCCAATGGTCCGGGGGGCTGGGTGTATGCGTTGTCCTCATCATTATTTCATCCTCACCACGACGCGCAGGTCGCCTGCGGGAGTCAAATAGAAAGTCCTGCACCTGGCGAGCCGAACCCTTCCTGGGATACCCCGGCACTAAAAGTCATACGACATTTCATTTCATCATCACCATACTCATAAAAGTCAGGCTGATCATCATCCCCTACTATTTCTAAAATAACCTTCCTGAACGTTTTCTGTGCACTTCTGCGCACTCAACTAAGAAGACAGCTATGAATACCAAACACGAGGCCATGATTATAGTCAAAATATGGTAAGCAATCGTCCGACCTCTGAACATAACATGTGATGAACAAAACAAAACTACAGCTTCAGATTGGACTCGGAGGTTTAGACGAGCTCATTCCTGAAAATCTGAAACCTACTCACGACACAGGCAGACCATTTCCAACCCCTATTTCCTTTTCTTTCCTTGCAAGTTGCTTTACGTCGCACCGACACAGGTGGGTCTTATGGCGACGATGGGATAGGAAAGTGCTAGGAGTGGGAAGGAAGCGGCTGTGGCGTTAATTAAGGTACAGATCCAACATTTGCCTGGTGTGAAAATGGGAAACCATGGAAAAGCATATTCAGGGCTGCCAGCAGTGGAGTTCGAACCCACTACCTCTCGAATACCGGATACTCACCGCACTTAAGCGTTTGCATCTATAAGCTCGGTACTCCTATTTCCACAATATACTAATCGTAAGACCTAACCACAACACCACCCGCCCATCCCATCAGTAAAGAAATCACATAAAAATATCAAGCACGATCCCACATAAAATTTCTCATTTCTTAACCTAATAAACCACTGGAACCATCGACAGCCGAGTCGCGCGCGCCACTAAAATAGAAACGAACATAAGAGCTGCTCTTTAAAAAAACACAGCATCTTCATTAAATTTAAACCTTGTTTGAAATTAGAGCAAAACATACGGCATACGCCGTCGCAATTCAAGAAGCAACATCCGGCATGGTTGTTCTTTGGATGGGTCACCACTCAGGTTCAAGCATATGCCCTATTTCAAAGAATATCTGTGTCAGCCCTATCACGAATGTAAACAAGTCGCGTTTTCTTGTAATATTTCATAAACTAACCTATTATTAGAAATAACAAACTTAAAACTATTACAGCCCATCCAAATGTATTTTTAACCTATTCATAAAAGAATCATGAGTAACCACCGACAGAGGAACGCTGCAGACATACCATTATCGGTACCTTTTAAACCACCTATCTCTCCGGAGATAGGTGGCACATGTGGATGACCAGGGAGTCAACTAGTGTTTGAGATAGCGGGAGACGTATTGACATCCGAGTTAACTCGGGCATGAGTTGGGAAAATTTAATCCACTTCCTCAGGTTTCTTGCTTCAAATCACAAACCGAATAGTTGTACCAGTAGTTTCTGTTTCAGATTTTGCCGCGTCAATGGAGATAAGCAATGTTCATCGGATTTTGCGGTTTCCCTTTGACCCCACAACCCTTGGTGGTGATATTTGAGGATCCAACCAGCCTCTGGAATCATGACCTAACAGAACGAACGTAATGTCGATTCTACGGTTATTTGCATTGTATCTGTTCTTGGACTTCCTTTCATTCGGAGAGGATTGGCAATCAGCTCACGAATGGTGTTATGTCGTTTAATCGTCAACAGCTATTTGAGATTCTGAAGATACCTAGAAAGAAGAATTATCTTCTACCTATACAAACATCGGTCTGCACTGATACTAACTCAGGCCTTTGAAAAAGTCGCAGCTATACGGAATGAGTCAAGGCTGAAGTTTGTCTCCACACCTTTTCAATGTTTATATAGAACAAGAGATAAAGGAGATCAAAGAGGAATTTCGAAAGGGTAGCACAATCCAAGGATAGAAAATCAAAACTCTGAGACTCGGTGATGATATTGTTATTTTATCTGAGACTGCAGAAGATATAGAGAATCTAATGAATCGTATGGACAGAGGTTTGGATAAGAAATACAAGATGAAAATAAATAAGTCCAAAACAAAAGTAATGGGGTGCAGTCAAACGAAGTTAGGTGATACAGGTAATATTAGAATTATTAGATCAGGAAATGAAAAAGAAAGTAGATTAATATCGATACTTGGGTAGTAAAATAACTAACGATGGTAGAAGTAAGGAGGCATAACATGCAGACTAGCAAAAGCAAGGAATGCCTTTTTATGAAATGAAATTTGCTCACTTCAAACACTGATATAGGAATAAGAAAGGTGTTTTTAAAGACTTTTGTCTGGAGAGTGGCATTGTATTGAAGGGAAACAAGGACGATAACTAGCTCGGAAAGAAGGAAAATAGGAACTTTTGAAATGTGGTGTTACAGAAGAACTCTGAAGGTGATATGGGTAAATCGAGCCACGAATGAAGAGATACTGAATCGAATTGGTGAGAGGAGACCGATTTGAATAAATTTGCAGAGACGAAGAGACAGAATGATAGGACACATCTTAAGACACCCGGGACTTGTTAATTTGTTTTTGTTGGGAAGTGTAGTGAATGTTAGGGGTGGACCAAGGTATGAATATGACAAGGAGATTAGAGCAGATGTAGGATGTAGTAGTTACGTAGAAAAAACGGTTAGCACAGGACAGGGTGGTGTGGAAGGCTGCATCAAACCAGTCTATGGACTGAGATATCAAACAACACAATACAAGACAATTTCATGTGAATTATCCACAGCCTACTAAATGTAATATTATTCTTTGACCACTCTCCATTCACACGTATTCACATCAAAAGAACACGTGGTTTTGTCTCGACACAGCCTACCTATAAATGTATCAAACTCCCTTATCACCTTATTTGTTAATAGGGCTAGATATCCCTCCTCTCTGCATGGAGTGTGGGAGGTGTCACACTTTCCCATCATCAGCTAATTCTCGCGGTAATTGATAAGTCTCTGTACAAGTTTACTTCTCGCGGTGGGGAGGCGCCTCGCCCGTGCTCGCTGTGTACGCAAGCGCCCGGCACCGGGCTCGCCCTGAGACCTCGGCTCACGGCGGTGGAGGCGCAGTGTATTCGCCCGCTTGAGTCAGTGCGCGCTTCCACGTGGTGCTAAGCCGGCAAACCGCCATGCGATCGTCGTCTGCCAGCTCGTAAAGAAAAGGGAAATCATGGCTTGTCCGTTCAGAAAATCCTTCGATCATGGTGTTACAGTGAATGGGGCTGCCGCGGGTTCGAATATTTCGTCTGCTGCTCGACACGGGTCGCTGCAGACCTCGTCAACGATTGACGAGGACGATGGGGAGAAAGTCACGCTGAACCTGAAACATCTCAATGAGGCCATCACCCTCCTGACAGATCCTCCGGTAAGTGAAAAGCGACCTTGAGCAGATCCATTATTTCTCTGTCTTGTGCGCATATCGTGTGGGTTGGAGCACATGTAATGTTAAATATCCTGAACAGAACCTGATTAAATAAAATATAATATGGGATGTCGCAAAGTTAAACACAATTTCAGAATTTCTGACTAATTAACTATGACGATTATGACAATCTATTTCGTAGTTGATGTTCCTTGTTTCTCAGAGTGGCCAAATGTTATAAACGTTTATATTCTGCGTTCATTTTTCTTCGAATACATGTTGTGTGTGTGTGTGTGTGTGTGATCAATTCACACTCATATTCATACAATGTATTTCTACACTATCCCAGACATTATCCTTCGGCTGTGTAGAAATAAGTTGGGAAGAAACATCCTAGAAATTATTTCTGCAAGAAACGAGATTCGAACCATGAATTTCACAGTGCTGGACGTAAAACGAATCCTTTTTGTCCAAATACCTAATGCATAATTACGTAAATGTTCGTGGAGAAAACTGCTTAACTGAAGACAAGGCATATTGATATCATCTTCTTCATATACCATATTTAGCACAGGCTCTCCTTAGTTATGCATATATATTTTTTATAATAATAATAATAATAATAATAATAATAATAATATCGGTAATAATAAAAAGCATAATGATATTGAAATCACTGTCATTAATTTTCTTCCATTTTTATACAACTGATATATCCAACAAATATTAAAACACCTCCTAGATTATCGGTGTATATTCTATGTGATTTTTACCAACGTACCTTGTATGTGTGTTGATAAGATGTTGTATTATTATAATGAAATGTCGTATGGCTTTTAGTGCCGGGATATCCCAGGACGGGTTCGGCTCGCCAAGAGCAGGTCTTTCTATTTGACTCCCGTAGGCGACCTGCGCGTCGTGATGAGGATGAAATGAGGATGAAGACAACACATACACCCAGCTCCCGTGCCAGTGGAATTAACCAATTAAGGTAAAATCCCCGACCCGGCCTGGAATCGAACCCGGGACCCTCTGAACCGAAGGCCAGTACGCTGACCGTTCAGCCAACGAGTCGGACATTATTTTAATAGAAAGTGGAAACGTAAATATCCAGAATGAAGGAATAATTCTTGAATATATACATCGTAATTTTTTGTTATTACCATTATTATTATTACTTTGCTGTAGCTATCTTTCCCTAAGCCTGACCCACTTGCATTTAGGCCACATATCCAGCATCTTTATGCTAGAACAGAATTCTCATGGGCGAACGCCAGTACTTTCTGCTCTTGAATAATGCACATTCGATTCCAAGTGAGGCAGACTGGTTTTGGATAATGTCATGGTACCTCGATTTTCATGTCACATGTACCTTACCTGGATGTCTGTAGCCAGCCTTCTATAATTAACCACTGAAGAAAGGCGTTCGCGTTGTCAATTAAGTTATCAAATGCTTAAGAAGTAGGTACCAGTTAGACGGCGTCACTCGAAATGATCTGTAAACTGTATAATAATAATAATAATAATAATAATAATAATAATAATAATAATAATAATAATAATAAGAGACAATAAAGGACTCCTCGAAGAATTGGAGGAAAGGGAGCGCAGAATTATTAGGGGAATCATGGGATCCAACTAAAAGGAATGGCATCCACCAAAAGATATCCAACAAGGAAGTCTATAACAAAATAGAGCAAATTACTGACACGACGTCGGTGGATGCAGAGCGGGCCTCGATCCGCAAGTGGCCACGGCTCTTCTGTGGTCCGACAGTTCTGCACTCCACCGGCCACCTGAGCAGAGGAAGGTTGGCCACGGCTCTACCGTGAGTGGCCCTACAACTCTATATCCGGGAGATAGAGAGGGGCTGGTTTCCACCGTCGGCTGTCCTGGGAGTGGTTTTCCGTGCTTTTCCATTCTCCTGCACTAAGCAGAATACCGAGACAGTTCCAGCCATGGCCGCCATCCCTCTCAACTTCTCCGAGCATCTTCACCGTAACAAACCTCCTGGCCTGAGAGACGGCGTCACCGTCTAAGTGGCCCGCATCCCCCCTTTAGGGGAGGAATGAAAACAATTTAGTAGTAGTAACAGCAAACACGGCCGGTCCCGTGGTGTATGGGTGCGTGCCTGCCTCTTACCCGAACGCTCCAGGATCGATTTCTGGCCAGATCAGGGATTTTTACCTGCATCTGAGGGCTGGTTCGAGGTCCACTCATCCTATGTGATTAGAATTCAGGAGCTATCTCACGGTGAGATAGCAGCTCGGATCTAGAAAGACAAGAATAACGACAGAAAGGATGCATCGTGCTGACCACACGACACCTGGTAATCTGCAGGTCTACGG
Source organism: Anabrus simplex (assembly GCF_040414725.1). NCBI lineage: Eukaryota > Metazoa > Arthropoda > Insecta > Orthoptera > Tettigoniidae > Anabrus > Anabrus simplex. Next base: position 64,218,501 of record NC_090267.1, on the reverse strand, counting down.
GCTGAACAGCGGTCGTTTGGTAGGCCAAAGCCCTTCAGAGCTGTAGTGCAATTTGATTAGGTTAGAAGCAGACAGGACGTCGGCGGATGGAAAGTGGGCCTCGCTCCACAAGTAGCCACGGCTGTTCCGTGGTCCGACAGCTCTGCACTCCGACCGGCCAACCGAGCAGAGGACGGGTGGCCACGGCTTTACTGTCGTTCTACGCCTCTGTATTCGGCAGAAGAAGAGGGGCAGGTCCTCACCGTCAGCTGTACAAAAATTGTTTTCCGTGGTTTTCTATTCCCCTGCGCTAAGACGAATGCCGGGACAGTTCCTAGTTAGGCGACGACCGCCAACCCCCTCACCTTCTCCACACTTCACCTTCTCCGACACAAATCTCCTGTCCTGTTAGACGGCGTTTTCTTATAGGACACCCGCCCATCCCTTCAGGGAAGAAATAAAACATTTTGTTGTATTAGTAAAGATGTCCGTCTCTGTGATGTAGTTGTTAGTGTGATTAGCTGCCACCGCTGAAGGCCCGGATTCGATTCCCGGCTCTGCCATGAAATTTGAAAAGTGGTACGAGAGCTGCAACGGGATCCACTCGGAAGGTCAAATAAGTGGAGGTGGGTTCGATTCCCAACTCAGCCATCCTGAAAGTGGTTTTCCGTTGTTTCCAACTCTCCTCCAGGCAAATGCCGGGGTGATACTTAACTTAAGGCCACGGCCGATTCCTTCCCTCTTCCTTATCCATCCCTTCCAATCTTCCCATCCCCCCACAAGGCTCTTGTTTAGCATGGCAGGTGAGGCTGCCTGGGCGATGTACTGGACATTCTCCTCCAGTTTCATCCCCCGACACAATGTCTCACGCTCCAGGACACTGCTCTTGAAGCGGTAGAGGTGCGATCCCTCGCTGAATCCAAGGGAAAGTCCAACCCTGGAGGGTTAACATATTAAGAAGAAGAAGAAATATTAGTAAAGATATGATACGCAAAAGACTTGCATTGTGTTGTGGACACCTCAAACAGATTTTTCACTTGTTTGATTCAAAACTTAAAACCACGATGCCTTGGTTTAGAAACAGAAAAGAAGAACTCTAACGGCTACAGATCAAACCGGAAGACTGACAGAGATATTTTCCGAAAGGAGATATTGACGAACGGATTAAACCACGACGAACAATCAAAAAGAAGGCACGGTGTCCGTTAGACAGAGGAATGCAAGTAGGCCCAATCACAAACAATGAGGGAATTCTGGGCTCAAAAGATAGCGAAGTTCACAGCCAAATGGAAAAGACGTACGTGGTCCTCGATGGCGAATAAATAATAATAATAATAATAATAAAAATAATAATAATAATAATAATAATAATAATAGGCCTAATAATAATATAAAAAGAGGAAGCGGAAGGAGAGTAAGCAGCAGAAGAAGAAAACTTTCACTATGCTAGCCCATGCGAATTAACTAAGCAGAACTTCAGTGCTCTACTTGCAATTATGTCGGCAGCACTGAAAATTCTAGGGATGTACGTCAATTAAGGCCTCAGCCACTTCCTTCCCGCTCTTAGCCTCTTTTCCTACTCCATTGTCACCATAAGACGTACCTGTATCGATGCGACGTGAAGCAAATACGTTGTAAAAATGTATTTGAAAGTATTCTGTGATCTTGATTAGTTGTACGCCTATTATCATTCAATGTTTTGTTTATTTATGTCCTTCCTCGGGAAATTTGCTCATCATCAATGTATAGTGATTAAAATATTATAACTAAAACATGAAAAAAATGTCACGATAAGGTGAACTACATATAGGGTGGTCGAAAACAACGTGAACCGGGTATATGAGTGTTTGGGGGTTGGTCATACTGTTCAATAATTTGAAAAAAAAAAGTCGATATCGCGAGTCGTTGTCATTTTATCTGCTGCTGAAGTTAGCCAATCAGTTGGCTTCGCGTGCGACTTTACGAGGCGGCGTTGCTAAATCTGCACGTGGCTTATGACCGGCTTGAGAGCACCGATAGAAAAAATAAACTTCTCCGGAAGAGGGATTTGAACAGGGACCTGCCTGCTGATAGGCTCGGCCCATAGCAAGCACGCTACGGTGGTATTGGCTAAAACCAGGGTGTGCTAGGGTTTGATGCTTACTTCTCGGCATCGCTCTCAAGCCCGACCAAGCAACGTGAAGACTTACCAACACCGCCTCGTACAGCCATTTTGAATTCACCCGCGAAGCGATGTGATTGGCTAACTTCAGCAGCTGATAAAATTACAACGGCGCGAGATAATGACGTAAGATCAGTACTGATCAGTATGACCAACGCTGTAAAGTTCATGTACTCGGTTTACGTTGTTTCCGACCACCCTGTATAGAATGACAGAAAAGGCTTAGGATAGAGAGAAAAAATAAAGTACACTTGGATGAAACTCTTGTTCCTTTAAATATTTACAGCATTTTTAGTCAAGTATATTGCTATTGCACTGTACACGCCTAGACACTGGACGCCAGAGACAGCTGATTAGGTTTTGGAAGGGGAATCCTCGAAGCACTCGAAGATCTCCTTTATTTCTTGCAGTACACGGGCATTGTGTTGATTGGAAGACTGCAGTACTGTTGAGGTGAGCGTACTATATAAAGTATGGTTGAACCTCATCGGGAAGAAGGTGGTTACTTGGCCTCTCGCCCATCTGACGCATTAAACAATTAAAATATCAGTCTAATCCTCGTCGTATCGGTATCCCTTTACTTCTCTTACCCTCCAGTGTCCTAGGTAATAGGCCTATATCCTACTCATTTCTCCTCAAATGACGCTCCTATCGAAACCGCTTTACGCATACAGCTTCATCAGCTACGTTGTCCGACTCCATGGCTAAATGGTAAGTGTGCTTGCCTTTGGTCACAGGGGTCCCTGGTTCGATTCCCGGCAGGATCGGAAATTTCAACCATCATTGGTTAATTTCTCTGGCACGGGGGCTTCGTCTTCATCATCATTTCGTCCTCATCACGACGCGCAGGTTGCCTAAGGGAGTCAAATCTAAAGACCTGAACCTGGCGAGCCGAACATGTACTCGGACACTCCCGGCAATAAAAGCCATACGTCATTTCATTTCAGGTACATTTAATAATAACTTAATCTTTTCAGTCTCATTTCGACAACCCTCCTGACAGGTTCCCACATGTTTGTACCGACAATTTAATGTCGAATAACTGGTACGTATATCCTTTAAATGAGATATTCTGAGCCTACCCAGCATTTCATCCCGTACAATAAACAACGTCTGAAAAGACACCGACGCGACGTAAAGATAGTTTCATCCGAGAACTAATTTCTTTGTGCAGATTAATAATAATAATGTTATTGGCTTTACGTCCCACTAACTACTTTTACGGTTTTCGGAGACGCCGAGGTGCCGAAATTCAATCCCGCAGGAGTTCTTTTACGTGCCAGTAAATCTACCGACACGAGGTTATCGTATTTGAGCACCTTCAAATACCACCGGACTGAGCCAGGATCGAACCTGCCAAGTTGGGGTCAGAAGGCCAGCGCCTCAACCGTCTGAGCCACTCAGCCCGGCCTTTGTGCAGATTACGAACCACTCATCGCGACTGCAAAAGTTTTGCAACTTGAATCACTTTCACTCCTGGGAAATTGCACATTATAAATCCTTGAAATGATCTAACTGTACCAATTTTTTATTCCCGTCTTGCCATTCAAATCTCTTACATTCACGTTGTTTGACATAGTTATTGTAGGATTGGAAATGCTAATTTTCAAATCAAACCCCCTTCCAAAACTTTTGAAGCTCCAAGATATCCTACCGTAGCATTTTAGCATAGTCTGCCATCAAACCAAAGTCGTCGGTACAGGCAAAACGTTTTACCTCATTTCCACCCAACTGAATCCCTACCAGCTATTTTATTATATTTCATTACGTTCTTTAAGCTGTTCCGAAGTTCTTTTGGCCTACCAGGCGAACGATGCTCAGCCAAGAGGTCTGTAAATTGCGAGGTGACACGTGGTCAGTGCCATATTCACTTTCTAGACAGGGACCGCCACCTCACAGTCAGATAACTCACTATAGGCTGAGGTATCACATCTGGGTGAAAATCCCTTACCTGGCTGGGATTTAAACCCAATGCCTCCAGGTCACCCCTAGACCGCAAGGATTGTGCTATCCATTTTAAAACCTTTGGTATGTGATCCATGAATATTGTATATCAACAAATAAAGGTAGAAACTTACAACCTTACCTAAACCCCTGTAATTGCGTTGAACCAAGAACACATTCCATTATCAACTCTTACTGCACCCCGATTATCAACATACATTCTTTTCATAGCCTGTAATAACCTACAATTAATCCCGTAATACTTCAGTACAAGTGTTATAATAATAATAATAATAATAATAATAATAATAATAATAATAATAATAATAATAATAATAATAATAATAATAATAATAATAATAATAATAATAATAATAATAATAACGACCACATAAACGTGGTGTGAACAGGTGTGTAGAATGATACGGGAGCATTCGAATGAAAGTGATATAGGATATATTACGAATGAGGTGGTAGTGAACGAATAGAGTAATATAATTTTGTGTGGCTATTCCTAGGCTCCACAGTTTAGGGTTAACGCGCCTGCCTCTTACCGGGAAGCCCCAGGTTCGATTCCTAGCTAGGACGAGGATTTTTTACCTGGATCTAAGTGTTGGTTCGAAGTCCACTCAGTCTACATGATTACAATTGTGCAGCTAACTGACGTTCAGATGGCGTCTCCTGTCTGGAAAGCCAAGATTAACAGCCAAGATGATTCGTCGTGCTGACCACATAAAACTTCGTAATCAGCAGGCCTTCGGGCTGAGCCGCAGTTGCTTGGAAGTCCACTGCTCTACGGAGGTGTTGCTCCATATGGTTTGGTTTGCTTTGGTTTTGTTTTGTTTGGTGGCTATTTCTAGTGTGGTACAGGTCATATAAGGGGTCTTATAAGACTTTCCAACCAAGGTTGGAGGTTTCTAACGTATGTGGAAATTGCGTGTTTTTATACTTGAGGACGGTGTTGTGTATGGTGTGCGTGTTGCAGAAATGTTGGGGACGGTACAAAAGGCCAGTCCCCGAGCCACGGGAAGTAACCATTTAAGGTTAAATCGTCGTCACGACCAGGAATCGATCTCGGGGCCCTCTGAACCGAAGGTGACTGCGTTGACAATTTTACCAAGGAGGTGGACAGCGAGCGAAAGAGGTTTTGGTTCAAAGTAGTTAAAGGGGATAGAGACGTATATCACAGTAAGGCGTTTACTTGTGTTTAGAGAAAAGCAACTTTCATTGCCTTGGTACTCATTAAGGTATTGGACATACAACGCAGTTCGTGAGACCCTTATTGTTATTGTTATTGTTATTCAGCTAGATGAAAATGTCCTAACACTACGTTCATCTAGAATAAGATATTTGAGGTGAGAATCTTGTAGACATCAACTACGCACAAAACGAAATTCTAGATATCTCCTTGAAAATACACTTTCAAGCTCAGACATAGATAATTTTTCATTGTTAATATTCTTGGTAGTAACAGTAGTAGTTTTAGTTATCGTACGTGCCTAATACTGTAACAATGAAATGAGTCAAGGTGAAAAAATTTACATCCCTGACATTTTGTGAAGTAGGTAGATTCGAATCTAATGTATTAAGACGAGTTTTAAGGTCAGGTGGTTTTCCTGACAATAAACCTATGTCGTCGGAGATATGTATTTATTATTGCGAGCTTTTGTGGCGTTTGGCAATGCCATGTGTTATATGCAGGGTTGCAAACTGCACGGTATGAAAACCCTCCAATCAAGTCCTAAAAACTAACTCGTTACAAACAACCTCCACGTTATTTTCGAATGTTCAAACTATATCGTACTGGCGACAGAGTATGATTACTAATCAAGAAAAAATCTCTCGATTTCCTTCTTACCTCTGAAGCTGTTACTATTCCCTTCGACAAACAATGGAAACCTCCAGATTTAGAGGAAAACTCTGATGTTGGCAACACTGGCTGTATGTTGGGTATTAAGACGAAATCAATCACATAGCCAGAGGAACTGAACAAATGCTACTAAAACCTCTGGTTAAGGACCGAAATCGAACCGGGGACACTCTGAAACGAAGGACACGACAATGACTTTTCATACAGTTTCAGATATCGCTCAGAGTTATAGGTATAAATTTCAATTGTGACAGCCGTAAATAAATCTTATTATGTTACTACTGTTAGAAATATTTTGTCACCGAGCTCGATAGCTGCAGTCGCTTAATTGCGGCCAGTATCCAGTATTCGGGAGATAGTAGGTTCGAACCCCAATATCAGCAGCCCTGAAAATGGTTTTGCGTGGTTTCCCATTTTCACACCAGGCAAATGCTGGGGCTGTACCTTAATTAAGGCCACGGCCGATTCCTTCCCACTCCTAGCCCTATCCTGTCCCATCGTCGCCATAAGACCTATCTGAGTCGGTGCGACGTAAAGCAACTAGCAAAAAAAAAAAAAAAAAAGTCATACTTAACTTGATTAATTAATTAATTTCTTCTCCTGTCCAGATCACGGTTGTATTAAATTCAAGAATGCATTCCTCAATACATTTTTCAATTCCTTTAAAAGGCAATAAATGAGCATTGCACTAATGATTACCTAGGTATTTCAGAGAATGATTTCTTCCCACAATTATACAATTGCTATTCTATTCAAGTCAGGTGTACGTTTGTTCTGTAAGGACCATGGAGGTAATACAGTATATGCCTCAGTAAAGATGTGAAGATCAATGACAATGCCTAAACGTACGGTGTGACTTATTTCCACATTCGATCTTATTAAGGAACTATTTGACGCCAGTTCTCCACAAACACTTCTCAATATGCAGGGTGTACCGTAGTCCGGAAACGTTCGAGCCAAGTATTATTAATAATCCAAATTGTTTAACGTCCGTCCGTTCGTCTTAACAGTTCAAACGACACCGGGAATATTCGAACGGGTACGACGGAACTTTGTGCAACGATGACATACCTGCGCTGACAGAAGGAGACGCCATTTCGAATTTTGTTGTAAATAGAGCAGCTTGTGAAACTTGTGCAGGTAAACGGACTTAAATGAGTAGAATTTTGCTTAACTTTTGACTCGAATGTTTCCGGAATATGGTTCCTGACCTCAAACTGATCCATTTGCCATCCTCCACAATCCCCGAATCTTTGTAACATCATCACGAATACACCCTGTAGATCACCTATAAAACTGAAACATCAAACGAAGCATACCTTTCTCCGCACAGGCCATGAGGGCCTTTGGAAGAGTGCAAGAATTCAGCATATCTGATCACATGTGGGTAGGATGGATTCCGGATCAGTACAGTCTTATTTGAAGCAGCTCAAATATACCTGCCCCGTGTGGTTATATTTACCGGCTCGAAAAAGATAATTAATGGGGAGAAATGTTTCAGCACTTCCGCGCTTACTGAAACCGAAGACCTCGTTTGTAGGACGCAGAACAAACAACATTATCAGAAACAATGCGGGAGAGAGGGGATAGTTCTGTCCATAGCCACTGTTGCCCGTTGGAATTTAACTGGTACTATTTTTTTTTTTAGTACAATAAGTAAATCTTAGTACCAGATAGAAAAATCTTGTTCCTTAAATATTTGAATTCCTGAAAGGGAATCGAACACACGTTCTCTCTAGAGAACTAAGCATGCCTTTACTGCCTTCACTTGGCAGTCCCTACAAAACTGGATCAATTGGGACTGTGCATAATTGCGTGTTCCTAATAATCCAAGTAAATTGGTTTCTCGGTACGGATGGTGTGTCTTTAAGCTAGCATTCGGAAGATGACAAGTACACATCCCACAGCCGGCAGACCTGACGATGGTTCCCCATTTACACACCAGATAAACACCAAAGCTGCACCTCAGTTTACGCCAAACTCGCTTCATTCTCATTCCTAGCTCTTTATCATACCAACGTCGCTGATATCTCATAGTTTAATGCTAAAATCTTGGTATAGTACGACAATTCAATGAAAGGAACACATATTCAGTATTTGAAAAAAACTTACCTTAAAATAATTATAAACACAACGATTCCACCTAATGTGTCTTTAATTCCTTTACGTTTACAGCATCAATGCGGAAATTGGGGATGATTTCTTTCAAAACTTACCCATCCTGCTGCAGTTATCCAGGAACCTGATGATCTGTGATCACCTCCCGGCACTGCCAAGAAATAAAGGCTAGTTTGGGAAGATATCAAACACGATCTATTCGTGAAACGAAGGTTGAAATTTCACTTAGCGACTCTTTCCAGAAGTGGTCCTTCTTCATTTCACATTTCGGCCTTTGTATCTAGAGAATGCCAACCCACACTACTCTATTCCGACTGAAATTTAACCATATATTACAAACTAATCAACCAGCCCATGGCTGATGTGGTGTTAAATATCTCCATCTCAGAGATGCCCACCTTTGATGGAATCAATAATCTTTCTATCTTAATCCGTTTGCCATGCAGGGTTGGTTTTTTCCCTCGGACACAGCGATGGATCCCATAACTACCGCATCAAGGGCAGTCTCCTGCAGCGTCAGACTTTGGATCGGGGATAACACTGGAGCGAAGTACCAGTACCTCACTCAGGTGGCCTCACCTGTTATGCTTAAGAGGGCCTTGTTGGGGGATGGGAAGATTGAAAGGGATAGGCAAGGTAGAGGGAAGGAAGCGTCCGTGACGTTAATTTAGGTACCATCCCGTCATTTGCCTGGAGGGGAAGTGGTAAACCACGGAAAACGACTTCGACGATTTCTGTGGAGGGGAATGAACCCCCCCCCCCCCTTGTGCTTTGTTGACCTCCCGAGGCTGAGTGGACCCCGTTCCAGCCCTCGTACCACTTTTAAAATTTCGTGGCAGAGCCGGAAACCAAACCTTGGCCTCTGGGGTGGCAGCTAATCACACTAACCACTACACCACAATCCGACTCGTTGGCTGAATGGTCAGCGTACTGACCTTCGGTTCAGAGGGTTCGATTCCCGGCCGGGTCGGGCATTTTAACCTCCATTGGTTAATTCCAATGGCTCAGAGGCTGGGTGTTTGTGCTGTCCCCAACATCCCTGCAACTCACACATCACACATACCACTATCCTCCACCACAATAACACGCAGTAACCTACACATGACAGATGCCATCGGAGGGTCAGCCTTAGAAGGGCTGCACTCGGCTAGAAATAGCCACACGAAATTATATTATATTACTACACCACAGAGGCGGACTGGACTCGGTAATATGAATACAATTTCTTTAATACCCTCCATTGTCATAGCTCATACGATAACATTGCATTTCAAACTGTACTTGCTTTAACATAGAAACACACTGGCGGGAAAAATATCCAAACACCATGAAATAAGGAATGTATAATACTAAAAATTTGGCAATACATTTGTAGAGGTATTATATTTAATTGATTAAAGGTATAAGACTCTACGTTTGCCCTTTATAAGGCAGTACTCGATAAAACACTTTCTTTTCTAACTTTATTTAGAGGCTCTAGAAGTGCTAAATAATACAATTTAACAGAAAAAAGACATTCCAGTGTTCGGAAGGTCAGTAATAAAATGAGAATTTACACTGACTGACAGAGCAAATGCAACACCAAGAAGGAGTGGTTCGAAAGGGATGAAAGTTGGGGAAAAAACAGAGACGGCACGGACGAATAATTGATGTTTATTTCAAACCGATATGCAGGTTACACAATGCGCACTGCATCGACTCAGTAGGATGTAGGACCACCGCGAGCGGCGATGCACGCAGAAACACGTCGAGGTACAGAGTCAATAAGAGTGCGGATGGTGTCCTGAGGGATGGTTCTCCATTCTCTGTCAACCATTTGCCACAGTTGGTCGTCCGTACGAGGCTGGGGCAGAGTTTGCAAACGGCGTCCAATGAGATCCCACACGTGTTCGATTGGTGAGAGATCCGGAGAGTACGCTGGCCACGGAAGCATCTGTACACCTCGTAGAGCCTGTTGGGAGATGCGAGCAGTGTGTGGGCGGGCATTATCCTGCTGAAACAGAGCATTGGGCAGCCCCTGAAGGTACGGGAGTGCCACCGGCCGCAGCACATGCTGCACGTAGTGGTGGGCATTTATCGTGCCTTGAATACGCACTAGAGGTGACGTGGAATCATACGCAATAGCGCCCCAAACCATGATAACGCGTTGTCTAGCGATAGGGCGCTCCACAGTTACTGCCAGATTTGACCTTTCTCCACGCCGACGCCACACTCGTCTGCGGTGACTATCACTGACAGAACAGAAGCGTGACTCATCGGAGAACACGACGTTCCGCCATTCCCTCATCCAAGTCGCTCTAGCCCGGCACCATGCCAGGCGTGCACGTCTATGCTGTGGAGTCAATGGTAGTCTTCTGAGCGGACGCCGGGAGTGCAGGCCTCCTTCAACCAATCGACGGGAAACTGTTCTGGTCGATATTGGAACAGCCAGGGTGTCTTGCACATGCTGAAGAATGGCGGTTGACGTGGCGTGCGGGGCTGCCACCGCTTGGCGGCGGATGCGCCGATCCTCGCGTGCTGACGTCACTCGGGCTGCGCCTGGACCCCTCGCACGTGCCACATGTCCCTGCGCCAACCATCTTCGCCACAGGCGCTGCACCGTGGACACATCCCTATGGGTATCGGCTGCGATTTGACGAAGCGACCAACCTGCCCTTCTCAGCCCAATCACCATACCCCTCGTAAAGTCGTCTGTCTGCTGGAAATGCCTCCGTTGACGGCGGCCTGGCATTCTTAGCTATACACATGTCCTGTGGCACACGACAACACGTTCTACAATGACTGTCGGCTGAGAAATCACGGTACGAAGTGGGCCATTCGCCAACGCCGTGTCCCATTTATCGTTCGCTACGTGCGCAGCACAGCAGCGCATTTCACATCATGAGCATACCTCAGTGACCTCAGACTACCCTGCAATTGGCATAAAGTTCTGACCACTCCTTCTTGGTGTTTCATTTGCTCTGTCAGTCAGTGTACTTCCCACCGCCTGTTGTCTGCCATTCAGAAATGGGAACATATTTCCCATGGCCCACATACGGACACAATTTCAGTTCAGTTAGTTCACTTTTTATTTAGCAGAAATATTTCGGACACCTATGTGGGCTATGGGAAGCATATTCCCGCATACAGTGTGAAAGAAATTTATATCTCGGAACTCTTCAATTGGTAAAAGGAAGTAAATAATCTCAGAACAAATGCGAAAACTGCATAACAAACAAAGACAACTCACGTAAATAGTATATAGACTTATAAAATGTTGATTTCTTACCCGATTTTTACTTCATAAATCTTGTTCACAACAGGCGTTGCGCTGGCACAATACCGCTATTCAGATGTTTTCCAAAGAAGCTAAAGATTCCAAGGAGATCAGAATAGTTCCACAGAAATTCCCAAGAGTGCAGCACACATCAATACATGGGAAATAAACTCCCAGCGCCCAGAAATGTGGGAAAATAATTTCCACCGCCTAATAAAGGGTTAATATCCGCGCGGGAAAGGACATCGCAAATGTTCCATGCAGGTCAATTAATGACCGGTGTAATCCCCTGATTGTTGAATGCAGGCATGCAAACGTGCATGCATTGTTTCGTACAGGTGGCGGGTGTCAGCTGCACTTGGTCGGTCAATACAGGTACGGTTAGTGCCGGTTGTGGATGACGCTGGAATTTTCGTCCAACGATGTCCCATACGTGCTCGATTACAGACAGATCGGAGGATCGAACAGGCCAAGGCAACATGTCGACACTCTGTAGGGCACGTTGGGTTAACACAGTGGCATGGGGGCGTCCATTATCCTGTTGGTAAATACCCCCGGGAATGCTGCACATGGATGGCGGCACAAGAGGTCGAATCACCGGACGGACGTACACATCTGCAGTCAGGGCGCGTAGGAAAACCACGAGAGTGCTCCTGCTGTCATAGGAAATTGCTCCCCAGACCAGAACTCCCGGTGTAGGTCCAATGTGTCGACGCCGCAGACAGGTGGAACGTAGGAGCTCACCTGGCCTCCTTCTAACGAACACGCAGCCATCACTTGCACCAAGGCAGAACCAGCTTTCTTCGGAAAACACAATGGACCTCCACTCTATCCTCCAGTGTACTCTCGCTTGACACCACGGAAGTCGCGGACGGCGGTGGTTTGGGGTAAGTGGAATGCACGCCGCAGGGCATCTGGTTCGGAGCTGTCATTCAAGTAAGCGATTTCGAACAGTTCGCTACATCACCGTGGTGCCAACTGCCGCTCGAATTGCTGCCGAAGACGCAGTCCGCTGCGCCACACCCATACGCCAAATAAGGCGGTCCTTCCTCCGGAGCCCGGCCTTGTTGCGAGTGTACCTTGTCATTACCACTGCTGCCAGCACGCATGCACAGTGCAGACATTCCTGCCAAATCTTTCTGCAATAGCGTGGAAGATAATTCCACCTTCACGTAGCCCCATTACATGGGCTCGTTCAACTCCAGCGAGCTGCTGATACCTTCCTGAGAATTTGCCTTAAGCCGCTCCGACACAGATAGGTGTTACGGCGACTATAGGAGAGGAAAGGGCTAGGAGTGGGAAGGAAGTGGCCATATCTTTAATTAAGATACATCGCCAGCATTAGCCAAGTGTGAAAATGGGAAACCACGAAAACCCATATTCAGGGCTGCCGACACTGGGGGTCCGACCACACTATCTCCTGGATGCAGGCTCTTTCCTACCCTGTTGTCACCGTAAGACCTATCTGCGTCGGTGCGACAAAAAAAATAGAAAGTACCTTGCGTCATCGGAAATCTTCGATTTATTAGCACGACTTTAAACCACTAGCAACAAACAATTATCACGAAAATTGTTGTATTTTCTTCGTTTAGTTTCAGACCAAAGCTCGTAACTGTGCCATTCAAGCACAATAACATTAATAAATGTATTTACATAAATAAACCTATTGGTTTATGAGTACTCTTCAATTTTTGTTTTATGCTTCATTTCTATCATGGATTAGATGTCGCTCCTATGCCAAAACCACGAATGTGACAATGTACTTCATCTCCATGATTACCCTTAAGAATGGTCACGCCTCCCAATCACATACTGATAAGCACACCATCAGAACATTTTTCGGTGAGTTTATTTTCTTATGCGCGTGTCTAAAAGGAAATGAACCTTAAATACATCATACTCTAGGAGTGGGTAACTATGTCAAGCATACACACATCCCTACAGTACTGTACATTACGATTAACTTTTCTTTAAACACGCGCATAGGAAACTGAACTCAACCAACTTCTTTCTGATGGACTGCATATGAATATGTGGCTAGGAGGTGTGACCAGTCTTAAGTGAAATAATGGAACGGAAGAGCTTTCAATGTCACATTCGCGGTTTTGGCATAGGAGCGACGATGTGCAAAACCAAAGCCCATGGCACTACATGCCTTGAAGGGACTTGACCTACCAAGCGACCACTGATCAGCTGGAAGGCCTGCAGATTACGAAGTGTCGTCTGGTCAACACGACGATCCTCTCGGCCGTTATTCTTGGCTTTCTAGACCGGGGCCGCTATCTCACCGTCACAAAGCTCCTTAATTCTAATCACGTAGGATGAGTGGACCTTCAACCAGTACTCAGGTCCAGGTAAAAATCGCTGGCGTGGCCGGGAATCGAACCCGGGACCTCCGGGTAAGAGGCAGGCACGCTACCCCTTCACTCCTGGTCTGGCAAACTATGAAGTGCCTTCAGTTTAATACCAGCATTTGCCTGGTGTGAAAATGGGTTGATGGTAATTAAATATCCACCGATACTCCGTGTTACCATATATGGAGCAGTAGTACAAGTGAAATAGTTCAATCAATCAATCAATCAATCAATCAATCAATCAATCAATCAATCAATCAATCAATCAATCAATCAATCAATCAATCAATCAATCAATCAATCAATCAATCAATCAATCAATCAATCAATCAATCAATCAATCAATCAATCAATCAATCAATCAATCAATCAATCAATCAATCAATCAATCAATCAATCAATCAATCAATCAATCAATCAATCAACCAATCAATCAATCAATCAATCAATCAATCAATCAATCAATCAATCAATCACCATTGATCTGCATTTAGGGCGGTTACCCAGGTGGCGGATTCCCTATGTGTTGTTTACCTTCTATTTTCTTAAATAATTGCAAGGAATTTGGAAATTTATTGAACATCTCCCTTGGTAAACAGTTAGGTATACTGGACATATTCTGACCCAAAAATGTTCGTCGATTTATTGGAATTAGAAGTCGCATAGCAATGACGAAATGACCATGTAGTGAAAAACTGTCTCTAGTATGTCGACGCAACATACCCCTCAGTTTAAAGAAAAAGTTGATAAAGATCTACGTGTGGCCTATTTTGATATACTGTGGAGAAACATGGACATTGAAGAAAGCTGACGTAAAATGCTAGAAGCCTTTGAGATGTAGTGCTGGCGGCGTTTGGAAAAGTAAGCTGGATAGAGAAGATGACCAATGTGGATATACTCGAATCGACTGCCCTGAGAATGGCTTTCTATTATTCTGTACTACGGAAAATACCCGGACAGTTCCTAGTATAAGCCACGGCCGCCAACCCCCCCGCCTTCTCCGACAATCTCCTTTTCCGTAACAAATCTCCTGGCCTAAGAGACGGCGTCACCTTCTAAGAGGCCCGCCTTCCCCTTCACGGGAGGAATGAAACCCATTTACTCTATTACTACTACTTAGAAATTAGTCAAAAACAAGATCTACTAGTTTGGTACACATTCCGCAACATAGCGATTTAGTGATTGACATACGTCAGGGCAAACTACCAGCGAAGCTCTCTCAAAACACATTATTTTTTCTAAAAGATTATGAAGAAACTAAAAGACTCAAAGATTGATACATTCGGAGAAGAATCATTGTAGGGTCAAACGAGTTGTAAAACTGAATACATGCTGATAGTCGTGACAAATATTTTACAGAGGAGTGTTATTCGATTTCAGTACCTGATGGCACCTGATGTAACACTGGAGTTAGTGATATAAAGAGCATATCAGAACGACTGTGTAACACGTTTTCTGTCACACGTGGATACGCGTAATGCACCAAAATCTCTTGATCACGATGTTATAACTCCGTGATATGACGGAACAATCACAGAAACAACAAGAATACACCTCTCAAGAAATAGTTCTCAATATTAATTGCCATTTAGATCATAACTTAAATATTACGGAAGCTTAACTTCTCCATACCCAAAAGGACGAAATGAAACCCAAATTCTTTTACTTTATTTCCTAACGCGTCTTAGTCCAAATAAATTCAGGATCCCCCAATAGCTTCAAACCGCGTCTTCTCTTTCTTTGCGTACAGTGTGAAAGCCCGTAATCCTAACATGAGACAGTTTAATCCCAAATATATTCTGCTATACATAAACATCTTAGACCTGAGTAAACGTCTACAATATACAGACCTCTGCTTCCTTCACAGAACTGTTGACGGTACTCTTAAATGCATATCTTCGTTATTTCATATCTCATTGTGTGTTCGTCGACGAAGATCCGAAATAATAATAATAATAATAATAATAATAATAATAATAATAATAATAATAATAATAATAATAATAATAATAATAATAATAATAATAATAATAATAATAATAATACGTCCCACTTACTACAATTTTCGGAGACGCCGAGGTACCGTAATATCGTCCTACAGGATTTATTTAACGTGCTACTAAATCTGCCAAGACGAGGCTGACCACTGACTTGAGCCAGGCGTGGAACCCGCCAACTTGAGCTCAGAAGCCAAGCGCATGAACTACCCAGGCCAGTAGAATCCGAATTAGTCCTCTGCTCCTTTTTTTCTTGTGTACCAAACGATCCAATAACGTTCCTTATTCTACCGTATGCTGACCAAAGCAAATGGTATGTATGAAGTTAACATACCTTCAACATCAATTTGAAATATGTACAATTTAAGGTGTTAGCTCCCGATTAGCTGTTGATAACTCGGTCACAATATTACTAATGATATAAACATGATTATGTACACTTTCCTTGTATCCTGCTTGTTATTTATTGTTGGCTTAAACTGACGTCATATTTCACAGAGCTCGCTAATCTACTTCTGAATCTGAACTGGCTGATCGATCTCCTTCAACTGCTCACGTAACTGCACGAAATGAAACGATTCACACGGAACGTCATATCCCTCATGTTATCACTATTTTTCAATGTGAATACTACTGGGCACAGACGAATTGTACAGGGCGTTTCATCATGAATAATGGGTATTTATATCTGTAGTGTTTAGTACATCGAACTTACATGTGTAAGTAATACAACAAGTGAAAGAGCAATTCAAACAGATTGTCCTGCAAGTGTTCAGTGTGATTACCATTCGTCACAGGGCATATGTCGGGTGTCCGACTCGTTGGGTGAATGGTCAGCGTACTGGCCTTCGGTTAATTCCAATGGCCTGGGGGCTGGGTGTTTGTGCTGTCCCGAACATCCCTGCAAGTCACACACCACACATAACACTATCCTCCACCACAATAACAAGCAGTTACGTACCCATGGCAGCCCATGGCAGATGCCGCCCACCCTCATCGGAGGGTCTGACTTAGAAGGGCTGCTCTCGGCTAGAAATAACCACACGAAATTATTATTATTACATGTCGGGTTCGCCTTACACCTTCTTCAGTGTCTGGTGTAATTGTTGCAACGGACGCTTTAATCGTATTTTCTAAATCGGTAAGGTTAGCTCACAGCTGAGGTTCAAACATACGATCCTTGCCGAATACCCCAAGATCAAAATCGCATGGCGTCAGATCGGGCGAACGTGGAGGCCAATCCGGCGGTTGGGTACAAAGTCGTTTAATCAATCACGTTACGGAACTCACGTTGCACTGTGACTACAGATGCAGTCCTTGCAAAATATAAAACACAAAAAGCTTTTTGTTCCCCAGTCGTCATCTTTGCTACTCTGTTTCTAGTGCTACAAGCTACTAGACTCAGGAAACAGTGTATGCGCACATTTCCAATGAAAGACAGAGGAACCAGTGCAAGCGCACAGCGACGAAGACTTGTAGGACAAACTGTTTGAGTTGCTTTTTATTGATATATATATATAATTGTATGTTCATCACAATAAGTAATACAAAGCCTTCAATCCCGATTTTCACTTCGAAATTTCCTCTATATTGCACTCTCTTCATTACAAGGCTCATTTCGCTCAATTTCCTGAAGTCACTACATCTACGAATATAAATGACTTTCTCATAATCGATCAAATCATTTTTATTCCTTATTTTTAAATATAACACTGTGATCAATTTTTTTTAACCTTTAAATGTATCGTTAATATAAATTGCTTATATCATGTCTTCCAGCACCGTGTACCACTCGAGATCTTTTTACAAGAGTTCTAAGTATCCTGAGCTGCCGTTTGAAATTCTGTGCCGTTATGTGTTACTAAACTGACACATATGTATACAGAATACAGATAAAAGCGATTTTAATAATAAATAGTATAAAGCCAGAAAGGAATTTCGATATCATTTATTTTGCTAATTTTTATATTGAAACAATGGAACACAATGAATCCAATTTGTTTTAATGTGGAAAACATTTCTTAGCAGACAAAATAGGGGTCCCCCATACTACGAAAAAGTAAAATTAAGCAATTTCCTCAATTGTTCCGAAAGTTGAAGGGTTAAAGGGTCCGAAAAGGTTTCAAATTCGGAGTCTTGGAAATCTTCATGAAACTAAAGAATCAAATTTAGAAAATCACTTCCGGCCAGAATATTGTTCCGGAAGAAGTACCTAAATCGCCTGTTCCTTTACTCGTTTCCTTTTGATTGAAATCGTATCCAATTTTACTTATTTACATAATTCTTTCTGTAATGTATTTCTTGATTCATTACCCTCATACACTTTTGATTGTTTGAAAAATGTCCCCACCGAATGTAGTGCTTAAGTGAAACTCTGCCTTGAATGCACTGACTCACATTAGCGCTCGTAGTGGTGCAAAAGTGAATCAACGCATTGACTCATATTAGCGCTCGTAGTGGTGCTTAAGTGAAACAATGCATTGACTCACATTAGCGCTCGTAGTTGTCCTTACGTAAAACAATGCATTGACTCACATTAGCGCTCGTAGTGGTGCTTAAGTGAAACACTGCATTGACTCACATTAGCGCTCGTAGTGGTGCTTAAGTGAAACAATGCATTGACTCACATTAGCGCTCGTAGTGGTGCTTAAGTGAAACAACGCATTGAGTCACGTTAGCGCTCGTAGTGGTGCTTAAATGAAACAACGCATTGACTCATATTAGCGCTCGTAGTGGTGCTTAAGTGAAACAATACATTGACTCACATTAGCGCTCGTAGTTGTCCTTACGTAACACAATGTATTGACTCACATTAGCGCTCGTAGTGGTGCTTAAGTGAAACAACGCATTGACTCACATTAGCGCTCGTAGTGGTTCTTAAGTGAAACAATGCATTGACTCACATTAGCGCTCGTAGTGGTGCTTAAGTGAAACAATGCATTGACTCACATTAGCGCTCGTAGTGGTGCTTAAGTAAAACAATGCATTGACTCACATTAGCGCTCGTAGTGGTGCTTAAGTGAAACAATGCATTGACTCACATTAGCGCTCTTACTGGTAGATAAAGGCAAACTATTATTCTAATCGACCAGATAACAATGATTAAGAAAAAAAATATAATTATTAGGAGTAAATATAGAAAATATTCTCACACTCTCTCACACACTGTGGGCAGCCCTGAAAATGGTTTACCTTAACTAAGGCCACGGCCGCTTCCTTCCCACTCCTAGCTCTTTCCTGTCCTATCGTCGCCGTAAGACCTATCTGTGTCGGTGCGACGTAAAACAACTAGAAAAAGAAAAAAAAATTAAATAATTTGTTGCCCGAAGGGCTAGGACTGTGGAATTTTAAATTTCGAATGGAAATGAGTTTATTAAGATACACTCCATTGAACTTGGAACTCGAAAATTACGATGTACAAAGAATATATCGCCGCTGCCGTGACAAAACTTCCTATGTGAAATATTTTTGCTTAGAAATTTGGCCGGTAAGGTTCTGTCATGTAAGGTGCAATATTGTGTTAAAATTGTCAAGGCATTCTCGCTCTTCATAATGTATGTGCTGTAGGTCAGTATATCTCCAAACCTCCTATCACATAGGAGGATTTGTTCCAGCAATGATGATATAATGTTTACTTCAATGCGAGTGAGATAATTAATGTTGTTATATTTTCAGTAGCAAATTCTATTCAGCTCACTCTAGCTACAGGTTACATAGCAGACAGCGAATTTCAAACGAACTGTATTTGTACGTGTCTTTATAATCGAGATGGTGGGGGATTTGTAGGAGAGGAAGGTCAGCTGTTGAGCATGCCACCTATAACTAATAACATATAATTTTGAAATTTTTTAGTCTGTCGAATCTGATCTAACATTTGTAAAATTAGAATTCACCGGAAAAACATGGCATTTAATTAATAATTATTGATAAATTGTATCATGACGAAACTACAGAGTAGGATTTCTTGGAATTCTGCATAAACATTCTCAGACTGAGGATGTCATGATTGAAAATATTCAACAGAAAATTCATATTCGCATAAAACAGTAAAAACTGAAAAGTCACACAACTTAAAATTAAATGGTGTCTACTCATTCTTGTCACAGTTACAGAACCAACTGAGAAGAAATAAGTGTTGGAATATATCTCAGAAAATGGGTTCAATGATCGGACTGTTCTGATTTTCAATGTTTAAATAATTGGAAATGGCATCTTGCTTTCCAGGAAAAGGAAGCGGGCTCATGGCTTGAGGCTTTTCCGTCACCCAATGTTGGCACGCTTATGGATAACATGTTGTTTAAAATAGCAATCGGCTTACGTCTTGGTTGCAAACTATGCCAGTCACATAAGTGCATATGTGGAGCGGAAGTCGACGTTTATGAACGCCATGCTTTAAGTTGCCCTAAGAGTACTGGCCTATTTTCAAGACACTGTTCATTTAATGACATTATCAAAAGAGCTTTTACATCTATCGATGTCCCTTCTGTCCTAGAACCGAGTGGAGTTAGCCGCACAGACGGAAAACGTCCTGATGGTCTGACTTTAGTCCCATGGAACAAAGGCAGATCTCTCCTGTGGGATGCCACGTGTGTGGACACATTAGCACCATCGCATTTGCCTCACACTGGCAAGGCTGCTGGTTCCACTGCAGAAATGGCCGTGCGCAATAAAAGGGCGAAATACAAAGCAATAACGGACAACTACATCTTCGTGGTATTCGCAGTCGAAACGATGGGGACGTGGTGTCCAGAAGCTCAAAGTCTGATTTCAGATATTGGCAAACGACTAACAGCAATGACTGGAGACACCTCTTCAACAGAATTCCTGAGACAGCGGATAGGAATTGCTATCCAGCGAGGAAATGCTGCCAGTGTTATGGGCACTTTTCCAGATAACGCTCCACTGGACGAAGTCTTTTATCTTACACCTTAGACTTTCGAGCTGGAGCGAAGTTAAAAAAATGATTGTTGAAATAGTATTTTGTATTTATAATATTACAGTGTAATTAACAATATCTTAATGAAGAATATCTCGGAGATGTAACACAATTAATGGAATAAAACTGCACAACATTATTATTATTATTATTATTATTATTATTATTATTATTATTATTATTATTATTATTATTATTATTATTATTATTATTATTATTATTATTATTGCCACTTTCAAGACAATAAAATAAATACCCCGGTTTAGGGGTAATACTACGAGATGTGTGCTTGCGGGCTAGAAGACAACAGGAATCTTCGGCGCCACTAGTAGAGGGATGTATCCTTATATGGGTTGTTTTCCTGTTATGGGGTACTTCAGTATCTCAGCCGAGAGGTAATTAAATTAACTTACTGCAAAAGCGCAAGCCGAAATGCGTTCTCCCAGTACGCTCCCGCATTCTTGCATGAAGGACCGCTATAATGAATTGAAGAAAATGTTCGCCCCTCCAAAAAGTTTCTTTGTTGATACTCACATTTTGCCTACACCCACAGGAAGGTAACTTTTGTTCGCAATAATTCTTTTTTGAGTGACAGTAAGAACATGAAGATATCAGCTGCTGATTTAGGTCGTGGCGTAACTGAAATTCTACTTTAGCTGGAAGCTTAAGTCTCTCAACTTGGCAAGTTTCCTATTATGGAGTAGTGACTTGGATATATTACGGGGTATCCCATATTATGAAACTCGTGCTATTATTTTTATATGATTGTTATTAGAATGATTTCTGCTTATTCATTGTAAAAAATAACTGACCACTAGCTTAATAATAATAATAATAATAATAATAATAATCATCATCATCATCATAATAATACAGGATCGATAGCTGCAGTCGCTTAAGTGCGGCCAGTATCCACTATTCGGGAGATAGTAGGTTCGAACCCCACTGTGGGCAGCCTTGAAAATGGTTTACCTTAACTAAGGCCACGGCCGCTTCCTTCCCACTCCTAGCTCTTTCCTGTCCTATCGTCGCCGTAAGACCTATCTGTGTCGGTGCGACGTAAAACAACTAGCAAAAGAAAAAAAATATGTGTCTGTCTAGGGCAGGGATGGCGAACCTATGCCACGCGTGTCGTGACACGCGGACACGATTTCGGTGGCACGCCACATGAACATAATATTTTATATATACGTCTCGTACTACAGACAGTGCATATCTTACAGTGTTTCACGTATAAGAAATAAATATCGAAAATGTAAATACTAGTTTCATTCGGACATGCAATATGGCAACACTGCTATACTGATAGGTCCGAAAGTCAAGTGAGATAGTGTCGTTTTCTAGTGGTTTTGTATACCGACATCCCAAATATGTTTTCGGTGCTAAAAAAAGAAAAAAGAAAACAGAAACTGAACAAAGGTGGTGACCGTATTTTTCAAGAACACTGGCCAAGATGTGTTACCTGTGTTCGAAAACAGTTGTATCCCCCATATTTAATGGAAAGCGCAATTTTGAGACTGGTCATTCAAATGTTTGTTCCATTTCAAATGAAGAAAGAGGAGAGTTCATTTCACAAAATATCCAACATTACACAAACAAACTAGTTCTTTTGTACAATCTTTCCAGCCCAGGAATAATATCAGTGCAGCTTTTTCTATCTGTCTCACTGCATAGTACAGCATGCATGGGAAACAGATTTCTGACGGTGAGTTGTTGAAAGAAAATTTCATATTGACGTCCGACACATCATTTGAAAACTTCCCTAACAAACAAATAATAATTAAGAAGTTTAAAGGAATCCCAGCCAGCTGAACTGCTGTCAAGGATAGAATAATAAAAATGGGTGAAGAAATTTCGGAGCAGTTGAAAGCTAATTTGGGTAACTCCCACATATATGCAGTATGTTTTTATGAAAGCGTGAATGTGAACTTACAAACATGGATAGGCCTAGCTGTTTTTTTTAGATTTCCGTATGGAAATGTGATGAGGGAGAAATCAGTTTAATTGTTGAGCGTACATACTACAACATGGGAAGATAATGAAGCTAATGGAGGAAGTATTTACAAGATATATTGCACCCGTTATGCAAATAAGTATAATAAATAAATGACTCAATAAATGAATAAATAAATAAATAACGTATTATGAAACATAATCGGGAAATTGAAAGGAAGTTGCGAGGGGGGGTGGGTGTAGGTTGTAGACATCTCGTAATAGAAATGGAAAACAACAAGTAGCACAGTCAACATCTCAGAATAATAAAGCAGAGTTAAAATGGCACACTAGTTGGAAAAGGTTCGCCATCCCTAGTCTAGGGCATCTTGTTCTCTTATACCATTCAGCACCAAATCATTAGCCAGTCGTTGGTGCCATCTGGATTTACCGTTCAGATTCCAAACCTGTGTTACGATCTGTTTCGACAGTCTGATGTCAGATATACGGAACACATTACGGAAGAAATTCAGCCTCTTTTCCCTGAAGACATCCGTAACTGTTCCCACCTTGTTATGCACTTCTTCAGTTTTTCTGAGCTTCTGTTTGCCTTCCTTTTCAATGGGTCCTAATATCCTTCTCCCTATCCTTCCTTATAGTTCCTCCAGTTTTCGTTTTGAAACTTTATTTTTCAAGCTTAATGTTTCTGAAACACATAAAACTTCTGGTCTTACAATTGTCTGGTGGTGCCGGATCTTAGCTCCCAATGGTAATGCTCTCTTATTGCATACCTCAAGAATCTTCTTGCCTGCTGCCTTCATTTTCATTAATTTTGCCTTCACACCCGGTTTTTCTCATTAATTCAGTAAATAGATTTACGAAAAAATACAGCTCGTAGTTTCACCTTGTTCAAGTCGGGAGGTCGGGTGGGGGGGTGGGGGGAATTATCGAAAAGATGAAATACACTCTTTATATTACCCATGACTATTTAGCACATAGCCTGGCTGAGCGACTCAGACGCGCTGGCCTTCTGACCCCAACACTGCAGGTTCGATTCTCGCTCAGTCCGGTGGTATTTGAAGGCGTCTCGGCAAACCGTCAAAAGGTAGTTAGAGGAACGTAAGAATTATTATTATAATAATAATTATTATTATTAGAGGTTCCTTGCTGGTGGGCAGCATTTGTTTTAAATTGGTCAGATAACTCCTCTTGATATGCCTGTCGTAGTCAATATTGTTTTGCCCACCCTTTTCTGTGGTTTTATGAACATTCAATAGAAGGCGTGTTATAGTATGTCGCAGTTCGTAGTCAGGATTCATCCATGATGACGTCATCATGCCGTATGTTTGATAAAATTCTAACTAGAAACGCTGGTCTAGAATTGTTCTGAAGTATTTCAAACTTTAAAATATGCGCCACCCACCAAGCAAGTAGCCGGCTGCAGTGTACATGTGGTGAGTGACGGAGGACCCAGCTCCAACTCGCCAAGTCTTTTACGTCATTCATAGAATTTACCATACCTCCTACCCTTAATAACTCGTATGTTAATTATGCTACGAATATAAGAGTAACATCACCGTATACCCCATTTTAATACCTTCAATACTAACAAGTTTCGTTAAAATCCACCACGGAATAAGTTAGTTATTGAGAGGAATGAAACAGCTGCAGTCTCCGTGACTTCAGTTTAGAAGAGATGCTGGAATTGGACACAAATAAGCCTTGTCCCACATTCTAACCCGTACTGTTGACTGGCTGGCGGTTGTCATTGCTACGATACGCCGAAGTCATAGAGTAGAAGACTTCGATACTCTGTAAACATCTTGTTATATTTCTCTGTCTGTGCACTTATCCGTGTATTTAGCGAGTGCGATACCTTAAACATATTCAAGTGACTAAAATTGGGTGTCTGTAGACTTGCAATTCTTACGTTCATAAACTGTGCATCGATACTTAGAATTTTCACGGAGAAAACTTTGAAAT
Organism: Anabrus simplex; assembly: GCF_040414725.1. Taxonomy (NCBI): domain Eukaryota; kingdom Metazoa; phylum Arthropoda; class Insecta; order Orthoptera; family Tettigoniidae; genus Anabrus; species Anabrus simplex. The sequence goes on along the minus strand of NC_090267.1, from coordinate 64,193,971 downwards.
ACTAGTAACTTTATTAACTTGACAGTGCCAGTCTTCGTGTGAAAAAGTTTCACATTATTTGTGAACTAAAGATACTGTGTGAACGAAACCGACTTTCACTATTCAGAAACTGAGTTAACAATTTTGTACGTTTTTAAAACAATCTTGCGAGTGAATGGAACTAATTTCTCTCAATAGTTTCCATTCTAATAGTGTCGTATATCAATGTAAATGTGTGTGTGAGTGGGACTAACTTCACACGTTAGGCATTTTACTTCTAACACCCAGTTGAAGTGATTGTCATTTAACTCGGTGTGAATAATATTCCTAAGGCATCTATCACTGTTAATTTCAATGGATTAACTCTCCAATTAACTGTAAATAGAATCAAAGTGATCATGAAATTCTAGAAGACCCGACGATTGTTTGAGTCCTCAATTCTCCAAACATTTAGATCACTAATTACCTTTGTTTTTGCGTGCTTAATTTAACAAGTGCAAGTGATATTAGAAAGTGTGCAGATTTAATTCTCCCAACATTCGGATTTAAAAAAATAGTGTTTGAGTTCTTTAAGTTTTCGTCTCAAGTTAGACTAGTGCAGTTCACTTTAAAGGATTGTCTCGTGTTTGATTCCATTGACGTTCAACAAGAAATATCAGAATTTCTTTCATCCCTTTATGGGAACAGTGAAATCAATTCTTAATTACACCTCCTTACTCGCCCATTCCACAACTCCAGGGGACTTCTACATTTACTTGCTCCATTATTCCACGGGAGCGAAACCTGCAACTTGAACTCCGAGACCTTCCAGAACATCTGGACATTCAAGACCGTCCAGAACAACCCTCGAGGGATTGGTACGTGGTTCCATGGTGCTGAGAGGTGTTCCATGGTGAGAACGGCAGGAGCAGCGGTTCGACGCGGGACATCGCCAGGAACAGGACGAAAGCACATCATGCCTGACTGATCTCCAACTGTACTGAGGTGATATAATCTTGACTTTGTTCAATAAATCAGCAGTTTAAAATAGATATGAACTTCATTCGAAGTGAAACCCTCTCACTATCTGCACCCGATCCAATTTAATGTACCATACACGCCTTACGTTCATCTCGTGCTCTTCAAGATATAAAGTACGGGCATTTCCTAGTACAATATATTCGCTTTTTTATCCCGCAGTTCTTGATATAAAGCTTGGTATTGTGTTGTAGTAAGCAATGAGCTTTCTGAGCTTATAGGTTAGTCTCGAAGGAACGTTTATTGCCAGGCAGAGAACTTTCTTACGATACATGGCCTTCACTCTTTCTAGAGCAGTTAAGTGTTCTCAAATAATATCTAAGGCGTATATCATGATGGTTCTGTTTGTACGTAGTCTCTTTCCTCTTAGAAGCATGTAAGTTATTAGGAACGTTCTGCCATCTGTTGAGTATATTCAGAAGCGAGGGAAGGTCACAGAATAGAGGAATATCTAGCAGATAATAGTATTCTTCCATCATCGGGAGACGTATATACTCTCTTGCTACACGGGTAGTAATCATACATGGGTACATACAATAAGAATGCAAATCACATGAATCAGAATATTAATGGAAGTATAAGTCTCTTACCAACCTACTAAGTACAGTATGCATTGCGGGCTAGAGTAAGTCTTCTCCTGCAATTATTGGGGAGATCATTATTTAATGATTTGATTTTATGATAACTCAAAGTTGGATGAACTTAAGAGACCTATCAATGTCTCGTGATGCACCGCCAGTTATTCTTGAGAGAATAAAACAGAAATGAAGGACATTGGTCCAGTAGAATGGAGGGACTGATTTTCCAAAGCTGTTTATAGTGGACATTTAAAGTATATATTATTATTATTATTTTGCTCATGGCCAATGTGATTAACATAGTACAAAAACATCAGAAACTAGAACAAATCAACAGGTGTCTATTGTCACAGTATTATCGCATCTACAAGCACTCATTTTTAATACAAATTCATCAAAATAGCTCACTGAAACAACATTTTAACTTCTTTGTTCTAAAATCATGCTTCAGTTGTCATCAATAATACATTCACGTAACTGTGTTATTTTGATTAATCCGACAGCCAACATAGTTGTAAACTGCTGCCCAATATGTTTAAACGCAAAAATAAAACAGTAAATTTCCATGCTGGATGTTTTGTTCTGTGTATGGGTTTGGAAAAGCAATGTATTTGAATTTTTTCATATTTATGCACTTTTATTTTCATTACTTGTTTCATAAATATCTGACACCCTGACGCAAATGTCACCCGGAGGCAGCAAATATGTGGACCTGCTCGTGGTGAGCCGAACTACAGCACTGAAAGCCATACGCTAAGTAAATAAATATTTTTTTTTATTCACTAAATATTACCAATTAAAACTACTTGAATTCAAGATTCTGTCTAGATAAATTCTGAAGTCTTAGCTATATTACTACGGAAAATATTGAACATCTACAAGCTGGAAAGTCATTGAAGCCAATAAGAATGGGAAACGTTTAACGGACGTCTGTGCTAGTATGGCATCAGCAGGTAGGAATCCATTATCTCAGCATAAGGCTAACCAATCAAATGAAACCACATGGTGCTCGTCTGGTGGATCAGCAAGATGGCGGGTTCAAACCCGGCAGAAGTATTCGAATTTTTGAAAGGTGGAAACAGGATCTATGGGACACTCCATGTAGTACGATATCGGAATGTAAATGATGTAAATGGTGACACATTTCTGTTCACCCGAAAAAAAATAAATATATATCAGCCGTAGATGGGCAACAGAGATTCGGCTTACAATGTGTTCTAGTAGACCTGGAGTGAAACGGAATGTCGAAACTGACGAGCAGGCAGCCCGATGGTAACAAATTAAAATACCTGTACGTGCTGGTTAAGACATACGATTATGATGCTACAGACCTGATGGGTCTTGGCTTACTGAGAGACTGCTGCTCAGCGAAGATATTCTGATTACGAAGTGACGCATGATCAGTGCGCCGAAACCTCTCGACCGTAATTCTTGGTTTTCTAGACCGCGGTCGCTATCTCACCGTCAGATAGCATCTCAGTTGTAATCACGTGGGCTGAGCAGACCGCGAACTGAAAGTCAGGTCGTGGTAAAAATACCTGAACCGCCCGCGATTCAAGCCAGGGGCCTCCGCTAACCGTCCACTGCTATGTTGGCATAGTGCTACTCAGCGTTGCGCATTTTTGGGCAGGAGAACCAAATCCATAATAATCATAGTGGTTCCTTTTTTTTTACAATTGGCTTTACGTCGCACTGACACTGACAGGTCTTATGGCGACGATGGGATAGGAAAGGTCTAGGAATGGGAAGGAAGTGGCCGTGGCCTTAATTAAGGCGTGGCTTGGTGTGAAAATGGGAAACCACGGAAAAAGTTCACAGCTGCGTGCTTATGATACTCAGTTCAGTACAGATCAAATGATTGTCTCTATAGTAGAAGAATCCTTTATATACCCGTGCATTTCTAAAAGATTTCTACCGAGCGGGTTGGCCGTGCGTTTAGGGCCGCGTAGCCTAACCGCTTGCATCCTGGAGATAGTGGGTTGGAACCCCACTGTCGGCAACCCTGAAGTTGGTCTTCCGTGGTTTCCCATTGTCACACCAGGTAAATGCTGGATCTGTACCTTCATTAAGGCAATTTTTTGAAATGCTATATGTTAGGGACGTCGACCTAGAAAGATCGTTTGCCCCTACTTGCACCATATGTGAGGAACCTGCGTGTATTTTGTAATTGGCTGGAATCTGAGGAAAGGAACGTCAAGGACGACACAAACACCCAGTCCCCAGGTCAGTAATATTAATCATTTAAATTAAAAACCACTTACCCGGCCGGGAATCGAACCCGGGGCCGCCGGGTGAGAGGCAGATGCGTTGCCCCCCATACCGCGGGGCCCTCCTTCCAATTACTAGGCCTTTACTCTCCCATCGTCACCATAATAACTATCTGTATCACTGCGACGTAGAGAAAATTGTTTAAAAAAGGTAACACGACAAAAAAGTGTGCATAGTTGTTTGTATGTCAGTGTGAATGTTGTTGCCTGTAAAATAAATATTCGTCAATTTAACTTCTTCTATCGGGCCGCTGACCTTAGATGTTAGGCCCCTTTAAACAACAAGCATCATCATCATCATCACACTTCTACCACTTTTGCCACATCTGTGCCGTTGCGTATGCGATCTGTCACACGTGCGGATTGGATCCTGTTTAACATCAGGATGCTCTTTCGGACGCCAACCCTATATGGAGGGAGGTAATCACTCTCATGAGTTTGTGTGGTATGTTGTCTGAATTTGAAGAGGAGTATTATGGAACAAATACAAACTGCAAGGCCTCGAGTCAGAAGAATTAACCATACGCGATTAAAATCCCGGCTCCCTCCGGGAATCGAATCCGGGGCGCTGTGAACCGTAGGCTTCAACCCTGGCAATTCTGATAAGGAGTCGAAAATATTCATTAATTCAATAATTTCTGTTAGTTTAATTTTCATTTAAAATATTTTAGGATCCGGTACATAACCAGTAGGCTACAGAATTCTTTCATTTCAAACTCAAAGGACTTCAAAGTGCTGTGAATAGAACGTTTACTTATGAATATATATTTGTAATAACGAACGAATCGCAAAGTGTATTTAATGGAATTTAATTTGACGATAGGAAGCGTACTCTGAATAAAGTGTTGAAAGTAGCAAAATATTCTTGCATACGAACATATATTCATGCTCGGAACTCCCATAACGTTAGGAAAAGACAAATTAACATTTACTTCCCAAGGAGAGACAGATGACTCAAATCGATACTGCAAGTTTCCCCAGGCCGTGTTCTGCGAGTAACACAGTAATGAGAAAGTCACAGGCAAGCGCAAGTACTAACGTAGTTTGAACGGGGAATGATTTCCTGCGTCTGAATGGAATATGGTCGCTGTTACAAAAAAACCTCATATCTCACAATGCACTTCCTAACCATTATTCCCCTCAACACTGGTCACGCCTTCTTTTTCCTATAATGGTTTATAAAGAAAAATGAACGTTGTACTGTGCGAGTAGGCTACGTAAATACGTCATGCACACATACATTGCTAGTGTGTGGCACAATAAACTTAATTTTTCTTTCCACGTAAGTATAGGAAAACGAACACAACGAACGTTGTTCTGACGGACTGCATATCCATATGTGGCTAGGAGACGCATGTATATGAAGAGCTTTATGAGATACGAGGTTTGTCAGTAACAGCGACGATATTTATAAAAGCCAATGAATGCTAATGTGTCGTTCATGGAATTTAATGAAATGGAGATTATTCTGAATAAAGTATTTTTAAGAACAAACCCCATGGTGCAAGAGTCCAGAAGGACCTTGTCCTAGCAAACGACCGCTGCTCAGCCTGAAGGCCTGCAGATTTTGAGGTGCCATGTAGTCAGTACGACGAATCCTCTCGGCCGTTAATCTTGGCATCCTAAACCGGGACCAGCACCTCACCGTCATAAAGCTCCTCAATTTTAATCAAGTAGACTAGGTGGAAGTCAAACCAGTCGTCAGATCCAGATAAGAATCCTTAACCTAGCCGTAAATCAAATCCGGGGCCTCCATATAGAAGGCAGACACGCTACTCTTACACCGCTTGGCCGGTGAATAAAGCATTTAAAGGAGAAAATATTCGTACATGCCGTTACATTAATGTTCCGAACTCCCAAAACATTAGAAACAGGGAAATTAACATTTAATTCTTAGGGGCAGATGGATGACTCAAATCAATACTTCAATTTTCTCCAGGCCGTGTTCTGCGAGTATGAGTGGAATGAGAAAGTCATGGGCAAGGTAAAGTATCTAACGAGGTTTGAATGGAGTATGATTTCCCATATCTGAATGGAATATGTGTGTACTCACTCGCTGCAACATTGTTAAATTTTCAAGGCTAACAGTATCACTAGTGTGTCGTAAATGCATTATCATCATCATCATCTGTTTACCCTCCAGGTTCGGTTTTTCCTTCGGACTTAGCGAGGGATCCCACCTCTACCGCCTCAAGGGCAGTGTCCTGGAGCTTCAGACTCTTGGTCGGGCGATACAACTGGGGAGTATGACCAGTACCTCGCCCAGGCGGCCTCACCTGCTAAGCTGAACAGGGGCCTTGTGGAGGGATGGGAAGATTGGAAGGGATAGGCAAGGAAGAGGGAAGGAAGCGGCCGTGGCCTTAAGTTAGGTACCATCCCGGCATTCGCCTGGAGGAGAAGTGGGAAACCACGGAAAACCACTCCCAAGATGGCTGAGGTGGGAATCGAACCCACCTCTACTCTGTTGACCTCCCGAGGCTGAGTGGACCCCGTTCCAGTCCTCGTACTACTTTTCAAATTTCGTGGCAGAGCCGGGAATCGAACCCGGGACTCCGGGGGTGGCAGCTAATCACGCTAACCACTGCACCACAGAGGCATTAACTAGTACAAAATCATCCCCTTACATCACCGATCCTTGCAAATGAAACAAAGTAAAGGAGCCAAGGAAAAATCACCGTAAGATTGCGATGATAAGCATGAGAATTACTGCTTTCCGATAGTCGCTGGTTAAAATTAGTGCACCCCAAGTCGCCTCTTTTTACACTTTATGTGATCAAAATCCCACGGGTGCGAAAAAGTCTCTTTGAACTTTCTCCAGTTAACACAATCCTGGAATTTCACTTGTATTTTACCAACGGCCTTCATAATTCGACCGTTAATTATGAGCAGGCATTGAAGATTATTTACATCACGTGATGTACGACTCGTTGGCTGAATGGTCAGCGTACTGGCCTTTGGTTCAGAGGGTCCCGGGTTCGATTCCCGGCCGGGTCGGGGATTTTTAACCTTCATTGGTTAATTCCAGTGGCTCGGGGACTGGATGTTTGTGCTATCCCCAACATCTCTGCAACTCACACACCACACACAACACTATCCTCCATCACAGTAACACGCAGTTACCTACACATGGTAGATGCCGCCCACCCTCATCGTAGGGTCTGCCTCACAAGGGCTGCACTCGGCTAGAAATAGCCACACGAAATTATTATTATTATTATTATTATACATCACGTGAAAAGAACCTGATATTAAAATGTTGTCATTGGAAATCTGCAGTAACCGTTCATTACGCTTAATTTAAAAGAAATTTAAGAATGACAGTTGGACTGGTATGTGACTTAAATGGTACAGGCAGCTCACCTCCATTTGGGTGTGCTTGAAAAGAGCTGCACCATCTCGGGACGAGGACACGAGTTTACTTACTTAATTCAAATATTCGTTTCTCAGCGTATTGAGGGAGATGTTTTTTTGGTTTAAGGTTTTATGTGTAATACCCATGATATACAGTTAACATGGAATTTGTTTATTACCCTTCAGGATCACTGGAACATATGGAGCCTCTTTATAACTGAGACCAAATCAAATCCAAACCGCATGGTGCAACAGTTCCGACCGCTGCTCAGTCCGAAGGACTGCAGATTATGAGGTGTCGTGTGGTCAGCACGACGGATCCTGTCGGCCGTTATTATTTTCTTTCTAGACCGGGGCCGCTATCTCACTGTCGGTTAGTTTCTCAATTGTAATCACGTAGGCAGATGGACCTCGAACCAGCTCTAAGATCAGGTAAATCCCTGTCCTGGCCGGGAATCGAACCCGGGGCCTCCGGGAAAGAAACAGGCACGCCATCCCTACACCGCGGGGCCTTATGCATGACAGTAGTTTCGTAATTATTGTTGTGGATTGTAGTTTCTCAAGCAAAAATATTTCTTTACAAATTATTAGAGTAACTTAAAGCTCCGAAATTGTTTTGTATTTTCTGTTATATTTGTTATCTAGGAGTTTTCCATAGAACAGTCACTACCGGAGGTAAGAAACCAAACCCCATGGCACTACAGCCCTTGAAGGACCTTGGCCTACCAAGCGACCGCAGCTCAGCCCGAAGGCCTGTCGTCGAGGTGTCGTGTGGTCAGCACGACGAATCCTCTCGGCCGTTATTCTTGGCTTTCTAGACCGGACTACCGGAGCTAACTTATTCATTTCTACACTTCCTTGTAAATTGATGGAGCGAATTGGCTGTAGTTAAGGTCGAATAGCTGTGATCTTGCATTCGGGTGACTGCCGTCCGAATCACAACGTCGGCAGCCCTGAAGAAGATTTTCCCATTTTGATACTTGGCTCCTTAATTAAGGCATTCCCATTCCTGGAACATCCCCCATTCTTTCGTCCCGGTAACTTTCTATGTGTTAGCGAGACGTTAAATCACTAGCAAGACGCTAACGAATTAACGAATGAATTTATAAGCTAACTAGCTGTAGTACCCGCTGTCTACGGGACAGTTACTTAGCATGTGGATGAGTAGATTCTTGTCCACTCCTCATGTGATTCCCCATATTATGAGTCGCACACGTTGCAAAACCTTTTCCTGTCAGTGGCTTGTCGTGACGTACTCGCTTCCTTGCTCTCTGTGGCTCTTTGCAGTTTCATATTGTTTTGTATTTGATCTCTTCTAACAGCTAAGCCATAGGCTCGTAATGGTCCGAGGTGCAACAGAATGAAACTATAAATAAAATGTTAAAATTTGTCCACTGATACAAAACGAATGGTGATGGAGAAGTGACCATGAATCCAAAATAATCAGTGGATCCAATTCACAATGCCTTTTTTCTGAGATGATGCTTGTTTTAAATAGGGGTCCAAAGTCCAGGTCGCCTGCCCCTAATAATAGTACAAATCACTGGAAAAGTAAGCTGCCTCTGTGGATCATTGGTATAGTGTCGGCCTCCGGATCGCAGGATGGCGGGTTCAAACCCGGCAGAGGTAGTCTGATTTTTGATTCGGCACTCCATGTTGTGTCTGACTCGTTGGCTGAATGGTCAGCGTACTGGCCTTCGGTTCAGAGGGTTCCGGGTTCGATTCCCGTCCGGGTCGGGGATTTTGACCTTCATTGGTTAATTCCTATGGCTCGGGGGCTGGGTGTTTGTGCTGTCCCCAACATCCCTGCAACTCACACACACACACAAAACACTATCCTCCACCACAATAACACGCAGTTACCTACACATGGCAGATGCCGCCCACCCTCATCGGAGGGTCTGCCTTACAAGGGCTGCACTCGGCTAGAAATAGCCACACGAAATGAAATTAAAAACTCCATGTTGTGCGATGTCGGCATGTTAAGGATCTCTGCTGACACATTTGGTATTTACCCGACAAAATTGATTAAGTCTCAGCCATAGACGTCCAAGAGAGTTTCGGTTTACTCGGTATGCCATCTAGTGGGCCTAGAATAAAACGGAACGTCGAAATTGACGAGCAGATGGCGTCAAATTATTATTATTATTATTATTATTATTATTATTATTATTATTATTATTAATGGCAAAGCAGAACGATGGTGTTCCTCCTATAGTAGTAATAAGCACAGGTAATGTAGACTCGTGGTGTTCCTTGCATGGTGGTACAAATCACAGGTAATGCTGACTCATGATATGCCACACATAATGGCAACACACACCGATAGTATTCCTCACATAAGAGCAGCACTCGAAAGAAACGCAGACCCATAGTGCTTCTCATAATTATAGTGCGACTAATCACTCCCGTCAGTATTTCCGTGGTGTTCCTCACACAGTGGAACTAATCACAGGTCACGTATACCCTTGGTGCTGCTCAACCGGTGGTACGAATCATATCCAATACAAACCCACGGCGTATCACACATTATGGTACCACCCACAGACAATGGTGTTCCTCACATAGTACTACTCATAGGCATCTCATTCTGAACATAGGGTAACCGACACATTCCAGGGCAGCGCACGCATGGATTAGTCCTCGCAGCCGAGTGTCCACCCCCGCGCCTCGGTGGGATACACAAGATGGCACTACCCACAGACAACGCCAAAACCCGTGGTGTTCCTCACATAAGAGTACTTCACATAGGTAACATAGAACAATGGTTTTCCTCGGTACTGATCGCAGATAACCCGGTAATTATCCACACATAGCATACAACGAACTTCTTCTAAATTTTGAAATAAAAAGCTTGGAACTGAGGAGGCAAAAGGATGACATGAAATTTCTGTACAAAACTGTAAATTCTATTATTGACAACCCTGATTTTTTATGCCTCCTGAGCTTCCACGTGTCCTGCTTTAATGCGAGGACAAATGTAACTTTTCATAACAAAAAAGTCAGAACAACCGCTCACAAAAATTCCCCACTCTACAGGCTGTGCAATGTCTACAACAGTGCAGTTCAGAAAAATATTTCTTTAGACTTCTGTGTACCTCTAGACCTGTATTTACAACAGTTCAGCACCTCAGTGAAAACTCTTTAATTTGTAATGATGATTTGAACCACAAAATGAATTATAAACATTGTACATTAAGTCCTATCCCTTAAATGTAATTATAAGTGTTAGAACTAGAAGAAAATAATAGTTTAGATATGAGATTACGATTTTTATTTTCTATTTTACTCATTCATGTAAAGATTAAATTAGATTAGAGGTGAACTAATGTTCCTTTCTCATTGTAAATATAATATTAGAATAGTTTTAGTATTAGGTTATTAGACTGATTGAAACTTTAAAAAGAAACACGTGTAAACATCTGCCACTGTAATTGGGATTAGAAATCCTGTAGTGCACAGTAAATATATAAATAAATAACGTCGGCCCATGGTGTTCATCACGTAATGGTACTAATCATAAGTAGTCTCATGGTTCTAATTTCTTGAACCCTTGGTCGCCCCTTTTATTCGCCTCTTACGACAGGCAGGGGATGACGTGTGTGTATTCTTCGAAATCAGGCTCGGAACTTATTCTAAACTGAAATATTAAGATACATTAAAACCCATCCAAACATTCTCCCAAGATGCTGTGACAGACACTGACAAATATTAAATTGATCTTTATATAGAGCGTGGCAATGACTCGGTATTCTTGTCAAAATAGAATGTGAACAGACAAGACTGGCGCGTTTCAAAGCAATGCTATCATATGAAGTGCTTGGTCCACTGAAAAACGGCACAAAGAGCAATATGTTGCGATGTTCCAGAGCTGCAATGACCCCGCAATAGACTACGGTGAACATTGCTCTGACGTTTAAATATTCACCCTACCCATTCCTATCAGAACTTCATAGCATGGATCGAATAGCTGGAATACTGTGGCGAACCAGTGTGTCACGTACCAGTAGTTACCAGAACATGTATGAACCAGAGATATTGCATCCTGAAAAGGTAAGTGATCTAACTCCCCAGCTACTTCCCGCCAATATTGAGACAGGCTGTTGTACTTGGCACGCAACAGTAATACCACATATCGGAGAGTTTTTTTTCTATTTCCTTTACGTCGCACCGACACAGATACGCCTTATGGCGACGATGGGATAGGAAAGGCCTAGTAAGTGGAACGAAGCGGCCGTGGCCTTAATTAAGGTACAGCCCCGGCATTTATCTGGTGTGAAAATGGGAAACGACGGAAAGCCATCTTCAGGGCTGCCGATTACTGGATACTGGATACTGGCCGCACTTAAGCGAATGCAGCTATCGAGCTCGGTATATCGGAGGTTAGTGGCAGCAGAACAGATAAAGCAATTTACAACAAACGAGAGTCAGTACAATGTTACGAACTGTCGATATTGTAGGCCTTCACATGTAGTCTTCCTTTGGCTGTGATCTTAGGGTATCCAACGTAAAGAAAGTCCTTCTTCCTCCTTTCATCACGTTCCTTCACGTCTTTTTATCGTTTCGATATTCATACTTGAGTACGATTTTACTTACCGATATTGGTTATTGAGCACGCAGTTAAGCCAATCATAACAAAAATACCACTGTCGCCAGTTAATACAAATGAACAAAATTTCCAGGTAAGAAATGTTTGGTAGTGATACTGACTAAGCAATAAGTGGCTAAATTATAAATATCTCGGCTATCATAGGTAAAACTGTATAAGACACGAATGCACGGAAATTTGCATTCCCTATATCATTTCTTATGTAGTATTTATCGATAGGACGACTAATAACATCGATAACTGAGAATTAAATTTTAGGCCTACCCCTAAAGTACCATTTTACTCAGCGTGAATATCGTCATTGCCGGGACAAAACCTCCTTTGTGATAATATTTATGGAGATATACTCACCCGCAACACATACGTTATGAATAGCGAGAATGCCTTGACAATATGCACGGAATATTGCACCTTAGATGACAGAACCTCACCGGCTAAAGTTCTAAGCTAAAATATTACACATAGGAGGTTTTGTCCCGGCAGCGACGATATATTATAGCGTACTGCCTTATTCTCCTACTTTATATACCGATTTCCATTAAATTATCTTCAGCCATTTCCTCGGGACTCGGAGTTGATTTGGGCTAAGCAACATACATTTAAATCTATTAATATCTCTGTTATCATAGTCGGTAATATAAAACTCAATAAGGCCTAAGTGGATGTGAAACTTTTTTTACGTGGTGTTTATCGATAGGGACCAATACAAATATACCGGCAGATAATTTACAATTATATTCTAGGCCACCTCTAAACTACCATTTCACCCAGCGTGAATGAAATGACTTACAGCCTGGATTATATTGACTTATTCTACGACTTTGAATACCGCTTTTCGTTAAATTCTCTTCACCCATTCTCTCGCGATTGTCATAAGTGCATACATACATACATGCACATATAAAGACAGCTAGACAGAGAGATAAGACAAAAAATGAAAAAATGCATTTCCTTTTTTGTGAACACTACTGAAACAGATTTTTTTTCTGAGCAATGTACATATCTTAACTATCGTGTGTCTGTACATTGAATGTTTTGGCAAACTATTTGCACTGTTATCCGTTTCAAGTGTAATAATGACCATGTGCAATTTTTTTTAGCTTTGGTGTCTGTTGGTCTACTTGTTGGTTTGCCTGCTCATCTGTTTGTTTGAATTTTTATAACTGGAAAACTACTGCATATATTTCTACCAAAACTTCATATTTGGAATCTACTTGTCCATGGGAAGGTTTTGAACGAATATCATTTCTAAATCCATGAATGGGCTAGGGATTTACTGGAAGATCGAAACACTGATTTTGACACTCGTACAAAATATAAATGACCAAACTTAATGGAAATCTACCAGAATAATTTGAATCAATTTTAAAAATTCTTCTTTTTTGTGGAAATTGGATTAAATTTGTAATCTACTTATTCAGGATTGTGTTACCGGGAGTATATAACGTCAAGGTGTCTTTATTTGTTAGCGTTTAGAGGATTATTCTCAATATACATACGTTAAATAAGGCCGGTCAAAGGGCTCTGTATAACGAACATATAAGAATTTTATTTTATGCCCTACACGTATTTACCACAGGACGGTTAATAACGGAGATACATACGAAAAGTTGGATTTTTAGTCCAAGTCCCGTGGAATACTCGCTGCATGTCACTGCAAGGCGGGTTATCGGTTATAACGAAAAAGCTATTTTAATCTTTTCGATAGAACAGATAATAAGAGATGTTATAATGAACGATGTGTTTCATGAGTATTCAGCGGCAGCGCCACTCCAGTGGTCAGAGAAACAACAATATTTAAACGAGGAAATGGGGAGAATATTACACAACTTTGGACCAGGATCTGTACCGATCGATGAACTCTGTAATTGTCCTCTTTCTGTTTATCGTACTTAACGCTACTGACACTTGCAAAAGCAAAACCAAAGAGCAAAGTCACCTCCGTACAGGCCATGAAGATCCTTAGAGGACTGGAAGGTAAAGGCTTCCACCATTGTTATCCTAGGCTGATGGGGTAGAATGGTTAGCTCTACGCCCGGCCGCCTTTGACCCCAGGAATTAACCTGGTACTCATTTTTGGTGTAGGCTTAGTGAACCTCAGGCCCACATGTAGCTCTGGAAGTGGAACTCTCGTTTCTTAAACTTTACGATTTCCTGACGGGGATTCGAACCCACGTCCTTCCGGGCTAACCAAGCACGCCTTTACCGCCTCGGCCAGGCAGCCCCTTACTGACACTTGCTTTCGTACTAAATATCAGTTTAACATACCGTATTAAACGTTTGGATATCGGCATGTAAATACGCATAAGTTTATGAAGGAAACATTTAATCCATTACAAATTCCCTTGCGATTTATGGATACAAATAGATTTACTATCACAATTCCCTTGAGTAAAATAATGCAGTTTCTTTAAGTAATATTCGGACCTTCAAGTGACATAGCATAAATTAACATTGAAGGATAAAAGGGACATAAAGCACGACGGACAGAAAGAAGTGAAAGAGGAAAATAAAAGGAACAAACACGTGAAGAATGATAAAAGTGAGCTATGTAGGAATGATGGTTGTTATTTCTATGGCAGAAATAAACGAGGCAAGCTGACGAAATAAGGTGGTAAAGGAAAAATAAGTAACAGTGATAATGTGATAATGAAAGAAGAAGGAAAAAGTAGAGAAGAATGAAACGATGGAAGGAAAAGAGAAAATGTAAACAAGAATGTAAGGGAGAGAGAATCTTGTAAGGACAGACAGAGCTGAATTTGGGGAGAAGTAATCGAGGAAGGTGGTAAGTGCAAGGAAAAGGGCACAAGGAAGGAAGGAAGGAACGAAGGAAGGAAGGAAGGAAGGAAAATTCAATAAAGAAACAAATTTTGTCGCTGCCGGGACAAAACCTCCTATGTGAAATATTTTAGCTTAGAACTTTCGCCGGTAAGGTTCCGTCATCAAAGGTGCAATAATGTGTGCATAACGTCAAGTCATCCTCGATCCTCCTAATGTATGTTCTGCGGGTTAGTATATCTCCAAAGACGTTATCACATAGGAGGTTTTGTCCCGGCAACGACCATATAATACAGAGAGGAACAAATGAATATATTTTTCTCTCTCATGTGCCCAAACTGTGATAGAGCTGTGTACGGGACCAAACACGATTATATACGGAGAGAGATTTGAAAACTAGTATTTTAGCGAGTGTTGGGCTTTAGAAATAAACCCTTAAAGTATTGAATGAAAAACTCGCTCTGAATGGCTGATTCAATGGCTTATTGTCTCCTGGCGAAGCCATCTAAAGCTGCAGCTGATTGAGGATTGCCCTACTTGTGCTGTGTACGGCACGGTCGAGTTCACAGAGCTCAACTCCAATACAATCTGCTGTTTTTCGTTTCATCGGATAATATTGTGACCGATAGATGGAGCAGTACACGGTGTAGCGAGCTTTTTGTGCGGTACGGGCTGCAAAGCTGTCAGCTTACATTCAGGAGATACCAGGTCTAACCCCACTGCCGTCAACACTCAATATGTTTTTTAGTTGTTATGTACTATCACACCAGGCAAGTGTTGGGGCTGTACATTAATTAATGCCAGGGTCGATTCCTTCGCAGTCTCAGGCCTTTCTTATACCTTCGTAATAAAATTTATAATAACATCCGCCTCTGTGGTGTAGTGGTTAGTGTGATTAGCTGCCACCCCCGGAGGCCCGGGTTCGATTCCCGGCTCTGCCACGAAATTTGAAAAGTGGTACGAGAGCTGGAACGGGATCCGCTCAGCCTCGGGAGGTCAACTGAGTAGAGGTGGGTTCGATTCCCGCCTCAGCCATCCTGGAAGTTGTTTTTCTCCTCCAGGCAAATGCCGGGATGGTACCTAACTTAAGGCCACGGCCGCTTCCTCCCCTCTTCCTTGTCTATCCCTTCCAATTTTCTCATCCCCCAAGGCCCCGGTTTAGCGTAGCAGGTGAGGCCGCCTGGGCGAGGTACTGGTCGTCCTCCCCAGTTGTATCCCCCGACCCAGAGTCTGAAGCTCCAGGACACTGCCCTTGAGGCGGTAGAGTTGGGATCCCTCGCTGAGTCCGCGGGAATAACCGACCCTGGAGGGTAAACAGATTAAGAAATAAAGAACGAATAATAATAATAATATGTTTTATGTATTCTGGCGAAGTTAGGGATATACTCCCTTTCTTGCCCTTAACCAGTCTTAACCTGGAACACTGTTACTAATAACTACTGATGGCAGTAATATGAAAATATTAACAATAATAACAGTAATCATATTAACAAAAGTAGTCATAAGTAAAGAAAAACTCATATTATCTATGTAATACACATCGTACGTAGAGTACATTATATATATGTGTGTGTGTGTGTGAATATTGAATACTATATTACTTAAGAGAAAGTTTCGAAAACAGATAAATTTCTACAATATACCGAGATATCGCTCTTCATTTTATAGGTAAAGAGAATGTCTGGAAAGACGATCTGTGAAAGGGGAGGGAAATAATGATGAAGAGGAAGTAGGAGGAGGTGTTTTCAGGTCAAAACTTGATGATTCATGCATGTCTACCTAGTATTTCAACACAGACATACTTAAAAGCTCAGCTGTTGGAAGTGCTTCTGACGCTCACTGTTAAGCGTGAGATTTTGCACGTTTGAGGCGCTCTGCTTTAATGTTACTAATTTTGATGTTTTAATAGTTGGAAAGAAACAATTGTGTTCTTTAATATTTGAAAGTACAATATTGTGATTACAATAATAATGTTTGTTATCGAGAAACACATATAACTGTATAATATTTATGAACTTGATAGAGCAACATAATATATATCCTTTAGAAAATCCTTCCGTTTCATAGCTCACAAAAGAACAGTACAAAGTGGTCATAAAACAAACATATGCTGACTTTGGCTGGACAAGAGATCCTTCAAGTTACCGATATCGTCTGTGTGTTACACTTTAGTGGGATATTGTCCTGTACTGACCAAATCTCCTCAGGTATTCAAAAATAGCTACTTTCTTTCCAGTAATTATAAACAAAGTTTGCCCAGGAACTGAACGGTAAAACACGCCAACAACAGAGACCTCGATCCATTCTCGCTCCTTGTCTCACGTCCCGCGGGGGTAAATCACGCTGTGTGTGACCGGTCCCGTCCAAATAAGTTTTGTGCAATTTTGACGCGAGATTTCACGCAGCAATACATCGTGAAACCACGTAAGTGTGGCCGAAGCCTTAACACTCTATAGGAGCACAGGATTAATGCCATATGCACCCAAGTAGTTAAAAACAAAGAGCTTGTGATGTTACGTGGAATGCTTTATTTTTTGGTATACATACTGAGCTCTCTACTTGGCAGTGTACGTTCTTAGCGTCGTTGATTTATGAGGAAAGTTCTTCATCTGACTTCCTTAAGACGACATTTCGCCATTACGCCTAGAAAAACCGCTATGTGATTATATTTCAGCTTGCAACACTGACCAAGAAAGTTCTGTCATCTAAAGTTCAATATTCCATGAACTATTGGGTCGATGCATAAGTTCGTGCGGTATACTTTTCGGTTGGAAAAAATGTGAGCTGAAGGGATTGCTTATCGTTATTCCGTTGTTTTAAGGTGAGTTGTACCTTGTATAATGACAATGTTAAATTTGTTCTCATTTAAGTACATTTATCTCAAGAACTATGCATGAAAAGAAAGTAAACTTTGAATAGCTGAGAGAGCATGATCGTCTCTTCCAAACGTTATTTTCCTACCAGGATAGTCTGCATGAATTGGTTTTTAGAAATAATTTCGTAAGTTATTAAAAAGTCCATATTTTTCAATTTAATTAATAGATAATTACCAATTTATCAGAAACTAAAAACTTTACGACAGTGAAAATTATGCATATTACAAAGGATAAGCATAAGATCATTTATGCATTTGTTAAGAACTCGATTAAAATAGTTTGCTAATTATCAAATAATTAATTGGAAAAATATGCAGTTTTTAATAATTTTCCAAATGATTTCCACAAACACTTAAGTAGACTATCTAGCTACAAGAATGATGTTTGAAAGAGACAAGCATGCTCTCTCAGTCACTCAAAGTTTACTTTCTTATCATGCATAGTTCTTGAGTTAATGTACCTAAATGAGACAAATTTAACATTGTCGTTATACAAGGTACAAACTCCCCTTAACTGAGTTTGGAGTTTGTGTGCTATGAAACAAAGTTTTTCTTGATTTTGAACGTATTATATTTGTATATATCAGACAAACGGATATGGAATACGAAGTTGAGAAAAGTGAGCATTTCCGACACGTTCTACTCTTTGAGTTTAACCGAGGATACAGTGCAGCAGGAGCTGAGAGAACAATTTGTGAAGTGTACGGGAATAAAGCAATTGCTGAAGGAACAGCACAAAAATAGTTTTCCCGCTTTCGAGCAGGACGGTTTCAATTGTCTGATGATCAACCTTCTGGAAGCCCTTCAGATTTTGACGAAAACCGCTCGAATGAGTTACTTAGTGAGAATCTTCGTCAAACAACGCGGCAAATGGCGCAAGTTTTTGGATGTGATCAGTAAACTATTATACACCATTTGAATTCGATGGGTAAGGTATAGAATTTGGGTGTATGGGTACCACATGTGATAAGTGACAGTAATAAAGATTAACAAATAAATATCTGTTCACCGGGCGAGTTGGCCGTGCGCGTAGAGGCGCGCAGCTGTGAGCTTGCATCCGGGAGATAGTAGGTTCGAATCCCACTATCGACAGCCCTGAAAATGGTTTTCCGTGGTTTCCCATTTTCACACCAGGCAAATGCTGGGGCTGTACCTTAATTAAGGCCACGGCCGCTTCCTTCCAACTCCTTGTCCTTTCCTATCCCATCGTCGCCATAAGACCTATCTGTGTCGGTGCGACGTAAAGCCCCTAGCAAAAAAAAATATATCTGTTCGTCATTGCTTGCCCGGGAACGGTTGGCTTTTGATAGGCGCGAAGTATTCCGTTCGAACATTGTCAACGGCGATGAGAAATGGTGCCTGTATGTCAACATGAAGAAGAGGAAAGAGTGGCTCAGCCTGTGCCAAGGAGAGTGCCCATCCACAGAGAATCCTGTTGTGTGTTTGGTGGAACAAAGATGGCATTCTTCACCATGTACTTCTTCCGAAAAACGTAACGATTACCTTTGCTGTTTATAGTGACCATCTAAGACGGCTTTCGGTTTCTATTGACAACAAAAGACAAAGGCAACAACCAGTCTTATTGCTCCGTGATAACACTCGTCTGCGTAATACAGCGCAATTGACCAAAGGTGTGATTGCTTAACTTGGCTGGGAACCTCTTCCTCATCCTGCATATTGCTCTGAACTTGCCCGCTCAGATTTCCATCTTTGCTCTCTCTTTCTAACCACATTCAATGTTTTCTGACGAAGCTTCTCTTGACCAATGGCTAGCAGATTTATTCCAGTCAAAACCAAAAGAGTTCTAGAGGCGATGCTTTCAACTATTATCTGAACGTTGGCAGAAGGTCATTGAGAGAGGAGGTGAATACGTCACTGTGTGATTGTGATTGGGATGTTGAGTTACAGTGCGTGAAGGTGACAGTGAAAAAAATATAAAGTATAAGAACCGCACGAACTTACGCATCGACCCAATATACAGTATCAACGAATTTTCGTTCTAAATCATACATGTGCTGCGGGTCAGTATTTCTGGCTTCTGCATTGCCAAGTAGTGTTATTCGAGGGGCAACAACGATTTACTCTAACGGAAATGGACGATACATTGCTCCATACCAGGGAGAGTTGTGGCTTGCCAACTCTTCTGGACATTCAAAAAATAGCAGTCAAATTTCTCACCATAATCTAATATTGCTATAATCGGAGCGTGCAGCGATTATGTGCCTGCTTTTTCACGTTACTGTTAATTATTTCCTTTTTTTAAGATACAGCTTCCAGCAGCTGCTTCAGTGGACCTGTTGTTGAATGTCTGGTTCGTCGCACAAAGTTCGTGGCTCTTAATATGGATTTGACTTAGTTTTAAGGCCGTGTGTTCTTCCTGAAATTAACTCACTATTGCTTTTCCCTATGTTGGTCGGTAGTGTGGTTTAATGTGTGTACATGACGAGAAGCGTACTATGATGAACACAAGAACTCATTCTCCAAGTCAGAGCAATTGACTAGAGGCACTTAAATTCCTCAGAACGGTCGGAAATTGAGATTTGGATTGGAAAAAGTTTGTGAGGATGCAGCTTATAAACACAAGGTTTTGGCTGATTTTGGCCGATTCATTCTCTTGACATAAATAAGGTCTTACAGCTGGAGGTTATCTGACACATTGCGTCACGAAATTAGCGATAAAAAACATGTGACGCAATGTTACACCGCAACCGTGCACGCTGTGAAGTGAAATATTGATGGATGACCATGATTTGTAGTCACTCTAGGTCAGCCATTACCAAACTGTTGTCCGCGGACCCCTAGGGGCCGTGACGATAACCCAAAGGTCCGCAATAAGAATGTGAGTTGTGTTTAACGAGTGAAATTTATTTGTACACACACAATTCATAGAACATTATACTAAATTTAGAAACTATGTCTGCACTGTCATATAATTAACATACAATATATCGTCGCTGCCGGGACAAAACCTCATATGTGTAATATTTTAGCTTAGAACTTTGGCCTGTGAAGTTCTGTCATCTAAGGTGCAATATTGTGTGAATATTGTCAAGGCATTCTCGCTCTTCATAACGTATGTGCTGCGGGTCAGTATAACCCCAAATGTATTATCACATAGGAGGTTTTGTCCCGGCAACGACGATATGTAACTTTTAACTTGGTCGATGTCCGGCTCTATAGCTAAATGGTTAGCATGCTGGCCTTTGGTCACAGGAGTCCCGGGTTTGATTCCCGGCGGGGTCGGGAATTTTAACCACCAATGGTCAATTTCACTGGCAGGAGGGATGGGTGTATGTGTCGTCTTCATCATCATTTCATCCTCATCATGAACCGCAGGTCGCCTACGGGAGTCAAATCAAAAGACCTGCAGCTGGCGAGGCGAACATGTACTCGGGAACTCCCGGCACTAGATGGCATATGCCCTTTCATTTCAACTTGGTCGATATACGATACAAGTGAGCAGACGAAAAGGAAGAAATACTAAAAGGCAGTGTAAGTGATTTAATTGTGAGACAATTGGAATTGCTAGTATCCACACTCAGAACGCATTTTCAGCCTCTAGTTGAAATTATTTCGTGGATCAGAAATTCCTTTTTTGAAACATAACATGATCTTATAATAATAATGTTATTTGCTTTACGTCCCACTAACTACATTTTAAGGTCTTCAGAGACACCGCGGTGCCGGAATTTAATCCCGCAGGAGTACTTTTACGTGCCAGTAAATCTTCTGACACGGGGCTGTCGTATTTTAGCACCTTCAAATACCACCGGATTGAGCCAGGATCGAACATACCAAGTTGGGGTAAGAAGGCCACCGCCTTAACCGTCTGAGCCACTCAGCCCGGCAAACATGATCTACCCTCCCTTGAGAAAGATCAACTAGCCCAAGTAACTAGGCAGAAATAAAGTGAAAAGTAAATTGAAGCATGATATGGGTGGAGAATCAGATGGAGTGACATGTTTAGCTCTAGGATGTTCCGTGAATTTATCACAACTCCACGTCATTGATCGACTTTGTGGATCCATGACATCCCCTATACAGTACAATTTCTAGGAAGGAAATACTGCGTTTAGTGCCTTGCATGACATAACTGTGTGAGTGTACATTTTCTGCTCGCACATTAAAAAGGAGTACAGAAACACAGCTACTGTGGAAGCTGATCTTCGGTTTGAGTAACTACGCTTGTAAAACGCTTTGTCTTTGGAAAACAGGACTATCATTTCCGTTGATCTAACAACCGCAACAAGTGGAGTTTCTCAACTATGTTTCCAGATCCTGACTGTTGTGATCATTTGCCAAGTGTCTCATTGTTTTATAATTTCTGTGCATTTAAAAAGTACTGTATGTATTTTTATGTAAATGAAATGAAATTAAACTTTCAAGGAAAGGTAATATTAGTCGTAAATCATAGGAATAAATTCAAACATGGTATCATTAAAAAAATAGGTTTTAGTTTACTAATGCAGTATGGTTTAGGGGTCCTTAAACATGCGATAACCTCAGGGGGCCTCAGAAATAAAGGGTTTGGAAATTCTGCTCTGTCTTTACAGTTATCGTAGTTTCCTAGGCCCTGATTCAGTTCCCACTTTCGATGAGCTGAATCCCACACTGTTCAATTAAAAATTCCATAGAGATGTCTTTAAAAACGATTTCTTACATGCAAACTAAGTAATTATCATCAATTTTAGTTTCTGTTTTAAGACACATTTTTCACTATGTCAAGCTTTTTTAATACTCAAGAATTCTGCTAAGTAACTCAGTGTTATCCGAGAAAACTGACATAACCTTTGGAATCGCGAAATTGCTAGACATCAGTACAATCGAAACTTGGACATTTTTATCCAGGCCATCTTGCAGGCCTCACAGTGGAAAGTTTCCGTATCTGGAATCATTCAATTTGTATCGTTATCAACTTTAACGGCTAATTAGCATTACCATTTCACAGATAAGGAAATAATGCATACATACATGCATCACCATTATAGACCATAATGCTATTCAGTGTTCGGTCTGCAACTGTCTGTGAATTTATTAAATGTCGCCACAATCCTATATTGGCAACTTGTGCTGTAGCCTCATTTAGTTATATACCTCTTATCTCTAAATTGTTAGAAACTCAGTCTAACCATCGTCGTCTGGGTGTCCGTCTACATCTCTTACTCTCATTAATGGAGTCCTTTATATCTCCTCCTACCATTGTTCCCACCTGCTTTACCAGCTTTCATTCTCGGAAATTTAATGTCTGTTACTTCTAACTTATGAATGAGATATATCTAGTCCACCCAGCTTCCACTGCCGTAAAGCAAAGTTGGCTTGAAAACAGACCGATGTTAGGATAGTTTCTTCCAGGAGCTGAATTCCTTCTTAGAGAATACTGTTGATCGTAACTGCGAACTCACTGCATTAGCTTTACTGCACCTTCGTGAAATTTTGAAAAGTTCATTAAATACGACGGCTTTGTAGCTATGTTTATTTATATTCGTGAATGACCTAATATTAAGACGTTTGTCAATAATATCTTCCTATTTCAGGCAAGAACTTACGGCAGTCAGGACTTCAATATCTTTCACATTTTCTCCTATGATTTAACTTATCACTCAGTAAATACCGTCATAATATTTAGGAAGTACGATTTCCATCAATTTTGTCCGTGTCGGGTAACTATTGAGCGGTTTCCCAGCACGTCCTTCTCATCAGTTCACCTCTTCTGCTTCACATCCTGGGATTTTGACGAGATTGATTCGTTGAAATGGATGAACGGTATACACATCTTCCTCAGAGAAATCCTCCTCCATTCGCCTCACATGACCCCACCACATGGATTATAAACCAACATTTCGCTTTACTTCAGCTTACGTTTAAAATTTCGAATTTGTTTTCTTTAGTTTCTATCACATGTAAATATTTAACTCAGTACTATGTTCATTGAGTTAGACATGTGCTTGAAACTATAGGAAAAATCCACTCCAGTGAAGGAAATATTTTATCTTATGTTACGTCTTAGTGAATAATAATACTGATAATAATTTCACGTAGATATTCCTAGCCTCGTACGGCTATTGTAAAATAGACCTTACCGGGCGAGTTGCCCGTGTGTTTAGGAGTGCGTAGCTGTGAGCTTGCATCCGGGAGATAGTGGGTTCGGACCCCACTGTCGGCAGAACTGTTGATGTATTTCCGTGGTTGCCAATTTTCATACCAGGCAAATGCTGGGGATTTACCTTAATTAAGGCCACGGCTGCTTCCTTTCCACTCCTAGCTCTTTCCTCTCCCATCGTCGCGTTGAGACCTCTCTGTGTCGGTGCGACGCAAAGCAAATTCTGAAAGAAAGAATGGACTCTCTAAAGAAGGTAGGTGGTATCTGCCGTGTATGGGAAAACGCGTGTTATTGTAGTGGGGAACAGAGTTGTGTAGTGTGCAAGTTTGATGAATCTTGGGGACTGCACAAGACCCAATTCGCGAGCCAAGGGAATTAAACACTTAACATTAACATTTCCTACCTTCCCAAGAATTGAACTCTGGGTCGTCTGAACCGAAGGACACTACTCTGACCATTCAGCCATGGATCCGGAAATAATAATAATAATAATAATAATAATAATACAGATATTACGATTATGGACCCTTCCTGATCCCAGCGTATTCATTTCGAGGATCGGTTTTATTCTACCAGAACTCTTATCACTTTAAGAAAGTGGGCATCGACTTTTACCTCCTTTTTTGTATAAGCTAGAAGCCATGAACAACGCAGTCCAGGATAGTATATGGAAAACTCAGACTCAATCTGACAGGTAATCGATCCATGGTCTCTTGAATGAGGATTAACTGGTTCTTGGACTACATCACACATCACCGACTCCCTCTGAAACTAAACCTTCAATTAAAATTAGAAATAGTGCTTTTTATTCCAGCATGAACGTGTTCTTCAATTTACCACAGCTCTTTTATTCTTATTATTACACATACATAATACATCTTCAGTATGGATAGGCATGTCTCTCAGGGTTCAATCTGCAAGCCTCTGTGAATTTACTAAACGCCTCCACAAACCTTTATTTGTAACTAGCTCTCTGGCATCTTTTTTTCGTAAGTCTTTTCAATAAATTATTAGAAGCTGAATCAAACTATCGTCGACTCGGTCTCCCTCTATTTCCTTTACCTACCGTAGCCAAGTCCATTATTCTCCTAGGTAGCCTATCCTCCTCAACATTCCTTACATGACCCCAGCACAGAATTCGGTTCATGCGCTCCGCTTCATTCAGCGAATTAATTCCTAACTGATTGCTTTTTTATGGTACGAATCCGCGTGGACAGCGGTGCTTATTGACCAGGAAGAAAATGAAGATCACCAATAAAATGAGAATGAAAACATGAAGAAGGGAAAGAAGACGAGAGGATTTAGAATAAGAATTGAAGAGGGAGTCATCAAAAGAGGGAAAAAGGAAAACTCCCTTGACTTCCAACATACTATCTATCGTCTAGCCAGAAAGGAAAAAAAACTATTTTATTTGTTAAAAACTAGTGATCATGAACTACGTCTTTCAATAAATGATACTCAACTGTTGATGACGAATTAAATATTTTATTAAACACGGCAATAAACTAAACCTGACAAACAATGTAAAATTAAGGAGAACAGCAACTCTACGTCAAAGGAACTTAATTTATAGCAGCATGATACTTGGCAACGAAGGCCTACGGTAACAACTAATTTGACGTCACTGGCGGTACACATTTTATTTCAACACGCTCTTTCTTATACAAATCCACAGCCGCAGCATCTTTGGCTACCACGGCCTACCGTAAGGACTAACCTCACGTCACTTCCGTCACGAATTTTGTCGCTTTACCCAAATTTTCGAATGACTCCCAGCCATAAGGCATATTCATATAATAGAAAACTTTCATCTGACTACCCAAAATGTCCTAACCCATAAAACTGATCAACAAGAACTTTGCTGTGA
This sequence comes from Anabrus simplex, assembly GCF_040414725.1. NCBI lineage: Eukaryota > Metazoa > Arthropoda > Insecta > Orthoptera > Tettigoniidae > Anabrus > Anabrus simplex. The sequence continues at coordinate 64,168,550 of NC_090267.1, read as the reverse complement.
CTACCGCGAAAAAAGATTGGCTCTGTCTTTTCTACTGCCACTCGTTTCGTCTAGCCAGGTAGCATTACTGTTTCAGCTGTATAACAAATAATAAATAACCTACTTATCCTAACGTTGTCGAGCGGGAAGAAACGAAAATGTCGATGGTATACAACGTCTTTATCCCCTAAAATCATCACTCGATGAATGAAAGTAAAAGGAATTGTAAAAATACAGTGTTGAAATACTAGGCCTTGCATGCCATAATATCGAAGGGCCAGAACAAAACGAAGTGTGATGGCCTGTAATATCCGAATACCCCAACACAAGTCAACAAACTGACAGACTGTTGTTGTTTTCTTCCTTTTCGGCTGTTACTCATCTCTTCTAACTGATAAGACAGCTTTTATTTCCTCATTTTGTGTACTCATCTCTTGTTGTTCGTATCTGTTGTACCAGCGATAATTCGTGATAATTTAATGACGGTTTCTTCTAACTTACGAATAAGATATCCTGAGTCCATCCCGTACGGCAAAGTTGGTCTGAAAGCAGGCCAGAGTAAAGAGAGTTTCGTCAAAGAAATGACTTGTTTCTTACAGAATACCGTTGACTATGTTATTTATGATTATCATCATTATTTCATTCTGATTATTACTGGTAAATACATAGAAATTGCAAGATATCTCTAAAGGAATGTCTGCTTGAAGTAAAAAGAAACGAAAATCAGTGAAAATATAAATTACATAACAAAAACTACAGAGAATTCAACAAAGGATTACCTGCAACAAAATGTAGCAAGAAATTATATCAAATTCAAACACTTCATGGCAATCAATGAACATGAATAAAAATACATTAATAGAGGTAACAAAACATTATTGTATAGTAAATATTTTTTTACGAATAGGGTACCGTAACATGATAATTATTCCAAAATATTTAAATTAAATGTACGGAAATGTTCTACATTTTATAGTAAACGCTGCCGGTCATGTACGCATTTATCTGCTCCCCGCCTCCAGGTTATATTATACATATTTCCTATATTTTAACATTTAATATTATATTGTAGATTTGGTTGTAGAAAATTCACAGGATATAAGAGTCGATTTAACGAAAGAAATTTGCTCACTTCGAACATTCATATAGGAATTAAAGATGTTTTTGAAGATTTTCGTCCGGAGTGTGGAAGTGTATGGAAATGAAACTTAGACGGTAACTAGCTCAGAAAGGAATAGAATAGAATCTTTTGAAATGTGGTGTTACAGAATAATGCTGAAGGTGAGGTGGGTAGATCGAATGAAGTGATACTGAATAGAGTTGGTGGGAGGAGATCAGTTTGGTTAAATTTAACCAGAATAAGAGATCATAGGACACCTCTTAATATACTCAGGATTTATTAAGCTACTTTTGAGGGAAATGTAGTTGGTAGGAATGGTGAGGATAGACCGAGATATTAATATAACAAGCAGATTAGAGCAGATGGAATAGTTACGTAGAGATGAAAATGTTAGCACAGGATAGGGTGCGTGGAGAACTCCATCAAACCAGTCCATGGACTGATGACTGAAACAACATAGGGGTCGTTTCTTGAAGCATCTTTTATTGTTTGTTAAATGGTTCTAAGATTGATATCAGCATCAATTATCAATACCCAGACTTTCGAGCGTTTTTTTTTTTTTTTTTTTACGTGGCATCGTCACAGATATGTCTTATAGCGACGATGGGATTAGGAAAAGCCTAGGAATTGGAAGGAAGCGGCCGTGGCCTTAATTAAGGTACAGCCCCGGTATTTGCCTGGTGTGAAAATGAGAAACCACGGAAAACCATCTTCAGGGCTGCCGACAGTGGGGCTCGAACCCACTATCTCCCGATCGCTGGATACTGGCCGCAGTTAAACGACTTTGCCGTAGCTGTTTTGTTCCTGTTTTTCTCTCTGCCGTATATTTTAAATGAATGGGCTTTAATTTCGAGTATGCTAAAGCGATTACTCTCCGAAAATGACGGATCTTCTTCTAACATAGGAGTTGTCCTTCCCTCTATAACATTAAAGGCTATTGTTATTTATCTCGTGCGGTGCCGTCCGTTGGTTGCTAAGCCTTGCAGCAGCTTGTATATTGTTGCGGCTGGCCAGCTTTCACTGGACCAGCTCTGCCTTATATCACGTGACGTGTTGTGGACGGTCTTTTGTGCTGTGGAAGCTCTCGGATTGGAATTCGTTTAGAGGCACAGCGCTGGCACTCGCAGTACCTGCACTTTGCTGGGATTACATTTCTACATTACAATCCCTTGCTAGTAAGTATATTTTTCTGCTGTGCATACATTTCTGTTCAGTACTAATCGATTTGAAATCATAATAATACCCAACACCCGCGTCTGATGTTCGTGCATGATATCTGGGACATTGTACCATTTACAGTGTCCTACATTTTTTGTTCTGATATATCGTCGTTGCCGGGACAAAACCTCTTATATGATAATATTTTTGGAGATATACCTCACGCCTGTCTCGCTCGCTCCCCCTGTCTTCCTCTTCGTCACTTGCTCCGTAGCGCTCCAAATCCGAGCTGAGTTGAGCTGAGTTGAGCCGAGCTTTGCCGAGTAGCCCAGAGACGAAGCGTTGGTCCGAGCCGAGCCGAGCGGGACCGATGCACTGTGCACAGGAACTCTGCGCCGCTGTTTGCACGCGTGAGATTTCGGGCGTTTGAGTGGCCCTGATCTAGAACCATGAAGCTCTGAAAAGTATGTTGAAGGCGTTCCAAGCAGTTTTCTATATCGTCCAGCGCTGCAGTCTCGCTGAAATCATTTATCTGTTTGCTGAAACGAGTAATGTTTGAACGCTGAGTAGTGCACTTCCTTTTTAGCTTGCCAAGCGAGGGCTGAGACATTCGTTCTTGTTAGTGAAATAATGTTCCGTGAATTCCCTCGCGACGTCTCTAGCTGCCTGAAAGTATTCTTATGTAGTTACACCAATGCTCAGGAGATAGTGCCAGTTGTCACCCTGTTATTGTAACTCAAAGACAAACAACATTCAGACAATGTACGGGCTTCAGAAACTGTAGGCCATAACATTTTTTCCACCTCAGTGATATTAGGGAATTTGGAATGCATACATTCAACGCTCTCCTTTATGATTCATGTTTCTGTCGTTATTTGACTAATCATTCATTCGCCTTTCTTATTTCGAAAATTGTGTGAATAGTCACGACAGCAACCCCATTATCGACACATATCTTGATACGGTGAGGAGTGAACCATATTTAAACATCAGCGACGCTCCACTCGGCTGAACTTAGCAACATCAATCTAGGGTAAATCCGATAATATCTCCATTGTAATACCGTTCAGATAAAATTAATTAACAGGGCGAGCTGGCCGTGTGGTTAGGAGCGCGCAGCTGTGAGTTTGCATCTGGGAGATAGTGGGTTCGACTCCCACTCTCGAGAGCCCTGAAGATGGTTTTCCGTGGTTTCACATTTTCACACCAGTCAAATGCTGCGGCTGTACCTTATTTAAGGCCACGGCTGCTTCCTTCCCATTCCTAGGCCTTTCCTATCCCATCGTTGCTATAAGACATATCTGTGTCGGTGCGACGTAAAGCAAAATAGCAATTTTTTTTATAAAATTCTTAATATTTTTAGGGATATTTGAAATTTTCTGAAAACTTAATATCACGAATTTCTCCGTTATTTTACCTACAAAGGTAAAATGACGTACAATATCGTAAATTAAATTTTGCAACAAAATATATAATATCGTCGCTGCGCGTGGAAAACGTCATAGCCCTCAATGCTCTTCTTATCCATTATTCTCTTTGAGACTGCATTATACAGTAGGAGTGTGTAAATATATCATGAAAATATGCATGCCTACAGTACGGCACAATAAGCTTAATTTTCCTTTACAGTTGGATAGGAAAATGAACACCATGAAAATTTTTCTGATGGACTGCATATCCGTATGTGGATGGGAGGCGTGACCAGTATCGAGGAGAATTATGAGTAGGAAGGGCGTTGTGCGATACGAAGGTTTGCTCCTTCAGCGACAATATACAGTTTCATATACAACGAATATTCACAAAGCCGAGCTCGATAGCTGCAGTCGCTTAATTGCGGCCAGTATCCAGTAATCGAGAGATAGTGGGTTCGAGCCCCACTGTGGGCAGCCCTGAAGATGGTTTTCCGTGGTTTCCCATTTTCACACCAGGCAAATGCCGGGGCTGTATCTTAATTAAGGCCACGGCCGCTTACCTCCACTTCCTAGACCTTTCCTATCCCATCGTCGCCGTAAGTGATATCTGTGTCGATGCGACGTTAAGCAAATACCAAAAAAAAAAAAATCATATAGTAACCTGATACGCACTTTTGGGGCCCCCTTATCGTATCTACGCCATTTCATATCATTCAATTTACATAATCCTTGTGCACGCACTGGCAACCCTTAAATTGAGTACCATGTTTCGAAATATCCTGTTAGCTACTTTCACGTGAGTAGTTACAAAGAGATCGGCAGATAGATAGACAGACAAAACTAAACCAAATCCAAACCCCATGGAGCAAGAGGCCTGAAGGACACGGCCGCCCAAGCGACGATAGCTCAGCCCGAAGGTCTACAGATTACGAGGTGTCGTATCGTCGGCACGATGCATCCTCTGGGCCGTTATTCTTGGCTTTCTACTGGAGGCGCCATCCTACCGTCAGATAGCTCCTGAATTGTACTCATGTAGCTAAATGGACTTAGAACTAGCCCACATATCCAGGTAAAATCCCTGATTTGGCCCTGAATAGAACCTCAGGCTTCCGGAAATGAGGCAGCCATGCTACCCATACAACAAGGGGCCGGATAGATAGAGAGACAGGCAGAACATAATTAGACAGGATCTACTTTAACTTTCCTTTACCTAATCCGATATAGAATTGAAGTATATGCCAAATATATTAAGTGTACGGACAAACCTTTTCATTATTAATAAGATGTATAACAAGTCATTCGTTAATTGTCAGAATTGAACTCAATTTCAAACATGCAAACACACACACACACACACACACGCGCGCGCGCGCGCGCAAACACACTATTAAAAGAACACATGGACAGAAAATTTCACCGGACATACTTCAGCCTACTTTCAGAACGTCACTATTTCAATTAAATTGGGTATGACTATCTATTGCAAGGCATTGACACTATACAAACAACGTTGATGTTTAATTCAATTGAAACTGAAAGTGAACTTCTCGTGGATATATTTCTAAAAATTATCACATGATGCATTTCCAAGTGAGCTGAATAGTACAAGTTACATGAGGGACGCATATTGTGCAAGTATCAAATGGTCAATTGGGGACGTTTGTGTAACCCCTCGGCTTATTCCTGGTTGTGTTTGTTCGCACTAATTGATCCTGCAGCGTATTGATAGGCTGGTGTACGTTCCCATAGGACCCATACAGCCCAGTTACAACAGATCATGTAGGTGGCTCTTTCAAGAAGATATTGTTAGATCTAACTATAATAATACCTGCCCAAAATGTATGTTCAACGCTTGCAGAGAATATCTGAGAATTCTAGTTTACATGATACTAATTTTTTATGCATCTTAGATTTACCACAGCTCTGGACTTGAGAAAGGAAATTTGAAACACTCTTGAACAATGACTCAAATATATATCACATATAATCGTATATGAGACTAACATTTAAATATGAACCGAATATCAAGTAGATACGCCAACTTTTATCAAATATATCAACATCTTAGAAAATCTGATTGAATAGTGGCCATATTTTAGGCGACGTGTGAACATTAAGCATTTTTTAAATTTTCTATTTTAATATTATAAACAGAACGTCAATTAGACTATTAGAATTAGAGAGAATTGGTATAAGCAATGAGAAAATAATCAGATGGCCAAATATTTAAGTCCGAGGTGCAATCATAAAATTCATATCAATATGATTTTTCAGGGAAGAAGATTAAAATGTTATTTGCTTTACGTCCCACTAACTACTTTTACGGTTTTCAGAGACGCCCCAGGGAAGAAGAAAGAATGGCCTCGCGACATACATGGTTGGAGAAAAAGACACACAGAATCGTGGGGTATGAAATAACACAGTCCTGAAAGGAAAGCCAACAGTTACTAAACCTGTTGTGGACACAAGGGGAAAAAAATGGAAAATACAGAAAAGCTAACCATGAGCTGAAATGAAAGACGCTGTTAGACAAAGTATTTATTTCCAGCCGAATATATTGGTAGACCAGATTTAAGTAATGTATTTCCATTTCCAGAACGTTAACTGACATTACATTTGTAATGAATTCGGTGTAACACTTACATTTCGTCGTTGCCGGGACAAAACCTCCTATGTGATAATACTTTTGGAAGTATACTGTCCCGCAGCACGAACATTATGAAGAGAGAGAATTCCTTGACAATATTCACACAATATTGCACCTTATAGGACAGAACCTTACCGGCCAAAGTTGTAAGCTAAAATAATTCACATAGGAGGTTTCGTCCCGGCAGCGACGATTTGTATTCCTATGTCACATTTAACATTTTGTTATGATTTGAAGAGTCTGATTTAATTATATCCACTTGGTTGGATGGAAAATAACACTCCTAGTGCCTGGCCCACTTCTTCACAATACATCTAGAATGCCAGTCTAATTTTCAGTATTCTGCAGGTTCCTATTTAGAAGTCTGTGTATAAAAGGTATAATGACTATTATCGTCGTTTCCCCTGTAAAAATCGCTTAGAACTTTGGCCGGTAAGGTCTTGTCATTTTAGGTTGAATATTGTGCCAGTATTTCAGAGATTCCTCGCTCTTGATGATATATGTGCGGCGGGTCAGTATTTCTATCATAATATCATCACATAGGGGTTTATGCAGGTTCAACGACGATATATAGAACTGAATTTTTACCTCAAAGTATACATTAACGTCAGGCACAAACTGATGTACAGTATCGCTGTTAAATTTTGAAATAGAAATTCAATACATTTTGTGAAAAGTAAAAGTAAACTTTCGAAAATTTAACGAAATATTATATCAACATAATTTCAAACTCCTTTGTGAATTCTACATCTTCTCTGCATTTTCAATGTTCATTCGAGTAAGTACAGAAAAAATCACACCGGACGAGTTTGCCGTACGGTTAGGGTCGCGTAGATATCAGCTTGCATTCGGGAGATGTTGGATTCGAATCCCACCGTCCGCAGCCTTGAGGATGGCTTCCCGTGGATTCCCATTTTCACACAGGCAAATCAGTCTGTGCCGTAATAAAAGTTATGGTGGCTACCTTCACAATTCTACCTCTTTCCCATCCAACGATGTGTTACTGCGACATTTTAATACAGAAAAGAAAAAGAAGGGTCACAAACAAATGTTTAGTATTTTATAATTTATTTTACGTTAAACGTAAACACAACAGTTAGCATAGTTATAATCACAAACACTCACTATTACGACACGTGGATACCCAGTTTCGTCGTTATGACTTCCAAGAATTTGTAATCATTTACCGTGTTGACAAGTTGAGCCAAATCATCACCAACAACAATAATGAGATCACACCTACCTCCATTCACCGCCTCACAACACGTACGGAAGCCACAAGGAGGGAGACAAACATTATGTTTAAAAATTCATAGCACGGAAACGAGTGAATATGAATGATCCTTAGGAACATAATTTGTAACTACAATAAAACTTGCCCACAATGGAATCGCAAAGGACTAGAAAAAAATCCGGATTGGACAAATTTCCGCATTACGCAAAACATCGAGGATTTTTTGCCTTAAAACACTAATTCTAAATGTCATTTCAAGCTTACCTGTATCTCCTGTAACTCATACAAAATGGCGGAGATCTCAATCATAGTGTAAAGTGTTTCTAAAGGCAAACTCGTAAATATGCAAGATAAACAGCAGCTGCCATTCTTGATCTAATCTCGATAGTTTTAATAATCTCCGTTCAGGACTAACAACAGTCATGACGCTACGGGATGTAGTTCAAAAGGTATCGGCAATTGAAGATGCAATGGAGCATTTCCGCGCCCAACTCAAGGAGGAGACCAGCAGCGCCAACCGGGAGGAGAAACTACAGCGGCTGGAGGAGGAGTTCTGTGCGTTTCAAGACAATGTGTCCGATGAACTGAAAGACATAAAAAACAATATTTTAAAAATAGAGGAAAAGCTGGACAAGCAAAGTGAACGGATGGACGAAATGGAACAGTATAGCAGCCAAAAATGTCTAGTTTTGCATGGCGTCCCGAAAACACCAGGTGAAAACGTGTACACTATAGTAATATCAACTATCAATGAAAAACGGAAAAACTAACAATCTTCAGAAATTAATAACATTCGACCTATACCCATCGTTCGTAATTGTTTCCATATTTCTCTCGAGTTCTTGCATTTCGATACTTGATTTAAATATGTTTATATTTACTGTTTCTGATTAACTGTTTTACCCTGTCGCGGAAAACGCGGTAATTTTCAAAGCCATTAGCATTACCCGTTCGTTTAAACCTTCTGTACTATGAGTGACGCTTTATCATTTCGGCTTTAATCTCACTAGTCAACCACAGAGAAGATGGTCCAGTTACCCGGAACTCTTTCTTGGGAGAAAATCTGTCATACAGTTCTAACACCAGATCAGATAATTTACTTTTACATCAATATCATCCATGTGTAAAATATCGTTCCGCGGAAGATAATATACTTCGTGTCGTATTCTTTCCCTGTCCAGATTTTTCATATCCCTACGTGTTATATATTTAGTTTCATATTTTGGCATATTTAATTAATAGCAGACACATATTAGATCATGGGTAGAAATATCTGGCACTGCAAGCTGTCCATGATTTGAAACTTTCTGAAGATTGTTAGTTATGATCAAGTCAATCAAAGTGTGAGTAGTCCGGTTTACTGTGTGTAGATGATTAATAGCAGTTAGGGGTAGGATGTGTAGGCCTAAGCTAAAGAACATATTTTGTAAATGTAATGAGTCGTTTGTCGCAGTCAGCAGATTTGTATTAAAATCTCCAAGTACTTTGTATAATTACATTTTCATACAGTGGATTTAACTTGACTAAGCAAAGATCAAGGTCAGATGTGTGTCTTACGTCCGGGGGTTTATGAACTATTCCGATCAGTACTTTTTGACTTTTAGCGGAAAAGTCTATAAACATAAATGCTGGTCCATTGGGGATTGTTTGGTCTGAAGTAGAAGAAGATAGCAAGCTTTCGAAGCGTTGTGTCACATACATCAACATTATAGGCCATTATGCATTTCAGTGTTCAGTATGCAAACTTCTGCGAATTTAATAAAAGTCGCCACAATCCTCTATTTGCAACTAGTGCTGTGGCATCATTTAGTTCTATACCTATTATCTTTAAATCGTTAGAAAATTCGTATAACCACCGTTGCTTTGGTTTCCCGCTACTTCTCTTACCCTCCATAACAGAATCCATTATTCTGTTAGGTAACCTATCCTCCTCCTTTCGCCATTATTATAAATGCGTTTTATTATTATATACAGGCTCTATCACAACACTATATTATACGGTACTAGTTCTGAACACTTGATATATCGTCGTTGCCGGGACAAAACCTCCTATGTGGTAATATTTTTGGAGATTTACTGACCCGCAGCACATACAGTATGAAGAGCGATAAAGCCTTGAAAATTTTCACACAGTATTTCACCTTAGTTAACAGAACCTTACCGGCCAAAGTTCTAAGCTAAACTATTTCACATAGGAGGTTTTGTCCCGGCTGCGGCGATATGCTCCTTAAACTAATTTACATAATAAAACTCTATACATTACCTCATTTTCTTCCACAGATCAAACAACGAAACTTGTTTCCTCTTCTTTCTAATAATGTCTTTCTGAATGAGGTCCTAAGGTGAGTACAATAGTTCAACAAGAGTGGAAGTGGTAGATGTAATGGCAAACTGCTTTACGCACAAAAGCACTGAAGGTCTATTTGTGGGTTAGAATCTTGTTTTGATCTTTATATTCTTCCTTGTCTCCTTCTTCTTCCGTCTACTTCTCTTTCTCGGCCTTTCTCACTGTTAGAAGGGCTGAAGCTGATTCGAAACTGTGGTATGCCGTAAGTTGTTCATCACTTAGAACGAATTTCTGTGCCTCTCAGGGAACGTTTCTTGCTTAATACAAGTTGGACATTGTGATGCGTTTTCAAGTGCTTCATTCGTTCCACCAACCACTCTCTCCAAACACTTGCATCAGCTTTAAAAACAATGGAACTGATCATAACAACACCAAAAATCCACAGGTATTGTACGTAGATCCTAATATTTTCCGTATTGCACAAGTAGATTTTGAAGAATTCTTAAATTTTTCGTTTCTTTTCTGTGTTGAGGAGATTCCACGCCTTAAACTTCCTTAGTAGACAAGTTTCAGCTTTATTCAAGTTCTGCTTTGACCACGTTTTACTGTAGTCATGTTCGAATACACTAACATTGGATATCATAACGCACGGCGTCTGTTCACTTGTATAGACTCTAGACATGACCAATAACTCGCACAATTAATTCACGTAGTATCTTCAGGATACGGCCAGAATAGGGGAGTTCTAGTTTCACCTTCAATAAAAGACGCTGTCGCACCAGATGTAAAAGACAATAGAAACCACCAGGCTGACTCAGTTTTCCTTCCAGAAAGTACCAAAGGGGGTTTCTAAAGTGCCGACAGTTGCATTAGCATTTCACGTGAGAATAGGCAAGTCTAAAACAGTTAGACCTGCCGAATCGTCATGCTTATTATCTTTTGAACAATATTACTGAATGCAAGACATTGTTAGACTTCTGGATTCTATTTAGCGAAATTAAATGCCATACTTAAACCTGAGCTAACGTTATATTCTGATGATAGTCCTCCGCTAACATTTAGATCACTCTGCTATGGTCATCGAGGAGCATGAATTTAAAATACATGTGAGGAACTCACCCTGCTTCAATTCAAGACAAATAATTGGTATTGGTATCGATGAAAGCATTCCTTCATATGCATAACATCGGAGACGAATGGGAAACCTTGTCCAAAGGAAAAAGTGGTGATTTCACCTCCGAACAGTATGGTAAGCGCCTGCCTCTGAAAGCAAGTTCTTATTTTGCACATACAAGTCATTATTCCAAAACTTGTCATCGTCGGAGATAACTCATGAAAGTGGAAAAATCCATCCATCAACTCTAAGTGATCTATAATTAACGGTATATCATGCATTTTATTTGCGAATGACACTCTTACCATTGCAAACAGCACATTGTACGTATAAATAATTATAATGATGATTCAAATTCGAATAAATTGGCCTCATTCTCAAGTCCAAAACATTCACATCAATTAACATCGTAAAAGGAAAGCTAACCTACCGTGACCTGACTTTCTTGCATGGAGGTGAACTCTGGGAGGACTATAATATCTCACCCATATGTTAGAAGTAACTGACGTGAAAGTGGCGAAAATGGTTGCTGGTATGAAATGTCGTATGGCTTTTAGGGCCGGGATATTCCAGGACGGGTTCGGCTCGCCAGGTGCAGGTCTTTCTATTTGACACCCGTAGGTGACCTGCGCGTCGTGATGAGGATGAAATGATGATGAAGACAACACATACACCAAGCCCCCGTGCTATTGGAATTAACCAATTAAGGTTAAAATCCCAGACCCGGCCGGGAATTGAACCCGTGTCCCTCTGAACCGAAGGCCAGTACGCTGGACGTTCAGCCAAAGAGTCGGACATGGTTGCTGGTAAAAACATGTAGGAACAATTGCAGGAGGATGCTACAATGAAACAATTGAGGCCAAATTTGGGAAGATATAAATCGGTTTCGGTGGTAGGGCCATATGAAGTAGGATAGGTTATCCAAGAGAATGATGATCTCGCCGGTACAGGTTGACAGGATTTTAGGGAGATCTGGATGTTGATTTTCAAACATATATTTTATTCACTTTATCGTAACAGGTGCGGAACTGGACTCGTTTTAAATGGTGTGTTGAAGAGGCGATTAGAGAATTCATAGAAGGTTGAAGACTGAACTCTGAAACGCTTAAGAGTCTACAATGATGTTGTGCATTACGTAAGAGGTCACCTACCAAAATGATGCTGAAATTTTCTGAAGGAAGGATCACTCATCTGGGTTCAATCATCGTGCGATCCTGTTGGGACATTGAATTATTGATAATGGTAACATAAATGTTTGATATTATTCTAACAAAATGTACACACACTGTGTGATAGCTCTCTACCTAGACCGTGCAATTCTCTAATACTTCATGCGGATGAATAATCAATAACTATACTGGAAAATTACTATTCCTTCCCGATCGTGTCCGCTTTAAATCTCGTCAATGTTAACCATGTAGCTGCTTTACCCAGACGGATTTTTTAAGTGGAAAACATCTCTATCCTTCATATGACCTTACATTTCCTTACAGAACTATATTCCCTAAGTCATGAACAGTAATACAGCACTAAACATTTCTTTACGACTCCACAATAAAAATAAGCTTTGTAAGCCCCCCATGTTGTCGGTCGTCTTATGAATACAGTTTTGTTCAGAGAAGATCCTTCCAAGATGCGCATGTATTTACTGTATATATCATTTTCGAAGGAGTAAAGTCAACGTTTCATCTTTGAATAAATAGTATCTCTGAATACCGAAAACAATTTCTTCTCCGCACGATTATTAGCAATTTGAATATTGTTTTAAATTCTTTCCACAAATTTGAATTATAAAAATACAAATAGGAGGATGCATATTATGAAAGTACAATCTGGAAATCGCCCGTTATGGATGGAAGTTTCGTAAATGATATACTAATTAAGAATGACATACGAATATCTTAAATAACTTCGTATGTTGGATATACGGTCTAAGATGTGTGTGATATCTATATGTATACTGACTCTAAAGTAATGTTGAGCATAACCAGGAATATCCTCTGGTTTCACCACGGAGCCCTAGCTTACATGGTCGAATATGTAGACTACAGGTTAAATGAAATAGTCCGACGCCCAGCTAATTAGGCAAACCACTAAACGTTTCTGTGAAACAGCATTGCATAATACAACCTAGTATGTAATACCCGACCGAGTCTGCACCTTCAGAGAATTCCTTTGTTTGCCTTAAAATTTTATTAACACCGTCAACAACAAGATTGTTTTACGGAATGGTAGTGTTTTCTATTTTGATTTCTATTGTGAATGAGAAAATAATTTTGTTAAAACAGTGACAATACAGCAAGTGTATAATTTATTCAGAGAAGCTTCTTCTCAACGACGCGCTAATTTATAAATCGTCGCTGCACCTGCAAAAACCACTATGCAAAATATTGTAGCTCAGAATTTTAGCCGGTAAGATTCTGTCATCTAAGATTCAATATTGTGATAATGTTGTTAAGCGCTAATTTATAAATCGTCACTGCACCTGCAAAAACCACTATGCGAAATATTTTAGCTCAGAATTTTAGCCGGTAAGATTCTGTCATCTAAGATTCAATATTGTGATAATGTTGTTAAGGAATTATCGCTCTCCATAATATATGTGCTGCGGCTCAGTATTTCTACAAAAATGTTTTCAGATAGCGGGTTTCGCAGGCGCAAAAACGATATTTTTATCAAATGTGTAACTTGTTGACGTTTCTCCTTTGAATGCCCGAAAATATATATATTTTAGCTGCGCAGTGTTATTTCCTGAACGGTGATATACTAAGGACTAAGACCAGTCCACTAGAAATATTTGGCTGAGTTCAATCGTCGCATTATATCCGCTGACCGTCGAAGACTAACCGAGCCTAAACCACTTTATACACTAATCTGAACCACACGCTAATACCAGAAACGCTAGGAAGTAACCGAAAACATGTAGAATATTACATTACAGATGCTAAGGACCTGTTCAAACGACGCCATATTCAATTTAAGCCCTTGAGTCGTTACATACTTCTGCTAGAACCTCCGTACTGAGAACCTCCTTGCAGTGACGAGGGATTTGGCATTCAGAAACACGAAATATTCAGTTGGAGAATACGAATGTTGATGTTGGACAGTTGACTGCCGTACCTGGGAGTTTTCATGATGGAGAACATAATTACGTCCTTGTCACAAATGACGCCTTTGTCGTCGAACTACAACTACAACTAGATAGCGCAGATTACAGCTCTTCTGAGAGTCACACTGCAATAGCAACTTCGATAAAAATAGTGAATGGCGGTTAATAGCCACAGGTAATAGTGGGCATTTGTATCAGTAATATACCTAGACTAATTATGTTACGGCATTTGAAGCCTACAATATCCGTCGCCATAAGACCTATCTGTGTCGGTGCGACGTAAAACAAATAGCAAAAAGAGACATCTCGAAGACACCGGTGATAGGCAACATACGTCTCATTTGATGAATTCAAAATGTACTAGGCCGTGGAATCAAAGAACAATTCCAGGATAACTTTTCACTTACGCCTGGGCCACTAGGCTATATTCCACAGAGACAAGATAAAGAAGTTGCCCAAGCAGCAAGACGAAGCAAGCTGATGTTCGGATCCTTCTTACAGTAACTGGTGGCGTCATCTTAGTGTTCTGGCTCGGCTAATTGTGTCGGGAGCCAGAAGTATTCACTGTGTTCATTTTCGCATGAATGTACAATTCTTCACTTACGGAATTTTAAAAATGTATTACTTCTGTATATTGATGCTGTGTATTTAGATAGCGCAGTTTAAAACTCTCCTGAGAGCCACATTGCAATACCAACGTCGATAAAAATAGTTAATGGTGGTAACCACAGGTCATAATAATGGGTATTTAAATCAGTAATATAGACTAATTAGCGGACTTCTAGTGTAGTTGTAGCATCTGCACCTCTTAATATAAAGCCCTGAGCTCAATACCCGAATTGCCTATGTAAATTGTAATTATTATGTTACGCCTGTTATGGAGATATCCGTGGTAGTTATGCGTGAAAGAAGGTGCGGGCGTGAACGGGTCTCAAACTACGGAATCAAAGTTAATGTAAAATTTAACAAGGTTATATTTTCTTTTCAAAAACAAAGAAATAACAAGCATGGCAGGTACAAAGTAGCAAATCAAAAGGGTAGTTACAATATTTACAGAATTTGGGCTTCGCGCCCTGACTTTACACTGCTTGGGCAATCAGCTCAGTTTTACCCCAAACACAAGTTTCAACAGAGGGGCAGAAAACCCCATTCATGCCTAGGAGCCCTTGCTCCAAATTGCACTGAAAAGCCTCCACGAGGCGTACAACACTCAATTTTCAAAAGAGCCACTCGCTCTCAAATTTAAGCCTCTCCCAGGCCACACCAAACTCCACCTTCAAGCTGTCCTCAACGGACGTAAACACAGGGGTAAAATACCCAATCTACTGAGGTCTATTAAATGAAAGGAAGGTTAATTAAATGACCTCTAAAATAACAATTTGAGAGGAGGCAAACTTGCACTCCTAATACACTTTGATTAAGACCTACTTGGCACTAGGCCGTTAATACAAGGGCTAATCCCATACTAAAGAGGTGACTTAAGAAGAGAACAATTTGTTTTACGTTATCGAAGAATAGGTTGAGAAAAATAAGTTCACCTCAAAACAATATGAGTGGGAGCTCGAGAGGGTTAGCACTCTCTATCCCAGTATGTAGCTTTAAAAGAGAATATATGAAAAGAGTAGTTACATTTAGGAAAAGGTTACATGGTGGAAAGCTTAGAACCCGCCCCGAGAGTTAAACTGCTGAGCTAGCAAAGAAGAAGTTATTAATCGGCCATTACCTTGTTGTTGACCGCTGCCGAGGAAAGAGGCACTTCCCGCCTCCAGCTATGTACTTAATACACTGAAAGATGGAACAGAAGTGGCGCAGAGACCCAAAAATCAGCAGTTTATATCCTCTCGCGGAAGGTTCTAGGCGTTAGGGGAATGAAAACACCCGCCCACATTTACTTTATTGGCTAGGGTACAGAAACATATCCAAGTTGGGGGAAGATACATCGGATTGGTCGGAAATTACTAAAAGAAATTCGGGATTGGATAAATCTAAAACAAGGGGAAAAAGAGGGGTATACAGCCAACTTAAACAATAACAGAAAGAAATTTAAGAAGAAACAAACATTTGAAATAAAAATTTCTCCAACAAAATAGTTCTTTGACTCCGCACTAGGGTGCACTATTGTTGATCTTCAGTAGTGTCCTCTAGGAGAGAAAGTTCACACTTCTTACTTCAAGCGAAACAAAAACACATCAAAAATGACACAGTTCAAAAACTCAAAATTTTCCACGTGGTGACATCTTCTGAGAAGGTAAAGAATTAATAGCGTAGATAAAGTTCAGACTTCCTCCAGCAGAGGAGTTTCAACAGGCGCACATTTTAAATTAGCGGTGTGAAGGTGTACCGCCCGGTACAGACCTCCCCCCCCAAAAGTTCCTCCAGGGGTGACACATGAAATTGTTTGAAAACAAGGTCCGAGTTTTGATGTAGATAAGGAGATTAATTGCCAAAAAAAATTCTTAATTTGGTTTGATTCAGTTTCAAAATATTGTTGTTGCAGGTGAAGTACAGTCTTTATGTTTGTAGATGTTGAATTCAGAAGATAAACTTTTAATACTTGAAAGTGAAGAAAATTTTTGCAATGTCCACCAAATATTGCTGTTGAATTCCCAAGTGTAGTCAATGCTTATAGTAACTGTTCATGTAGTTGATGTTGATGAAGTGGGATGGCCAGACCGGCCGTTGCAGCTTGCGTCCAAAGGAGGCCGCTCGGACCCCTCAAGTACCCTGAGATACCGCTCGCCCGCACTATGAGGGGAGCAGTGGTGTTGAAACACGCCGCGCCCGCGGTGAAGGTATACAGGCTGCGGGCAAGTAGCAGGTCGTGCGCCGCACATCAGCCTTGGCCGGGAGGAGAGCTCCGGCTCGCCGTGCACATGTCGTCCTCGCTGGGGCCGAGGGGGCCCGTCCTCGAACCCAGTCGCGGCACAGCGCCGCGCGGCTGCGGGGGCACTGAAACATTAAAGCTAGGCGGCAGAATATTGTTGGACCATAATCTTTTTTGAGGGCACAGGCTAGGTGGAGAGGTTGAGGGGCCAGCGGCGTGCAGATATCCATGGCATTTAATATAATAAAGCCACAGTGTGTATTGGAGCAGGAGACGGGAGCGTGGTAATGGCCGAGGCAAGGACAGGATGGCAGTTTAACAAATCGGGGGAGGTTTTACACAAATGTTTACATATAAAACAAAATATTATAGAAGGGGCAGAATGCCTAGAAATTGAAAACTCAAAAAAAATATAACCTTCATATTCCTATCAAATTATATGAAGCAAGTTGACACAAAATTTACACCGGTTTCACCTGGGACAGGTGAACCCTAAATATCCTCTCGGTGGCTGGATTACTTAATAACAACGTAACCGGCGTAAGAAAATCGAGAATGATACAAGGCCCATGAAATCTGGGGGCAAGCTTGCCCGCGGGAACAAAATTCTTGACCATAACTTCGTCACCTACCTTCAAAGGGGTGGGTCTCCGTCCACGATCATGCCTTTCCCTAACCTTTTCATGAGAGACTTTAAGATTGGCTTTAGCCTTCTTCCAAAGATCTTTGATGTTGTCCGGATCTATTGTCTCGGGTAGAATGTCACTCAGAGACCAGAGGTTAGAGAGCGGCGTGTTGGGAACAAACTTGAACATCAAAGAAGCTGGAGTGAATTTATGAGATTCATGAACCGCCGAATTCAAAGCAAAAGCTAACCAATGCAGGGACGTGTCCCACCTGGAATGATCTTCATGATGATAGGCAATAAGTGCGGACCTGAGATTACGATTAACCCGTTCAGCCAGAGATGGTTGAGGGTAATAAGCAGAAGTAGTTACATGAGAGATGGATAAGTCAAAACAGAATTTACGAAAAAGATTTGATGTAAACGCCTTAGCGTTATCAGACACAATATATTGGCACGGACCAAAAGAAGCAAAAATAGAATTTAAGCAAGTAATGGTAGACTGAGCGGTAGCCAGCTTAGTCGGAAATAACCAGGAAAATCTAGTAAATCCATCTACGCATACAAAGATGAACTTGTTAGCATTTCCCTTTGACTGGGGGAAGGGTCCTACATAATCAATGTACAGGCGTTCCATGGGGCGCGACGCTTGATGGGAAGACAAAAGGCCTACCTTGGTGGACATGGTGGGTTTACTAAGCAAACAAGATTTACAAGCTTTTACAAGTTCACGGATTTCACCGTCCATACCTTTCCAGATGAACATTTCACGAATCTTTTCACGAGTTTTAAATATTCCCAGATGCCCCCCCAATGGGGTCTCATGATAGTATTTGAAGATCATAGGCACAAGGACAGCTGGAACGACAACCTTCATCATCTTGTCATGCCTCGAAGGACAACATAAAACACCATTCCTCAGAACATAAGGGACGACATGTTCCCCAGAAGAAAGGGTTTCCATTATCGGAGCCAGCGTCGGATCTTCACGTTGGTATTTCTCGATATCCCTAAAGAGCATGGGAGCATCTGTTAGGATGGCATTAACATCAGATGGTGTGGACTCGGGAGATGATGAACTGTCGACCGGTTCATGGTTCTCAACGTCGTTTGAAAACATACGACTGAGTCCATCAGCAACAACATTTTCGGTACCTCTGATATGCCTGACATCGAATTGGAAGGCAGAAATACGGATGGCCCAACGGGCTATACGACCAGTACGACGCGGCCTACCTAAGACCCAGCTTAAGGCTTGATTATCTGTCTCCAGGTCGAATTTAACATGTTCCAGATAGAGACGGAACTTCTCTAAGGCGAATAAGACTGCCAAACCTTCGAGCTCATAGATGGAATACTCGGCTTCTTGAGCCGACAAAGTCCTAGATGCATAGGCGATGGGTCGCCTCCCTAGTTCAGTCTCTTGAAGAAGGACTGCCGCTACTGCTGACGACGACGCGTCGGTTTGGACGATGAATTTCTTCGAGAAATCAGGCATAGCAAGTACAGGGGCATTACAAAGTGCTAATTTAAGGTCTTCAAAAGCGGCTTGTTGAGAAGGTCCCCACTCAAATTTGATGCCTTTCCTACGAAGAAGGTTTAAGGGTGCCGCTCTATTAGCGAAGTTAGGAATAAACTTCCTGAAGAAATTCACCATACCAATGAACCTGGCGATGCCTTTAATGTCCTTGGGAGGTTTAAAATCACGGATGGCCTGTGTTCTAGAATGATCGACAGCTACACCATCAGGTGACACAATATGCCCTAGGAAAGACATAGAGGGCTTAGCGAAGGCAACCTTGGACAACTTAACAGTTAACCCAGCCTTACGAAGGCGATCGAGAACTTCTCGCAGATGATCTAGATGCTCTTCAAAAGTCTCTGAAAATACGACGACATCATCCAAGTAGTGATATAAGTACTCAAATTTGATGTCGGAGAAGACCCTACCTAGTAGCCTAGTGAGTACAGCTGCTCCCGTGGGGAGCCCGAAAGGCACGCGGTTGTATTCATATAAATTCCAGTCCGTGGCAAACGCTGTAAGGTGTTTAGACTCTTCGGCAAGGGGAATTTGATTGTAGGCCTGATTCAAGTCCAAGATAGTAAAGAACTTGGCCTTACGAAACCATGAAAAACAAGAATGAAGGTCGGGAAGGGGCACAGATTGTAACACCACCTTCCGATTGAGAGCCCTGTAATCAATGACAGGCCTGAAGCCTCCTTGGGGTTTCGGAACTAGAAAAATAGGCGAAGAATACGCCGACTTAGAGGGCCTAATAATACCATCCTTCAACATCTGATCGATAATTTCTTTCAGAGCCTTCATTTTAGGTGGAGATAGCCTATAAGGTGGAAAACGGACAGGAATCGAATCCGTGACCTCAATTTTGTATTCGATCAGGTCAGTAACACCAAGAGTATCAGAGAACACCTCGGGAAACGACTGACACAATTTGCGAATACTATCAGCCTGCTCCTCAGGTAGATGTCTAAGGTCTAACAACATCTCATCCTGGGTAGGCGAAATAGAAGAACATAATGCAGAATTACACTTTAATAGATGGATGCTACAATTAGAGGCAAATTTGAAAGTGCAAGACCTACTCTGAAGATCGAGCACAAGACCAGTGTGAAAAATAAAGTCCGCTCCCAATATAATGGGGCAAGACAAGAGCTTGGCCACAAACAATTTAACTTTCCATGTAAATTTAAAAATACGAATTTTGACCAATAAGGAACCTAGAATTTCTAATGGGGATGAATTAGCCGAAACATATTGAACAGGAGATGAGACATAGTCAGGTAGTTTACAAACAGATTTCAATTTAGAATACCATTCAGCCGAAATAATCGAACAAACACTGCCTGAATCTAAGAGAGCTGTTATAGGCTCGTTATTTAGCTCAATCTTAAGAAAAGGAATAGGTGCGGGGGAATCCGCCGCAATCCTAAGACACTCTTTGGGACATTCAAAAGATGCATTTGAAAATTGCACGTTCCCTGAATTTACAACCTGTTTACCAGGGGCTGAGTCTCGGGAGGATGGATTAGTCGACTCAGCCGAAGCCACTAGTCACTTTTTATTATTGGCATAGGTAGAATTTGCACCAGAAGTTGAGCAGGAGGGGGTGCTATTCGAGTTTGGGCAATTCTTGGCGATATGTGAGAAAGCCCCACATTTAAAACAGCCTTGTGCTGAACCAGCTCCATTATTTGCCCTACTAGTTTTGACCAATGGACATTTATTGCGAAGATGGTCAGGCGACCCGCAAGCATAACATTTACGGGGTGTGACTGGTCGGCGAGGTGGAGGCCGAGTATTACTAAACGAAGGAGGGGGTTCTTTTGCCACACGCAAAGAATCAGCGTACCTAACTCCTTCCGCTGAGACGGCCAACGCTTCAAGTTCAGAGAAAGTTTGCGGGCACGCCGCGAAACACAAATATGACCTATAAGATGGTGAAATGCCTTCTACAATAGCCTGTACAATCTGGTCCTCAGGGAAGTGCAGAGCAAACACCCTAGTATAAAACTTAATGTCCAGTATGAAATCAGCCAAGTTTTCATCCAAGCGTTGTACACGGTAATAGTACTTCTGAATCAGAGATGACCTCGCGCGGGCGGGAATAAAATTTGCAAGCAAGTGTGCATGAAAATCTTCAATAGATGACTGTTCAGCTATGGCTCTTACTATTTTATCAGAGAGAATACCAATAGCATACGGATAGATAATTTGCAAAATTTGACATGGAGAAAGAGAAAAAACAAGGGCATGATCCTGAAATTCAACTAAAAATCTGAAAAATGAAATTACGTCACTGGTGGTATTAACGGAAAACTTAGAGATACCTCTGAGCAACATTGCCAAGGGATGAGGCAAGCTACTAAACCCGGGTGACATAGTAGGTAAAGGTTTCAATGGCAAGGTAGTTGATTCAGAACGTACATTATTTAATGAGTTACGGCGTTCAGACTCGTCCAATGGGGCAGAGGTTGTTTGAGCAGCGATGGTTTTCCTATTGACTTCTCCCTTATGAGGCTCTTCCTCGCTACCTACATTCACCGTGACGGGTTGATCAGTTTTGGGAGGAACCTCCCCAGTTAACAATTGAGTGACCTTGCTAGATAATTCAGACATATTTTCAAGCAGCGTACTAGCTTCCTTCTTCTGAACGTCATTCAACTTTAGAGACAACAGATCGTTAACTCTATTTGAAAAATGAAACAGCCTAGCTTGCACACGCTTAATTTGATTAGGAGAAGGATCATTTTCATCAAAAAAACTAACTACAGAAGCTAGCCCAGTAATATTCTCCGTGATCGTGGAAAGAGAGTCGTCAATTTCTTTCTCTCCCAAGGTGGGGATGGAAATGGGCAAATCAAGGGACTCTCTAAGCTTGTTGGTGTCTACTGCAACCGTGCCTCCAGATTGTACTTTTCTAATAGTCAATTCATAGATCAACTCCTCCTTGCGCAAATAGTTAAGATGGAGAACATCGCGAGGGCCGGGCATGGTGACAGAACAATTTTGAAAAACTCAAAAAAAAATCCAGCAACTGGGAAAATAGTTAGAGTTCGGAACAAACAATGTTTAGCCGTCAAAAGGGGCTAAATTGAGACCCATTCAACCACGCTCTGCTACCACTTGTTACGGAGATATCCGTGGTAGTTATGCGTGAAAGAAGGTGCGGGCGTGAACGGGTCTCAAACTACGGTATCAAAGTTAATGTAAAATTTAACAAGGTTATATTTTCTTTTCAAAAACAAAGAAATAACAAGCATGGCAGGTACAAAGTAGCAAATCAAAAGGGTAGTTACAATATTTACAGAATTTGGGCTTCGCGCCCTGACTTTACACTGCTTAGGCAATCAGCTCAGTTTTACCCCAAACACAAGTTTCAACAGAGGGGCAGAAAACCCCATTCATGCCTAGGAGCCCTTGCTCCAAATTGCACTGAAAAGCCTCCACGAGGCGTACAACACTCAATTTTCAAAAGAGCCACTCGCTCTCAAATTTAAGCCTCTCCCAGGCCACACCAAACTCCACCTTCAAGCTGTCCTCAACGGACGTAAACACAGGGGTAAAATACCCAATCTACTGAGGTCTATTAAATGAAAGGAAGGTTAATTAAATGACCTCTAAAATAACAATTTGAGAGGAGGCAAACTTGCACTCCTAATACACTTTGATTAAGACCTACTTGGCACTAGGCCGTTAATACAAGGGCTAATCCCATACTAAAGAGGTGACTTAAGAAGAGAACAATTTGTTTTACGTTATCGAAGAATAGGTTGAGAAAAATAAGTTCACCTCAAAACAATATGAGTGGGAGCTCGAGAGGGTTAGCACTCTCTATCCCAGTATGTAGCTTTAAAAGAGAATATATGAAAAGAGTAGTTACATTTAGGAAAAGGTTACATGGTGGAAAGCTTAGAACCCGCCCCGAGAGTTAAACTGCTGAGCTAGCAAAGAAGAAGTTATTAATCGGCCATTACCTTGTTGTTGACCGCTGCCGAGGAAAGAGGCACTTCCCGCCTCCTGCTATGTACTTAATACACTGAAAGATGGAACAGAAGTGGCGCAGAGACCCAAACATCAGCAGTTTATATCCTCTCGCGGAAGGTTCTAGGCGTTAGGGGAATGAAAACACCCGCCCACAATTACTTTATTGGCTAGGGTACAGAAACATATCCAAGTTGGGGGAAGATACATCGGATTGGTCGGAAATTACTAAAAGAAATTCGGGATTGGATAAATCTAAAACAAGGGGAAAAAGAGGGGTATACAGCCAACTTAAACAATAACAGAAAGAAATTTAACAAGAAACAAACATTTGAAATAAAAATTTCTCCAACAAAATAGTTCTTTGACTCCGCACTAGGGTGCACTATTGTTGATCTTCAGTAGTGTCCTCTAGGAGAGAAAGTTCACACTTCTTACTTCAAGCGAAACAAAAACACATCAAAAATGACACAGTTCAAAAACTCAAAATTTTCCACGTGGTGACATCTTCTGAGAAGGTAAAGAATTAATAGCGTAGATAAAGTTCAGACTTCCTCCAGCAGAGGAGTTTCAACAGGCGCACATTTTAAATTAGCGGTGTGAAGGTGTACCGCCCGGTACAACGCCATTTGAAAGTAATCTTTATATTTCCTGCATTTTTTTCGTCGATGCAGAGAAAGTCTAAAATTTCGGAACCATACCAAGCGTTCCAGAAGAGTGAAAGTTTAAAAATTGTGTTCATCGTCATCATAATCATCAGCAGCAAATCACAAATCTATTTACTCACTTCTGAGTTTCCTGTCCACACTGGCTATCTTTCAGCTGGTCATATTCCTGCTGAAGCGTCGCCATCCTGAACGATGTTCTGCTTTACTCATTGTATATTGGAAAGATAACCGGTGATTGTCTTCACTTGCCCCATCCACATGGCTGCAGTCCTTTTTATGGTCTACTGCCCTCAACCTTCCATTCCATTATCAGATTCTCTAGATTTTCTCCAAATCGTCTCGCAATGTGTCCAAAGAACTTCAGTATTCTTTCATTGGTACGAGAAGAAACGCTTTCTAAAACCTTCAGGTTTTGGAAAATGGACGATTTGCTTCTTCGTGTGGTCAAAAACAAACAAACTATTCTACGCCAGCACCATATTTGAAAGTCTTCGATGCGTTTTCTGTGAAGAGCCTTTACGTTCAGATCTCACAGAAATATGAGAAAACAGAGATGCAAGGGATTAGACGAGACAAATGTATGTAATGTTAGTAATTCACCTGTTCTTTCAGATCTTAGTTAATTTAATCATAGCTACTTGTCATAGCAAAATACTCTTCCTGTCTTCTCCCTCGGAACTTCCCGTATCACTAATAGTTGCACAAGGTATACGAGTCGTGAAGCACGTCCAACCCTTTCAACCGCCCTATGCTGAACTATTAGTCACCATGAGTTTGGACTTAAATGAGACTGAGCTCCAATCAGTACTCAAGACTCGCATTCTTCACACTTCTTAACATATGTGAAAGCTCTCCCTCACAACTCGCAATAATTAGAAAAATTTGTAGGATATTTTTTAACTAGTGGCTTAACGTCGCAACCACACAGATAGGTCTTATGGTGACGATGGGATAGGAAAGGTCTAGGAGTCGGAAGGAAGCGGCCATGGCCTTAATTAAGGTACAGCCCCAGCATTTTCCTGGTGTGAAAATGGGAAACCACGGAAAAACATCTTCAGGGCTTCCGACAGCGGGATTCGAACCCACTTTCTAACAGTTAAGTTAGTTATATCAAATTAATTAATTAATTAATCAATCACTCAATCAATCAATCAATCAATCAATCAATCAATCAATCAATCAATCAATCAATCAATCAATCAATATGTTAATTGATATTCTGTATTATAACAGATACTTTATGTACAGTTGGATAGTATCAATCAATCAATCACTATTGATCTGCATTTAGGGCAGTCGCCCAGGTGGCAGATTTCCTATAGATTGTTTTCCTAGCCATTTCTTAAATGATTTCAATGACATTGGGAATTTATTGAACATTTCCCTTGGTAACTTATTCCAATCCCTAACTCCCCTTCCTATAAATGAATATTTGCCGCAATTTGTCCTCTCGTATTGCAACTTTATCTTCATATTGTGATCTTTCCTACTTTTAAAGACGCCACTCAAACTTATTCGTCTACTAATGTCATTCCACGCCATTTCTCTACTGACAGCTCGGAACATACCACTCAGTCTCCTTTCTCCCAGTTCTTACCAGCCCAAGCTTTGCAACATTTTTATAACGCTACTCTTCTGTCGGAAATCACACAGAACAAATCGAGCTTCTTTTCTTTGGATTGTTTCCAGTTCTCGAATCAAGTAATCCTGGTGAGGGTCCCATACACTAGAACCATACTCTAGTTGGCGTCTTACCAGAGACTTTTAAGTCCTCTCCTTTACATCCTTACTAAAACCCCTAAACACCCTTAATAACCATGCGCAGAGATCTGTATCCTTTATTTACAACCCATTTATGTGATTACCCCAATGAAGATCTTTCCTTATATTAACACCCAGATATTTACAGTGATCCCCAAAAGGAACTTTCACCCCATCAACGCAGTAATTCAAACTCAGAGGACGTTTCTTACTTGTGAAACTCACAACATGACTTTTAACCTCGTTTATCATCATACCATTGCCTGCTGTCCATCTCACAACATTATCGATGTCATTTTGCAGTTGCTCACAATCTTGTAACTTATTTATTTCTCTATATAAAATAACATCATCCGCAAAAAGCCTTACCTCTGATTCCACTCCTTTACTCATATCATTTATATATATAAGAAAACATAAATATTCAATAATACTGCCTTAAGGAATTCCCCTCTTAATTATTACAGGGTCAGATAATGCTTCGCCTACTCTAATTCTCTGAGATCTATTTTCTAGGAATATAGCAACTCATTCAGTCACTATTTTGTCTAGTCCAATTGCACTCATTTTTGCCAGTAGTCTCCCATGATCCACCTTATCAAATGCTTTAGAGAGGTCAATCGCGATACAGTCGATTTGACCTCCTGAATCCATGATATCTGCTATATCTTGCTGGAATCCTACAAGCTGAGCTTCAGTGGAATAACCTTTCCTAAAACCGAATTGCCTTCTATCGAACCAGTTATTAATTTCGAAAAAATGTCTAATGCAATCAAGAAACAATGCATTCCCAAAGCTTACATGCAACGCATGTCTTATTTTCAGCTTTATGTCTATCGCCCTTTATTTTATATACAGGGGCTACTATAGCAACTCTCCATTCATTTGGTATAGCTCCTTCAACCAAACAATGATCAAATAAGTACTTCAGATATGGTACTATATCCCAACCCACTGTCTTTAGTATATCCCCAGAAATCTTATCAATTCCAGCCGCTTTTCTAGTTTTCAACTTTTGTATCTTAGTGTAAAAATCATTGTTATCATATGTAAATTTAAATACTTCTTTAGCATTAGTCAGCTCCTCTATCTGGACATTTTCCTTCTAACCGACAATCTCTACATACTGCTGACTGAATACTTCTGCCTTTTGATGATCTTCACATACACACTCTCCTCGTTCATTAATTATTCCTGGAAGGCCCTTCATGGAACCTGTTTCTGCCTTAAAGTACATATACATACCCTTCCATTTTTCACTAAAATTTGTATGACTGCCAATTATGCTTGCCATCATGTTATCCTTAGCTGCCTTCTTTGCTAGATTCAATTTTCTAGTAATTTCCTTCAATTTCTCCTTACTTCCACAGCCATTTCTAACTCTATTCCTTTCCAGTCTGCACCTGCTTTTTAGTCTCTTTATTACTCTGTTATAATAAGGTGGGTCTTTACCATTCCTTACCATCTTTAAAGGTACAAACCTGTTTTCACATTACTCAACAATTGCTTTAAATTTATCCCAGGGTCTGTTTACATTCTTATTTACCATTTTCCACCGATAATAATTACTTATTAATTATTTCTCCCGGATGCAAGCTCATAGCCGGGCACCCTTAACAGCACGGCCAACTCGCCCGGTAGAAGAAATCATCATCAGTGTTAGATATGATACATTAAAGGGGAGGACTATGTATCATACTACAACAGTCTGATCTCGTTATGGCGTCATTAGATGATGCAATAGTGCTGCCACCTTGAGGTACTAAAATTACCGTGCTCTGATGCTAACAACTGGCATAGCTCTGGACTCCGGCGTGTGGCATGTCGTTTGGTATGCTTCAGTGGGTTATACTCGTATACAGCAAAAAGATCAAATAATGAATAACAGAGAACTTTGTGCTTTGTAGAATAGCGAAAAATATGTGTATTTCGTACAATGTTGCGACATATGAACAATGAATGGCTGGAAAAATTTTCAAAAATATAGTTGAGAGAATAAAACGGATAATCAGAATCTAAGTAAAGAAACGTCGTGAGAGTCTCAAAATTAAGATGTGTGGTCGTCATGAATCGAGTTCCGTGCTGTACGAGCTCCAGCCGACCACATCTAGTGTCCCAGCGGTGCAAGGATGGCTTGGAACTCATTATGTTGAAATTGTGCAAATTTGCTTAGATTTTAGGAATGAACTACCAAAAACAATAGTAATTTGTCAAACCCACACTGACTAGCTACTTCATTTCGACAATACCTATTGCCCCGTAACTGTTTTTTTACAATCTTGTTCCCTGTTTTCATTGTTGTGTTTTTCTCCTTCTTTCGTTTCCTTGTAACTTTTGCTTTGCGATACAGTGGCTCTTTGTAATATTTTGCGTCTATGTCTTTTTTGTTATTGTTATGTCACTGTAGCCGGCCCCACGGTATTGGGGTAGCGTGCCTGTCACTTACCCGAAGTTCTCGGGTTCGATTTCTGGGCAGGTCAGGGAATTTTACCTGCATCTGTAGGCTGGTTCGAGGTCCATTCAGCCTATGTGATTACAATAGAGGCGCTATCTGACGGTGAGATGGCGGCCCCGGTCTAGAAAGCCATGAATAACGATCGTGAGGAGAGAACGTGCTGACTATACGACACCTCGTAATCTGCAGGCCTTCGGGCTGAGCAGCGGTCGCTTGGTAGGCATGGCCCATCGTGGCTGTAGTGCCATGGGGTTTGGTTTGGTTTTATGCAATTTGTGCTTTAGTTGGTGCTGTGCCATTATTGGCAAATATACTTCTGAGATACCTCCGAATATATAAAACATTTTCAATAATAATAATAATAATAATAATAATAATAATAATAATAATAATAATAATAATAATAATAATAATAATAATAATGTAAAGAATTATGAAAATTTTATTGCTGGCAACGTTTGTAGAAAATAAGCTGAGTGGATAAAAGGACGAAAGTGGATGTACTCGAGTGAGTTAGCGAAAAGCGACAGCTAATGGATACGATCGGCAAAAATGATCAACATGTCTGGGACATATATTGCGGCCTGGTGGTTTAATCAGTGAAAAAATTGAGGGCAAAATACCAATAAACGTCCTCATGGGAGAACAAGAGACATATTTATGAAGAAGTTCTTCAGTTGTTCAGGTGTAATAAACTGTTAAGTAGCTCAAGGAAGAGCGCAAGAAAAATTCATATGTAGAAAACTCATCGTAGGAACAAACCAGTTGTGATGATGATGGTGATGCTGATGATGATGGTGATGATCATTATGATGGCTTGAAAATGTTTTAATATATTGTGACAAGGAAGTGATAAAAATAACCTCTGGAAATTCGATGACAAAGTCTAGCCTGATCGTAAAATACTGTAGTAAGGGATAAAAATTCTACTTTTGCTCTCGCTTAGACGTGTTCAAATGTATTGAACGAGTGCTGCCCTGAGATAATGAGTACTTAACTCCTTGACGAAAGACAGTGCTCACGAATAAACCAACATCGCAGACTGGCCATTGGACTCCTATTCAAGTGACTGGGGATTTTAACCTACATATATTATTGGATTTAGAAGCATGTGCGTATAAATCTGTTGCATTAAATATGAAACTTTTTCTATTTATGTTTTGTATTAAGATTTGCTATGTTTTTCACTACCTTAGTCGCTAGTAGAAATTTTAGTTGTAATACGGTGGTAAACGACTAGGGATATCTTACAACAAACCGTACCAGCTCCTGAGAAATATGTGTAAATTCACCATATTTTAATATTCAGGATTAACTTAGCGACAAAGACTACAACAGACGAGACAAATCTCACCTCAGAGCTAGAGCACGTTAGTAGTGAGTGTCAGCTGGAAATTGCCTGCCTCCTCACCTAATATTGATCCGGATGAGTCGAATTTCCGGAGCTTCCTACTCTTCTCTCTCCACACTTTCTATCAACAGCGATGACGGGACAAATACATAATTCCATCGTCAGCGCAGTCTAACCCAACAGACATGTATCTATTTCCATCTATGTCCAGGATTAGCAAAATTCCATCCAAAGTGGGCTACACTCATATCCTGACCTTCTGTATGTTTAATGTTTGGCAGCCGTAAAAAATACTTCAGATACTCTTACAAATTCTGTGCCATTGGGGTAAAATTGTATAAGTGGAATTTTATGTATTTTTCGGTAAATAGTTCAACTGCCGGGGAAATTCTTTCAGAAGAAATCACTACTCAAAAGTGTCCAAGTGATATAACTGCTTGATTTTCTTTGAGTATGAACACATGTAAATTTATGGCATCCACTCCGTTCAGCATTCACATCCATTTATTTGTTTATCAGTGAGGAACTTCACTCAAGCATTTGTGTTCAGTGCCCAGTGCTTAATAGTTAAGAATATTTTGCTGTGAGTAGACAGTACAAACCTATACTGTGCATGAATTCCTCAACAAAATTATGTATACCGTGTCGTTATAATTTTTCACTCGGTATATTTTTACGAATTCTTTAATACTGTTTACCTCGTTTCAACGAAGGACATCTACAGATTAAGGTTCATTAACGTAAACATGCATACCTCAGCTAACAGTATGATAAAAATACGAATGTCTTGTATTTCGCAGGTAATAATAAATATTGTATATTCCAGTCCGGCTCCATGGTGAAATGGTTAGCGTTCTGGCCTTTGGTCACAGGAGTCTCGGGTTCGATTCATGGCAGGGTCAAGAATTTTAACAATAATTGGTTAATTTCGCTGACACGGGGGCTGGCTGTATGTGTCGTATTGATCATCATTTCATCTTCATCTCGACTCGTAGGTCGCCTACGCGCGTCAAGTCAAAAGACCTTCATCTGGCGAGCCGAACTTGTTCTTAGACACTCCCGCCACTAAAAGCCATTCGTCATTTCATTTTGTATATTCCAATCTATCGTCTGTGAAGGAATTATACCTTGTACGTCACAATGCTTTTCCTATCCATGCTTTCCCTTAAGACTGGCCATTCTTTCCAGCCACATATGAATATCTAGTCCATCAGAACTGTGTTGTTTGTGTTCATTCTCCTATGGGTGTGTGTAAAGGAAAAGTGAGCCTTAAATACAACATACTGTAGGTATGCGAAAATACGTGTCGCAAACACACATTCCTAGAGTACGGTACAGTTTGGTCCATTTTTCCTTTAAACACATGCGTAGGAAAATGAATAGAACGAAAATAGTTATGATGGACTTCATAAGATAGGTGGACCCATATTTCGCCTCCCAGTAGATATGGACTTGTAGAAATTCAGGAATATTATGGACAAGGCTAGAAATTCGTATTTATATTACTGAATATATTCTACACCTGCGGGCAGGTTACAATGAAACTGTTATAGCGTATGTACTCAATATTTGACATAAACACAAACACTGCAAAAACAAGAAAATGTGTTCTTAATTTCCCCCCACCAAAGTTATGAAAAATACAATTAATTTTAATATACTAGCTGTAGTACCCGGCGTTGCCCGGATAGTTTTTGAATGTTTACCTTTAATATTTGTATTACCAGTTAGTTGAGTGTGAAGTGAATGCTTATAGAATTCTTTTTGAGATGTTGATTTTACAACTTATCATGTAGTTTTATAGTTATTTAGATGTATCTGATTTCAAGTTTTAGATTATTTAATTTTCGAGTAGACACTAATCTCGGTCATTTTATACTATTTACTTTTAAGCCCTTCTCAGCTCCTGCCTCGATGGAGGCTGAACGTGGACTTAAACGCGATCCACAGCGTCACAGTTCGTATCAGCGACACATAAACAATGGATTTCGACATTAATATTGGTTATTTTCCTTATTTTGGCAAGTCAGCCCCTCTCATTCTCCAACACCAGCGGGGGCTAGGTGTATCTGACCCCCACAGTAATGTTTTCTATATAGTAAGTCATGTGTATACAAAGTTTGATTGAGAGATATGCTAAAACATACACACATCCTTAAACTCTGTCCCTTTGGACGTTTTCAATTTTTTGCCAGTTCTCATCCGCCTGCCGAGTAGGACTGAGTTTTATCTTAAATGGCATCCAGAGTGTTACAGTTCATCTCAGCGACCCCGAAAACTATGGATTAGACACAAATTTCGGTCATTTTCGGTTAATATTTACATTTCGCCTCTACTTTAGAGGCTAGGAGTCTCTTACCCCTAGCGTATATTTCTCCAGGCAGTAGGTCCAGTATACACACATGCGTCCATTCTCTCGGTCATTTTCGAAATTTTGTTTTTCACTTTTTCTCACCGCTATGCGAAAGGAGGCAGAAATTTGACTTCTAAAAAAATTGGAGCGTTACTATTCATCTCAGCGACCCCGAAAAGAATGGATTCGACACTATTTTCGATTATTTCTACATCTCATCCCGTCGTAGGTGTGCTAGGGTTGTCATACCTCCACGCACTTTGTCTCCTGATAATAAGTCATAAGTGACCAAGTTTGTTTGAAATTGTTCCCGTAGTCCCGAAACGTATGGATTCAACACTAATATCGGTCATTTTCAGTCTTAATTACATTTCGTACCCTTATCTAAGGCTTCAAGGGGTGTCTTTTCCCCTTAGTATTTTTTTCAGGTAGTAGGTAATATTTGTATTAAGTTCTGCTGACAGTTATACTGGAACGTACAAAAAACATCCCTAACCTCGGTCATTTGGATATTTTCTGTTCTTGACTCCTTCTCACCCGCCTGGCAATTGGGGATCAACTTGGACGTAAACGACAATCGGAGTGTCACTCCTCATTTAAGCGACACCTAAAACCATGGATGTGACATTATTTTCGATTATTTTATATCTAACTCCCTTCCTAACCACTCACCACAAAAGGGGCCTTAATTTGGACTTTAAATGTCCAGAGTGCCACTATTCACCTCAGCGACCCTAAAAACTGTGGATTCGACACTAATCACGATTATTTTTATATATCACTCCCCCTTGCCCCCCACCCTAAATGGGGCTGAACTTGATATTAAAAATTTCACGGGATGTCACTGTTCATCTAAGCGACCCCAAAAAGTATGGATTCGACACTATTTCGTTTATTTTTAAATATGACCCCCCCTTGCCCCCCGCCCCTAATGGTTCCTGGGGTGTCTTATCCCCACGTGGCTTGTCTCCCGATACTAAAAATCCGGAGTTTTTCTATTCACTTTGGCGACCCCGAAAACTACGTATTCGGCACAATTTTCGATTACATGTGTATATCACTTCCCCCTCGCCCCCACGCCAAAGGGTCTGAACTTGGACTTAAAAAAAATTGGAGTGTCACTATTCATCTCAGCAACCCCAAAAAGTATGTATTCGACACTAATTTGATGATTTTCATATCTCAAGCTCCCCGCCCCCCACCCCTAATGGTTCCTGGGGTGTCTTATTCCCACGTGGTTTGTCTCCCGATATTAAAATTCCGGAGTGTTACTATTCACCTCGGCGACCCCGAAAACTGTATATTTGACACTAAATACTATTATTTTTATATCTCACCCCCCTTGCTCCCCGCCCCAAAGGGGGATGAACTTGGACTTAAAAAAATCCCGGGGTGTCACTATTCATCTAACTGACCCCAAAAGTATGCATTCGACACTACTTTCGATTATTATTATATCTCAACCCATCGCCCCCCCCCGCCCCTATGGGTTCCTGGGGTGCCCTAACCCAAGTGGTTTGTCTCCTGATAGTAAAAATCCGGAGTGTCAGTATTCATCCCAGCGACCCCGAAGAGTACTCGGCATTCTTTTCGATTATTTTTATACATCACTCCCCCCTTGTACCCCACCCCAAAGGGGGATGAACTTGGACTTTTAAAAAATTGGGAGTGTAACTATTCATCTCAGCGACCCCGAAAAGTATGGATTCGACACTATTTTCGTTTACTTTTATATATGACCCCTCTCGCCCCTCACCCCCAAGGGTTCCTGGGGTGTCTTACCCCCACGTGGTTTGTCTCCTGATACCAAAAAATCGGAGTGTCGCTATTCACTTTGGCGACCCCGAAAACTATGTATTTGACACTATTTTCGATTATTTGCATATGTCACTCCCCCCTCGCCCCCACCCTAAAAGGAGGCTTATCTTGGACTTTTAATAAAATCGGAGTGTCACTATTCATCTCAGTGACCCCGAAAAGTGTGGATTCGACACTATTTTCGTTTATTTTTATTTTTGATCCCCCTCGCCCCCCGCCCCTAAGGGTTCCTGG
This sequence comes from Anabrus simplex, assembly GCF_040414725.1. Lineage (NCBI taxonomy): Eukaryota > Metazoa > Arthropoda > Insecta > Orthoptera > Tettigoniidae > Anabrus > Anabrus simplex. Next base: position 64,134,898 of record NC_090267.1, on the reverse strand, counting down.
CGTGTCTTACCCCCACGTGGTTTGTCACCTGATACTGAATCTGGATTGTCGCTATTCACTTTGGCGAACCCGAAAACTATGTATTCGACATTATTTTCGATTATTTGTATATATCACTCCCCCCTCGCCCCCACCTCAAAGGGAGCAAGGGGGCTGAACTTGGACTTTAAAAAAATTGGAGTGTCACTATTCATCTCAGTGACCCCAAAAAACATGGATTCGACACTATTTTCATTTACTTTTATATATGACCACCCTCGCCCCCCGCCGCTAAGGGTTCCTGGGGTGTCTTACCCCCAAGTGATTTGTCTCCTGATACCAAAAATCCGGAGTGTCGCTATTCACTTTGGCGACCCCGAAAACTATGTATTTGACACTATTTTCGATTATTTGTATATATCACTCCCCCCTCGCCCCAACCCTAAAAGGGGGCTGAACTTGGACTTTTAAAAAAATCGGAGTGTCACTATTCATCTCAGCGACCCCGAAAAGTGTGGATTCGACACTATTTTCGTTTATTTTTATTTATGACCCCCCTCGCCCCCCGCCCCTAAGGGTTCCTGGCGTGTCTTACCCCCACGTGGTTTGTCACCTGATACTGAAAATCCGGATTGTCGCTATTCACTTTAGCGAACCCGAAAATGATGTATTCGACATTATTCTCGATTATTTGTATATATCACTCCCCCCTCGCCCCCATCCTAAAAGGGGGGCTGAACTTGGACTTTTAAAAAAATCGGAGTGTCACTATTCATCTCAGCGACCCCGAAAAGTGTGGATTCGACACTATTTTCGTTTATTTTTATTTATGACCCCCTCGCCCCCCGCCCCTAAGGGTTCCTGGCGTGCTTTACCCCCACGTGGTTTGTCTCCTGATACTGAAAATCCGGATTGTCGCTATTCACTTTGGCGAACCCGAAAACTATGTATTCGACATTATTTTCGATTATTTGTATGTATCACTCCCCTCTCGCCCCCACCTCATAGGTGGCAAGGGAGCTGAACTTGGACTTTAAAAAACTGGAGTGTCACTATTCATCTCAGTGACCCCGAAAAGTATGGATTCGACACTATTTTCATTTACTTTTATATATGACCACCCTCGCCCCCGCCGGTAAGGGTTCCTGGGGTGTCTTACCCCCACGTGATTTTTCTCCTGATACCAAAAATCCGGAGTGTCGCTATTCACTTTTGCGACCCCGAAAACTATGTATTTGACACTATTTTCGATTATTTGTATATATCACTCCCCCCTCGCCCCCACCCCAAAGGGGGCTGAACATGGACTTTTAAAAATATCGGAGTGTCACTATTCATCTCAGCGACCCCGAAAAGTGTGGATTCGACACTATTTTCGTTTATTTTTATTTATGCCCCCCTCGCCCCCCGCCCCTAAGGGTTCCCGGCGTGTCTTACCCCCACGTGGTTTGTCTCCTGATACTAAAAATCCGGAGTGTCGCTATTCACTTTGGCGACCCCGAAAACTATGTATTCGACATTATTTTCGATTATTTGTATATATCACTCCCCCCTCGCCCCCACCCCAAAGGGGGCTGAACTTGGACCATAAAAAAATTAGAGTGTCACTATTCACCTCAGCGACCCCGTAAAGTACGGATTCGACACTATTTTCATTTATTTTTATATATGACCCCCCTCGCCCCCCCGCCCCCAGGGTTGTTTGGGATGTCTTACCCCCACGCGGTTTGTCTCCTGATTCCAAGTCATAAGTGTATCAAATTTGGTTGAAATCGGTCCAATGGTTTGGGAGGAGATGTGGTACAAACCCACCCACCCACCCACATACATACAATGACTTTTATACCGGGTGGAACAGCTGCCCCTATTCACGCAGTTTTATGCAACCCGAAGATTATAGTCGAACCTAAAAATATTGACCTTGACTACTCACTACAATGTCTGCTCTTACAACGCTTTCCATAATTCGTTTATTCGTGTCAAGCAAATCAGCATTAATGATAAAATACCGATTGATGGTAAAGAATCGTGAAAATTATGTGTCGCAGAAACTTCCTGTACAGAGAATATTATTGGTGAATGACTAGAAGTAGCAGCAACACAACAACGCTAACCAGCAACCCGTGATAGCCGAGCTTGCTAAAAGTTAGATTAGAGTGCCGGCGTTCGTTAGTAGGCGGTTCGAGTCCTGTGTACGACGAATATTTATATTGCGTTGTTGATGTTCGTGAGAGTCGTGTTGTTGACGACAAATCTAAATCATGATCAGTTCTCATATTGCAGGTACTCAGCTATGTTTGTTTTTTAAGGAGCTCTTAAAAGAGCTATTTGCAATAAAGTGAGATTGTACCGACAGCGGTGCGATGGGCTTATGCATGGCCATTCGATTAATGAAGCAAATGTTCAAAATGACCACCTGCTTCTTTAATGCACATCTGAGCACGGTGGAGGAGAGATATTCGTGGTTGCTGCAACATATGTGGTGGAATCTGCCTGCAGGCTTCCGTGATGAGCCGCCGTAAATGATTTGGGCTCTCAGGCTCCTGCTCATAGACTCTTTCCTTTAAATAACCCCAGAGCAAAAAGTCGAGTGGAGTAAGGTCAGGTGATCTAGCCGGCCATGTGACCGGACCCCCTCGTCCAATCCATCGTCCAGGATATGTCCTATGCAAGTGGTTCCGTACTGCCAACGACCAGTGTGGGGGAGCTCCATCCTACTGGAACCACATCCGTAACCGTGTATTAAGGGGCACATCCTCCAATAAGAGTGGGAGGTACTCACGAAGAAACTCTAGATAGCGTCGTCCCGTGAGGTTTCCTTCGAAGAAATATGGTGCAATTATCTTGTCACCTAGTATCCCGCACCACACGTTGACGCCCCTTTGTACCTGAAATCGAGCTCTCCTGATCCAGTGAGGATTTTCAGCGCTCCAGTAATGGAAGTTGTGACGATTAACAGTTCCGTTGTTGTGAAATCTGGATTCATCACTAAAGAGAATGTCCATTAAGAAATTCGCTTCAGCTTCAACTCTTTGTAATATCCATTGCGAAAATTCTATCCGTTTTGGAAAGTCATCTCCGTAAAGTTCCTGGTGCAGCTGTTGATGGAAAGGGTGGAATTTATGGCGGTGCAATATTCGCAGTACAGATACATGACTGATGTTCAGTTCATTTCCTATGGCCCGTGAGCTTGTGTGCGGGTTGTATGCAATTGCATTTTGAACAGCTTCGTCGTTATTTCCAGACGTCACTGGAGCATCCCGAACGAGGGGTAATGTATGAAATGACCCCGTTGCACGCAACCGTCTTTCAACACGTCGAAATGTATCTGCAGTTGGCAGCCTTCGTCCAGGAAATCGTTCTTGATACAAGCGTCTGGCTTCCCGTGCATTTTGCCTTGCTTCTCCATAAAGTAGTACCATATTCACATAATCATCCCGTGAATACATGTCCGCCTCTGTGGTGTAGTGGTTAGCGTGATTAGCTGCCACCCCCGGAGGTTCGGGTTCGATTCCCGGCTCTGCCACGAAATTTGAAAAGTGGTACGAGGGCTGGAACGGGGTCCACTCAGCCTCGGGAGGTCAACTGAGTAGAGGTGGGTTCGATTCCCACCTCAGCCATCCTGGAAGTGGTTTTCCGTGGTTTCCCACTTCTCCTCCAGGCAAATGCCGGGATGGTACCTAACTTAAGGCCACGGCCGCTTCCTTCCCTCTTCCTTGTCTACCCCTTCCAATCATCCCCATCCCCCGCCAGGCCCCTGTTCAGGATAGCAGGTGAGGCCGCCTGGGCGAGGTACTGGTCATTCTCCCCAGTTGTAGCCCCCGACCAAGAGTCTGAAGCTCCAGGACACTGCCCTTGAGGCGGTAGAGGTGGGATCCCTCGCTGAGTCCGAGGGAAAAGCCGAACCTGGAGGGTAAAGAGATGATGATGATGATGAATACATAATGTTTGCTTTCGTGCTAACCGTACAGTACGTGCTCACACGTTGCTGCTAGGATTACGATATGCTGTTTCATGTGCCCTACGTATGAAGTGTAGACCGCTGTTAGTTAGTCGAACGTGCGCAGTTGCTTGGTTGAATGGGTGGGTCAGAATGTTGACAACACGTGCACTGCGCTTCATTCCCTGTAGTCGTTTGCCATATGGAAGTCGCATGTTATTTTTCCTTTCGTATGTATGCTTTCTTTGTAAAGGTGGCAAATTACTTTTGAGACTTAAGAACGTTAAATATTTATTACGAATGGCCTTACAAGTATAATATAAAAATAAAATTGAAAAGCTCGTAACTAGATTCGAACTCTAAATGCCTGCTAACATATCGTACGCTCGCTGCGATTGGTGCCATGTAGCTACTGCAGGCGACAGAGAATTGGTCTCGTAGCTTTGTACTAATGGAATTACCTAGGCTATCTCTTCGATACTGATCGTTGATGTTAAAAGTTCTGAACTCGAATGTGCAAACACCACAGTGAACTAAAGAATCGCGTCTCTCTTACACCCAGATAGTTGCAACCATTTTCTACGCGTTACTTGGTTGAATGAGTCCAGCGTTATGTTTCAGGTGGTATTCACAATCGGTGCGTATGTGGCGATATTTATGATACCTGTTTATTATAACTTCCGTAGGAGAATATCGGAGACTTCAGAAAGGTCTTCGTAAAGGATGCCTAGGCGAATACGAAATGACATTAAAAAATGCATGACTCAAGAATGGTTGGAACCCTTCCTGCTTCAAGTAACCTATCGTGGTACGTCTTCCATACGTAACTCCGCGCAGCTATTTGGAACGTACAAGCGCCATCCTTGTAATTCTGTATTCACGAGGAGAGCGGAAGTTCCCGCTTCGACAAGTTACTGATGAGTTACAGCCTTATGGTCCCGTATTATGCCTTTTTTGATCGCTCTAACGGTAGTAATTACATGGCGTAAGCTATCACATCTGCTGTACAGCATTTGCGTGCCACGGATTATAAATTACAGTGCAAAACACGTTTCTATCAATTTCGATGTGATGAGACTGTACAAAATGGTGGTGCATTGACATGTCTGTAATTGGTCTTACCCTATCACGTTTTCTATGACACCACGACCGCCATTTCTATCAAAAGAAAATGGCCTCTTGGACCAATCAGGTGCGCAATTCTCTACCGACAGCTATAGGCGTGTTTATGGTTTGTACAGTATACTAACATTTCGTAAAAATTAGTAGAGTATTGGACACCGCTCTACATAAAATGGTACAGTGTTTTTGAGATGGACCTCACTTACTGCCTCTTGTACCATTTTTCCATTGTGCGGAGAAGTCTACATCGGGTTAACTGCACATAACATTTCTGTAAGGTGTTGCGCAAGATGGGACTAAGAGGCATTTACGTCCTAGCTGGTTGCATATATTCGGGAAAAAATAGGGGCAGCTGTACCACCCGGTATATATATAGATTTCCTTTCTAACCTTACCAAACAATTTATATGTAATTAATTATTTGAAAGCCATTTTTGAATTATTTTCTTGTTATTATTTTCAATACGGTACAGTTTTTTAGCGTTGCTTGTGGGATATTAAACACTTTACTTGCACGTTTGTAACCCATTATCTTGTACCTTAGTGCCCTAATAGCCTCCTTATCCCACTGCTTGCGTTTTCCCACCTGAAAACAGTAATAAACTTCATACATCTTCTTCTTCTCAATCTGTTTACCCTCCAGGGTCGGATTTTCCCTGGGACTTAGCGAGGGATCCCACCTCTACCGCCTGAAGGGCATTGTCCTGGAGCTTCAGACTCTGGGTCGGTGGATACAACTGGGGAGAATGACCAGTATTCGCCCAGGCGGCCTCACCTGCTGTGCTGAACAGGTGCCTTGTGGAGGGATGGGAAGATAGGTACCATCCCGGCATTTGCCACTTTGAGGTTGGCTGAGGTGGGAATCGAACCCACCACTACTCAGTTGACCTCCCGAGGCTGAGTGGACCCCGTCCCAGCCCTCGTACCACTTTTCAAATTTCGTGACAGAGACGGGAATCGAACCCGGAACTCCGGGGGTGGCAGCTAATCACGCTAACCACTACACCACAGAGGCGGACAATAAACTTCATAAATAAAATTAAGAAGGACGAAATTACGAACATTTCCTGATTTATTATAATGACCCCTACCGTAACTCCCGCCAACCACATCACTGTAGCGACTGCATGCCAGGAACTGCACCGCACGACTGAAATGCAGTCCAGTATTTCGTACACGTATCAGTGCTCACTCTAGGAATAACAGGCTGTTAATTTGAATGCTGCACTAACTCAGCTCAGCGTGAAAAATACATCTTCCTTGTACACGGAAGCTAAACGTGGTACACAACAAGAAAGCAGGATGAGGCTATGCGTATACGCGTGGCTAAACATTAGGTACCAACTGTGCAAACTGGAAATCCCTACAGGGACGAAATTAGGTGCAGGGACGGAATTTGGCTCCCTACCGTATACATATGTGGCTGCGAGGCGTGATCAGTTTTAAAGAAGATCATCGTTACAAAGAGCGTTGCGACATACGAGGTTTTGTTTCTTCAAAGACGATATGCCTTTGTTGTATATACAGTATACACCAAGATGTTTGTCCACCTCCCAAGCATAACAGTGTTTTTAGCTGCCGTCCACGGGAATCTGAGTACTGACAGACATTTAAGAATGCCAGGAAGGCTGTTGTGTGGCTGGAATGGTACATTCAGCTCACCTGCATTGGAGGTGTGCCTAAAAAGAGCTGTACCACCTCGGGATGAGGACACCAGCTTATACCAGGATTTTAAGTAATAACCGAGTGGATGAGGGTTTCTCGGATATGGAAATAACTAGAAATACGGGGAATGATATCCCGTATGACGAAAATTCTAAAAGCGTTGAATTTGATTGAAAATGCATGTATTCACAATAGAGCTCTATACACCTAGAATTAATTCACGACGATAATGAAGAGGTATGTGAGAGAATGTCTCTTTATATAAATTCATATCGTCGTTGCCGGGACAAAACCTCCTATGTGGTAATATTTTTGGAGGTATACTGACCTGCAGCACATACGTTATGAAGAGCGAGAATGCCTTGACAATATTCACACAATATTGCACCTTAGACGACAGAACCTTACTGGTCAAAGTTCTAAGCTAAAATATTTCACATAGGAGGTTTTGTTCCGGCAGCAACGATATGTTATAAGGAACTCATCAGTCTCCATGCTCTCATTGAGGCAGCGGATTTGTCACCTCACCAGTAACTTTCGTACAAGTTAACGCTAATATGACATACTTGGAGTCAACTCAAAATATACAGGGAAAGTACCGATGTCATACTAAAATATAATAATAATAATAATAATACACATTTGATGTTAATTTTTCAGTTAAAAGTATTTATTTATTTATTTATTTATTTATTTATTTATTTATTTATTTATTTATTTACTACAACGTGCTCCAAAATGAGGATGCCACAGGGAGGGGGATAAATAATAAATGAAGAAACAACACAAATGACTGAAAATACAATAAATTGTGTACATGAAGAATTAGTACAAGAGGAAGAAGAAGCAGATGAATGAATAGCTACACTGTTTGTTCTTGTGGGACAGAATTCAATATACGACGTATATTATCATTATACCTCAGTAATGAGGGCAGATCCTGAAGAGTAATGATTATTATATATTCATTTCTCTGAAGTCCCCTTAACCTTCTACGTCTTCGTTCCATCTCCACCATGTTCATCTCTTTCATAATTTGTTCTATCATTATGCCCATTTAATTTCTTCTCCATCTTCCCAACTTGTCATCAATTATCATATGAATTTATATTTTACGATTGTTCCCACCTTTATTTCTGTTTGATTTCATGATTTAGTAACTTTTTATTTATTATCTCACGGCTGACGAAGCAACAGACATGGCATTAAAATGGCGACAAAATAACTTTTCGGAGTATATTAACATGAAGTGGGACTGTGGGTGACAAAAGAAGATACGAAAAAACGTTTAAGCCTTTCGAAATTATTAACTTCCATGGGTCTCTTCTCAGGAACTAAATCGAGTTTTCCAAAATGTGATATTTCTCAGCGGTATTTCCATTTCACATGGCATAAACCTAAAATTATGTTATACTTGTTATTAATAATAGTAATGCACAGTATAGTACAGTAAACTCATTTTACGGCTTCGGATATATAAATGTTGTTCTACGCTTGGAATGCATCAATAGAATTGTTATCAATATTCGATAACGAATTCAAGTCAAATATAATTCGTAAACATTATGAGGTTATTTAAAATAAATAAACCTTCTCCTGAAAAACATTCGTTCCCTTCCCCATTCTGCAGAGTGGTTATCTAAGCAATGTTTCAAGTGACCTCTTTGCATCTCTGAACTAGCCTGCAGACGTCGCGTCATTGATCCACAATATCCCCTTCCCTGTTCATCCAGGATTTGGTAGGATTTGTAGGATATCTTGTTGATGTCTTTCTGTATAGTCAACGTGGACTTCCTTTCGACGGCGGACAGTAAACGACTCAGAAATAAAATGTGAACGGACATTCAATAAAGCTACATTTTAGAATGCAGTCAATTTAAGCTACTGTAAGTACACCACGTTGCTGACCTGATGATAGCGTGCTTCTGTGCAGTTTGGACCCTTCAGCTCTTAAATTGCATTAGGGAGATAGTAGGATTGAACAACATATTATGTGAAATAGACTCACGCCTGGCTATATTGGCAAACAAGAACATATTTGTTTGAATCTGTATTGAATACTACTGTACAGACTGGGTTAAATCGGTCCCTGATGGCAATTTCCTTGTGTGGTATAGTAGAATAATAATACTACTAACAATAAAACATAATCATTCAGGATGTTACTATAGTTGTAGGATATTAAATATTCAAAATCAAGATTATTTCTGGACAACATATGGGGCGATTATGTTTAATATTTAATTTCATAGAGAAAGGACCAGTTTATCTAGCAACAAGGGACTACCTCGATAAGACGTCATTAGCTGATGCAATAATGATGCCATTTTAGGTTACTACGATCACCGTGCCACACGATTAACAATGGAGTTTGAGCCATTTCCAGAATTTTCCTCTCATATGTTGTGAACTAGAACCGCGTAGCATAGCTCACGCGTATTCTGCCACAGAGTTTCTTTTTAGAAGACATAATGATTTATAACACTCAATTTATTCTCATTTCTTGTTAAAGTGACATAGATCCTTCTCTCACTTGACCCCCCAATTGTGTGCTAGAATGCGAGAGGGGGCTAAATCACAAATTGTTAATAATGGGTCATTGACATTTATTTGGATTTTATTGTTATATAGTTATTATAGAACTATATATGAATAATTATTATTTACTTTTACTCTCCCAATGTACAACAGAAATATTTTGGAATATCTCTGAATAGCAAAGCCTCCGTGGCTCAGGCGGCAGCGCGTCGGCCTCTCACCGCTGGATGCCATGGTTCAAATCCCGGTCGTTCCATGTGAGATTTGTGCTGGACAAAGCGGAGGCGGGACAGGATTTTCTCCGAGTACTCCGGTTTTCCCTGTCACCTTTCATTCCAGCAACACTCTCCATTATCATTCCATAGCATTATCATTCCAGTCATTAAAAAATCACTTTGGGAGTGACGACACCATCGTACTAATAGTCTATATCTGCTTCATTCATTCCATCCCTGACCCGATCAATGACTGGAAAACAGGTCGTAGTGGCAGCCAATAACACACGCGCTTGCTGTCATATTTTGGTCTTGACATCATGGCTGACAGCGACAAATGGCTGCTTAGAGGCGGTGCAACTTAAATTCTCGACACTATTAATAAACCTTTAATGTAACAAGATATTCATGTTCAAGTAAATCTGAACCTAACTGCATTTTAAAGTAAGTAACTGATAACAATTGGACTGTTGTATAATTAACCGATATTTTAAATTTCATTTTTCAGATTTGGCGATTTGCAGCTGATATTCTTCAGACAAATAATAGATATTAGAAGACTATTTTATAAATAATAGTTTATGAACCAAAAATTTGACTGCTAATATGCTAAATTTCATGCAATAAAGACAAACGCAAAACTCAAAGTATCTCAGTTCTATGTCAGTGTGGGTTAGCTCCCTCACGCATTCCAAGACTCAATTAGCAAAGCTCTATACTTCGGCGTAGTAGGACGGTGTGTAAGGTGTTGCTTCATGCATCTCAGTGTGCTATACACACACACTGTAAAATAAAAACCAAATATAGATTATTTGAAGCAATTTTGGTGCGAAGAATTTAAAACCAACTCTTTGTTTCGTAATGCATCTTGACGGATGGACAATAAATGACTTGGTAATGCATTCGAGAAATTAGAATGGCTTATCAGAATTCTGAGAAGTACACTGTCAATCGATTGGGGCGTCAAAAGTATTTTATGGAACGGCTCAAATTTAAGGCTTCCGAGCATCGTGGGGAAAATTTCACGCTGCTGGAGGCACAATCGAGCCCTTATTCTGCTCCAGTGGGGAAAATGATTTGGAACACAGTCTACAATGAATGAAAATTGTATAATTAAGTAATAAAATTATCAGCTATACGAGTTCTATCATATAGTGATTAAATCTATTTTTTAGAAATTACCTATCATGACGTACGTTTCCTCTTTTCTAAGTCAAAACGTGCATTCATGAACTCGATATCTCGTAACCGTAAGATTAATTTTATAACGAAGATATATACTTCTGTTTTTATTTGATGCATTTTATGTATTCTTGCTTTATTTCCATTTCGTTAAAAAATGTGAAGAGCTTTATCGAGTTCATGGATGCATGTTTTGACAAAAACGACTTAGAAAAAATACCGCATGATAGGTGATTTCTAAATAATATATTTTATCCCTATATTTTTGAGCTCGTATAGCTAAAAACTTTATTTCTTAATAATAAAATTTTCATTCATTTCAAGACCGTGGACAAAATTTATATCGTCATTAAAATTACCGGTGCAAGTAGGAATGAAGTGAAAATTGTACATTAGAAATAGAAAACCTATGAAGGTGTAAATAAAAATGATGACTTAGAAAGAAATAATGTTGTTTTATACCAAAAAAGACCAACTAATTTGTAATCAGCTGAAAGAAACATCATTTCTGTACAAGTTACTTTTATCTGTGACTGGGAGAAATACCTTTTGTCAAGCATAGATACATGAATTCAGTTCATTCATTCGTCATTCATCAATCATCATTTATCATTTATTCATTCATTGTAATGCATTCATCTGGTGCAGTTCCCTAGATATAAGTTGAGAACATTCAAATCATTAATTTATTCATTCATTCATTCATTCATTCATTCGAAAATGAATGCTCTCTCCGCAGTTGGTGGCTATGCGTGATTTGGAGAGAGGAGTGCTCATCCACTCACGCATGCGTTAATACAATACATACAGGCAATTCATTCGTTCATTCATACAGTCATTCACTTAGTTCATATGTCTGTTGTAAGCCAAGAGTAACACTGAACAAGAACTAGGGGATGGAAGTGTTCTGTTCTTTATTCTTTCATAGATGTTAGTTAAAATAAATTGAGCCCGTCTGTTTTGAGGTATTCCCTTAACTGTGTGGTTCTGCTTATTAAGCAACAGTATACGCAGTTACAAGACCAAAATTGCAGCAGAAATTAATGCATGCGTGAGTGGATGAGCACTCCTCTCTCCAAATCACGGATAGCCACCAACTGCGGAGAGAGCACTCATTATCGAATGAATGAATGAATGAATGAAGAATGAATGAATAAATGAATGAGTTGAATGTTCTCAACTTATATCTAGGGAACTGCACCAGATGAATGAATGAGTAAATGACAAATGTGTTCGGTTTTGTAAGCGATATCTCCGCCAGTCTACGATGGCCATTCATGTTAGCTTCGAACATCTACTCGTTGAGGGTCGCGTTTTGATTTGAAATAGTGAGGAGAAGTGCACCGTATCGTCGGATATGTAACACAGCGGTAATACCCGGATTATGTTCAATTACGACTCCTTCCGCCATCACATAGCACATAGCGCCATATTTTAAGGATACGTCCAGCCCTGGGAGATATGACTCTCCATTTCTTCTACTAAATTTCAAAGCAGAGGCTCATCACTTTTCCTTTACCACTAATGCTTCGCATTCCATTAACGTACCTTTCACGGAGTAGAAATTAGGGAGCCGGTTCGCGCCATGCAGGGATACGCCTACTGGACCGGACAAAATCAACAATTAAATGCTTATGCATGTGTCTGTATTCTCCGTTATATGCTCACCATATTCCACAGGAAACGGAGTGGGAGAAGGTTTTTCACCTCTGTGATGTGAGGGAGTTGTGACACCAAAACGCAAGAAAGGTAAGGGTTTATAGCTTCTGGGTAGCTATAGGATAATCAGCCTAGAGAATATCAATGTAAACAGTTCGAAAAGGTGGAAAACCGACGACATGTGTGAGTTATGGGCAAGAGAGCCCCGATGACTAAGTACCATTGTAGTATACTCTCTCAGCGGTCTGTTAATTATCATCTGCTCAGACTGGAGAGCGCCATTCAGAAAGATTTCCTCCGAAGGGAGCGCCAGATCGCCATGTTCTTGAACCATGGAAAGACTTGCTGTACTACCTGGCGATACGAGACCTTCTCAACGCTACACCAGAGAGGAATGTGGAGAAAAATGTACACGATTATTGGAAACGTCACGTACCTCTGAGTAGGGATGGAATATTACAAATATTACGTTCAAAGGAATGGAGCTCCACAGGGATTTGTGTCAAGTGTCACAGTTTTCGCAGAGTCTGTCAACGATATACGCTCACCGGGCAAAAATGTAGTCACTCCTGAGAAAATTTATTTATTTATTTATTTATTTATTTATTTATTTATTTATTTATTTATTTATTTATTTATTTATTTATTTATTTATTTATTTATTTGGTAACCCAAAAGAGCCAGAAACCGAATTATAGAGTTCCGCAATGAAAAAATATATTTGCAGTGGAATAGCACAATGCAAACATAAGAGATTAAGTGAAATAACAATGAGAGGTGACATTTCTCACGAGGTTTTTTTTGTATATGGTGGACAAATATCAATTTACTGTCAAAAATACTCCTAAGTCATTTTGTTCGTTTAGAGTTGGAAACGGGTTACCGAAGAGGGATTTACGAAGCGTGATCGAAATAGACGAACACTTGGTTAGATTAGGCTTAATACGCCTTCTAGAGCACCGTGTAGAGAGTGAGTTAAGCCCACTCTGTAAGGAGTTTACGTCTGATAAATAATCGATTTTTCTGAATATTTTACAGTCATCTGTAAATAGTGAAACTTAACAAAACACGGAGTATATAGTATTAATGAGACTGTAAAAACATAGGACAACAAGAATGGGATAAAGGACACTGCCTGTAGGAAGCCAGAATGTACCATAACAAGAATAGAAGTAAACCCATCAAGAACCACTTGCTGAGTTCTGATTTCGAGGAAGATATGTAGGCGAGTTAGGAAACGACGATGGGCATTAAAACGTTCTGAGTGTTTACAGGAAAGGAGTGCGTGGTCTACGGTATCAACAGCTTTTGTAATGTAGCACACGTCCAGCTGAAAGGGCAGACGTTGCACGATGGAGAAGAACAGCCAGATTAGTTATGTAGGAGCTACCACGAAGGAAAACCATGCTGCTGCGACAATATATAAGGAAGGGTGAAAGAAAGGAGAAGCTGGCATCGGGCCTCTTTCCACTTTTAAAAACCGGAGTGATGTTAGCGATTTTTCCAGTAGTATAGAATGTAGCGAGCTAGGAAACAACGGTTAAATTTAACAGCAATAGCATGGAAAAACTTTTTAACAGTGTTATTTATTTATCGTATGGCATGTATTATATATATATATATATAAAGAAACAAGAAAGCAAGTATATTATATTTTAATGTCCAAAAATGTTATCAATTCTAGAGCCTCTGTATTGGCCTCTAGAAAATCAAACCAATCTCCAGAGTAGACTCTTCTGCAACACCCCTTTACAATGTGTTCGATGGTTTGAAAAGGAGCCCCACAGTCACACTCGGGGGATTGTATCTTACCCCATTTACAGGGACGCAGCACAGATAAAATGACCACATCGAATCCAATTAAGGATGGTCCAAGTTCTTCTTGGGAGATCAGACCTCGAATTAGGTGGAAAGAAAGGCCAGAGATGTTCACCGGTTTTTGAGATCCAATCTTCCTTCCATTGGACATAGGGGATGAAATTGTCTTCTGCGAGCTTCTGAGTGAACTTAACTGGCGGATGTCTAGATTTCAACCGGTTCCTCTGAAGGTTAGGAATATTGGAGTGGATGGGCAAGTCAGGGTTCTCATTTATCTTGGAGTATTTTCTCATCAGTGCCTGTGCTCTACGGAATGAAGGAGGCATGATGTTGCTCAAGACAGGAAGCCAGTTGGTAGCCTAAGTTTTCTGAGCTCATGGAATATTCAAAATTATCGCATTCACCACGACTACGTTATCGTTATCACCTTCCTAAATTTACTCAGTTTGAACAATATCTCAAAGAATTTTAACACATTATTTAAACTTCGCCTTTTACAGTTTCTCAACGAGATTTTTACTGCCTTGAAGAATTCCACTTGACAACCAGAAATATAACACTTTCGCCTGAAAATTATTAAATATTTATTCGACACACGCGCTGAAAATTTTTATTGGGACAAACAAATTCTATCTACAATATTAATACAAACTATGAACAGACCTGTAAGGAGTCATCTTGGAGATTCTGGCTACATTTAGCCAGCTGACCTCGGATTTAGCCTCTCATGTTGGAAGAATACATCATCCTCTTTTAGATTACTTAAAAATACACAGATTTTACACTCGTTATTGATTAACAACACAAAATGACGCACTTTCCTCGCTTCACTCATGCGACGACCTACCTCTCTGCTGTCGACTGCGACTTTTTCCCAGGATTCTGGTCTCGTTCACCCTAATAATAATAGGTGTTCCAAAAGATAACAAAATCAGACTTTCTCTGCCTAGCCTCCAAACCTCCCTTGACAATTTCAAACACACACAAGGTAATAAGATGAAATCAGCTATGTATTTAAAGCAGATATCTATGCTTTCACTGTTTTCGTCGTTGAAAGCTGAGGAAAATTTCTATCACCTTCAGTTAAATACCCTACTTAAACCATTCTTTTGAATAGACAGGATAAGTTAATTTTAAGACACAAAGCTCGCACTTTTATGTAGACGAGGGACGTGGGTTCCACCGTCCAGACGTTCAGATAGAATGTGTAAATGTAGGTGGAGGGGATTTCTTTTATACACTCTGAGGGGATGCTACCCTCACCATGAAGCTTGGCGGTGCAATATCCGAATTCTACATCCGCTGGATTCTTTTTTCTTGAAATTTACTCGACAAATTCAGACAGAATTATAATTCATTATGGTGTTAATTTTATATATTTCCCATACTTGCAACGGTCATAAAAAAATTATTTCTGACATGTAACTTCGCGGTCTTTTGTCAAAGATGACCTCGGCACGTGTCGCAAATCCGCGAGAGGGACGCCAACTTTCCTCCAGGTTTAATTGCATTTAAATTCACCCCGTAATATTTATTAATAATTTCGATCCTTTATTCCTGGATTAATCATGTCGCCAATATCTCTCGTTGTAAAGGATTTTCCAAAATTGATAAATTAGTCAGTACTCGATGTTAACCGAAGTGTCTCGGCATTTCTCGAGAGGATGGCTCGCTCGGCACGGTGAGTTCTGTTCCCACGGGGGAGCTAGACTCTTTAAATGAAACATGGCTACTCTCAAAAAATATATTTGTAGCTGAAATAAATATCTTCAAATAGTTTTCATCGTAGAATTATCGGTTCACCATGATACAAAAAAACACCCCTAAAACATCACAGATCCACCTGCGGCATGAACCCGTCCTTGCACACATCCAGGACGAAATGCTTCTCTCGGATTTCCCTGCACTCGACGACGTGCGTCATTGGAATGCAGGATAAAATATGAATTTTCAGATCACATTAGCTTCTGCTCGTCAGGTACTGTCCACGTTTGATGGCTTCTAGCCCATTGATGACGCGCAGCTTTATATAAGTCTGTGAGTAATAGCCTCGTGCAAGGAGACCGACTCCAAATGTCTCCCTTCGTAATATTCTCTCCCTAACAGGTTGGGATGGACCTTAATTCACAGACTGGACAATTCCTGTCGGGTTTGGAAGTGATTTTAATTAACAAGCCGTGAAACGCGTTCGCGGTAACTCTCAGTCAGGATCACATTCATGGCAAAATTCTGACGTCGTGTGTCGTGGCCAGTTTTAGCCGGTTTCAACCAACCTTTTCTTTTTAAATTAAGGCCCTTTTAATGGGATCTCATGCCCCAGTTTTTATAGTAGTTGTTTCTGGTGTGAAGGTCCCTTGAGGAACAGAATGATGAGCAATAGGTAAGCTTACCTTTGAGCTACCTTACTTTAATTAAGGTCCACCGATGGGTTGTAAGCCCGCTATTGGAAACTGGTGCCTCTGTGAGGGTGGACTCTGATTGCAACGCTGACTCCGTTGTAGTGTGAAGGATAGGAGCAAATCCTGCTCTTGCAAATCTTGCACTGTCAAGAGCGATGGAGCTCTTTTCTATGTAAATAAGCATTTTGTAATTCTTTTAAGTTTTGTATCTGATTTTTTGACTTTAGGTCATTGTTGTTGGAGCTGACTAGTTCGATATAAGATTGTTGTCATTGTAGTTTCAGATTTTCTATTTATCAAATTTTAAATACAGATAAGGAATTAAATAATATTTCAAAATTTATTGTGTTAAATTATGTTCTAGTTAATTCTATTTCCGCCCATTCATCCAGCAGCTTCTTAAACCTCTGTGATCCAAGAACAGTGTTAACAGAGGATGATTGCCAGTTGTACTTTCTCTTACAACAAGAATCATCACCACCATCAACGGAATTGTGTGAGAGAGAAGCAAGGTTTTGGGTGATAATATATTTTCATCTATCTGTTTTCAGCTAAATCACCTGTACGGGAGTGAAAGTCGTGTGGGTGGGTGTAACAGACGTGAAGGTGGTCAGAATGACTAATAATTGGGATATGTGGAAATAATGACAAGAGGGTACTTGAAATGACGACATAAATCCTGAGAATAAACACGGTGGATGAACTGTATGTATAAACCAACCTTGGTACTGGGGCCATATGAGTTGAATGGAGTTATCCCGGGGGAATTATGGATTCGGGCCATACAGGGTGAGAGAATTACAGAAGGAGAGAGCATGAGCGATAGTTACAGTCAATCTATCATTATTTAGTGGAAAAGTGATCATGAACCCAACTCGGTGCGAAGCTAGTAAGAAATATTGGATTGTGGGGGTTCTTAACCCAATTCACAGAGGCTTTGAGACTGAATGGAGTAAGGATCCGCAATGAAGATGCATGTACGTATGTCTGCATATCCCTTTTTTACGGTTCATTTAAATAAAGAAATTGATCGGAATATTTTGTCATTTTCGGCAGCTTCAAGGATATGAGCGAGAAAATACCCAATATTGTTTTAACATTACAAATAAAACGCCTCAATTGTGACCCTAGTTACCAACGAAGACGTACTCCACCGTCATTCCTAGGAATCATATGAAGCCGTAACCCTCACAGAAAAAAAGAAAATTAGCCTTTTTCGATTGCATTGTTTGAAATGATAAATCGTCACTGCTGTGAAGAAATTGCGAATGTAACAATGCTCTTGGTAACCACTATTCCCCTTATGATTGGTCAGGCATCCCAGCCACATATTGATATGCAGTCCATCAGAACAATTTTCATTGAGTTCACTTTCCATCATACAGTAGGTGTAGGTAAATATATCATACATTCATTAATTCCTACAGCACGGTACAGTAAGGTTCGTTTTCCTTTACACAAGCGCATGGGAAATTGAACACAAAGAAAATTTTTCTGATGGACTGCATATCAATTTGTGGCTGGGAAGCGTGATCAATTGTAAGTATAATAACGGACTGGAAGAGCATTGTCACACTGTCGGGTTTGGCACAGCAGGAACCATATGCAATGTGAGAGAACCTATCATGGAAAATAAGCACCCATATTCCTCCGCTGCACAGAAAAGCAAAAAATCCCAACATGATCTTGCTTACGACATAGGGAAGGTACAGGTAATGCATCCTTTTACTCCATCGACAGGGGAATTAAATTCCTATATATCGAAAGAACGAGTCTATTTACGAGATAATGGTACGGCTTCTGAAGCCTCCGTGGCCCAGGCGGCAGCGCCTCAGCCTCTCACCGCTTGGTTCCATGGTTCAAATTCCGGTCACTCCATGTGAGATTTGTGCTGGACCAAACGGAGGCGGGACAGGTTTTCTCCACGTACTCCGGGCTTCACTGTTGTCTTTCATTCCAACAACACACTCAAATATAATTTCATTTCATCTGCCAGTCATTAACCTTTGCACCAGAGGAGTGCGACAGGCTTCGGCAGCCGGCAAAATTTCTATCCTCGCCGCGAAATGGGGGCTTCATTCATTCATCCGTGACCCGGACACTGACTGGAAAACAGGTTGTAGGTTTTCTTTTCGGTACGGCTACTAAATTATAAGAAAATGAACAAAATTCCTGACCTCGTGGATATAATACCATTATTGAAATGGTTTAGGCTTATGCCGCGTCAAGAAAATAGGCCGAAAGCCTTTACGTGTCGCAGATAACTTTGCTCTGTGTCACCAGAAGAAAATCTCGACTGTTCACGAGAAAGGTTTGAATTTAGCCATTATAACAGAAGTGGATGTGGTAAGTTCATTCGTCACCAGATGGCTGACTGGACGCAGTACAGAGCTAGAGTTCGAAGCGGAAGCTGACGGAACCATCAGAATCACTCTGAGAGGGTCATATAACCACAGGAATACACACATATGAAAGTATGACACAGATACAAGCTTGGAATGAAATATCTGGCGATGAAGAACGTACGAATTTGGAAAACACTGAAACGAAGTAACATTAGTGAAAGGACCAGGAAGGGAACTACCTACGTAAATCCTTAATGACTGGCAACCACGTAGTACTTAGTTGATAGCCAGTGTACCTGTTGAAATTGTTAGGGTTTCTACGTGTTTCCACAGCTCCCCTATAATCCTAGACCTGTCGTGTCTAGTGTGGGTAAGAGCTCGAGCATCTTGGAACACGACATCATGACCCGACGATAGAGCGTGCTCAGCTATTGCTGATTTGTCTGGCTGGTTGATTCGAATATTCCGTTCATGTTCCTTGATACGATTACCAATGGATCGGTATGTGTTGTCAATGTATACCTTGCCTAATGTACTGTACAGTTCACCTTATTTTCTTGACACGGCATAAGCCCAAAAGCCTATATCACGTCTGTAAGTACGGGCCGTGAAAGCACCAATGGCAATGCCATTATTATTATTATTATTATTATTATTATTATTATTATTATTGTTATTATTATTATTATTATTATTATTATTAGCGTATTCTCCCACTAATGGAAGACGTTAAGCAAACAACTCAATCAAGCTTTCTTTGGGTTCTTCTTGTTCTTCCAATAGGCTTTCATTCTCTCTGAGAAGGCTTGTTTACGTTCTTCCGACCATTTCGGTCTGCACTGTTTTTCTTTGGTTGCTCTGATGTAACTTCCCACTTGTTGACTTTGTGTCTGAAGGTGTCTCTTTCTAAAAAGTCTGTTGCACATATGTTTGCGTTTTTGAGGTCCTTTCGATGTTCGTCCAGCCAAGGTGTTGAATTCTTAAGTGAGCTAACATAATTTAATATTCTTTTTGACAGTCGATTTTCTGGTAATCTTGTGAGGTGTCCAAAGAATTTCATTCATCTTTACTTAATGTCAATTTCAATGTTTGAAACTGTTTCTGTTGTTTTGATTGACTGTAGCCTGTAACCATCTTGGGTATATCTTGCTCCTAGGATTTTCCTGATGATCTTCCTCTCTTGCTTTTCTATTTCTTCTAATTCTTGTTTACTGTTAAGTGACAATGTTTCACTTGCGTAAAGGACTGTTGGTTTTATGACTGTGTTGTAATGCCGAATTTTTGTCTGTCTTGACATGCATTTTTTGTTGTAGATGTCTTGAACTAACCATAATGCCTTCTTGACTTTTTGGAGACGGTTTTGCTGTGAGATCTTCTCAAGGCCTGTCGGTTCGATGAATTCTCCGAGGTATTTAAAATACGAGACCCGGTCGATTTTACCGTATTTTGTTCTCAGGCTCGTGATATCTGTCTTGAACAGAAGAATTTAGTTTTCTCACTTTTTCTGCAGATTCCTTAAGTATCTAAAGCTGCTTGATCGCAGTCTCCTCATCCTCTGTTAAAATCGCCAGATCGTCCGCAAATGCAAGGTATGGTACGTAGAGGTTGTTTTTGGGAAAGCCCAATCGGATCGGTTTCCAAGATTCACGTTTCTTGAGTTCCTTCTCCCATTCTTCCATAACCTTGTCTAGGACGACGTTGAACAGAATAGGAGAGAGTCCTTCACCTTGTCTCACACCTGTTTGAATGTCGAAGGGTTCTGAAATTTCTCCCATAAATTTCACTTTAGAGTTTGTGCCCGTTAGTGTTTGTCTTATGAGTTCTAGGGTTTTGGGATCTAGTCCTCTCTCTTCTAGAATTTGGAATAGTGAGGGTCTGTCTATCGAATCATATGCCTTTTTGAAATCTACAAATGTGCATACTGTAGGCTTTTGTCTGAGGGCTCGTAGTTTAAGTATGGTTTTGAGGTTGAAAATTTGTTCTGGGCATGACCTGTTTGGTCTGAATCCTGCTTGAAATTCTGATAATTTGGGTTCTAATTGTTGTTGTGTTTTATGCAAGAGACAGGCTGATAGTATTTTGTATGTGACTGATACAAGTGAGATTCCTCTGTAATTGTTTACGTCTAACTTGCTGCCTTTTTTATGTAGTGGATGGATTAGAGCAATCTTCCAGTCATCCGGGAGCTTTTCGGTTTGCCAAATGTTTTGGATTATTTGTGTAATTTCTTAGAGAGAATTTGGGCCTAAATTTTCAGAAGTTCAGCTACAATTCCGTCTTCCCCTGATGCTTTGTTGTCTTTAAGTTTCTTGATATGTGAATAAATTTCTTCTTGAGTTGGTGATGACGAATTTTCCGGTATGATTTCTGGTTGTACTTTCGGGAATCTCGTCTTGGGTTCTGGACAATTTAAAAGCTGTGAAAAATATGTAGCTAATTCTTGGTAGTTTTCCTTATTTGTCAAGGCTAGTTTACCATCGTGCTTCCGAAAGCAAAGGTTCTGTTGGGAATATCCTTTAATTTGGTTCGCAAAGGTCTTGTAGAAATCGTGTGTGTTGTAATTTTTGAAGTTGTATTCAATTGACTTCAGTTGGACATTGACGTAT
Organism: Anabrus simplex; assembly: GCF_040414725.1. Taxonomy (NCBI): domain Eukaryota; kingdom Metazoa; phylum Arthropoda; class Insecta; order Orthoptera; family Tettigoniidae; genus Anabrus; species Anabrus simplex. Next base: position 64,113,430 of record NC_090267.1, on the reverse strand, counting down.
TTCCGTTTATTTTGTCTTAAAATCTTGGATACATGCTTGCGAACTTCGAAGAATTTATCCTGTGTTTATTATGATTTGTTACAATTGTAGTTTTGAAATGCCTTTTTCCTTTCTTCTAGTGCGGTCTCACATTCTTGATTCCACCAAGGGTGTTTTGGTTTCTTGCGAAGAGGGATTAGGTCCTTCGCCGTTTCGATGATTTTATCCTGGAAATTCTCCCAGCTCTCTTCAGGTCGTTTTTCCCATTCTTCTGAAATTTTGGAGTCCTTGATTTTGTGCAGATCAAATTTTGGAATCACCGAAGTTTTCCTGTTGAATTTCCCTTTGGGTGTAAATTTAATTTTGATTCTGCTTAAATAATGATCCGAATCGATGTTAGCACCTCTGCGCACTTGCACATCATGAATTTCCTTTTGATAATCATATGATATTGCCATATGATCAATCTGAAATTCTCCTAAATGATGGATGGGTGATCGCCAAGTGTTTTGCTTTTTGGGATTCTTCCGGAGTGATGTTGACATAATTTTGAGGTTATTTTGTTGGCATAACTCAATGAGGCGTGTGCCATTTTTATTGGTGAATCTGTGGGCTGGATAGCCTCCCACTGTCCTCCTGTATTTGTATTCCCTGCCAAGCTGTGCATTGAAATCACCGAGTAGAATTTTCACATCATTTTTAGGGATTTTGGCCATTTCTGTTTCAAGTTCTTCCCAGAATCTTTCTGTTTTTTCAGGCTCCTTTTTATTGTCTCCATTTGTTGGTGCATGCACATTATTAAAGGTGTATTTTTTGTTTGTATGCCTGATTCTTAAGGTCATAAGCCTCTTGTTGATGGGTTTCACCTCTATTACTGAATCCAAAACTTTTTTGTCTACACAGAAGGCCATTCCTAACAATGCTGCTCCTTTACCAATTTTCTTGTTTGTTCCACTTTTGAAGATCCTATAATTATTGTAATCCATCGTTTCTGAATCGGTGAAGCGTGTTTCTTGCAGAATTTGGATTTTCTGCTTTGTAAGTTCTGTTGTGAGATTGTGCAGTTTTCCCGTTTGAATCAGTGTCTGAATGTTGAATGTGCCAATGAAAGTGTGAGTCTTTCGTGGAAGTTTATCAGAGCACTCCGACTTGCTCTCTCGTATTCGCCCAAGCTCCCCAGAATCCGAATGCTTGGTTGCCACTTTAGAGTGGGTGGATTGTCCACCTGGGGTAATTTTGTCTTTACTTGTACGAGTCATGTCTGCTTGTAAGCAATCTTCTAGCTTTCGCTAGTGGTGTAGAACCAGGGATTGTTAGTTCCTGGAGCATATTTACAGCCGCACCTCTGGTGATCAGACGCTGACCACTTGCCGCTTGCTACAAGTCAGACGCGAAGTGGATTTGATTCGGTTCTTCCACCCTCTCTGCCATTGGGATATGTCCTCTTCTGCCGTCGAGGCCGTTGACCATTTCTCTGTTTACCTCAGTTGATCCGCGGGTGCTTATTTGGCTAAGCCTTATTCACACCTGTCCTGCATATCTACAGGAGCTTCCCCTGTCAGCCATATGGGACGCGCCGTGTCGGGGTTGAGGGCCCCCACCCCAGTGTCTTACGCAGGGTTACGCCTAGCTCCTACTCATTTCAGAACCAGACCCCCACGTAAGCTGACCGGGCACGGTTATTATTATTATTATTATTATTATTATTATTATTATTATTATTATTATTATTAACATGTGGTGTAGAGGTAGCGTGCCTGTTTTTTGCGTCCCACTAACTACTTTTAAGTTTTTGGAGACGCTGAGGTGCTGGAATTGTGTCATGCAGGAGTTCATTTACATGCCAGTAACTCTACCGACACGAGGTTCACGTATTTGAGCATCTTCAAATAACGAACCAGTGGACTCAGGCAGGATCGTACCTGCCAAGCTAGGCTCAGAATGCCAGCACTCTATAGTCTCAGCTACTCAGACAGTTTCTCTTATTCCAAAGAGTTGGATTCGTCTTCTTGCCAGGTCAAGAATTTCAATTCTGGAATGAGAGGTAGAAAGTGGTTCACTTGATGCGAGATTTTCTCAAACCCTTAGTTAGATGAATAAAGATCACAGTGAAAAGATGAGGCTACTGACCTAGTGTACACAGACGAACTTTGTTGCTGTGGTTACAACTGTATCGATAAACTGATGACTCTAATTCCAGTTAGACTCCAGTACTGAAACGCATCGATGTTAATACGTACGTGAGTAGAGAGGATTTTCGCGACAGTGGTTCGTCATCCATCATACGGGAACTCTGATAATGGAAACTCCTGATAGTCGCCGAATTTCTTTGAGAAGCTAACACCGGAAAAATATCCGGCTTCATGGCTAAATGGTTAGCGTGATGGCCTTTAGTCACAAGGGCCATGGGTTCGATTCTCTACAGGGTCGTGAATGTTAACCATAACTGGTTAATTTCATTGACACTTGGGCTGGGTGTGTCGTCTTCTTCATCATTTCACCCTCATCACGGCGCGCAGGTCGCATACGGGAGTCAAATCAAAAGACCTGCATCTGGTGAGTGGAACTTGTCCTTGGGCACTCCCGGCACTAAAAGCCATACGAGGGCAGTGGAGTCTTAAATCCAATTGTATTGGTTAGAATAAATTCTAAGCGAATGGTTTAGGATAATGTTTTACGGACAGCAAATTAGTTTCAGAATTTCTGCCTTTTAGTGAAACATGAGCTTACAAGGGTAGAGCAAGCTGGCTTGTGTGCGTAAAGCACTGGTATGGCTTTTCGTCACGTGCACTCTACACTGGCAGAACGAGCGCTGTAACATTGATTACGCGTAATTATCTGCGTTTGTCCGCCCTTGTCATCGTACTCGACTAATGTATTCAAACATTCCGTGGCCGACGTCGCCGCGGGCTGGGGAATGACTCTACAGTTTCCTCAACGTCTCTGTCATCTGCTCAATGAACAAGTTGACATTGCGAATGGTTTAGGACATACCGTACGTGACGACCAGCTGAGCCCTGCGCCACACTGAGGAGTTGTCTATTCATAAGGGTAAACCAACACGTGAAGAAACGGCGTTTGAAGTTCTTCATTACTGTTTACTACTTTTGAAATTATTCCAAAATTCATTTAATTGAATCAAGTAACAAAATCGTTCCAGACCTGTTCCTTGCCTGAATTGTCATAGTAGTATCCGTTGTTTCAGAAGGCCTGGGGTTCGATTCCCGACAGAGTCGGGAAATTTAACTACATTTAGTTAATTCCGTATGCTCGGGGACTGGGTACTTGTATTTATATACGACCCACCGCACTACCAACTACCATAGAAACACCGAATAATGAAGATATGTCTGAACGTAGGTTTGGCGTCAAGAAGAGCATTCAGTCGTAAAACTGAGTGAAGTTCACATGTGCGGCTCAGTTCGCCCTCGCAAAACCATTGAGATTTTTTAACCAGCGTCAAAAAAAGGAAGAATAAAATGCAACATCCGTTTTATACATCTGCGAAGAAGCAAATTCTTTGGAAGGTTGATTCAACAGTCTGACTTGATCTGAGCTTGCCATTAAGGCACAGAATAACACATCCTGGTTTCAGTTCATAAAATATGGTTTCAAATATAACTTAGTTTCAGTCTCATCAAGCACAAAGCAATGGATTGCTTTTTTAATAAGAGTGATCACGATATTTTTTCCTTTTAGGCTCTTTCCAATTTCTGTCCTTTTTCTCCAAACAAGAAAATAATTTGTAACTGTGCCTCTATAGCCAAATAAGAGACTAGTGCTATGTTTTTTTTTTCATATTATGTTTGCCTAAGTAGTATGGTACTGTGGGTACGTCGATGAATGTATTTTCGTCATCCACTTCTTCAGGATGCTTAATTGAAATTTCAAACCGAACAGTGAGATGAAGAATTTATTCTTTTGATTTATAGTGGTCATGTTGATTCAACGATTAATGGTGCTTTCAGCAAGGCAGTGTGAATCTTCATGGACCTCCAGTCCCTTCGTTTATGAAGTGTTGGTAATCATCTCACGAATGGTGTTGACGTTGTTTTATCTTCAATAGTTCATCAACAGGACACTTCCCATGAATGAGGCAAATATTCGTACTCACCGCAGCTATGTCTGGAGTGGTTTGGATGTACTAGATGAGGGCGGACTGATGATACCATCGCTGTCATTTTAACATCTGGATCTTGAAAGGCTTTCATTACTTATCTTCAGAATGGTCCCCGTACGCGGGGTTCAGGGTGCGGTCTTTGTAGCAAATTTGTATTTGGCCCTGTTTTGCGACCGGATGCCCTTCCTGACGCCAAATTTATGTGGAGGGATGTAATCACTATTGCGTGTATCTGCGGTGTTTGGTAGTGTGTTATGTTGTGTGAATATGAAGAGGAAAGTGTTGGGACGAATACAAACAACCAGTTACCGAGCCAGCAGAATTCATCAAACTTGCATAAGTGTATGCACCGACTGGTGAAGAATGACAAGGAAAGGTACACGCATGCACAGGAATGGTGTCCCGATATAAACAAAACATATCCTCGCTTAAGGCACTGCTGCAGGTAGACAGTCTGCTACAAGGTTTTGTTGCAATCGAAATGAGCACAGTGGCGGATGCACATCAAAACACACACTGTGCATTCAGCACTACCCCTTCACTCCCCTCCTTTTTATTACTGGAGCGGAGCAGTGTTAGCTATTTATATTGGGGCACCATTTCTGTGCATGCATGTGAATTATAGGGCTATAAAAAGTGAAGAAAAACTGTGTTCAGTAAATTAAAGGAGTGTTAGGTACTACAAATAGAAGTATTCTGAAAATCGGAATCTCAGGTCTGCGGTGATTAGTTTCGGCGGTACGCGCGCTTCAATATGTAAAATGGTCTGCCAACCTCCCTGGCGCTCGAGCCTAAAAGTGACACACTGTTTGCTTTTGTTTATATTTCAGCTGCAGGCAATGAAAAAGAACAAACTTACAGTACCTCAGAGCAAATGTTCGAAATGTTTCCCTCCAACTGGGTGGCACCATTCACAACGACGCAACAAAGATTCACGATTTCCTTGGAAAATTCCCGGTACTTCTCGTACACGATGTGGCGACGAATGGATGGATGGACGCAAGGAAGACAGAATGAAGTTCACGCGGGCAGAACCTCAGCAATAGCAGTGTTGCTCGTTAATGCTCGAGATTTTAGTAGGAAGATGATGATGATGATGATGATGCTAGTTGTTTAAAGGGGTCTAACTTCTAGATCATCGGTCCATCTGTAAACTAGTCACCGCAGGTCTATTGTTCCTACATTCACAGTACTTGTAGTTTTACTCTATAACGCCCCTTTAATTTTCGAAACAAAATGTTTCTTGACGCTGTATATCTAGCCATCAGTTTCCCTCGATGAACAGCTAAATATGTTCGTTTGCAACGAAAGGGCACAGCAGCCGTAAATAATTATTTTTTCAGGGGACGGCCGTTCTTATCCATATTTTTTGGTTTGCAGTCGATCTCCCATTCAAAAACATCCTGTTATTACTTCGATGATATTTATTATGTTCGGTATCAATGGAAAAAGGAATTCGAATAGAGTCTCAATCCACTGTTACCAAAACCCGGTGGTACAATTCCTCACCTTCCCCAACCTTATTTTACTTATTTCTTCAATACTCACTACAGTATTATAGTCACTACTATCTCCTTCTCCCGGCTCATTTTCTTTAACATTGTTTAGTTTTTCGACCAAATCACGGTCCTGCCTTTTTACTAATTTTCTTTCGCAATGTCACATTTTATACTGGCAATTGGTCGTAAAGCTAATTTGTCCACTGAAATGACGCAATGTCAGCTAGAAAATGAAAATGGTAAATTAGATCCGTTATGTGAAATACAAATGTTGGTTCACCATAATAATAAAATGTTATTCTCTGTTAGACTTAGAATCTATTCATCGATTTCTTAGCTTTTGACTTTCTTGGATAAATTATTTTGAAGGAATATAATGGGCGATTGGGGGTAAGCGTGAGTGGCAAGGTTTTCAGTTGGGTAATTACATTCCTTGCGGATTTCAGTATTTAAAGTTCGAGTTTTATGCGATAAATTCTGAAAGTTCATGGACAAGCAGGCAACAATCGATCACCGTAACTTCAATGGTTAAAACATCGGAGCTGAACCTCGTACCAAATTCTTGAGAGCATGCGATGTGATACTCATAATCTTAATGGATTATTACTTCATGAACGCACTAATTTTCTGAAATCAATGTACCAGTATTCAAGGCAGAGAAGTCCTGGTAATACAGCCCATTAGGGGCCGATGACCTAGTTGTTAGACCGCTAAAACAGCAAGAATCAACAACTTGTTATAAGTTACGAATTAGCAACATTACTGGAATATGAGAGTATCATGAGCAGCCGCTACGGAACATTCCCTACGAGCATCACATTCTTCGTATTCTATGATTTAGTTTGTGCACTTCCGCTATTCGTGGACTTTATTTGAACTTCTGAACGGTAATGTAGAGTGAGAGACAATTCAAACCTATCCACATAATTGAATTACAGCAAGATGTCATGGTTCAGTAAGAGTTGTAGTTTACTCTCTCCATCTCTACCTAATTAATTGGTTGTTTTATGCATTCCGTTTGACAGCATGCATCTGGCGTAGTGTGAAGGTCTGGAAATGATTTACAATGGTTTTCACATGGTTATCTTCTTCAACCTCTACTTAAGTTATATCCTTCGTCAGTTCTATGAATTGGAACCTCGTTAATACATCTGTCACATATTCAAAAGAATAAGTCTATAAACCTTATTTCAATATCATATAGAGCTCATTCCAAGTGACGAGGCTCACTACATCAGTGAACTGCCTTACAAGTGCCCCATATCTTATGTACATACAGTCAGTTATATTGCTGCCTATGAGACTGTTTACCTCGGATCCGGTAGGGGTATTTCAGTCACCTTGACAAAGAATACTGCAATGTATTCGAAACGTCGGCGAACTGTACGTAATATATAGAAATCAGCAACACGGTTCAACCAGGAAAAAGAATTAAATACTTCCAGCATCCTTTCCTAAAATAGCTTTTGTATTGGATTATGCACGTCAATACGGGAGTAAATGGGAAATTTATCAAATTTACCACCGTTATAATTATCTTACAAGCCTATGTGGTTGCGTTGATAACTATCCGCCCCACTTCAAGATACAAGATTTTCAGAAACACGTTTCATTATTATTTGCTTAGAGTATGGGTCTTAGTTCCGCGAGTGTCTGCGGACATTTTTTTCGCTATTTGCTTTATGTAGCACCGACACAAATAGGTCTTATGGCGACGATGGGGCAGGAAATGCCTAGGAGTTAGAAGGAAGCGCCGTGGCTTAAATTAACGTACAGCCCCAGCATTTGCCTGGTGTTAAACTGGGGAAACCACGGAAAACCATCTTCAGGGCTGCCGACAGTGGGGTTCGAACCCACTATCTCCCGGCTGCAAGCTCACAGCTGCGCGACCCTAACCGCACGGCCAACTCGCCCGGTGTCTGAGGACATGTACTGCTCTCTTGGTGCAGGTCGTTCTATTCGAAGTCCATGCGCAACCCACGCGTCAAGATGTGAGATGATGATAATCGGCTAACAAAATTGTGAAACCCAGTATCAAGACATAGCCTACTCTTGTCAAATAACACCAAGGCGTCTGGTATGGGCTTAGCGTCTCCGTCTTACTAACGAATAACCGTCTAAAGAGTCATAACCTCTCATTCCATGTGACCACTGGGTAGAGGATAAGATACGAGGATTTGGCACGCAATAGACTCTGCTAGTAATAATTGTAGGAGGAAGTGCCGTTGGGCGATCTAGTAATTAGACACTGCATACTACATTTCTGGCCAACACTCTGATGGTGACATCATTTTCCAGTAGCGAGAGGCGAACTACCTGACCACGGTGTAAGACCATCCAGACATGATCTCTTAAGGATTATGACCATCACGCGGGCAGAAATAAGTTTTGATGGAAGATCGAACACCGAAAATATGAAGTTAACTAAGTCCCGTGGTATACAAATTATCTCCTTTGCATCAAGTTATTGTGAGGGAGGGAATTGCACTCAGCACTGCTATCAATGAATAAAATCATTGGTCGGTATAATAAGGTTACTAAAACATGCAGAGTATGTTGTTGTTTGTTGTCATCAGCCCACAGAAGTGTTTGATAAAGTGTTCCATGCCACCCTATCCTGTGCTAATCTTTTCATTTCTATGTAAATGTACTGCATCATACATCTGCTCTTATCTGCTCGTCATATTGATACCCTGGTTTACCTCCACCATTCTTACCACAAACACTTCCCTCAAAAACCAACTGAACAAGCCCTGGATGTCTTAATATGTGTCCTATCATTCTGCCTATTATTCTGGTCAAATTTCACCAAATCGTTCTCCACTTTCCAGTTCCATTAAGTTTCCCTTCATTTGTTACTCGATCTATCCATCCCACCTTCAGCATTCTTCTGCAACACCACATTTCAGGGTATAACGCACACGTTTACGGAAGTGATTTCGTGGTGGCGGAGATGGTAATTATTGTTTGCAAAGGAAGTGCTATTGGGCAATCCACTGTTGGGCATCTACTACTGTTTATTAAGCTTAACGTTGCAAACCGTATCATGCCCACCTCTGGATAAAATTGAGTTTTATACAGCTTCGTATAATTTTTACCCTTGTGCTCCTTCATGCAGTAAAAATTGGGTCCAATTGCATTTAGTCCTCCTAAAAATTAAGCCGAAGGATTAGCTGTCTTTGCAAACCGTTTTTATTGTCTACAAGAGAGTTTGGCGAAAATCATATTAAGCCCACGGATACATTCTTTCACGTTGAATACAACGCAAGTTGTTGTTTCAATTCGGGTACTATGCAGAATAGGCACAAGTCTGTAACAATAACACTTGCATTTTAGCCTCAAGATGGAGCAGGATAATTGTGGAGGGGGACATTGTATATGGAGCCGAAAGAAACGGATGAAAGTGAAAAACGCTCGGCTGCTAATATCCAAGGCAAGGTTCGCTTGAAATGCAGAAACTACGTAACTTTCTTTTACGACACACGCTTATAATACTGGAGTGCACTATTCGATACACTATTTTAATCTGGGTCATGTCAGGCATTTAATTGGAGATGAAATTTTCACATTGCTCATTCTAGTATTGGTATTTCTTTTTGTTTTACAAGAATTGTGATTAAGGCCCTTACATGAGCATTTGAGCCACTTCTTGAAGTCTGACGAAAGCATGTACAAAAATTAAGAGACTGTCAAAGGAAAAACGGGGCCCACAACCTACTGTCAAAAATGACACTGTGCTATTGAACTACAAAACCCTTATACACCTGCATTATGACGTATATGTAATATCAACAGTGTTTTCTTTTAATTTAAATAGGGATTTTAAAAAATAATATACTCCGTATTATTGTTACAACACTATTACCCGTTTGATGTCTAGAACGTTTTTCCAAATTTCATGAAATTTTTTTGAGGTGATGTGATTTTCAAGGGATTCTTGATGCACGACTAACGTCATTTCAGTTCCATTTAAATGGTTAGATATAATTTGCATTGTTTTCCCGCAATAGCTTTTAGTGTTTAAAATACTTCTTAGAAGACAATGTCGGGGTTCTCATATTACGAAAAACGTAAAATTAAGTATTCCTCGTTTGTGCCGAAAGTTGAAGGGTCCCAGAAGTGTTTCAAATTGTGAGTCATGAATAGCTCTATCAAACAAAGCAAAAGAAATTGAAAATCACTTCCGGCCTAAATTCAGCTGCGGAAAGCGTCCTAAAATCGCTTATATCTTTACTCGGCTTTTTGTTCAAATCCTAGCCGAATTAACTCATTTACATAATCCTTCCTGTAATGTGTTCTTTGGTTCAATATCCCACGGTATTTCCTTATGTTTTGAAAATTTCCACACCGAATGTAGTGAAGAAAATGAAATGGCGTATGGGTAAGTTCGGCTCGCCAGATGTAGGTCTTTTGATTAACTCCCGTAGGTGACCTGCGCATCGTGATAAGGATGAAACGATGATGAGGACGACACGTACACCCAGCTCCCGTGCCAGCGAATTTAATCCTGCCGGGAATCGAACCCGGGAACACTGTGACCAAAGACCAGCACGCTAACCTTTTAGCCATGGAGCCGGACACCTAATGTAGTTATAAGGGCTTAAGTGAAACTCTGCATTAACTCACATTAGCGCTCCTAGTGGTATAAAAAGGGCAAACTGCAAATCTAATCGAATGGATAACGATGATTAAGAAAAGGATTTAGTTTTCAGGATACATACACAATATCGTTGTTGCCGGGAAATATTTTAACTTAGAACTTTGGCCCGTAAGGTTCTGTCATCTAAGGTGCAATATCGTGTGACAGTTGTCAAGGCATTCTCGCTCTTCATAATGCATGTGCTGCGGGTCAGTATATCTCCAAAAATATTATCACATAGGAGGTTTTGTCCCGGCAACGACGATATATTCTCATACGTTTCTATATTTTATTTATGTAGAATTCGTAGCTCAAATCCCTAGGATATTTTCAAGGTTGAGTTACTTATCTGAAATGCTAGAACTGTGAATTTGTTCCTGTTGCTGGACAATTCTGTTCTGTGCACATAACACGGTTTTCAATGATACTCTTCATATGTACTTAACTTGACATAATAAGCTGCATGTTTATTTCCAGTGCTGTGTGGTAGAAAAAAATTCAATATTCACTTGAATTGGCTCACTGCAAGGGCGTACTGTACAGTTATGCAGGGAGTAGTGCCTTACATATGGATGTGAAACATGGACTACCTACAGAAGGCACATACGATGTCTGCAAAATATCACCACGGTTGTGTAAGAAGGATCCTGAGAGTGAAATGGCAAGACTGGCTCACTAAATTAGTGTTCTAAAAGAATCAAACTCCGTGATCATCAAGCATCAACTCCGTTAGAGAGGCCACATTGTTCGTATGTCTGAATTCCGTCTGCCAAAATGAATTCTCTATTCCCAGCTAAAGAATGGTCAAAGACGACACGAAGGACCACAGAAGAGAAACAAAATACTCTAGCAAGCTAAATGAAGAAATGTCGAATTAAAACTGACAAATGCGAAGGTACCGTACTTGATCGTCCAGTAGAGCGTCGTAATATCTGGGAAGAAAAGCAGCGCTTTGATCAACAACTTCATAAAATACTGTAGAAACCAACAAGCGCAATACTAAACAACAACGGGAACTTCTGAAGGAAAGTAACACTACACAGCCACCCCCTACTAGACCGACTATATCGTCGCTTCTGTGCCAAAACTATGAATGGCACAATGCTCTTTCCATCCATCATTTCTCTTATGACTGGTCACGCCTGCCAGCCACACATTGATATGCAGCCAATCAGAACAAATATGCGCGTTTGTAAAGGAAAATGACCCTTACTGTACCGTACTGTAGGAACGTATATTTGCATGAGATATTTACCCCCTCTTAGAATATATGCATTTATGATTCATTTCTCTTTACACACGCACATAGCAAAATGAACTTAACTAAAAAATTTCTGTTTGACGGAATATCAATATGTGGTTGGGAGACGTGACCATTTTGAGGGAAATAAAGCATAGGAAGAATATTGTCACATTCGCGTTTTTGCCATAGCACCGACAGTGTGTTAACAATACAGTAGAATCTGCGGCTCAAAGATTGGGCTCTACTGCGATCCAAGTAGCCACAAAAACTGAGTTTTGAAGAACATAACTATATTCGTCAGCGAGTGATAGCAAATCAGTGCCCAACTGTACCTCATACCATTTTTAATAGATCAAATACCTCCTACACTGCTATACCTGAAACAGGGAGGTAACCGACATGATTCAGGAAAGCTGTGCTTTCAGATGCTACTGGTGCCCCGTTGGCCATTTTCTATTTAGTACTTACCATCTCTTTTACATGCATTCTGGGATATCAACACGGCCTGTTAAGTTGAAAGTGTAAATATGAAAACACTTTTTTAATCATAGATACTTTAGCTCATTGACCAACATGAAGCCACTAGGAAGTTAAATTTGGGCACAGACAGAAGCACCGAACTGCGTAACGTAACATCGTAGCGTGTCAACGAAAAACGGAACAAAATTACGCACCTTAGTTACGAGGTGAAGTTTAGCACACCACACCGCAATCCGTAACACGCAACCTACCAGCGTTCCACCAGTTAAGATAGCGCAGCTTTTAAACATGGAATTATCTTGAGCAGCCTATATTTATTTGAATTATGCAAGCAATAGAAAATGAAAACAGAGGTGATGATGACAAAACTCAGTTAAATAAACGTAGAACTACACACTGTTCAAAACTGCTGCTGGTTGGACGTGAAGATTGAAACAGTTAGCGGTCATTATACATTACGAGGAGCTGCTAGACTGCACCCTCCAATAACCAAATTCGTTTGCATTATAATATTATTTTTCCAGAATGTCATCTATAGACTTTGAATACCTTATTAATTTGATAAAATGTTGTTGTACTCCCTGGGATGTTCGGCTAGGCACAAAATTTCTTTACCTCAGTACATTTCAACAAAATCCAACCCGTTCCGCCCGATCCATTCCATGTTTAGTGATCAAGTAGACAGAGGCGAATGTGTGTTACGTACCGAGTTTCTGTGTACGTCCATCCTATTGATGTGACGCTGGAAAACCGGTAAACAGTGGAAAGCAAACAACCTCGTTCCGAATCGTTCATGATTCAGGGTAAATGAAATGTCGTATGTCTTTTAGTGCCGGGATATCCCAGGACGGATTCCGCTCGCCAGGAGCAGATCTTTCAATTTGACTCCCGTAGGCGACCTGCGCGTCGTGATGAGGATGAAATGATGATGAAGACAACACATACACCCAGCCCCCGTGCCATTGGAATTAACCTATTAACTTTAAAATCCCGGACCCGACCGGGAATCGAACCCGTGACCCTCTGAACCGAAGGCCAGTACGCTGACCGTTCAGCCAACGAGTCGGATATACGGGGTAAGGTTATGCGACTTGGTTATACAGTACCGTCCAGATAGGAAAGTATCAGGAAGATATCAGTTGCAAGAGCCGCGCTTACGTCTGCTGGTGCTGTGTCAGTGATCATTTAGAGCCCTATTTTTATGAATGCAAATTAATGGAGCGAGCAAGTAACAAGTATAGTCTATTCTGCACCACGGGCATGCTTTCAGTTTTGCATAAACATTAGGCGTTCTCCCATCAGAACCCCTAGAACTTATATATATATATATTTTTGCTATTTGCTTTCCGTCGCACTGACACAGATAGGTCTTATGGCGACGATGGGACAGGAAAGGCGTAGGAGTTGGAAGGAAGCGGCCGTCGCCATAATTAAGGTACAGCCCCAGCATTTGCCTGGTGTGAAAATGGGAAACGACGGAAAACCATCTTCAGGGGTTTCCGACAGTGGGGTTCGAGCCCACTATCTCCCGGATGCAAGCTCACAGCTGCGCGACCCTAACCGTACGGCCAACTCGCACGGTAGAGAACTTATTTTAGTCTCACTGAATTACGGGAGAGCGGCCTACACACGTCATCTCATTCATCATCATCATCATCATCATCTGTTTACCCTCCAGGTTCGGTTTTTCCCTCGGACTTAGCGAGGGATCCCACCTCTACCGCCTCAAGGGCAGTGTCCTGGAGCTTCAGACTCTGGGTCGGGGGATACAACTGGGGAGTATGACCAGTACCTCGCCCAGGCGGCCTCACCTGCTATGCTGAACAGGGGCCTTGTGGAGGGATGGGAATATTGGAAGGGATAGCCAAGGAAGAGGGAAGGAAGCTGCCGTGGCCTTAAGTTAGGTACCATCCCGGCATTCGCCTGGAGGAGAAGTGGGAAACCACGGAAAACCACTTCCAGGATGGCTGAGGTGGGAATCGAACCCACCTCTACTCAGTTGACCTCCCGAGGCTGAGTGGACCCCGTTCCAGCCCTCGTACCACTTTTCAAATTTCGTGGCAGAGCCGGGAATCGAACCCGGCCCTCCGGGGGTGGCAGCTAATCACGCTAACCACTACACCACAGAGGCGGACCGTCACCTCATTAATAACCAAATTAGTTTGCATTCTAACCTGTTACTTTATAAAAATCCAGGGTATAGTGATAAATAAGCATTATAATCATCATTTTGTTATTATCATTATTATTTTTCATCATCAATAGTGTGTTAGATAGCACTCAGCTGTGGCTCCTTTCGTTGTTACCATTATCTCGATCCCCATTTTGTAAAATAACTCGCCCAGAGTAATAACATGCAAACTGTAACATCTCCAGTGTGAGAATATTTTTTCGAATCAGACTAATTGTAAATAATAGTAGGTTTAATATATTATTATTGTGATTCATTTTGTTTTATTCTCGTCGTAAGTATTATATTATTGTACATTGGAAGCAATATGTTAATTTATATTGTGTATTATAATAGATACTTTATATACAGTAGGATAACATGGAGCCTCCGTGGCTTAGGCGGCAGCGCGTCGGCCTCTCACCGCTGGGTTCCGTAGTTCAAATCTCTGTCCCTCCATGTAGATTTGTGCTGGACAAAGCGGAGGCGGAACAGGTCTTCCTCCGTGTACTCCGATTTCCCCTGGCATCTTTCATTCCAGCAACACTCTCCATTATCATTTCATCTATCAGTCATTAATCATTGCCCCAGAGGAGTGAGACAGACCTCGGCAGATGGCACAATTCCTATCCTCGCCGCAAGATGGCGGATTCATTCATTCCATCCCTACCGGGCTCGATAGCTGAAGTCGCTTAAGTGCGGTCAGTATCCAGTATTCGGGAGACAGTGGGTTCGAACCCAACTGTCGGCAAATCTGAAGATGGTTTTCCGTGGATTCCCATTTCTACACGAGGCAAATGCTGGCACTGTACCATACTTAAGACCACGGCCGCTTCCTTCCCAGTCCTATCTCTTTCCTCTCCTATCGTCGCCAAAATCCTATTTGTGTCGGTGCGACGTAAAGCCAATAACATTCCATCCCTGACCGGGTCGATGATTGGAAAACAGGTTGTAAGCTTTTTAGTAGGATAGCATACTAGCATAGTGATTCATTTCATTCTCATTTTTCATTTACGTATTCAAACTTTTAATGGTTATATTTGGTGTCAATTATATAACTTATTTCACTTGGAAAATATAAGACAGTAACACACGTCCCGAACCTGCAACTTAAAATAAATCATATCTATCTATCTATCCGTCTACGTTTCCCTATTCTGCGTTTTCTGCATCGCAGTTGTGCTATTGTGGATGTCGAATCACTTTCAAATGTTTTGCGCATAGGATAACTTCTCAATCCACGTCCGCGTTTAGCTTCCCGACTCTCCTACTATGACCAATAGTATTAGGCTTTGTTTGTCATTTGCGACGTGAGATTCACAAGTATTCAGACACAACATGATATACCGGCAAGAGAGAATACATTGGAGACCTGGCCTACCAATGGAATCATGAAAATTCGCCCATCCATCCACATTTACGCGACCTGCAGGCAGTTCATTGATGAAGCCCTTAGTATCCAGCCTTCAACACAGTCAAGTAGCACCTATGACCAGAGTTGCCAACAGTGGAATGGTATTACCCACTAATCGGCATCTTGGAAACCAGTAACATCCCTCCTCTTCCTCCCAACCTTCCCTCGTCAAGCTTTGTTGAGTTATGGAAGTACTATATCAAAAAGGAAATTAAGTGCATCGTTTTAGTTGATAGGCTACAATAATATATTTCAAGGTGAACTCCTTATAGCTGATGTATTTTCTTAACACTTCGATAGAAGTCACAGAGGAAGAAGATCTCTGCTATGTTTTCACAGTCCCTAATTTTTAAAATTCTACATTTGACAGCCCATAAGGCAGCATTATTTGTTTCTTCTCTGTCCTGCCCGAATCTATTTTTCGCGTCTCATTTTTTGACTTTATTTTTTATAGTGACTAAATATTATTTTCAAACCCTCATTTGGAATTGGCAATACTAGGCGGGGCAGTACATATGGTGCGAGCTTCTGAAACCGATTTGTGTTATTTTCATCGCAGAATTTCATCACTTTACACCAGAAATTAGCTGTGTCCATGGCTTGAGTAGATTTGAAAAACGACACATGTATGCAGCTGAAAAATTCGTATTTGCACTGGCGTCAATATTACAAGATTCAAGAAGGAGAATAGACGACTCTATAACAACTTTCAGTGCATTTGACACTTGAAGGAGTGATATTTTACTATGAAAGAAACACGCACTGAAGTGTTTCTTGCTTCTTTACTTTTAAGCGAATTCGCCGCATCTAAGCTCCTCCTATAGTTCAGGTCTTCCCAGGCTCGGCTTTTGACGGAATTACGACTGTAAATATCAATAACATAGATTTGAAGTATTACGTTATTTTATTACATAAAAACCTCAATTAAAATACAACAAATATCTATTGACATAACAGTGAAAAAGACGAGAGATCCCACTGCCCACCGTGAGTTAATATTTACCCACTGACGAGGAGTAATAAAACGTAGATATGGCAGAAAAACCACCGTGTTGGAAACACTGCCTATGAAACGTAATATTTCACGACACGCCAACGAGTGTGCAATGGGAAGTGACGGTAGGACACGAGAAAGATGCGCATTTTTCCTATCCGTATTAGGTTTTAATTTCTACGTCACGAGTGTGATGTTTACATCCGAGGCGCAGACGAGGACGGAGTTCCTTACCACTTTAGTGGCTGTTGTGTAGAATATTTTATTCTCAGGTGAATGTATTTATTGTTTATTTTAGTTTAGCAGTACTTACTGTAATGGCATAACTACAAGTAATTTTGGTACGTCACCATGATTATCATCCATGTTTGACTTTGTTTTGTGTTGTGTGTTGCTATGAAAGATATAAGAAGTGTGTTGATGGACGTAAACATTAATATTATTTGAAGCACTGAACAGTTCACTAAGCTACGAGATTGGTAAATATGATTCTCCATTTCTGGATCGATGAAATTAATTCGAACGTTCTGATGTACTGTGATATGTGTGATTTTCTTCTGTCGAAAATGTATTAACCCATACATTAGTCAACATGGCGAAGGCGGCAGATTGCCTGAGCTTTGAATGGAGAGACGCAATTTTTGGATGTAGACGGGTACGGTGCTGTAATCAGGTGAAGAGACAATTGAAGAAGATTAAGTTTGGTGTCGACTGATTCATTAACACGTTGAAGTGGGAATTAACAATCAGGGAAGATTTCTGTTAAAACATTGTTAAAAGTAATCACAACATGGTAAAGTGTCATTTTCAGTGCCCTTTAGAGTACGATGAAAGAAAGTTAAGTCAGGGGTGTGAAATAAACGGTATTTTCTCTCTTTGCGTTAATTTTGATTCCTTTACCAACATCTTGAGAGAATCGATAAAATCTTTAGAGTTTAAATTATAATATAGTGGAGGCAGAACGCATTCTTATCCTAAACTGACCGGGTTGCAATCGCAAATATTTAAGGCGTTATGAAACAGTACCTACTTTCGAAGTTAGGGTCATCCCGTTTTTTAATCCTATGTTGCTCAAATAATGAACATGTCTATTGTTTTAGAGCAGAAATATCAAACCCTCCAAATCTTCCAGCCACACAGGATGATATATGACAGGAACTATTTAGAAAGTGCTTACACGCAAGGAAAATAAATGTCCTATTTTGTTGTCGGATTTCCTTTGTGCAACTGATTTCAAATAGAATCAGACATGCGAATTACACTGAAGCTCTACATCTATTGGATGTTCTCGGGCACTCCCGGCCCTAAAAGCCATACGCCATTTCATTTACATCTATTGTATCTTCTGATGATTCTCCGCACATACTGTATCAGCGTCTTATCTTGGACACCAAATTGGGATTTGTCTGATGAGCAAAACGCACAGATTGTAAATGATGAGACCTTGAAACAGAGGATTGAATTAGAGCTACATCATATTAATGTAAATTAATTGCGAGAGATTTACTCACATAACACCTTAATAGACGATGCATATAATAATCTCTAGTAATCTGCTCTCAACTGTAGCTGCACGGACATATTACTGAATATAAATTTCGATAAATATTGTGTGTATAAAATATGCTGTGTTTGTGTGGATAGAGATTTTAGGAGAATGTTCCACTAAACATCTAACACTAATCAGGGTGTCGGTGTATACTGGCGAAAATACTTACGCCGCCAAAACAAAGTGGAGAAATTATATTTATCGTCATAAAAATAATCATTATTATTTCTCTAGGCAGGCCTTTAACATTCTGAGTACAAGATTAAAGTTATTAGGGGCAGTCACAACAGCATGTATTTCACATAAAGCTTAGGCTAACCTTCCTATGTTTTTCAGATTCTCCTCTTGGTAGTTTTCTAGAAGACTAAACTATGAGCAGTCGGTTTGGGGGACTTCTCTCTGCTCTCCAGACGCGCCCTAACTGCTGCAGTTTTTCTTTTCTATGGTCTTTCTAATATTTGGTTGCCCAAAGCTTCGATAAAGATCTTCCTGACGTCTTCCTTCCCACATTCCAGCCTGTGCATTGTATGTTGTGCCATAGATATTCCTAATCACCTTCCTCTCGAACACATATGCATGATATTATTACCAGGGATAGATTAATTATGATGCTAATCGAAAATCATCAATCCTTCTCGTTAAAAATTATGAAAAACCAATGCAGCAGGTAAGATAGATCCAGTACCTTGGTTACGTATTAACTGAGATCCATATTTTCTGGGAGTAATGAAATACAAGATCACAATTGCAAAACAAATCTTCCGAGAAAAACGTGCATGCCCATGATTAAACGGGCTCTACAATCGTATAGTCATAATTTATTGCCCTAAAATACTAAGATACTAAGCGATTTTAAAATGTGGTGCTTGTAACATTTAATACGAATACGCTGAGTAGAAAGAATGATCTGCACAGAGTTCATAAGCATATTAGGAAAGCCAAAGTTACGAAGCTATCTTCGGCCAAACTAATTTCCGCACAGCTGCAGGACCCACATGAAGTCACGCAGCTATTTGGACGGTAAATGCGCTGTTCGAGATCGACGCTAAAGTAAAACACACACTTTACAAGTAAGCTAGTCATCAGACTCACGGTCACTAAAGGATAACACACACTTTACAAGTAAGCTAGTCATCAGACTCACACTCACTAAAGTATAACACACACTTTACAAGTAAGCTAGTCATCAGACTCACACTCACTAAAGGATAACACACACTTTACAAGTAAGCTAGTCATCAGACTCACACTCACTAAAGTATAACACACACTTTACAAGTAAGCTAGTCATCAGACTCACACTCACTAAAGGATAACACACACTTTACAAGTAAGCTAGTCATCAGATTCACACTCACGAAAGGAGTCATTACACTCACTCTCACTAAAGGATAACACACACCTTACAAGTAAGCTAGTCCTCAGACTCACACTCACAAAAGGATAACACACACTTTACAGGTAAGCTCACTAAGTCATCAGACTCAAACTCACTAAAGCATAACACACACTTTACAAGTAAGCTAGTCATTAGACTCACACTCACTAAAGGATAACACACACCTTACAAGTAAGCTAGTCATTAGACTCACGGTCACTAAAGGATAACACACACTTTACAAGTCAGTGAGTCATCAGACTCACACTCACTAAAGGATAACACACACTTTACAAGTAAGCTAGTCATTAGACTCACACTCACTAAAGGATAGCACACACTTTACAAGTAAGCTGGTCATTACACTCACAATCACTAAAGGATAGCACACACTTTACAAGTAAGCTAGTCATCAGACTCACACTCACTAAAGGATAACACACACTTTACAAGTAAGCTAGTCATCAGACTCACACTCACTAAAGGATAACACACACATTACAAGTAAGCTAGTCATCAGACTCACACTCACTAAAGGATAACACACACTTTACATGTAAGGTAGTCATCAGACTCACACTCACTAAAGGATAACACAAACTTTACAAGTAAGCTAGTCATCAGGCTCACACTCACTAAAGGATAACACAAACTTTACAAGTAAGGTAGTCATTAGACTTACACTCACTAAAGGATAGCACACACTTTACTAGTAAGCTAATCATTAGTCTCACACTCACTAAAGGATAACACACACTTTACAAGTAAGCTAGTCATCAGACTCACGGTCACTAAAGGATAACACACACTTTACAAGTCAGTGAGTCATCAGACTCACACTCGCTAAAGGATAACACACACTTTACAAGTAAGCTAGTCATTAGACTCACACTCACTAAAGGATAGCACACACTTTACAAGTAAGCTGGTCATCAGGCTCACCCTCACTAAAGAATAACACACACTTTACAGGTAAGCTAGTCATCAGGCTCACACTCACTAAAGGATAACACAAACTTTACAAGTAAGGTAGTCATTAGACTTACACTCACTAAAGGATAGCACACACTTTACAAGTCAGCTAGTCATCAGACTCACCCTCACTAAAGAATAACACACACTTTACAGGTAAGCTAGTCATCAGACGCACAGTCACTAAAGGATAACGCACACTTTACAAGTAAGCTAGTCATCAGACTCGCAGTCACTAAAGGATAGCGCACACTATACAAGTAAGCTAGTCATCAGACTCACACTCACTAAAGGATAACACACACTTTACAAGTAAGCTAGTCATCAGACTCACACTCACTAAAGGATTACACACACATTACAAGTAAGCTAGTCATTAGACTCACACTCACTAAATGATAGCACACACTTTACAAGTAAACTAATCATCAGTCTCACACTCACTAAAGGATAACGTACACTTTACAAGTAAGCTAGTCATTAGACTCACACTCACTAAAGGATAGCACACACTTTACAAGTAAGATAATCATCAGTCTCACACTCACTAAAGGATAATGCACACTTTACAAGTAAGCTGGTCATTAGACTCACACTCACTAAAGGATAGCACGCACTTTACAAGTAAGCTAATCATCAGTCTCACACTCACTAAAGGATAACACACACTTTACAAGTAAGCTAGTCATCAGACGCACAGTCACTAAAGGATAACGCACACTTTACAAGTAAGCTAGTCATCAGACTCACAGTCACTAAAGGATAACACACACATTACAAGTAAGCTAGTCATCAGACTCACAGTCACTAAAGGATAACGCACACTTTACAAGTAAGCTAGTCATCAGACTCACACTCACTAAAGGATAACACACACTTTACAAGTAAGCTAGTCATCAGACTCACAGTCACTAAAGATAACGCACACTTTACCAGTAAGCTAGTCATTAGGCTCACACTCACTTGATAATGACAGTACTAAAGTAATGTAGTTTGTGTTCACTTTCCAGAACGAAAAGGCAATCAATGCGGTAGTTGTAGATAGGAAATGGCATTATGCAGGGTTTCCTTGTACTCATCAGGCCCCCTTCAGGTCCACAGCCTAGGTCGAATGAATGAAACTCTCCCATACCAATGTGAACAGCGTGGGCCATTGGCCAGCTGGGAATTATCATATTTGATATCACCATATGGATCCACCAGGGTTCAGTACTCTCACCTCGACTGCTTACCTTTGTATGGAGAAACTGCTGAATGGTATGGAAAGAGTCTTGGGGAAGAGTCCAAATGAAAATATATAAGTCCAAAACAAAAGTTATTTTTGGTAGTGGTTTTACGTCGCACCGACACATATAGGTCTTATGGCGACGATGGGATAGGAAAGGCCTATGAGTTGGAAGGAAGAGGCCTTGGCCATCTTCTTTTTCTTTTCTTCGTGGGGGCCTATAAATATTAGTTCCTAATTTGCGTCGACAGATAATTTTCTGCCATGCTTTTCCTTCATTCCCACCTGGATATACCTGCTCCCTTCAAAAAGCAGCAAGTTGTTCTTATTGGGTATTCTTGGATTTTTTCTCTTTCTTCACCTAGTGGTCCTAGAATGGAGAGTCGGATTCTACCCAGCCCCTCACTTTCGAAAAGTATGTTTTCAGCTGATTCCTCTGTTTCATTGCATTTCCTACATATATTCTCTCTTATTACTCCAATTCTATGTCAGTGTTTCTTCAGATGGCAGTGTGCTGTAAACAGTTCTACTACCAATCTTATATTTTCTCTGCTGTGTTTCAACAGTTCTTTACTATGCTTCTAGTTTGGTCCTTTTATCACTTCCTTTACAAGCCTGCATCCTGGAGTAATTTTCCAGTTTTCCATTTGGCCTTAATTAAGGTACAGTCCCAGCATGGGAAACCACGGAAAACCAACTTCAGGGATGCTGACAGTACGATTCGAACCCACTATCTCCCTGATGCTAGCTAACAGCCGCGCGCCTCTTACCGCACGGCCAGCTCGCATGGTAAGCAAAAGTTTTAAGAGGAAGTACAACTGGGCAACCATCCTCTATATAACAATAATCAGAGAGAGAAATGGAAGGGATCCGACAATTCGAACGAATTCAGGTGATGCTGGAGATATTCGATTAGGAAATGTCTTAAAGAAGGAGATTAATACTGCTACTTGGGTAGTGAAATAACTAACAATGAAAGAAGTAAGGAGGACGCAAAATGCAGACTAGCATAAACAGTTCTTTCTTAAGAAAAGAAATGTTCTTATTTCAAACATTGATACCGGAATTAGAAATATGTTCCTGAAGACTATCGTCTCGAGCATGGCATTGTATTGAACCCATGACCTTTTTGCCCTAAGAACATTATGCATAAATCGACAATCATTTAAAAGTTGGATTCTTGATAGCATGGATTTGACACGTGACGAGGGGTGATTACCTTTGGTCCCACCCTCTGGGGTACGTGACGTCAGCCACACGTGTCAACGGCGGAAGAATCTCAAGTGATTTTTGTGAACTATTTCAAAGCGCGTGTACATGGCGTGACCCAAGCCAAGTCAAAAAAATATAGTGCCTATCAAAGGGGGTCAATCATCTCACAAATCGAACCCGTAAAAATTTTAAATGTCCATGAACACTGCCGCCAGAAATGTAGCAAGCATGTAGTCACTTTCAAAACTCTTGAAATTACAGTTTAGTTAAGTCAGAAAATTTATAGAAATTTTCTTGGCGGCAAAGGGAGATATCCGAAGAGAGGGGGTAACTGCTATAAATATGAAGGGACGCCATGACGAAGTCTCCTTCTCCGGCATTTGTGATACAAAGCGGACGAAAAATTGTTGAGCTGCTCTGCGAAATCAAACAACGAAAGTAGACTGAGTTCAACTGCAGATTTTAGCCATTGCGGCTAGGTCTTGACTCCATGAGGAGATAGTTTTCTTGAGTGAAATAATTGTACCAGATAGGACGGTCAAAGTACTGAATAAATTCTAATGTGATTAAGTAATACGTGTGCCGAAATAATTAGAGTCCATCGTGTGCGCTCAGCAAACAAGTGAAGGGTATTTTCTTTTTTTTAATGTTTTATTCCAGGAAACCTGAAGAAACATAATGGTTTGTAAAGCCATGCATGTAAAAATGGGTAAATAAAATGCCAGGGTCGCAGGTGAGCCCTATGACTACATGAGGTAGGTGACTTTCAATCTTACTACCTCTTATATCTTGTCTCATGACCTCTAAAAGTGTATTTGAATGGGGATATACGACGCAGTGGTCATCCCTACTAAGTTTTGTAAATGTGAGAATACGACTAAAAGAGTCATTTGTTTTATTTTCCACTTGGATAAATTTTTGAAGTCTTGCGAGTGCCGTATAATGTTGTAAAAGTTATTGAATAGGGTTCCGAAGTGATATCACGTCCAATGTAGATCGTCATCCGTGTGAAGTGTACTGCCTATATTTTGTGATGCCAAATTAAGATGTTCATTCGACGTAAAATGTTTCTGTCTGCAATTTGACGTTAATAATAATAATCCATGGTTACTCATTTTCAATCGAGTGGAAGCGCGCTGTCGGGTGAGAACCTAGGGTGATGAATTTGGTCACGGAGAGAAACGTTTTTCTAGGCCCATTTTAAACTGTGTATGACTGACAATAAAAGATCTAGTAGAATGTTTCAGTCATTTATCGTAAAAATCAAGTTATTAAATACGATATCATTTATGCGAAGTTATTCATGATTAATGCATTGTGCGATATTATACGTCGAGATTTCTAGTGAGGATTTTATTCCAGTTCTTTGTCGATGATAATTGTGGAGCTGGGAAACAGAGGTTAGTTTGTTGATATGAGATTTGTGAATCAGGTTGGACCTGTCATTGAAGCCGGGACATGGGAGTCCGAGGAATGTTTTATATGAGTTGAGATGAGATGTGCGAATCAGGTTAGAGTCCTGTCATTGAAGCCGTGACACGATAGCCCGAGGTATATTTTATAATGTTGGGAATGGAAAGAAATTCATAGAAATCCATAGCGGTATTAATTGGCGACGCGTATAATTAGTGTGGGCATCTTGAAGCTTAATCTGTGCATTTTGTTGGTTAGAATATCGTATTTGTTTAATTGTCGGCAGAGTTTAAAGAGAGCATTTTGAGAAGCCAGTCAACTGTGAGTAAACCAGGTGTTTCATGCAACTGCCAAGCGAACTTGGGGGCGAGAGGCCTCAGCTGTGATAACGGGACAGGCGTGGAATTGAGATTGTACTGTATTCTCGGCCGGGGAAAACGTTAAAATGCTGGATTTAGTTGAAATTCATAGCCGGTAATGATCTGAGTATTGTGAAATACTGTAATTGGGGACGTAATGAACATTTGAAATCACGAACTTTGAGTATAAGGAACAGAGTAACCAAATTCAGGGTTGTCCAAAATATAGAGCGATGGTTGTGATGATCGGTTTGTCTGTGAGGGGTGTGCAAAATTCATAAATGGTAATGACGAGAGATGACATCGTAATTATATGGCGAGTTGTTTGGTTTGTACGTAGATTATTAGGATATCCAAGTGTTAATAACGGTTAGGACTAGATTAGATTTTAAAAGTGTGATATCAGGAGACAAGATATATAACTGGACATGAATTATGTAACAATTATTTTCCAGCCAGATGAATATCATAAGATTGAATTCACATCACAGCTGCGTAGAAATTTGTGAAGAAACCAGAGTCCGCGGAGATAAAATTTACTGTTCTTTAATATTTCGCTAAATCATTTAAATTTATTTAATTATTAAATTCAGTGAAACCGCATTTTGAAATAACTTTAATCAAGCGAATAACTTGGAGATGCATTCTGGAAATTTTAGTTTGTTTTCTGGGGAATATTAAAAAATAAAGTAACGATTAAAGGGACATATCCGAAGGAAATGGATTTTACTGCCACAAAGTTTGTGAGCATTGCTATTGTTGTAATTATTGAACTTTGGTTGATTGAGCGGTGAATGTGCTGGGGATAGTAAAGTGGAAACTTTGGTCGTCAACCGATGTAACTTAATTGTGTTTAGCCTTCAGCCTAGAAACTTGGATGGTCAGGGTATCATCAACCTCAGTGACTTAGATTAGGGCCATATGCCATTGTAGCATCATTTCCTTGCGGTCATCATCCACAATGACTTTAAAGTAACTTAGAAGATTAGATGTCGGTCCATGACATAGACGCAGGTCACATCGATTCAATTAAGGGTCCATGCCGTAGAACCACAGTGTGGCACACACCGATTGGACGGCCTTAATTATACCCAGAGTCCAGAGTTCGTGTTACGAGGGCTGGACCATAACGAATCACTATGATGGTACATGTGGTCTCACATGGAAGCCGAATTTAAGGATTTCCAGACTTTCCTTTCTTAAATGATTAATAATTGAGACAATGGTTTCTAGTAAGAATGCCCATCAGGCAGTTACGTTAAAGTCTCACACCAGCGTTCTGACCATTATGTTAAAATGTTTGTGGTGTCCAGTGGACACAGTTGACTTCTATGATACCATTGACATATCAGATTGCTTCATAATTTTCCTGAATAAATAGGAATCTTTTAAATAGACCTTTCATTCCAGTAGATGGATTAGAATTACTGAACCCTACCTTTACCTCAGCAAGTGACGAAGAACCCGATACGACCCAAGAGACAGATCTCATGAACTTTGCTGTTAGGTAAGGAAGGTAGGTATCCCTCAATATGGGCCCAAAGGGTTCAGTAAGGAAGTGAAATATGGACTAGCACAGAAAGAAAGAGAGTAGAAGCTTTTTAAATATGGTGCAACAGACGAATGCTGACCGTGAGATGGTGGATCGAATCACGAATGAAGGGACACTGAATCGAATTGCTGAGAGTAGATCTATTTGGCTAAATTGGACGAGAATGAGATATAGAATGAGAGGACACATCTTAAGACACCCAGGACTTGTGCAATTAGCATTTGAGGGGGTAAGAAGTGTAGGGGTAGACCAAGGTATGAATGTGACAAGCAGATTAGGGCAGGTGTATGATGTAGTAGTTTGGTAGAAATGAAAAGATTTGCGCAGGATCTGGTGTAGGTAGAGAGCTGCATCAGACCAGTCTATGGACCGGTTAGGATAACTGCTGGCCTCCAATCACCTCACACATGGTGTATCACGTATGCCAGCAAAGTCTTCCTTGTGACCGAGAATTACACTGAACTGCAATAGCGAGTACACTTATAACATGTTGACATAGATACTCTCGCAGGCATCCGTTTCAGTATCAATGGAGTATGGAATGTAATGCTGGATTACTACGTAGTTTAAATGCTATGTTTCATTAGAACATCGAGCTTACTAGATAGAATCATGTGAGGAACTTGGTATTGCACTGACTCAGCTTGAAATGGTTCAGATAAGTTGGAAGGACCTCCACCGATTCATCGGTGGATTGACCACCTAAACGAATATGAGAATAAAGGCAATGTCACCTTCAGAGATACAATGAACAGGAACAAATGGTAAGTATACGAACGCTGGAGTCAAGCGGGAATAAGAGCATGAAAAAGAGGGAAATTCATTATGCGCTCAAGGGTACCTTCTCTGCTGACTATTAAGCGAAACTAGAGCATCCTTTCTGGAAACTTGAAGCATCACAGGATTGTTTTCCTCTCCAAGCTGTAAAAGAACAACTTTGCTCGCCTTGTGTATTTCATCAAACTTTTCAGAACACGGAGCATAATATTACCTTAAGTTATCAAATCGTTCTTGTTCAAAGCGAGCTCTCCACAGCAGCGCAAACTTAATATAAGAGAGATTATTAAGCACATAACTTGTTTCATGTGCTTCTCTGTGTTGAGAGCAATATCGTTCGAGGTAACGACGTGGAACTCTTCTCACACAGGAGCTGTTGTAATGTACTGGTTCCTGTAAATACTATAAGGAACATTATACCTTCACCTTTTGTCATTTAGATTCAAAACGTCATGACGCCACGGCACCAGCGAGAGCAGTGTTTCGCCGTATGTTATACCCGACATCGGTATCACAAGGCATCGTGAAGTTCAAGAGTAACCCGACCATACAATTCACGTCTGTAAAAGTAGCTACAACGTTGCAGAGAGTACAGGACTCGTTTAAAGCCAAAGGGCGTTGGGCTGTGTAGCTCAGATGGTAGAGTGCAGGCCTTCTGAAGAAGGCTGACTCAGTTCAGTGGTATTTGAATGTGGTAAAATATGTCAGTCTCGTGTCGGTATATTTATCTGTACGTAAAGAACACATGCAGACGCAATTCTCACATCTCAGCGAAAACCGTAAAAGTAGTTAGTGGGACATTGAATTATTATTCATTCATTCATATAATTTTTTCCCTTATGTACAGTGTTTGAACTCGAATATCCCATGATGACACGATTTTCACTTCTTTCCCTTCTTCCTCTTCCCTACCCAAATTCTCTTCCCCCTTTGGCTGTGCTCCTATTTCCTTTGTTCTGTCCACAATGTTCCTGTCTTCTTATTCTTCTTATTCTTTACTACAAATTTTGTATTCCTAATGTTTTTGGATTCTTTTCTGTCTCCTATCATTTGCCTGTTGCCTGTTGATCCCCACCTGCCTTAAGTCTTAAGAAAATGAAGAGCATGGCATAGGTAATTGGAAGCAATGTCAGGACTCAGCTAAGTGCCTCGTGGTCGCCAACCCACGCTCCGAAGTACAGAGCCCCTGAGGTCCCTGTTAGCCGCCTCTTACGACGGGCAGGATATACCGGGTGTGTTATTCTACCATCCGCACCCACAGAGCGATGATAATACAGTGAGATTTAAGATCTAAGGAATTGGCTTGTAAATGCATCTTTAAATTGTACTTGCTCCGCCTCTGTGATGTAGTGATTAGTGTGATTAGCTGCCACACCCGGAGGTCTACGTTCGATTACCTGCTCTGCCACGAAGATCGAAACTTGGTATGGGGACTGGAACAAGGTCCACTCAGAATCGAGCGGTAAACTGAGTAGAAGGAGGTTCTACTTCCACCTCAGCCATTCACGAAGTGGTTTTCTGTGGTTTCTCAATTCTCTTCGAGGCCAATGCCGGAATGGAACCTAACTTAAGGCAACGGCATCTTTCTTCCATCTTCTTTGTCTATCACTTCCGATCTTCCCATCCCCACACTAGGTCATGTTCAGCATAGCAGGTGAGGTCGCCTGTTCGAGGTACTGGTCCTCCATCCCAGTTCTATCCACGGACCCAAAGTCTCACGCTCTAGGACACTGCCCTTGAGGCTGAATACCTCACTCAGTCAGAGGTACAAACCAACCTTGGAAGATAAACAGATTAAGAAAGAAAGAAACAAACAAACAAAGAAACAAAGAAGGAAAGAAAGAAAGAAATTTACGTTCACATTTTATTTCACAAAGTGTATTTTGAAAAATATGTTCATCACAGAAAGTATTCAGAATTTTTTGTAACTAGTTATTACACATTTCGCAACCACTGTTAATTTATTACTAATATCGATAATATTTTCTTTTTATTTCGTGTGTCTATTTCTAGCGGAGTGCAGCCCTTGTAAAGCAGACCCTCCGATGAGGGTGGTGGTATCAGCCATTTGTAGGCAACTGCGTTTTATTGTGGTGGAGGATAGTGTTATGTGTGGTGTGTGAGTAGCAGCGATGTTGGGGACAGCACAAACACCCAGCCCCCGGTCAACTGGAATTAACCAATTAAAGGTAAAATCCCCGACCCGGCCTGGAATCGAACCCGGGACCCTGTGAACCGAAGACCAGTACGCTGACCATTCAGCCAACGAGTCGGACATTAATAATAATAAAATAATAGTAAAAACGCTAAGATATTATTGCCTGAGCTGCTAAGTGCAGGTAATTTAATTTTCCACCACCTGGGCTACCTCTGTTTCAAATTCGATCCTCCATTTTACTTTATCAGATGAATTTTTGCCAGGTGATGTACGGTTATTGAATTAAATTTGTAGGCTGAGTACAAAATGTGTCACCAGAGATCATTTGATGGCGACATCGTACGGCTTGGAGTTTCAAATGGACTTTTTTGTTTCGTTCAGAAGTCAAAGTACGTTTTTTGGGGGTTAGGACCCGAAATCTTGTTGACCGGTGGCCGTCGTTGACCCACAGATGGATAAAATTTCCTAGCAAGGTACAAATAATTGCCTCTTTGTTATGATCATTGTAATCAATTTTAATTTTTTCTATTGTAAAAATCGTCATTTAAATTTCCAAAATTGGCTCGAGAGGTCAAATGAGTAGAAGAGGTTTCGATTCCCATCTAGGCCATCGCCGAATTGGCTATCCGTGGTTTGCGGCGTTTTCTCTAGGCAAATGCCGGAATAGTACCTAACTTAAGGCAAGGTCCACTTCCTACCCTCTTTTTCGTCCCCCCTTCCGATACCCAGGATATGGCCACCTGCGCGAGGTACTGGTCCTCCTCCCCAGTTGTCTCTCTTCGACCCAATTTCTCACGCTCCAGGACACTGCCCTTTACACGGTGAAGGTGGGATCGCTCAGTGAATCCGAGGGAGAAACGAACCCTGGACGGTAAACGGACTAAGAATGGAAGAAACTTAATACAATTAGCAAACCATGTGGTTAGGTAAATCAATTTCTTTTCTAATCATTTCCTCAACACTGAAGATTGTGATCTCCATGGAGATGGCTGGGTATATTTCTCCATCGTTTCCACTTCTAAGCCAGACGCAAAACTTTCTTGAGGGATGTGCCAATAACTTGTAGGAGCACGTTCACGCATCCTGTTGCCAGAGACAGTTCCTCTAGTTATACGTTTCCCCAAGTTCTTCTCTCCAGTCGCACTGTGTAGCGAAAGATGTGGAGAATTATTTCTTACCTTGATAGAATTATGTGCACAAAATTTGTCTACTGTACACGGAGCTTATTTTTTCTAACACTATATTTGAAGGGATTCCTTTTCCTTCAAAACTGTAGATTGATGAGTGCATATTTCTGCCCCTTAAGTGAGTACCTAGAAAAATACAGATATTATTATAAATTTTACATTAATAGCGGGGTTGCCTCACTGCGGTGGTGAGGGCGTGCTGGATTCACCTGGAAGGACGTGGATTTAATTCACCGTCAACGAAACCAAAATTTAAAGAAAGAGATTTCTACTTCCGAAGGTGCATATTGTCCTGAGGTTCAATCAGCCTACACAAAAACTGAGTACCAGGTTAATTCATGGAAGAAAAGGTGGCTTGGCATAGCGCTAACCACTCTACCCCATCAAGTGCCGAGGTTACGGATATGGAGGCCTTTAGTATCTACCCTTCCAAGGGCCTACCTGACCTGTTCGGAGATTCAGTTTAATGGTGGTGGAGTGATCCTTCAGGAAACGGAAAAATTGCATCATTGTGTTCTTGGATATGACAATAATTATGCAGATTACATGTCAGAGTTCCCCATATTGGAGATGAATGAGCCGGGGTAAAACAATATGGTAACTTGCTCTATTTTACGAATTACATGCATTCCGGTTAAAATATTTGCCATATCTGTTACCATAACCTGGGATTTTTTGCATTTTATTAGTTAATCTGTTTCCATTCATAGTGTTGATGGTGACTGTTCTTTAAGAGGAAGAAAAACTTTAAATTGTCTCTTCTTACCAAATTTAATGTAGACAAAGACAAAAATAAATATAAATTTTACCTCCAGTGAACACATTTCAAAAATGAAAGGAAATGTCGTACATAAATGATTTGTTAAGAAGGAAAGTAGCTAATATTTTCGAAAATCAAGGTCTAAAAGTAGCCTTTAGTACGAACAACACACTGCAGAGACATGTCACTAAATTCAACCTAAACAATAGAGACCCTTTCTCTAAGTCAGGAGTCTCTGAACTCAAGTGCCAGAAGTGTTCATCTGAGGTTTTCGCTACTGAAAAACGAAAACAATATTGTAGGGTAAGTATGTCTAATCAGTTAACCCTTAGCTGCTAATATGAGAGCTAAATAACACTGTTACTGACCTTAGGTCTGAGAGACTCCCTAAAATAAATTTCAAATTATGGACTGTTAGTATAAGCTTTCATTAACAAATGGGTTTAGCATGCATTATAGGAAACGGTTTAGAGTAAGATTCGAGAGATTCGACATGACATGCATTGCTTATTTGTTAATAACTGAAAATTAATTAACATTTCACATTTGTTCTCATGAAATAGAAATTAAACCTGCATAAATTAATCCATACCAGATTACTGCATCGTATGGTATGATAAGACATCACAAAATATATATATTTTACATACCAGATTAAAAAACTGACACGTACTTCATCGTACAGAAGTGGAGTCTCAGAGACTCCTATACTACATCGAACATGTTTCTTTCGGTTCCACATTATGGCTCAAAAATGATAGATGAATGTACTAGGAAAAATAGGTAAGTAAAATGAAAGATATGAACGGGAATGACTCATCAAACTCATCATCTACAGTGTTCTGTGAGACTTCACGTCAGTAGCTGATGGTTAGAGGTTCCCGTTGTTGAGTATAATATATGAGACAGGAGGAATATAAAACCAAACCAAACCCCATGGCACTACAGCCCTTGAAGGGCCTTGGCCTACCAAGCCACCGCTGCTCAGCCCGAAAGGCTGCAGATTACGAGGTGTCGTGTGGTCAGAACGACGAATCCTCTCGGCCGTTATTCTTGGCTTTCTAAACCGGGGCCGCTATCTCACCGTCAGATAGCTCCTCAATTCTAATCACGTAGGCTGAGTGGACCTCGAACCAGCGGTCAGGTCCAGGTAAAAATCCCTGACCTGGCCGGGAATCGAACCCGGGGCCGGCTAAGAGGCAGACACGCTACCCCTACACCACGCGGCCTGCACAGGAGGAATATAACATTCGGTATACCATTGATTAAACCCAATTTTAGCAATCAAGTACGAAATTACATATCGTCGTTGCCGGGACGAAACCTCATCTGTGATAATATTTTGGAGATATACTGACCCGCAGCACATACATTATGAAGAGCGAGAATGCCTTGACAATGCGCACACAATATTGCACCTTAGCTGACAGAACCTTACCGGCCAAACTTCTAAGCTAAAATATTTCACATAGGAGGTTTCGTCCCGGCGGCGACGATATACATGATTTACGTACATTTCGGAAGGAAATTTCTGAATTAGACTAATTTGAAACTCACTAAAGAATAATAAAGAAATGACCGATTGGATTGAACTGTTTATCTCGATACTTTGATATCAGGGATAATGTAATGATGATTTCTATTCAGAGGAAGCTCTTCGAACTCCTGCTGAATTGGCAACATTGTTCGTTGGCAGTTATCAGGAAGTGCCTAATTGCGAGCAAGGCAAATAAGCTTATCACTTAGATGTCCAATTTTCTGTGGGAATATTTTTGTAGGTTAATCACCACGGAGCAGGAGTTGATGGCTTTCATAATGATTGCTCGGTCGGCAGAGCTCATTCATCACAGTTTATTGAACTTTTTACGATCACAGTTTTGAATGGAGGCAGTCAATTTTATTGTTATCTTTCCAAATGTCGGATATGAATTACTACCCTTCATCAAGTACCACTGCCACTCAATGGGATTTTACGTGGACGTCTTTCATTACAAAACGTGACTATCGGAAAAGATAAGGTATTTAGGTGCCTGTCTGTTATAGATGTAACTACCGGACGTGCTTTATTAGTGTTACCCGGTAGTTTCCGTCCGTGTCCGTACAACCCATAGAAAATGCAACTGCATTAATTTTCTAAGTCCCTAATGCGGAGAAAACAGTTTGTAACAAACTAAATATAATATAGCGTAATAGGTACACTGAGATCCTTACTCCAGACTTAATGTGGGACACTTTAATTTGTGTCTTCCTTCAAATTTCTCGGAGAATTCATAATATCATCTGGATTGTACAATAACGCCAGTTTTGAAAGAGGCACCCTAACTTCAGAAAGCGTACAGAATTAAACGTAATCACTAGAATAATAGAGTAATAAAGAAAGTGAAGGCTTACTGACCCAACAGGACAGCAGCCAAACAAACCATCAAGAACCCCATAAGCGGTACTAAGGCGGTCCAAAAGAATTAAATGAAGGAGTGATGTTGCGTAAATCGAAATTTCGGCATAAAATGACAGTTGTATTTTCGAAAGAAATATATAGCTCAGAAACGTTATCTTTAGGAAAATACGTCGTCGCTTAGAAAACGAAACTTCGTATCCCATAATGCACTTATTATCCATTATTTTCCTTAAGACTATCACGCGTCCGAGTCACATATGAATACGCAGTCCATCAGAACAATATTCGTAAAAGAAATGGTACCTTACCGTGTCGTACAGTAAGGATGTGTATTTGATAGAAATATTTAAGCACTCTCTAAGTATAATTTATTTATAATTCCTTTCCCTTTACACACACGCATAAAAACTGAATACAGCGAAAATAGTTCTGATGGACTGCATATCCATATGTGCCTGGAAGGCGCAGCTGGTCTTAAGGAATATAATGGATAGGAAGAGCATTGTGGGATACGAGGGTTTTTTTAAGCGACGGTATACCAGTTCCACTCATGTAAAATGAGACCAGTATACAACAACAAATAAGTTTGTTTTTCAATACCTAGCTTGAAATTCTACGTTCACATATGTAGAATGGATAATAATAGATTGACTAAGAACAATTCAATGTGATCTATGATTTACTTGAGATACCGGAAGAAATCGTAAAACCTTTGGTACTCTTGTTGCAAATCAAAAATTCGCGGAGAATGCTAAAATAACACTGGAAATCGGACAGAAGAACACAAGAAACAACCCAGCGAATTTATGAAGCGATTTTGGGACGAGAGATGTAAGAAGAAGGGGAGGTTGTCAGACCAACGTAACAAGTTCAAACGCTCTCTTCATTTGTATACAAGGGAGAAAGAACACTGAATCATATCATGAATTATAGAAAAAGCTCCTAATAGACATTGCTATGTATGAAGGCAAAGGACTGTTCCGCAATATGGAAGGTACGCATTAAAGAAGCTTCAGCTTGTACCCGTCAAATTATTTCTTTCTCTTCTTTCTTAATCCGTTTATCCTCCAGGGTTGCTTTTTCTCTCGGACGCAAGGGGGGAATCCCACCTCGACCACCTCAAGGGCAGTGTCGTTGAGCGTGAGACTTCGGGGCGGGGATACAACTGCGAAGGACGATCAGTACCTCGCCCAGCCGGCCGCAGCTGCTATGCTGACCAGGGGCCTTGTGGGAGGATGGTAAGGTTGGAAGGGATAGACCAGGAAGAGGGAAGGAAGTGACTTTGGCATTAAGTAAATGTAACATTCTGGCATATGCCTGGGTGAGAAGTGGGATACCAAAATAAAAAACACTTCGAGGATGGTTGAGGTGGGAATCGAACCCTCCTCTAATCAGTTGACCTCTCGAGGCTGAGTGGACCCCGTTCCAGCCCTCGTACCACTTTTAAAATTTCGTGGGAGGGCCGGGAATCGAACTCGAGCCTCCCGGGCTGGCAGATAATCACACTAACCACTAGACAACAGAGGCGGCTTTTTCTATTCTTATTGCTTCGCTTTAAAAAAATTCTTCTTGTTTGCATCCTAGTTGTTTCAAGTTCTGCCCGTAATCCCGTTCTCCTTAACGTCTTTAAAACCGTTCAAAGGAACTAACTATCACTACCGCACCAGCTTTTAATTTGTGAACTTCAGTTAACATTTTTTGACACAAAGTGGTACAACTAACAGAATTTTCTGCTTGATTACATGACTGAAATTGCTGAGTGCGTGAAATGAACGACAGGATTCACCTACCTCTCACCTCTGCTCTTATATTATCATGGCCAGGAATATATTCCAACAAATACAGTAAGTAGAGAGTTTGTCTTCCACAGTGAATAATATTTATTTTATATTCATTCCTATTTCTTTCAGTATATGACCGAAAAGACCATGCGGTTTGATTAATATTCAGAAATCCGTGCTTACGTCCCTACTTTACTACGAAATGGGTCAAAAGTTTCCACTGGTAGGGACATGTCCCTACGGTTGGAAAGATTCTCGTCTATGTCTCAAGTTATTCCTGTATACGTTACATTTGTATTGCATAATCAACAAAAATATGCCGAATTTCAATTACTTGAGTTGATATTTATATAATTCTTTATGAAATGAGGAATGGAAACTTTATTGAAAATCAAAAGTAGTTGCATTTTTTCCAAGGAATAACGTAAATTATATGTTGTTATTTGGAGGTCGCACGTTAAGGGACAAGGCTGAATTATATTACGTCCCATTTATTTAATTGTATCAAGTAACTGTAAGTTAGGTTGATAAAAGTGAGGGGTGGATGTATGTGTAGAGAAGAACAGGTTAATTTATTCACAATTTTAAGTAGAATGACAAAATATCATCTATCTTCTTACGATTCATAAATACGTTGCAGATGATATCTTTGGTGGTGGCGATTGGAATCTCGAAGTTCGGGGAGAGTGGGAGGAGAAAAATGCACAGTTTTAGCCCTTCAGGCAAGCAAATCAATGCTGAAAACGTTCTACGATTTTTAGATCAATAAAATCCAACAACGTGTGATTGTCTAATATATTCTTTATTTACTCCTAAAAATTACAATCTTAATCATCGTTTTCCGGTCGATTATACTAGCAGTTTGTCTCGTTCTGCCACCACGAGCGCTAATGTCTGTCAATGCATTGTTTCACTTAAGCACCACTACGAGCGCTAATATGAGTTCATGAATAGTTTCACTTATGCACCAATACGAGCGTTAATGTGTCAATGCAGAGTCTCACGTAAGTCCTTATCACTATATTCGGTGTGTACATTTTTGAAAAACGAAATAAGCGCCTGAATGTATTGAACCAAGCAACACATATGTTTTGAATAAGAAAGGAAACGAGAAAAATAACAAAAGATTTTAGTCAGCTTCTCCGGAACTGCATTTAAGCCGGAAGTGATTTACGAAATTTACTTTTTTTAGTTTGATAGAGTTGTCCATGACTCGCAATTTGAAATCATTTCGGGCCTCTAGCTTTTAAACTTTTGGCACAATTGAAGCAATTGCTTAATTTTACTTTTTTCTTAGAACGGGGATCCCCACATTGTTTGCCAAGAAATATTTTCATCATTAAAATAATATAGACAACAATAAGTAACACTGGAAGACATGCGTTTTCCATCTAGAGCATATGAACCTGACACGCCGGCGAAACACTAAATTGATATTGTCACCACAGTAAACCTAATTCTTGCTATAAGCTGCCCGGTATTCCATAGTGTACTTGGTAAAGGTGTGGCGTAGCGGGTTTGTATGTCAGATGGTAGGTTCGAGTCCGGAGTGAGGATTAAAAACTTGAGATTCTTGCTTAATACGCACCACACGCAATGTAAGTTCAATACCCGCTTTCATGCAAACCGAGTGTGAATGAATGTGTTTATGGCCCTAAGAAGGGCCAATTTGTTAGCAGGCCGGAAATAATAGGGACACAACTGCCCCGACAATATTTTATTGCAGCAAATGCTGTGATGTGATGACCGTTTTGGTGTATGCACGTTCGGGCCCAGTGTCCAATAGACCATCTTGCGCGCTGAAGCATTCGAGGTGTGATTGCTCGGCAGGTGCCCGTTACGACTTGCCGGAGCTGGTCGGGGTTTTCCGGCGCTTGAGTGTAAACGACGTCCTGTAAGTGTTCCCACAAGAAGAAGACTAACGGTGTTAAATCTGGTTATCTGGCGGGCCGAGAAACAGAGCCTCCTCGTCCTATCTATTTCCATGGAAGTTCCTCGTTCAGATGGTTACGAACAGGCAAAGTCGAATGCGGTGGAGCTCCATCCTGTTGCAATCACATCATCAAATGACCGTACTAGGGCACATCCTCCAGTAGCATTGGGAGTTCCTGACGCAGAATGTGCAGCTAGCGCGGGCCCTTCCAATGGCCCACAAAGAAATAAGGTCAAGTCAGGCGATACCGCAAGATTCCACACCAAACATTCACTCCCCATCGTACTTGATGGGCCGCCTGTCGCACCCAATGAGGAGTGTCTGGACTCCAATAGTGCATGTTGTGGCGATTGGCGTTCCCATTATTGCTGAAGCGCGATTCGTCCGAGAACAATATATGCGATATGAATGCTATATCATTGTCCAGTCTAATAGCCACGGACAGAACTCCATTCGAGCTTCAAAATCCCGACTATGGAGCACCTGGT
The DNA here is from genome assembly GCF_040414725.1 of Anabrus simplex. Taxonomy (NCBI): domain Eukaryota; kingdom Metazoa; phylum Arthropoda; class Insecta; order Orthoptera; family Tettigoniidae; genus Anabrus; species Anabrus simplex. The sequence goes on along the minus strand of NC_090267.1, from coordinate 64,075,750 downwards.
GTAGCTCAAGATGGTATGGGTGAAATATATGTTCATGCAGTATTCGCCAGACGGACGGCTGCCTGACGCTCAACTGTCGTGTAATCGCCCTTGTACTGATCTGTGGATTGTTAGGAGCTGCCTCAAGAACGGCCTCTTTTGTTTCACCCGATGCAACGGGCCTATCGCGAACTGGTTTGTTGGTTGGTAATCACGCCTGCTGCACTTAATCGTCTTTCAACACGGCGGAATATCGTAGCAGCCGTGTGTCACCTGTCGGGGTACCGTTCCTGGTACAGACCTAGTGCCTCGCACGCGCTTTATCACCATTCCCCATAAATGGGGAGTATGTCGACGCATTCCTCGGTGCAAAACATGACGAATGACAGCAGAGATTAAAGTAGCTTCAGGCCCTAACCAAAGGAGTATACTGTACCAGGAAAAATTAAGGATGTGGGCATGAGAGTCTTGCAAAGGGTTATACGGTCCTTATGGAGCAGGTACAGAGAGAGGTAGATACAATGCCAAATAATGGATAAATTTTAAAAATTTTATTGAGCTTGAGAATTTGATGAATAAGTTCCCTATTATTTATGATTCGTAGTATTAAATCAAATTAAAACATACTCTGAACATGTTAATGTCACCTATCTAATTGAAATAAAATTTATTTTTATGGTTGCCTATTTTTAACATGAAACGAGTTTTTCTTTCGTTGAAAATCAATAAGTACTTTCCTGATAAAGTTCATAACGTTCTTGAAGAATTTGTTTACATGACAGAAATGATATAAAAAATAACATCTTTTTACTTGACAAATGAATTTTCCTAGAGTCTTCTTAATATTTTAACACTCCAAAATATCGTGAATTTTATCTTCTTCTAAAGTTCTGTGCTATAGTCTGTTTTAGAATTGTCATTCAACACTTATAAAATGTAATGTGAATTCCAATGAGCGAAATAGTTCGTTGAAATATGAATGAAATGACTGATTCTAAAGTTCAACTTGTAGTAAATTTAGTCTGTTTAAATCTCAAGCTTGTTTAGAGAAGCACTCATATCACCTGAATTATCTGGATATATGGACTGGAAACGTAGAGAAATGTGGTTCAACGAACAGCATATGAAATCCTTGGCATCTGGTGTTGTGATGCCCTCGCCATAGTAGCACGTTTGATTCCCGCCTAGTAACCACGTTCCAAATCCAGTGTCGAACCACGTTCCATCTCCCGCGTAGTAACCTCGTTTAAATTCCATGAAGTCCCAATTCAAAATCCCATGTATTCGAAATGATATGCGGTTGATATGACAAAATCACTCGGTCAGGGTTTCAACGTGTCACTTAAATTTTATAGACACGAGACAGTTCAACTGACAAGATTAACATGTGAGTGTCCTATGCTTGTAAATCGTAAAATTGCCACTGTATTTTACTAGGTGCATTTCCTCTAATGTTGGAACACTGGTAGATAATTGTTACTGCTCATTAGATTGGATTCACTGTTCGCGTTGAAGCACAGTTATAACATATTTACACACGAAATTCAAAGTCTTATTCGCCATAACGTATTACTTAATGCGCGGATATTTACAAGTTCCTATGACGGCAATGTCATACAATTTACTTGTTGTTTACAGTTTACTTGTGATGAAGGTTTAGCCCTATTAAAACTTGAACCAATAGTTATTACACACGTATTTAAGGTAATATTAGGAAATAGATTAGTTTGTCAGATTATATGTTCAATTATTTCACTTGAAAATCATCTTAATAATCACACGCATATTTATCTTCAATGTTTCAAGTCAGTTTCATTCGAATATTAATACAAGCTTAAATCAATTAAATTTGTACGATTTGCAGTTGAAAATACTAAGTCTGTAAAGTAATTAAATATCATAAGTCTTTGACAACAATTTGAAATTATTAAGCTAGTATCACATAACACGAGTTATTGATTTATAAGTCTTGTCGAAAACTTTACCGTAGAGTTCGTACGATTCAATATCTTGAGTTCGAACCTCGCGGACCCGTTCACGTGAGACAGCATGACTACACGACGGCACCAAGTTGGGAATTGAACTGACTTGACCTAGCGGAATCCCGTTCTTTTATACCAATCTGTCGAAGTCAGCTACCTCCGCTCGTGGAAAAACCGTGTTTCTTTACACCTGAATTACTCTTAAGCCCGTAGGCCGATATTAATGAAATTGCAGTATGTTTGCCTTATGGGCATTATCATTAGTTGATATATCAATGGGTTTCAAAGTTAGTGAAATGTCTTCTAGTATGTTCGACAATATCAGGTGGTGTACACGTGATAGTTGCATCACCCTCCTGCGTGACGTAGCTTGCTTGTGTCATTCATGCCCGAGCCGTTCCCTTGCGCTACTTCGCATGCTAGGGTCGTCCCGTTGCGCTGACTTCCATTAAATACAATTATGTTCCGGGCCATAGATGGTTCCAGGTACAATACGCAGGCCGAAAGATTAATTACAGCGGCAATCTACTGTTTGAATGTGGCGAACGTGGGCCTGTGTTTACGTATTCAAGCATCATGCCTATCCAAAAATGCAAGATTTGTACCGCCGCTGGTGCATTTCGTCGATTGCTACATGAACGCCTAACCACATCCGTGGCGCTACACTGCTGTAAACCCGCTGGTAGTACGAAAATACCAGAGTATATACGCCGTCCGGTTTAGTGTTTAAGACATTAATTACTGCATTGTTACTTGTTTTAGGCATTGATGCCCCTCATCGTTTCACCCAGTCACGAGGCACGACACATTAACATAGTTACATGGTAAAAGGACTTTGTTACATGATTTCAAACGGTCATGTTTTACGAACGGATAATACAAAATTTCAATAAGGTTCAGAATCGTGTGTAAAATGTGCTTACTGAACATTAATACCATATAGTAAGCCTGCAGGGATATAGCACCCCTATAACCATGTGCACGTTAGTTGGGCTGCAGCTAATGATATTGAAAGGGGCTGCTAAACCACACTGCATAGTTACGCAAAAGGTTGGGGGGGAGGGGGATGTTAGACATCAAAGTTGAAAATATTAGCTAAAAATTATAAGTTTTCGATGCTGTATGAGTGAGTTTCGAAAGAGAATTAAATACTGACAAACTTAAACCTTTAGTGTGGAAATAGTTTCTTTGAGATTTTGATTCTATACTATATAGTAAAAAACACCAAAGGAATAATTACACATGTATTACAATTAAATATCAGTACGACATGATTATACAGTTAAAAACTCGTTCACTGTTTGACTACACACTAACAAGGCAACGGACACCAGATAGGACTGAACAGACATATTGACTGAGTGAGAATGTGCGCGGCAAGCGAGTGAATCATACATCAGCATCCATGAACGTGGCAAAAGTATACCTGTGCTACCCTTCCTCACAGCAGTTGCTATGCGTTGCTGCGCGATTCTCCTCTACTTGTTGTGGCACTGTTTAGATCGGTTATCCATGTCGAATGACGTCCTGTGAGTATTTCAGGCAGTTAATAATTAAAATATTAAGTGCCTGAAATACTATAAATTAAAGGAAAAAATTAGATGATTAAACAACATTTTTTTTTGCAAATTTTACTTTTTATAGCTTTTATGATTCCTAGTTGCAGGCCGTTAAACGGGAATGTAAATTTTGTTTTCTCCGTAGAGTGTCGGGGAGAGAGAGGATGGGGGGTGAGAAGAGGTTTCCTCCTCCACATCCTCACCACCTAATCACAGCCACTTGATACTCTAGTCGAAAGGTTAGCTTGAAGTTGCGTACGAAGGTAACAAAATGAAAATATATATTTTGAGGCTTTTGAGGTAGAAGTGAAATCTACCAACCAGCGTACATGGTTGGAGCTATGAAAACAAACACACACACTCATTGCGTACAAACAAATAATGATTCCGCTTAGTCCCACTCGACCCTTTCGCGAAGAAGGTTAAGAAAAAACAAGATAATACATTACATTAAATATACAAATATACATTAGAAGTAATTGTATGGAAACAAATTATTGCAACACATCATATATTTTTAAGATCATCATAATGGAAGAGTAAAATGGAAAGCATTAACAAATGAAACACAAAACTCCATAAAAAGTAAAACATTACTTGCGAGTAGTGTAACATATCACAATGAATCGTACAGGTATTCACCTGAAATTCACAAAATATAATTTAAAATATATCACTACGAGTGGCATTACATAATGACTATAATCAATAGTACAGGATGTCTTGCGATATACACAAAATGCAACTTAAATCATTCCATTACATGAGAGCAAAATAATGGTAACACAGAATTTCACACGTGATTTACATAACGTAGACACACACATTCCTGTACAATTCAAGACAAAGTCTGAATTTAAACCTACCATAGCTACTTCCATATTTATATTACACATCACTCGATTGGTCTTAAGATGCGATGTATTCACTTCTCGATAGATTTACGTATAAGACACTTTATCATTCTTGAAATATGCTTTCCACTTATGCTATGTTTCAATGTTTTCCCTTTAATGTTCAGCATCACATTACATGGTATTCGTTCTGGATTCTTTTTTATTTATTATTGGATTCTAAATTAAGGCTACGTCATAAAATTGTAAAATATCGGTTGTTTACTTCTAAAACCTCGAATGTCCCCATGCCCTTCCTACCCATTGTACTCCGTAAGGCTGGTCACACCTCCCAGCCACATATTTATATGCAGACCATCAGACTGATTTTCGTTGTGTTCATTTTCCTGTGCTAATGTGTAAAGGAAACTAGACCTTACCATACCGTACGGTAGAGATGTTGTATGCAAGCGAATGTACGCACTCCAACAGTATAATGTATTCAGTATAATGTATTTAAGTTTCATTTTCCTTTACACACCGCATAGGAAAGTGAACACAACGAAAATTGTTCTGATGGGCTGCATATCCACATGGGGCTGGGAGGCGTTCGCATTCTTAATGTATAAAATGGATAGGAAAAGCGTTGGAACGTACGAGGTTTTTGAAGAAAGCCTACGATATTTCTTTCTAGACCTGATGATAATAAATTAGGTGTGGAACACAAATTACATTACACACCTAACAAAAATGTAACTTGAAGCGAACGTTTCTAGAATCTTTGAAAAAACACTCGAATGCCGTCACTTAGAAAAGCAAGTCTCTTCATAACCGGGTATCGAAAAACAATATTTTCAAATTTGCCTGTTTTCACACCTCAAAAATGCTGGGAGTGGGCCTTAATTCAGCCCTAGTCGCCTTCTTATCAGTCCAGGCACTTCATCCTTTTTTCCCGCGGAACTGCATACGTTAATTTCACCATAATCGCTGGCTTAAAGAAACAATGACGGTGTCTACTGCCTAGACATTATTGACAGAATAACAGACACTTCCGTTCTGGACGGCCGATGTCAGGAAGATTCTGAAATGGTGCATGATGGCCACCTAATTGAGCAATGAGATCAAGAAACTTCATTTTACGCCAACAGACGAAAGGCTAGAGGTGATGGAGACATGACACGGAATTAGCAACTGCGATAATTAGTGTCCGCAGATCTAATTAGGGGCTATCTCAAGAGACTGTACGATCGTGTTTGACCTGTCAGACAGACGAGGATTAGATTGTAACATGTCACAGGCGAATACGAGTAACAAGCAGTTCATCCCCTAAACTGAATAAGTTATTGCTTGTCCAATATCCTGCAGAATTACTATCGTGTAAATTGAAGACCTAATAAAGTTCCTAAAACGATGTGTAGTAAGATTCAAAATTTGAAAAAGTTTTTAACGGAAAAAAATTGGAATTAAAGGCGAATTAAATGAGAAATGGTAGAGAACAACTACTACTTTTATCACCATTTCATATTTTATTCCTTCTCCTTTGTAAGGTCTTTTTGTTCCATTTAATAATACAGCGTGGTTGAAAACAACCTAAACCGGGAATATGAGCGTTAGGTTGTTTGTCATACTGATAAATAATTGGAAACATATTTAGATATCTGAGCCTCTGTTGCTCCGATGGCAGCGCGTCAGCCTCTCACCGCTGGATATCGTGGTTCAAATCCCGGTCTCTCCATGTGAGATTTGTGCTCGAAAAAGAGGAGGCGGAACAGGGTTTTCTCCGGGTACTCCGGTTTTCTCTGTCATCTTTCATTCCAGCAACACTCTGCACTATCACTTCATTTCGTCTGTCAGTTATTAATTATTGCCTCAGAGGAGTGTGACTGGCCTTGGCAGCCGACATAATTCCCATCCTCGCCGCAAGATTTCGGCTTCATTCATTCCTTCCATCCCTGACCCGCTTTTATCTGTCATCTTTCATTCCAGAAACACTCTCCATTTTCATTTCATAGCATTTATCATCATTATAAAATATCAAAGGCATTTCTTATTGACAGTGCATTTATTAGTCATTTGTAATTATCTTGAAAGTGGCGACCCCATTATAATAATATCCTATACGTATATGATTCATTCATTACATTCCTTACCCGGTAAAAGACTGGAAAACATCATTTCAGATATCTCGCGCCGATGTCATTCTATAAGCTGCTGAAGTTAGCCAGTCTGATCGCTTCCCGGGTGACTTCAGATGGACTTTGCTAGAGGGTGTTGCTAAAGCTGCACATGGCTTATAACCAGCTTAAGAGCGCTAATAGATTAAAAATCTTCTCCAGGGGAGAGGCTTGAAGAAGGACCTCTCTGTTGATAGCTTCGTCCCATAGCAAACACGCTAGTAGTATAATTGGACAGTTCTGCGGCACCTCCGCCGCCGCCCGCCTCCGCCCGCCTCCTCCTCCGCCGCCGCCTCCGCCTCCGCCGCCGCCCGCGGGAAATTTGAATTTTGGCGGGAAATTTGAATTTTGGCGCGAGATTTGAATTTGTAAACAAAGCCACGTGCTTTTTGACAGCTGTCATCGACAACAACGCATCGCTAACCTCACTGCTGCCATCTTGACGGGCCTAAACCTCACTAGTACCAACTTAACCTAACTAGCGTGAGGTAAACAAAGCCTCGTGTTTTTTGACAGCCACGTGCTTTTTGACAGACAACAACGCATCGCTAACCTCAGTACTGCCATCTTGACGGGCCTAAACCTCAGTAGTGCCAACTTAACCTCACTAGCATGAGGTAAACAAAGCCACGTGCTTTTTGACAGCCACGTGCTTTTTGACAGATTTGTAAACAAAGCCACGTGCTTTTGACAGACAACAACGCATCGCAAACCTCAGTACTGCCATCTTGACGGGCCTAAACCTTAGTGGTACCAACTTAACCTAACTAGCATGAGATAAACAAAGCCACGTGTTTTTTAACAGCCACGTGCTTTTTGACAGCTGTCATCGACAACAACGCATCGCTAACCTCAGTACTGCCATCTTGACGGGCCTAAAGCTTAGTGGTACCAACTTAACCTAACTAGCATGAGATAAACAAAGCCACGTGCTTTTTGACAGCCACGTGCTATTTTGACAGCTGTCATCCACCATCTTTAAACTACAGAGCACCGTGCTGCCCTCTTTCGTCACCTGTCATCGGCAGTGCTGCCATCTTGACGGGCCTAAACCTTAGTGCCACCAACTTAACCTCACTAGCTCGAGATAAACAAATCCACGTGCTTTTTGACAGCCTCGTGCTTTTTTGATAGCTGTCATCCGCCATCTTTGAGCACAGTGCTGCCCTCTTTAGCTACTTACCTTTGAAATGTGGTGGCGGATAATTTGAAAAATGCTTTTCGACAAGCAGCCATCTTTAATCCAGAGAGAACAGTGCTGCCCTCTATGTGGTGGCGGCAAATTGAAAAATTCCACGTGCTCTTGTTTGAAAACAAACTCACGTGCTTTTTTGACAGCTGTCATCTCCCATCTTTGAGCACAGTGCTGCCCTCTTTAGTTTGAAATGTGGTGGCGGTAAATTCCACGTGCTCTTGTTTGGAAACAAAGCCATGTGCTTTTTTTTGACAGCTGTCATCCGCCATCTTTAATCCAGAGAGCACCGTGCTGCTATCATGCGGGCAATTTCATCACCTGTCATCCGCCATCTTTAATCCACAGAACACCGTGCTGCCCTCTTTACGGCTACTACCTTAAGCATGTAGTAGCGGGCAATTTGAAAAGTTCTGTTAGCTGTCAGCCGCCATCTTTAATCAAGAGTGCACCGTGCTGCCATCTTTAGTTGAAATGTGGTGGCGGCAAATTCCGCGTGCTCTTGTTTAGTAAACAAACTCACGTGCTTTTTTGACAGCTACCATCCGCCATCTTTAATCAACAGAGCATAGTGCTGCCCTCTTTAGTTTGAAATGTGGTGGCGGCAAATTCCACGTGCTCTTGCTTGGTAAACATAGCCACGTGCAGCTGTCATCCGCCATCTTTAATCCAGAGAGCACCGTGCTGCCCTCTTTATCGTAGTAGATGTAAATTCGTCACCTGTCATCCGCAGTGCTGTCATCTTTAGCTAGATACCTTTGAAATGTGGTGGTGGATAATTTAAAAAGAAAAATTCTACAGCAGCCATCTCTCGGCGCTAATTGCATAAGATGGCGGCTATACATAACTTCTTAAGTGTGCTTACGCAAGATGGCTGCTATACACAGGTTCTTATGAGACTCCCTTGGGATGCTTGCGCAAGATGGCAGTTATACATGGCTCCTTATGAGATGCCCTAGGGATGCTTGCGCAAGATGGCGGTTGCTCTTATGAGGCGGCTTAAGGGTCCTTGTACAAGATGGCTTGAGACGCCCTAAGGATGCTTGCGCAAGATGGCGGACACAAGATGGCGGCTATACACAACTCCTTATGAGACGCTTTAAGGGTGCTTGCGCAAGATGGTTGCTACTCTTAGCTTAGAGGCTAACGTGTCGTGCTAGTTCGATTCATTAAATTTAGGGCTTAAATGCAAAATGTTAAATATATCGAAAACGGTGCACCGTAGAGCAAAACGGACAAAATTTTTCTGCCTAATACCTAGGTTCGCAGTATGAGGAACAAGTAAAACATAGTCTAATGATGGGATCAACGGTTCGGTTCCTACTTAGGCCCTTTGGCATTTGCTCTGTTTTAGCTTGTATTGAAGCGAGTCTTCGTAACATGATCAGGTCTAGCTATGGTAGAGAGTATAACGTACCGTGCTGGTTCGATTCATTAAATTTGGAGGCTTAAATGCAAAATGTTAAATATCTCGAAAACGGACAAAATTTTTCCGCCTAATACGTAGGTTCGTAGTATCAGGAACAAGAAAAAAACATAGTCTATTGATGAGATCAACGGTTCGATTCCTACTTAAGCCCTTTGGCATTGGCAGCTATCTATTTCTACAAGATGGTGGCTGCTCTTATGAGACACAAGATGGCTTGAGACGTCCTAGGGATGCTTACGCAAGATATCGGACACAAAATGGTGACTATACATAGCTCCTTATGAGACGGCCTAGGGGTGCTCGCACAAGATGGCGGCTACTCTGATGAAGAAAGCTAGCTTAGAGGCTACTGCGCAAGATAACAGCTGCTGTTATGCATGCGGTGGAGGGCAATTTGAAATTCTATGTGTTTAATCAACAGAGCACCCTGCTGCCCTCTTTAGCTGAAATGTGGTGGTGGATAATTTGAAAAATTCTTTTGACAGCTATCATCTTTAAAAACAATGGCGACTATACATAGGCTGTTAAGGCCTTATCATTCTCCTCCTCCTCCTCCTCCTCCTCCTCCTTCTCTACCTCCTCCTCCGCCTCTTATGTCAAGGCATAGCTTTATATCGAACAAGTTTAAACCTGCATCGCGAAGGCAAGCGTGTGCAGCGATAACATTATTGTACATGTTTAGACTTTCGAAACATAAGAAGAGTAGAATCAAACGCTGTACACGATACGACATGTGATCAGAACATTGATTGATGCGTTCAGAAAACAAAATAAGTGATCAAGACTAGAATCGAACACTGTACTCAATACATCATGTGTTTAGAATATGTCATGGGATACCCTTGTTCTAAGAAGATCAGATTGAAACATAACAAGACTAGAATAGAACACTGTAATCGATGTTGTTAACTTCAACATGTGATCAGAACATTGATTGATGTGTTCAGAACACAAAATAAGTGATCATGACTACAATCGAACACTGTACTCGATACAACATGTGATCAGAACATTGATCGATGTGTTCAGAACACAAAATAAGTGATCAAGACTAGAATCGAACACTGTACTCAATACAACATGTGTTTAGAACATGTTAGGGGGTACCCTTGTTCTAAGAAGATCAGAATGAAACATAACAAGACTAGAATCGAACACTGTAATCGATGTTGTTAACCTCAACATATGATCAGAACATTGTTTGATGTGTTCAGAGCAAAAGTACAATTTTGATGATTTGCTTAGTGTAAAATCAAAAACTATGGAAACACAATGTGCACATATCGCGTATCTAACTCGCTCAGTAAGCAATATTGCAAAACTACAACTTCAATGATTTGCATAGTGTAAAAATCAAAAACACACTGTACCCATACTGCGCAGCTAACTCGCTCGGTAAACGATATAGTGTGACCGTATAGTCACATGAATAATTATTCAGAATTATATATTTAAGGAATTAGTAGGCTTGTAGCTTCCTTTGTTTGGATGCTGGCAGTAGCGTCATATTGCATAACACTTCGCGACAGAGAGGCGCCTAGATCTCCCAGGGGGTGGCTTAGAAAAACTCCCGAACTGCGCGCGTATCATGGAAAAAGGGGAAGAAGAATACAATTTTGCTGACTCCATATTGAAAACAAAAGCTAACGTCCAGCGATGCCAAAGCGATGGGGCGATTTCAGGGGTATTTTCTGCTCAATAAAGGCTAAACTAACCAGAAAACATACGGCAGAGTAATAAGAGGATTATTGGATGAATGGAAAAATTAAAAATCAAGGTAGAATAATCTCACCTACGAATATGCATCTTCAAATGGTTACGTAATTTCCTCGGCGTCCCCACGCCTACAGGGTCGCCAAATACTCTTAGCGAATACTACCCCCACCCCGATTGTATTGGAATTAATTACGACAAATCCACCGATCATCCCGAGTTCCGCATAACAGCGTGTATTTCGGAGTAGTTGGCCACACAAATTGCCGCACCGCTGGGATTCGTAAGCCTTGTGGATCTGGAAAACTAAAATGTGTAGGAGGAAGATGTCTCCCAAGCATTCCCCACCCTAGAGAGCCTTTATATTTGCCTGCACATATGAGGGTGAAGGCCAGTCTTTGAGGAGTCTACGAGGTGACCACACGGCCGATTTGTGGTCGGGCTTGCCTTTTCTTTGTATAGAAATGTTGATATAAACGGGAGTGCAAATATGTATAATTTCTCATACGAATTGTCGGTAGAGAACTTAACGGAGCGATAGTGCTGTATGAATTACAGATTGTTCGCAACGCGCCACAAAATTACGTGAATTACGTCGTATGTTCGCATCGCGAAACTGTGACGCCGTGATGTGCCGAATCTCGGACGGAGAAAACAATTCTTCAATTCATCTCCCGTGGTAAAGAGAGTCCGTGGTGTGTGAGGAATAATTTGAATTTTGTGAAGGTAGACATATAAAAAAAGGTAGCACGAAATTCCGTGTAATATGATATAAACAGAAAACAAGTACCAAGTTATCGTGCTGAATGACGGCGTAATTGTAGAAGTACAGAGAAACAGACGTACGAGACAGGGTTTTGAAATAAATATAGGAACCCAATGTCACGTTAATTCAGTTTAATAAACTATTGCAGTGACGGAACCGTGATTTCTGTACTTTCTTTGTCGGACTGAGGTAGTATAGCTGCGTCCGGCATCAAATTAATAAATATGCAACTTTCATTCCGAAAAAGATCGCAATCATACCAATAAAAGGGAAAAATTTGCCTGTAACGCGAGTGGAGGAAGTTTTGTAAAGAAAAGTGTAAACAGTGTCATTTCAGTGGTCAAACCCCAACGCTATGGATTATTCCAGGAGCATCATGGAACGTCTTGAACCAGCGATCTCCCACTTCAGCAGGATGGGTTAAGACCTACAAGGCAGCCCTCCTCGGGGCTCGAGAGACGGACGATGGACAACGGACCAACATGTTGAGTACAAAATTATGATCTTATGATATTGATATTCCCTGTAGATAAATCATGTCAGAATATAGGAATAGCATGGGATGATGTTAAATTGAATAATTATAGGAAGATTAGAGTGGTCGGTATTTTCATTTTAGTTTAACCGTTTAAAGTTGTTTGGGAAGGAAACAAATTAGGAATAGAGTATGAATTTCCCATCTAGTTGTCTGTATTGCACGAGCATGATTATATCCTTGTTTTATGAGTACTGTCAGAGGAGACGGGGGGAAAAGGTTAATTAATTTCGTTGAGGTAACAAAGGAGCCTTCATTCTGGGAGAGATATGTGGAAGAAGACAGGTTAAGATGACGTAAGAATCATTGCCATATATCCTGTGAACCAGATAAAGTTGGATAGATGAAGTACTCGTTTTAATGTAAAGTAGTTGGATTTTATGCATGATAATGTAAGGCGTTGCTGTCCAATATGTGTGTGAAGAGTCATGGCACCGAGGTACAAATGTCCACCCTACCAACTCTAGCTAGTGCCCCGTTAAAGAAAATATTTTTTTTTGTGTGATTGCTTAAATACCTTTTTGGTAGTCCATTTGATTTCATTTAAATTAATCAGTTTGGTCGGATAATCTTATGCCGATCTATTAAAGAATTATAACTTCATGTCAGGTACATAGTCCGTATTATTATTATTATTATTATTATTATTATTATTATTATTATTATTATTACTATTATTATTATTATTATTATTATTAGTATCATTATTGTGATTATTACGACTATGGTTATTAGTAAATTCTGTGAGGTTATTAAACTCTAGTTTGCTAGCCCGTGGATTGTGGTAGTTTTACTATGGGAGGCACGAAGATGGAACTCCGGACTCATATGAGAGAGAGAGAGAGAGAGAGAGTAAAATCATGTCACGGCCCAAAGGTTGAGAGATTGGTCTGATGAAGAATACCTGAGCGGGTTTGAGCATAATTCTATGCACCTGTTTGTATTGGTTATTTTGTTCGCGTGAATAAATTGGCCCACTGAATAGGCTTTTGTAAACGCACTAATGTTGGGTTTTTAAAGAAAGAAGTATGTGGCCGGCATAAGGGCGGTTGACAAGGGAATTTATGGCAGCTTTCCCCGGGAGGGTCGAGCTCGCTTGACGGGTCAAACCAGAACTGCTGAAAAGGCAAATGTATGGCCGTCCGTCTCAAGGAAGTGTTTTTCCTCAATCCCTGTTTCGCTCTGCTAGTAAAGGTTTCGTTTTTTTTTTGTTAATCGATTACCACAATCTAATACGGCTAAGAAAGAATGAATGCAGTAACACTTAGTTCATACACATGGAGAAGCGATAGATAGGGTCTTGATTTTTCAGGTTCCCCGACTCGAGAGACCTGTTGGTCTCCCGTTCGTACCTCGGACATGACAAAAGGGAGTCAGTCACACAAACGACGGCTAATGGTAATCCAGATGCAGTTACCATGTATGGAAAATGTTATATTTGTGTTTTCTCTTCCAGGTGTGATAATAGTGTAAATAGGATGTTGTTTTGATGCTAATTGATTTGTTTAATTGAGGCTTCGTGAAAAATCCTTTGGTAGTTCGTTTGAGTGGAGGGTTCAGGCCCTAGAATGTGTATAGTTAGTCCTCAAATGAGGTGATTAGCAGTAACAAGAATTATGTGCATTTCATGTTTTTGCGAGAGGTTGCGACGCCGTGAAGTCGTTTATCATTTTATGATTTTTTTTAATGTCTTTAAATATTATATTTCTCGTGTTATGTTCGATGTAGGTGGCCACTCTAATCTTAGAGTAAATTAGTGTAACTTGCTGTGTTTTGAATATGTAATTTGGGAATTAATCCCGGGAATATTTATATCCGTAACATCATAGTTTCCTTATAAAATTTTGTAAAAAGTTTGGTTCATTATAATAGTGTTTACCGTACTCAGCAGGTAAAATAATCGTGTCCGCAAACTCGAAACCAAGTTGATCAACCAAGAGCGTAATAAACGCAACTCAAATTTCTCCGAGTTGTTTGAAGTTAAATGTGAACACCCATGTGCTTGATCCGAATAGGTGATTGTTTTTTGTGTTATAAATTTCAACAGTGTATGTCAATAGACCACATTATGAATCTTATAATGATGGGGATAAAAACTTCACTTGGGTGGCAGCCCGGACAAGGTTGTCCGTGGTTGGTATTAAAATTCTATGATGTAATTTAACGTTGAAGTTCAAGGTTATAGATTGTAAATATGTTCAACGGGAGTGAATTAAATAATCAGAAAATTTATTCGTGCCTATGTTTCTTGCCGATAGTTAGCATCCAGAACCTCTTCCGTTCATGTTATGCCTTTAAGTTAGTTGTAAGATATTTTATTTTTTTATCGCCGCGGACGGTCTGCGACTCTGAGTAGCCGGGGTTCAGATCTTAGGAACGGGAGAGTTAGCAGTGACCTTGCTAGGCCGCAGGGCGTTGACTTCTCATGTGAGTGGATTACTTATTCAATCCCAATGAGAGGGAATCGTCACAGGCCGAAAAAGGTCCCTTGACCATCGCCTTCCGTGGAGCGTGGTGCCATGTGTTCATGACCCGACAGGGTCACCTCTTTGTTGGCACATGGTACCATGAGCTATGGGGGATGGTGGGAAAGGTCCCATATGGCGCCCTTCGTGTTGGCATTTTCGGCATTTCCAGTAGGATTTTTCGGTTTTTTCGGTAGGCATTTTCGGATTTTAAATTTTCTGAAAAATGGGCGCATGGCATGGTAATGCCAGAATTAAAAATTTGTAGGAATGGCCAATTATGATAAAGAACTGATTTAGTTCATATTACTGGATGCACATGATTGGACCAATAGGTGAAAATGAATGACGAGTGACAGTAAAATTTAATTTGTACGTGTACGGCGAAGATTGTCGTATGTCATGGTTATTATTATTATTATTATTATTATTATTATTATTATTATTATTATTATTATTACTACGGCAATAACCATGACGGTCATTCATAGCAATTGACGTACCCAGAAATTAATAAAGGATTCTATTGAATCCGGGAAACAATGGAATGATTTTCCCGAATCTGAGGAAAACGAATATCGATACACTTCAGGTAACCATATTCATGGGTATTAGTCAGGAGGTACTACTTGCAATAGGCCTCATTGCTAATAGTGAGTGTTAATTCATGTGACGAGTTAGATTCTCCGTGGAGTA
Organism: Anabrus simplex; assembly: GCF_040414725.1. Lineage (NCBI taxonomy): Eukaryota > Metazoa > Arthropoda > Insecta > Orthoptera > Tettigoniidae > Anabrus > Anabrus simplex. Next base: position 64,060,427 of record NC_090267.1, on the reverse strand, counting down.
GCCAAGGTGACCTCAGGCCTTTGAGCTGATTCTGAAGATGCAGTAGATTAGGCTTCAGACGGAAAGTCTTGGGACGGTATTACCCATTGTATCAGGTGTATCTGCCTCAATGCTGGAAGGATGACCTAATTTATTGGCATATACCACCTGTGTTGGTATTTTATTTCGGATAGCTAATGTATTCAAAATTTTATCGTTAAGTATTATGGCTACATTCTTTAATTTTGATTATGCTCCCGGTGCAACAGGGGTGTAAATGTTAGGCAACTTCGAGTTAGCGTTTCCGTTTTGTGGCTACGTTTTGGACTTCATTCTATTAAATTGTAGAAATTTTCGAAGTTGAGTGGGGAAACAACCTTGAAGAAAACTTGGTTTCGAGTTAATTGACCCAGGTCCTAAGTTCGAGTCTAAAGGGGGGCTCATTTAATGAAAATTGTGTTCGTAATGGAATTAGAACAGATGAAAGAATGGATGCAGGAGATGATTCGCGGTAATAGCGAAAGCATTTTGGCGAAAATTAATCAGAATAACGAGGACATGCAGGGTATGAAAGAAATGATGCGTGAAAATAACGAAGACATGCAGGCGAAACTAAATGAGACTAGTGAGGATATTCAGGTAAACATTAAAGAAATGATAGAGAAGGTACAGGAGGAATGCAAGGAAGGGAGAGAGGAGATCAATAAACGGCTAGGTGACTTTGAGGAGCGGTTCGAGCGAATGACTGAACGTCAGAACGAACTAGTTGACCAACTTAAAGTCGATCGAGAACGTTGTAAGAAGGTTACCGAGAAATTAGGAGCGCGAGTAGACGGTGTAGAGGAAAAACAGGAAATTTTTGGCAAGATGATCAACACAGCGGTTGAGCGTGTAGGTTGTATTGAGGCCCAAACTATCAGTATGGCGGAGCAACTCGAGGAACACATTAGAGCGACAGTGGCATATCAGGAAACTACCAGTAGGGAGATTGAAGCAACTAAGGGGGAGATATGTCAGGCTCAGAGCAAACTATGTGATGTGCAACATCAAGCCGTGGCGGTGCGTAAGGAATTTGCTGAGTCAATAGAGAAGCAGGTATCCAAAGTCAAAGAAATAACGACCGAAGAAATAATTTCGATCCGAGAAGAGGTTCATAAGAGGGACGACCAAATATCAGATAGAATCGAGGATTGGTCCCATAAAATCCAGAAGGCGAAAATTAGGGTAGATACCCATGAAAACCTCATCCAAGAGTTGAGAGAAGAGGTAGGAAAATTGAAAGTACGGGAGGATTTTCACGGAAAGGGAAAGGAGTTCAGTCCGATAAAATCGAGCCCCGTTAACCCTTTCGAAATGAAGGTGGAGCCGGAAGGAACAGGTCTTTTTGCTAGGATTAATACCAGTCAGGAACAGTTATCTGGAACGCAAATGCACAATTCGACGTCAATTCCCATTGAACCAATACCCATTTACAATATGATGAAGATGGCGGAAGATAAGCCGAAACGGTTTAAACCTGGGGGAAACATGACTCCAAAGAAATTCTTGCTCGAAATGGACGGATATATGGCCGATAATCGGATAACGCCAGAGCGAAAATTGAGGGTTGTGGAAAGGTTTTTGGAAGACCAGGCCCTCGTTTGGTTCCAAGCGTTCCGGTACTGCTTTGATGGATATGAGAGCTTTAAAAGGGCATTTCTGGATAAGTATTGGGGAATGCAGACTCAACAGGGGTTGCGATTGGAGTTGTACTCTCGTCGGTACTCCATGACTGGCCCAACGCGCTTCTGTGAGTACTTCACTGGGCAGCTAGTCAAGATGAGAGAACTAGACAATCCCCCGGCAGAAATTGAGCTAATGGCAGCCATTAGTAAGCAATTTCCCGCCGACGTTCAACGCATGTTAATAGCCGCGAACGTAAAGACGGCGGTGGAAATGGAACAGGTGTTGCGGCACCTTGACCAAACGTCCAGTGGGCAGCATACACGAACTAGGCAGACAGAGATGGTCAACGTTTTGGATTGCCAAGGGAGTGCTAATCCAACCAGCCAGAAAGATCAGGGAACAAGTACACGGGAGCTGTACGTTGGGAACCGAAACCCAAGAGATGCGAGGTGGAGGTCTCGACCATGGGAAGAGTCCAGACGTAAATATGATAGACCGGCTTATAAGCAAAATGGTAATAATAGAGAGCGTCGACCATATCCAAAATGGCAACCGCGCAATGACGGAAATTCCCAACAGCGTAGGGAATACTACCAGGGCGACCTTCAGGACAGAAAAAGGGAGTCACAACAGTACGTCCGGGAGCTAAATGCATCACAAAATGTTAAGGACATATGGGAGCAGCCCATTAGGCGATTAACTCAGACGACCGAATGTAAAGGGGCTGAAAGCCTTGCATTGCAACAACACAATGCAAGTCAAAGTAGATTAGATCCCCGTGCGCCAGAATATGAGGCAGCTGAGGGAGATCGTCTAAAAAAAAAGCCGAAGTACTAGATGAGGAGATAGCCGAATTTTCGAAGGCTATCGACCCTCAAACATTGTCATGGATAGTGATCACGATCGACACGTGGGTTGTACAATCTGATGAGTTATTGGAAGATAAGTTTCAAACCGACATCAAGGTCGTGAGGGAATTGCCTGTGATTTATATCAGAGTTCATGGGGTCCGAGTTCGTTGTCTTGGGGATACGGGAGCCAGCGTGAGCGTCGTTTCTAGAATACTATTACAAGAACTTCAATCCAAGAATGAAATACCGGTTATCCCAATATCAAATGTCAAAGTTCGTGGGGTAATCCCTGACAGGACCACGATCTGCAATAGTCAAGCATATTTGGATCTGGAGATTGGGAAGGATATTATTTCCCACCCGTTCATTGTTTTGTCCAAAATGGAATATAATGTTATCATCGGTTCAGATTTCCTAAGGGAATATAAAGCCCATATCAATATGGAAACAAACGAAATTTGTTTAAAGTTGGATTCGGCCCAAACTGAGATAAAGTTAAATGATTGTGAAGACTTAGAAACCGAGGAAAGGATTTGGATGACGCAGCTCTGTTCAGGAAACACGGAGGGAGAGGAAAACTGGATAGGAGTGGACGGAATGTGCCACAACGTTTTTGAGGAATCTGGAATGACAATCGCCGCATTGGAAACAGAAGAGGAACCATCGTTGGATTCAACCATTCAAGGAAAAATTCATGAAGCCAAAATTGGGGAAAATGAGAAGGATCAATTACTCAAAATTTTAGAGCAGTGCAAAGAAGTTTTCGGTTCAAGACCGGGGAAGATCCCAAATTTCCAGTATACCTTGGTAGTAAACAGTTGGGAACCATTTAAGCAACGCCCGTATCCGGTACCAGAAAAGTATCATGACAAAGTCAGTCAAATAATTAGCGAGATGGAGGCTAGTGGTTTGATTATGAAGTCACCAACACCTTTTCTGAACCCACTCGTAATCGTGGAGAAAGCGAATGGGTCCCTTCGCGTTTGCCTTGACGCGAGGGCCATTAATAAGCGCTTAGTCCCCGAGTATGATCAAGCCCCCTGTATCAAGGACATCCTGAAGAAATTTCGGCATATGAAATTGTTTTCTGGGGTCGACTTAACTTCCTCTTTTCATCACGTAGAGTTAGACCCGAAGACCAAAATTTTGACTGGGTTCATGTTTGACCAAACGACGTACGTCTTCAATCGTCTTCCGTTCGGCATTATGAACGCGGGATCCGCTCTTATCCGAGCTCTTGATAGAAACCTTAGCGACGAGGTAAAAGCATTCACTGTAAGGTACATTGATGACATTCTGGTGGCGTCTGAGACAGTCGAGGATCATCTCGAGAAGATCAGGAAACTCTTGCTCGATCTGGATCGAAACAACTTTAAAGTCAACCTGTCAAAGTCACAGTTTTGTCAAAGGAGTATTTTATTTTTGGGACACGTGATTGATGCCGATGGCGTGATCCCAAACCCCGTAAAAATTCAAGCAATCCAAAACTTTCCAAGACCAACTAGGGTCAAGCATGTTCGGCAATTTCTAGGGATCTGTAACTTCTTTTCTGATCATTGTCCTGGGTATACCGAAGTCGTAGCACCCCTCCAAAATTTGCTAAAGAAAAATAACCGTTGGAAGTGGAACGAGGAATGCGAAACTGCTTTCGATAAGACGAAGGAACTCCTCGCCAACAGCGTCAAATTAGGTTACCCAGATTATTCAAAGAAATTCATCGTGCAAACGGACGCATCGAAAATTGGGGTCGGTGCCGTGTTGTACCAAGAAGACCCGGAGGCACGACCAAAGATCACATATCTGGCATTTATGAGCCGAAAATTGAGAACTCACGAGCTCAAATACACAGTGACTGAACTCGAGATGTTGGCCATCGTCACAGCCCTAGGTCATTGGCGGAAGTATATCTACGGCTTCCCCATTGTTTTACGGACGGACCATAAAGCGTTAACGTTCATGCTCAAGTCGACAATGACGAGCGAAAGGGTCAATCGTTGGTGTCTTTTCGTCCAGCAGTATGACTTAACAGTAGAGCATTGTGCTGGGAAAAACAACATTATCGCAGATGCATTGAGTCGAAACCCGGACCCCAGCGAAACTTCCATTTTCCACATCCAACTAGAAGATGAAGACCAGGCCACGCTAGAGAAGTTGAGGACTATAGGGGAGGAGCAAGAAAGAGATCCGGAAACAGGGAAATTGATCAAGTTCTTCAAGCGGAAGATACAACCAGGTACCGCCGAGTACTCAGAAATAGAGAAGAGGGCAGAACGATACAATTACTTCAATGGGATTCTACACAAATTTGTCGATGATAACCACACTCGATACAGGATTGTAGTGCCGCCCGCATTACATGAAGACTTAATCTGGTTGGCCCACCGAGCCATTGGTCACGCCGGGATCGACAAGGTTGTATCTACGTTAAAGGAAACCTTCATTTGGCAAAATTTGAGGAAGATTGTCCGCCGTGTATTGATGACGTGCGATATATTCCAGCGGGTGAAACACAACACCTTTTTGCTCAAACAACTGCCACGACCTTTGTTGCCGAAGGAGCCCAAAGAGCTCTTCGCGCTAGATTTTTATGGTCCTTTGCCCAAGGCACGACGCGGAATGCAGCATATTTTGGTGTGCGTCGATGTTTTTTCGAAGTTCATCCAACTTTGCCCTGTACAAAAAGCAAATACCAGAGCTGTCATAAATCAGATAAAGAATAAAATCATTCCGAGGATGGGTAAACCGGAGTGTATTTTAACAGACCACGGTTCCCAATTTACCTCCGGAGCTTTTAGAAGGGATATTGAACGGCTAGGGGTGAAGCATCATTTGAGTTCGATTCGCCATCCCGAATCTAATCCAGCTGAGCGGATCATGCGGGAAATAGGCAAATTCTGCCGAATCTACTGTTCCCGTCAACATTGGCGATGGGTGGACGTCCTCCCTATCATTGAGGAGTGTGTTAATGGGACAGTCCACGAATCAACTGGGATGATCCCAAGCGTCGTTCATTTCGATGAAGTGCCCAAGAGACCCTGGGTGAACGTGATCCAATGTCCCCAAGACCCCCGTTTATCCGCGGAACTCTGCATCCAAACGACGGCAGAATACTTGAAGGGACAGGCGGAAAAGAGATTACGACGTCTGCGTGGGAAAAGGTACCATCGGCCGCTACGAGTTGGTGAACTCGTCCTTGTTAAACGACCAGCGATCTCCGATCCCGCAAATAAAATCTATCACAAATTTGCGGAGCTATACATTGGGCCGTATAGGGTCATCGAAAATCTCGATAATAACTCGTACAAGGTCCAGAGTATGGACGGCACAACTGAGACAGTATACAACGCCGCAAATTTGAAAGTATACCATCCTCCAGGAAGCGGCAGAATAGACGCAAATCAGGTGGATGAGAACACCGAAGAAGAGGAAGAGGATCTGGAGAGAGAAGAAGATGAGGATCCATTGGACGAGGAAGAGGACGTTCAAGAGGATGCAATGGTCCACGTGATGTCAACGGTCGAGCAGGAGAAACAAGATGACCAGTGTTGTGAAGAATGCCTAGGATTGTATCAGAAGCGTGAAGCCTTGGGACGGATATGTTTCCTTCTCGAAAGAGAAAATGCCTGGCTGAAATTTGAGTCTCAAAGATTAAGTACTGTCAGAGGAGACGTTCCTTAAAGCAAGATTTAAACCAAGAAATTCGTAACTCCGTTCCAAATTTCTTGAAACCAATGGAGGGGCAGATGTGACCGTATAGTCACATGAATAATTATTCAGAATTATATATTTAAGGAATTAGTAGGCTTGTAGCTTCCTTTGTTTGGATGCTGGCAGTAGCGTCATATTGCATAACACTTCGCGACAGAGAGGCGCCTAGATCTCCCAGGGGGTGGCTTAGAAAAACTCCCGAACTGCGCGCGTATCATGGAAAAAGGGGAAGAAGAATACAATTTTGCTGACTCCATATTGAAAACAAAAGCTAACGTCCAGCGATGCCAAAGCGATGGGGCGATTTCAGGGGTATTTTCTGCTCAATAAAGGCTAAACTAACCAGAAAACATACGGCAGAGTAATAAGAGGATTATTGGATGAATGGAAAAATTAAAAATCAAGGTAGAATAATCTCACCTACGAATATGCATCTTCAAATGGTTACGTAATTTCCTCGGCGTCCCCACGCCTACAGGGTCGCCAAATACTCTTAGCGAATACTACCCCCACCCCGATTGTATTGGAATTAATTACGACAAATCCACCGATCATCCCGAGTTCCGCATAACAGCGTGTATTTCGGAGTAGTTGGCCACACAAATTGCCGCACCGCTGGGATTCGTAAGCCTTGTGGATCTGGAAAACTAAAATGTGTAGGAGGAAGATGTCTCCCAAGCATTCCCCACCCTAGAGAGCCTTTATATTTGCCTGCACATATGAGGGTGAAGGCCAGTCTTTGAGGAGTCTACGAGGTGACCACACGGCCGATTTGTGGTCGGGCTTGCCTTTTCTTTGTATAGAAATGTTGATATAAACGGGAGTGCAAATATGTATAATTTCTCATACGAATTGTCGGTAGAGAACTTAACGGAGCGATAGTGCTGTATGAATTACAGATTGTTCGCAACGCGCCACAAAATTACGTGAATTACGTCGTATGTTCGCATCGCGAAACTGTGACGCCGTGATGTGCCGAATCTCGGACGGAGAAAACAATTCTTCAATTCATCTCCCGTGGTAAAGAGAGTCCGTGGTGTGTGAGGAATAATTTGAATTTTGTGAAGGTAGACATATAAAAAAAGGTAGCACGAAATTCCGTGTAATATGATATAAACAGAAAACAAGTACCAAGTTATCGTGCTGAATGACGGCGTAATTGTAGAAGTACAGAGAAACAGACGTACGAGACAGGGTTTTGAAATAAATATAGGAACCCAATGTCACGTTAATTCAGTTTAATAAACTATTGCAGTGACGGAACCGTGATTTCTGTACTTTCTTTGTCGGACTGAGGTAGTATAGCTGCGTCCGGCATCAAATTAATAAATATGCAACTTTCATTCCGAAAAAGATCGCAATCATACCAATAAAAGGGAAAAATTTGCCTGTAACGCGAGTGGAGGAAGTTTTGTAAAGAAAAGTGTAAACAGTGTCATTTCAGTGGTCAAACCCCAACGCTATGGATTATTCCAGGAGCATCATGGAACGTCTTGAACCAGCGATCTCCCACTTCAGCAGGATGGGTTAAGACCTACAAGGCAGCCCTCCTCGGGGCTCGAGAGACGGACGATGGACAACGGACCAACATGTTGAGTACAAAATTATGATCTTATGATATTGATATTCCCTGTAGATAAATCATGTCAGAATATAGGAATAGCATGGGATGATGTTAAATTGAATAATTATAGGAAGATTAGAGTGGTCGGTATTTTCATTTTAGTTTAACCGTTTAAAGTTGTTTGGGAAGGAAACAAATTAGGAATAGAGTATGAATTTCCCATCTAGTTGTCTGTATTGCACGAGCATGATTATATCCTTGTTTTATGAGTACTGTCAGAGGAGACGGGGGGAAAAGGTTAATTAATTTCGTTGAGGTAACAAAGGAGCCTTCATTCTGGGAGAGATATGTGGAAGAAGACAGGTTAAGATGACGTAAGAATCATTGCCATATATCCTGTGAACCAGATAAAGTTGGATAGATGAAGTACTCGTTTTAATGTAAAGTAGTTGGATTTTATGCATGATAATGTAAGGCGTTGCTGTCCAATATGTGTGTGAAGAGTCATGGCACCGAGGTACAAATGTCCACCCTACCAACTCTAGCTAGTGCCCCGTTAAAGAAAATATTTTTTTTGTGTGATTGCTTAAATACCTTTTTGGTAGTCCATTTGATTTCATTTAAATTAATCAGTTTGGTCGGATAATCTTATGCCGATCTATTAAAGAATTATAACTTCATGTCAGGTACATAGTCCGTATTATTATTATTATTATTATTATTATTATTATTATTATTACTATTATTATTATTATTATTATTATTATTATTAGTATCATTATTGTGATTATTACGACTATGGTTATTAGTAAATTCTGTGAGGTTATTAAACTCTAGTTTGCTAGCCCGTGGATTGTGGTAGTTTTACTATGGGAGGCACGAAGATGGAACTCCGGACTCATATGAGAGAGAGAGAGAGAGAGAGAGAGAGTAAAATCATGTCACGGCCCAAAGGTTGAGAGATTGGTCTGATGAAGAATACCTGAGCGGGTTTGAGCATAATTCTATGCACCTGTTTGTATTGGTTATTTTGTTCGCGTGAATAAATTGGCCCACTGAATAGGCTTTTGTAAACGCACTAATGTTGGGTTTTTAAAGAAAGAAGTATGTGGCCGGCATAAGGGCGGTTGACAAGGGAATTTATGGCAGCTTTCCCCGGGAGGGTCGAGCTCGCTTGACGGGTCAAACCAGAACTGCTGAAAAGGCAAATGTATGGCCGTCCGTCTCAAGGAAGTGTTTTTCCTCAATCCCTGTTTCGCTCTGCTAGTAAAGGTTTCGTTTTTTTTTTGTTAATCGATTACCACAATCTAATACGGCTAAGAAAGAATGAATGCAGTAACACTTAGTTCATACACATGGAGAAGCGATAGATAGGGTCTTGATTTTTCAGGTTCCCCGACTCGAGAGACCTGTTGGTCTCCCGTTCGTACCTCGGACATGACAAAAGGGAGTCAGTCACACAAACGACGGCTAATGGTAATCCAGATGCAGTTACCATGTATGGAAAATGTTATATTTGTGTTTTCTCTTCCAGGTGTGATAATAGTGTAAATAGGATGTTGTTTTGATGCTAATTGATTTGTTTAATTGAGGCTTCGTGAAAAATCCTTTGGTAGTTCGTTTGAGTGGAGGGTTCAGGCCCTAGAATGTGTATAGTTAGTCCTCAAATGAGGTGATTAGCAGTAACAAGAATTATGTGCATTTCATGTTTTTGCGAGAGGTTGCGACGCCGTGAAGTCGTTTATCATTTTATGATTTTTTTTAATGTCTTTAAATATTATATTTCTCGTGTTATGTTCGATGTAGGTGGCCACTCTAATCTTAGAGTAAATTAGTGTAACTTGCTGTGTTTTGAATATGTAATTTGGGAATTAATCCCGGGAATATTTATATCCGTAACATCATAGTTTCCTTATAAAATTTTGTAAAAAGTTTGGTTCATTATAATAGTGTTTACCGTACTCAGCAGGTAAAATAATCGTGTCCGCAAACTCGAAACCAAGTTGATCAACCAAGAGCGTAATAAACGCAACTCAAATTTCTCCGAGTTGTTTGAAGTTAAATGTGAACACCCATGTGCTTGATCCGAATAGGTGATTGTTTTTTGTGTTATAAATTTCAACAGTGTATGTCAATAGACCACATTATGAATCTTATAATGATGGGGATAAAATCTTCACTTGGGTGGCAGCCCGGACAAGGTTGTCCGTGGTTGGTATTAAAATTCTATGATGTAATTTAACGTTGAAGTTCAAGGTTATAGATTGTAAATATGTTCAACGGGAGTGAATTAAATAATCAGAAAATTTATTCGTGCCTATGTTTCTTGCCGATAGTTAGCATCCAGAACCTCTTCCGTTCATGTTATGCCTTTAAGTTAGTTGTAAGATATTTTATTTTTTTATCGCCGCGGACGGTCTGCGACTCTGAGTAGCCGGGGTTCAGATCTTAGGAACGGGAGAGTTAGCAGTGACCTTGCTAGGCCGCAGGGCGTTGACTTCTCATGTGAGTGGATTACTTATTCAATCCCAATGAGAGGGAATCGTCACAGGCCGAAAAAGGTCCCTTGACCATCGCCTTCCGTGGAGCGTGGTGCCATGTGTTCATGACCCGACAGGGTCACCTCTTTGTTGGCACATGGTACCATGAGCTATGGGGGATGGTGGGAAAGGTCCCAATAGCCAAAGTATAACTACAAATTATTTACCTTCTATCATTCGTCTTGTGTGTGAAAATCAGTCGAACAAGTTATCGCATAAACATGGCTGAAAAAAAAAATCGTGATAGGGTATGGAACCCAGGGGTTACATCTTATCAGAAGGGGCAAAAAGGATGAAAGGACTCTTCCTCCTCCTTACCGCACATTCCTTGTAGGGCTAATTAGCTGAAGGGCTAATGGGCAAAAGGGCTAATGGGCTAAAGGGCTAATGGGCTAATGGGCAAAAGGGCTAATGGGCTAAAGGGCTAAAGGAGCAACAACCTCATCGATCGCTATCAGCAAGAACGCTTGTACTTTGTTAAGCGTAGAAAATTAATCTTTATTTGTAAATGGTTTCATGTTCATAACAAGGAATGGAACCTAGGGGTTACGTCTTACGTAATAAAATCCCCGAGGTGCGACGAGTTTCGTTTTTTTAACTAGTGTTTGGAACACTGAACTTTTCAAGATGGCAAGAGTGAGGTTAGCAATGTTCTGTTGTTGGATTATAAATTCCGCGCTACAACATGCATAAGGTGGCAGCCTTGAGGTTTACTGCCGTAAAGATGACAAGAGTGAGGTTAACAATGTTCTGTTGTTGGATTTTAAATTCCGCGCTCTAACATGCGTAAGGTGGCAGCCTTGAGGTTTACCGCCGTAAAGATGGCAGCAGTGAGGTTAGCGACGCTCTATTGTCCTTCAAAGTGAGGTTAGGGTTCGTCAAGAAGACAGCTGTCAAAAAAGCACGTGGCTATGTTTACCAAACAAGAGCACGTAGTCGTGACGTCACGGTCACGTAGTATGTTGCCTCAGCATGCAAAGTTCAATGTCTACACCTACGTAGTAAACATTCTGCTATGTTCACAAGATTTTTTACACAACTATTCTTTATGCTTTCAGTTCATGCACATAGGCTTTGCTAAGATAGCAGCACAAACACATGCGAACTTTGTACATTCTAATAGAATAAGTTTAGTACTGTGTGCATCATGGATACATGATGTGTGCACGCATTTAAACTTGACTATACGTAATGCTGCTGCTTTGTTTACAGCATTGCTATTCTTTATGCTTTAAGTTCGTGCTCACACAAGATATACTCGTACGCTCTGACAGGAGAAGTTTAGTACGATAGTCGATACATACATTATCGATAGGTGATGTGTACACGCTTTAGAACATAACTCTTCTTTGTGCTTTAAGTTCGTGCACATGGATTAGGGATACACAAAAGCGATTGCTACATGCTCTAGCGGAAGAAGTCTAGTACGATAGTCGTTTCATGCAAAATCATTAAGTAATGTGTACACGCTTTGAAACAAGGCTATTCTTTGTACTCTAAGTTCATGCGTACATGTTATGCTAAGATAGCAGCACAATCTAGCGCAAGAAGTTTAGTACGATATTTGATGCATGCAAAATCGATAGGTGACGTGTACACGCTTTGAAGCATGGCTATTCTTTGTACTTTAAGTTCATGGGTATAGGTTATGCTAAGATACCAGCACAATCTAGCGGAAGAAGTTTAGTACGAGATTCGATGCATGCAAAATCGATAGGTGATGTGTACACACTTTGAAACATAGCTATTCTTTGTACTTTAAGTTCATGTGTATGAGTTATACTAAGATAGCAGCACAACCTAGCGGAAGAAGTTTTGTACGAGAGTCGATACATGCAAAGTCGATAGGTAATGTGTACACGCTTTGAAACATGGCTATTCTTTGTACCTTAAAGTCATGAGTATAGGTTATGCTAAGATAGCAGCACAATCTAGCGGAAGAAGTTTAGTACGATATTCGATATTCGATACATACATTATCGATAGGTAATGTGTACACGCTTTGAAAACAAGGCTATTCTTTGTACTTTAAGTTCATGCGTCTTAGTTATTCTTGCGATAGTTGATGCATGTAAAATCGATAGGTTATGCTAAGATAGCAGAACACTTACACAATTTTAGCACAGTCTAGTGGAAGAAGTTTAGTACGAGAGTCGATGCTTGCAAAATCATTAGGTAATGTGTACACGCTTTGAAACAAGGCTATTCTTTGTACTTTAAGTTCATGCGTCTTAGTTATGCTAAGATAGCGGCACATTCTACCTGAAGAAGTTTTGCACGAGAGTCGATACATGCAAAATCGATAGTTGATGTGTACACGCTTTGAAACATGACTATTCATTGTACTTTAAGTTCATGGGTATAGGTTATGCTAAGATAGCAGCACAATCTAGCGGAAGAAATTTAGTACGAGATTCGATGAATGCAAAATCAATAAGTAATGTGTACACGCTTTGAAACATGGCTATTCTTCATACATTAAGTCCATGTGTATAAGTTATGCTAAGATAGCAGCACAACCTAGCGGAAGAAGTTTAGTACGATATTTGTTGCATGCAAAGTCGATAGGTAATGTGTACACGCTTTGAAACATGGCTATTCTTTGTACCATAAGGTCATGCGTATAGGTTACGCTAAGATAGCACCACAATCTAGCGGAAGAAGTTTAGTATGAGAGTCGATGCTTGCAAAATCGATAGGCAATGTGTACACGTTTTGAGACATAGCTATTCTTTGTTCTTTAAGTTCATGCGTCTTAGTAATGCTGAGATAGCAGCACAATCTACCTGCAGAAGTTTAGTACGAGAGTCGATACATGCAAATTCGATAGTTGATGTGTACACGCTTTGAAACATGACTATTCATTGTACTTTAAGTTCATGGGTATAGGTTATGCTAAGATAGCAGCACAATCAAGCGGAAGAAATTTAGTACGATATTTGATGCATGCAAAATCAATAAGTAATGTGTACACGCTTTGAAACATGGCTATTCTTTGTACTTTAAGTTCATGTGTATAAGTTATGCTAAGATAGCAGCACAACCTAGCGGAAGAAGTTTAGTACGATATTTGTTGCATGCAAAGTCGATAGGTAATGTGTACACGCTTTGAAACATGGCTATTCTTTGTACTTTAAGGTTATGCTAAGATAGCAGCACAATCTAGCGGAAGAAGTTTAGTACGAGAGTCGATTTGTGCAAACTCGATAGGTGATGTGTACACGCTTTGAAACATGGCTGTTCATTGTACTTTAAAGTCATGCTAAGATAGCAGCACGATCTAGCGGATGAAGTTTAGTTCGATGGTCGATGCATGTAAAATCGATAGGTCATGTGTACACGCTTTGAAACATAGCAATTCATACTGCTGCTCTGTTGCCAAGACTTTTAAGCATAGCTAACCCTAATACCGCTCTTAACGACATCGAGCTAAGGATTGATTACGTGACCGTGACGTCACGGCTACGTGCTCTTGTTTGGTAAACATAGCCACGTGCTTTTTTGACAGCTGTCTTCTTGACGAACCCTAACCTCACTTTGAAGGACAATAGAGCGTCGCTAACCTCACTGCTGCCATCTTTACGGCGGTAAACCTCAAGGCTGCCACCTTACGCATGTTAGAGCGCGGAATTTAAAATCCAACAACAGAACATTGTTAACCTCACTCTTGTCATCTTTACGGCAGTAAACCTCAAGGCTGCCACCTTATGCATGTTGTAGCGCGGAATTTATAATCCAACAACAGAACATTGCTAACCTCACTCTTGCCTTCTTGAAAAGTTCAGTGTTCCAAACACTAGTTAAAAAACAAAACTCGTCGCACCTCGGGGATTTTATTACGTAAGACGTACCCCTAGGTTCCATTCCTTGTTATGAACATGAAACCATTTACAAATAAAGATTAATTTTCTACGCTTAACAAAGTACAAGCGTTCTTGCTGATAGCGATCGATGAGGTTGTTGCACCTTTAGCCCTTTAGCCCATTAGCCCTTTTGCCCATTAGCCCATTAGCCCTTTAGCCCATTAGCCCTTTTGCCCATTAGCCCTTCAGCCAATTAGCCCTACAAGGAATGTGCGGTAAGGAGGAGGAAGAGTCCTTTCATCCTTTTTGCCCCTTTTGATAAGATGTAACCCCTGGGTTCCATACCCTATCACGATTTTTTTTTCAGCCATGTTTATGCGATAACTTGTTCGACTGATTTTCACACACAAGACGAATGATAGAAGGTAAATAATTTGAAGTTATTCTTTGGCTATATCGTTTACCGAGCGAGTTAGCTGCGCAGTATGGGTACAGTGTGTTTTTGATTTTTACACTATGCAAATCATTGAAGTTGTAGTTTTGCAATATTGCTTACTGAGCGAGTTAGCTACGCGATATGTGCACAGTGTGTTTCCATAGTTTTTGATTTTACACTAAGCAAATAATCAAAATTGTACTTTTGCTCTGAACACATCAAACAATGTTCTGATCATATGTTGAGGTTAACAACATCGATTACAGTGTTCGATTCTAGTCTTGTTATGTTTCATTCTGATCTTCTTAGAACAAGGGTACCCCCTAACATGTTCTAAACACATGTTGTATTGAGTACAGTGTTCGATTCTAGTCTTGATCACTTATTTTGTGTTCTGAACACATCGATCAATGTTCTGATCACATGTTGTATCGAGTACAGTGTTCGATTCTAGTCATGATCACTTATTTTGTGTTCTGAACACATCAATCAATGTTCTGATCACATGTTGAAGTTAACAACATCGATTACAGTGTTCTATTCTAGTCTTGTTATGTTTCAATCTGATCTTCTTAGAACAAGGGTATCCCATGACATATTCTAAACACATGATGTATTGAGTACAGTGTTCGATTCTAGTCTTGATCACTTATTTTGTTTTCTGAACGCATCAATCAATGTTCTGATCACATGTCGTATCGAGTACAGCGTTTGATTCTACTCTTCTTATGTTTCGAAAGTCTAAACATGTACAATAATGTTATCGCTGCACACGCTTGCCTTCGCGATGCAGGTTTAAACTTGTTCGATATAAAGCTATGCCTTGACATAAGAGGCGGAGGAGGAGGTAGAGAAGGAGGAGGAGGAGGAGGAGGAGGAGGAGGAGAATGATAAGGCCTTAACAGCCTATGTATAGTCGCCATTGTTTTTAAAGATGATAGCTGTCAAAAGAATTTTTCAAATTATCCACCACCACATTTCAGCTAAAGAGGGCAGCAGGGTGCTCTGTTGATTAAGCACATAGAATTTCAAATTGCCCTCCACCGCATGCATAACAGCAGCTGTTATCTTGCGCAGTAGCCTCTAAGCTAGCTTTCTTCATCAGAGTAGCCGCCATCTTGTGCGAGCACCCCTAGGCCGTCTCATAAGGAGCTATGTATAGTCACCATTTTGTGTCCGCCATCTTGCGTAAGCATCCCTAGGACGTCTCAAGCCATCTTGTGTCTCATAAGAGCAGCCACCATCTTGTAGAAATAGATAGCTGCCAATGCCAAAGGGCTTAAGTAGGAATCGAACCGTTGATCTCATCAATAGACTATGTTTTTTCTTGTTCCTGATACTACGAACCTACGTATTAGGCGGAAAAATTTTGTCCGTTTTCGAGATATTTAACATTTTGCATTTAAGCCTCCAAATTTAATGAATCGAACCAGCACGGTACATTATACTCTCTACCATAGCTAGACCTGATCATGTTACGAAGACTCGCTTCAATACAAGCTAAAACAGAGCAAATGCCAAAGGGCCTAAGTAGGAACCGAACCGTTGATCCCATCATTAGACTATGTTTTACTTGTTCCTCATACTGCGAACCTAGGTATTAGGCAGAAAAATTTTGTCCGTTTTGCTCTACGGTGCACCGTTTTCGATATATTTAACATTTTGCATTTAAGCCCTAAATTTAATGAATCGAACTAGCACGACACGTTAGCCTCTAAGCTAAGAGTAGCAACCATCTTGCGCAAGCACCCTTAAAGCGTCTCATAAGGAGTTGTGTATAGCCGCCATCTTGTGTCCGCCATCTTGCGCAAGCATCCTTCGGGCGTCTCAAGCCATCTTGTACAAGGACCCTTAAGCCGCCTCATAAGAGCAACCGCCATCTTGCGCAAGCATCCCTAGGGCATCTCATAAGGAGCCATGTATAACTGCCATCTTGCGCAAGCATCCCAAGGGCGTCTCATAAGAACCTGTGTATAGCAGCCATCTTGCGTAAGCACACTTAAGGAGTTATGTATAGCCGCCATCTTATGCAATTAGCGCCGAGAGATGGCTGCTGTAGAATTTTTCTTTTTAAATTATCCACCACCACATTTCAAAGGTATCTAGCTAAAGATGACAGCACTGCGGATGACAGGTGACGAATTTACATCTACTACGATAAAGAGGGCAGCACGGTGCTCTCTGGAGTAGTATAATTGGACAGTTCTGCGGCCACCGCCACCTCCGGCTCCCAGTGGCCACCTCCACCTCAGCCAGTGGCCTCTTCCAGTACTGCCAACTTAACCTAACTAGCGCGACAGTACTGCCAACTTAACCTAACTAGCGCGAAATTTGAATTTGTAAACAAAGCCACGTGCTTTTTGACAGCTGTCATCGACAACAACGCATCGCTAACCTCAGTACTGCCATCTTGACGGGCCTAAACCTCAGTAGTGCCAACTTAACCTAACTAGCTCGAGATAAACAAAGCCACGTGCTTTTCGACAGCCACGTGCTTTTTGACAGATTTGTAAACAAAGCCACGTGCTTTATGACAGACAACAACGCATCGCAAACCTCAGTACTGCTATCTTGATGGACCTAAACCTTAGTGGTACCAACTTAACCTCACTAGCGCGAGGTAAACAAAGCCACGTGCTTTTTGACAGCTACGTGCTGTTTTGACAGCTGTCATCCGCCATCTTTAAACCACAAAGCACTGTGCTGCCCTCTTTCGTCACCTGTCATCGATAGTGCTGCCATCTTGACGGGTCTAAACCTTAGTGCTACCAACTTAACCTAACTAGCGCGAGGTAAACAAAGCCACGTGCAGCTGTCATCCGCCATCTTTGAGCACAGTGCTGCCCTCTTTAGCTACTTACCTTTGAAATGTGGTGGCGGATAATTTGAAAAATGCTTTTTTGACAGCAGCCGTATTGCATCGCAAACCTCAGTGCTGCCCTCTTTAGCTAGATACCTGTGGTAGCAGACAATTCCACGTGACAGCAGCCATCTTTAATCAAGAGAGCACCGTGCTGCCCTCTATGTGGTGACGGCAAATTCCACGTGCTCTTGTTTGGAAACAAACCCACGTGCTTTTTTGACAGCTACCATCCACCATCTTTAATCAACAGAGCACAGTGCTGTACTCTTTAGCTAGATACCTTTGAAATGTGGTGGCGGCAATTTGAAAAATTCTATGTGCTCTTGTTGGGAAACAAAGCCGCGTGCTTTTTTTTGACAGCTGTCATCCGCCATCTTTAATCAATAGAGCACTGTGCTGCGGGCAATTTCGTTAGCTGTCATGCGCCATCTTTAATCTAGAGAGAACAGTGCTGCACTCTATGTGGTGGCGGTAAATTCTATGTGCTTTACAAACCTATGTGCTTTTCTGACAGCTGTCATCCGCCATCTTTAATCCAGAGAGAACAGTGCTGCCCTCTATGTGGTGGCGGCAAATTCCACGTGCTCTTGTTTGAAAACATACTCACGTGCTTTTTTGACAGCTGTCATCCGCCATCTTTGAGAACAGTGCTGCCCGGTGACGGCAAATTCCACGTAGAAACAAAGCCATGTGCTTTTTTGACAGCTGTCATCCGCCATCTTTAATCCAGAGAGAACAGTGCTGCCCTCTATGTGGTGGCGGCAAATTGAAAAATTCCACGTGCTCTTGTTTGAAAACATACTCACGTGCTTTTTTGACAGCTGTCATCCGCCATCTTTAATCCAGAGAGAACAGTGCTGCCCTCTATGTGGTGACGGCAAATTCCACGTAGAAACAAAGCCATGTGCTTTTTTGTCAGCTGTCATCCGCCATCTTTAATCACCGTGCTGCCCTGTGACGGCAAATTCCACGTAGAAACAAAGCCATGTGCAGCTGTCATCCGCCATCTTTAATCACCGTGCTGCCCGGTGACGGCAAATTCCACGTGGAAACAAAGCCATGTGCTTTTTTTGACAGCTGTCATCCGCCATCTTTAATCACCGTGCTACACTCTATGTGGTGACGACAAATTCTAAATGCTTTACAAACCCATGTGCTTTTCTGACACAGCTGTCATCCACCATCTTTGATCACCGTGCTGCCCCGGTGACGGCAAATTCCACGTGCTCTTGTTTGGGAACAAAGCTTTTAATCCAGAGAGAACAGTGCTGCCCCGGTGGCGGTAAATTCCACGTGCTCTTGTTAGTTCGTGATTTAAAATCTAAGCTAGCTGTAAATCCCCGATTCTCGACAGATTCTTAATCCGAGTTGTCAGGAAGGGCAACCAAGAGCTTAGATACTGCTAGTTTTGCATCAGGGAGGGCGACTAGTCTTAAAAACAAATTCTTGCGATTTAAAATCTTAGTTTTGCGTCAGGAAGGACATCCGGCCGTAAAACAATAGTTCGTGATTTAAAATCTAAGAAGTGCATCCAGCTGTAAATCCCCGATTCCCCGTGTTAGACGTTGTAAAACAGATTCTTAATCCGAGTTGTCAGGAAGGGCAACCGGTCGTAAAACTATGATGTTTGATACTGCTAGTTTTGCATCAGGAAGGACAACTCAACACATTCATGTGATTTAAACACATTTTTATCCCCAAGAGAATCGAACCCGAGACTACCGGGTGAGAGGCATGCATACTGTAGGCTATAGATTCGTTCTACAGTCCTCGAAGTATCGGCACAGTCATTCTGAGCGAGTTGTGTGGAATGCATGTGTTAGCTGAAATTGTATACGTATCTTGCGGCTCGACCTTGAGCGAGGACACTGATAAGCGGCTTGTAACTCGCGAACGTCTTCTTATGTGAGTACCATTCAAGCTCTTAAAACACAGTACTAATTAAGGTTGTAAAATATTCTGAAATAGTCCACCTCTGTAGTGCAGTAGTTAGCTGCTACCCTCGGAGGTCCGAGTTCGATTCCTGGCTCTGCCACGGAATGTGTAGCATTTAGCCTATGTAAGTTCCTAACGTAAACTATCATGATTGTACGGAGAGGTTAAAACACACACAGTGCCTACTCCTATCGAAAGAACCTGCACGGTACCGGCATGTAGGCTTCTCCTGGTGAAGGAGCTTGCACATGGTTTAACGCCTCCTATCAACAGCCCTTACTTAATGCTGGCTTTTTTGCACACCCCGCCTCACACCATAGTTTTATACGTCCGGCTGCCCTTCCTGACTAGGATTTTAAATCGCAGTATACGTGATAAATTTGTTGTAGCGGGTTTTATAACTAGATATCCCGGTACCGATACATAGCCTACTCCCGACTAGAAGAAGCCTGCACAAGGCTTATTGCCACCATCCGACAAATGAATCAGCATCAACACTCTTGTACTCAAAAAAAATCATTTTCGAAGGAGTCTGCACAAGGTTTAACGTCCCCATCAACAGCCCTTACTTATTGCTAGCTTTTTTGCACACCCCGCCTCACACCATAGTTTTATACGACCGGCTGCCCTTCCTGACTAGGATTTTAAATCGCAGTATACGTGATAAATTTGTTGTAGCGGGTTTTATAACTAGATATTCCGGTACCGATACATAGCCTACTCCCGACTAGAAGAAGCCTGCACAAGGCTTATTGCCTCCATCCGACAAATGAATCACTGTCAAGTCTTGTACTCAAAAAATCATTTTCGAAGGAGTCTGCACAAGGTTTAACGTCCCCATCAACAGCCCTTACTTATTGCTAGCTTTTTTGCACACCCCGCCTCACACCATAGTTTTATACGACCGGCTGCCCTTCCTGACTAGGATTTTAAATCGCAGTATACGCGATAAATTTGTTGTAGCGGGTTTTATAACTAGATATCCCAGTACCGACACATAGCCTACTCCTGACTAGAAGAAGCCTGCACAAGGCTTATTGCCTCCATCCGACAAATGAATCACCGTCAATTCATGTACTCAAAAATCATTTTCGAAGGAGTCTGCACAAGGTTTAACGTCCCCATCAACAGCCCTTACTTATTGCTAGCTTTTACACACACCCCGCCTCACACCATAGTTTTATACGACCGGTTGCCCTTCCTGACTAGGATTTTAAATCGATATCCCGACATAGCCTACTCCTACCGAAGAAGTCAGCTTAACACCTCCATCCAACAAATGAATCACCCTCAAACACTCTTCAATCATTCTCGCTACTTCGGAAGATAGCGGGTTCGAACTGGAAGCCGTAAATGTTAGGCGAGGGACCTGCGTGATCGTCATTGCATGATCTAGCCGGATGCCCTTCCCGACGGTATAAGTTGCCAGGATTTGAATCGCGTACCCTGACTAGAAGAAGCCTGCACATAGCTTAACGCCTCCATCCGACGAATGAATCACCCTCAACACTCTCCAATCATTCTCACTACTTCGGGGGATAGCGGGTTCGAACTAGAAGCCGTAAATGCTAGGCGAGGGGGGGCCTGCGCGATCGTCATTACATGATCTAGCTTTAGCTCAATACCTACAGGTAAGGAATACCGCGTATGTACCCTCGAGAAGTCGAGGATCGCGCGCTAACTTTCCAAGGCTCGAACTCTTCAATTCTGACACCTCGGCATCAACAGGAGGTTTGAATACGTCAGCCTGCAGGTGGGAGCTCTTGTTTGCATTCGTTCCGACTGTACCGCAGTTGTCAGCTCAGCGATTATCATATCCGCTTGGTAACAAGCAGCGAAGTGCTCACAGTTCTCTGTATGCGTTTATTACGTACACACGCATCTCCCGTCTGCAGTGAATATTATTCTTCAGCTTAAGGTAAGGTAGAACTGTTAATTACCTTTTTTTTTATTTGCAAAGCAACTTCTACGCTAGACATCTACATTCATATATGTTCTTTTCTTTTTAGGTACCGTTCGAAAGTACGCAATTTTATTCATCCGAGTAACAGTCTGCAGCACGTGCATTTTTTTTAAAAGGTATGTTTTCGAACTTTGAGTTGTAAAGATAATTAGGTTAGATGATGCACCCTACACTACATTCATATATGTTTCTTCTTTTTTAGGTACGACCAGAATATTATCATTCGAGTTTCAGGCTTGAACGCACGCATTTTATACATCCGAGTAACAGTTTGCAGCGCGAAGATTTTAAGGTATGTCTGACCTCTATTCGTTGAAACTTGGTTTCTTCTAAAACATCGTAACTTTAGTCTATTGATAAATAGTTGTTCTCTTTAATCCTCACGCTATAGACGTGGTATAATTTCAAACACGTACACATAGCTATGTCTGCCCTCAACTGGCTGAAAATTGGTTTCTTCCGAACATCGTAACTTTAAGCTAATCATAAATAGTTGTTCTCTTTAATCCACATACTATAGACGTAGTGCGTACATAGCTATGTCTGCCCTCAACTGACTGAAAATTCGTTTCTTCTAAAACATCATAACTTTAAGCTAATCATAAATAGTTGTTCTCTTTAATCTACATACTATAGACGTAGTATAATTTCAAACACGCACACATAGCTATGTCTGCCCTCAACAGGTTGAAAGTTGGTTTCTTCCGAACATCGTAACTTTAAGCTAATCATAAATAGTTGTTCTCTTTAATCAACATACTATAGACGTGGTATGATTTCAAACACGTACACATAGCTATGTCTGCCCTCAACTGACTGAAACTTGGTTTCTTCCGTAACTTTAAGCTATTGACAAATAGTTGTTCTCTTTAATCTACATACTATAGACGTAGTGCGTACATAGCTATGTCCGTCCTCAACAGGCTTAAACTTGGTTTCTTCCGAACATCGTAACTTTAGTCTATTGATAAATAGTTGTTCTCTTTAATCTACATACTATAGACGTAGTATAATTTCAAACACGCACACGTAGCTATGTCTGTCCTCAACAGGTTGAAACTTGGTTTCTTCCGAACATCGTAACTTTAGTCGTTCTCTTCAATCCTCATGCTATAGGCCTAACTCACAGCCATGTCCAACCTCTATAGGTTGAGCATCGCAACTTTAGGCTAATCTCTATTGGTTGTTCTCTTTTCAGAACTTGTTGCATACGCTGTTCACCTAAACACTTTATTCGAAGAAAGAGAAGACACTATGTTCCCATGCGAGCTGTGTAAGGCAATGTTCACAAGACGTGACAGCCTTGCACGCCATGTAAAAACAAAACATCATCAGCTATCTGCTTGCGACTATAACCCTACTATGTTCCCTTGCGAACAGTGTAAGGCAACGTTCGCAAGACAGGATAACCTCTCACGTCATATAAAAGCAAAACACCCTAGCATAACATCTGCTTTATGTGATGTTTGCGGGCTGTACTTCGCTAATGTAGAGCAATACCAGGTTCACTTAGCAGAGGTACATCAAATATATACTTGCCCTCAGGTAGTAGTAGGGAAAAAGCGTGCAGCTACTGATGTAGCTGTAGAAAGTACTAGTAGTAAAAAACCTAGGAAAAATGAACTTCAAACTATTCACAGCGAGCACTGTAACACTGATGTACCATCTTCGCATTTTCAGGGACACTTACGGAATAATGCGCATAAAAATAATGCGTGTAGAAGTGGTAGTAACGCAAACATCGAGGAAATTAATACAGCATTTAAAAGTAGGATTGCTAGTTACCGAATTCGCACCAGTCAAAAGTTTCAGAGCACTTCAAACTTTTTAAATTGCGTTCAACCGGATGTACAACAGCTTCTTGCTAAATCTTTGTCCAATCATAGTTTATTTAAAGTTAATTTTGAACTTTTCGCCTTGTACATTAAAAGCACGGATGAATCCGAAATAACGGACATTAAATCATTTAATACGAAGAATTTTGTCATAAGTGAGTCGACTAATTTTGGTGATGTACTTAGGGATGTCTCTAACATTATTTCAACTAAGAGCGAGGGATTTCAGGAAAAGGAATCAGGGTGGGCTTTAGTTGAGATAATGTATCTAGAAGTTAACATCAATAAGTACAATCCCATGCGAGGTTCATCGTACATCGAGCTGCCGACATGGATTCAACAAAGAAAAGCTGTTGTAAACATCCAAAACAATGACGAAGCATGTTTCGCATGGGCGGTGATGTCGGCTTTAAATCCTGCGAAATCAGACGTAGCTAAGAGAACATCATCCTATCCACACTATTCAACGCAGCTAAATTTCGATAGTATAGAATTTCCCGTACAGTTAAAGGATATTAAGCGCTTTGAGGAACTAAATAACATTAGTATCAATGTGTATGGTGTAGAGAAAAAGTCCGTAGTAGGTCCTCTGTATTATACATGTCATAAGAAGAGTACTCACGTTAATTTACTCTATATTGAAAACAGTGAGAATAGCCACTTTTGCTGGATTAAAAATCTGAGTAGACTTGTTGGCAGTCAGTTGTCAAAACATGATGGTAAAAAGTGGCTATGTGATGGATGCTTGCAGTATTTCAGAAATGAAGATCAGTTAACGAAGCATTCCAAGAATGACTGCAATCATGTACGTACAGAGATACCTACTACAGGCAATAATGTTTTAAAATTTACAAATTTTCACAAGCAGATGTGGGTACCGTTCGTGATTTATGCAGACTTTGAAGCCATCCTCACGCCATGCAACACATGCTCACCTAATCCTGACAACTCTTTCACTAATACTACGCACATGCATGTCCCGTATAGCTTTGCGTATTACATCAAGTGTAGTTACGATAGTACGCTTAACAAGTTAGAGCTGTATCGAGGACATGATGCTGCTAAAGTATTTTTAGAAAGACTTGAAAGTGATGCAGTTCGTCTCGGTCGTATTCTGAATAGTAATATTCCTATGAAGCCACTCACCGACATTCAGTTAAATGATCATGAACGTGCTACAAAGTGTAGCATTTGTGATGGGGAATTTTCCGAAAATGACCCTAAAGTTTTTGATCATGATCAATTAACTGGTTTCTACAGATGTGCCGCTCATTATAGCTGTAATCTTAAGTATAGAGTTCCTAAATTTATCCCTGTAATTTTTCATAACTTATCTGGTTACGACTCTCATTTCATCATTTCACAATTTGGAGCTTCAGATGAAAAAGTAGATATAATCCCTCAGAATAAAGAGCGGTACATTGCGTTTGCAAAGTCTGTAAAAGTAGATGCTGAGCATTCTATAAAACTGAGATTCCTTGACTCGTTTCGCTTTATGGCGAGTAGCCTCGATAAACTTTCTAGTCATTTACAGCCTGAACAATTTACAGAAATTCGACGCGTTTTCCCTGAAGAAGCGCAGTTTAATTTACTTCGGCGTAAGGGTGTTTTTTGTTACGAATATCTCGACTGCTTAGACCGCCTCGAAGAACGTGCCTTACCATCGAAACAATCCTTTTACAGCTCGCTGAATTCAGCAGATATTAGTGATGATGACTATTTACATGCACAACATATCTGGGAGCAGTTCCACATTCAAACGCTGGGTGAATACTCCGATTTATATTTAAAGACAGATGTACTTTTGTTAGCTGATGTTTTTGAAAATTTTCGCTGTGTTTGCATGAACACCTACAGCCTTGACCCATGTCAGTATTTTACTGCACCTGGGTTAAGTTGGGACGCGATGTTAAAATACACGCGTGTGAATTTGGAGCTGCTAACTGATATTGATATGGTGCACTTTATAAAAGCATCCATTCGAGGCGGTCTGAGTCAGTGCAGCGGCCGGTATTCGAGGGCTAATAATAAGTACATGCCGAGTTTCGATTCCAGTCAGGAATCTCGGTATATCGTTTACCTCGATGCTAATAATCAGTATGGGTGGGCGATGAGTCAGCATCTACCGGTGAGTGGTTTCCGCTGGCTGACGCAGTGCGAAATTGATGCTTTACAGCTACACGCCCTAGGTGATGAAGCTGATAAAGGTTATTTCCTCGAAGTTGACTTACAGTATCCTAAAGAGTTACACACTTCTCATAATGACCTACCGTTCTGCCCTGAAAATATGAAGTCCCCGTACATTGCATCAACGACGAAAATGCTCATTGCTAATTTATGCGATAAATCAAAGTATATCATTCATTACCGAAATTTAAAACAGTGTTTGCAGCATGGTTTGAAGTTATCCAAAATTCATCGCGTACTAGAATTTAATCAGTCACCGTGGCTAAAGCCATATATCGATCTGAACAATAATTTAAGAACGAATGCGGTTAACGAGTTTGAAAAAGATTTCTACAAGCTCATGAATAACAGTGTGTTTGGTAAGACTATGGAGAATGTTGACAAACGCGTTGATGTAAAATTGATTACAAACTGGGATAATATTAAGAAAAGGTATGGTGCTAACTATTTAATAAGTAAACCAAATTTCCACAGCTGCACCATCATACATGAGAATTTAGTTATTATACAGATGAATCGTGTCAAGGTTAAGTATGACAAACCTACCTACGTCGGCTTCACAGTACTTTAATTGGCTAAAACACTCATGTATGAATTCCATTACGATTATATGATGAAGAAGTACGCGCATAATGCGCAATTGCTCTACACAGATACCGATTCGTTTATTTATCAAATCAAAACTGATGACTATTACAATGATATAAAGCCTGACTTGGATAGGTTTGATACGAGTAACTATCCTGCAGATAATCAATATCATCTACCGCTAGTGAACAAAAAGGTTCTAGGTAAAATGAAAGATGAATGTGCTGGGAATATTATCGATTCATTTGTAGGTACTAAATCCAAGTCATATTGCATAAAACTCTTAAATGAATTACAAATAAAGAGATTGAAGGGGGTTAAAAAGAATGTCGTTCAGAATCAGCTAAGTTTTGAAAACTATAACAATTGCATTAAAAGTAATCCACCTGTTTTGCATAAGCAAATGTCTGTCATTAGAAGCAAGAAGCACCAGTTGTACACTCATTTAATTAGTAAGGTAGCCCTTAATAGCGATGATTGTAAACGGTTTGTCATTCCAAATTCTACCAACACGCTAGCCTGGGGGCATAGTAGTATTGATAAGTACTACTTTACATAAACATTATGCTAGAGGTGTGTGTACTTACGTTACGCTGTCTTACATCACAATTCGGGAGAGGAACGCTGGTACGGCAAGTCTAAACTTGTACATTCAAGAATTGCATCGAGAAGTACGCTAGGGTGAAATGATTCGAGATAAAACTTGTACATACAAGATGTAAATAAATAATGTAGAATTGGCATATTCTTTTATTTTAGGTTAGGTATCACCTTCCTCCCGCTCCTTACTTGCAGGATAGAGTTTTTGTTTATTACTCATAGAAGAAAGAAGGTGATGAGCAGTTTCGTGAGTATAGTTCGGTAAGTATCTCGAGAGCAGAATTTTTTTTTGTCAATAAAGCACATAGCTTTGTAAAGCACGTAGAATTTGCCACCACCGGGGCAGCACGGTGATTAAAGATGGTGGATGAAGGCTCTGTCAGAAAAGCACATGGGTTTGTAAAGCATTTAGAATTTGTCGTCACCACATAGAGTGTAGCACGGTGATTAAAGATGGCGGATGACAGCTGTCAAAAAAAGCACATGGCTTTGTTTCCACGTGGAATTTGCCGTCACCGGGCAGCACGGTGATTACAGATGGCGGATGACAGCTGCACATGGCTTTGTTTCTACGTGGAATTTGCCGTCACAGGGCAGCACGGTGATTAAAGATGGCGGATGACAGCTGACAAAAAAGCACATGGCTTTGTTTCTACGTGGAATTTGCCGTCACCACATAGAGGGCAGCACTGTTCTCTCTGGATTAAAGATGGCGGATGACAGCTGTCAAAAAAGCACGTGAGTATGTTTTCAAACAAGAGCACGTGGAATTTTTCAATTTGCCGCCACCACATAGAGGGCAGCACTGTTCTCTCTGGATTAAAGATGGCGGATGACAGCTGTCAAAAAAGCACATGGCTTTGTTTCTACGTGGAATTTGCCGTCACCGGGCAGCACTGTTCTCAAAGATGGCGGATGACAGCTGTCAAAAAAGCACGTGAGTATGTTTTCAAACAAGAGCACGTGGAATTTGCCGCCACCACATAGAGGGCAGCACTGTTCTCTCTGGATTAAAGATGGCGGATGACAGCTGTCAGAAAAGCACATAGGTTTGTAAAGCACATAGAATTTACCGCCACCACATAGAGTGCAGCACTGTTCTCTCTAGATTAAAGATGGCGGATGACAGCTAACGAAATTGCCCGCAGCACAGTGCTCTATTGATTAAAGATGGCGGATGACAGCTGTCAAAAAAAAGCACGCGGCTTTGTTTCCCAACAAGAGCACATAGAATTTTTCAAATTGCCGCCACCACATTTCAAAGGTATCTAGCTAAAGAGTACAGCACTGTGCTCTGTTGATTAAAGATGGTGGATGGTAGCTGTCAAAAAAAGCACGTGGGTTTGTTTCCAAACAAGAGCACGTGGAATTTGCCGTCACCACATAGAGGGCAGCACGGTGCTCTCTTGATTAAAGATGGCTGCTGTCACGTGGAATTGTCTGCTACCACAGGTATCTAGCTAAAGAGGGCAGCACTGAGGTTTGCGATGCAATATGGCTGCTGTCAAAAAAGCATTTTTCAAATTATCCGCCACCACATTTCAAAGGTAAGTAGCTAAAGAGGGCAGCACTGTGCTCAAAGATGGCGGATGACAGCTGCACGTGGCTTTGTTTACCTCGCGCTAGTTAGGTTAAGTTGGTAGCACTAAGGTTTAGACCCGTCAAGATGGCAGCACTATCGATGACAGGTGACGAAAGAGGGCAGCACAGTGCTTTGTGGTTTAAAGATGGCGGATGACAGCTGTCAAAACAGCACGTAGCTGTCAAAAAGCACGTGGCTTTGTTTACCTCGCGCTAGTGAGGTTAAGTTGGTACCACTAAGGTTTAGGTCCATCAAGATAGCAGTACTGAGGTTTGCGATGCGTTGTTGTCTGTCAAAAAGCACGTGGCTTTGTTTATCTCTAGCTAGTTAGGTTAAGTTGGCACTACTGAGGTTTAGGCCCGTCAAGATGGCAGTACTGAGGTTAGCGATGCGTTGTTGTCGATGACAGCTGACAAAAAGCACGTGGCTTTGTTTACAAATTCAAATTTCGCGCTAGTTAGGTTAAGTTGGCAGTACTGTCGCGCTAGTTAGGTTAAGTTGGCAGTACTGGAAGAGGCCACTGGCTGAGGTGGAGGTGGCCACTGGGAGCCGGAGGTGGCGGTGGCCGCAGAACTGTCCAATTATACTACTCTCTGGATTAAAGATGGCGGATGACAGCTGCACGTGGCTATGTTTACCAAGCAAGAGCACGTGGAATTTGCCGCCACCACATTTCAAACTAAAGAGGGCAGCACTATGCTCTGTTGATTAAAGATGGCGGATGGTAGCTGTCAAAAAAGCACGTGAGTTTGTTTACTAAACAAGAGCACGCGGAATTTGCCGCCACCACATTTCAACTAAAGATGGCAGCACGGTGCACTCTTGATTAAAGATGGCGGCTGACAGCTAACAGAACTTTTCAAATTGCCCGCTACTACATGCTTAAGGTAGTAGCCGTAAAGAGGGCAGCACGGTGTTCTGTGGATTAAAGATGGCGGATGACAGGTGATGAAATTGCCCGCATGATAGCAGCACGGTGCTCTCTGGATTAAAGATGGCGGATGACAGCTGTCAAAAAAAAGCACATGGCTTTGTTTCCAAACAAGAGCACGTGGAATTTACCGCCACCACATTTCAAACTAAAGAGGGCAGCACTGTGCTCAAAGATGGCAGATGACAGCTGTCAAAAAAGCACGTGAGTTTGTTTTCAAACAAGAGCACGTGGAATTTTTCAATTTGCCGCCACCACATAGAGGGCAGCACTGTTCTCTCTGGATTAAAGATGGCTGCTTGTCGAAAAGCATTTTTCAAATTATCCGCCACCACATTTCAAAGGTAAGTAGCTAAAGAGGGCAGCACTGTGCTCAAAGATGGCGGATGACAGCTATCAAAAAAGCACGAGGCTGTCAAAAAGCACGTGGATTTGTTTATCTCGAGCTAGTGAGGTTAAGTTGGTGGCACTAAGGTTTAGGCCCGTCAAGATGGCAGCACTGCCGATGACAGGTGACGAAAGAGGGCAGCACGGTGCTCTGTAGTTTAAAGATGGCGGATGACAGCTGTCAAAAAAGCACGTGGCTGTCAAAAAGCACGTGGCTTTGTTTATCTCATGCTAGTTAGGTTAAGTTGGTACCACTAAGGTTTAGGCCCGTCAAGATGGCAGTACTGAGGTTAGCGATGCGTTGTTGTCGATGACAGCTGTCAAAAAGCACGTGGCTTTGTTTACAAATCTGTCAAAAAGCACGTGGCTGTTAAAAAACACGTGGCTTTGTTTACCTCATGCTAGTTAGGTTAAGTTGGTACCACTAAGGTTTAGGCCCGTCAAGATGGCAGTACTGAGGTTTGCGATGCGTTGTTGTCTGTCAAAAGCACGTGGCTTTGTTTACAAATCTGTCAAAAAGCACGTGGCTGTCAAAAAGCACGTGGCTTTGTTTACCTCATGCTAGTGAGGTTAAGTTGGCACTACTGAGGTTTAGGCCCGTCAAGATGGCAGTACTGAGGTTAGCGATGCGTTGTTGTCTGTCAAAAAGCACGTGGCTGTCAAAAAACACGTGGCTTTGTTTACCTCACGCTAGTTAGGTTAAGTTGGTACTAGTGAGGTTTAGGCCCGTCAAGATGGCAGCAGTGAGGTTAGCGATGCGTTGTTGTCGATGACAGCTGTCAAAAAGCACGTGGCTTTGTTTACAAATTCAAATCTCGCGCCAAAATTCAAATTTCCCGCCAAAATTCAAATTTCCCGCGGGCGGCGGCGGAGGTGGAGGCGGCGGCGGAGGAGGAGGCGGGCGGAGGCGTGCGGCGGCGGAGGTGCCGCAGAACTCTCCCATTATACTACTCACGCTACGGTGGCATTTTTTGAAACTCACAATGTGTTACTGTTCGATGCTAATTTCCTTGCGTGGCTCTCAAGCTCGGCTAAGCTACGATGATTTAGTAACAACACGTCGTAAAGCCCATTTGAATTCACCCGCTAAGTGATCTGATTGCCTAACTTCAGTAGCTGATTTATTGACAACGGCGTGAGATACAGAGGTAATTATATTTCAAATTACTTTTCAATGTGACCAACGCTCTAAATCTCATATGCTGGGTTCACGTTGTTCACGACCTCCCTCTACATGCGGTGAGGATGCTTAAATGAAGCCAAGGTTTTGAATAGTAACTGAAGGCCAGAGCGCGTCATAATTTCTAACAATCGAAAATCAAACTACAAAACATTAGATAATAAATTGTAAGCAGATAAAAGGCCTTTAAGATTTGTAAACTAAACTACATACGAGGTAATTTGTAGTCCGATAGTCGCACGTATTCCAATAATGGAAATGAACTCGCATATTTAAAGTTGTTAACTTGCTAGCAACAGAGAAGTTTCGATGGAGGGAATGGTGCCTACATCATGAAGTGCGAGAATGCCTTGAAAATATTCACACAATATTGCACCATAGATGACAGAACCATACCAGCCAAAGTTCTAAGCTAAAGTATTTCATATAGGAGGTTTTGTCCCGGCAGCGACGATATCTTTATTTAAATCCGGCTCCATTAATAAATGTCTTTCTCTTGTTATAATGGGACAACACTTTATTCGGAGGACGGGAATTCTGTTTTTTTTTCTTGTCGTTTGCCATTGTTTGAAGTATCCATTAATATAAGCTCCCTCCTTCTAATTATTATTTTTTATTACACAGTATAATTTTAATCGCTATAGAAAGGTGAGAAATCGAGGTACGTAAGATACTGAAGAAATAAATGATAAAAAACTATTTAAAAGTGGTGGAGTTTTTGTCAATTCTCGTAGATAGATATTTATGTTCAGCAGATGTTCTTTCTGGAGCTCGAAGGTAATATCGAGTACAGAGATGGCGGAGGATCATCAGTAATGAAGATACTAATTTTATAAGTTCCCTAAAGAGCGATTGTACTCTGGGTAAGATGGTTGGTAAATGTACAGCTAATTCATTATTGGACGTTTAATTCCCCTTGGGCTGAAAGGTAGGATTTATGGTACGTCGTTAATACGTAAAAAGTCGGGCACCATGACTAAGTGGTTAGCGTGTTGGCCTTTGGTCACGGAAATCCCGGGTTCCATACGAGGCAGGATAGGAAATTTGAATCATAATTGATTAATTCCGCTGGTAAGGGTGCTGGGTGTATGTGTCGTTTTCATTATAATTTCATCCTCCTTACGAGCGTGGGACGCCTGCGGGCGTCAAATCGAAAGACCTGCATCTGGAAGTAAAAGCCATATTCCATAATAATAATAATAATAATAATAATAATAATAATAATAATAATAATAATAATAATAATAATAATAATAATAATAATTGTTACCGAGTTTTTGCGGTAGTTAGAGGTGAAAGAAGGTGCGGGTGTGAACGGGTCTCAAGCTACGAAATTAGAGTTCATGTAAAATTAACAAGGTTATATTTTCTTTTCAAAATAAGGAAATAACACGCATGGCAGGTACAGAGTAGCAAGTCAACAAAATGTAGTTACACAATTTACTGGATTTGGGCTTCGCGCCCCGACTTCACAATGCTTGGGCAATCAGCCCAACCTTACTTCAAAATAAGTTTTAACAGAGGGGCAGAAAACCCCATTCATGCTCAGGAGCACTTGCTCCAAATTACACAGAAAAGCCTCCTCGAGGCATACAACACTCAATTTTCAAGAAAGAGCTACTCGCTCTCAAACTTTAAGCCTCTGAAAGGCCACACCAAACACCACCTTCAAGTTGTCCTCTCAGGACATAGACACAGGGGTAAAATACCCAACCTACTGAGGTCTATTAAGTGATAAAAGATTAATTACATGACCTCTAAAATAACAATTTGAGAGGAGGCGAACTTGCGCTCCTAATACTCTTTGTTTAAAACCTACTTGGCACTAGGCCGTTAATACAAGGGCTAATCCCATACTAAGGGGGTGACATAAGAAAGAAACAATTTACATTACGTTAAAGAGGAATAGGTTGAGAAAAATAAGTTTACCTCAAAACAATATGAGTGGGAGCTCGAGAGGGTTAAGCACTCTCTATCCCGATATGTAGTTTAAAGATAGAATAGATACCAAAGGTCTTTACATTTTAAGGAAGGTTACATTATGGAAAAACTTCGGACCCGCCCCGAGAGTTAAACTGCTGAGCTAGTAAAGAAAGAAGTTATTAATCGGCCATTACCTTGTTGTTGACCGCTGCCGAAGAAAGAGGCGCTACCCGCCCCCTGCTATGTACTTTACACACTGAGAGATGGTACAGAAGTGGCGCAGAGGCCCAAAAATCAGCAGTTTATATACTCTCGCGGAAAGTTCGAGGCGTTTTAGGGAAGAAAACACCCGCCCACAATCACTTTATTGGGTAGGGTACAGCAACATATTCAAGTTGGGGGAAGATACATCAGATTGGTCAGAAATTAATTAAAGAAATTCGAGATTGGCTAAATACAAAACAAGGGGAAAGAGAGGGGTATACAGCCAACTTAAACAATGACAGAAAGACATTTAACAAGAAACAAACTTTTGAAATAAAAATTTCTCCAAAAAATAGATCTTTCACATCGCACTAGGGTGCACCATTGTAGTTTTTCAGTAGTATCCTCTAGAAGAGAAAGTTCACACATCTTACTACCGGTAAAACAAAAATACATCAAAAGTGTCACAGTTCAAAAACTCCAAAATTTCCACGTAGTGACATCTTCTGAGAAACTTAAAAATTAATACCGTCAATAAAGTTCAGACTTCCTCCAGCAGAGGAGTTTCAACTGGCGCAAATTTTAAATTAGCGGCGTGGAGGTGTACCGCCCGGTATAATAATAATAATAATAATAATAATAATAATAATAATAATAATAATAATAATAATAATAATAATAATAATAATAATAATAATAACAGAATTAAGGTTTTTATATCGGAGATGTTGAGGTTGCAAAATTT
Source organism: Anabrus simplex (assembly GCF_040414725.1). Lineage (NCBI taxonomy): Eukaryota > Metazoa > Arthropoda > Insecta > Orthoptera > Tettigoniidae > Anabrus > Anabrus simplex. Next base: position 64,026,958 of record NC_090267.1, on the reverse strand, counting down.
TGTACTGTAGGAATTATTCTACGTATCAGTAAATCTACCGATACAAGACTAGTGTATTTTTACATCTTAAAATACCACTGAACCTTTCCTCCCAAATTGAATTATTAAATAATATTTACCACATAGATTTCCTAACTTCTCCTCCCCTGTGTATATTTGAAATATCGTCGTTGCCGAAGCAAAATCTCCTATGTGATAATATTTTTGGAGATATACTGACCCGCAGCACATACGTTATGAAGAGCGAGAATGTCTTGACACCATTCACACAATATTGCACCTTAGATGACAGAATCTTACCCCCCGAAGTTGTAAGCTAAAATATTTCACATAGGAGGTTTTGTCCCGGCAGCGACGAAAAGTCTTATGTAGAGAGGGTTCAGCTGAACCTAGAGTATAATTAATTGATTTAGAAACAAAGTAAAATTTACCTAATTAATATATTTAATGCAGCCAAATAGCCATAACAGAGAATATAGGTTACATGATGGGTTACATATTTGCATAATCACTTATAGGCATTGTTCTTCTTGTACAGAATTCAATGTGGTACTGTTCACACGTTTTTCCTTGTTAGAAAGCCCGAGTCTCCTTTCGTCGTAGATTGTAAGCCACTGGATCAGCCTTCAGATTTGCCACAGTAAGTGTAATTATAGTAGTGCGGCAAACTTCCCGTATTAAAAGACGTGACGCACAGGCAGGAGAACAAGCACTGCATTGCCACATAACTTGCCTAAGAACACATATAGGGCAACTCTAACATACAATGGAGATGTTTGAGATAAAATATCACACAATATTTTTTTGATAAACACGCATCGCTGTTGGTTTGTGAATCATTGGTGAACACGAAGACTAATAAGCTTTCCCATCAATTCAACACACCTGACTTACCCCTTCAGACCTGTTCTCTTTCTAGTCCCAGACCTGAAATTAACCCTTAATGAATGACGATTACAGTCAAGAGAAAAATGATGGAGTCAAAATTTACCTTTGGGAAGTCAAATGAACATAAATGCATTTCTACAATCGAAACTCAAATTGTTGGCGAATAATTGATTAGCATCTAAGGAACAATTTTGGAGGGAAATCTTTATGGAATTTGGAGTCAACAATTTGTGTAGAATTCAGTGCATTGAACATGGGAAACTGACTCAGGGCCTATGAGTCCATCACGAATGAAATAATTGGTTATCTAGAGCAGAGGTGCACAAGCATGGCATTCCGTCGCGCTGGCGCCCAGCACGGTAAGTGGGCGGGCAGGCAGGCGATGAGCGTATGCTCTTAAACCATTGTGACGTTGTGGCCACGTCACAGGCCGTGAAGGGTGGGATACGTTTCCCAGTAACTCTCGATAACTGCTGTGATACCCGGTTTTGAAATGGAGGCAGAAAATAATGGAAGCTGGAGGGAAGAAGTCCACGTCAGATTCAATTTACGTTGTACGATATAAGTTATTTATGTTCATTAAAGTTAATATTTTTTGACCGGATACAGAAAGAATGAGGCCTATATTCTCAAATATTTTTATAATGTACGGAATGAATTACAATTTTTACTATTACACTTAAGAGGTGCTTTAGAAACAGTTCTAACATAATACGGAGTTAAGGTGGATAATCTGTGACTTGTGATTGTTTGGGTTTAATTATCTGATAAACTCACCAACAACTCAATCTTGCTTAGCGGGAATAAAATTAGTGAGGTTAATTATTTGAAGGCATATGAATCCATGACCTTTGTGCCCTAAGAATTTTAAGTATGAAAAGTTACTACATTTCTGAAAATGTCTTTATATCACGGAGTGACACGTGGCAAGGGGGTAGCTACTTTCCGTCCCACGCTCAGGGATACGCGACGTCATCCGCACGTGTCGTACGTGGAAGGATACCGAAGAAAGTTTGAGACTGCTAAGCGCGAAGTCGACAGAAAAGTCGTGCCTATCAAATGAGGTCATTTAACCAGTTAAATTAATAAATATAAATTTTAAATGTCCAGGACCACTACTGCTAGTGAGTTAACAAATACATGGTTACATCCAAAACTCTTTTAAATACGGTTCATTTAAGTCAGAATGATTACGCAAATTTCTTAGCGGCAAAGGGAAAATGCCTGGAGAGAGGGGTATTGTCTATAAATATAGAAGAGACGCCATGATGAAACCCCTGCATTGTGTTATTGAATCTTGAGCGAGAGAGTGAAACTGTTCTGTAAATAAAGCGAACAGATTTTTGCCGATGTGGCTGGGGTCTCGAATCCAAATGGATTTTGTTTGAGCAAAGGTAGTCATATAAAAAGGTCAAGATATTGCAGAAGAAGTATAAAGCTGTAAAATATTTTGTGTTGTAGAAAGTAATTCGTGTGCGGGCAGTAACTACCATCGGTCGAGTGCGATCAACGGAGACACGTGTGAAGGGTATTTCTTGTTTTATGTGTTTTATTTCCAGGAAAATAAAAAGATATTATGATGTACAGCCAGAAATGTAAAATGGCTAGATAAAGTGACGGAAGGTCACTGGCGATCCCAAGGATGGAAGCTGGGGTCGATTTAAGGTAGGTGCCTTGCCATCTTACCACCTACTCTATCTTGTTTTGTGATGTCAAACTTATGTGCATTTGAAATGGGTTTTTATGACGCAGTTGGTCACCCCTATTATTTTTGGCGAATGCCAAAATATGGCGAAAGGTCATTTGTTTTATTTTCTGCTTGGATAAATTTAAAATATTGTGAGTGCCGTGTGACATGTAAAAGTTATTAATGAGGGCTTCGAAGTGACATCACGTCCAGAGTAGATCGTCAATTTCCGTGTAATTTTGCCTATACTTTGTGATATTAATTGAGATAATTTTATGTGACGTAAATTTTTTCTGTTTGAATTTTGACGTAAATAATGTAAGAAATCCATGGTTACCCATTTTCAATAGAGTGGAAGCGCGCTGTCGGGTTGAGAATATAGAGTGATAAATATTGTCACGGAGTGAAACGTTATTCTATGTCCATTTAAACTGTGTCTGACTGACAATGAAAAATAGTGTGAAATCCACTTTTGGAAAATACGAGATCTTTATGCGAAGTGTTCATTATTAATGTATTTGTAAGTATTAGGCGTCGCGGATTCCAAATATTTTTATTCCAGTCTCGTTTGACAGTGAGAGCCGTCCAGTGGAGACGAGATTTCAGAGTTGTATGAGTTGAGATGGGATTTGTGAATCAGGTGATTGGTTGTCTATAAATGTTCCGGGATATGTATAAGCCCGAGGAAAATTTTGTGTAATGTTTGGGATGGAAAGTAGAACTAGGGAATCCATGCGACGGGTACAATTAGTGTAGGGCATTTTGAAGTATAATCTATGTTCATTTTGTTGGTCAGAAATATCGTACTGTTTAATTATGTCGGCAAAGTTTAAAGGTTCTGAGCGGCCAGTCAGGCAGGACGAACAGATGTCTCATATCACTGCAGAGCGAGGTTCCGGTCTAAATACCGTCAGCTGATAGGAGTTCGCCGCTCGAATAACGGACAGTGCACAGAGTGTTACGCATTGACAGGAGATTGCATTTCTTGGCAGAGGATAACGTTAAATGTTGGATCTAGTTGAAATTTTCATCCGGAAATAACGCGTGTGTTATTAGATACTGTAAATTTGTTTAGTTGAGATTGTAATGTACCTTTGAGACCACGAACATAGAGTACAATGAGTAAGGTTAGCCAATTTCAGGGTTGTCCAAAATATAGAGCGATTGTAATGATGATTGTTTTGTTTGTGAGGGGCGCACAAAGCTTCACGGAAATTTTACGACAAGATATGATATCGTAATCGGTTTACCTTGTACGGCGAGTTACGTATGGTTTTGTACTTAATTATCAGGGTTATCCAAGTAGTAATAATGGTTAGTATTAGTTAAATTAAAGTGTGATGTCACGAAACAAGCTAAATACTGGAAATAAGTGATGTAAAGTTTTCCAGTTACCGACGATAGACATCCAACATGATTAGAAATGAATTACGTCAAGACTTGTGTAGGGACATGTGAAGGAAACCATTCGTCCGCGGAGATGGAATTTGTTGTTCATTAAGATTTCATTAAATCATTTAAATTTATTTAATTATTAAGTGGAAACGTATTTTGAAATAACTTTAAATCAAGCGAATGACTTGAAGATGCATTCTGGGAATCTTAGTTTGTTTTCTGGGGAATATGTAAATGTTAACGTAACGATTAAGGGGACATATCGGAAGGTAATGGATTTGACTGCCACAAGGTATTGTGAGCATTATTGTTGTTGCATTATTTAACTTTGATTGATTGAGCAGTAAATGTGCTGGGGTTAGTAAAGTGGTAACTTTGGTCATCAAACGATGTAACTTAAGTGTGTTTAGCTTTCAGCTTAGAAACTTGGATGGTCATGAGGTCATCAACCTCAGTGACTTAGAGTGGGGCCATATGCCAGCGTAGAATCATTTTCTTTGTGATCATCATCCACAACGAATTTAAAGTAACTTAGATGTCGGTCCATGACATAGTCGCAGGTCACACCGATTCAATTAAGGGTCCATGCCGTATAACCACTGTGTGGCACACACCGATTGGACTGACTTAGTTATACCCAGAGTCCAGAGTTCGTGTTACGAGGACTGGACCATAAAGGATCACTATGATTGTACATGTAGTCTCACATGGAAGCCGAATCTAAGGATTTCCAGACTTTCTTTTCTTAAATTAATAATTGAGACAATGGTTTCTAGTAAGGATGCCCATCATTCAGTTATGTCAAAGGCTCACACCAGTGTTCTGACCTTCTGTGTAAAATGATTGTGGTGTCCAGTGGACACGATTGGATTCTAATCATACCGATGATAAACTGATTAACTCTTCATAGATTACTTGAGTAAATAAAAATATTTTTAAACAGACCTTTCATTTGAGTAGATAGATTAGAATTACTGAACCCTACTTTTACCTCAGCAAGTGACGAAGAACCCGATACGACCCAAGAGACAGATCTCATGAAAATTTTCTGATAGGTAAGGAAGGTATGTATCCTTCAGTGTGGACCAAAAGGTTCAATAGTCTATTTACATTTGTGTACTTTAATCTTGGATAGTGATGAAACTCTGTCTCACCATCTAGCGGCTGGCTATTATCACCGGATGCCTGTTAAATTTTAAATACCATTTTCAGAAATTCAGTGAAAAATGAAAGTTACACAACACAACACTGTCCAAAACCAAGCAGATAAAATTGTGTAATTATGGAATTATATAACTTCTGTTTAATGAATAACAGGAGTTTTACATTAAAAAAGAAATGGAAATACTGGCATTCCAATCCAAGGAATTATAAATCGTAGCTTGTATGTTCAAATCCTGTAGTTTTCTAGATTGTAACACAAAAATTATAACGTGTCAGTTTTTCTTGAATGAATAAATGTAAGAAATTAAGACAGACTATTTATACTGAATGCAGTAAAAATCAAACCAGAATATCTTGAACAGTGGAGGAAAGCTTCACCACCACAGTAGAACATCAATGTTCCCTCGCTACCCTACAAAGAGTATTCGCTCTCTCGCTACACTGTGACGTATACTTCATAGGTAAGCTGCCAGCGTTTACGTCACGTCAGCCCAGCCGTACAGGGCAAGACTCAACGGGCGCCCAACTGATCACCTCTGATCTACAGTATGTTAGGGTGAGGACTGTTTGACAAAATAGCCTTCTGCAGGTATATGTCTTCTACTCATGGTACTCATGGCCATCCATCAACAAATCACAACACTGAATGATCCTGTCCACCAAGGCCTTCTAGGTGGCATGGCTAAAAATATCGAAGTTCCGAATGTACTGTTGCCTAGCAACTAAATCGTAACTCTACTTCGTGATTCCAAAGATTTAGGTCTAATTTGCCGAATAACACTGAGTTCGACAGCAGAATTATTATTAAAAATGACATGTGCGATTGAGTACCACACTTGAGGAAATGATGTCAGATTTCCCTGTGGAAAAATTAAATGATAAAAAATGTGTATTTCGATTAATGAAACCCAAATTTATGAAGATTAGCTTGTTCGCATGTATCAAATCGTTTTCGGGAGACATCTGTATGGAATTTTGAGTCAATAAATGTAGGATTCAGTGTATCGAGAGGCGAAAACTGTCTCAGGGCCTACGAAACAACCAAGAAAAAAATAATCAGGTATCTGCAGTGTGATTAGCTGAGGCCTCTTTATCACACAACCTATTATATGTATTCCGGTCTTGGCCATCCATCAGTACTTCACATCACAGCCTGCAAGATCACATCGACCAACTGTACTCTAACAACTTCCTTGATAATATGTCTCTCAGCCATGGCCAGCCCACTGGCTGTGGATAGGGGCAGTAGCATAACACCCACGATATCTCCTGCCTGTCGTAAGAGGCAACTAAAAGGGGCCCAGGGACTCTTAAGTTGGGAGCGTAATTTAGCCAAGCCGGGGCCCTCAGGTGAGTCCTGGCATTGCTTCCACTTACTTGTGCCTGGCTCCTCACTCCTATCTGAGCTCCCTTGGTGAACTCTTGTTCTTTGCCGACATCGACGGTATTCGGTTTTCGAGGCCTACGGAATCTCTTATTTTCACTCCCTTCGTGGCACTTCTCTTCCTTTGGCCGATACCTTCATTTTTGAAGTGTATGATCCCTTCCATATTTTATCTCTGATTAGTGTCATTCAGAGGATGATGGTTGCTCATTAGTACTTCTTCTTAAAACAATAATCAGAACCGGTACCGTGGCCATCCATCAAGACTTCACATCGCAGCCTGCACGGTTGCTAGGTAACATCACTTCACAAATTTTGTATGGCTAATTCCGTGACGCGAATTTTTAGATGACCCATAGCCATAGGACACATTCATGTCAACAACAGACTTGATTTTTGCAGATTCAGTTCTACCCTAACAACGCGCCGGCTCGCGCGTCGCCATTGGTTTGTGAATCTTTGCTGAACTCGAAGACAAATGTGCATCTCCGTTAACTCAACTCATCTGACCTAGCCCTATCAGATCTTTTCCGATTCCACAACCTGGAACTGACCCTTAAATAATGACGATTACACTCAGTCATCTGAAAAATCTAATTGAATTCGCAGATGGAACTGTGAAAGAACCTCTTATTGCCTATTTTGCTGCTTCCATATTTGTAAATGGCGCTATTTTGACTGTAGGAAAACTCGCTGAGGAGTTCCCCTTCCAGGGAGTTACCGTAGCTGAATCCGACATTACTTCCATTTACTTGTGTCAGTCTCATGACCCTCGTCTATCCTATCCGACTTCCGTTGATGAACTCTCGTTCTTTTTCGATCCCAACGGTATTAGGTTTTCTAGGCCTCGTGAGTCTTGCATTTTCACGTCCGTCGTGCCTCTTATATTTCTTGACCAACACGTTCATTTTTAGAATGTCGGACTTCTACTATTTTCCCTTGCTGATTAGTGTTGACGCAGGATGATTGCCTATTTGTTCTTCTTAGAACAGTAATCTCCAGCAGTAGCAATACGCCCGATACCCTTGAAGATTCATTTCGCTATTTCCGTTTATTTTCTGATCATAAAAACCCACACCAAACCCCATAGCGCAAGAGCCTACAAAGCGACCACTACCCAGCCCGAAAGCCTACAGATTATGAGGTGTTGTGTGGTCAGCACGACGGATCCTCTCGGCGTTATAATTGACTTTCTAGACCGGATTTTTTTTATCATACTCACATTTAACGAATATGAGGATCGATTCTGCTTTTATACGAAGTTCTGGAATAATGGTCTTAAGAATGAGCCATCTCCCAAGGCTCACGCTAAACCAAAGTGTCGATCTTTTGTGTTCCTTACGTAATTTAACACTATTCCTGAAGAATACGGGGTCAGATAGTCAGAAAAATTAAAGCTCTTGAGTTATCGAAGGTAAATTCCAACATCTTGACTCGAAAAGCAAGCACCACACAGAAACAAATGTGGTGCACCTGTTTCTACAAACAAGCCGAGTTGGTGTTCTTCAATTGTGTGAGTGCAGCATCATATTAGAGTGGACTGGCCTCCACTCTGCTCATAGCTAATTAGTGACCACGCCTAAACAGCTAATAATAGAAAATGTATTCAACCACTGAGTGTTGGAACACAAAGGCAGAGTGCACAGAGGTTTAAAATTTAAATTGTAAAGGAATGACACGCTACGTTTCAGGCAGCACACTGGCAAATTAAACAGCAAGTAACTTGATGTTACTGAAATTACTGTATGGCTTACCCGAAACCAGCCAATGTGTTACGAATTTACATTCTCATGTTTACAAGTAATATTAAACTTAAGATAATGGGATAATGTATAGTATGACTGTGTTGGTTGAGCGGTGTTGCCAAGCTTACGAGGCCACATCCCGACTCTGTCGTTTGGTAAAAGTGACGTTTTCACATTGGAGAAATCCATAAAAAAATATCACAACTAGTTGTTGTACCAGTCGTTGGTGAGAAAATCACTTAGCATGTGCTGGATTGAACTTTCTTCGATAATATCGTCCCTGTTCTGCCCTAACGGCGAATGTTACAATGATCTTCCTATCCATTATTTCCCTTAAGATTGGTCACGCCTTCCAGCTATATATTGATATGCGGTCCATCAGAACAATTTTCATTGAGCACATTTTCCTATGCGCGTGTGTAAAGGAAAATGAACCTTAAATACATCACACTCTAGGAGTGGGTAAATGTTATGCAAACATGCATTCCTTCAGTATGGTACAGTAAGGTTCATTTTCCTTTACATACGCTCATAGGAAAATTAACTCAACGGAAATTGTTCTGATGGACCGAATATCAATATGTGGCTGGAAGGCGTGACCAGTCTTAAGGGAAATAATGGATAGGAAGATCTTTGTAACAATCGACGTTTTGGCAGAACAGGGACGATATCGATGGCCTAGAATGAAAACCTCGTATCTCACAAAGTTCTTCCTATCCATTATTTCCCTTAAGATAGGTTACGCCTCCCAGCCACACATGAATATGCAGTCCATCAGAACAATGTTCGTTGTGTTCTTTATTCCTATGCCGACGTGTGGGGGAAAATGTACCTTACCGTACCGAACAATAGGAAAGTATTCTGCGTGACTTATTTACTAACTCCTAGAGTATAATTTTTATAAGGTTCATTTTCCTTTACGCGTCAGCATAGGAAAGTAAACCAAACGAACATTGTTCTGATGGACTGCATATCCAAATGTCGCTGGGAGGCGTGACCAGTCTTAAGGGAAATAATGGATAGGAAGAACCTTTTGAGATACGAGGTATCCAATCTAGGCAATCGATATGCTGAACATCTGTACGCAGAACTGTGACTCTGAAATAGCAAACTAGAGGTTGAAAGGTACCTACCGAAAATCCGTATATCGTCGCTGCCGGGACAAAACCTCCTATGTTAAATATTTTAGTTTAGAACTTTGGCCGGTAAGGTTTTGTCGTCTAAGGTGCAATATTGTGTGAACGTTGTAAAGGCATTCTCGCTTTTCATAATCTATTTGCTGCGGGTCAGTATATCTCCAAAAATATCACCCTATAGGAGGTTTTGTCCCGGCAGCGACGATATTTTAGACCAATTGTTGAAGGACTATATTCATGCATCTATTTGTATCACAAACACCTAATTTTGCTCACATTTTAACAATATTTATAACAATGTCCATGTGTAATATTAACAGTGTGTCTCCCATAGGTCATCAACGATAACATTAAGAGTAAATATTTAAAATTGGTAATTCGTATTTTTGCTTTAATTTCAGGTTTAATTTCCACATAAGTTATAACTTTATCAGCCATAATAATTTGTATGCAAGTTAATAACACTATTACATAAACTATTGATTTACAACTGAATCCAAATATTTGCGAGCCTCTGCGGCACAGGTGGCAGTGCGCCGGCTTCTCAGCACTGGGTTCCGTGGTTCAAATCCCGATCACTCCATGCGAGAATTGTGCTGAAAAAAGCGGAGGCGGGACAGGTTTTCTCCGGGTACTCCGGTTTTCCCTGTCATCTCTCTTTCCAGCAACACTCTCCCCTATCATTTCATTTCGTCTGTCAGTCATTAACTATGGCCCCAGAAGAATGTGACAGGCCTCTGCAGCCGGCACAATTCCTATTCTCGCCACAAGATTTGGGCTTCATCATTCCATCCCTGACTCGGTGACTGACTGGAAATCAGGTTGTAAATTTTCATTTTCATCCAAATATTTATTGTATAAAAATTGATTCTCAAAATATCTGACTGCCATGCAACTAATATTTTGGGAAAAATTATATCTTGACATCACAGCCTGAACAAGGGAGGACCGAGCTCGATAGCTGCAGTCGCTTAAGTGCGGCCAGTATCCAGTATTCGGGACATTTTGGGTTCGAACCCCACTGTCGGCAGCCCTGAAGATGGTTTTACGTGGTTTCCCATCTTCACAACAGGCATATGCTGGGACTGTACCTTAATTAAGGCCACGGCCGCTTCCTTCATACTCCTAGTACTTTTCGGTCCCATCGTCAGCATAAGACCTATCTGTGTCGGTGCGACGTAAAGCCAATAGCAAAAACAAAAATGGACAAGGGAGGTCATATATGATAGATGAAATTGAGGAGCCTGACAGCAGTAAGTGGAAGCAATGCCAGGTCTTTAATGTAGCTATTTGGTATTTAAAGAAGTGTGCTGATTTTCATTGCTCTAGCTCATACTCACGGAGAAAGCTGTGACCAATTGAAAAATGTCCCTTTCGCCAAAGCACAAACATTTCATGATGTCAGACTCATTCTTCACTGCTTTAAAATGTCTCAATCTTGATCGTTATCTTCCTGGTTCTGATGCATTCGCCCCACGAAATCCGCGAGCTCTTCCCACCTATTCTGGTATTCTACCACGTTGGTGACCCGGTCTGTGGAATAAACAGATAGACAGGCTCTGTGATGATGTGAGGAGTCATGGACGTTACATACACAACCAGTGCCTGGTCCTTTTGATGATTTACTCACAGCCATGTCTGATCGAAGTATCCAAATACGAGGGCAAGTCAATAAGCATCTGCAATTTTGCTCTTATTGCCTTTAGGTTGACTCTATGACGTTGTGTGCTCACCAGCCGCTAGATGGCACCGTTGTCTGCGTCTATGGTAGGTTTCAGCGTTATCAAACCAGTACAGCTTGCGCTGCTTCGACGCAAAGGTGGCCGAGCAACTGTTTGCGCCAAGGAAGAACAGCATACCGTAATCCGTTTGCCTCTTTGTGGTCTGAGTATATACCAGGAGTGAAAATTCATAGAACAGTCCCTCATATGTTATTCAGGATCATATCACGCACTTGTTCAATATTGGTATCAGTCACGGCTGAAGATGGACGCCCGGATCCTTCCTCATACTTCACACTCGTGCGACCACTTTTGAACTGTTCAGCCCACTGGTAAAGACTTCGCTGTGGAAAATATTGTCCCCGTATTGCGCTGGAGGAAGGCAAATTTGTCGGCAGAAGACTACGAAGAAGGACATCGAGCAGGTGGATTGATCAAGTTCTGCGTACCACCGGTCTGACTCTTCAGCAGGCTTTAAGAGTAGCTGGACATCGTCAAAGTTGGCGCCGCTTAATCAAGAATATTGTGTGAAGTAAAATGGGGTCACGACGCTCAGCAATGAGTTACCCGACTCATGATGATGACGATGATGATTGGGCTGAAAGCCTTCTATGAAATTATCACATAACCTATTCTGGTATTAATTTTCTGAAGCAATCTTGATAAATATGAGTACTTAGCTAGTTTTCAATAAATTTGAAGCCATTTATTGCACATGCATGTCGGGATATTTTGCGAAAAGAAGTAAATTTTCCTCTTCTCACCAAACTTGTGAACTCATCATATGTATTCGTCCAAGCGGAATGTTGAGTGCAGACCCAAGGCAACAAGAGTTAGTTGACGGTTTTAGCACTTAAACTTCTCAAATAATCTATTCCATTATTTATTTTCTGAAACACCATTGCGAAGCACGAGTATTTATTTAGTATGGTATACTTTTACTTTAAGGGGTGTTTTCAGTACGGATACCTGGTAATTTATGTTTTGGTAATACCTAGACAAAGAATCAAATTATTTTTTCATCTCGTGAAGTTCGTACTGGAAATCAATTTCCTCGCGGTAAATGACGTAGGTTTAGGGAAAACGAAGTATGGTAGCTCAAAATAACTTGCGCATTTCAATGTATGTTCTATCTACTCAATATTTTATCAGAATTAATTATTGTCAAAGTACAGTTCACCAGCATTGTGATGAAATTCCTGTGTATACCTACAACAAACGTTAAGTCTATAGGTTCTGTATATTCTGAAGAAATTTTACCTAAGAAGAACGTATGCAAATCTGAAAAATTTAAATCTAAAGAATGGGATATTATAATTTTATATTTAACTTAATGAATTATAATACAAGCAGCGTAAATAATTATACTTAAATTAATAATGTTAGTAATAATAATAATAAATATAATACTAATAATGATAATGGCACAATGATGGTATAAGGAAAGTGTTAAACACAAATTATATTTGCCTAAAATTTGCAATATTTTTATTTCATTCTGTTCCCACCTAGCCTCTTTATTATACATCTCCTCAACCTTCTGTTCGCTATCAAACTTATGGTGAACAAATCAAAGATATGAACGTGTTTTATGTAGGGTCTAATGCCATTTTTTTAATAACACTATTATTTGCTTTATATTCCACTAACTACTTTTACAGTTTTCGGAGACTCCGAGGTGCCGGAATCTAGTCCCGCAGCAGTTCTTTTACGTGCCAGTAAATCTACCGACACGAGGCTGACGTATTTGAGCATCTTTAAATACCACCGGACTGAGCCGGGATCGAACCTGCCAAGTTGAGGTCAGAAGGCCAGCGCCTCAACCCTCTGAGCCACTCACCCCGGCGCACTTGTTTTGTACCACTATATCTGTGTTACTGAAATTCCTTTCAGGCGGGCTGCTTGCGTCTGATACGTAAAGAATATGACGAGACTTATCACCCATGCTGGCACAGTGTGTCCCCCGCCTGTCATTTCAATCAATCACCATTGATCTGCGTTTACCTCAATCACCCAGTTGGCAGATTCCCTTTCTGTTGTTTACCTAGAGTCTTTTTAAATATATGCAATTAATTTAAGAAATTTACTGAACATCTCCTTTCGTAAATTATTCCAATACCTTACTCCTCTTCCAATTTGTCTTCTTGAATTCCATCTTTGTCTTTATAATTTGATTTTTACTACCTATAAAAACACCACTCAAACTTATTAGTCTACCAATGTCATTGCACGTCATCTCTCCACTGGCAGCTACGAACACACCACATAGTCGAGCTGCCTGTCTCCTTTTTCCAAAGTTTCCAGGCCCAAACATTGCAAAATTTTCGTAACGCTACTATTTTGCCAGAAATCATCCAAAAGAAATCGAGTTACCTTTCTTTGGACTTTTATTCCATTTCTCGACTCCTGGTGAGAGTACCATACACTGAAAGCTTACTCTAGTTGGGGTCATATAGGCGAATAAAAAGAGATCCACCGCGTGAGTTGGCCGTGCGGTGAGGAGCGCGCAGCTGTGAGCTCGCATCCGGGAGATAGTGGATTCGAACCCCACTGTTGGTAGGCCTGAAGATGGTTTTCCATGGTCTCCCACTTTCACACCAGGCAAATGCTGGGGCTGTACCTTAATTAAGGCCACGGTGGCTTCCTTCCCATTCCTATGTCTTTCCTCTCACATCGTCGCCACAATACCTATCTGTGTCGGTGCGACGTAAAGCAACTAGCAAGAAAGAGATCCAGGGACCCTCAACTTGGCAGCATGGATTGGTGAGCTTATTTCTATTACCCGAGTACTAGCATTACTAAAACTTAGTAGGCTCTTCACTTTCATGTCTGATCTCTCTTGCTAGTATTGTTCTCTTTCGACCTCGGCGTTGCTAGGATTGAGAAGCCTAGAGAGTTTTTCATTTCGATGGTCTCCTTGGCCTTTGTATTCCTTTCGGCATCGCCCTCAGTTTTCAAGGTATCATACGTCTTCCATTTTCCTTTTGATTAATAGACGATGATTTGCCAATTGTACTTCCTCTTAAAATAGTAATCACCAACGTCACTCATGCTGAGGTACACGTCACTCATTTTTGGGACTATTTCAACTACCTTGAATCACTTTGTTTAGATAGAAATAATCTTCATCCATATACCGCTGGCCTAGTTCTAATACGACGTATCTGACAATGCTGTTCCTATCCATTATTTTTATGATAGATAACCCCTCTCAGCCACATATTGATATGCAGTCCATGAGAACAAATTTCGTTGCCTTCATTTTCCTATGTGCGCGTGTAAAGGAAAATGAACTTTACCATACAGTGCTGTAGGAATGTATGTTTGGATGACATATTTACCCGCTCCTACAGTATAATATATCGTCGCTGGAAAGGTAAAAGGTTGTATTCCACAAAGCTCTTCCTATCAATTATTCTCCTTAAGACTGGTCACGCCTCCCAGCCACGTATGGATATGCAGTCCATCAGAACAAATTTTGTTGTGTTCATTTTCCTATGCCCATGTGTAAAGAAAAATGAACCTTACAGTACCGTACTGTAGGAATGTACGTTTGCATTACGTATTTACGTATGTACAATGCATGTAAGGTTCATTTTCGTTTAATCGTCGACATAGGAAAACGAACACAACGGACATTGTTCTGATGGACTGCGTATCCATATGTGGCTGGGAGGCGTGACCAGTCTTAAGGAGAATAATTGATAGGAAGAGCTTTGTGCAATACAACCTTTTACCTTTCCAGCGACGATATTTAAGTTTCATTTTGCTTTACACATGCGCATAGCAATATGAACTCTACGAATATTGTCCCCATGGACTGTATATCAATATGTGGCCGAGAGGCGTGAACAGTCTTAAGGGAATGGATAGGAGCAGGATTGTCACATTCGCGGTTTTGGCATAGGAGCGACGATATGTGGCTGGGAAGCGTGACCAGTCTTAAGGGAGGTAGCTGAGGCCATACGATTATTTATTTAGGGAAATAATGGATAGGAGCAGCATTGTCAGATACGTGGTATTAAAACTAGGTCGTCGATATGTTGCCATCACATCCTCACCACTTCTGAAAATCTGTGACCTTGCGCATTGTTAGCATTTAGTGCGCTCTCAATATCAAAAATGTTATGTAATGAAAGTATAACTGTAAACAAGGTTAGTGAGGGTAATGCAGTCTTAAATTCCAACTTTTAAAAAATGGCAGCAAGATACAATTTTGTATTTTTCGTTTATTAATTATGAATTGACGTGCTGAATTGAACTTGTGCATATACAACGAAGGAACAAACACCAATCCCCGAGCCATAGAAATTAACCATACGAATTTGAAATCCCCAACCCGGCCTTGAATCGAACCCGGGGACTCCCGAACCGATGGCCACTGCGCTGACCATTCAGTCAAGGACTCAGACTAAATTCCATCTTGAATTTAGCTCTCATGTATGAAACGAAAATGTCAGATGTTTTTTATTATTACAAATATTTAATGTAATTGCATTCCCCTGTAAATTGATTCCTTCCTTTTGGAAACATTTCAGATAATTAGACCAGCTCCTTGTTAATCATCAGCATAGCTCCTTATTGCAATCAAGTTAACCAATTTATGTGTATATGAATTGTATGTAGTATATGTTCATAATGTTAAAACGTCCTGTATGACCTTCAGTTTTAACACTTCAGGTTTTAGTTTAATTTTCGTTCTCTTTTTTTCTCTCTGTAATAATTTTTCTGTGTATTATTTTCAATGTAGATACTACAAAGAAGCTCATTAGCCCGAGCGGCAAATTTTAACCCATAAATTCAAATTCAGTATCATGCTTCACTTCAGTAACTCACATTTTTTTGTAAACTGGAAGGCAATGAATAGAGTGTAAAATAACTATAATTAATCCCTTAAATACTGGTTACTTGTTCCTTGCCAAAACGAATATCGACTGGAATTCAATAAAATTTGTCAAACATAAACAAAAGCTCAGTAAATCTTGCAAACCTCGCGACATGGTAGTTCGTCACGGCACAATCGTTAAGGACCACTTCTCAACTGCGATACGATGTTTATTGGTTTATAACACGACATGTTGAGGTAAGATCGTGGAAGCCAAGCGATGGAAGTGCTAGTTCTCTCACCTGGTGTGACAGAGTGAGCAGGGTGAGTGTGAGGGTGTAGACAGTGCGCGAGCTCTTGATACCTTGCTCCTTTCGCCCTAAATAACTTCTCTTTCCTCACTTGCCTTTAATGAATACATTACTTCTGATAGCATAAATATCATATCCAACAGAGACATCAGTGCGGTGCAGTGGAACACTCATGGTGCGACCGCCGGCAGCAGCGGCCATTTAGGCTTCGGTATTGCCAAGCCGTACTCGCTAACGCACCATATAGGCAAACACTGACTTGCTGTCAGTACTCGGCAATATTGCGTAATCTTCATTCGATTGGCTCGTGATGAGACAGATGTACAGATTAGAAACCTACTGGTCTGGGGCAACTAGGGAGAGGAGAGCAGTAGGGAGCTATTCGAAGTTTTCATTTCTTGCGAGGTTTTACTTGGAGTTATCGAGCTCTATACTCGTATTATTAA
This sequence comes from Anabrus simplex, assembly GCF_040414725.1. Classification (NCBI taxonomy): domain Eukaryota; kingdom Metazoa; phylum Arthropoda; class Insecta; order Orthoptera; family Tettigoniidae; genus Anabrus; species Anabrus simplex. The sequence continues at coordinate 64,010,256 of NC_090267.1, read as the reverse complement.
GAGAAGCATTTTGACAGATATAACTGGAGGAAGGAGCAGTGCACATGTCCTTGTACGGTGTTGACGCACTCCTCCATTCTTTTCTCCTTCCCTTCCCTTCCCTTCCCTTCCCTTCCCTTCCCTTCCCTTCCCTTCCCTTCCCTTCCCTTCCCTTCCCTTCCCTTCCGGTTCACGTGTTAGTTCGTTCATACCGCTGTGTTGTGTTGTACGTAACTCAGAAGTGAGAGGTTTGGCAACTCCAAGCAACACGAGCCGGCCAGCAGGTTTATCTCCATGTCAACTGCAGTGGGTCGGCCCATGTTTCAATAGCAAACACTCCTCCACACCCTCTCTCTTCAGTCGTTTGACTCATGACTGAGTATCGTGACCCAAGGACTTTGTTGTTTCTTTTATAAGCTGATACCATTCTGTACGTACTTGCGTTTTCCGGATAGTTATTCTCCATGCTCTCTTACTTGATCAACCCATCTTTTTGCGACCCGTCCTCGTGTCCTTGTGCCAGAAACGTTTCCTTGGCCAATTAATTTTTCCAGGTTGTCATCCTCTCTTCTCATAATGTGACCAAAACATTGGAGGATTCTCTGGTACACAACTTGGCATAAACTTTCTTGTACTCCAATTTCCCGGATGACAGAATCATTTATTCTTCTGGCTGTCCACGGTATTCGCAACATCCTTCCCCAGCACCACATTCCAAAGGCTTTGATTCGGTTTCTGTCTTTAGCTTTTATGGTCCAAGTTTCGCATCCATACAGGAAGATCGAGAACACAAGCGAATGGACTATTATTTTCTTCCTATTCATAGATATTGCTCTATCTTGCCAGATCTTCTTTAATTTTGCCATAGCTGTACGTCCTAGAATGATGCGACGCAGCTACTTTTATCCTCGATTATTGAACCAAGATAAAGAAACTGACAGACACTTTGCAGATTGTTAAGGTGCTGTGGCAGCTGAATTTCTGCACGTTTGTTGACAATCATTAGTTTTGTCTTGTTCCAATTAATTTCCATGCCAAGTTTGTGACTTTCCTGTTGTACACGATTCATTATCTCGACAAGCTCCTGTACACTGCTGGCTAGAAGTGTGGTGTCGTCTGCAAAACGGAGGTTATTAATTCTCTTCCCAACAATCGAAAATCCTCCTTCACAACTGTCGAGGGCATGCCTCATGATATATTGACCATAGATGTTAAACAATTGAGGTGATAAGATGCATCCTTGTCTCACACCTTTGGAGACTTTGAAACTTGGTGATAGATCACCATCAGCTCTGCCTTTGGCCAAGTTGTTATCGTGTAAGCCTATTATAAGTGAAATGAGATGAGATGGAATTTCCATTTCCTCTAGAACACACCACAACTTCGGCTACAAAACACAATCGAAGGCCTCTTGGTAGTCAATGAAGCACAGAAACAAAGGAATGTTGAATTCATGTGCCTTTTCAACCAACAGACGTATATTTAGAATCTGTTCTCTAGTTCCTCTTCCCTTGACAAAGCCAACCTGACAGCCAATAAACGGACCTCCTTCCCGAGAATCCATTTTTGTTAAAAGCACGTTAGGGCGAGCCCTCCTCGTCTAACTCCATTATTTTATAAACATTATATATCTTTTTCCATTAATTATTAGTACATGTCTAGCTAAAATATATGTGGGGTTTCTAGAGAGAGGGAGAGAGAGAGACTCTGTGTGTGTGTGTGTGTGTGTGTGTGTGTGTGTGTGTGTGTGTGTGTGTGTGTGTGTGTGTCGTCATGACTTGAATGTTGAACAGGTCTTGTGAGTATTACTGTATGTAAATATGCCTATGTAAATATTTTAACTGTATATAAGAACATCATGTAGAATGTAATTGTATATTTGTATATTATAATTTTAAGTGGTGATGGAGGCACTTTTGTGTATATGGGGCTATGCCCTTTCTCCATTCACCATCCCTAAATTGTAACTACAATTAGTGGAAAATAAATAATAATAATAATAATAATATTTTACTGTCATAATTAACGGATATTCGTTACAATGGAAACTTTCCAGGTAAAAGAGGAACACTTTTCCCTTTCCGAAAATCAAATGATCACAAATATATCTCCTGGTTATGGCATCCACTAACGGCTGCTAAATCCAGCTGACCACCAGCCATATGACACAGCCTGCACGGTTTCTAGGGTTGCACATCTGTCACTCATATCGTGCCGCTAACTTCCGTAACGCAAATTTTAGATGACCAGCAACCATGAAAATATTCATGTAAAAATGGAAATGATTTTATAGTTTTCTATAATATAATCGCCTTTGACAGAATGAACAATTTTAAACTTACTCTACTAAGCCGACACAAACTAATGGCCTCACTCGTATTAAAATATTTCTTAAAATGGTAATATAAGCATTTTGATTGGATATCAGGGTGAACACCTTTTGCGTCTTTTCATTAGCACCAATATTTCTCTCAAACTTTCACTATAAAAATATCAATATCAATGAACTAAAACACTGCATGTGTATCTCAGGACATGTGGTAATAGTTTCACATTTAAATTATTAATAGAAACAAGGACAAGTTGCATAATTGCTTTGATATTAAGTTCTGTGATATTCACCGTTGAATAACTTCACCTATTTTTATGATGAATCTCACTGAACTAAACATTCAAACAGAGACACGCACTTTCATTTCCAGCACCTCTCCTATTATTATTATTATTATTATTATTATTATTATTATTATTATTATTATTATTATTATTATTATTATTATTATTATTATTATTATTATTATTATTATTATTATTGTTATTACGGGGTTACCCGTGGTGCAGAAAGAGGTTAAAGAAGGTGCCGGGGTGAATGGGTCTATCTACAATATCAAAATCAATTTAACTTGAACTGAACGTTATATTTTTTCAGAAAACAACAACTTAACAATTTTCACTTGGTGAATATAAAACATATCAGGTACAAAGCACTCTTGAAACAAGATTAGGAAAGTCAGAAATTAGTGGTTTTTACAGATCCTGCGCTTCAAGCCCGTAATTTTACAATTTACAAAGCTCCCAGCTCAAAATTACTATTCAAAAATGAGAACAAATTTAGTCAAGGGCAGACATCCCCTAATTCAAAGAGCACTTGCTCCTAAAATTACAATATCCAGCCTTCCAGAGGCACCCTTTAAAATTACAAAACTTGAAAAAGAGCTAACAGGCTCTCCAACATTCATCCAATTTTAACCGCCCGATTAAGGCAACATTACACACAATTCTAACACTCTCTGTCCTTCTATGGCCCAACTTCCAAATTGAAACGGGGGTATCTCGTACCCAACCTATGGGGCCTTTGCGAAAACGAACAGTTTAAGTAAACGGCCCGAAACACAAACTGAAAGGAGGCATACATTGCACTTCCAGATAATGAAAATTAAATCCTACAGGGCTCTTGGCCGATGAAAACTGGGACTAATCCCTAGCTACTTGAGGTGACTCGCATGGAAATCACTTTAACACATTACAGTAAGAAAACCGTTACAAAACGAAGTCACCTCAAACCAAGATGAAGGGGAGCTCGAGAGGGTACATCACTCTGTATCCCCGGTTTACAGTTAACGATTTTATGAAGTTTTTACATTAGCCGGAAGAAAGTTACATTTTAGAAAAGTAGGTTACATAACTAAAGATTCGGAGCTATCCGCTCGGGTTAAGCTGCGGAGGTAGCTACGACAAGAAAGATACAATTTATGTGGCCATTACCTTAGAGATGTTCTGCTGCCAACGAAAGAGGGCGCCCGCCTCCTGCTTAACACACACACACACACTCAGATAGACGACGATTAATTGGTCAAGAAACATGAAAAGCCGCAGTTTATAAACCCTCAGGGAATGTTCGAGATCATTCAAGACTAACCCAGAAACACCCTCTCAATTTAATTGTTTAATCTCAAAGTTACACTCAGTATCGAACAAGAAGCCTGTGAGAGGTTGAAAATTAAGTACATAAATTAGTGATTGGATAGATTTAAAACTGGCGGAAAGAAAAAGGAAATATTGCCAACCCAAAAATAAATGAAAATCAATCAGTTACAAAAACCCATAAATACAAAACTTCTTTAAAGTATAAGTTATTCCTCTTTGCACCAGAGGGCATGATCATAATTTTTTTGTGGTGTCATCTGTAGAAAAATGTCCAAACTTCTTGATGATTGGCAAAAAAGGGAGTAATTCACTCATTTTAGGAAACTGCACAATAACAAAATTACATAATATTTCGGTGGTGACACCTTCTGATTAAAGTTCCAAGTTCCTGTTGTAGTAGTTTCCACTTTAGTTCGATAGAGGTGTTCCTTTAGGCGTTAATTTTGAATGCGCGGCGTTGAGGTGTACCTCCCGGTACAATTATTATTATTATTGTTATGCCGATAGAGTCAACTACAGACCAATAATATTAATATTAATTATTTCCAGCTTAGGTAGTTGGGCTGATTGCATGTTGTTGATAGCTCTTTTCATTGTCCATATGCATTGCATTCCTTAACATTATTATTATCAGTATTATAAATAATATTTTTGTGGTTGTTATTTAAATTGCAGAAATCATTATAGGCCTATTTTCAGTTAAAATCGACATACTTCGTTGGTATTAAATTCCAAGTATATAATTTAAAAACCGATACTTTCATGACCATTAAATGGCATTATATTACTTTGGGGGTGCTAGGTCATGTAATAATTTTATTAATGTACGCTGAAGCATTTCAAATCCTTACCCAGGGTTGTCTTCAAAGACGATTACTATGAAGTGATAATTTCCATTTACGGTTTTCATTCATATTTCTTATTTCTCTAAAGACAAACCTAGATGCTGGATTTAAAAAAGGCAGAGTAAAATATTAATTATTACACGAACTAACATCCCCGAAATAATATATAATGTTAATTTGAAATTTCAGATGAATTGTAAATGTAAAAATTGATATTTGAATGATTGTAAAATTCTTTAAACTGATGACATAAATCTAGGTGTTCCTAGTATATCTGAGGATCATTGAGCCTTGTCTACCAGATATGAACTTCGCATGCTACTGTCATTCATCAGGAGAGAGAGGGGGTCAGGAGGAGAGAGGACATCTCCTTTAAACTGCAGCATCTGTCTCCAAGGGGAATATGCCACATCTTTTTCTCAATAAGACCGAAAGAAGTGAGATTGGAGGAAGATTCTTTTCAGTTATAAAATATTACTTGCCAAATCTCACAGATTTATGGAGACTGTCACGGATGTGTCACTGTGCTCACCCAGTGCTGCGAGGAACACGGATCAATCTCACAATCTCACAGCTGGCACGAGAGTGAACTTCATCTCTCTGCTGCGTTCATCTTTCATTTGCTTGTCGCACACATGCATGTTCATTATATCTTCAGTGTATCGTAGCACTGCAGCATACATCCATACTACAATACATTAGTGAAATACAGGAATAAATGGTCCCGTGATCATAGGTCTGAACTTTTGAGTGCAGTGCAATCACGACACACCCTTACACAGTTCATGACATGTTACATACATGTCGTTATTAGGGAGCACCTGAAAACTTCTCAGCCGTTGATATGTTTACGAAAAAGACGAAGGGAGCAATCCACAAGGTTTCGAAACTTTATCGCTTTAGAAGCTGTAACTTGGCGAACTGCAATTGAATCATCGAAATCAGAAACAATCTAACTACACTTCTTCTTATTTTTGGTGTATGTATGGTGATAAGCACAAAAAAAAGTGAAGACAACCATAAAGTTAGGCCAGGAAATAATGGAACAGGTTGATGCTTTCAAATAATTGGGAATTGTAATTACAGAGGACATGAGGTGCAGTCAAGAGGTGAAAAAACGTATTGCGACTGAGAAGGAAGCATTGAATAAGAAGAGTAGAGATTTTTATGGGGGCACGGATAGAGACTTGAGGAAGCGATTCGTGAAGTGCTTTGTATAGAGTGTGGCACTGTATGGAGCTGAGACACCGACATTTAGAAAAGACGACGAAAGAAGACTGGAAGCATCTGAGATGTGGATTTTGAGGAGAATGGAAAGTATACAATGGATATAAAAAGTAAAGGAAGAAGAAGTCTTGAGAAGAGTTGGGGAAGAGGGAAATATATTAGAAGTAATCAAGAAGAGGTAGAAAAAGCACAATTGGATTGGTCATTGGATGAGGAGAGATTGCTTGCTTATAGAAGCTATAGTAGGAACGGCAAATGGAAAAGGATAAGGAGGACGGAGAAGATATTAGATGCTGGACAATATTAGGATAGAAAACAAGTATGAGGAAACAAAGAGGGTGGCAAGAGACAGGTAAGAGTGTAGAGCTGCCATGTAAGACCTGCCATATGGCATAACACTGATGATGATGATGATGATGATGATGATGATGATAATGGAAAAATATTGCAATTGTAGCCTACTATCCATTCATAGCATAAACCACTCAAATACGGAGGTAACCAGCTGTTTATGATTTCAAGGAAACCACTAACCAATTTATTCCTTGGAGTATTCAAGTTTCTCTTTTCCATTCAGCACATATTCTACTGCTAGTTATCAGCACTATCGCATGCCAACAAAAGATGAGAAAGACATACAAACCATAACCTTCGAATTCCATCAAAATCTCCCTGTTCCGTTTGTGATGAATTCTACCTCAGGCAGATGAGGGTGGATTACTTCGGTGTACAACGAATATCAGACAGTAAGCAAGTAGCGGATATTTACAGTTAAGTGGACAGCCAAAAATAGTGTTCCGATGCTTGCAGATTGTGAAGACACTGTGCAAAGCAGAAACCATCTAATTACAGGCACATATGATATCTATATAAATAAAGTTGTAGGGTATCTGCTGTCTGTAATTTCGTTCGTGTAGGTACTCTTTCCTGTATCCCGCTGGTGACTTCCAGGAGAGAGTATCTACATGACGCCACAGAAGATGACTACCGCAGTAGTAGTCGAAACGTCTGGACGAAATGAGAGGAGTGGACCACGGCATAATAACTCGGAAGATTTTTATTATATTGACACCGGCCATGAAAGCCTTTATACTTTAACTTTTGTTATGTCGTAATTTAGTTTACTCTTCAAATGACGGAGAAAATTCCTATTTTCTGAGGATATCATGCTCTGCATTGAGTGACCGACAGACCGACAACGAACCTACAGGCTACAATGGCAAATTCTCTGACTGTTTGCCAGCAGAAAAGAACCATACTGCCATTTTAATCATCATTCCTGTACACTCGTTGTTGTTCTTTGGGTAGAAAGCAAGAGAGCCTTCAATAGGTCATTCTCCGGGATATTGGTGGAATACCGTTGCAAGTTATAACCGTCCATGAATAGCCTAAAGTAATAACACCATTAGTCACCTTCTTATCTGTTTATCTAAGAATCCCTGCGCCTAAATTTCTCTTACGTTACCGCTTTCTTATATCCGTAACTCATAACAGGATAATTTATTGAGGGACATTTGATTTTCCAGTACATCCACTTTTTATTTACATACTTGTCCTGTCCGGCTATCCTCAGTTATAATCCAATTTTTTATTAATTTCAACTTTATCTTTCTTAATTACTCCGTGTGTATGCGATTTCTAATCCAGAAACCTGGACACTCTTTTCATTGAGTAGAAAATCCAAGCTATGCAAATGTATAACTTTTGGCCACGGAAAATATCGAATTATGGATACCATTCAAATGACGGTGGAGACATTCGTTCCGGGATAACTGGTGACTAAACGGTAAGTCGTATCACAAAAGAGAAAGCACAATCGTCTTTCAATTTGGAGAGGTCAACAACTTTGCTCCTATGATATACTGTCGTGTCTCGATTATTCATACGTTATATACCACTGCATTTCTCGGTAATAATAATAAAATCTTTCGAACTCGACTGTGACTTTATAACGAAAACTCTCCGTATCTATGGTGAATTGCAGTTGCCAAGTGAGCCTGCTGTTATAGTAGAAACTCTCGAAATCGATTGTGATAGGCAGTAAGAAATGTGGCTTGCCATTATCCTCAAAAATTCCCCAATCCCTACCTTACATCGGAAATAATATATTCCGTCCTCCCAGTTTTGTTACTAGGATAGTGCTAAGTGGCATGCAATTTAATATATTCTTAATCACTGCCTTTACATAATTTACGGAGAAATCCGTATACAATGCAGAATACCGTAGAGAAGCACGAGTACATTTTCTAGATTTTGAATAAAATCCTTTCCAACTATTGTTATTTTGACACTCACAGTTTGTTTTGTATTAAGACAGGCCTGCAATTTAAAAATATATAGATGATTTAATGCGAAATATACCCATAAAATAAATTTTTACCTCTCCTGTAAAATTTTATTTACTGGAGTTAGCGGGGTTTTTGATTTCCATGATTCGGTTACTAAAACCTGAACCAAAATTAACTGCAATATTATTTAATACGAAAATAATTTTCCTGAATTGAATGAATGTCATGTTATTGACACACGTTGATCCCCCAGGAAATCTGTACATTAATTGGAATAAAAAAATATTGTCATGAATATGTCTTATGGCTGGGGGGTCACCTGAAAATTTGTGTAATGGGACAAAGTTTGTGAAGGAAATGACGTCACATTAGTCGTTACCATAGACTCTGGTTGCCAAAGACACTGCGTCTATGGATCTGTACAAATATAATGTGTAGTAAGTGGTCCTAGAAGCCCAGATACCAGTTGCAATGGAATGTGAGTGGACATCTCGGACATATTCTGAGTCACGGCCCTCCTTGTGCTCAGGAGGCTAGGAATATACAATCCACCGCTGGTCCCTAACCCGTTAGAGGAGAGATACTCACTTGGACTAGGTACAAGTAGGGTAACATCCTGCTTCATGAATTTGCCGAGGTGAGAACATTTGAACCCAGCCTCGGACCTATGGAAGTAACGGAGTACCACTTTCATTTGACAGGCGAGGGATTCCTTGGAAACAACTTGGCGAACGAAATTGAATTCTATGAGGAGCTATCAATATTAATGGGGCTTCTGGAAGAAATAAAGTAGAACTAACTGAGTCAGCAAAGAGCATGAATCTCGATGTACTAGGAGTAAGTGATATTAGGTTAAGGGGAGATAACGAGGAGGAGACAGAAGATTATAAAACGTACTTGACTGGTGTTAAAAAGGGAAGGGCAGAGTATGGGGTAGGACTGTTTATCAGGAATACTATTGCACGCAACATAGTTTCTGTTAGGCACGTAAATGAGCGAATCATTTGGGTAGATTTGGCAGTTGGAGGAATTAGGACGAGAATTGTCTCAGAGTGTTCACCATGTGAGGGTGCAGATGAGGATAAAGTTGACAAGTTTTATAAAGCATTGAGTAACATCGTACTCAGGGTGAACAGCAAGGATAGAATAGTACTAATGGGTGATTTCAATGTGAGAGTTGGAAATAGAACTGAAGGATACGAAAGGGGGATTGGTAAATGTAGGGAAGATATGGAAACTAATGGGAATGGGAAGCGTTTGCTTGAATTCTGTGCTAGTATGTGTTTAATAGTTACGAATACATCATTCAAGCACCGTTATACAGATACCAGATCCACAATAGACTATATCTAAACAGATATAGAATTCAGGAAGTCTGTTCGGAATGTACGGGTTTTTCGGGTATTTTTCGATGATACAGACCACGATCTGATATGCAGTGAAATAATTATCTCAAGGCCTAGTGTAGTGAAAGTGAAATCTGTCTGCAAACTAATAAGGGTAGAATATCTCCATGACGATGAAATTGGACAGAATTACATGGATACGTTTAGTGAGAAGTTTCGAAAAGTGGACGGTAAGCAGGAGCAAGATATAGAAAGAGAATAGGTAGCATACAGGGATGCTACAGTCGAAAAAGAATATTAATGCCTAGGAACGACTGGGTGTAAAGACGAGGAAAAGCGAATAACTTGGTGGAATTATGAAGTGAGAGCAGCTTGTAAACGAAAGAAATAGTTGTTGAATCCAAAAAGAAGTCAGAGGAAGATTTTGGTAATGACCTGGAAAGGCTAAGTTAAGCAGCAGGTGAACAGAAAAGCAAAGCAAAGCAAAGTCACCTCCGTACAGGCCATGAAGGCCCTTAGCGGAGCGGAAGGTAAAGGTTTCCACCATTGTTAACCTCGGCACGTGATGGGGTAGAGCCGTTACCTCTACGCCCGTCCGCCTTTGCCCCAGGAATTAACCTGGTACACATTTTTGGTGTAGGCCGAGTGAACCTCAGGGCCATATGCGAACAGCAAGGATAGGATAGTGCTAACGGGCGATTTCAATGCGAGAGTTGGAAATGCTAGGTCAAACAATTGGGAAGGGAGGGAAAAAGGAAATGAACAGTGTTTTGAGTAATTCAAATGAATTCATAACATATCCGAGGGAATCACTGGACAGGTTGAAGAAAATCTTTGAAAATATTCTCAACGTAAAAGAAAATATTCATGGTGGTGTCGCGAACAATCAAGCTAATTGGAAGGAAGAAAATGATGTTGGTTAAATTACGCATGAGGAAGCGGAAAGGATGGTAAATAAATTCCATTGTCACAAAGCATCAGGAATAGATGAAATTAGACAATTGGTGAAGTATAGTGGAAAGGCAGGGATGAAATGGCTTCATAGTGTAGTAAAATTAGCATGGAGTGTTGGTAAGGTACCTTCAGATTGGAAGAAAGCAGTAATTGCACCTATCTATAAGCAAAGGAATAGGAAGGATTGCAACAATTATCTAGGAATCTCATTGGCAACTTGGAGGGGAGGGTGCGATCAGTGGTTGAGAGGAAGTTGTATGAAAACCAGTGTGGTTTCAGACATAGAGGGGCTGTCAGGATCAGATTTTCAGTATGCGCCAGATAAATAAAATTGTTACGAGAGGAACAGACTGTTGTGTTTACGCTTCGTAGATCTAGAGAAAGCCTATGACAGAGTACTGATGTAAAAGATGTTAGCCATACTGGGGGACTATGGAATTACGGGTAGATTATTGAAATCAATCAAATGCATTTATGTTGACAATTGGGCTGCAATGAGATTTTATGGTAGAATGAGTTCTTGGTTTAGGGTACTTACAAGAGTTATACAACACTGTAATCTTTCACCTGTGCTCTTCATGGTTTACATGTATCATCTGCTGAAAGGTATAAAGTAACAGGGAAGGATTCAGTTAGGTGGAAATGTAGTAAGCAGTCTGGCCTATGCTGACGACTTGGTCTTAATGGCAGATTGTGCCGAAAGCCTGCAGTCTAATATCTTATAACTTGAAAATAGGTGCAATGAGTATGGTATGAAATTTAGCCTCTCGAAGACTAAATTGATGTCAGAAGGTTAGGAATTCAACAGAACTGAATGTCATATTGGTGATACAAAGCTGGAACCGGTAGGTAATTTTTAGTGTTTAAGTTGTGTGTTCTCCCAGGATGGTAATATAGTAAGTGAGATTGAATCAAGGTGTAGAAAAGCTAGCAGTAGCGAACAACAGTGTTCTGTAAGAAGGAAGTCAGCTCCCGGACGAAACTATCTTTACATCGGTGTGTTTTCAGACCAACTTTGCTTTACGGGAGCAAAAACTGGGTTGACTCATGGTATCTTACTCATAAGTTGGAAGTAACAAACATGAAAGTAGCGAGAATTGTTGCTAGTACGTACAGGAATAATGGCAGGAGGGTACGTGGAACGAGGAGATAAATCATAAGTTATGAATGAACTCGATGGATGAAGCTATACTTACGCATAAAGCGGCTTCGGTGGTGGGGCCATGTGAGACGAATGGAGGAGGACAGGTTACCTAGGAGAATAATAGACTATGTTTGGGAGGGAAAGAGGAGTAGAGGGAGACAGTAGTATAATTGGATGGTTCTGCGGCCGCCACCACCACCGGGCTCCCAGAGGCCACCTCCACCACCACCACAGCCAGAGGCCTCCCAGATGCCTCCTCCACCACCACCACAGCCAGAGGCCTCCCAGATGTGTCCTCCACCACCCGCAGGAAATTTGAATTTTTAAACAAAGCCACGTGCTTTTTGACAGCTGTCATCGACAACAACGCATGGCTAACCTCAGTACTGCCATCTTGACGGGCCTAAACCTCAGTAGTGCCAACTTAACCTAACTAGCGCGTGGTAAACAAAGCCGCATGCTTTTTTGACAGCTGTCATACACCATCTTTTAACTACAGAGGACTGTGCTGCCCTCTTTATCGCAGTAGCTGCAAATTCGTCACCTGTCATCGGCAGTGCTGCCATCATGGCGGGCCTAAACCTTAGTGCTACCAACTTAACCTCACTAGCGTGAGATAAACAAATCCACGTGCTTTTTGACAGCTGTCACCAGCCATCTTTAATCTATAGAGCACAGTGCTGCCCTCTTTAGCTACTTACCTTTGAAATGTGGTGGCGGATAATTCGAAAAATGCTTTTTGACAGCAGCCATCTTTAATATAGAGAGCACCGTGCTGCCCTCTTTAGCTAGATACCTGTGGTGGCAGGCAATTCCACATGACAGCAGCCATCTTTAATCAAGAGAGCACTGTGCTGCCCTCTATGTGGTGGCGGCAAATTCTACATGCTCTTGTTTGGAAACAAACTCACGCGCTTTTTTGACAGCCGTCATCCGCCATCTTTAATCAACAGAGCACAGTGCTGCCATCTTTAGCTAGATACCTTTGAAATGTGGTGGCGGCAAATTCCACGTGCTCTTGTTTGGAAACAAAGCCATGTGCTTTTTTGACAGCTGTCATCCGCCATCTTTAATCAACAGAGCACCGTGCTGCTATCATGCGGGCAATTTCGTCAGCTGTCATCCGCCATCTTTAATCCACAGAACACCGTGCTGCCCTCTTTATAGCTACTACTTTAAGCACGTAGTAGCGGGCAGTTTGAAAAGCTCTGTTAGCTATCATCCGCCATCTTTAACCAAGAGAGCACCGTGCTGCCATCTTTAGCTAGATACCTTTGAAATATGGTGGCGGAAAATTCTACATGCTCTTGCTTGGAAACAACCTCACGTGCTTTTTTGACAGCTACCATCCGCCATCTTTAATCAACAGAGCATAGTGCTGCCCTCTTTAGTTTGAAATGTGGTGGCGGCAAATTCCACGTGCTCTTGTTTGGAAACAAAGCCATGTGCTTTTTTTGACAGGTGTCATCTGCCATCTTTAATCAACAGAACACCGTGCTGCTATCATGCGGGTAATTTCGTCAGCTATCATACGCCAGCTTTAATCTACAGAGAACAGTGCTGCACTCTATGTGGTGGTGGTAAATTCCACGTACTCTTGTTTGTAAACAAATTCTGCCCTCTTTAGCTATTTACCTTTGAGGCGGTTAATTTGAAAAATTATATTTGAAAAGCTGCTATCTTTAATGAAAAGAGCATCGTGGTGCTATCTTGCATCGCAAACCTCAGTGCTGCACTCTTTAGTTGAAATGTGGTGGCGGATAATTTGAAAAAATCTTTATGACAAGCAGCCATCTTCAATCCAGAGAGAACAGTGCTACCATCTTTAGCTACCGCCATCTTACATCGCTTACCTCGATGCTGCACTCTTTAGTTGAAATGTGGTGGCGGTAAATTCGAACAAGTTTAATCACGCATCGGGAAAGCTAGAATAAGCACGTGTTGCAGTGATGACGTCATTGTGCATGTTTAAACCCGTTCGTTGACTAAAAGCTTTAGTTTTCGAGAAACAGTGATAGAGTGTGGAGTGCAAACATGACGAAAACATTAATAGTTGATGTGCAAGGCTTTAAAGTAAACGGAAACAAATTTGTGTTTAAAGAGGTGGCTGTGTTAGATTGCAGTGTGTTGTGGGCTCCAAAACTTGTTAGTTTAGTATTTAGTCCAACGTTCCCTTACTGTTTGCAAACAGATGAAGATAAAAAGCAGACTCAGTGGATTGAAAACAATTTAGGTTTGAAGTGGGAAGAAAAAGGAATACCTTATCCTTTTCTACCTTTAATGATGAATGCACATTTGTCAAGAGCATATCTTGTTCTTTTAAAGGGTTGTGATAAGAAAGAATGGTTGCGTGATTTTCTACCATCATCATGTGAAATTATCGACATGCATGAATAAGGATCCCATCATTTAAAACTCTTCCGAATGAGCATAGCAGAGAAACAAGTAAACAGTCTTTACAACATGTATGCATGCTCTTTGATTGGTTGTGTCGCAGTGCATGCCGGGAAGTGAACAACATATGTAAACTGCAGTGTCGAAATAACCTTAGTGTAAAAGAAACATTTGTAGAGTAAAGACATCATGTCATTTCTAACAGATACTAAGTGTAACGCAGTTGAAAAGGCGATCGTAAAGTTTTATGCATGCAAAAGGAAACTAAACACTTTTACTGAAGAAGAGTTAAATGCATTACCAAAGGCATTTTTGGTTAATGTAGCTGCGAATGCTGTAAAGAAGATTTGGGATAAGGTGCCTCGTGAGTGGACTCAAGATCCTGTTTTGTCAGAGCTTCAAACGTGTAGTTTACACCATGAACACGTGAGTTTAGGTAGACGACCTTCTGTGAGACAGTGCCGTACATGTCAACTAATTAAACTGTATCACGGACCTAAAACTAACGAGTTGTCTTCGCTTATAAACACTTATCATGGCTGTGGAGAGAGTAAACAAGGAAAAGGTGAAGAAACGTGCTGGGAGAAAGATGAGGAAGCATGTTGGGCGTGGACTCATCAATAGAGTGATTGATCTTCTTTTCTTCGTGCTTCATCTCCCCTGCGGCCCTGGAACACGTTCGCCTGACATGTAGTTACATGCTGCCTGCATAGAGTATGTCGTGTAGCTGTTAAAATCTGCTTCGTACAGTTATGCTGTGTGTGTGTGTGTGTTTGTGTGTTATTACCTAGTGCTTTAGCTGCTCAGAAGAATATTGCAGCACTTGTCGTTGTTGGTGTAATAAAACGAAAACTTAGTGACAAAGACAGTAAAATAAACAAAGGATAAAAATGTATATATATATTCTAAAATAAATATGAATTGTCAAAACATATTACAGGTGTTGTTTAATCCTACAGCATGTCCTAGTGACTTAGAAGAAAGGAAACGTAGAGGATTAAAAGAAAACACACATAAGATTTAAAGTACATCCTCTTTATTAATCCATGAATTAAAGCTGTTATTAAAACCAAGCCATTTAACATACAGTTTATTGCCACGACGTCGAATAACTCGTTCAACTAAATAGTGATCAGGATATTTTGTTTTCTGCAGTTCTTCGATGTAGAATCCTCCTTCAATAGGCTATCCTCTGAGATCGCGAAGTAAATACGTAACTGGATTAGTAAGCTTAACACTTCTGATTTGAAAAATTTCAGTGCTCCAGTTAGGTGTGTATCCTTTTGCAAAGATAGACTTGTGTTTGCTAATGCGAACAAAATCACCTTTAAAGCGATGACGACGTGGATCAGCTGTTTTATTTACAAGATGAATAGCATTTATACGAGATGTATTCTTTGTAACAAGACGTGGCTTTGTTCCGATAGTGCGATGAGGTGTATCGTTGTAGGTAAATAAAAGACTAGGTAGCAGATCAATCCAACGATATGAACCTTGCGCTGTAAACTCTCGCCACATCATTGTTTTGAGTGTACGATTAAAGCGTTCTACAACACTTGCCTTGAGATTGCTGAACGTAGAGTAGTGTTGAATGCCAAGTAACTTGAGGTAAGAAGAAAAATCCTTGTTGTAAAACTCTTTACCTTGATCAGTTTGAAGAAGCCTTGGGCAGCGTTTTGATTCTTCAACAATATGTTTAAATGCTTCTTTAACTTGAGCTGCTGTTTTAGAACGCACGGGTTGTGCAAAAGCAAACTTCGAGTACACATCGATAACAGTAAGTAGATACTTATACCCCTTATTACTAGAAGCATATGGAATCATTTCTACTAAGTCTGCTTGCCAGAGATCATCTTTTCGTCGTGTAATAACGCGTCTGCGACAGTAGGTGCGACGTGCTGGTTTATGTAACTCATGTGCGATGTTTACCTTTACAAGTGAGATCTTCTCTTGACGAGCCATTACAAAATAATACCGGCATAACGTAGTTCTCTTTCTATTTCTAGAATTTCTGATCCGTGACCAGTGTGACCAGCCTCTTGCGATGCTCTTAAAAGTTGTAATCGTTTGTAAGTTTGGGTCATTCCAGTATTCCAGTATCTTACATCCACATCCACATACGGCAACAAAGGCTTGTAGATAACATCTAGACTACGTGCAGTCGGAAACAGCTTAGAAATAAACTCACGATACTTGTAACTCTTATTCGCATTTATAGCTTCTGTTCTCTTCTAATTACGTCGTGTTGCGTCAGTAGCAAAAAGTATTGCTTTATATTTTTTAAGATCATCTTGTAAAATTATATCCTTGTCAGGTATTCGTGAGAAAAGAAGTTCTAAGCGTCCTTTCGTAGGTTTATAGGTAACACCTTTTACAATGAGTTTGTTGCTATTAATCTTAACATTTGAATTTCCTATCCGGAAACAGTCATCTTCGTAGCGAATACCGTAGGTAGTGTCAGTTTGTCCTGTAAAAAGTTTTTCTATATAAGGTGCAAAGAGAGATCATAGGTATCTTGAATAAAAGTTCTAAACTGATTGCGATACTCTGGTGTAATCATAACCTCAGACAAAGATGGTAGATTTTGCGTCGATGTAGTAGGTGTTTCAGCAATAACATCTGTAGTTAAAAACTCAACACGCTTAGATGGTGATGTATCATTAGGTTCTTCTTCTCCTTCTTCCTTATCTTCCTCTTCCTCTTTTTGATCTGCATCCTGCTTCTTCTCTTCCGTATCTTCTTCATGCTTTTCTTCTTCATGCTTCTCTTTATGATATGATGTTTGCATAGAAGCAAAACTTGAAGTAGACTGCGGTAATGAAGTAGAATTAAAAATTTCTTTGAGTGGTGTACTTAGTTGTGTTTTTAAAAATAAATCCGTGTCTGCTTGAATACGTTTAAGCTCTTTAAATATCCGTCGAATAATGTTTCGAGCTTGGATGATATGTTTTGTGATCTCCTTGCTAGATGTTAACAAGATGATGGTTTTTAATCAAGTAGTTACTGTAATTCTGTGTTAATGCATATAAAATGATCGAAACCCATGCGATATCGTCCATGCTGTACATCACTTTCTTTATCAATAACTAAAAAGCTGTAACGGTGTAATGACCAACATTTAGCACACATACGTTTAAAGTCATCGAATGTCATATCAGTGTTAACATGATCGTTATACACATGTCGCATGTTGCGCTCATCTTGCCGAAAAAGCACAATAACATTTGCGTTGTCGCGTATCAACTGCTTAGGCACACGAGAATAGGTTTGGCACAAATAGATGCAATCAACATATTTATGCCGACCCATACTAAAGAATGCACGAATAACGTTTTGCTGTTCTGTTGCCACATCATCAAAGATCATAAGAGAATTAGGAAGCACATCGTCTGGTGATGGTACTTGCTCATGTGAATTAAATTTAAAATATCTTATTCCATCTTTAACTAGATCGTACATTACAGTTTGTAGAATAGTATATGGCGGCTGATAGAGTGACATTGCGAAAACGTAAATATTCTCGAAGCGTACACCATTTAAAGAAGTAATAAGTGTGAGTAAAAGATTTGTTTTACCGTATTCCGACGGACCTGATATAATACATCGAACAGTAAAAGGAAACAACGTTCCATGACGTTTTCTTGTAGTTGTACTAGAACTAGGTAAGAGATGTGGTACAATGTCGGTAACAGGTAGCGTGCCTTGCTGCTTTATAATCTTCATGATATCTGAATCATGAAGTACGTAATAGTAATATATATATTAAACGAAAGAAGAGGCAACGGTTAGTTTATGATTTGCTCCTGACTAGTAAAGTCATGTCCAGCATGGTGAAACAACGATATCCAAACGACATGAAGAAGAAGAAGAAAGTAAAAACTGTTGGATGGAAAGATGTTATAAAGGCTGCGCAAAAAGCTATTCGAGGGGAATACAATCCTCGTGTAGCTATTACTAAGGCGTTACGCGCAGCAAGAGCGAGAATTTCTCCAAAGTGCAGAGCAATATTTAGTAAACGTGCACGAATTATTCCTGTACCAAAACGAGGAGGATTTCTTCCTGCGCTGTTTTCTGGCTTAGCAGCTTTAGGGTCATTGCTAGGTGGTGCTAGTGCTGTAGCGAGAACTGTCAAAGCTGTAGAAGAAGCGAAACAACAGTTGAAAGAGAGTAAGCGTCATAACAAGACGATGGAGGCAATTGCGTTACGAGGCAAAGGTGTGAACATGAAGCTAGCGCCATACAAGAAAGGTCTTGGTATCTACATTTCTCCAAAAAACGTCTACTGAATGCACTGCCATATCGAGCTCTAACGCATGATGAAGATTTTACGTTTGCTAAACAACTAGGAATTCATTATTTTCGAGGAGTGTATATGCGCGATCAACTACCAGTGCGCCCACGTGAACGTGAAAGTGCCGTAATTAACTTGGACGACAGTCGTGGACCTGGAACTCATTACGTTGCTTATGTAAAACGTAAATCTAAAGTATGGTATTTTGATAGCTATGGAGATTTACCTCCTCCTTTTGAGCTCATACGTTATTTCGGAAGCAGTGCAGACATTGTTTACCATAAAAACCGTGTGCAAAACTTTAATACACGCATGTGCGGACGATTATGTCTTATGTTCTTATATCAAACCAAGACAGTAGAGAAAGTGCATTAGTATCTACGTGATGACGAACAGTGAAAGAACGTTTGCTGTACGTGGAGAAGGACCTGAAACAACCGTCTATTTTAATCCAACAATCGAACTTGGTTATGAGCCGCATAGTCTTGGACTAGTATCGTTTGAAAGCTACAATAAAATCTATAATGTGCGTGATGGTTTAAACAAGTTCTATTACGATGAGTACGTGCTAACACTACCCTCAGGTAGTTATACAGTAGACGATATTCACGACTATATTGAAAGTACGTTAATTGATCAGTTTGGGGAAGATAGTTTTAGTAATCATAATTACAAGTTCTCAATCACTATAAGCAACATTACACATAAATGTGTTATTGAATCATCATTTAAGATTGACTTCAAATCACAACCTGATTCGATTGGACCACTGCTTGGATTTTCATCGAGGGAGCTCCTACCGAACGTTCGTTACGAGTCTGATCAGCCTATAAAACTCTTCGATGATTAAAATGTGTACATTACTTGTAATATTATTACAGACTTGAATAGTAATCTACAACCTTCGCACGTCCTGCACGACTTTATTGTTACAGAGGAACGTGGATATACTATTTGTGAGAAACCAGCAGTAGTTCTTTATCATCCTGTGTCTGTAAAACACATTAGCAACATTACTCTTAGACTTGCAAAATAAACATAATCAGCTTATTCATTTAGATCAGCACGCGTACGTAGCCTACAAACTACATCTTAAACCAGTATGAAAACCATCTATAAAACACGGTGTACATTACGAAGACATACTACATGTGTGCAGAGACTCATCGAGTTAACAGATACCCATAAGCAGATACTCCAAGATTTAGGATATACACTACTACAACAGAATGGAAGATATGCTAGACATTACGAATACAGTAGAAAGTCGTGAAGGTGTAGTACGAAGTGAGCTTCATTCCTATCAACCTTTTACGTTTGGATTAAATAACAATGATGAAATTCATTTTATTCTTAATCAGCAAGATGTTTACACCTTACCACACGAAAGCTACCTCTATATTGAAGGACGACTAGAAAAGTCTGATGGAAGTGGACCAGGCACTTCACAACTAAACAACCATGCTCTAGCTTTTCTCTTTTCTGAAGCGTGATATGAAGTAAATAATGTTGAAATAGATCGAACTAACAATGTTGGTATTACAAGTGCAATGAAACTCTACCCTTCTTTCTGTGATGAAGAAAGTAATCTTTTGCGGATGGCTGAATGGTGTCCAAAAGCTACTAACAACTGGATGATTAATGAGGATGGAACTTTTACGGGTATGTTATCACTGAAACATATTTTTGGATTCGCAGAAGACTTTACACGTATTATAATCAACGCAAAACAAGAGCTTATTCTAATCCGTGATCGAAGTGATTACAATTCTCTTAAAGCAGTAGAAACACCAGTAGAATCGAAATTAACACTGCATCGTATACTGCGGCAGATTCCACATGTAACCTTATCTGATCGTCAAAAACTTCGATTGCTCAAGATTGTAGAAAATGATACACCATTACCTATACGTTTTAGAAGTTCGGAGCTGCATGAATATCCTGTGTTACCACCTACAAACAAGCATAGCTGGGCTGTTAAAACATCACGTTTTACTGAGAAGCCCTTGTACATTAATTTTTGGATTTCAAACTAATCGTAAATTCAATCACGAAAAAGATAGCTCACTGTTTGATCACTGTAAATTAAGACACGTTAGACTATATCTCAACGGAATTACGTATCCCTACGAAAACATCGACATTAACTTTGAGAAAAATAAGTTTGGGATGCTCTATGACATGTTTTGTAAATTTCAATCATCGTATTATCAGAAAGAAGATCGTCCGCTATTTACACCTCAAGAATTTAAAAATAAAGCTCCGATTGTAGTTATAGACTGCTCTTATCATGAAGAATCTATAAAAGAATCTCCAGTTGATATTCGTTTAGAATTTGAAACATCTGAAAACATTCCTGCTAACACAGCAGCCTATTGTCTTATTATTCATATGAGTGATGTTACTTACCATCCGCTAATGAATATTGTTACGAGACTATAAATAAGAATAGATCTTTATCATTTTCATTAGTGTGTGCTTCGACATCGTACGCTATGGAACAAAACTGTAAATGTGCATGCTGTTTGCATGCTCATACGCAACATCTTATTTATGTTTCACGGGTGAGTGAATCTATTAAGATGTTCTATAAACATAGATCGTCGATGCCGAAACATCTTATTCAATACTTACCACCGGGATTTTTATATACGTACGCTGCCTCTTACGTACATAATTTTTGGGACATCCTTCCTCTACACAGTAAGATGTCGATCGAAGTAGCTTTATGCAGAACTTGTGAACGACATTACAAGCATCGAGGAGAAAATGGTGATGATGATTGGGATGGACCAAATCCGAGGATTGAACACTGTACACAGTGTATGAATGAACTTTCTCTAGTACCTCATGATGATGATGATGATTCCGAAAAGGAATAACAGCAAGGTAAGAAGTATATGATCTTCTCTGTAAAGCATAACATACTTAGTATAATATATTTCTAAATGTTTTGTTTAATTTGAATGTTGCAGGAGGCATTTCAGAAGCATACGTTGTTAAGGAGCACACCAACCTTGTCAGCAGCAAAAACGAACACTGTTGTAGTACATTTGTAAATAAATATTTGATCGCATTCAAAAAATGTTGTACTTATTGCATTGCTTTACACCGACTTACTCTTAAGAAAAACGATCAGGTCTAAACATGCACAATGACGTCATCACAAAAGCACGTGCTTACTCTAGCTTTCCCGATGCATGTTTAAACTTGTTCGAATTTACCGCTACCACATTCCTTTACACCGACTTACTCTTAAGAAAACAGACAAGTCTAAACATGCATGATGACGTCATCACTGCAGCACGTGCTTACTCTAGCTTTCCCGATGCGTGATTAAACTTGTTCGAATTTACCGCCACCACATTTCAACTAAAGAGTGCAGCATCGAAGTAAGCGATGTAAGATGGCGGTAGCTAAAGATGGTAGCACTGTTCTGTCTGGATAAAAGATGGCTGCTTGTCATAAATATTTTTTCAAATTATCCGCCACCACATTTCAACTAAAGAGTGCAGCACTGAGGTTTGCGATGCAAGATGGCGGGTGACAGCTGTGACGTGAAAAATTACCCGCAAGATAGCACCACGATGCTCTTTTCATTAAAGATGGCAACTTTTCAAATATAATTTTTCAAATTAACCGCCTCAAAGGTAAGTAGCTAAAGAGGGCAGCACTGTTCTCTCTGGATTAAAGATGGCTGCTTGTCGAAAAGAATTTTTCAAATTATCCGCCACCACAAAGAGGGCAGCATGGTGCTCTCTTGATTAAAGATGGTGGATGACAGCTGAAGAGCACATAGAATTTGTTTCCAAACAAGAGTACGTGGAATTTACCACCACCACATAGAGTGCAGCACTGTTCTCTGTAGATTAAAGATGGCGTATGACAGCTGACGAAATTACCCGCATGGTAGCAGCACGGCGCTCTGTTGATTAAAGATGGCAGATGACACCTGTCAAAAAAACACGTGGCTTTGTTTCCAAACAAGAGCACGTGGAATTTGCCGCCACCACATTTCAAACTAAAGAGGGCAGCACTATGCTCTGTTGATTAAAGATGGCGGATGGTAGCTGTCAAAAAAGCACGTGAGTTTGTTTCCAAACTAGAGCATGTAGAATTTTCCGCCACCACATTTCAAAGGTATCTAGCTAAAGATGGCAGCACGGTGCTCTCTTGATTAAAGATGGCGGATGATAGCTAACAGAACGTTTCAAATTGCCCGCTACTACGTGTTTAAAGTAGTAGCCATAAAGAGGGCAGCACGGTGTTCTGTGGATTAAAGATAGCGGATGACAGCTGACGAAATTGCCCGCATGATAGCAGCACGGTGCTCTGTTGATTAAAGATGACGGATGACAGCTGTCAAAAAAGCACATGGCTTTGTTTCCAAACAAGAGCACGTGGAATTTGCCGCCACCACATTTCAAAGGTATCTAGCTAAAGATGGCAGCACTGTGCTCTGTTGATTAAAGATGGCGGATGACGGCTGTCAAAAAAACGCGTGAGTTTGTTTCCAAACAAGAGCATGTAGAATTTGCCGCCACCACATAGAGGGCAGCACGGTGCTCTCTTGATTAAAGATGGCTGCTGTCATGTGGAATTGCCTGCCACCACAGGTATCTAGCTAAAGAGGGCAGCACGGTGCTCTCTATATTAAAGATGGCTGCTGTCAAAAAGCATTTTTCAAATTATCCGCCACCACATTTCAAAGGTAAGTAGCTAAAGAGGGCAGCACTGTGCTCTATAGATTAAAGATGGCGGATGACAGCTGCACGTGGAATGTAAGTAGCTAAAGAGGGCAGCACGGTGCTCTATGG
Source organism: Anabrus simplex (assembly GCF_040414725.1). NCBI lineage: Eukaryota > Metazoa > Arthropoda > Insecta > Orthoptera > Tettigoniidae > Anabrus > Anabrus simplex. The sequence goes on along the minus strand of NC_090267.1, from coordinate 63,987,044 downwards.
ATTAAAGATGGCGGATGTCAGCTGCACGTGGATTTGTTTATCTCACGCTAGTGAGGTTAAGTTGGTAGCACTAAGGTTTAGGCCCGCCAAGATGGCAGCACTGCCGATGACAGGTGACGAATTTTACATCTACTACGATAAAGAGGGCAGTACAGTGCTCTGTAGTTTAAAGATGGCGGATGACAGCTGTCAAAAAAGCACGTGGTTGTCAAAAAGCATGTGGCTTTGTTTACCACGCGCTAGTTAGGTTAAGTTGGTACTACTGAAGTTTAGGCCCGTCAAGATGGCAGTACTGAGGTCAGCGATGCGATGTTGTCTGTCAAGAAAGCACGTGGCTGTCAAAAAACACGTGGATTTTTATCTCGAGCTAGTTAGGTTAAGTTGGCACTACTGAGGTTTAGGCCCGTCAAGATGGCAGTACTGAGGTTAGCGATGCGTTGTTGTCGATGACAGCTGTCAAAAAGCACGTGGCTTTGTTTACAAATTCAAATTTCCCGCGGGTGGTGGAGGAGGCCTCTGGGAGGCCTCTGGCTGTGGTGGTGGTGGAGGAGGCATCTGGGAGGCCTCTGGCTGTGGTGGTGGTGGAGGTGGCCTCTGGGAGCCCGGTGGCGGTGGCGGCGCCCGAATTCCTGTATTATACTACTGGAGACCAAGACGACGATGGTTATATTCAGTTTCTAACAAATTAAAGATAAGAGGTATAGAAATAAATGAGGCGACACAAGATGCAAATAGGGGATTGTGGCGACGTTTAGTAAATTCACAGAGGCTTGGAGAATGAATCCTGAAAGGAATAATGGTCTATAATGGTCATGTATGTATGTATGCATGTATGTATGTATGTATGTATGTATGTATGTATGTATGTATTTATGTATGTATGTATGTATGTATGTATGTATGTATGTATGTATGTTTACCGTCGGCCTTGGTCACCAAAGGTGCTCTATAAAATTATGCAAATAAATCGTTCGTTATCAGTGTTTGAGTTTTTTTATTGAAAGACACATTCATGATTATTCATATTTTGCAATGCGAAACGTTCCTTTTTAAGAAAATTATCCAACAAGCTCGGAGACGAGGATCATTTAAATTAATTCACAGTCAAAATAATTCTTGTTCGGAACAAATGTAACCATGTAACATAATTTATTTATGAACGGAACATATGATACAGCTACACAGCAAATTTCACTTGTACTGTCGACAGACTAATTAGCAAACGAAAAGTTTCATGACAAAATATAACAAACATAACAAAAGATAACAAGATCAATTACACGACCTACTAAAAACAACTATCCAAATCGAAAACCATGAGAATGTCCATGTTCATAGCCAAGTCGGTGGGGTTCAAAATGATGGTATAACCACTTCGCATAAAATTATCCTTAAGAAACTATTTACACCCCTCTCTAATATACTTTTATCTGATTCTGTATCACGCGCTTGTCTTCTGTGTAAAGTGTTAAAGAGTGTTCTAAGGCGTATTAAGAAATATCGTTGAAATATTGAGTGCTGAATACTACCATGTACATTAAATCGTTCGGACAGTTTATGGAGCAGCACAGTGTGGTATACAGAATCGAAAGCTTTCCAAAAGTCTACTTAGCAGATATACAGCTGTGATTTATCTGCAATGGCATGTGATACAATAGTACGCAAGTGTTCAGGTTTGTTAGACAAGAGCCACCTGGTACAAAAACATGCTGATTGGTTGAGATATATGGCGGGGTGATTGGGAGGAGACACTGGTGTATACTTTCTTCAAAGAGAGGATGCTGTAGAGAGAATAGACTCTAGACGATAAGATGAAACATGCCTGATTTGAGAAGTGGGGAAAATACTTGCCTGTTTCCAGGTCATAGGAAAACAGTCCGCGGTGAAACATACGTTAAGTTAATTAGGGGGAAGGACGCAAGGAATGCTGGCAGTATTTTCCAAGAAAAGAGAGCCTATAGTGTAGGGACCGGTAACTTTGTTCGTACGAATATTTAGAGGAAGGTTATGAACTTCACTTGGTGTGGTAGTTACGCTGGAAAGCGTACGTACACGAAGGAGCTGTTTATTTTGTGAGGGAAGAGAGAAGTTGGAGAATAAATACCCGTGGAACAGTTGATTACAATTGGCGCCGTATGCTGTTGCATCTTTTTGCTTCAAGCAGACAAGAATCCGCTCGTTACGTATTATTTACCATGAGCCCTATTTATCTCACAGGGGTGGAGCGTTGGCTGGAGATATGCACATTTATGATCTTTCTTTAGTACCCGCTTAAATAATTCAAAATTCAGTGGAGACTTCACACCAGGGTTAATCATACTACTTATAAAACATCGTCTTGAATAATATAATATTTAAATCATTCAATATATTTGTGATATTTGAAGCTATTTATTTCCAGGTTCGTCATTTCATTTATAACTGTTAGGTTATTCAATCTGTCAGAAATAATTTTGGTATACACCTAAATAAATATGTGCAGTTACATGAAAGAGAACACATATTATAACAGAATTATACGTGAATGAGGAACTACTTAATTAATTAAGCATATAAATTCCCCTCCCAACAAATTCATACATTCATGTGAATAAAGTTTTTTTAAGAAAAATCTCGATCAGATTCCGAAATGTTCTTTCTAGAGCGATATATGTTTTTTAATTAAGAACTTTATTCTTGAGTTACAGTTCTTTTATCATATGTTTTCTTTTTTCAGGTAGTTTCCAAATTTTATTTTTTATAAATTAGTTTCGACAGGCTGAAGAACCTAACAATTATACATTAAATGAACTCAAATATTTACATAATGTTGCATACTGATACTACATTTAATCCACGTCACTTACATGTAAATTATTACAACAAAATTATTATATCTTATTTTCGTCGCTGCGCCAGCATTACAGCTATCTAACAATGTTCTTCCCACCCATTATTTTCCTTAATACTTGTCACGCCTCCCAGCCCTGTATAGATATGCAGTCCATCAAAACAATTTTCGTTGTGTTCATTTTGTTATACTCTACCCAACAGGGACATGAACCGAGGACTGGTAATTATGGGGACGCGCATTTCTTTGCCCGGCAGCGAGATCGCGAGAACTCAGCTTGGAACGCTACGGGTGTGATCGAGACAGGGAATCCCGAAGCTGAATATAGGAGAAGTTATCCCCATCTCAGGTTATGGCTGAGTGGGCGAGGTACATTTTTAGCATCGAAATGTGGGAGCCATATTTAAATCAGCATGACCAACTTCGTCCTATATAATGAAATATTTATCAAAATTTATAATACGACAGCGCATTATGATTCAAAAGAGATGGTCGTGAGTTGGTAATTTAATTACACTCTGTGACGTCCTTTTGTTAATAAACCTCTGCTAAAGGAAGGAATAGATGGTTACGTAACAACGGAAAGTTACTGGGGCCATGTGGATTGTCTCTTGACACTCGCATGACAAGAGGAATCCTGTGAGCGAAGGGCAAGTTGGAGAAAATATTTATTCATTACGAGAGATTACACGAACGAATTTTGCACGTGTATATCTTATTTATATCATAAGATTACTGGTCACCTGATTGTTTCACTATTTTGCCTCTGATACGCCGAGAACAGGCTGTGTACGAATTATGAGAAGGGGAAGTCTCATAGTTATTATAAGGTTGTAGAAGCGTCACCTCAGGCACTCTGGTTCTTCTCTTCGCGAGGGACGGACCTATGTCCAAATCGAGCTCCGTGTTTCTTTGTCTGGTGTACTGTTAAAAACACAAAATTCGAGATAAATGTGAAGTGAATTAAGTTAATACGTGAGATACAGTTAAGTGCTTGATTAAACTGTGACGAGTCTTGAACACAAAATTCAACTCGTAAATTTATTATTATTATTATTATTATTATTAGAGTTATCACCCGTGATAACAAAGGAGACGTGTAATAAGACAAGGACTACTAAGGTATAGATAGAGGGTTGAGTAGTGACTAATTTGTGCGGTCGTGCCGTAATGCCCTGTACTAATTTTCTTTCATTCAGGGATTTTAAATCAAAGATAGGGCCGATTTTGTGCGCTGTGATGCAGTCGATTGGAAAGAGTTTTAACAGTGTGTGTATCTGTGCCTAGATAACTGAAGATTTCCAGTGCCAAGGATGATGGATATTAATCGCCGCAGTCAGCAGATGGAATCAGTTGTAATCAACATGGACATGAGCCAACACTAAATCCACAGAATGGGCCACCTTAACTGACCAAGGTGTTATCCAGGAATAATAAGGCCGAGTAATACCATTCTTTTTATGCATAACGTAGGGATACGCATAAATATTTATACAGCTGTAGCTATTAAATGAGAGGGAATTTAGTTTATTTAAATACAAATGTGCCAAGCCATGTCTCAGAGTTTTACTTTTGCAACAAGTCTGAGTGACTTAACTTGAAAATATGGGTAAATTTATTTGTGCGGAAATGTGTTCTTCTTTTTATTTTGGGTCTTCGTTTTTCTCTACAATGGTTTTCAATATAATGAGTAGTTTTATTAGCGTTTGGGATATATGAAATAGGGGAAAGCTAGTATTAACCGGCGGAACTATCATGCATGGAGATTAGTTTGTGTGAAAGAAGAAATGCAGCTGTGAAAATCGTCCAGAGAACCGAACCATGACCTCCAATGAGATATTTAGCTAGGGACTATTTTCATTTTTATTGTGTTCATTTAACGTGTTTTGATAACTGCAGGGCTCTTTACGGATTGAATTGTGTGATATTCCCATTGTGCTTGTTGTTTTTGATTAACGGTTGTCTTTGTTGTAACGAAAATATTAAGCGATGGATTTATGAATATGTAAGTCACGTAGGCACATTAGGTAAAGAGTAGGCCCATTTTAAAGGATCCATGGTAATAATAAAATAATAACAATAATAATGATGATAATAATAATAATAATAATAATAATAATAATAATAATAATAATAATCATCATCATCAACATCATCATCATCATCCTTCCAAGTATTGGGCCATGTGTCTTGCATTTTTCTTTTTGCAAGACTTGACAGCAATCAAATGTCCTTCCGACGGGGTGCTAGCCTGAAGAAATAATAGTAATAATAATATAAGAAAATTAGGAGCCGGTGTTTTGATATTCAAATTTCTATGTTTTTCTTGATTTTTATCGAACGAGCTGTGTGTAAGATTGTGTGCGTGGGTAAGGAATATGTTTTCGGACACTTGCGTCAGACGACGAAGTTAAGGATGATTCTAAATCAGCACTCACGGTGTGAGATATTGATGTCAGATCGTATTTGTATACCTGCGGATGCTTATGAATTGAGAGATGAATTAGGAATCACCTCAATGTAATGAGGAAGTTATATTATGCTGCGATTTGATGTGATGTGTTACTTTAAAAGGGACGATACTGTTCTCGCCTGACAGCAGCAGTTTGCCCCATTTGTCATGCCCATCCAGCTGTGAGGGTAGTGGATGAGAGAGCCTGCAATTACGGGCCAGCCTCCTAGTATTTTTCGTGTGTCTTGGAACACGCGCAGTGAGTTTGTAAACTGTTTGTGTCCTTGCGGGGAGATTTTCTTTGTCTTACCTCATCAGCTGATTAGATAGACGTCGGAAATATGTGACCGGACTTTCTTTTATTTGTTATTTTATTTGCAGAGAAAATGATTAATATGGCCTTCAGGATCCCTGGAGACATCGTTGACACCGGTTTGTTTCGGGGCTTGTGTACGGCAATCTGACAGTGTTGGGACAGATGACTAGTGTCTCAGACGTGTAGTGTATATAAATTTTGTATTTCTCATGTGTGCTTATCGTGTGTTGTATTGCTCGTCCTTCAGCGAATTTGTGTATACGGGTGGGATTTCTGTCCGAACCCGAGACCTCGGAGGCTTGTATTATTTGTATTACATTATGTAAAGTTATTCCATTGAGAAATCAATTTGTGATAGGTTAGATGTCACTCAGATTTGTTTACATTTGATTATTATAATTTTGTTTTCGCAGTAAACTTGGGAATAGCTTCAGTGATTCATGCTAAACGTGAAGTCGTGACATAGTTAAGTGAATCATGGTAGTACTCAGTCTTATCCCGCAAACATATTTTTTTCAACAACCCTCAATGGTGTAAAAAGCGATTATTGTACTCGCCTTGTATATTTGTATCATTCTTCATCATCATAAGGATTCAATACACATTTTTGATTTGTTTTAAACTAAAAAGATCTCATTGAACTATATGACACCTGTCTTCTCCTACCCTTTATGCCGCTAAGTTAATTTTTATTAGATTTCCACTTGATTAACTCAGTAAGCGACCCTGAAGATCTAATGCCCGAAACCCTATGGGTAGGGGGGTATGTGCAATACCTGTCTATAAAGGAAAAGTAACATTATATACAGTATACCGTAGGAGTGCGGAAATACGTCATGCAAACATACATGCATACAGTACTGTATGGTACGATTCACCTTCCTTTACATGTAACCGTAGGAAAATCAACACAACGAAAATTGTTATGATGGACTGCATATACACAGGAGGCTGGGAGGCGTGCCCAGTCTTAACACAATAATGACGGGCTACGTTAATTAACGTAGTTTCGTATTGGTGCGCGGGCGACCGGCTACGTAAATTAACGTTTTCTCACATTGCTTTATTCTTGTGTGATTGTATCCTCTCCGCCGTTTATTAACTGAAATGTTTCGTGTTGCTTACAAACTAAAGTCTTTGTTGATCGGAATGTAGATAAATATATTCTTTCCTTAACTATGCTTTCGGCACAGGAAGTGTGGTTTCATAACACTCAGTACCGCGAGACCGAGTGTATTGTCAGGTGTCAGCATGGTGCGTCGTAGCAAAGACAGCTTGAACGATGATGAAATATTTGGAGAATTGCTTGGTGATAGTTTATCTGATTTAATATTGATTGCAAATATGTAAGTATTAGTGATTGTGAAGATGTGTGTCCGTCAACATCAAAATATACCCGCGGAAGTGAAAGTGCGACATTCAGTTCGGCCGAGTCCTTTGATGGCGACTATAATACGAGTGAAGATGCCAGTGATAGTTGTGAGAGTGAGGTTGATGGATGGACGAATAAGGATGAAAACAGAGTCCTAGAACCATTTATATGTTTTACAGGCCTCACTAATACGGCCAGTAATTCCGCGAGTATCCCGGAGGTATCAGATCGTTCCCTAGGCGATGACTTGCTTCAGCTGCTTGTGGAATAATTAAATCTCTATTATGAACAAAATTGCTGGAGGTATAAAACCTCCCCCAAATCCCAGGAATAGAAATATATAAATGTGGTGGAAGGAAAAAGTACCCTCAGAAGCCCTGCAGAGTATGCGCTGCGCACAAGAAACGCAAGGACACAAGGTACATCTGCTCGGCTTGTCAAGGTCCTTTGCACAAGTGCAGCTGCTTCACGCAATACCACACTAAAATCAAGTACTAGAATAATTGGTAAGTGCTCTCAACAGGTTTCAATAATTTATTTCATTTCGTTTAAAAGTAACATGCATTTGCATTTCATCCTACTTCTCAAGCTAGGTGTGCTTCTGTTGCCGGTCCACAGGAAAGAATGGAGTAGCGCGTGCCCAGACAACAATGTGTTAAGGAAAATAAAGGATAGGACGACCCTTGTCAGATACGTGACATTGCTCGTACAGCGACTTTCTTCTTTTTTTCTTTTTCCTACCGCTTTTACCCCACCTGTGGGGTCGCGCCTGCGAACTGAATCGCTCATGTGGATTTGACCCTGTTTACAGCCGGATGCCCTTCCTGACGCCAACCCTATATGGAGGGACGTAATCACTCTTGCGTGGTAGTTGGTAGTGTGGTATCTTGGCTGAATATGAAGAGGAGAGTGTTGGGACGGACAAGAACACCCAGTTCCCGAGCCAGAAAAATTAATCAAAGCGATTAAAATCACCGGACCCTCTGAACATAAGGCCAGTACGCTGACCATCCAGCCAATGGGTCGGAAATTGCTCGTACGGCGACATTTTGCTGTTATACTTAGGTGCGCCGACCATCCTATTGTTCGAACTGTATCCAGTTTGCTTTTCTATCATAACACGGTCACTCGGCGCAGTTGATATCTTGTGCTGGGTCCCGTCCTACCACCACTGGTCTTCGGTTAATGTGCGGCTACAAGCAATTACACATAATGTACATACACAGAATATATCGCCGTTGCCGGGGCAACCTCCTATGTGATAATATTTATGGAGATATACTGACCCGCAGCACATACATTATGAAGAGTGAGAATGCCTTGACAATATTCTCACAATATAGTACCTTAGATGACAGAACCTTATCGACCAAAGTAATAAGTTAAAATATCAGTTCACCTAGAGCCACCGGCGAGTGCAGACGTACGGAGTGGAGGGTCCCTGGAGTGGGAGAAGGTAGTGTAAGTGAGGAGTGTTGGAAGTCAGCGAGGCGCTTACAGCCAATGATTGGTACAGAGCAGTACAGGGCGAGCATAGGTGGTTGGGAGGGAAGGAAGAAGAAAGAAGAAGTGAAGACAAGAAGATGCAGAATAGAACTGGATAAAATAGGATACTTTATACTTTCTGCAGCGGTGATTTTGATATTGCTTTGGATTGGGGGAGTAGAACTGAACCCAGGTCCGACTTACAGAGGAAATATGAGCAGGGAAGACATGGAAACAATCAGAAAAATCGTAACAGAGGTGGTAGCAGAGACATGTCCCCTCGAACAAATCAAGAACATGATCAAGGAACAAACGAGGGAGTTTGAAAAAATGAAGGGGTGGTTTCAGGAAAAGATAGAAGACACAGCTTCACAGGTGAGAAGAAATGGTGAAGAAGTTTCAGCATTAAGAGAGGAGATAGGGAGATTGCAAGAGGAGGTATCGAAACTGAAAGCCGACGTAGTTGTTAACACCCGAAGTCGCAGAAATAAATGCTTATATATATATGGAGTGCAAGAGGGTAAGAAGGAAGATAAGACGAGTATAGTTTATAAAGTAGTGGACTTAATTCAGGGTAAAATGAAAATAAATTTTAGTGAAGTGGACATTGATGATGTGACAAGAGTGGGAAGATTTAGAGGTAATAGGCCTATCAAAGTGCAATTATTTTCTACACTGATGGCTGATACAGTGGTGCGTAATGCAGGTAACGTGCAAGGAGAAAAAATATGGATAAGGAGGGACATAGGAGCTGAAGAGTGGAGGAATGAAAAAACTCTTAAAAAACACATGATACGAGCTAGGCAGCAAGGGTTGAATGCAGTCATCAGAGGACAGGAATTAGTGGTGACAGGCAACAGATGGAGGAGAGTATGGTCGGTGAATAGACTGATGGACCTAGAACGAAGGATGAAACAAGATGAGGAGGCTAAGAGAAGTGTAGTGAATAACGGGGATGACAAACGAGTGGAAGATAATAGGCAAGTGAAAGATAACGAGGGTAGAAGTGTAATTATAGGAAGTAGTACTGAAAAGTGTCAAGAGAGACAGAACGAGGTGCTACGTGGAAGTATGAACAACGGTAAGGAAAGAGCGGTGGACGGGCAATGCAGGAGAGAGGCTGAAGATCAAAGGGGTGATGGGGGAAAGGAGAGTGAGCAACAAGAAGCTGAGAGAGCTGAGTGTAGTGGTGTAGTTAGACAAGATCAGGGTATAAAAGTAAGGCCAGTGTTAACATATGAGTACCTCGATCAGAAGTTGGGTTGGAGCTCAGGGAGAGATAGAAGATATATTTGTAGAAGAAGTAGAGATGGAGGTACTGAGATTGCATTGGTGTAGGGTATAAATGCTGAGTGATGGCAGATGAGTGTGTGTTAGGGCTGAATTGAGGTGTTGGAAGTAGAGGTGGTATATGTTGAAATGTGGTGTTGGAAAGGTATGGAGATGTAGTTATGATATGTTATAGGGTTGAAATGTGGTGTTGGAGAAGTGGTGGTATAAGATGGTGGATGACAGTTTGTTGATATTTGGAGCTGGAGGAGTGATGGTAAATGTGGTGTTGGATAAGTGGTGTAATTTGGCTATTTGTAAATTTTGGTTTGGGGGAAGATGGAGTTTTTGGTAGGAAATTATGATGGATATTAGGATGAGTATGAGTGTATGGCAAATTGAGCAAATTATGATGTGTTATAGGGTTGAAATGTGGTGTTGGAGAAGTGGTGGTATAAGATGGTGGATGGCAGAAGGTGAGTGTATTTGTAGAAGAAGTAGAGATGGTGGTACTGAGATTGTATTGGTGTCTGGTATAAATGCTGAGTGATGGCAGATGAGTGTGTGTTAGGGCTGGATTGTGGTGTTGGAAGTAGAAGTGGTATATGTTGAAATGTGGTGTTGGAAAGGTATGGAGATGTAGTTATGATATGTTATAGGGTTGAAATGTGGTGTTGGAGAAGTGGTGGTATAAGATGGTGGAAGGCAGAAGGTAAGTGCATTTGTGGAAGGAGTAGAGCTGGTATGCTGAAGTGTGGTGTTGGAAGTATTGGAGGCTTAGTATGATATGTTATAGGGTTGAGATGTGGTGTTGATAGCTATTTAATTTTTGGGGCTGGAAACAGGTGAGTTTATTATCATTTTGTATTGTATTGGTGACTGGTATAAATGCTGAGTGATGGCAGACGAGTGCGTGTTAGGGCTGGAATGTGGTGTTGGAAGTAGAGGTGGTATATGTTGAAATGTGGTGTTGGAAAGGTATGGAGATGTAGTAATGTAACTCGGCTATTTGTAAATTTTGGTTTGGTAGAAGATGGAGTCTTCAGTAGGTAATTATGACGGGTAGGATGAGTATGAGTGTATGGTAAATGTAAGTTATGATATGTTATAGGGTGGAAATGTGGTGTGAGAGAAGTGGTGGTATAAGATGGTGGATGGCAGAAGGTGAGTGTATTTGTGGAAGGAGTAGAGCTGGTATGAAGTATTAAATTATGATATGTTATAGGGTTGAAATGTGGTGTTGGAGAAGTGGTGGTACAAGATGGTGGATGGCAGAAGGTGAAGAAGAAGTAGAGGTGGTATATGAGGTAGGGTTGGTGTGGTATTGCTAAAATGGGTGTTGGAATATTGCTGGCCAAAATTTTTGGAGGCGTGATTGGTATTTGTTATTCATTGTCGAAATTTCTGGAGATGAGAGGTAATTTTATTATGGGTGTTATGACGGAATGAAATGAAATGAAGCAATGTTAACGCAGATTGGTAAAAGTTGCGGTATGGTTGATTGGAACGCAATGACGGAATAGGATGGCCGGGTTGGTATGCAATCATGTAATGGCGGGTTTGGAATGCAACCTGGTAATGCTGCGCTTGCAGCTTAGGCTGGAGTAGGTCAGGGAACAATAGAGGTGGAAAAAAAAAAAAATGCTGAAGTAAGAAGGCTGAGTACGTGAGAGTGATAACAAGCATGGAGTTGTAACACCAGCAGTAGTATGTAAACATTGACCAGGCTGTTGTGAATTGATGTAGATGGAGTTGGTTCTGGTATAAAACCGGGACGGTATTGTTTATTTCATTTGATGTTATTTAGTATATAGGGGAGAGGGGTGGCTCAGGTTGGACTATTCTTATTAATTTTATTTGTTATTTATTATTATTATTGTGAACATGTATTCGGGGCTGAATGCCTGTTTTGTTCACTAATAAATACAAATACAAATAAATAAGTTAAAATATTTCACATAGGAGGTATTGTCCCGGGAGCGACGATATACAATGTATTTATTCACTATGGTATTTGAATAAAGGTATACCTTACTTCTAACGTCTGTTGATTAACTTTTCACCATCGCATGATAGCGACTCGCGTGACAGCATGCCCCTATTAACACACATTATCTATCAATCGCGCTAATTATACCTCGGCTGTTTGTCCGTAATGGAGACCCGTATAATGAACGGGTGTTTACTCTAAAACAAAAGACTTTAATGTAGAACTTCACACTCGCCTCTAACACTTGTTGCACTTACAATCCGCATATAGCGGATGGATTGTTTCACTAAGAATGTGATAAATGAACATCGTACATACACTGTACTAACTTTGAACTTACAACTATGTCTCAGATTGATGATTCGTAACTGTTGCAGCAAGGACAGTTAACAATAATAATAATAATAATAATAATAATAATAATAATAATAATAATAATAATAATAATAATAATAATAATAATAATCTGAATGAATAACCCTGCACAAGTGTGCGTTCTTAAGTAGTGCCCTAACAAATCACGTGGACTCACAATAAAGGCAATAGTGTACCAAGCACACCGTTACATATCTACCAGGCTTGTTCTATTCATTGCTAGTTAAGTGAAATATGTCTTGGCTCTAATTGGTGAAGCAAAAGTTTGAAAGTTATACGCAGTATCACGCTCTACTGTTTGACTCACAATCGTTACCAGAGAGAGCTAAAATGCGCAGTGAACCTGTACAGGTATTTGGTAAGCTGTACTGCCTATTATACCCCCACGTCAGTTCCGGATGTGATTCTTTAATAGGTAGGAAGTTAAAATGTATGATGAGTGGAAAAGAAGAAAGAACTGTGTGGGAAATGAAATCACTTATCAGTTGTTTTAGTTTAGAGAGTCACATCCTGAATCATTGAACTGCTCACCTAAAGAGTATAGTGATCAGCAGGTAAAAGGAAATTTAGTTTAGGCTATTACGGAACTTTTGAACGTTAGTCGGTATGGAGTTACTAGAAAACTCCACAATCTATGAATTCAGAACTGAGGAAGCCGAAAATACGGAAGAGTGGAAAAAGCTTAAACGACAAACAGCAAACCCTATGACACTTCAGCCTGTCGGGCGTTGGTTTACCAGCGACCGCTGCTCAGATCGAAGGCCTGCAGATTTCGAGGTGACGCGTAGTCAGTGTGACGAATCCCCTCGGTCGTAATTCTTGGTTTTCTAGACCGAGTCCACCATTTCGCCGTCAGATTGCTCCTCAATTGTAATCACGTAGACTGAGTGGACCTCGTACCCACCAGGTGCAGGTAAAACTACGTGACCTACACGGAAATCGAACCCGGCGCCTCCAGGTGAGAGGCTGGCTTCGTTACGCTCAGACCGCGGATCCAACTTAGACTACGCGTCGTCGAAAGGAGCACGTGGGAATTTTACTTGAAAAGGTATGGTTCCATCACATGTATTTAGAATGCAAACTTCAGATGGAGTCAAATAAGAATGTCCCATTATGGATTTCGCATAGGGAATATTCAGACGATTATTTTCAAAAACTGTTAAGAGTGGACAATGAGGTATGTGACTGTTATACCCCACATCAACATACAAGAATATTAAAAAATTACGGTGCATTCCAAGCAAGCTGAATATGGCAACAGCATCAGATATGCACCCTCCTTGCCAGGATATGTCTAACTTGAATGAACAAATCATCACTAACTAGGGCTCACTATACCAGTGTACATAGGTAGCTGAACGATCTATTTTGAGCTGCCCTAGTTGTACTGCACCTACGCTATATCGAAAGAAAATTCCTCCGCAGTGTACATGCACTGTGAGAATAGTTTTCCTAGACAGGACATTTTCCAGATATAATTCTCCTTTAATTGTACGTCACCGGGCGAGTTGGCCGTCCGCGTTGAGGCGCCCGGCTGTGAGCTTGCATCCGGGAGATAGTAGGTTCGAATCCCACTATCGGCAGCCCTGAAGATGGTTTTCCGTGGTTTCCCATTTTCACACCATGCAAATGCTGGGGCTGTACCTTAATTAAGGCCACGGCCGCTTCCTTCCAAGTCCTAGGCCTTTCCTATCCCATCGTCGCCATAAGACCTATCTGTGACGGAGCGACGTAAAGCCCCTAGCAAAAAAATTACGTACCCATTGGGTAGAATTCCATACCTAAAGAAATTCAAGGTAACATGAGAACGCCTGAATTCTAAAGAAATATTTACTGTGGCATACACATGTCATTAGAAGAGTTGAGACTCATATTGATATGAACGTTGTGAATGTGGAAATCTTTTCAGTACGAAGAAAACTGTGGAAACGGTACTTGGACTGCGTACGAGAAGAATTGAGGGTCAAACAATTTAATGACAATTGATGCGAGAAATATGGAAGAAGCAATTTATCCTCGTAACCAAGAAGTAACGAGGTCTAGAAAGGATAGACACGAGAAATGCGTAGAAGTACAAGGAATTGTTGTCCAGAATACACAATCAATCCCCGGCCTCCTCACTTTACACTTCCTCCGGAAACGTTCACTTATAATAATAATAATAATAATAATAATAATAATAATAATAATAATAATAATAATAATCTATATATATAAAAGCAAGTCGGGCTGGAGCGATGTATATATAAATATTTAAAAATGAATAAAAACGTGAATTAATGAGGCACTTCCAGAAATCTCAGAAATTTGAAACTTGGTACGAGGGAAACTGATGACCCCAGGATCCCTAGAAAAATCGGAAATTCTCAAAATTCCCTGAAGGGGGCACGCTGGGGGGCTCAAATTTTGGGCTCAGCATAAGAACACAGTCGTATAGTATATCCAAAACGATAACCTATAGGTTTCGTGGGGTTAAAAATTTTCGGGAATTTCCTCATTTTTATCCCCTATCCCCCCAAATCAAGATGGCGGCACAACCTGCCAGACGAGGTAGACAATTGAAATTTGGTGAAATTATAGCTTTTGGTCCCTAACCGACGGGAAAATTCCAAGATGTTCAAATTTTTCACTTTTTACCCCCATAGATATCGAAATATGGAGGCAATTTTAATGACTGTGCAGACATTCCTTTTGAGCTATTTTTTGGCTAAACGGTAAGTCGTATCCCAAAACGGATGGCACAATGTCTCTTCAATTCGGAGTGATCTACAACTTTGGTCCTGTGACATTTTGTCGTATCTCTCTCCCTTATACGTTAAATTCGGCCGTATTTCTGGATTGTTCGTAAATTTGGTGATTTTTAAAAGTATATTTCATTGTTTGACACACTTATAAGAATGATAGGATCATCACGTTGGGTGCGCACATTGGCACGATTAAGGGACATATGTGTACCAAATTTCATAATTCTAGCTTATACATAAGTAGGCAAAACGTAATGTAAAATGTTAAAAATGCACGCAAATTTCACCCTATTCAAAATTTGAACTCAATTTACCCCCTTAATATGGGAGATACGAGGATATGGTTTAGAAACAAACATATAGAGCGATAAATGAGGCGTCTGATGGCGCAAACCGTTTCTTAATATCATAAACCGTTTGGGAGATATGAATCTCGAAGTGGAAGTCTGCACTTTTCAACGTGCTCATGGTTATCCGTCATCTATATAAATAAAATCGTAAAGACCGTGTGTCTGTACATTGATTATTTTGGTAAAATTTCCGTACGGTTATCCGTTTCAGGTGTAATAATGACCATCTGCATCACTTTTAGCTTTGGTGTCTGTTTGTCTGTCTGTTTGTCTGTTTGTCTGTCCTTCTATAACTTGAAAACTACTAAATATATATTTCCACCAAACTTCATATTTAGAATCCACCTGTCCTTGGGTAGGTTTTAGCTCAAATATCGTTTCTAAATCCCTGAACTGTGTGGAGATTTTTACGAAACCGAAACCGTGATTTTGCACTCCCTCAAAGTATACACAACCGAACTTAATGGGAATCAACCTGCCTTAATGAAAATTAATTTCTAAACCTCTTTTTCTCATGTGCATCATTTCGATAACAGGATTTAGTAAGGGAGATATCATTAACGGACCTTTTTTCGGTACAAATCCCAGCGGACTTAACGCAAGAGCAGGTGCGTGTAAAGCGTACTTCTTAGAACTCGAAAACTAACAAGATATTTGAACCAAACTTTATATCTAGCATCCATCTGTCCGAGGGTAGGTTTCCTTGGTGTCTGTTAGTTAGTTAGTTTGTTTGTTTGTTTGTTTCTTTGTTTGTTTGTTTGTTTGTTTGTTGGTCTGTTTGTCTTTCTCTAACTTGAAAACTACTGGATATATTTCCACCAAACTTCACATTTAGAATCCACCTGTCCTTTGGGGAGGTTTTAGGGCAAATATTGTTTCTAAATCCCTGAACTAATTGGGGGTTTATACGAAACCGAAACCGTGATTTTGCACTCCCTCAAAGTATACACAACCGAACTTAATGGAAATCTACCTGCCTTAATGGAAATTAATTTCTAAACCTTTTCTTCTCATGTGCATCATTTCAATCACTTACAGGAAAGATAGTATGATCAAACTCTACACGAACATTGGCCCACCCAGTACCCATATGTGAGCCAAATGCTATGTCACATAATTATCCGAAAAGTAATGCAATGTAAGATATTCTTACACAAATTTCAACCTATTCAACGTTTCTGATTCAATCTGACCCATGAATAGATTAGATGCGAGAAAATATCATAGGACCAGCCATTTAGATCGCTAAATACTGCGCCTTACGGTACAATTCTTTGTCGATACGACGTACCGTTTAGCAGCAGTTAATCTGTAAATGAAGGTCTGCAATATTGTAAACATTCATATACTTTCGTATGTCCATCTGTATATATTCATTGATGTCGATTTGTAGCGGTCGAGAAAGGATGTGTCTGCTATTGTAATCAGTACTCCCTACACCGACTTTAACTGCTGGCAGTAGGAATGGGGTCCTTCTCCAACTCCTGTGTAACTGGCATTAGTAAGGAGGGCCTACCATTTTAATGAATAATTCACTTTTCGATTTGTCTTGCAGAAGGCAAGGGATCATGCAGTTTTGTTCGAAAGTCCCCTACTCTATTGTGTTTGGCTCTAGGCCAGGGTGCCCGCCATTATAAACAAATGTTCCAATCTAAAATTTGACTAGCATTAGGCGTAGTGGCCTGCGATTTTCATGGAAACTCACAAATTCAGTGTGACTGGCAGTAAGCTGGCTAGCAGCAGTAAAAAGGGACTGTCATTATAATGATAACTGCACAACTCAATTTTGACTGGTGGTAGGGAAGTTGCCTGGTATTATAATAAAAACTCCTCAACTGTAACCTGTCTGAAAGTAGGAAATGGGTCTGCCATTGTAACTAAAACTCCCCAAATCGATTGTGACCGCGCAGTAGGCATTGGGGCCTGCAATCATAATGTAAACTTGCCAACTCGATTGTGAATGGCAGTAGGCAAGTGAGCCTGCCGTTATCATCACAACTCCGCAACCCTCACTTTACATAGGAAACAACGTATGTGGACCTCCCCATGCTATTTCTCGGATAAGGCTAAGAGACATGCAATTTTAAAACAATCTCATTTGCTGCACGCACAGTATTTACGTCGATATCCGTATACAATGTAGAATACCGTAGCGAAGCACGGGTATATTTGCTAGTAATAATAATAATACCGTTGGCCGTGCGGTTAAGGGCACGCATCCGGGAGAAACTGGGTTCGAATCCCGCTGTCGGCAGCCCTGAAGATATTTTTCTGTGGTTTCCCATTTTCACACCAGGCAAATGCTGGGACTGTACTTTAATTAAGGCCACGGCCGCTTCCTTCCAACTCCTAGGCAATTTCCTGTCCCATCATCGCCATAAGATCTAATAATAATAATAATAATAATAATAATAATAATAATAATAATAATAATAATGTTATTGACTTAACGTCCCACTAACTATTTTTTCGGTTTTCTGACACACCGTGGTGCCGAAATTTTGTCCGACGGGAGCTCATCTACATGCCAGTAAATCTACCGATACGAGGCTAAAGTATTTGAGCACCCTCAAATATCACTTAGAATAATAGCTAGAGTACAGTAACATTTTTCAATATCACAGAGTGGTGTAAGAAAGATTCTACGTGGAACATACAGACTCTAAAATTATATTTTCATGGTATTTGTACTTCCACATGTTAAGTGAATAAAGAGATGTACTGAATAGATTTGTCTGCAACGTCAATAAATCATTTTTCATATGGCTCTCTTCTGCAGATAGCAGAAGTCCACTTTTAGTTACAGTAGGCAGGCGAACAAAAATGTGGGAGTAGATGTTCCATTCGAACTATTTAATGAAACGTTGATTTTGGCAGCGTATTCAAAGTTTATATCGGTATGCAATGACGTGGAATTAAACCTGAAAGAATTTCTGATTGGACAGAGAAATGATTAAATTCGAACACTGTAATACAAACAGTAGTTATTCCTAAGCGCATGTCATTGAAAACAGTTTCGGTAATCATATTTTTCTTTCTTTTTGACCTGATATTAACTCTTTTATCTCTGGCGAGGGATTACGTCAAATCGTTTCTGTCATATTTGGCTCCAAATTGATAGGACAGTGCAGTATTAACAGCAACTATTTTGTAATACGTAAGAGAGGTTTTGAAATGTAGTAATTTGTTTGGTTGCTTTCTAAATCCCTACAGGGATATAATCCCTCCAATAATATATATCCTTTAGCTGGGCTAAGTGACAAACTAAGAGACTGAAATGTCTAATATTTGGTACCTTTATTGTATCAATAAAAGTTACATAAACATACTGCGCCAAAATAGGTAGTTATAAAAACCAAATCCACGACGTTTTTATCAAAACTATCCACCATGCAATGGAAAAATTTGTGAATAAAAGCAAATAAAATTCACCTATGCAAAAAAACACAATTATACATTATAAAATACCAAATTCAGTGATCAACTCACCCGAACTGTTCGTTTGGTTCTTCTAGAAGCCACAAATTTTTGTGTTGGGATTATTGGATTTAATACGATAAATAGGGCTTTCCACTCAGACGGCATATGGTAAACTTTAAGACAAACTTGACACTGGATCATTCTATGAAAGTATAAAATGTTCGCCTCCAGGGCAAGTACAAAAATAATCTTAGTCAAAGAAATATATACCCTTCAGATAAACGCAGAATGAGAGAAACACCTTTATCAGATGACGTAATCCCTAACCTTGAATTAAGTGAACGAAGGAAAGCTTAATATGTTCCAGTTGCTAAGCAATCATTTTCAGAAAAGTAAACAAAAAGACTTCAAGTATGCTTGTCAAAATAATTCGTCGTATTTATCGCTTTTTTTCCAAATTTGACTGATCGGTACTTCATGGCAATTTGTCCCAGTTTTACGGTCAGATGCACTTTCCTACGCGAAACAAATATCGAGTGTACATTTCTGTTTCTTGGCTGAATCCCACTGTCGGCAGCCCTGGTTTCCCATTTTTCACACCAGGCAAATGCTGGAGCTCTACATTAATTTAATTCCAGGGCCGCTTCCTCCCTATTCCTAGCTCTTTCATATCCCATCGTCACCATAAGATCTACATGTGTCGGTGTTACTTATAGCAACTTCTAAAAACAATTCTGTTGTTTTGGTAGTGTCATGTGTTGTAAGAAGGTGAAGAGAAGTAGACACATACACAGCTCATGAACAAGAAAATTCAACCATGTGCATCCGTATATCATCGCCCAGGCCGGCAATCCAACAATATCCACTTATCGATGACTAAGATACAATACCTTGTATATCACAATGCTCTTCCTGTCCGTTGTTTTCCCTAAGACTGGCCACACCTCCCAACCACGGATGGAAATCGCCGTTGCCGGTACAAAGCCTCCTATGTGATAATAATTTTGGAGATATAATGACCCGCAGCACATACGTTATGAAGAGGGAGAATGCCTTGATAGTATTCACACAACGTTGCACCTTAGATGCAGAACCTTACCGGCCAAAATTCTATGCTAAAATATTTCACATAGGAAGTTTTGTCCTGGCAGCGATGATATGCAGTATATCAGAGCAATTTCCATTGTGTTCATTTTGGTATGCCTGTGTATTTCAAAAAGTAAACCGTATACACTGAAGGAGTGCGTAAATATGTCATGCAAACGTACATCCCCACAGTACAGTATGGTAAGGATCGTTTTACTTTACACGTAACCATAGGAAGACGAAAACAACGAAATTTGTCCTAACGGACTTCATACCCACAACTGGCTGGCAGGTGTGATCTGTCTAAAGGAACATAATGGATATTGTTTCTTACGCCACTATATGGAGTGAGGTCTTACGTCGTTGTTGATTGCGATTTCTTAGGCAAATTGGGACGTTATGCTCTAAGCAGACCCCTTGGTTTTATTCGACAGCAGAAGGCTATGCGCCGAATGGGATTTAACCCTCTCCCTATCGCGTCATCATCTAACACTTCTCAGTGGCTTGTCATCATACTGGAACCAGGAAAACATACGTAAGCGTAACAATCTTCGCCTATACAGCAAGGAGTAATTTGCTACACGAACAAGGAGGGACGAGCAAATGAATTAACATAGCCATTCAATGATTCCAAAGCCAATGTGACGTGTCTACCCTATCAAGCGCAGAAGTGTTCAGATTCGGACTTTGTTGTATTTATTCTCATTCATGCATCTGTCAATCACCACGTATCTCCAACTCACGTGGAAGTTTACCTACCGTTAACTTATCTAGTCTTTTCTTAAATAATATAAAAATTTTAGGAGTATATCAAACATCTCTTTTCCTTGCTGAAGTCAATTAAATTAATGGTTTTAATACTTAAACAATTACGTTTTGTTTACACGCTTAACACAATTAAAGTTTGGTACTTTTTATTATATTTTCTCCAAGTTGCTTTATCCGGAGACAACTAAATTGAGTTCTTAACTAAAATTTTTATCCTTTCTTCTTATTCTTCCTTCATTTCACCCTCTTTGGTGTACGGTGAATGAATCATTTCTCCATGTGTTGTTCTTTCTTTGTGCCCAGTATTTATTCATTCTTCCTGATACTCATTTCTTCTCGTCTTCCTAGATAATGTGTTTGGTTTTTAATGTAGATTTGACTTGGAAACGTATATTTTCGTTTTTAGTTATTACTTTTAATCGTTCAATTGAATAGTGAATTTTTCTTTAATTTTTAATTCTACTAGGTTTTTTCAGTTTCTTCAAACTATTTGAGTTTTGTTTTGCTGTTACGGAAGAAGTCAAAGATGTGTATGATTAAGCTATTAGAGTTCATTCTGAGAACCTGACCTTAAAAATGTATCATCCTTTTTTGCATAGCGTCCCTTACAGTTGTCATTATAATTATTTTGCTATTCATTAATAAGGTGGTCTTTAAAGCACAAGAGTGGGATTTAGAAAGGTCAGATTTGACCATTTTCTCCACTATACGTTTTATTATTTAAGTGGATGGTATGTTACTTGATGAACTGATGAAACATGATTATTTTTTATGAAATATCAGCCATGTATACAAACGTCAGACCAGACAATATGTTTTAATTAATGCTTTCAAATTTGTTACGCCAGTTAATAGACATCACATTCAAATTGTTTTGTGTAATGCAGCTTGCGCAGATATCACGCACTGGGAAAGTAGGCCAACCGAAGGAGGGTTTCACTAAAGCGGAAACAGCCTAATATAATTAACTGAAGCGTTTTTTATTTGCTTTTGTGACATGAGAATCGCACAACGGGATCCGAATTTTATGAAAATTATAATTTGTCTACAACGCATGTGTTCAGACACATTCACTGCAATTAAATTAAACATCTCGTACTCATTCATATAAAGATTCAATCTAACAGGAATACCTACATCCAATGAAAAAACTGTTTTGAAACAATAACCAAGATATCAAGGTATGTTAAGGCTATACATTTTTAAGGAAGAAATCGCTTTATTAAAGAACAATCCCGAAAACGGGCAACGCTTTCGTAAGAAACTAATCCAAAGCGACGGAGGCCCGTTTAACTCACGACCGTGTCAGAAAATAGGTACAGATTTTGCTGGAGTCACAAAAATAAAGAAAGCTTCGTTTGCCTAGACAACTGTGAGAAACACACATTATCTTCTACTCTCACGCAAGGAAGCTGGAGTCTTCAAAGAATCAAATAAAGACATTATCCTCATTGAAAGTAAAACTGTTATTTTCTAAAAGTACATTGCACAAGAAAGTTACACGGGGGAACATTAGGATTAGAATAAGCTTCAGCTTCTTTTCAAAGTAATTTATGGGGCTTACTTCAAATTACCATTGTTTAGGCACTAATTCACCACGGTATTAATACAGTCCAAATTCACATAACCATTATGTGAATTTGAAGGCGAGGTTTATAGGCATCTACAATGGAATCACCTCTTCCCTGTCGTAGACAGGATTAGACCTATTACTCGTATAATCTAGCTCTAAATATATAGGCAATATGAGTTAGTGCTTCATTACATTATCCCACGCAAGGTGTAGTTCAACCTGTAGATACATATAAATCATACTAACACGGGACTATTTCCTTCTTTTTGGACTGGTAATTATTTAGGGGTTAAAATACTCAAACTTAACACTCATTGAATGCTTAGAATCTTTATATTTTTAGCGATACACAGGGTGTTCGGAAAAAAAAGTGAACCGAGTATATTAGTGTTAGAGCGTTGGTGACACTGATATGTAATTTGCAAAAACTACATCGATATTTCACGCCGTTGTCAGTTCATTAGCTACTGAAGCTGGCCAATCAGATCGCTTCGCGGCCAAATGAAAATGGGCTTTACGAGGTGGTGTACCTAAATCTGCACGTGGCTTGGACGAGGCGTAGAACCATGCTGAGAAATGTACATAGAACACTAACACAGCGTGGGTTTCAGCCAATGCCACCGTAGCGTGCTTGCTGTGGGCCGAACCTATCAGCTGGGTGGCCCTCGTTTAAGCGCCTCCTGTGGAGAAGTTTATTTGTTCCATTAGTGCTCTCAAGTAGTATTAAACAACACCGCTTCGCAAACCCCATATGATGTTGCCGCGAAGCGATCTGATTGGCTAAATTCAGCAGCTGATAAAATGACAACGGCGCGAAATATCAACGTATTATTTTCAAATTACCCATCAGTATGACCAACTCTCTAACGCTTATATACGCGCATAATATTGTTTACACCGAGCTCGATAGCTGCAGTCGCTAAAGTGCGGCCAGTATTCAGTATTCGGGAGATAGTAGGTTCGAACCCCACTCTCGGCAGCCCTGAAAACGGTCTCCCGTGGTTTCCCATTTTCACACCAGGCAAATGCCGGGGCTGTACCTTAATTAAGGTCACGGCCGCTTCCTTACAATTCCTAGTCCTTTCCTATCCCATCGTCGCCGTAAGACATATCTGTGTCGGTGCGACCTAAAGCAAATAGCAAAAAAAAATCTGATGATTGAGTAATACAATCTTCGGGGCTCGGCCGGGATGAGAACATTCTCCTTTTGTACCGAAGGTCGTTCGGGATCTCTGGAGACAATATTTGAAGGGAAATTAGCTCATGAAAAACCACATCTCAACCAACGGTCATGCTCAATTGGAAATGTATCTTAATTAAAGCCACAGTCGCTTATTTCCACTCCTAGCCCTTTCCTGTCCCATCATCGGAATGAGACCTATCTGTTTCGACGTGACGTGAAGCAAATAGTAAAAAAGTAGAATCCCACTGTCGGCAGCCCTGAAGGACTTTTGAAGGGCGGAAAAAAGTCCATTCGACACTCCATGCCGTACGACGTCGGCATGTAAAAGATCTCTGGTGACACATTTGGTGTTTACCCAACAAAATTCAATAAATCTCAGCCACAGACGCCCAAGAGAGTCTTGGTTTACTCAGTCTGCCACCTAGTGGGGGCCTAGAGTAAAACGGAACGTCAGAATTGACGAGCTGACAGCCAGACGGCGTAAAATTGAAATGTCTGCACACGGTAGCTGAGGCCATACGATTATATTATTATTATTATTATTATTATTATTATTATTATTATTATTATTATTATTATTATTATTATTATTATATTTTATTATATATAATTCACAACTTTACAATTGGGTTTATGAGCTTCTTCGGTACAATGTACATGGAAGAAGTACTATTTGGTACATACGAACATATGCTTCATACATATCGGTATATACTTAACATTGTTGACAAATAGACTTGACAGATATTTATGAGATATTTACTATATATAATCCGCCATAATTATTAGTGGACGATTTTCATTAGTCCTCTGTGTATGATGGATGGTTCATGCCAATAAACTTTCTTACTATATGGCAAGTGGCCAGTATTGCTGCTTTTTGTAATTCTCTGTAAGTGAGAGGGTGGAGATTAAGGGCTTTGGTATAATACCATTACATCCAATTACTACTGGAATTAAGATAGCATTGTTGAGTTTTCACATGGTTTTTATCTCTGTGGCCAGATCGGTGTATTTGGAAATCTTCTCTGTATGTGTTGATTGAAGGTTGTGAGTATTAGGGCATGCTATGTCAGTAGTGTAATGGGATGGTTCTGCGGCCTCCGCCACCTCCCGCGGCGCGGGAAATTTGAATTTTGGCGGGAAATTTGAATTCTGGCGGGAAATTTGAATTTTGGCGGGAGATTTGAATTTGTAAACAAAGCCACGTGCTTTTTGACAGCTGTCATCGACAACAACGCATCGCTAACCTCACTGCTGCCATCTTGATGGGCCTAAACCTCACTAGTGCCAACTTAACCTAACTAGCATGAGGTAAACAAAGCCACATGCTTTTTTGACAGCTGTCATCCGCCATCTTTAATCTATAGAGCACAGTGCTGCCCTCTTTAGAAGTAAATTCATCACCTGTCATCGGCAGTGCTGCCATCTTGACGGGCCTAAACCTTAGTGGTACCAACTTAACCTCACTAGCGCGAGGTAAACAAAGCCACGTGCAGCTGTCATCCGCCATCTTTAATCTATAGAGCACAGTGCTGCCCTCTTTAGATGTAAATTCATCACCTGTCATCGGCAGTGCTGCTATCTTGACGGACCTAAACCTTAGTGGTACCAACTTAACCTAACTAGCGCGAGATAAACAAAGCCACGTGCTTTTTGACAGCTGTCATCCGCCATCTTTAAACACTGTGCTGCCCTCTTGCGTCACCTGTCATCGGCAGTGCTGCCATCTTGGCGGGCCTAAACCTTAGTGCTACCAACTTAACCTCACTAGCTCGAGATAAACAAATCCACGTGCTTTTTGACAGCCACGTGCAGCTGTCATCCGCCATCTTTGAGCATCGTGCTGCCCTCTTTAGCTACTTACCTTTGAAATGTGGTACGTCATCCGCCATCTTGCATCCGAAACCTCAGTGCTGCACTCGCGGCAAATTCCACGTGCTCTTGTTTGGAAACAAAGCCACGTGCAGCTGTCATCCGCCATCTTTGAGCACCATGCTGCCCTCTTTAGCTACTTACCTTTGAAATGTGGTACGTCATCCGCCATCTTGCATCACAAACCTCAGTGCTGCACTCTATGTAGTGACGATAAATTCCACGTGCTCTTGTTTGGAAACAAATTCACGTGCTATTTTCTGACAGCTGTCATCCGCCATCTTGCATCACAAACCTTAGTGCTACACTCTATGTGGTGGCGGCAAATTCTAAATGCTCTTGTTTGGAAACAAACCTATGCGCTTTTTTGACAGCTATCATCCGCCATCTTTAATCACCGTGCTGCCCGGTGGCGGTAAATTCCACGTGCTTTACAAACCCATGTGCTTTTCTGACAGCTGTCATCCGCCATCTTTAATCACCGTGCTGCCCGGTGGCGGCAAATTCCACCTGCTCTACAAAGCCACGTGCTTTTTTGACAAAAAATTCTGCTCTCGAGATACTTACCGAACTAGACGATACTATACTTACGAATCTGCTCTTCACCTTCTTTCTTCTATGAGTAATAAACAAAAACTCTATCTTGCAAATAAGGAGCGGGAGGAAGGTAATACCTAACCTAAAATAAAAGAATATGCTAATTCTACATTATTTATTTACATCTTGCATGTACAAGTTTTATCTTGAATCATTTTACCCTAGTGATGTTTGCGTACTTCTCGATGCAATTCTTGAATGTATAAGTTTAAACTTGCCGTACTACTCTCTCAGCGTACCTCTCCCCTACAGTGAATTGTGATGTAAGGCAGCGTAACGTAAGTACACACCTCTAGCATAATGTTTATGTAAAGTAGTACCTATCAATACTATTATGCCCCCAGGCTAGCGTGTTGGTAGAATTTGGAATGACAAACCGTTTACAATCATCACTATTAAGGGCTACCTTACTAATTAAATGAGTGTACAACTGGTGCTTCTTGCTTCTAATGACAGACATTTGCTTATGCAAAACAGGCGGATTAATTTTAACGCAATTGTTATAGTTTTCAAAACTTAGCTGATTCTGAACGACATTCTTTTTAACCCCCTTCAATCTCTTTATTTGTAATTCATTTAAGAGTTTTATGCAATATGACTTGGATTTAGTACCTACAAATGAATCGATAATATTAACAGCGCATTCATCTTTCATTTTACCTAGAACCTTTTTGTTCACTAGCGGTAGATGATATTGATTATCTGCAGGATAGTTACTTGTATCAAACCTACCCAAGTCCGGCTTTATATCATTGTAATAGTCATCAGTTTTGATTTGATAAATAAACGAATCGGTATCTGTGTAGAGCAATTGCGCATTATGCGCGTACTTCTTCATCATATAATCGTAATGGAATTCATACATGAGAGTTTTAGCTAATTCAAGTACTGCAAAGCCGACGTAGGTAGGTTTGTCATACTTAACCTTAACACGATTCATCTGTATAATAACTAAATTCTCATGTATGATGGTGCAGCTGTGGAAATTTGGTTTACTTATTAAATAGTTAGCACCATACTTTCTCTTAATATTATCCCAGTTTGTAATCAATTTTACATCAACGCGTTTGTCAACATTTTCCATAGTCTTACCAAACACACTGTTATTCATGAGCTTGTAGAAATCTTTTTCAAACTCGTTAACCGCATTCGTTCTTAAATTATTGTTCAGATCGATATATGGCTTTAGCCGCGGTGACTGATTAAATTCTAGTACGCGATGAATTTTGGATAACTTCAAACCATGCTGCAAACACTGTTTTAAATTTCGGTAATGAATGATATACTTAGATTTATCGCACAAATTAGCAATGAGCATTTTCGTCGTTGATGCGATGTACGGGGGCTTCATATTTTCAGGGCAGAACGGTAGGTCATTATGAGAAGTGTGTAACTCTTTAGGATACTGTAAGTCAACTTCGAGGAAATAGCCTTTATCAGCTTCATCACCTAGAGCGTGTAGCTGTAAAGCATCAATTTCGCACTGCGTTAGCCAGCGGAAACCACTCACCGGTAGATGCTGCCTCATCGCCCACCCATACTGATTATTAGCATCGAGGTAAACGATATACCGAGATTCCTGACTAGAATCGAAACTCGGCATGTACTTATTATTCGCCTTCGAATACCGCCCGCTGCACTGACTTAGACCGCCTCGAATAGATGATTTTATAAAGTGCACCATATCAATATCAGTTAGCAGTTCCAAATTCACCTGCGTGTGTTTTAACATCGCGTCCCAACTTAACCCAGGCGCAGTAAAATACTGACATGGGTCAAGGCTGTAGGTGTTCATGCAAACACAGCGAAAATTTTCAAAAACATCAGCTAACAAAAGTACATCTGTCTTTAAATATAAATCGGAGTATTCACCCAGCGTTTGAATGTGGAACTGCTCCCAGATATGTTGTGCATGTAAATAGTCATCATCACTAATATCTGCTGAATTCAGCGAGCTGTAAAAGGATTGTTTCGATGGTAAGGCACGTTCTTCGAGGCGGTCTAAGCAGTCGAGATATTCATAACAAAAAACACCCTTACGCCGAAGTAAATTAAACTGCGCTTCTTCGGGAAAAACGCGTCGAATTTCCGTAAATTGTTCAGGCTGTAAATGACTAGAAAGTTTATCGAGGCTACTCGCCATAAAGCGAAACGAGTCAAGGAATCTCAGTTTTATAGAATGCTCAGCATCTACTTTTACAGACTTTGCAAACGCAATGTACCGCTCTTTATTCTGAGGGATTATATCTACTTTTTCATCTGAAGCTCCAAATTGTGAAATGATGAAATGAGAGTCGTAACCAGATAAGTTATGAAAAATTACAGGGATAAATTTAGGAACTCTATACTTAAGATTACAGCTATAATGAGCGGCACATCTGTAGAAACCAGTTAAATGATCATGATCAAAAACTTTAGGGTCATTTTCGGAAAATTCCCCATCACAAATGCTACACTTTGTAGCACGTTCATGATCATTTAACTGAATTTCGGTGAGTGGCTTCATAGGAATATTACTATTTAGAATACGACCAAGACGAACTGCATCACTTTCAAGTCTTTCTAAAAATACTTTAGCAGCATCATGTCCTCGATACAGCTCTAACTTGTTAAGCGTACTATCGTAACTACACTTGATGTAATACGCGAAGCTATACGGGACATGCATGTGCGTAGTAATAGTGAAAGAGTTGTCAGGATTAGGTGAGCATGTGTTGCATGGCGTGAGGATGGCTTCAAAGTCTGCATAAATCACGAACGGTACCCACATCTGCTTATGAAAATTTGTAAACTTTAAAACATTATTGCCTGTTGTAGGTATCTCTGTACGTACATGATTGCAGTCATTCTTTGAATGCTTCGTTAACTGATCTTCAGTTTTAAAATCCTGCAAGCATCCATCACATAGCCACTTTCTGTTACACCTGCTTGACAATTGACTGCCAACAAGTCTACTCATATTTTTAATCCAGCAAAAGTGGCTATTTTCACTGTTTTCAATATATAGTAAATTAACATGAGTACTCTTCTTATGACATGTATAATACAGAGGACCTACTACAGACTTTTTCTCTACACCATACACATTAATACTAATGTTATTTAGGTCCTCAAAGCGCTTAATATCCTTTATCTGCATAGGAAATTCTATACTATCGAAATTTAGCTGCGTTGAATAGTGTAGATACGATGATGTTCTCTTAGCTACGTTTGATTTCGCAGGATTTAAAGAAGACATCACCGCCCATGCAAAACATGCTTCGTCATTGTTTTGGATGTTTACAACAGCTTTTCTTTGCTGAATCCATGTCGGCAGCTCGATGTGCGAAGATCCACGCATGGGATTGTACTTATTGATGTTAACTTCTAGATACATTATTTCAACTAAAGCCCACCCTGATTCCTTTTCCTGAAATTCCTCGCTCTTAGTTGAAATAATGTTAGAGACATCCCTAAGTTCATCACCAAAATTAGTCGACTGACTTATGACAAAATTCTTCGTATTAAATGATTTAATGTCCGTTATTTCGGATTCATCCGTGCTTTTAACGTACAAGGCGAAAAGTTCAAAATTAACTTTAAATAAATTATGACTGGACAAAGATTTAGCAAGAAGCTGTTGTACATCCGGTTGAACGCAATTTAAAAAGTTTGAAGTGCTCTGAAACTTTTGACTGGTACGAATTCTGTAACTAGCAATCCTACTTTTAAATGCTGTATTAATTTCCTCGATGTTTGCGTTACTATCACTTCTACACGCATTATTTTTATGTGCATTACTCCGTAAGTGTCCCTGAAAATGCGAAGATGGTACATCAGTGTTACAGTGCTCGCAGTGAATAGTTTGAAGTTCATGATTTTTTCTAGGTTTTTTACTACTAGTACTTTCTACAGCTACATCAGTAGCTGCACGCTTTTTCCCTACTACTACCTGAGGGCAAGTAGATATTTTATGTACCTCTGCTAAGTGAGCCTCGTATCGCACTACGTTAGCGAAATACACACTACAAATTTTACATAAAGCAGATGTTATGCTAGGGTGTTTTGATTTCATATGGCGCATGAATTTATCACACCTTTTAAACGTTACATTACATTCCTCGCAGCAGGGGAACATCTGAAAAGAGAACGACCGATAGAGATTAGGTGAAAGTTACGAAAGAAACCAAGTTTGAACGTATAGAGGTTGGACATGGCTGTGAGTTAGGCCTATAGCATGAGGATTGAAGAGAACGACTATTTATCAATAGACTAAAGTTACGATGTTCGGAAGAAACCAAGTTTCAATGTATAGAGGTCAGACATTGCTGTGAGTTTGAAATTATACCACGTCTATAGTATGAGGATTGAAGAGAACAACTATTTATGATTAGCTTAAAGTTACGATGTTTTAGAAGAAAGCAATTTTCAGCCTGTTGGGGACAGACATAGCTATGTGCGCGTGTTTGAAATTATACCTCGTCTATAGCGTGAGGATTAAAGAGAAGAACTATTTATCAATAGACTAAAGTTACGATGTTTTAGAAGAAACCAATTTTTAGCCTGTTGAGGACAGATATAGCTATGTGCGCACCTCGTCTATAGCGTGAGGATTAAAGAGAACAACTATTTATCAATACCTTAAAGTTACGATGTTTTAGAAGAAGCCAAGTTTCAGCCTGTTGAGGGCAGACTTAGCTATGTGCACACCTCGTCTATAGCGTGAGGATTAAAGAGAACAACTATTTATCAATAGCTTAAAGTTACGATGTTTTAGAAGAAACCAAGTTTCAGCCTGTTGAGGGCAGACATAGCTATGTGCGCGTGTTTGAAATTATACCTCGTCTATAGAATGCGGGTTGAAGAGAACAACTATTTATCAATAGCTTAAAGTTACGATGTTTTAGAAGAAACCAAGTTTCAGCCTGTTGAGGGCAGACATAGCTATGTGCGCACCTCGTCTATAGCGTGAGGATTAAAGAGAACAACTA
Source organism: Anabrus simplex (assembly GCF_040414725.1). Taxonomy (NCBI): domain Eukaryota; kingdom Metazoa; phylum Arthropoda; class Insecta; order Orthoptera; family Tettigoniidae; genus Anabrus; species Anabrus simplex. The sequence goes on along the minus strand of NC_090267.1, from coordinate 63,956,389 downwards.
TTTATCAATAGCTTAAAGTTACGATGTTTTAGAAGAAACCAAGTTTCAGCCTGTTGAGGACAGACATAGCTATGTGCGCACCTCGTCTATAGTATGAGGATTGAAGAGAACAACTATTTATGATTAGCTTAAAGTTACAATGTTTTAGAAGAAACCAATTTTCAGCCCGTTGAGGACAGACATAGCTATGTGCGCGTGTTTGAAATTATAGCTCGTCTATAGTATGCGGGTTGAAGAGAACAACTATTTATCAATAGCTTAAAGTTACGATGTTTTAGAAGAAACCAAGTTTCAGCCTGTTGAGGGCAGACATAGCTATGTGCGCACCTCGTCTATAGCGTGAGGATTAAAGAGAACAACTATTTATCAATAGCTTAAAGTTACGATGTTTTAGAAGAAACCAATTTTCAGCCTGTTGAGGACAGACATAGCTATGTGCGCGTGTTTGAAATTGTACCTTGTCTATAGTATGCGGGCTGAAGAGAACAACTATTTATCAATAGCTTAAAGTTACGATGTTTTAGAAGAAACCAAGTTTCAGCCTGTTGAGGACAGACATAGCTATGTGCACGTGTTTGAAATTATACCTCGTCTATAGTATGCGGGTTGAAGAGAACAACTATTTATCAATAGCTTAAAGTTACGGTGTTTTAGAAGAAACCAAATTTCAGCCTGTTGAGGGTAAACATAGCTATGTGCACACCTCGTCTATAGCGTGAGGATTAAAGAGAATAACTATTTATCAATAGCTTAAAGTTACGATGTTTTAGAAGAAACCAATTTTCAGCCTGTTGAGGACAGACATAGCTATGTGCGCGTGTTTGAAATTATACCTCGTCTATAGTATGCGGGCTGAAGAGAACAACTATTTATCAATAGCATAAAGTTACGATGTTTGAGAAGGAACCAAGTTTCAGCCTGTTGAGGATAGACATAGCTATGTGCGCGTGTTTGAAATTATACCTCGTCTATAGCGTGAGGATTAAAGAGAACAACTATTTATCAATAGACTAAAGTTACGATGTTTTAGAAGAAACCAATTTTTAGCCTGTTGAGGACAGACATAGCTATGTGCACGTGTTTGAAATTATACCTCGTCTATAGTATGCGGGTTAAAGAGAACAACTATTTATCAATAGCTTAAAGTTACGATGTTTTAGAAGAAACCAAGTTTCAGCCTGTTGAGGACAGACATAGCTATGTGCGCGTGTTTGAAATTAACCACGTCTTTAGTATGAGGATTGAAGAGAACAACTATTTATGATTAGCTTAAAGTTACGATGTTCGGAAGAAACCAAGTTTCAACGAAGACTAAAGTTACGATGTTCTAGAAGAAACCAAGTTTCAACGAATAGAGGTCAGACATACCTTAAAATCTTCGCGCTGCAAACTGTTACTCGGATGAATAAAATGCGTGCGTTCAAGCCTGAAACTCGAATGATAATATTCTGGTCGTACCTAAAAAGAAGAAACATATATGAATGTAGTGTAGGGTACATCATCTAACCTAGTTATCTTTACAACTCAAAGTTCGAAAACATACCTTTAAAAAAATGCACGTGCTGCAGACTGTTACTCGGATGAATAAAATGCGTACTTTCGAACGGTACCTAAAAAGAACAAACATATATGAATGTAGATGTCTAGTGTAGAAGTTGCTTTGCAATAAAAGTAACTAACAGTTCTACCTTACCTTAAGATAAAGGCTGAAGAATAATATTCACAGCAGACGGGAGATGTGTGTACGTAATATACGCATACAGAGAACTGTGAGCACTTCGCGCAGACTGCAGCGAGTAAATATGCTGCTTGTTACCAAGCGGATGTGAAAAATCGCTGACAACTGCAGTACAGTCGGAACGAAGTGTTTATGCAAGAAGAGCTTTCCTGTAGTCCCGCAGGCTGATGTATTTAAGCCGGAATCGAACCTCCTGTTGATGCCGAGGTGTCAGAATTTAAGAGTTCTGCAGCGGATTGAGCCTTGGAAAGTTAGCGCGCGATCCTCGACTTCTCGAGGGTACTAAGCTACATACGCGGTATTCCTTACCTGTAGGTATTGAGCTAAAACTACATTTAGCTAGATCATGTAATGACGATCGCGCAGGCCCCTCGCCTAGCATTTGCTATTTTTCACGGCTTCTAGTTCGAACCCGCTATCTTCCGAAGTAGCTAGAATGATTGAAGTGTGTTGAGGGTGATTCATTTGTCGGATATAGAGGCGTTAAGCTATGTGCAGGCTTCTTCGGTAGGAGTAGGCTATGTTGGGACATCTAGTTATCGATTTAAAATCCTAGTCAGGAAGGGTACGCGATTCAAATCCTGGCAACTTATGCCGTCGGGAAGGGCATCCGGCTAGATCATGTAATGACGATCGCGCAGGTCCCTCGCGTAGCATTTGCTATTTTTACGGCTTCTATTTCGAACCCGCTATCTTCCGAAGTAGTGAGAATGATTGAAGAGTGTTTGAGGGTGATTCATTTGTTGGATGGAGGCGTTAAGCTGTGTGCAGGCTTCTTCGGTAGGAGTAGGCTATGTCGGGACATCTAGTTATCGATTTAAAATCCTAGTCAGGAAGGGCAACCGGTCGTATAAAACTATGGTGTATGATCTAAGAGGCGGGGTGTGCAAAAAAAGCCAGCATTAAGTAAGGGCTGTTGATAGGGGGGGTGTTAAACCTTGTGCAGACTCCTTCGAAAATGATTTTGAGTACAAGACGTTGATGGTGATTCATCTGTCGGATGGAGGCAATAAGCCTTGCGCAGGCTTCTTCGGTAGGAGTAGGCTATGTTGCAATGTTCGGAAGAAACCAAGTTTCAGATCTACTGAGGTCGGACATTGTCGTGAGGGGTTTGAGTTCAGCTCGAGAAGCTGCTAATAATTTTAATGCGAACTGTACGCGTGTAGCAGACTTCGTTCCCTGCTGAGGCAAACACATTCCAGCGAGCCGGATGCAGCTTGCGTGCGCGTGTGTGTAGGCATGCTTCAAAAACACATCCCAGAATATTTTTTCCTCGTTCTAGAGTCTGTTACCCTTCCTGATGTAACAAGACTAGGATTTATTTTTTAGACTGCACTGGGCTAGAAATAGCTACATGAAATTATTATATAGAAAGAGAATTGCTAGCTCCTACAGTTTGGTTTAGTGTACCTGCCTCTCACCCGGCAGTCTCGGGTTCGATTCTCTTGGGGGATAAAAAATATGTTTTACAGAGTTTAAATCGCAAGAATTTGTTGAGTTGCCCTTCCTGACGCAAAGCTAGCAGTATCTAGCCTCTTACATCATACACTATTGTTTTCGACCGGTTGCCCTTCCTGACAATTCGGATTAAGAATCTGTCGAAAATCGGGGATTTACAGCTAGATGCACTTCTTAGATTTTAAATCACGAACTATTGTTTTACAGCTGGATGCCCTTCCTGACTAAGATTTTAAATCGCAAGAATTTGTTGAGTCGCCCTTCCTGATGCAAAACTGGCAGTATCTAGCCTCTCATATCATACACTATGGTTTTCGACCGGCTGCCCTTCCTGACGTCAAAGAGCTCGGATTAAGAATCTGTCGAGAATCGTGGGATTTACAGCTAGATGTACTTCTTAGATTTTAAATCGCTGTATCGCGAACTATTGTTTTACAGCCGGATACCATTCCTGGCTAAGATTTTTAAATCACAAGAATTTGTTGAGTTGTCCTTCCTGATGCAAAACTGGTAGTATCTAGCCTCTTACATCATACACTATGGTTTTCGACCGGTTGCCCTTCCTAACGCTGAAAGACTAGGATTTAGCCAGTTACCCTTCCTGATGTAACAAGACTAGGACTGCACTTGGCTAGAAATAGCCACACGAAATTATTATATAGAAAGAGAATTGCTGGGCGGATGACAGCTGTCAGAAAAGCATATAGGTTTGTAAAGCACGTGGAATTTACCGCCACCGGGCAGCACTGTTCTCTCTGTATTAAAAGCTTTGTTTCCAAACAAGAGCGCGTGGAATTTGCCGCCACCGGGCAGCACGGTGATTAAAGATGGCGGATGATAGCTATCAAAAAAGCGCATAGGTTTGTTTCCAAACAAGAGCATTTAGAATTTGCCGCCACCACATAGAGTGTAGCACTGAGGTTTGTGATGCAAGATAGCGGATGACAGCTGTCAGAAAATAGCACGTGAATTTGTTTCCAAACAAGAGCACGTGGAATTTATCGCCACTACATAGAGTGCAGCACTGAGGTTTGTGATGCAAGATGGCGGATGACGTACCACATTTCAAAGGTAAGTAGCTAAAGAGGGTAGCATGGTGCTCAAAGATGGCGGATGACAGCTGCACGTGGCTTTGTTTCCAAACAAGAGCACGTGGAATTTGCCGCGAGTGCAGCACTGAGGTTTCGTATGCAAGATGGCGGATGACGTACCACATTTCAAAGGTAAGTAGCTAAAGAGGGCAGCACGATGCTCAAAGATGGCGGATGACAGCTGCACGTGGCTGTCAAAAAGCACGTGGATTTGTTTATCTCGAGCTAGTGAGGTTAAGTTGGTAGCACTAAGGTTTAGGCCCGCCAAGATGGCAGCACTGCCGATGACAGGTGACGCAAGAGGGCAGCACAGTGTTTAAAGATGGCGGATGGCAGCTGTCAAAAAGCACGTGGCTTTGTTTATCTCGCGCTAGTTAGGTTAAGTTGGTACCACTAAGGTTTAGGTCCGTCAAGATAGCAGCACTGCCGAAGGCAGGTGATGAATTTACATCTAAAGAGGGCAGCACTGTGCTCTATAGATTAAAGATGGCGGATGACAGCTGCACGTGGCTTTGTTTACCTCGCGCTAGTGAGGTTAAGTTGGTACCACTAAGGTTTAGGCCCGTCAAGATGGCAGCACTGCCGATGACAGGTGATGAATTTACATCTAAAGAGGGCAGCACTGTGCTCTATAGATTAAAGATGGCGGATGACAGCTGTCAAAAAAGCATGTGGCTTTGTTTACCTCGCGCTAGTTAGGTTAAGTTGGTACCACTAAGGTTTAGGCCCATCAAGATGGCAGCACTGCCGATGACAGGTGACGCAAGAGGGCAGCACAGTGTTTAAATATGGCGGATGACAGCTGTCAAAAAGCACGTGGCTTTGTTTATCTCGCGCTAGTTAGGTTAAGTTGGTACCACTAAGGTTTAGGCCCGTCAAGATGGCAGTACTGAGGTTAGCGATGCGTTGTTGTCTGTCAAAAAGCACGTGGCTGTCAAAAAAACGTGGCTTTGTTTACCTCATGCTAGTTAGGTTAAGTTGGCACTAGTGAGGTTTAGGCCCGTCAAGATGGCAGTACTGAGGTTAGCGATGCGTTGTTGTCTGTCAAAAAGCACGTGGCTGTCAAAAAACACGTGGCTTTGTTTACCTCATGCTAGTTAGGTTAGGTTGGCACTAGTGAGTTTTAGGCCCGTCAAGATGGCAGCAGTGAGGTTAGCGATGCGTTGTTGTCGATGACAGCTGTCAAAAAGCACGTGGCTTTGTTTACAAATTCAAATCTCCCGCCAAAATTCAAATTTCCCGCCAAAATTCAAATTTCCCGCGCCGCGGGAAGAGGAGGAGGCCACAGAACCATCCCATTATACTACTTATGTCAATTATGAAGCAGATTTTCTTTTTTTTATCTACAAAAGTTATGTCTGGTCTATTGCAGGTAATAGTTTTATCAGTGATAATACTTCTATACCAGTAAATTTTGTAATGTTCACTTTCCAATACTGATTGAGGTTTGTACTTCCAATATGCCGTGGTATAATGGATTAGGTTACTTTGTCGGGCTAATTTCTGGTGGATGATTTTTGCAATTTGGTCGTGTCTGTACTTGTAGTCTGTGTTTGCCATTAATTGACAACCTAAGGTTATGTGCTGGATGGTTTCTGGAGAGGTATTACATCGTCGGCACAGATCTGAATTGACAGATGGATCATGTAGTATATGCTTTCTGTAGTTCCTTGTGGCAATGACTTGATCTTGTATGGCGAACATGAAGCCATCTGTTTCTGGGTATATATCCGAATGTGTCAGCCACTCATGCGACGCTTGTTTGTCGATATATGGCTGATTTAACTCATTTTGATACCGCCCATGAAGAGGTTTCTTTTTCCATAGAACGATCATTTCCTCATTTGTGGAGAATGGCATTGTAAGTGAAGCCTGGGAGTTCATATTGAGGGGTGTAAAACCGTTATCTGCCACAACCATTGCACTATGTAGGCCTGAGGTTTCTGATTTATATTTGAAGTAGCACTTTAGTGATGTAATTTGTTCACTGTGTAATTTCTCAAGCTATATTAGTCCACGGCCACCATCAGAACGAGGCAGATTGAGTCGTTCTGAGGCTGATTTTGGATGATGCATGTTGTGTTTTGTCAGTAACACATTCACTTTCGTTTGAAGATCCTTTATCTCCGTTGTAGTCCACTTTATGACTCCAAATGAGTATGTGAGAACAGGTATAGCAAACGTGTTGATGGCCTTATCAATGCTTTTTCCTGTGAGCTTAGAACGTACGATTCATCATACTCGTTCAATATATGTCAGACTCAATGCCTGTTTTGTGTCCTTGTGTTGAATCCTGGCTGATTGGTTATATCCAAGATATCGATATGTTTCATTTGTTGTCAGTGGTGAGATATCTGTTGCTTCAGAGTGGATGCCCTGTGCCGAGAAAGAGCCCCTCCTAATTGTCTGAGTAGCACATTTATCGAGTCCAAATTTCATGCAGATATCTGTGGAGAAATTTTGTGTAATTGAAACAAAGTGTTCAAGTTATCTTTGTGAAGCAGCATACAGTTTCAGATCATCCATATACAGTAGATGTGAAATTTTGTAGATTGTTCTTTGCTTATCTTTGATAGTGAATCCATAAGTTGTTGAACTCAGTAAGTCTGATAGTGGGTTCAGAGCAAGACAAAACCATAGCGGACTGAGGGAATCCCCTTTGAAAATGCCTCTTTTATTTGGAATGAGGTCAGTTACTAGACATTCTTCTCCGTTGCGGAGGTTAATAGTAGTTTTCCAAGTCTGCATGGTAGTTGCTAGAAATGTCACTATTTTAGGATCAGCTTTATATACTCTAAGGACCTCAACAAGCCAAGAATGTGGCACTGAGTCGAATGCCTTTCTGTAATCTATGAAACAAGTGTGCAAATTTCGGTTGTTATGGTATGCTTGTTCCATGATTATACTATCAATTATTAATTGTTCTTTACAGCCTTTTGTGAACCGTTTGCAGCCCTTTTGTTCCTCAGCGATGATGTAATTGACCTTGCAATGATTCTGGATTCTATTTGCTACAAGTGATGTTATAATTTTATATAAAGTTGGTAGGCATGTGATTGGTTGGTAGTTAGCAGGATTTGCCGTGTTGTTATTTTTAGACTTTAGGTACGTGATTCCTGTAGTGAGAAAGTGTGGAAGGGCATCTGGTTTACTGATGAAAATTTGTATATGGTAGGTGAGTAAATTGTGAACACTGGTGAATTTCTTATAATAGTAATGATGTATGCGGTCTATTCCTGGGGTCTTCCAATTGTGTAAATTGTTAATCACTGTTACAACCTCCTCTAAAGTGAAATCAGCTTCGGTCATGCTTTCAATATTCTCAGCTTTCTTCTTGATAGTTTCAAGCCAATGTGCCTCTTCATTATGTTGTATGGACGCATCCCATATAGTTGACCAGTATTCTCTTATGCTCTCCGCAGTTGGTATTCCATTGCTGTTCTGCATGTTAGCTGTCTCAGTTGTCCTAAGTTTGTTGTAAAATAGTTTCTCATTCCCATTAAAAAGAGAGTTTTGTGCCTTTCTTTCCGTAGCCTTGGTGTAGCGCTTGAGACGTTTAGCAAGCGCAGTTAGTTTTTGCTTCATTTTATCTAAATGTTCGGTAATGAGAGAGTTTTCTGCATCTTTAGCAGAGTGGTTTTTGGTATTCCTCAATATTTTTCTTACTTGATTGCATTGCCGAGGACTTCGATGACCATTGGTGTATTGAGTAAGTCGATTGATGTTCTGTCGTAGGTCTTCAGTTCGTGATTTGAGGCGGCGTATTCGGCTCATTGACCTACCTGCATATCTTACTTTTCTCTCATTTGCCCTGATTGCTGCCACAGCAGCACAGTAAATTTCAGTAAGTACCTGGAGATATGTCTGGTGTGTTTCTAAATATATTGGTAGAATGTTGGTATTCAACTTTTCAATTATTTGTGTGAATTTCTTGGTTTGCGTCTGCCTGGGTAGTAAAGGTCTGAGCATGGGATCTGTACCTTCAAATTCAATAAGTGCTATTTGGAATTCATCTTCCATTTCAGTTTGCCATTCATTTTCTGCATTATGTTGGTATGTGTAAACTTCAGTTTCTTGGAGGTTTTGTGGGGCCATGGTGTTGGTGTAGAATGTGGCTCTGTTCGTTTCATATGCAATTCCTTCTTGCTCACCTGAAGGTTCCAAGGGACCCATTAGCTCAGTTTCAATTTCCTGTTTAATCTTACTGAGAACTGTTTCTGATATAAAGTTCTTCATGACAATTGCGCGTCTTTGATCTGCTATTCGTTGTTTTGAAACCTGTGTGTTAGGATACTGTGCTTTGAAAACCGTGTATAGCTTCTGTCGATAATCTGTCATGTCCTTTTCCAGCCTGGTAACTCTATAGTAAGCCCTCATTATAAACTCATTGACAGAATTTTCCCATTTCATTCGAGTACGGACATTTCGCACTTTGGTGGTTGCATCTTCTGCAAAAGCACCTTCAGTGGTTGTTGTCAAGAGGTGTTGCTCGACACTGTGTTCCTTGGCTTCGGCGACTGTAATTTCTTTGTAATTTCTTTGGAATTCCTCCAGGTAGGAGGCCGTCTGCTCACCATCCTACCACCACTGGCTTGCATGCTGTCACTCCTTGCAGTGGTTCCAAGAGTGCCCTGGCGATCCCCAGGCAGCGGTTGTTTTCCGAGGTTATCTTCCTTCATCATAATCTCCATAAAACTGGGTCACGTTTTATACCTACCGCCAGGTTTGAGTAAAATGTAGATCTTGTATCCTATGCAATACCATGCGAAGACTGCAGTTTGCCCGTTTTAAAGATGGCTGTCTTAGTTTCGTCAGATGTAGTAAACAAACAATGCATACTCTGTGACCTTGGCAACATCGTGGAGGGAGCGTAGAGTTCCAGTCTTCTTTGTGATTTCTATGAGAGTAATGGCAAATCGAAACAAGATGTCGGACACTTAGGGCAAGAATGTAAACAAATAATTCAATCAAATACCCTTCTTGTTAGTATTATTTATGGACCATTATAGTCAAAACAAGATGGTTCCCATTTAGGGCACAAAATTGATATTACATGTGATCCTGAATTCGATAAAAAAAGGTTATAGATTCACCAGACAACACTAACACATAATTATCATACAAAACAATGCCACAATTACTCCCCTGAAATCACAAATGAAGTGTAATTCTTCCAAACAGATCTATGTTTTGTGCACCAAATCTACACATGAACTTATTGCATGGAGTCTACATTATTATTATTATTATTATTATTATTATTATTATTATTATTATTATTATTATTACTTCTTTTCGTTGTACAAATCTGTGATAGTAGTATCAAAAATAGAATAAATATAGAGAGTGAAGCAACTTGATGTCACAATCTGTGGATAGTATGGCTATCGTGAAAACTCAAAAAGATATAAATATGGAAGACATTTTATTTTAACACAATATAAAGCTATACAAAGTTAAATTCGTCCTACCATCCATAAGACAGACATACATCTCCAGAGCTATTAATATAAATCGAATGCACTAAGGCTATCCCGTCAAGAGGATTATCTTGTAAAAGGTTAGGGTTCCCTTCTGAGCTGCTGCACTACCTTCAGGGACAGTTCGGGAAAATGAGGTATTGACGTAATCCTTTAATCGCAGAGTCTTTCAAAGATACTGTAAATTCTCTAAGCCGATAAACTAAACTCCACTTCAACAACAATGTATAACAAGATGCTCAATGAATGGTGCACGTTTGAAGAGACTATTATATTGGCAGAAGGTGAAGAAGATAAATCGGTGATTTCATCATTCAATAGTGATCTGCACTTAGGGCAGTCGCACAGGTGGCAGATTGCCTATATGTTATTTTCCTGGAATTTCTTTGCCTCACTAAGTATTTTATGTTTTTTGGTGCCGATGAGGGGCCAGAAAGTTTTCCCAAAGGATTTAAGTACCGAGCTCGATAGATGCAGTCGCTTAAGTGCTGCCAGTATCCAGTAATCGGGAGATAGTGGGTTCGAGCCCCACTGTCGGCAGCCCTGAAGATGGTTTTCCGTGGTTTCCCATTTTCACACCAGGCAAATGCTGGGGCTGTACCTTAATTAAGGCCACGGCCGCTTCCTTCCCATTGCTAGGCCTTTCCTGTCCCATCGTCGCCATAAGACCCATCTGTGTCGGTGCGACGAATAGCAAATAGCAAAAAAAATGGATTTAAGTAGTAAATGAGCGTATTCAGGACACTCCGGAAGTCCGTTGAATGCCGATTCACAAACATATTTTTTCCTATCTGTCCTGAATACCCTCAACGAAAAAATTGTTTAAATACCTATAATTTGTCCTAAGTGTAACCCTCGAAAAATATAAAACAACAATCATTTAAGACTATTATTATTATTACTATTCAGGACGATCTGGAATTCCATTGAATGCCGATTCACAAACACATAATTTTTTTCCTATTGTCCTCAATAAGCCCACGAAAAAATAATATAAAATAACAGTTATTTAACACTATTTTTATTAATTTTTCTTTTTGTCCTAAACGCGTCCCAACGAAAAAAATTGTGTAAATACCTAAAATGGTAAAAAAACTGTATAGATACCTATAATTTGTCCTGAGTGTGCCCCTCGAATAATATAAAATAACAACCATTTAAGACTATTATTATTCCGATTTGTCTTGAAAAAGATAAATAAATAAATAAAATATCACCAATTGAAAGACAAATATATTAACATTATTATTATTTTCGTATTTTTCCTTAATGTCCCTGCAAACGAAAATATAAAATACCAACAATTTAAGAATTTTATTATTATTATTATTATTATTATTGTTATTATTATTATTATTATCATTATTTCCTAATTAACAGCACTCATTCATTCATTCATTCATTCATAATGTTCTCGGATGAAACGACCTTCTTAGAGCTTTATCGCGGCTAGCAAGGTCGCTTCCTCAATATCACTTTCAATGACAACTACTCTGTGATGATGTAACCACACATTGCATGTAGTAGTGACATAATCTAATTCCGATAGTGGTGCACTCTTTTAGACAATGACTGTATCATCCTAGTTCTAGCGGTCTCTAGCCGTGATCTGTACTAACTACTAGACAAAGACTATCAAAGCGCAGTCTTACGAGTACAGACTGAACTTTCAGATAGGTAAGAAAAATTTTCAGCTCCCTCTCATTTCGGCTACTGTTTTAATATCCTAAGTTTTTTATCTTTTATTAATTTTTAATCTAGTATTATTATAATTTCCACCTAATTTAATTTGCACTCTGAACTACGAATTGGATTAAATTTTACCTATTTTTACAATGAAATATTACTAATTCGTCTATTTTTTAATCTCTGGTCCAAAACGGAAGTTTAGCTTTAACACCGTGTCCAGCTAACTTAAAATTAGAAAAGCAAGATCTAAGAAAACTATTAAAAGATCCACATGCAGATTTTTAATAAGAATTTTCCATTTTTAAAACCTCCTTCGCAATGCAAAGAATCTGTTATTTTAACTACCATAATATTGTCGCAAAATGGATCTGTAATTGGTTTAAGTTGTTGTAATTTTTGTTCTCCTTGTAAGTGTTTTTTCTGTTATCTAAATGGAAGCTGAAAATAAGAATTCTGCTACGACTAATAAATATTCTATTACAGAGTTGCTCGGAAATAAAATAAAACCAACAAACGAAAGATTTGGATTATGGTTATTAACAGAAAATTTACATAACAGTAATTTATATACCAACATTGGAGATATTAATTATGTACAAGGAGAACAAAAATTACAACAACTTAAACCAATTACAGATCCATTTTGCGACAATATTATGGTAGTTAAAATAACAGATTCTTTGCATTGCGAAGGAGATTTTAAAAATGGAAAATTCTTATTAAAACTCTGCATGTGGGTCTTTTAATAGTTTTATTAGATCTTGCTTTTCTAATTTTAAGTTAGCTGGACATGGTGTTAAAGCTAAACTTCCGTATTTACTAAATTCTTCTTCTAAAACAAATAACAGTTAATGGAGTAAAACAAATCCCGAAACAAGACATGGATATAATAAATAGCAAATATAACAATCCAATTATTATGCCATATAAGATAGAACTTGCGGACGTCAAGTTAGAAATGTTTTTTTTTTTTTTTGCTAGGGGTTTTACGTCGCACCGACACAGATAGATCTTATGGCGACGATGGGATAGGAAAGGCCTAGGAGTTGGAAGGAAGCGGCCGTGGCCTTAATTAAGGTACAGCCCCAGCATTTGCCTGGTGTGAAAATGGGAAACCACGGATAACCATTTTCAGGGCTGCCGATAGTGAGATTCGAACCTACTATCTCCCGGATGCAAGCTCACAGCCGCGCCTCTACACGCACGGCCAACTCGCCCGGTAGAAACGGTTTTAAACGAATTACCAAAAGTATTAGAAGGGATTAGAAAAGAACACTATCATCTATTAGATTTCGATATAACACAAGATTATGCTGGAATATTTAACAAAGAAGAAATGGTTAATAATTTAATAAACAACTATAATTTTCGAAAGGAAGGAGAATATAAAAAAGATTGTAATATAATTGTAGACAATTACAAAACAGTTGGAATAGATTGTCTAACATGGATTAATTGTAATTCAAGAGTTAAAATATATAATAAATTTATATGCCAATTAACAAGTCCTGGAGTAAGTAAAAAGTTAGGGAACCAGTAGTATAATGGGAGAGTTCGGGCGCCTCCTCCTCCTCCCGCCGCCTCCGCCGCCGCCCGCGGGAAATTTGAATTTTGAATTTCTGAACACACCACACAATGTTTTAATCACATGTTGTATCGAGTACAGTGTTCTGAACAAATCAATCAATGTTCTGATCACATGTTGTACTGGCTGTCTCATAAGGAGCTATGTATAGCCGCCATCTTGCATCCGCCATCTTGCGCAAGCATCCTTAGGGCGTCTCTAGCCATGGATCCTTGAGCCGCCTCATAAGAGCAACCACCATCTCGCGCAAGCATCCCTCATAAGGAGCCTTGTATAACCGCCATCTTGCGCAAGCATCCCAAGGGCGTCTATGTATAGCGATCATCTTGCATGAGCACCTTTAAGGAGTCATGTATAGCTACCATCTTGTGCAATTAGCGTCGAGAGATGGCTGCTGTAGAATTTTTCTTTTTAAAATTATCCGCTACCACATAGAGTGTAGCACTGAGGTTTGCGATGTAAGATGGTGGATGACAGCTGCGCGTGAGTTTGTAAAGCATGTGGAATTTGCCGCCACCACATAGATGGCAGCACGGTGCTCAAAGATGGCGGATGACAGCTAACAGAACTTTTCAAATTACCCGCTACTACAGAGAGCAGCACGGTGCTCAAAGATAGCGGATGACAGCTAACGAAATTGCCCGCTACTACGTGCTTAAGGTAGTAGTCATAAAGAGGGCAGCACGGTGTTTAAAGATGGCGGATGGCAGCTAACGAAATTACCCCGCATGAGGGCAGCACGGTGCTCTGTTGATTAAAGATGTCGGATGACAGCTAACGAAATTGCCCGCAGCATAGTGCTCTGTTGGTTAAAGATGGCGGGTGACAGCTGTCAAAAGAGCATGTGGCTTTGTTTCCAAACAAGAGCACGTGGAATTTGCCGCCACAACAAAGAGGGCAGCACTGTACTCTGTTGCTTAAAGATGGCTGTCAAAAAAAAAGCGCGTGGGTTTGTAAAGCATGTAGAATTTGCCGCCACCACATAGAGGGTAGCACGGTGCTCAAAGATAGCTGCTGTCAAAAAGCATTTTTCAAATTATCCGCCGCCACATTTCAAAGGTATCTAGCTAAAGATGGCAGCACGGTGATTAAAGATGGCGGATGATAGCTAACAGAACTTTTCAAATTGCCCGCTACTACGTGCTTAAGGTAGTAGCCATAAAGAGGGCAGCACGGTGTTCTGTAGATTAAAGATGGCGGATGACAACTGACGAAATTGCTCGCAGCACGGTGCTCAAAGATGGCGGATGACAGCTGCACATGGCTTTGTTTCCAAACAAGAGCACGTGGAATTTGCCGCCACCACATAGAGGGCAGCACTGTTCTCTCTGGATTAAAGATGGCGGATGACAGCTGTCAGAAAAGCATATAGGTTTGTAAAGCATGTGGAATTTACCGCCACCACATAGATGGCAGCACGGTGATTAAAGATGGCGGTTGACAGCTGTCAAAAAAGCATGTTGATTTGTAAAGCACGTGGAATTTGCCGCCACCACATAGATTGCAGCACTGTTCTCTCTGGATTAAAGATGGCGGATGACAGCTGTGACGTACCACATTTCAAAGGTAAGTAGCTAAAGAGGGCAGCACGGTGCTCAAAGATGGCGGATGACAGCTGTCAGAAAAATAGCACGTGAATTTGTTTCCAAACAAGAGCACGTGGAATTTGCCGCCACTACATAGAGTGCGGCACTGAGGTTGGCGATGCAAGATGGCGGATGACAACTGTCAAAGGTAAGTAGCTAAAGAGGGCAGCACGGTGATTAAAGATGGTGGATGACAGCTGCACGTGGCTTTGTTTCCAAACAAGAGCACATGGAATTTGCCGCCACTACATAGAGCGCAGCACTGAGGTTTCGGATGCAAGATGGCGGATAACGTACCACATTTCAAAGGTAAGTAGCTAAAGAGGGCAGCACGATGCTCAAAGATGGCGGATGACAGCTGCACGTGGCTTTGTTTATCTCACGCTAGTGAGGTTAAGTTGGTAGCACTAAGGTTTAGACCCGTCAAGATGGCAGCACTGCCGATGATAGGTGACGAAAGAGGGCAGCACCGTGCTCAAAGATGGCGGATGACAGCTGTCAAAAAAGCACGTGGCTGTCAAAAAACACGTGGCTGTCAAAAAGCACGTGGCTTTGTTTACCTCGCGCTAGTTAGGTTAAGTTGGTACCACTAAGGTTTAGGTCCGTCAAGATGGCAGTACTGAGGTTAGCGATGCGTTGTTGTCTGTCAAAAAGCACGTGGCTTTGTTTACAAATCTGTTGAAAAGCATGTGGCTGTCAAAAAGCACGTGGCTTTGTTTACCTCATGCTAGTTAGGTTAAGTTGGTACTATTAAGGTTTAGGCCCGTCAAGATGGCAGTACTGAGGTTAGCGATGCGTTATTGTCTGTCAAAAAGCACGTGGCTGTCAAAAAACACGTGGCTTTGTTTACCTCACGCTAGTTAGGTTAAGTTGGCACTAGTGAGGTTTAGGCCCATCAAGATGGCAGCAGTGAGGTTAGCGTTGCGTTGTTGTCGATGACAGCTGTCAAAAAGCACGTGGCTTTGTTTACAAATTCAAATCTCGCGCCAAAATTCAAATTTCCCGC
Organism: Anabrus simplex; assembly: GCF_040414725.1. Taxonomy (NCBI): domain Eukaryota; kingdom Metazoa; phylum Arthropoda; class Insecta; order Orthoptera; family Tettigoniidae; genus Anabrus; species Anabrus simplex. The sequence continues at coordinate 63,940,756 of NC_090267.1, read as the reverse complement.
CAAAATTCAAATTTCCCGCCAAAATTCAAATTTCCCGCGGGCGGAGGAGGCGGCGGGAGGAGGAGGAGGCGCCCGAACTCTCCCATTATACTACTGGAACCATATTACAGATTTTTTAAATTGTCCAGATAGAAGATTAAAAGAAACATTTGCATCTAGGTTAGCTAAAGAGAATGGAATAACTAGATTAGAAGCAACAATTTACAATTATATTAGTAAAGAATTCCAAAACAAACAAGAATTTAATTCATTAAACGACTGCGTAAATTTAATACGAGACAGTAGAAAATATTTCGATAATGCGCCATTTTATTCTGTTCCACCCTCTAAAATGTGGATAAAATTAACAGATTGTTTATTAAACAGTTGTTGCGTTGTTTCTAAAAACTTGTTACAATATGCATACTGGGGAAAATAAATACTAAAAAATTAACAGGAATACAAATAAAACTACCAGAAAAACCAGAAGATAGAAACAAGCTTATAAATTATGACATCGGCTTTTAGTTTTAACATGTTACCAATTAATTACTTAGTAATTTTAAAAGATGCAGAAGATAATAGTAATGTGTCTATAATCCAAAAATCTTATATTAAAGCTGGAGAAACTTATTTTTCCAAATCTAATACTCTTTATTCTTCTTTAGATAAATATATCGATATCGAAGGATTAGGATGAATTAAAACTAAGAGTGTTATGCCTTTAGTTTTAAGAAAGAGAACTAACATAACAAGTAAGCTATCCTCTTATACATTTAAAGAAGTAAAACCAATTAATAATGCATACTTAACATCCACAAAGAAAAAAGAACAAGAATTGGGAGGAATAATGTTACAAGAGAGAAAATTAGAATATTTAAATAAAACGAAAGCTATACAAGAAGATTACAAAACAGCATTAGAAAAGGAGCAACAGATTAAGCAAACAGAAGACGAAATACGGAATTACTTTAGACAAAAATGAGATAATTTACGAACATTTGGGAATTATAATTTACATGCATTTTTAGTAAACGGAAGAGGAAAATATACTTATGTTGGTGCATTATGCAAAAGAAAAGGCGGTAAAGATGTTTATTTTATTAAGGGTGCATTTAAAAATACATTAATAAATATCACTAAAGATAAAGAAAATTTAAAGAACGAAGGGTTTGTTTTTCTTCCATACAACAAAGATTTAGAAATAATTTATTATCCGACACAGAATCCTTTTATGGAAATAGAAATGGATGGTATTAAAACGTACAATGGAAATTGTTTTCCAAATATAAAAAAAACTATAAAAGCTTAGATTCTTTCCAGTCTAAAATTAATCTAGAATACTCCGATGACACCAAGGAACAAATCGATAATTCGAAAATGGGTAGTATAACTGGAAAAATAAAACCAACAGATTGTAAAAGACTCGAAAGCTTAGAAGAAGGTTTAGAATTAATTATTACCAACTTATCTGTAATAAACTATAGAGGAAAAGGGAGATACATATTTAAATTTGGAAACATTGTAGATTGTTACATTTCCAATTATTGGATGGAGAAAGAAATGCAAGATAAAAAGAAATATTTAAATTTTAAGTTAAAAGTTAAGTTGGATAAAATAAAAACGACACCAAATAAACATAAAGAGAGATTAGCGTTTATTGCTTATTTTTTATCTTTACAATCTAAATTTAGCAATTAACAGTAACAACTTGGAATGTTTCTGGAATTTTTGATTTTTTATCTTTACAATAATCCAACATAAATTTAGGATATTCTTTATATGTTAATCCAGATATACTCCTAATAAAGTTCTCTATATAATTACTTCCAAAATAATAAACTCGTCCTCATTTTATAATATCTTCTTTAGCCAAATTATGGTAAACATAATAATTGCAAAAACTATTTAAGAAAACATAGTCGTCGTTTATTATTGTTTTATTTGTTATGTATACTTCTACATCGCAATGCCATGGAGCTATATCTTTAGGAATAATTAACTTATACATTTAAATAGTAAACTAAATTTTATATAGTAAAAAAACGTTTAACAAATTTTAAATTAATTTATAAGTAGAATTATAATTTAAGACCCCTATTCGATAGAGGTCTAACATATTTATCCACGAAACGGTTTTATATCTCTTATATTTGTTCGACCAATACAGATAAATAAGGACAGGTTTATATTTTATCCTTTTTAAATGGAGTCCCAAGAGTTTAATTCTAAAATTATAGACTTAAATTATAGTAATAAAATGCATTACGCAGAAACACGAGGAAAATTAAACGACTTACTGGACGAAGAGTACCAAGTAGAATGTTTAGATATAATACTACTTAAAAATGGTTGTGCAAAAATTACAACTTACAACAAAGAAAAAGGCAAGTTTGTACTTCTAAACGATCTTAATAAACGAGCAAGAACAAAGTACATAAATCGAATTCTTAAAGCGCTTAAAAAATGTAACAAAGAAGAAAGTGAGTCGGAAGATACTAGCGAGAAAAGCTAAACAGATAATATAGAAGATTATTTCGTAAACAGAAATGAGGAAACTGTAATAGTTGGAAAACAAGATATAGAGGAAGATATTAAAAAATTTGGAAGTAATTATAGACAAGACTGGATTTAAAGCAGATTTGTTCTTGTATTATTTTTGTTTAAATTTAGTTGTGTTAATTCTTTTATATTTTTATATTTTATTTTGTTAAATTTAGTTGTGTTAATTATTTTATATTTTTATATTTTATGTTTTATTTTAACAAATATATTAGGGATATAAAGTGTAAACATAAAAGCAGATATAATGTATAAGCACTATACATTAACATAAAAACACACAGAATAGGCAGACAAACACAACAGATAAAATATATAGACACAACAGACACAACAGACAAACAGAGTAGACAGACAAACAGAACAGACAGCCTGTTCCAACTGATTTGTCATTATCTACAATTATATTACAATCTTTTTATATTCTCCTTCCTTTCGAAAATGATAGTTGTTTATTAAATAATTAACAATTTCTTCTTTGTTAAATATTCCAGCAAAATCTTGTGTTATATCCAAATCTAATAGATAATAGTGTTCTTTTCTAATCTCTTCTAATATTTGTGGTAATTCGTTTAAAACCGTTTCTAACTTAACATCTGCATGTTTTATCTTGTATGGCATAATAATTGGATTGTTATATTTGCTATTTATTATATCCATGTCTTGTTTCGCGATTTGTTTTACTCCACTAACTATGTTATTTGTTTTAGAAGAAGAATTTAGTAAATACGGAAGTTTAGCTTTAACACCATGTCCAGCTAACTTAAAATTAGAAAAGCAAGATCTAAGAAAACTATTAAAACATCCACATGCAAATTTTTAATAAGAATTTTCCATTTTTAAAATCTCCTTCACAATGCAAAGAATCTGTTATTTTAACTACCATAATATTGTCGCAAAATGGATCTGTAATTGGTTTATGTTGTTGTAATTTTTGTTCTCCTTGTACATAATTAATGTCTCCAATGCTGGTATATAAATTACTGTTATTTAAATTTTCTATTAATAACCATAATCCAAATCTTTCGTTTGTTGGTTTTATTTTATTTCCGAGCAACTCTGTAATAGAATATTTATTAGTCGTAGCAGAATTCTTATTTTCAGCTTCTATTTAGATAACAGAAAAAACACTTAATATAAGACAAGTTTTGACCAGAGATTAAAAAAGACGAATTACGTAATATTTCACTGTAAAAATAGGTAAAATTTAATCCAATTCGTAGTTCAGAGTGGAAATTAAATTAGATGGAAATTATAATAATACTAGATTAAAAATTAATAAAAGATAAAAAAAACTTAGGGATATTAAAAAGTAGCCGAAATGAGAGGGAGCTGAAAATTCTTCTTACCTATCTGAATAATAATAATAATAATAGTCTTGAGTGATTGTTATTTTATATTTTTCGCGGGTTACACTGAGGACAATTTATAGGTATTTAAACAATTTTTTCGTTGAGGGTATTCAGGACGGATAGCAAAAAATATGTGTTTGTGAATCGGCATTCAACGGAATTCCGGAGTGTCCTGAATACGCCCATATACTACTGATTTATCTTTTGGTCCAATAAATCTATCAAGACGGGGATGTGTAACTGAGCCTCTTGAATCACCACGGTATTGTGCTTGGATCGAACCCTTCTATTTAGGCTAGTCCAGATACAGGATGCAAGCACGCAGGAAATTTTAAAAGAAACTTCCACCAATTTGTGCCGAAAACTTTCATCATGATCATTCTTATGTCGAAAATTTTGGAAATGTAAATAATATTATGTTGCTTTCTTGATTATTTTATTATCGTGCATAATTGAAATGGATGTTAATATTCGAACACGGTGCACTTCAAGGATCACATTTTGCACTTTCCAATTTCATTTCATTGATTTGATTTAAGTCCACTGTATTCCAACACTGATGGACATTACACATGGATACCAAGCACTGAGACAGACAATTTACTTAAACGGGAAGGTTTTCTATACTCCTTATTACCCATTTGAATCCTAGCAGATCTCGCAAATCCTCTTATGTAAATTGGGACAAGCTGTTGTCTTTATATTTCTCTTCATATTCTAAGAAGTGTCTCATATCTCTGTACGTTTCATCTATTTTGATACTGAAGGTTATACAAATGCTTTAGAATATTATATAGCGTACCTCCTTCCACTGTTCACCAGTGGACTTCATTCTTTCTTCATTCATCATGGATAGAACTTAAGGAAATATTCAAATTTTTCTAATAACACTAACAAAACAACTTATACTGGCATGAAATTTGCTTGAAAATTTTACCTTTTAATTGTAATAACCATTTCGATTATGTACAATAACAAATAATCACGCAAGCAACGCTGTATGTCACAGTGCTTTTCCTGTTCATTATTCCCCGTAAGATTGGTCATGCCTCCCAGCCCCGTATCGTTGTGCAGTCCATCAGAACAATTTCCGTTGTTTTCATTTGAGTATGCCTGTGTATAAGGGAAAATGAAACCTATACAAATTACACTGCAGGAGTGCGTAAATACGTCATACAGACATCCATCCCTACAGAACTGTATGGTAAGGTTCATTTTGTTTTCAACGTAACCGTAAGAAAATTATCACAATGGAAATTCTTCTGACTGACTGCATATCTACAAGTAGCTGGGAGGCGTGATCTGTCTTAAGGGAAAAATGGATAAGAAGAGCATTGTGACATACTAGGTATTATTTCTTAAGTGACGGTATGTGTTAAAAATAAGATATATTTTTAAAATACTATTTTAACTTACTACCAAGTACTTATAACATATGGTGATGTTATAACTCATTGATTTTAAAGTAGAATATAATGTAAGTTTGGAGTAATTGTTCTCTAGTGATTTACTAATTAATTGTTTGTACATTCATATACCTTCTACTGCTGGTCATTGTACTCTTGAACATAGAGTTTCAGAAATCCTTTCTTTATATGTAATGTCTGTATCATGCTTATTATTTTCACTAGTAGGGAATTGCAAGAGAAGTTTTAGAAGGAATGAAGTGACTTGCTGTAGCCAGTTGAACCAGAAAGTGTGTACTCAGCACGGAGCCAGATAAGAATATCGTTTGTAGACTTATAGATTTTAACAGGTAACTGCGAAGCAAGGTGTTTTAGGATATTAGGGGTCAGCATGCGACGTATTCTGGTGAAGATTCTGTCTCTCACGGAAATGTAACCATCAGATTTCAGACGTATTTTCGAATAATGTTTTATGAAGTGTAATTTATTGTAATACATGAATTATGAATTTTGGTAGAAAATGATGTGCTTGAATATTACATCACTTTGTACAATAAATTCTCTCGGATTTAAAAGGACAATACGTTCTTTAGCCTGTTTGAGAAACAGTGAGCAATAAAACACTCGCTGACAAATAATTACGATACGCTAATCATACTGAAGTATTATTCCATTAGAAGTAATTGTTTTTGACCGTGCCTTTTAATTGCGATGAAGTTCGATTAAGTCTTACTGGCTGAGTAGGAATCTGATGTCATCACTTTTTTCGCGTTTGTTACCTTCTCAGTAATAGTTGTGAGACAGTTTCTACCCACAGTTACCACCTGTGTGTTTTAAGTACATTTTGGAAAGTGCAAATTAATTCTGTAATTAAATAGAAATAAAAATAAGGTGAGTAATCATAATCTATTAAGATGGAAACCATACTTTTGAGTATCGACACAGATAATGCAATTTTTCAAGCTTTCAGTCAGTCGAAAGCATTAATTGTAAAACTTATAACACTATAATAAACATGTAAACACACACACTGACAAATTATTTTTTGCTAGGGGCTTTACGTCGCGCCGACACAGATAGGTCTTATGGCGACGATGGGATAGGAAATGCCTAGGAGTTGGAAGGAAGCGGCCGTGGCCTTAATTAAGGTACAGCCCCAGCATTTGCCTGGTGTGAAAATGGGAAACCACGGAAAACCATTTTCAGGGCTGCCGGACTCACAAATTAAGAATGACGTGTTTCGTTCAACAAGAACATCCTCTGTTGTAGTTTGATTTAGTAAAAGAAGCACATGTATATGCAAAAATAAACTACAATGCAAACTTAGTTAAACAAGTAAAACGTATAGTCTACCCTACACAACGGTTATGTAATAAGTCTTGCATAAACTTCAGGGGTACGGTCCATCAGAAACCCTAGAATTTATGTTACTCTAGCTACACAACGGAAGAACGGGCTAGACGACACTTCCTAATAACCTGACTCATTTGCATTCTAACCTATTACTGCATAAAAATTGAGAATCCACTCAACAATATCGGCATATCAATACGCCATGTGTTATACCAGTATGGTAATTAGCAGTAGCAGGTATTTATAAAGATTAATTACATCATTTGTGTAATTTAATTCTGATGTCAACGTAGATCGTTGGAGATTGAATAAGGTCTGGTAATGGATTCCAGTTCCACGCGTATCCACCATTTATCCCTGATACATACAAATCTCTATGCTGTTGGAACCATTCGTCATCAATCATCTTCATGGTTTGGCAGCCACCATTGACCAATAGAACAATCCTCGATGTTAATTAATGACCACCTCACCAGAGAATCACTAAGGCTAAAGATTACAAACTTTGACAACCTATTGATATCGCATGAACTGTTATACACCCCAGTTATGCAAACAACTTCACATCTTATCTGTCCTCCGCCGTGTAACAACAGTTAATCCCACCCGTGGTGGAGACAATGGATTATGGACGTAGTGTACGTCGAGTGGAGCTGTGAATGTTATCGCAATTTTGATGATAACCAGGTCGGAACTAAGAGACCGTGCTGCCAGATAAATAATGACTGGCAAAATGATTTCGAGACTGTGAACCCTGTGGGGACGTATTCTGCACGAACATTCGACGTGCTTAATACTGCATCTTAAAGACAAGAAAATATGTGCTTCCTAACAACGAGATGTACTTTGTGAATTGCACTGATAATTATATCAACTTCATTTAATGAGACACATACTACTTTGCTACAGTAAAATTATGCAGTTGCTTATGAATGCTAATATTTATGAACAGCTTTTTGTATTGAAAATTTTCTAACTCTCAGGCTTCATATAAACCTGCTTTCACTACGAGTCATGTTTGAAATTAGATTCTTATATTTCCAACAAGAAAGGCCTTACATTTCAAGTACTTTCTTCGGGAAGACACTTTAATAAATAAAGGCGTCAGTCGAGGAAGTTGCCCATTACCCACTTTTTAAAGTAAATACACTGGCGATGCTTTGAAATAATGAATAAAAGTGACACGAGCCTACTAATGCAGTACATTGGCTGAGGGAAATTTTAGAAATTATCCTACTCGAAGATAATTAGATGATTTTAGCCTACACAGAGGATGAGCTACAAAGAAACATTTTCCAATTAAATTACATTTATTAACTGTACAGCCTGATGATATCTATTTAGAGCTAAATACACGGAATATGGAGTTAAGTCACCTCTGAAAATAAAAAATATTCAAAAATTTACTTTTGGAACAGGTTAAATTTGAGAAGTGACATGGGCTGTCACGGAGAAAATGATAGTCGCAGTGAACAATATATTTAACTATCAGATAAATGAATTGAGTATGACTTTTAGTGCCGGGAGAGCCCGAGGACAAGTTCGGCTCACCAAATGCAGGTCTGTTGTTTTGATGCCCGTAGGCGACCCGAGCGTGGTGACGAGAATGAAATGATGATGAAGACGACACATATACCCTGCCCCCGTTTAAATTACTGACCCTAGCGGGAATCAAAGCCGGGTCCCCGGTGACAAAAAACCAGGACGCTACTAATTTAACCATGTAGCCGTACAACTAAGAGAAAAACACATTCGAGGAATTCGAGTTATTTGGCCTGCAGTTAGGGCCGCACAGCTGTGAGCCTGCATTCGTTAGATTGTGGGTTCAGACCCCACTGTCGGCAGCTCTGAAGATGGTTTTCTGTTGTTCCCCATTTTTACAACAGACAAATGTAGGGGCTGTACCGCAGTTAAGGTCATGACCACTTCCTTCCCACTCCTAGCCCTTTCTTATCCCATTGTCGCCATTCGACACATATGGGTCGGTGCGACGTAAAGCAAATTTTAAGGAATAAAATGTCTTTGGTGGGAGAAAAATGAGTTCGTGATTTACAAGACCATTCCTCTGACGAATCACTTCCATGGATTTTAAATTTCAGTGCTTAATATCAGTGATAAGAGCCACATATAAGCATCCAAGCTGAGATTTCTACTAGCGGTAAAGGTATTTTCGCCCATGGAAAGGAGCTAGAACTGAAACCTACATTGCGTACAACAGAACAAAATGCAAAGATGATATAGGATGTATAAAATCAGGGGAATATCGTCGTTCCGCCTAGATAATCCGCTATATGGTAATATTTCAGCTTGGAAATCTGACCAGAAATGTTTTGTCGTCTAAGGTTCAATATTGCATGAACCGCATCAACGATGTTTTATTCTAAGTAATACATGTGCTATAGGTCTGTATTTCTTCCGTCAACATTGTCACATAGTGGTATTTCGAGACGCAGAGACGATATCAGGAATATACCTTTGGAAAGAGAGACGTAAGAAAACCAGCGAAAAACTCAAAGCAGGTCATGGGGCCTTATCTTTGTCAGGAAGAGAGAGACGTTTTTTTTTGGTAGTTGCTTTACGTCGCACCGACATAGATAGGTCTTATGACGACGATGGGATAGGAAAGGCCTAGGGGTGGGAAGGAAGCGGCCGTGGCCATAATGAAGGTACAGCCCCAGCATTTGCCTGGTGTGAAAATTGGAAACCGCAGAAAACCATTTTCAACCCCTCCGACAGTGGGGTTCGAACCCACTATCTCCCGATAAAAGCTCACAGCTGCGCGCCCCTAACCGCACGGCCAACTTGCCCGGCAGGGAAAGTAGTAGACGTACGAAATATAATTTACTACTAAGCAATAGACTGAGAGTTGTGGATGGTGCAGACATTCTGCTGCCGACTTCGTTATTTACGGCGTTAATAAACCTCCTGCACTACCGCTATATAAAGTTATCCCGTTATAAGGAACGGCCCTACATTTCTGGCCATTATTTCTCCGATCCATTTGATGTGTATTGATACAATAAAAATTCTCGTATCTAAAGTATGTTAATAGCTACTTATTCTGCATTGTGAAAATGCGAGGAATAATAATTTTTATGCAACTATCAAAGCAAATTTAGTCCGGTTAGGGTGGTACACTGTAGCAAGGAAACCTTGAAGCCTACCATCAGAAAGCTAAATTAAAAACATTATATATTAAAAAGGGAACCACGGCCAAACCGCAATCGTATATGCTGAAGGGAAACTGTGGTACCTCGGTGTCCTCACAAGCGAATAAATTCTCATGATAGGATAATATTATAGACGCTTAACATACATGTTCCCCAGCGCGCCTGTCGCCTTATGTGAGTAGATACCCACAGGTCGTTGCAATGACGAATGTAGATACATAAAGTCCAATATTGCTCTTATTTACAAGGAGGATATGGGTAATGATCGATTGACTTAATTTGAAATTCCAGTGGCTGCAACTCAGAACCCGATTTTGGATGTAGTAACTACGCAGAAGTGAAAACGATAGGATTTCGTGGACTGCTGCCCCAAACAAGTTAATGGACGTATGACGCAATGAAAATCAAATCAGTACTATAATGAAGAGAACGGCACATGCCAGAAGTGAAAGATTTATTGTAACAGGAAATGAGGAATACCAAAGGAACATCTCATGGGTGGTGTGCGAAGGAACCTGGCTTTAAGTGAGTATGAGGTGGAAGATAGAGAATTGTAGAAGAGATAAACAGACTTATGGTTTGTAGAAATACTATGATCTCGTACAAAATTCCTAGAACTCTAATATATATATATATATATATATATTGCTATGACTTCTCACAAGCTACTACTATAATGTTCCTAAATTTGTCCTGTAGGAGGTCTTGTAAGTGCCCATAAAACTACTGGCATACGCCACGATGGGATAGGGAAGTATGTGACCTTGGAATTCCTTAAGGAACTGTCCCAGTATTTTCCCGGTGTGAAAATGGGAAACCACAGAAAACCATCTTCAGAGCTGCCGGCAGTGGGGTTTGAAAGTACTATCTCCAAAATGCAAGCTTATAGCTACGTGACTCAGCGGGCACGGCCACTGCTGATGACCCTGTAGTTTGAATGTCTTACATTAATATCAATGCCGCATTTTAAGTCTAACATTGTCCATTGAATTTTTACATCTGAGATTCCTTCGACATCTGAATAGATTCTAACAATCGCTTCTGTGCAGTTAATAACCTGTCTGATCTACCTCCTTGAAGATTTCCTACAAGCATACATCTGCAGATATATTTTTCATTTCCGAATGTCATGTCACAATATGTATTATTTATAAATAATGTCTAAAATAATATTATTAGTAATAATAATTAAAATATTAAAAACCAGGAGATGTTTTCTAAGGTAGCTGGTAGGGACTCGCTTAGGAGGCAGCCCTACCAAGGGAGTGGCGCCCCTGACTATGTGAGTCCCAGAGCATGACCCGGTGTGTTGTATCTGGTAAGCGTGATGCTATCATTCATCCGTTAGATAAAACAGGAGACAAACTAATATAACCAACTATAGAGGCATATCACTTCTGTCACTCGCATACAAGATAATGTCCAAAGCGCTCCAGAGTAGAATAGAGAATCACATTTATCTAGAGTTGGGGGAATACCAAGCAGTATTCAGGAAATGACGATCCTGTGTGGAGCAGATGTTTATCATCAACAAGACTTTAATCAAAACGAATACTTTAGCAGCAGACAAGAAGGGAATTATGACATTTGTAGATTTCAAAAAGGCAAATGACTCTATCGACAGGCACACATTAATAAAAGTGCTGAAAGAATTTGGAATTGATGACAAAACAGCTAATATAACACAACAGACATGAACAAATACACTGTCACGAGTAAAATTCCTTGGAGAGCTATCGGAACCGTTTGAAATCAAGACAGGTGTGAGGCAATGAAATGGCCTCTCCCCAGTCCTTCTCAACTGCGTCTTGGAGAAGGTGATAAGGGAATATCGAAGATAAATTAGTCAAAAACATATCCCGAAAGGAATCAAGATGGGACACAAAAAGGGGGGACTTAAATTTGAATGTCTTGCATTTGCAGACGACTTAGTGTTCTTCGCTGATAATCCAGACTGCCTCTACACAGAGGTTTTGTAAGAATCAGAAGAGAAGGCAGGACTGCAAATATACTTTGAGAAAACTAAGTACATGAACATAGATCCCAAAGAACCAACGTGGACAATGAAGACCAAGTATGGTGACATAAAGAGAGTTCACAAATTCAAATATCTAGGGGAGATTCTGTTTCCTAACAGTAACGAGAACCCATATACTGAAGAAAGGGCAAAGAAGATGGATATTGCATTTAGACCATTTCAGAAAAATTATAAGTCGAAATCCCTTGCCTATCAAGCCAAACTATATTAACGTGGTGACATCTTAATGCCTCTATGCAGCAGAGACAATAATGTTCAGGAAGTGAGTCACCGAAATAGAAAAGAAAGAGCGTTCATTTATGAGGAAAATTCTGGGACCCAAGGAAGCAACAGGAAATTAGTTTACTTTACGTTTGAGATCAAAACAGGAGCTGTATGAAAAGTGAAAGAGTATTTCAACCTCAATAAGGGAGAGGTGACTAACTTTCTATCGACACCTGAGAAGAATGGGACCGGAACGGTTATCAAATACATTCCTCATCTTCCCGAAGATAAGAAACACCCAAGTACCATGGCTGAAAGAAGTTCATCAGGATATTAAAAATGTGGCCTTGAGAAGGCAGATTTTACAAACAGAAAAGTGTTCAGAAGGAAATTTGCGAAGGTGATGGTCCTGTTCGTAGAGAAACCCAGGAGAATAAGAAGTGTGTTCTCGGATGAGGAATGAGCAAATGCGTGCTGAGAATGAAGGAGTATTGGCGTAAAAATAAAGAACATCAACAATTAAGAATGTTGTGTAATCACAACCCATAAGAGGTTGAAACGATCCTAAATAATTGATAGATGATATTTTCAGCAGAATATACCAGTCATTTCCCCGAACTAGGATATGCTGTGTATATAAAGTATTCCTGTCACGCTTTGAGAAGTAGTTTCCATACTTTAGAAGGTTAAAATTGTGCAAAAATGATATAAAACGATACTTAAGGTAGGCAGAGGAGGTTCCCTTCCTTTAAGAATGCGAGGAACAAATAAACCTCTAAAAATATTCTTACTTATGCAGAAAATGTAAAACCGACTCTATACCAGTGTTATGAGATGCGTCCATTTCCTGTATTCCTACTGGCTCCAGAGCAGTTGCTGTTGTCTCCAATAGAGCTCGTATCATGCGTGACCCACTGCTACCACATTGCGTGAAAATAATGAAACCGCGAAGTTGGAAATGGACGTAACATGACGACATACTCTCCTCATGTTTTTGACACTAGCCAATGTACTTGACATAAACCAATGGTCTTTCCCCTAGCCAATAATATCGCATGGGGCATGCAGACCCTTTCGCTATAGTCTATTTGTCATTACGTATAGTAGAAACTTAATGCATGATTCTGATTATTGGAAGAAATTAATGTGCTACAATTAATTAAAGAATACTCTGTATGACTTTTTCCTTCAGCGACAAAATAATAGCCTACAAAATTCTCCCGAGTGGAAAGATGCGGCTCACGTGAATTGAATTTAAGACAGATAGGTATAACTTCTCTGACAGATATTCAGACGTACATTGTGTCACACTAACCTACTGTGTAATTAATTAAGAGCTAATGAAAGATAGTGTGAAACTTGATTTACCAAGATTTGAATACAATGAGTAGATCAAAGAGAGAGTAAAGTTTGTGGTGTATGACCGTTGAGGGTTGCATGGTTGGCTTTGCGTTCGGATTTTCATTCATATTTCTTCCTTCATGTTTAATGATTTACATTGAAAGATACGTGCTGATATCTGCGAAAGAGTGGGAACTGTAAAATACCTTTTTTCTGAAGCCTGAATGCCGATCGTAATTAAAAGTACTTTAGTGTTTTAAGATCTGGTGGAGAAATTGCGTTATGTGTGGTCTATCCAGGCGACGTTGCAGTTTTGTTCGTGACATTTGAGTTCATAAGCTCCTAATATGGCTAAAAATGTATCTTTGTTTTGTTTGTTTAGGTTTCATTTCCTGATGTGTCTTCGTAGTGTGATGTTAGTTCTGAAGGCTAGTTTTAGACCTTGAAAACGTCAGTTATCGTTATGTGTTCATGTTTTGAGTTGTAGTTCTTCCTGTGTTTTTAACTTTGATTTCTCAACAATCAATGTTTTGTTTCAAGCGTGTGGTTGTTTTCGTTCGTGATTTGTTTTATTACCTCCATTGTTTTTATTAAATATGTTGTGCTGATTTTTCTGAGTATTAAAGTATTCAGTCCTGCTAATTTGTGCTTGTTCGGGAGGTTAGATGAGTTGTCTAGCGTGTGTGAGTTACAGGTATTTTCTGTATTACAGGTTGCCGTTTTCCTACTGAATATGGCTGTGATCAATTTGTCTCAACATTTTTGGTTCCATTGTGTATTAGAATGACCTGTGTAAGTAAGAGTATTTAACACGCGAGAGCTCGCACCAGCGGCAGTTTGCCGCACTTTTTAAGTATTTGTTAATAATTTTGTTGCTAGCCGCTGTAGGGCTTCGAGCGCTCGTTTCATCCCTCCCCTCCCTCCCTCTCTCGCCTGACGTTGATTATCGTCAGTGTATTGCCTCCTCCATTCCGGAGTATTTTAGGTTTTCTTTCACTCTCGCATCTGCCGCGGCAAATTGCCTTCGTGTGACCCCTCGCGTAGTGCATTCTTACATGACTGCATTTCCAGGAAAGTTTCTTAAATAAATGTCATGAGGTTTATGATGGCTTTCAGTGAAGTGTTGTGCTGCAGTTCTATCTTGAACTGTGACCAAATCATTCATTGAAATGTACAAATGCAAATGTTGAGGCAATTTTCTCACGCGTGACCTCTCGCGTTTTTTAAAAACTCACGTAATTTTACCAGATTTTGCAAAAAAAGTCATTATTTTTTTCACATTGAGAAAATATCGTTACTGGATAATTATGTTAGTATTTATTGAAATGCAGTTAAAAAGGGTACATATTTATATTTTTATCAGAGCATTCACTCCAAAAGGAAAATAACAGCTCATTAGAATATTAAGCGTGAGCAATTTGCCTTCGCGCGACCTCTCGCGTTCTAAAACGGGTGTGGCATCTCGCGTGATAATACATGCTGCACGTTGTTGACACTATTTGTCGTATACGAGTTTTCATATTACGTCATCTACGTATCTGCTACAGTATAATATTCCATTAGATAGTTGAAAATTAAGAAATTGTTTTGAATGCTATTTAAGAATATTTAAACTATTAATACTTATAAAGGTGAGCCCGGGGTAACCGTTCCTTTTGGCAATAGATAATTGGCGCTGCATGCAAAACTGGTTTGGTTTAAGATTTCCTTAGAGAGTTAATTATATCGCTTGTTTCTTGTAGTGAATTCTTGTCTTTTAGGTGGTTTTCTATTATTTCGATTGATTTCCCACCGAGAGAGTTGGCAACTTTTAAGAAAAAATAATAGGCTATCATTCCTGTTCTCTCTCATTTAGTTCTTTATTTTTATGGTGTATCGAATGGCCTATCTTATTTGCTCGAGATTTCTCCTCCCAGCTGTTCTCCTGTCGAAATTTCCTAGCAAAAGTTGTTACACAAGTCAGTAATATGAACTCGTTTTATATTATATAGGCTGCAGTTTCCTCTTCTTACTGGTAATCATGAATTCAGGTTGACAACGCATACGTCGAAGGACGTCTTCGTTGGGCAAAGGTTGAACCCTGTTGATCCATCTTTCGAAGGCTTCCAGTTTCTTCACTGTTTCAGTGGTTTGCGTCCAACTTCCGACACCGTAAAGAAGTGTGGAGTAGACGTAATGCCTCCTCAAGATTAGGTTGAGGTCATGACTGCGTAGCACTTTGTCCATTTTAATAAAACCGTATCGTGTATGTCCTATGAGACATCTGATTTTCACTTAATGAAAGTGAGTTACCCTCTTAATAAGTCGACTGCTAGGCTCGAGTATATCAAATAGAACTTCATTGGTGCTGATTACCATGTATTTTTACATTAATATCAATGCCGAGTTGAAGTCTAGCATAGCGCACGTTATCCAAGAGATTTTGCAGTCCCCCAACACTGTCGGCAAAGAGTACGGCGTAGTCTGCATACTTTATAGTTTTAATGTCCGACTCGTTGGCTGAACGGTCAGCGTACTGGCCTTCGGTTCAGAGGGTCCCGGGTTCGATTCCCGGCCGGGTCGGGGATTTTAACCTTAATTGGTTAATTCCAATGGCACGGGGGCTGGGTGTATGTGCTGTCTTCATCATCATTTCATCCTCATCACGACGCGCAGGTCACCTACGGGTGTCGAATAGAAAGACCTGCACCTGGCGAGCCGAACTTGTCTTCGGACACTCCCGGCACTAAAAGCCATACGCCATTTCATTTCATAGTTTTAATGAGCTCACCGTTCACCTAATTACACCCGAGATGTCGTCAAGCGTTTCTTTGAAAAAAAAAAATGCTTAGAATATACATTGAACAACAGTGGAGACAACACACAATCCTGCCGCGTGTCTCTAGTGATCCTGACTGGTTCTGAGAACGTGACTTCGACGCGCACAGTCACTTCCTCATCCCATTGGAGGTTTAGGATTATACGGGAGTCTCCTCAAACCAATCCTGTGCTCTTCGGCATATTGATTATTTCGTCGTGGAGACACGTGTTAAAGGCCCTGGAGAATTCCAGCAGAAAGGCTTACACATCAGAGTGGATGTTCGTACACCGTTGGATCAACACTTGAATTCCGAACAAGGCTTCAAGCGTGTCCTGACTGCTGCGGAATATAAATTGAGTTTCTCCCTCATTTTCTTCACATCCATGACAAGTTAAATCCGGAAGATTTTTATAATAATTTTATCGTGTGTCTCATAAGGCCGTTGTATTCCTTCGCAGTCACATTGTTTGGCAAAGAAATTGCCGGTAATGTAGATATCAGCCAGTATTTAGGGATGATGTCTAAACAGAAAAAGTAGGTAAGGATGTGTGAATAAAATGGACTACGTGGACAGAAGAATACTCTCCGATCTTTAAAAGAACTAGACAGCATTAGTTGGCAAACAAAGAGCGGAGGAAATCTTTGAATGGACTTAAGACAAGAATGCGGACTGTCACTATTATTATTTAACATGCGTAAAGAATATGCTACAAATATGGTTATAGTTACCAACAATCATAGCATAAAAGATAACTGCAAAATGTACAGTGTCATACAAATTGTAGATGACATAGTACTGATAACGTAAAATGAAATAAATATAAAAAAGGCACTGAATCACGTAAACAAAACCAAGAATTGCTCAAGTGATGACGAAAAAATCCCCAATTTGTTGATAGTCGGACAGAAACTAGATCCAGTTAAGGAATTCAGGTATCAGGGAAGTCTGATCGCACCTGACGGAAAATGTACGAGAGAAATAAACTCTCCGATTGTACAGCTTTCTCAAGAGATTGTCCACTAACGTCTAATAATAATGTTATTTGCTTTACGTGAAACTAACTACTTTTATGGTTTTGGAGACGCCGAGCTGCCGAATTTAGTCCCACGGGAGTCCTTTTACTTATAGATAAATTTACCGACAGAACGATGACGTATTTGAGCACATTCAAATACCTCCGGATTGGACAAGGATTAATCCTGACAAGTTGGGTCAGAAGGCCAGCCCCTCAAACGTCCGAGCCACTCAGCCCAGCCTACTAACATCTAAGACCATCAGTATGGAGGTAGAAAAGCACTTCGTGAAACATTTTATATGGACTGTTGTAAACTACGAGTCAGAACCTGGACAATGTGAAAAGCGGAAGTATTGAAACTCAAGGCATTTGAGATGTGGTTCTGGTATCGATTCCTATGAATACCTTGGACTGATAGAGTCACAAACGTGAACGTTCTGAAAAGAGCAAATGAGGCACGTGACTTGGCTGAAACCATAGAAAAATAGAAGAAATAGGTTTATTTGCCACTGCATCATCCTTCTGGTTTGTGCACCACCCTGTCTAGAAAGTGGAAGGAACAAGATAAGATATGGATTACAATACATAGGCAACTTTAAGGGCAAGCATGCCTATTGCCTCTTAAAGCTCTTGACCAAAGAATGGAAACGCATGCAAGACATGTTTGTTACCCGCCGAAGTTAGCGTTGAAAATAAAAACAAATTTGTTTCAATTATCTGCATCACGTGCTCAAGACTCAGGTGTTTACGGTTGTAAAACCAGCTGCTACTCGTACTTTAGCCGATCTTTAGGACGTGCTGTGGGTTTCTTTCTTCTCTTGCTTCTTCTTCCATGCTTTATCCCGTTCGCTCTGGGTCGACATTTCTGGCCAGACATTTTCATTTGCCTGTCAGAAACAATGCGCTGTGTCAATTCCTCCTCGTTCAGATTTATTCATCTTTTTCTCGACCGTGCTCTCTCTCTACTTCATTCTAGACCGGGCGAGTTGGGCGTGCGGTTAGGAGCGCGCAACTTTGAGCGTGCATCGGCGAGATAGTGGGTTCGAACCCCACTGTCGCCAACCCTGAAGAAGTTTTTCCCTGGCTTCCATTTTCACAACAGGCAAATGCTGGAGCTGTGAATTAAGATCACGGCCGCTTCCTTCCAACTCCTAGTTCTTTGCTACCCCATCGTCGCCATAAGACCTATCTGTGTCGGCGCGACGTAAAACAAATTGTAAAAGGAAGAATAAGTTCTAGCTCCAGGAAAAAATTAACTGCCTTTCTGGGACACACTGTGTAAAGTTTATTAGTTATGTACTTAAAATTGTATGTATTTATTGATTGAGATTATATGATTATTTTTATACTTATTTCTTAATTTTTCCTTGAAACTGAAACTTTCCTCTGATATTTCAAAGTCTTGAGTGTAATAAGTAAACATACTCCATACAAGGACGTTGTACGTGGTTAGTGTAACGCGTGAAGAAGCCTTAGATGAATTTAGTTCATCACTAGAGGGGAACGAACTCTGTAAACTACAGAGTAAAATTGACTTTAACTTGGCAGAACTAGGGATCCTTTGTAGCCGGAAAAACATTTCTGACTGTTCAGTTATCTTCGCTCTGTCATTATCATCGGTACCACGACGTTAAACAATGTATCAACGCTGATGGATAATCACTAGCGGGCGTCTTGGTTGACAGACAGATGCACATAACGTTTATAGAAAGATTTCATTAGACAGTCGTCAAAACTGCACTCATGAGTATTTTTACAACTGTTGGACAAGACAAGAAGCTTAGTACACGCCACAGAGGTAGGCCACTGTGGTAGTCTGCGGGTGTTACTCACCCGACCGAGTGTGTGATGAATAGACCTTGGATTTTTGTGCAGTATTAGATTAGAATGCGAACTAATTTGTTTATTAGGAACTGTCGTCTAGCCCGTTCTTCTGTAATGTAGTGAATTTAACATACATTCTAGGGGTTCTGGTACAGAACTCGTAGTATAACCTTTGTGTAAATTAGAGTGTACTTGTTACTCGCTTCAGTATGTTTGCATGCAGACCTATGACTATCTAGAAATCTGGGCTCTAGTAGTGAACATATGCGAGGATCCTTTGGTATCACCACCATAGATTAAAAACTGGAGGAGTGAAATCTCCACTGATACGGGCACGTTAAAGGGAGAGATGAAGATCATGTTGCTCTCGCAGAACCAAAGAGAAGCCGAGGATGACCAAGAAGAGCTAAAGGTGCCTTGAGGAATAAGTTCGTCCTATTGCCCAAGATAGAGAAGAGGAGAGAAAGCTCCTATAGGATGAGAAAATTCAAACCAAAATAACATTTATAAACGCCCCAATTTACGAGGTACAGCTAGAAATTAAATGTTCCTACTAAAACAAAAAACAAAAAACAAAAAACAAAAAACAAAAAACAACATAATTACACGGGAAAATTTATTGGCACTCAATACAGCAATGTTGGATGCATTTATATATATAACAATCCCCTCCAGATTTGAGACACTTGTCATGTCGTGGGATCAACTGTTATTTGCCGGTGTCGTAGAAGTCTGCCGCCTGGGTATGAAACCAACGTTTTACATACGTCTTCAACTCTTCTTCCGTGTGAAAATGCTAACAGAAGGACTGCAATTTCTTGAGGTGCAAGAAGCAAATCACTGGGAGCAAGATCAGGACTGTACGGTTGACGATCAAACACGTTCCAGGAGAACTTCTGCAGAACAATTGCTGAGCGCCGAGGCGTATGTCGGCAAGCATTGCCATGGATCAGCACAACATCTGTTCTGAGGATTCCATGCCACTTCTTTTGAATGGCCCTTCGCAATTTTTGTATAAACTTCATCACAGACCGAACCTCGCAGGCGGCGGGAGGAAAAATACGAGCCGCCTTTTCGAGCCACTCCTGCTGCACTACTGACATTGGGCACTTGTTCGGCAGGTATATGATGCCTACGTCACAGATCTGTCACTCATGCACATATATAAGGCTAAACACGTTTATTTTACAGAAAAAGAATAGCGAAAGTTAATTTCTGGATGACATGCGCGCAAGACCTGGAAAGCAAGAAAAGAATTTAGCATTTTAATTTCTTGCCAGTCGATTGCTGTTATGAGTAGAAAAAGTACTTGTTTGCTAGATACAGTGTTACTGGTGGACTGACTGTTGGTATACACAGAACTGTAAGTTGAAGCTCATATCCATTACTAATAATGAATTTAAAGTGGAATTTAGGATTTACTCATGTGTAAATGAAGTTTACTAGATAATTGGATCATATTATGTCAGTGGACAATGGGAGACTTAGCAGACTGATGAGTTGTTGATAATAACAGAACCCGATCAAAATATACAGCATATGATCAAATTTAGCGCTGCACTTACTGAAGAGAAACAGCCCGCGATTACAGGCTGAATGAAATAAAAGTCTCTTACAAGTCGAACATAATACCTAGGTGATGATAATAATGATACAGTAATGACAAGAGGAAGAATGCCGGAATGAGTACCTCCGGCGATAGTGCTCCAGACTCAAGCTTCCGGTTCGATTCCAGCTCAGTCCGTTGGTATTCGAAGGTGCTCGAATACGTCAGACTCGCGTCGGTAGATTTACCGGCACATAAAAGAACGTCCTTTGGACAAAATTTCGGCACTTCGTCCTATCAAATAACCTAAAAATAGTTAGTGAGAAGCAAACCCTTCTAAACTTATTGCAGCTTATCCAAATAGTTTGTGGGATTGGGGGGGGGGGGGGTGGACTGTTACCACTCAGACCCATTCTGAATTTGACTGGGCATTAAAGGTCGGGTGCTCTTCCTGATTTTTGGGATGAAAATTTCAACCCATGATCGACCGGGATTCGAGGCTCTGTTTTCCGGCTGGAGGGCCTGCAGCTAAGCCATTAAGCTAATCAGCACCCTTTCCACTTCGTGACGCGTAAAACCTATAACATAATAATAATAATAATAATAATAATAATAATAATAATAATAATAATAATAATAATAATAATAATAATAATAATAATAATAATAATAATAATAATAAATATTAATTTCGGCGTTCCACACAATTCGACAAGATGTCAAAAGAACCTGAATTCTATTTTATGACTATGGTTACAATCTAAATACTTTTTTGTGAGTAATAACCATATATATCACCAGAGATCTTTCCCGCCTACAAGCGCGAATCGTACTACATCGAGCGTGGAATGAAACTTCCTTCGCCATTCAAAAATCCTTCTAACTCTGCTGAAAATTGGACCGAATATATTCACATCGGAACTCCACCATTAGCACACAGGTATAGTTCTTAATCAGACAATTTTTATGGTAAAGAGATTGTGTGTGATTAGGAAGTTTTCAGCTTCGATCCCATCTAATCCAATATATGTATTCTTTTGCATCGTTCTTCTTCCCTCCTTATGGCATCATTACTTTTTAATCGCGATGATTCGGAAGTTAAAGACAAGTCATATTTCTTTCTTGTGCTCATTTTATTTGAAATCTGAAAAGTAACCACGAATGACGGGTCCCCGACCCCGTTTAAAGCAATTTTGCGTTGTATATACGTTGCATATTGCGGAAATTTTTATTTTTGGTCATATTTTGCTCATTTTGTGACGTAAGGTCATATTTGGTTATAATTTCAGCATTTTTGTTTAAACTGAGGCGTCGCCAACAGAGTACATATCATCTGCTTCGTGTTTCAAACACAGGAATTTCAAATAGTGCAGTGGATATATTTTTCTTTCTTTTCCCGGAACAGTCAGATAGCAGGTTTAGAAGACCAGATTCAAAGAGGGAACTGCAATATGGACGTCTTTTAGCGAAACTTCCTGGACAGTTCAGATTGCGACACTACACGCGTCAGCTCACATGATGTGAGGTTAGTGTGTTTCCGCCTTGGAACAGTATGTCACTGAAGTAGATATTCTAAATCAGTGTGTTATCACTGATCCCGTTTTGATACGTAATACGTTTTTTGTTAGTAATACTATAGTACTTGCTCTTTATCCTTAAAATTCATGTCATATTTGACAGTTTTAGGTCATATTTAATAATGTTAGGTCATATTTAAATAGTTGTTAGGGCATATTTAGCTGGTTTTTTCATTTAGCTGATCTTAGGTCATATTTAGCTTGTTTTAAGACATATTTAGCTAGTCACATGTCACATTTAGCTAGTTTCAAGGCACATTTAGCTGGTTTATGGCATATTTACCAAGCTTTAGGACATGTGTAGCTAGTTTAGGTCAAATTTAGCTGGTTAAGTCATATTTAGCTCGTTTAGGACATATTTACCTGGTTTTAGGACATATTTAGCTAGTTTTAGGTCATATGCAGCTAGTTTTGGAGCAAATTTACCTAGTATTATGACAAATTTAGCTGGTTTTAGGGCATATTTAGCTGGGTTTTAGGGCACATCATTGTTTGCATATTTTGTACTTCTCTAGGTCATAAACATACGAACGTTACTAATCATTAATGATTTACAATGTTCTACTTTGAGACCAGGGGCTGCTTCATCGTGGTGGTAAATGTTTGCTCAATTCGCCCGAAAGGATGTGGGTTCGATTCCCCTTCAGGAAGTCAAAACATTTAAGGAACAAGATTTCTACACTAGGAGGTGCACATGGCCCTGAGGTGCATAGGATAATTTCACGTGGCAAAGGCGGCTGGGCATAGAACTAATCACTCTAACCTACCAAGTGGAAATGAAGCAGTCACCTTCAACCCTTTCAAGGACATTCATGGTTAGTATGGAGAATGACTTTTTGCTTTTTGACTTTGAGGACGAATTATCGATTGCCAACATATTGGTATAATTTGTTTGGTATCTTCGAACTTATAGTAAAAGTTTTAGTTGTTGTTATTTTGTTCGTAGTCCTAGAGATTTCCTCTGATGGTTGGGCTTAGCGCAAAATATGTGGAAGGGTGTATTCCCACAAATTCTTATTTCTGTGTTGCTTCATGTTGTGAACTAGTGTATGTAAAGGAAAGGCGTGTATTAAGAGAACACAAACGCTCGATTCTGGAGCTAGATAATTTAATCAACAGTGGTTAAAATCCCCGGCATGGTCGGGAATCAAATAAAGGACCCTATGAATTGCAGCCCACCGTGCAGAACTTTAAGCCATAGAGCCAGCTAGCGGAAGTTATAATAAATCCGTTCAACTCACTGGTATTGCGCGGAGTACGTGGTCTGGAGAGTGCGGTAGGAAATCATTATATCCACTGGTTCCACAGCGATTGCAGCAGGTAATTACAGTGTACATATGGAAATATGCACTGCGAGGGAAATAAACAGTGAATGAAATTCTGTTAGTAATGGGAAGTGTGCAATTATTTGTAGATTTCGGACGTGTCTTGTACGTCTATTTGAGGTACTATGCCTCACGATTTTACTTTTTCTTTGTAATTAATGTACGAATAATCCTAAATAAAATATTTCAACCTTTGTCATAAGTAATGCCCGATTATTATTTTAATTTCTGAAGAGGCAAAATATGCAGTGCTTAATGAGAAATTAAAGAGTGTTTCAACGCAGTATTTTTAAGATGATAAATCTGATTAAGCGCAATAATTACAAAATAAATTCGTGGCTGAAGTTAAGAAAAACATATCGTCGATGAAGTAATGGAAGCAATACCTTGTATGTCACAACGTTTTTCTTATACACTATCTTCCTTAAAACTGATCACGTCACCCAGCCACATAAGGATATGCAGTCCAGCAGAACAATGTTCGTTGTATGTTTGTGTGACGTATTTATGCACTCTTACGGTATAATACGTTTAAGTACATTTTCCTTTACATATAACACAGGACAATGAACACAAAGACCTTTATACGCTGTGGCGAACGGATTTGTGTTTTGATGCTTTAATTATAAATGTCTTATACATTATACGCCTTCGTTGGGAACGTTTAGGTCATACTGAGCTGTGTTAAGGACGTATTTAGGTAATTTTGGGTCATATTTAGCTAGTTTTAGCACATGTTCAGCTAGTTTTGTCATATTACGCTGGCTTAGGGCATATTTAGCTAGTTTTATGATATATTTAGCTAGTTGTAGGACATATTTAGCTAGTTTTAGAGTATTTTATATAACTAATTTATTAATATAACCGTCCTGAAATTATCTGCTTTACGTTTATCATTCTTTCCTTTGAACAATGGGGCTAGTACAGGAACTCTTCATTCATTTGGTATAGCCAAGGTCCCAAACCGCTTGCTGCGTGGGACTGAAAAGTGATATCTCCTTATTTTGTGAGCAAATAGAGGTGCTGAAATTGGAAAGCACTTAAGTCCAAAACTGCAGTTTTACAGGAGAAGCAAAGAAAACTGTTTCAAAGGTCTTGTTTGAATGATTTATTCAAAAAAACTGTTTCAAAGGTCTTGTTTGAATGATTTATTAAAAAAAAAACTGTTTCAATGGTCTTGTTTGAATGATTTATTCATTATAACAATAATACCAAAAAAGACAACAGATTGCATAAACAATTTGAATTATAAGCAAATGTTGCGGTAAAATTCCTTGTACTCTTCATCTCAGTAATGCACCATCGAAAGTAAGTCCTTCTTCTTGGCCTCATTGATTGTTGGAGTACTCTGGATTGGTGGAAGATCTCAAAGATTAGCAACATCGTTAAGGGGTGAAATTTCAACTTCGGAAATTCTTTCTTGAAAAACCGGCCGAAAAATCCATAACTCATTTGACATTCAGGATGCTTTATTTGATCATCCCTATAGATACTCTGAACATTAAGGTCTGATCTCAAGTAAAGCTGAGACGACTGACGCCTAGAATAATGGTTCTCTTCTGCTGGAAAAGACTTTTATGAGATCCCTCTTCATCAGTACATTTGAATTTACGGGCATTTGTGCGTGGATTTCGCTCTCTTGTGTCCTTCCAGACAACGTGCCCTTCCTTTTTCTTGCTTATTGGACGACCCAGGTGATTGTCTGATGTCCCGAATACATCACATAATACCTTCCTGCAAACTTTAACGTGGCCTGCAGAGGTTGGTAATCTCTAAGCCACAGTTACCTGACGATCGCGAGTAGTTGGTGAGTCACCCTCTTGTTCAGTTGTTGAAACCCTCTTTCTACTTCTCTGAGTAGGCTTTAAACTCATCAGTCCCATAAGAAAGTTAGAGCGCGCTGAGTAATCCTCTTTCCAGAAATCCTTATGCAATGTCTTAGCTCCTTGAAGCAGGTCCTCATTCGTTATACACTTGTTGCCAGGCCTTTTGCAGTTAGGCTGAAACGACTGGAAACACTGATATAGCCTATCATACCACTTGAAACGATAAAACAAGTAAACATGACCTTCAAAACTCATAAGAGTTAAAACGGACAAGACTGATCACGACGGAAGTCAAGGGGATGATTTGGTTGCATTTTAAGTTAGGTATTTATCACAAGAAACCCTCCACTAGTATAAAACAAACACAATTTCGTCACTGTTGGCTAATAAACAACTCTGCAACTCCATACATTATTATAACACAAAGCGATGAGAACCACTCCCGCCTAAGACAGACAAGGTTCAACGGACTTACAACTGATGCCATCTAGCGACCTTCAGAGGAGCTGAACTAAACGAGGGACGGACTTACAGGTTTCTCCACGCCATCGGCATTGCTTCTTTCTTGCATATCCCCGGAAAAGAAAAAAAAAGTGATTTTTGGACTTAAGTGCTTTCCCATGTCAGCCCCTCTATTTCTTTTCAGTTTATAATTTGCAAGCTAGCTTTCTATGGATGAGTCGTAGAGCTTTCGCCTGAGGTACTCAAGATTACGATATCAACGTCGATCCGAAAGGCATATATCCGGCACCCGATGACGTTGATTTCAGGATACAAAAATATCTGGTAAACCTTTCTGACTTTATCCTATATAACTCATGCCATTTCAACAGTAGTACTCTACCAACTGCTCTAGTTGTATAGAACGTCGAAATTCATATGTCGGCAGCAGAAATGACATCAAGTTAATGAACCTGCACCAGGTAGCTAAGAACTTAGTTACTATTACTATTATTGTTTGCACGTCGCTTCAGTGGTCATCGTTTTTGGTCCCATATGAACCCGAGATTGCAGCAGCGTATGGTTGATTCACATGCTCGGGGACTGGGTGTTCGTGTTCGCGTTACTTAACAACTTCCATCAACTGCCACGTCCTACTCGTTGGCTGAATGGTCAGAGCACTGGCATCCGGTTCAGATGGTGCCGAGTTCAATTCCCGGCCGTGTCGGGGACTTTTACCTTCATTGGTTAGTTCCAATTGCCCGGGACTGAGTGTTTGTGCGGTCCCCAACATCCCTGCAACTACACACCGCACACAACACTCTCCTCCCCCACAATAACACTCAGCTACCTACACATGGCAGATGCCGCCCCCTCTCAACGGAGGGTCTGCCTTAAAAGGGCTGCAATCGGCTAGAAATAGCACACAAAATTATTATTATCAACTGCCACCACAAAACTGGGCCAGGTTCACATGCAGCGAAACTTAAATAATTGAAAAAACCCACAATGATTTTATTATTATTATTATTATTATTATTATTATTATTATTATTATTATTATTATTATTATTATTATTATTATTATTATTATTATTATTATCTGACTCGTTGGCTGAATGGTCAGCGTACCGGTCTTTGGTTCAGAGGGTCCTACAACTAACACACCACACATAACACTATCCTCCACCACAATAACACGCAGTCCTACATATGGCAGATGCCACCCACCCTCATCAAAGCGTCTGGCTTACAAGGGCTGCACCCGGCCAGAAATAGCCACACGAATTTATTATTATTATTATTATTATTACTATTATTATTATTATTATTATTATTATTATTATTATTATTATTATTATTATTATTATTATTATTATTATTATTATTATTATTATTATTATTATTATTACTAGAAGCACAATATGGTCACCCATTTATACTTCCTATTAATACAATATAGTTTTGGAATCCCTTGTTAGAATTTTTTCTGTTTGGAATTGTACTACGGGGTCAAAATTCCGGCTGTCTGCTTCAGCTGTGGTCGACAATTATGGCCTATTATCGTCATGTTTCGAATGTTATTCCACTGCATACGCAATTCTGCATGTTTCTAGTCTATTGCGTACTTTATTTGCCTTCGCCTCTTGTCTCCCTGGGTGGTCCGGCTCACACAACAGCTGCATGCAGACATGGTCGATCACGCCGTATGGTAGCAATCACGATGCACGTCGACTGTTCCTTGGCTCGACTTCAGAGTAGTCCATCACTCGCACAGTCAACGTGACTGTTCCTCTTCACTCTGGGATACTCACAAAGTATCTGTAAATAACGATAACCGTGCTAATCAGCACTGCCGCCCAACACTACTCACACATCCCCACAGCGACGACAAATTTTAACAGTCGAGAACGACGACATTCTCTCAGCACTGGAAAAACACCCACATCACACACCAGGACAACAACTCCGAAGATAGCTAGCACTCCTGCTGTCCAAGTCCACTGCACTATTTGCGAGTAGCCTTCTTTTCTAAATTCTGATGATTGAGTAATACAATCTTCGGGGCTCGGCCGGAATGAGAACATTCTCCTTTTGTACGGAAGGTTGTTTGGGATCTCTGGAGTCGATATTTGAAGGGAAATTAGCTCATGAAAAACCATATCTCAAGCAACGGTCATGCTCAATTGGAAATCCAGCATTTATAGCCATAGTCCGTCAACGTAATTCCCTTTGCGCAGACCTTTTTGGAGAGCTAGCATGTCTCTTCTTTTCCCACTCCTCCTGACAGGCTTTCCAGAGACCATTGATAGTGCGTTGACGTCTGCTTCCTAAGGTCATTTTAGGAGTCCTAATGCACAGAAGTCCATGGATGACACATCGGGTGCCTTCACCGGAATGTCAGTAAAATGAATTGTGCCTATTCCAGGTTCCATCTCCATTCTCCCTAAGTACAGACGAATCGAAGAAGAGGTGTGGCTGGATTTTTTAATCTTGTTGTATCCATAACAGATTTTTCGCCCTCCCATATAGTGCCGAGATATATGTATTGTAAATGAATGTTAAAACCTCTTGCTGATAGTATGTAGAGTTAACATTCACATTATTAGTGACACGGCGAGTGGATAACATGCCATTGCAGTAGTATCCAGTGATGATCATGAAACCCCTTCTAAAACTTTACTGGCATTCTCTATACAATTTTTAATACATATTTCTCCACGACAGTAGTAAATCGATCGGGGTTTGTTACATTCACTAAGGTACACGTATGATTCGTCTAATTCCACCACATTTTTCCATCTGTCCCCTGTCACTTAGCCCTCATACAGCTTTCCTGCGTTAGTGCGACGCTCAGAAAAGGGACGAGGCAACAGCTTGTGAACTATGCCGCTTTCCTAATTACAGGTCCTTGTTGATTGTGGCATTAGCTGTTGAAACACACATCCTCAACATACGTGCGATAGTCATTTCGAGGACGGGGTTACCACCTGAGACAAGGGCAATCACTTTCCTCACCACTTCTAGTTTACGGCTGGTGGCTTGTTGTGTACTTGCCTGTTTCCCCCCTCTGAAATTAAGCCCAGTCTGCCTTTGCCTTTTTTTATTCAATGCAGCATTGATACCGTTCAAGATATCACGCTCCTTGCACATTTCTTGTACTGCAAAATAACTATATATTTCTTAGGAAAGGGCTGTTTTGCAGCCCTCCAAGGTAGGGTCAATCCGCTTCCACATCGTTGTAGCTAAGCACGTCCTCAGTATTGACGTGAATCATGACTCCTCATTATGGCGTGGTCAAGTTGGTAACGGATCCGCCACTGGCCTTCAAACTCGCCACCAGAGATGCCGAATGACATTTTGCATTGCAGAAGGTGCAAGGGGAAACCAGACTAAGAGAACAGTAGAAGGCGTATGCTCTCAATGTGCCTTCCGGCAGGATCTCCCAACTGACTCACTGCCCCCTTCCAGAAACTACCAAAGGGGGCTAAATACAGAAGGGGACTGTCACGTGAAATATTCTTCTCTTGCAATTCTTTTCGCCTTCATTATATTTATCCTGAAAGACCAGACTGCGTTTTATTCTACCATGCTGTTCCTCTTCTTCACTACCTGACGTAGTGTTAATACGACAAGAGCGGGGAAGAATTTCATATCTACATGTGATGCAAACATTCAGGTCTGCCATAATTATGAACATCCCCTACTTTGCATAAAGGGAACAGGTATGTACGATATGTCCTACCAAGAACTTCAGTAGACATACTACCCTTATTGGTGTGGCACGATGTCAGCTTTTTCTGTGCAGTATGTAGACCTAAATTTCAGTTACTTATTAAGGCAAACAAAAGCATTCTTTTTTAGATATCGTCGTTGACGGGACAAAACCTCCCATGTGATAATATTTCTGGAGATATACTGACCCGCAGCACATACATTATGAAGAGCGAGAATGCCTTGACAATATGCACACGATATTGCACCTTAGATGACAGAACCTTACCGGCCAATGTTCTAAGCTAAAATATTTCACAAGGGAGGTTTTGTCCCGACAGTGACGATATGCTCTACATCAATGTTTTTACAACCAAATTGACCACTTAGGATACCGGTACAATTTCTTTATCTTTGTGTGGAGTTCCCTCTCTGCCCAATACCTCTTCATGCACTCCCTGGCCTATTGTTGTTCTTTTATCCATGTACTTCCTGTCTCCTTAGTTCACCATTCGGGTTGAAACACTTTAAAATATTTAATTGTGCTGCCAAATGTATGTGTCTAAAACTTGAACCTCTGAGATTATGAATCTTTCCATATCTTTCAACTTTTCCTTTATCTATGCAGTAGTGTTCTTATTTTTGCAGAAGTTCGCAAATGTCTGCTAAATCAATTTCTGTTGATTCTGTTCAAATGTCCGAGAAACACTAGCTTTCTCGTGGTTTCCATGGCTCTGATATTCCCTTCACCTTCTTGTAAAACATTTTGTTGTCCATTTCATTTCAGTCCGGACTGGGTTGACATTTTTTTTTAATACCTCGAGTTTCTCGAAATTGTACTTCACTGAGAAGCGTTTTATGGCATACGGGTATTCCGTTATTACCACGGTGTTGTATATTTATATTCTTATTGTAGATTCTTTTGTTAATCCATATACTCTCTCCATTTTTAGATCCAATCTTCCACTGTTACATTATTATTATTATTATTATTATTATTATTATTATTATTATTATTATTATTATTATTCCTAAATTGTTTAACTCATTACAGATCCTAAAAAACCCTGCAAAACTAAATGTTAACTTTAATTTCTGTTCACGGTCGTACGAAATCTGGACATAATAATAATAATTGTATTGATCTGGTAAGCACGTGATGTAGAGAAGTCTGTTGGTGGCAGTGTTTATTGTTAAGTATAACTGGGTAACCATACCTTCTAGCACTATTAACAGGAAATAATCGAACAGCTTTAACCTTTCCAACATTGTGGGTAAGAGAGAAAGAAAAGGAATGAGCGCGAAAAGCGTGAAATAGAAAGAAACCTGCCGGAATGGGGAAAGGCCTAGCTCAAGTACGTGGAAGCAATGTCCGACTGTGATAGAGGTCTCGTTGTCACCAAATGACGCTCCCGTAATAAATGCCCTTAGGACTGTCGTTTTATCGGTGATTTTTACGAACTGCAATGGAATCGTTGATGTATTCTACCTCGTCCAACACCTGGGGCACCCTGTGGTTTCGGGCAGCAGGATACGACCACGGTCTCCCTCGTTTTTAGTAAAAGGCAAATAAGAAGGCATGCAGAAGCCTTCGTTTCGGGAACGCGGAGTCTTTCATTTTCACGCCTTTCGTGGCCCTTCCAGTTCTTTTGACGATAAATTAACCAATTGGAGGCGAAAGACGGTCGCTGCCCGTTCGGCATTTAAATCTTGCATTTCTTATTCATAAATATACAGTACATAGTGATGATAATTGATATCTGTAGCATGTATTGAAGTGTTTGGAAGTTCCTTGACCACTGTCGATTATTTCACCTAAATATTTTATCTTCGGTGGATATCTTTTCAGGTACACGTGTGGTTTGCTTATATTGTGATCATGGCGGCGCTAACGCCTGAAGGCAAAAATAATCTATCGAATCTGGTGTATTTTATGAGTGGATGATCGAAGTTCTAAATGCAAGTGACTGTGATATAAACGATGATGGATTCAGTAAAGGTAATATTGATGATAGTTTGAGTGAAAGCTGTGAGGATAGTGAGGAGTGTGTAAACGAAAACGATGTATGTGAGAGAGATTGGGTCTGGATTGACGAGCCGAATAATCAAATTCCATTTCAGCAGTTAATGCAGAGTCAATCCATTGATTTTTATACAACTGATGGAATGTGGAACAGGGTTAGATGCATTTATTCACTTCTTGCTCGATGATTTCTGTACTGAGATCGTAAATGAAATTGATAAATATGCACACGATGCATTTCTGGCTGGCGGGGTTTGTGGCAATACATAGAGAAATGTATCCGTACTTGAAATGAAGGCTTATCTCGCCCTAGTCATAATAACGTCACAGAATACGAAACCTAATCTAAATGATTACTGGAGAACAAAGAAAGCTTTATATTCCAGTGAAAGAAGTGCCTTGATCCTCTTAATTTGGAAGATTGTTTCAAAACTTACCACACAATGAAACATTTTGGATGCCCCTGAAATGTTTTATTCAGTCGTCAGTTTGGCCATACTAAACCTATTTTTAAGTTAGGAAATAAAAAGAACAGTAAATATTCCAGTATTCTTATCCTTCAGGACACTCATCCCTTACATTGGAAATATTCGGTCAGAGGGGTAAAAAAGTTCGGAATAAATTCGGACCTCAACCTGTTAATTTTTCGAAGTATGAAACCTCTTCTGTTTTAAAATATATATATTTAAGGCTGGAGGTCTATCTGAAATTCAATCATCAAATATCTGACACCATTGTAACTATGGCAATCATCATTGTAGCGTCATCTTCTCTCACTGTGCGGTTTCTTCCTGTAACTTGAGCTTGAGAAAATCTCGCACCAAGTGAATACCGTTCTCATCCTCAGTCCAGAATTAAAAATAGTGACCTGGTCGAAAAACGAACCCAGGGCATCGGAATAAGAGGCACGCTTGCTACGTGTACCACGCATGACTGGCTAATAATAATAATAATAATAATAATAATAATAATAATAATAATAATAATAATAATAATAATAATAATAATAATAATAATAATAATAAATTTACCAGGTCTATAATGTGCTTCATTTTCTCACAGATTATGAGAGCCGTGTAGTTAGGGGGTGCGCAACTGTAAGCTTGCAACCGGAAGAGAGTGGGTTCGAACTCCACCGTCGGCAGCCCCGAAGATGGTATTCCGCGGTTTCCCAATTTAATACTAGGCAAATGTCGGGGCTGTACTTTAATTAAGTCCACGGCCACTTTCTTACCACTCCTAGGCCTTTCCTAACTCATCGTCGCCGTAAGACCCATCAATCTCGGTCCGTCGTGAAAGAAAATTGTAAAAAGCAGAAAACTAAAAGGAAATTATGAGCTTTACCATTCTTTCGCGGATACACTCATTTATGTTTTGATTCATCGTAACTCTTTATATACCCTGCGGGCGGAGTCGATGGATGCGTTATCTGTAGCCCCTTCATGTTGTAAGAGGCTACTAAGAGGGAAACAACCACAACATTTGCAGTCGCTCTTCCGTATTTTAAGGTCAGAAATATGTCTTTGATCCTGCACGATGTATTCGTGGTGATGTTACAAACGTTCATGGATGATGGAGGACGACAAAAGGATCTATTTGATAGCAGGAACCATAGTCCGGGGATGTTCGAGTCAAAAGTTATTGTTCCGTCCTCTCAGAAAATTTATACAAAGCGCGCTCTTGTCCGCGTCTCTATTGAGTGTCCAGAATGCATCTGGTTTCCGGCAAGAAAACGAGACAGACTAGTACAAGACAACATGTTGGCGAGAGAAGCATTCACGGCCACATGGCCTCTAACTTAATCAATAGCCATCCAGGCATTTCAGTTATTGTTAATGTGTAAATAATTTCTACGCAGTTTGTTAATCATGTTTAATTGTAATAAATGTTTTATTTACGTGTAATATTGATACATGACTCGGCCCTATGGTCTTATCACGTGCTTAACCAAACTACAGTCCACTACCAGAGTAATCATCGCTGTTTAGTAATACAACATGTGTGCTACAGCATTCAATTCGTCATCCAACATTTTGGTCCATTTCCGGGCCCGATATTACACGGTAAAAGTATGCGTGTGAAATATCCGCAGGATTGGAAACATACAATGCAACGTGGGACTCTTCAGTTTACAAGGTCAGATTCCCTTTAATTACCTTTTCCTTGCATTATTTACATTTGTGTGAGCCAGTGCTTTACGATGGACGAGAACGAAATCGCAAAGCTGATCAAGCAACGGGGTTATCTGAAAGGTAGAATCACAAAAATCAAAACTTTCGTCGAAAAGTACGACACTACTCAAAACCTAGCAAACATTAGGGTTAGATATGATGCACTTATTGATTTAGAAAGCAAATACGATTTAGTTCAATCGCAGCTTGAGGTGGAGGATAGTAAACGAGATCATGGGGTAGATAGAGATGAAGTAGATGACATTGTGTACAGTTTGAAGGCAAAAATGCAGGTATTATTGTCGCCAGACCAACACGAAAATGCTGGTAGTACCAGAAGTAACACTTCCAATTCGTCGCATGAAATTATCAACATCAAATTACCCGCGATTAAACTACCCATGTTTAGTGGTAACTATGAAGATTGGATGTCGTTTGAAGATAATTTCAAACTATTGGTGCATGAAAATTCCAGTCTAGTAACCATTCAGAAATTTCACAACTTACTAGGAGCAGTTCAAGGTTCAGCTAAAGCATTAATTCAGAACCTTCCAACTACTGAAACAAACTATACGGTAGCTTGGAACCTATTATGTGATCGGTTTCAAAACAAGAGATTAATAGCAGCAAAGCATGTTAGAGAAATCTTAAACATTGCAACAGTGGAGAATGAAACCGCTGAAGACCTCAGGCAGTTCATCGGCACATTCTCAAGCAACTTACAAGCACTTAAAGCATTGAAATTAGATACTCCTCTCGAAGAAGTAATATTATCACAACATATTGTTGATCATCTTGATTATGAAACCAGGAGGGGCTGGGAACTAGAAACAAACGCCAACAAACATTCCTCCCTCAAACAATTAACATCTTACATTGAACATCGCTGCCAAGTCCTTGAAAGCATGCAAACATCTGTCAGTCAAGTCAAGGTGCGCGGTAGTAAAGAAAGCTCACACAAGGAAAAACCGTCGTCCTATACACATGTTGCATGCATTAACAATCAGTGCTCTTATTGTAAACAAGGTCATACACCAGGACTTTTTGCATGTGAAGCATTTCTCAAGTTAACTGTGTCAAATCGCATTCAGTATGCTCGTGACAACAAACTCTGTTTAAATTGTCTTCGAGCATCACATAAAACATCAGAGTGTACATCCAGTCACTGTCGCAAATGCAACAAGGCCCACAACACATTACTACATCTTGAAAATCACAAGTCTAGTACAACTAACGAAACTACTTCTAACAACAAGGTGGTATTTGCCAGCGTTCACACAACCACCAAGAATGAACATCCATGTACTCGAAACAAACCATATGTGTTGTTATCCACAGTTATTGTCAAAATCAAGGATCACAGTGGTAAATTTCGCAAGGTTCGAGGACTCTTGGACAGCGGCAGTCAGACTCATCTCATTACTACAGACACTGTCAGCAGACTAAATTTAAAATGTAAAGAAGACACCACTTCTATTGTAGGCATTAACAATTCTTCGTCAACTCTGAAACACAGTGTGGATATTCACCTCCAGTCCACAACATCAGATTTTAACACTAACATAAATTGTTTAGTGGTTCCTGCCATCACAGGAGAAATGCCTTCCATGGAGTTAGACTACAAATCGTGGAACCTACCTAATGACATCACACTAGCAGATCCTAAATTCTACAGTCCAGGCAAGGTAGATTTAATCATTGGTGCAGAGATGTTCTTTAACATTTTAAAGACAGATGGGAAAAAACGTGCAGGTGATTACCCGGTATTGCAGGACACTCATCTGGGTTGGATAATTTCTGGTAAATGCCCTCAGTCAAACAGCCATCCTGCATGCAACACAGTCACTTCTCTCTTTGTCAAAAAGGAAGATCAACTCGACACGCAACTTCGTAAATTTTGGGAAATAGAAGAATTGCACACTAAACCTAAAACTCAGGATGAAGAACAGTGTTTACAGCAGTTCAAGGAAAACACCACACGCACTCCTGAAGGAAGATTCGTTGTCAGGTTACCTCGTAAAGAAACTCGATCACCCTTGGGCAATTCTCGTGATATGGCAACCCAACGATTTCAACAACTGGAAGCAAAATTCAAGAAAAATCCAGTATTGCATGAACAGTATGCGAACTTCATGTCAGAGTATGAACAGTTATCTCACATGAGGGAGGTAGGCCTACATGCAACAAATGATTCTGAACATTATTACTTGCCACACCACGCAGTATTTAAACAAAGCACAACTACATCAGTCAGAGTAGTTTTTGACGCATCAGCCAAAACTACTACTGGAGTGTCGCTTAATGATACATTGTTAGTAGGGCCTACTATACAACAAGACCTTTATTCCATTGTGTTGAGATTCAGGACACACAACATTGCATTTACGGGAGACATCACGAAAATGTACAGACAAGTTCGGGTTCATGAAAATGACACGCAGTTGCAAAGAATTATTTGGAGGGAATCGCCACAAACAGTTATCAAGACTTACGAACTATTGACTGTCACGTATGGTACAGCTTCAGCTCCATATTTGGCAACACAGTGCCTCAAACAATTGGCAGAAGATGAAGCAACTTCATTTCCACTGGCATCAACGGTTTTACAAAGGGATTTTTATGTTGATGATGCCCTGTGTGGTGCGTCCAACATCGCTGAAGCATTAAAATTGCAAAGTGAACTCATAGCCTTACTCAATAAAGGTGGTTTTCCCATCAGGAAATGGTGCTCAAATCATCAAGCTATACTTGCTGCTGTTCCACCTGAAGACAGAGAAATTAACTTACCTTTCCAGTTTGATAATGATGACACCATACAAGCTTTAGGATTATCATGGCATCCTACGTCAGACAAATTCTTAGTGGCAAACAGAATCAAACACATTCCAGGGAACAGTAACATTACTAAACGCACCACTACGTCAGTTGTAGCATCTATATTTGACCCATTAGGATTGATCAGCCCATTAGTGATACTATACAAGATATTTTTGCAGGACTTATGGTTACATCAACTTCACTGGGACGACCCACTGCCAGATCCATTAGCATCAGATTGGGCAAAATTACAAATGCAGCTAGCACACATTGACAATATACAAGTAGAACGCCACGTATTAATTGAGGGTGACTTGGCAAATATTCAAGTTCATGGATTTTCAGACGCTTCCGAGCGAGCTTATGGCGCATGCATCTACCTTCGGTCAGTGAATCAGGAGGGTGAAGTATCAGTCAAACTGCTATGCTCTAAATCGCGCGTAGCTCCGGTTAAACGAGTCACTCTTCCTCGTCTAGAACTTCTCGGTGCAGCATTATTAGCTCAGTTGGTACACAAAACCATGCCAGTCTTAAACTTGGCCATTAATGAAACACATTTATGGACAGACTCCACTATCGTACTGTCATGGTTAGCATCACCAGCATCACGTTGGAAGACCTTTGTAGCAAATAGGGTAGCTCACATTCAACAATCAACGAACACTAGTGACTGGCATCATATACCATCACAAGATAATCCAGCGGACTTGATTTCTCGAGGCGTCAGACCAGCAGATCTGCAAAACTCAACCATTTGGTGGTCAGGACCCGCCTGGTTGTCCACTTCTGAGTTAAATTGGCCGCAGAACAACAATGTTGAGGATTCGCTCGCCATAGCAGAGCAGCGACAATCATCCACACTATTAGTAGTGACACAAGCTGAAACTATTATTGAGAAATTCTCATCATTAATAAGACTGCAACGAGTAATAGCTTATTGTTACAGATTTTTGCATAACACTAAGCATGCCAGGGACAAGAAAATTGGACCTTTAAATGTTGAAGAATTGGAACATTCATTAGAAGTCTGCATTCGTATTGCACAAAATGCAGCCTTCTCAGAAGAGATTGGAGACCTGAAAAACGGAGGCGTAGTCTCTAAGAAGAGCCAGACAAGGAACCTATGTCCCTTCTTACACAATAATATTCTAAGGGTCGGAGGCAGGTTGAAGAATGCATCGATTCCGTTTTCATCCAAACATCCAATACTGTTACCATCAAAACATCACCTGACGACTCTAATTGTCAAACATGAACACTTACAACAAGCTCATGCAGGACCAGAATTGTTGTTAGCAACCCTTCGTCAACGTTATTGGATTCTGAATGGCAGAAATGTAGCCAGGCAGCAAGTGCACAAATGCGTAACATGTTACAAATTGAAAGGCGTAACTAGTCATCAACTCATGGCTGACTATCCTGAGCATAGAGTTCAACCAGCACGTCCATTCAGTGTTTGTGGCATTGATTATGGAGGTCCTATTCTACTTCGCTCAATTAACAAGAGGAGCAATGTCCGTATCAAGGCATACATCGCACTATTTGTTTGCTTCACGACAAAGGCTGTACATTTGGAAGTAGTCAGCAGTCTTACTACAGATGCCTTCTTAGCCGCACTTCGCCGTTTCATAGCCAGAAGAGGAAAGCCCGCAGATATCTACAGTGACAATGCTACTACGTTTATTGGAGCCGATAGAGAATTAAAGGATCTTCACCAATTCATGGCATCACCGCAGCATCAAGAGGAAGTTGTAAGCAATCTGGCAAACAAGGGTATCAACTGGCATTACATTCCACCTCGTTCACCCCATTTTGGAGGATTATGGGAAGCTGGCATCAAGTCAGTTAAATATCATTTGCATCGAGTTGTTGGAAACTCATCATTAACATTTGAAGAGCTTAATACTGTGCTCACACAAATTGAAGCCTGTTTAAATTCTCGTCCACTTACAGTCCTATCCTCAGATCCGACTGACCCTCAACCCTTGACTCCAGGTCATTTTCTTACTGGTAACAGTTTGAATTCCATCCCTGAATCCAATCTGACACTTGTACCCAGCAATAAACTTTCAGCATGGAAACGGTTGCAGCAAATGGTGCAACACTTTTGGACCAGATGGCATAAGGAATACTTAACCCAACTACAAAACAGGCCAAAGTGGGCCTCCCAGCAACCTTGTATACAACTTGGAGCAGTGGTGGTTATCAAGGAGGACAATTTACCCCCGCTTCAGTGGAGACTAGGTGTGGTTGAGGAACTTCACCCAGGTCTCGATGGACTTGTGCGAGCAGTCACCATAAAAACTGCTCATGGAAATTTCAAGAGACCAGTAGTGAAGTTGTGTCCCCTTCCCATCGAGTAGTGTTTTCTTTTTAATGACAATATGATTCCTTACAGTGTCAGTGAGTTGATTGGTGTATAAAGTTGTATTTGTAGTTATATTGTACAGTCATTTAACAAATGAACAATTCAAAAACTCTCATTGTGCAGCTGTAAACAAAACAATGCATCAGCCTGCACACCAGTGTACAGTTCTGTTTCATTTTATCTATGTTAATTAGTGATTGACGTTCATTTAATTGCAACATTTATTATTATGTATTTGTATTCTGATGACATTTTGTTTTATGTTAGTGTTATTTTCATTGAAAGTGTATTGAAAGTGCAATCAACAGAGGGGAGAATGTTCCGTCCTCTCAGAAAATTTATACAGAGCGCGCTCTTGTCCGCGTCTCTATTGAGTGTCCAGAATGCATCTGGTTTCCGGCAAGAAAACGAGACAGACTAGTACAAGACAACATGTTGGCGAGAGAAGCATTCACGGCCACATGGCCTCTAACTTAATCAATAGCCATCCAGGCATTTCAGTTATTGTTAATGTGTAAATAATTTCTACGCAGTTTGTTAATCATGTTTAATTGTAATAAATGTTTTATTTACGTGTAATATTGATACATGACTCGGCCCTATGGTCTTATCACGTGCTTAACCAAACTACAGTCCACTACCAGAGTAATCATCGCTGGTTAGTAATACAACATGTGTGCTACAGCATTCAATTCGTCATCCAACAGTTATTAATAATCCCAGTTATGTAAAGTCCGTCCGTTCCTAACAGACGCTAGGGTGTCATAAATTCGTCCCGCAGTAGTTCTTGAAAGTACCAGAAGCCAACGACGAAGGTTTGTCACCTTTAAACACCCTTAAAAGCCACCAACCTCACTTGGGTTTGAACTCGTAAAATTCGGATTAGTAGACCAACGCCGTACCCATTACAGCACTGCGGCCGGCATTCTACATGTACAAAGAGTACAATAGTGGAGACAATCCCAACGAGCGGAAGAGGCTAGGATAATAACTCAACGACTACAATGCAGATGGCGTGCTGTATACTGACCTGATCGTTATGCGATGGCAGTACTGTGAGCTTCAGTCGGTGTTTAGGAGTTGAAGTGGAACGTTGATCAGCCCTATACAAATGGAGTTGTATCAGTTACGGAAATTGCAGATATGGCGTTCGTGAATGGGCAAGCATATGCAAGCAGCGGAGAGGGCGGTTGTACAGGTCCAAATATCCACGTAGGAGACATCCACGTTTGTTCCAATGATTAAATGAAACAGGTCAATTTGTACCACAGTACAATGACCGAGGACGGGCCGAGTTACACTGATTTTCGACTTAGAATATGGAGTGCTTGCTCGCGTGGAATCAGCACTAGAGCAGTTGCACGTGAAATGAATGTTTCGCATAAGACTGTGTGGCGAGTATTACGAGAAATGCAGCTACATCCGTACCATCCACAGAAAGTGCAAGCTTTGAGTCCTGCTGACTTCGAACCTCGAGCGCCTTGAAGTCGATCCTCACTTTACTGAGTGTTTGCTTTTCACAGATGAAGCCTGTTTCATCAGAGACGGAATGCTAAATAGTCACAATGGTCATGTTTGGGCCGATGAGAATCCCTACGCCACGCTACAGTTGTGAAGAGCCATCAGCACAAATTTCAGTGAACGTGCGGGCAGGCATAGTCAATGATTACGTAGTAGGCCCGTTTCATCTTTCTCCCCAACTAAATACAGCAGTGCACACTGTGGTGCTCAGAAATGTACTACCCACATTCCTGGAATACATCCCACTTGACCTTCGTCAATAGATGTGGTTCCGACATGATGGAGCCCCACCTCCCTTTGAGCTGGTGCTTCGTGAACACCTGGATCAGACATTCCCTGCAAAGTGGATTGGGAGAGAAGGTCCTGTATCGTGGCCCACTCGTTCAACTGGTCCCACCCCACTTGATTTCTTCTTGTGGGGCCATGTGAAAATCCTTGTGTGTGAGACACCTTTCGAGACTGAAGAAGATCTTCTTGCAAGAATTCTGCCTACCGGCGACGTTTTTCGAACGACACCAGGGATATTCGAACGGGCACGACAGAACATTGTGTGACAATGCCATGCCTGCATTGACGCAGGAGAACGCCATTTTGAATATATGTTGTAAATGGAGCAGCTTGTGAAACTTGTGCAGGAAAGCGGTCTTAAAGGAGTGGAATTTTGCTTAAATTTTGACTGGATCGTTTCGGGATTATTCTCATTCTTATTCTTATTCTTATTCTTATTCTTATTCTTATTCTTATTCTTACTCTTATTCTTATTCTTATTCTTATTCTTATTCTTATTCTTATTCTTATTCTTATTCTTATTCTTATTCTTATTCTTATTCTTATTCTTATTCTTATTCTTATTCTTATTCTTATTCTTATTCTTATTCTTATTCTTATTCTTATTCTTATTCTTATTCTTATTCTTATTCTTATTCTTATTCTTATTCTTATTCTTATTCTTATTCTTATTCTTATTCTTATTCTTATTCTTATTCTTATTCTTATTCTTATTCTTATTCTTATTCTTATTCTTATTCTTATTGTACCGGCAGGTACACCTCTACCGAGCACATTTAAAAGAAGCGCCTTAAGAAACACTATCTATTGAACAACTCTTGAAACAGCTAATGCATAAAGTTGGGGCATTAATCAGAAGGCGTCACTACTGTATAACTGAGTAATATGTTATTTTAAAATTTCCTAAACTGATTGGATCTATTTGTTTTGTTTTGATGTACATCAAGAAGTTTGAACTTTTC
This sequence comes from Anabrus simplex, assembly GCF_040414725.1. Lineage (NCBI taxonomy): Eukaryota > Metazoa > Arthropoda > Insecta > Orthoptera > Tettigoniidae > Anabrus > Anabrus simplex. Next base: position 63,899,132 of record NC_090267.1, on the reverse strand, counting down.
TCCATAGATGTGTCAACAAAAAAACTAAGGTCATGCACTCGGGTGTAAGGTGGAAGAATGAGTGATTGAAAGAAGTTTTGTGTGTATAGGTTTTCTCAACTAAATTGACCTTCATTTATTTTGGTACTTCTAGGTTTGCAACACTTCCTTCTCTTCCCGCCAGCTTTTGAGTCTGGCCAAATATTCCGTAATTAATTTTTAGCTAATTATGGGCTTCTTGTTGCTTTTTGTTCTGCCAATAAAATGAGAGGGTGTGGCCGAATTTAGTCCAGAGCCTTCTCGAACCCTCCCCTCGGGTATATAAGCTGCGGCTTTTCCGAGCTACCTTGATATATCGTCGAGTTATTTAGAGGGTGTGTTCAGCCAGGAGGCGGGGTGGCTCATTCTTCGGCAGACAGAACATCAGCCCAGGTAATGGCCACCAGTTTTATATCTTTGTAGCTATCTCCGCAGACTTATCCGAGGGGAAGGTTGTAATTTCTAAGTTTGCAACCATCCGTTTCCTAACAATGTAAACTACTTCTTCTTATAAAGACTTAAACTGTAAATCGGGGATTACCCTTATCCTCTCCAGTTCCCCTTCAATTTATCTTGAGGTGAGTACAATTTTGTAACCGTTCTCTCGTGAAAATTACCAAGTAACTTGTTCTTCTAGTCACCTCATTAGTGTGGGATTAGCCTCTGCATCATCGGGCCACAAGCCCAAGTAGGCTTTTCAAAACTTGGTTTTCAAGGAGCGCAATTGTACGCCTCCATACATTTTGAGTTTGGGCCAGTAATATTAGCCTGTTCTTCCTTTTCACGAAGGCCCAGTAGCATGGGTACTAGATACCCCTGTGTAAACCACATGGTATTGTAAATGGTAGGTTGTGCCTAGAGAGGTCTGAGATTGTAAGGTTTTGTGTAAAGTCGCCTTGCGTAGGCTGTATGAAGTTGGGAGCTCGGTCACCTTGGTAAAATTTGGAGAGCAGGTAAGCTGGTTTCTGATATATGTGTAACAACAATGAGTGGTGCCTTTGAAAGGTCTTAAATGGTATCGGTTGGAGCAATATGCCCTGGAATTTTGTATCTAATTAAAACGCTACAGTGGCGACATTGTAAACTTGTAAATTAGGGTCTTTAAGCCCAAAGCTGTCAAATTCCCTATTCTGGGGTTATCTATTCTGGTATCAAAATTTTCATTGTACCCGATACATAGATTAGTGACGAATGTTGTTAAGTTTGAGATCTGATAGGAAATATAGCATTTATTTATAGTTTTAAAGTCCGACTCGTTAGCTGAACGGTCAGCGTACTGGCCTTCGGTTCAGAGGGTCCCGGGTTCGATTCCCGGCAGGGTCGGGGATTTTAACCTTAATTGGTTAATTCCAATGGCACGGGGGCTGGGTGTATGTGTTGTCTTCATCATCATTTCATCCTCATCACGCCTCGCAGGTCACCTACGGGTGTCAAATAGAAAGACCTGCACTTGGCGAGCCGAACCCGTCCTGGGATATCTCGGCACTAAAAGCCATACGACATTTCATTTCATTTCATTTCATAGTTTTAAATTGATTTTTGATATCGTAGTTAGACATATTCAAGCCCACACCTTCTTTCACCTCTCTCTATTCTACGGAAACTCCGTAACAATTATTATTATTATTATTATTATTATTATTATTATTATTATTATTATTATTATTATTATTATTATTATTATTATTCCTTTTCCACTAATTGTAGGTACAATTTAGGGATGGTGAATGAAGAAAGGGCATAGTCTGACATACACGAAAGTGCCTCTATCACTTACTTAACTCAAGCTGACCCATTTGACGTCCTGCATCTCCCCATCCATCGTGGATACACCATGGATACTTTTCCGTGTAGGGAAGAAAATATACGTGTGATACATTTCTCCCTTCTGATTTGTGTTAATAGATGATGGTTACCCAGTTGTACTTCCTCTTAAAGCAATAAACCGCACTACCATCTTCAACCCCTGGGGCTCTAATAGAGTCCTCCCACTAAAGAATCTGACATTTTTAACGTCATATTTACCCTTTTCCTCACCTTATACCTTTATCCATTAATTTACCTTCACTTAGAAATTCATAACGAATAAACAACGCCAGTTGTGACGTAAATGGATTTACATTTGTATTACCATCAAGAGGATAATTCAAAAAGGAAAGAATAACTTTTAATGCTCGCTGAACGTGAGTGCGTGGTATTCACTCATTTGTTACATTAGCATCAGAGTATACCCACGGACAATTAACGCCTGTTACAAGGAAAAAGTAGCGGATAAAAGTAATGTGACGTGAGATGGGAAATACCGACCGTGAAGTGGAAAGTATAGAGTAAAACACATTTGTTAACGACTAATGTTAGCCAGCTGGGAAATTACTGTACAAACAATCCACTAAAGTACAAATTAAAATAACTGACGCGTTGCAGATACGAAGAGAAAGTTCGAAATATGCATGTTTCGAGTTAAGGACTTTTGAAATATTTTTAGGCAGACACAACAAGAGAAGTAAAACAAACATTACGCACACGTTTTTGATAAAGATACATTTTTTAGAATACGCACGACTCAAAGATTTTCCGCCTTATGTATTCTATATTGTGCAGAGTTTTCAAGAACAGAGTAACATCAGTGAATTCAAAAGCTACAACACACTTTACCAGATGAAGAAATGTCTCCATAATCATGCTCGTGGTGTTTATCAATTGCGCGGCTATTAATCATACATGAGGACTGTTTATCCTCACAAGTGCATAATGCTAAATACTAATACTAAATGACAGGAAAAATATAACCTTAAGCTAAGCAGCGGAGAATAGTTTCACAGGCACCGAAATCAGTAATTCAAAGTAAATTACGTAATCAACTTCTTCAAGGCTCAATTGCTTTCCCCGCTCTTTTTCAGCTTTCAGTCGGTTCGCATACGTTGATGACTGGACAATTGCTGCTAGAAATCCATGCTTTGACTGCATTAAAACGAAGCTGACAAATGATCGCGATGCCCAGGGAGAATACTTAACGAAAACCGAAAGTACATATCCACATAAACAATACAATGGTGACAAGGGAATTTGCTGTTTACTCTAGTAACACCCTATTCCACGACTCACGTATTTGGATGTAACCCTGGAAAGAACACTGACATTCAAAGAACGTTTGAAAATGAATGCTGCCAAAAATTAGGACAGGAAACACTATTATACGGAAATTATATTTCCAATAAACAAAAGGAACAGTCACCGGTCAGCGAGTAATATTACACAACAAGTTAAAGGGTGGCACAGGGCTAAGAATGTTTCCATATCCGGAAAGGAGGTTTCTCCACCACCGGTACCTTGTGTCACATTAATACGTGACCAGGGGAGATGTCGCTTAAAATAGTTCAGGTTCATGACTAAACCGTAGATCAAAGGGGTCAGTTCTCTTTTAGCGATGAAAGCACATTTATCCTTACAATCATTTAAACCGTTTAATCCGGCGGTAGGTTAGACCAAGGTAGTATCCTGAAAACATTTTTGAAGGTGTATTGATACGGTGGTGAAGGCGTTCTCTTTTGGACGTCCGAACACACTTGCTGAAGGTAACGGACGATTGATCAACAGCTTAGACAAATACATAGATATTTCTATAGGTTTATAAGATGATAGTTGAGAACTAGTACAACCTTTATTTGTTATTACTTGTTCATAATATCACCAACCATCAATCATTGACTAGTTTAAGCGTGGTAAAGAATGTTGTTCGTATATGCGCATGATTTAAGGGGATGTCATATAATCTTAAGATGTTCTTTCAGAAATAAATATGCCATTCCTTGTTTAATAGTGTGTAGTAATTTTATAAATATATTATAGTGTTACATATGTTGTAATTATTATTTTTGACAGACTTAAAGTTACATCGTCCACTTCGAACAATCCACACGGAGAAATGTAGTCATTGTAGCACACATCATTATGAAGACCAAATACAGGAAATATTTGGAGTGCTATTCATTGCACTAAACGAATTACAAGTGTTTTCCGAGGTATTAAATGAAATATTTCTTGAAAATATCTTACAACTTGCATCTTCTATTGACCATCTAGCACGAGGTCTAAGGCGAGTAGTTCCTCTTGGGTTCCATCCTGAGGCATAGGATTTCTATCATTTAGTACTAAACGAAAGATAGTGCACCAGTCTTGTAGCTGTAGTGTATCACTCTCACTTTCGAAGAGACATGGTCCCACATCATCTGAACATTTGGAAATTTATTAACCATCTTCAGGAACATCAGTTGGAAACAGAACAATTGACGGAATCTTAATAAGCTAAGTATAATATTTAAAATTGTCAGAATTTATCATATTACAAAGATGAAAATGACACATTTAAATATATTAAAACCATGTGAATCATATTTATTGAACCTTAAGGTGACGATCCACAATATGACCGACATACAATTGGTTTTTATTATACTTTAATACCAATATATTTCTTAAGAATGTTTCCAGACTTTCCCTGTATTTTCAATTATTTAAAGATGAACATTCCCTTAATAACCGTGGCTATGGAGGTTTTGTTTTATGAACATCTCATACGAACTTATATATTTTAAGACCGAGGAAGATTTAAATATGGACGGCTTTGAATAAGGACATTTCAGGGAAGTGGACATTGTTTGTCGGCTGACGTTATTGAAAGTTGGAATTTTTTCATATAGTGGATCTTTTGAATGTTGATCATATGCCCGATAACCACAATAGACGACTATGGACTGTATAGACATAAGGAGACTTACGAACAGCATCGTGGAAAATACTGAAAGACGATTAAACTCATGAAGAGCCATTGATAGTGATTATGTGCGCTACTGACTACCACTCCCTACGTTCTTTATATTTTGGCTCAGGGACATCTCTTTTATGAATATCATTTCTATGAAACCACTTATGAAGGATAGTTCCTATTTATACATTTTCACAATAATTAATTTTAATCACCCATATCTGTGGCTTGGTTCTAAAAGGGCCAATGCCATTTTTGTCAACATTGAGATATTAACTGGTACAAACGCGTTTTATTCTGGCTCACAACATGATAAAAGGGCCAATGTCCCTGTTAAGTACTAAACGAACAGTCAACGTTTAATTAAATAAGCCGTTGCCAATAATGTTAGATGACTAATAAAGATTAGAGACCTGGCAATTTTTAAAGAATACGATAAAAAAATAGCGTTTAATAAGGTGACTTCCACAATGAAAGTATAAAGTTATTTAAAGTTAGTTGTTGAAAAAAATAATTGGAAAACTATAAGCAAAACTTCAAATGTTCATAGCTCAAAAACAGGTTTTTTGACATTGGCCCTTTTAGAACCAAGCCACAGATATATCTCTTTTTATTTTCTCATAGATACATGCTTCCTTTAAGGCAGTGAAGGAGACAGACAGCTCCTGCCTTAACTATACTTAAGTGAGGAATATTAGGAAAGCAACTCGGTTTGTTCTGGGTGACTTCCGACAAAGGCGTAGTGTTACGAAAACGTTGCACACTTTGGGCTGAGAAGACTTGGGAGTTAGGAGACTAGATGTTCGACTATGTGGTACGTTTCGAGCAGTCAATGGAGAGTTGGCGTGGAATGGCATGAGGAAATAAATAAGATTGAGTGGAGATTTTAAAATTAGGAAATATCATAGTATTAAGGTAAAGTTGGAACTCAAGAGAACCAGGTGCAGGGGGTTGGAATAAATTATAAAGGCAAATGTTCCATAAATTTTTAAGTTCTTTGAAAATGTTTTAGAAAAAGCGAACAATTGATCTTCCATCTGGGCGACAGCACCAAATGCAGATCATTGATGATTAATTGTCTCAAATGCAAGTTTTTGAAAATCACGGTATTAATATTTCTGCAGGCGGTCGTAAATCGTTACTCGTATCTCAACTACTTTAAAGAATGGCTTTTTATATCTAATATGCTGGATGAATATTGCTATGAAGGACATCACGCATTACACGAATCACGCGTCTCCTGAACCTCATTCATCCTCCTGTCTTCAGACGATTAAAGGCACTAGGTAGCTGGGTTCATCAGTTTTCTAGATAAACATTCTCCACTTTACTAAGATGACAAACAAGAAGAGAAGTGTCACATTCCTGCAAGAGCAGGTGAAACTTTTAACGATCTCCACGATAAGAATTCTGGAATCTTTAATGGTATCTTCCTCACGTTTTATTGAGCCATTAAATGGAGAGCTCACAGAAATCCTTACGTGCTCAAACCAGAGCTAATAAAAGCAGGAAAGCAGTTCAGAATACGGCAAGCACTCATCTTCAATTTGATAGTTCTTTTATCTACCATCATTGCCTTGTACTTTTTGTAATACCATAAACATGTCAGGAAATTGCATCTACACTTTATGTAATGTCATTCTGTAAGTTAATCTTCTACATACATAAGATCTGGGGTAACGAATGTCTGCATTTCAATAGCTCAAATATTCTTATCGTCCTCATAATCATTAACAATGTATCTGGACTGAATACTTAGCGTGTTAAGTGCCACCACACATCTGTATGTGAGTACTCAAACTAAAGATTAATGTCTACGTTTGGCGGGCAATACCTCGCATCTCACAATGCACTTCATATCCATTATTTTCCTTAACATTGGTCACGACTCCCAGCCACAGATGGATATGCAGTTCAACAGAACAATGTTCGTAGCAATCATTTCCCATGCCAATATGTAAAGGAAGATGAACTTTACTGCACCGTACTCTACGAATATATATGTTTATGAATTATTTGCGCAATCCTACAGTGTAATGCATTTAAGTTTCATTTTTATTTAAGCGTTAGCACAGGAAAATGTACACAACGAACGTTGTTCTCATGAACTATATATCTATACCTAGCTAGGAGGTGGGGCCAGTCTTAAAGAGGGTAACGGAAAGGAAGAATTTTATGGGATAAGGAGTATTGTTCACACACCATAGATGTATGCGTGCTCTTATGACTGTGCATTCGGATATGAATTATTCGACCATGGTAAAGGACGGTTTGTGATTTACACCTGTTTGTGTCCAGTGTGATTACTGCATGCTGTGTTGTGGAGTTTAGATAGTTAAGTACGAAAGGGTAATATTGACATATAGCCTACTCTCCCCGATAACACTAAGGGGTCTAATAAAACCTTACCGGGCGAGCTGGCCGTGCGCGAAGAGGCGCGCGGCTGTGAGCTTGCATCCGGGAGATAGTAGGTTCGAATCCCACTATCGGCAGCCCCGAAGATGGTTTTCCGTGGTTTCCCATTTTCACACCAGGCGAATGCTGGGGCTGTACCTTAATTAAGGCCACGGCCGCTTCCTTCCAACTCCTAGGCCTTTCCTATCCCATCGTCGCCATAAGACCTATCTGTGTCGGTGCGACGGAAAGCCCTTAAAAAAACTTAAAATCCCATTCTCAATGACGAATCACCACCATCAAAGTCTTTTACCCTCTCTACATACGAGCGCTGAGGAAAGGATTGGAACTAGACCAAGGTTTTTGGCAACCTATCTAGAGTATTAATATCATGATCTCTTCTACACTGTCGATCAATGTTCTGGTACTTAAATTATTTTCAAACAATGGTGAAGTCTAACCACGTTATCAGAATACAAAAACTGGAATACGTACGATCATTGGTATTAATGTTAATGCCTGGAATTTTGCCTTAAGATCGCGTTTTTCAAATTACGTACGTGTCAATGTCTAAAAAAACGTAGTTTTTCTTAAATGTTGTGATGTGTTAGGGTTCCGCGTCCACCATTTTGTCAAAATTCGTGGGGAGGAGCAGCTGAGCCTGGGCAAGATTTTGAGTGACGTCACTGCGTTGGGACCTTGCTACTCGCCTCATAGTGAACCTATCGGGAGAGAGCCGGGCGCACATTGTTCGGCGCTTCCGTAACTGGATTTCCCTTTGCTCTGCTTCATCGTTGTGTTTAAGATTAAAATGTTAGCTAATAAAATGTTAGTGCTTCCAGTTGTGCCTTTATTTAACTACTCCGCCGTAACGTAACAATATGAATATTTGAAACTAGGTATAGAAATGTTTCAAAATCAATTTTTTTTTAAATAACGGTGACAATGTTCACAGATGAAGTGGTAAAATAAGTAATATATATTTTTAATACTTGTTGGCTACGATGTACTACAATATTATAATTACACGTGACGTAACTGTATCGTCATCATATGCACTAAAGTTTATGTTCTTTTTCCAACTATCAATTTCCAGTTAACAATATCCAATGTTCGATTAATATCGTAAGTAGAACAATCCTCAACTGATAAACAAAGCAGTGAAATAAATATTGACCCATCTTCAAACACTCCAGATACATTTCATAACTTCCTCAGTCAACAACGTGTATTTAAAATTAAATCAATTCTGTACATGTTAATTCTAAACTTATAATACCATTGTATTAATTACCTGTTTTAATGTGTCTTGCTTTGAGGTAAAGTTATGGAAACCAGAGCCCTGCTCAGTGAATACAACCTGTTGAACTGGTCAGGAACACTCATGGGTTTTAATGTATCATTATTTTAGATTAAAATATAGAAACCACAGAGCTACTGCGTTCATATAATCTGCGTGGTAGTTATCCGATATTCCAATCAGGATGACCTTCATGCAGGGTGAAACTAATTTATTTATTGTGCTCCCTATTTATACCTCCGAGACACTACGTTCCGTCAATGTGCGCCCCGTTGTCAAACACATACGTAACAGATGCATACCGCAGAATGGCCAACAAAATTGTGAAATATATCGAGAATCCTCGACACCATTTTTTCAACTAGTCGGGAGGGCCCATAGGCAATATATAAGACTGCCATGGGTCACTGTAGTCGAGAACGAGCCGAATCTTCATCATTTCATACTCACTAAGGTGAGAATGTGAAACTTACACGTGTAATCGTGGTCGAACAAATAAAGATAATTTAGCACTGTATAGGTCTCTAATATTCTCTCGGAAGAGCTCATTATTGCTCAACTCTTTTTCTAATATATGATAATACAGATTGTCCCAAGATCATTGGAAACTTCTGGATAATTTTCTAAGATAAGTACTTCCGTACGTAATACTTGCATACGGGAGAGAAAACATTCTTCGTTAATCCGATTACTCGGAAAATATAAACCAGTAAATCACTATAAATCAACAAATTAGTAGGCTACTTCCACTTCACTTACCACGACTAAGTACATGAGGCTTACTGGCAGTTTTCTACGAAGAATCTCGCCTGTAATTACACATTAAAATAATGGATTGCTTGGAACGTTCTGAGCAATTTCTTTGATGGATATACAACAAACCATAATCACACATCTGTGCTTAAATTATGAATACGAACAATGAAGATGATAGATTACAAAACGCATTCCTCGTAGAACTCGCCCGGATGAAGCTACTAAATGTGCTGTTTTCGCTTTTGTAGCGGTTCATCCACACGTGAGAACACACCAACATGAGACCGAAATTGGCTTTCCGAAGACGTGTGCGCATTACATTTGTAAGCGTCTTGCTTTCCATCCCCATTAGGTACAGTTAGACCAATATTGCACGGAGTGGGGGGATTTCCAGAATTATACAGAGTTCTGTCAATAGCCACAACATCCGATATTAAACCAGCATGGCCACATAATCGAATTTTATGTTTACCGATAAATTTCTATTCTAAAACATAGATCAAGTGAATACGAAGAACACGTATTATTGAGCCGTCGAGAACCGATGATGACTTCGGCAGCTGAAATATCAGCGTCAATGGAAAGTTAATGTAAAGTGTGGAATGGTTGACAATAAGGCCATAGAGTCTTATTTTGTGAATGGTAACCGAAACGACAGAGGGTATGCTACACTCATACAAACAATTCTTCATGGTTTTCTGGAGGAGTTGAATTATAATGCAGTACCAGCAAGATAGAAGTCATGTATGCACCTCGTATCATGAACTGGACATATTCTGGAAGATGTTTCCAACTTGGAGGCCTTGGAAGGTAAACTGAACCATCTTCGAAGTGGTTTCTCACTTTCCCCACAGGCAAATGTTAGGATGGTGTCTAACTTAAGGCCATGGCCACTTTATTTCTTTCCTCTTTCTGCCCTATCTTTTCGAATCTTCCCTTACCCCAAAAGGACTTCGATCAGCATTCCAGGTGAGGCAACATTGGTGAGATAATAATCCACCACCCAAGTTGTATACCCGACTAAATGGGATCCCTCGCTGAGTCCGGTGATAAAACAACTCTTGAGGGTAAACGCATTCAATAATAATAATAATAATAATAATAATAATAATAATAATAATAATAATAATAATAATAATAATAATAATAATAATAATAATAATAATAATAATAATAATAATAATAATAATATTAATAATAATAATAATAATAATAATAATAATAATAATAATAATCTCTCTTTTTCTTTAACACGCACTAAATGTACTTAACAACACCTAATAGGTTGAAAGTCGATTTCGATAAAAGTAATAATACAGTTTCTTCAGCTTGTCTCAGTTATTTCTGGGGTCGCTGAAGCCAAGATCGTATGGCCTACTTGATGCCACGTGGTTCTTTAGGTGAAAATCTCGACCCAGGATCGACCTGGATACGAAGCTCGGCATTCTGCGTGGGAAGCCATCAGTTAAGGCACTGAGCTAATCATACTTTGTAATTATGATGATGATGATAATAATATTAATAATAATAATAATAATAATAATAATAATAATAATAATAATAATAATAATAATAATATGATAGCCTAACTGTATGTAGACGTTTTAATTTGACAGATATTGGCTGCCTGCGCATCAATTTCGACGTTCCATTTTACTCTACCAGATGGCAAAGATTGCCCTTACTTCATCTCTGATTCTTATTTAAAAGTAGAAGTAATAATAAGTTTGATTGAATTAAAGCTCTGCTTTCATATAACCTTTCAAGACTGAAACATGTTACATGTCTCCAGATAAAAAGAAGATGAAAATGTATATTAATCTTTCCGTGTTATACTTGTACCGAATTAATCATTAGGTTCATACTCTCTTACTGAGGAATTTCATGCGACATGTTATCATTGTACTGAATTTTAAATGCATTCGCATTAGACAGTATTTTTGAAATTGTCATGGTTGTAATATATCCAGACATGTTATCCAGAAAGGTTGTGGGTACCTCACGTATAATTCATTTAGCGAGAGAATAGATCCATGACGATGGATAGAGAGGTAAGACTAGTAGTTGGATTACGTTGGACATATTAAAAGTAATAGACCTATCTTATTAGTTTCATGTTACGAGCTCTATCCTTAGGGATATATCGGGATGCATTTTATTTTTTCTCATCGTAGGAAGAACCATTATTTGTGGTGCTATCAAATCATACACGTGCTTTTACTTAAATAGTGGCAAGATGGTACAGTATGTGCGAAGATCTACGAGAGCTTGGTTTCATCCAAGAGGCTGGCGGGTTTTATCTGGAGAGATGGGCGGCCAGTAGTAGGAAGGTTATTATGGAGATTGATTGTAAGAATGAGATGGGATAAGGGAAAGTGGTATGTATTTCAGAAACGAATCGGAAATGTCGGGACACACACACAAAATTAGTATTTTATCATCATTGATCATTTTGTTAAATACAGTAGTGATAAAATTTAAGGCTCTAACATTCAAAGAGGGTTTCTGTGGACAGAATTGTCTAGTTCACAAAATCTAAATATGCCCTATACTTCGGAAAAATGGACTTTTGGATAGTGATAAAGACCACTAAACCTTTAACCTTTACACTCCGGAGAAGAGTGAGCCGATGTGAGTCTCCGGGGACGTGTGTCTACAGAGGCTGGGCGTGCCCGCTGTACGGGAGACTTCCCGCTCTGTGCTACCTCGCTCGCATTTGTTGACATTGTTAAGACACGACAAGTTGACTATGTTTAAAATTACATATGTAGTTCACTCAATTTTGTGCATGTGTTAGTCATCTTTTTTCCTATAAAGCTTCTTATACTCCTTTTACTGTAGATCCGTAGCTTTGGATAGAGGATTGGCAGGTTTAAATATTTTCCATCTTCTTTTTTCTTCGAAGTCTCTACACGACATGAGGATATGAGCTTCATCTACGGTATACAGGTTTTAGCGCATTGTGTAACAAGATGCTGTAATGCGTTCAATCAACACATAGAAGCGGTAATGCGTTGAAAATGAAAAATAATTATTACGCGATAAATGACGAGTGCGAATATCACTGTAACCCTAATCTTCCAACAGATTGCCCATGTCATCTGGTGAATCTGCTAGTAATTATAGACTCGCATGACAACCACTAGACATCATGAATATCGAACTTTTTTAGTAATGCACGTTAGCTGCACATAGAAAACTGAACAACGCGCGACTAATAGAGAAGTCGGCTGGCACCGCTCTCTCGCGAATGCTACAGCAGAGCACTGGTGAAAAGAGATTAAGAACTAGTTTTCAAATATCTGGATATCTTTCACGTTTTTGAAACTAATTTTGTGTGCCTAAAAATCAAGCGATCAATATGGTCAAAATACACAGTTTTCGCAAAGACACAAGAATAGATTTACAGGGTTACAGTCGGAAAGTTAACTGTTGTTTACGTGCAGAGAGTCATTTCCTAACATAGTCTACTAGTGCCACTTTCATATCCAGAAATCTGGGACTGATAAGAACTCATTCTTCATTCAGCAAACAACCTGACTCCACCATTATTTTCTACAAAACACTACACTAATCATGCTAATGAAACGTAAATTTCGTTAGCAATATTTGATCACTATGAATTGTAATAACACCACAGCAGTTTCATATCAACGACAAATTTGTTCACATTACTTTTCATTCTTTGGAATCCGTCTCCATATCAGATGTATTTTAGACCATGAAACGAGCACTCCTATTCTTGTACGTGATACCCCGTTCAGAACTTACATTGGGTAGGAATCGTAATAATCTGTGCATGGATTTGTATTTTACCTGGTTACTCAGTTGTGTATTGTCGGACTTTGGATTCCTAGATCGTTTTTCAGAACCAACACATGTAGCTGGATTTTAGAACGGCTGAAATAAGTGGCATTCGACCGTACTATTGTACGATGTCCTCACTTAAGAGATCTCTTGTAATTCATTTGGTGTTTCACTGAAACATAATTAATACTCGGCTGTATATCACCCAAGAGGATTCCAGTTTACCCTGGTGGATTATGCAATACGATTATCATTATTCTTAATGTAATAAAATTGAACACATATTAGATATTTTCTTCTAGATTGATGCATTGATTACTTTGTATTATTTACTTGCCTGTCTCGTACTCTGCTTACACATGCATGGTGGTCAGGAACATGTACCTTTTTAGCTTTAGATTTCTGGCCAGACTGTTCAAAATTTTTCCGCTCGTGTGTATAGACTTTCATCTCTGTTTCAACTGGTTAATATACAGTATTATGAATATCCAGAGATCTGCTGCACATTGTTGCGACATGTCGATTTGTATCTGTCCCTTTCAATGTAAGAAAACGGTTTCGAAAATATTTTTAAAGTATTGTGTAACATTTCCGTCAATACATAGAGTGTATCTGAACCTTTAGAAGAATGAACACTGATTTTAAAATACTTGTGAAGTGAAGTTATATTTTGCATATCCCTTAAAACTGAAGGACCGAAGAATGTGTCAATTGACTTCTAGATGTTGTGTAATTAACAGGACAGATTACTTATTTTATAGGAAATTAAATTGAAAAACTAACAGATATGATCCACGTCATACAAAATCTTAAATCGTAAATTTTGTGATCTAAGCCTTAATTTTTTGATTTTTTTTCTGGAATATGTTATTTGTTTCCAGCATAGAAATATATCGCCGTCCCCGTGGTGTAGGGGTAGAGTGCCTGCCTCTCGCCCGGAGGTAACGGATTCGATTCCCGGCCAGGTCAGGGATTTTTCTCTCGACCTGAGGGCTGGTTAGAGGTCAACTCAGCCTACGTGATTAGAATTGAGGAGTTATCTGACGGTGAGATGGTGGCCTCGGTCACGAAATCCCAGAATAACGGCCGAGAGGATGCGTCATGCTAACCACAAGGCCCCTCGTATTCTGCAGGCCTTCGGGCTGAGCAGCGGTCGTTGGGCAGGCCAAAGCCCTTTCAAAGGCGTTAAGTGTCGTTGGGTTTGGTTTGGTTTTTTATAGAAATGTTGCGCCTAGAAAAATCGCAATGTTATAATATTTCAGCTTAGAACTCTGACCAGAAAGATCTGTTATCTAAGTTTAATACTATTCCACGAACGATATCAACCAATTTTTAATTCTATCTGGTACATGTGCTGCGGGTCAGTATTCCTCCCCTCAACATTGTTTCATAGCGGTTTTTCAAAGCGGAACTACAATATACAATTCGTATATTTGATAAAAGCCATTCCCTTGTGTATGAAAGGGTTATAAAACATATGAACACTTCCTATACTTTACGTTGACACAACGTAGTGTCCCCGTTTCTACCAGCAAGGTAACTTGCCCCAGACTAGTCAGCCGGTCCCAGGCGTGCTCAGTCCGAAAGATGATAAAATAATGCCCTAAAAATCCCTACACCCTGGATCTTGATGGGGAACATATAACTAAATATGGACACGGTGAGGTCAGTTAAAACTAACAATAAAGCAAGGTGAACCATGACGTCAGTTTTGGAGGAAAACCTTTTTATTAAAATAAACAAGATAAAGATTTTTAAAAAAATAGCAAAGTATCAAATAATCATATTTACATGACTCAAATTGTTGTTTTCCTTTACAGCTAGATAAAGTCCGTCTTGAGAATCAGAATATTTTACAAATTCACAAGTATGCCAACACACATACTTAAGTTTTTAAAAATTAATTTTAACACACGGGCTTGCGTGCTCGCACCACGCTCCTAGCTTTACTTTGTGTTGACACTTTTAACTCCAGATGAGTACGTTCCCCATTTCTGCACACTTGACATTGCAGTGGGGTCCCTAACCTTAAGAAAAGACGTGACCTAATGCGCAAAAGGGGGGACAAAACTAACCTAACTGTACAATATATAACAGGCTGAGTGGTAAAACATTCTACGCACACAATATATGCATCTTGAGCCATGAACAATCTCATTAGCATAACAAACAATGTGGATTGGAACCACACAAATCAAAATCATGTAAATGGCAACATATAGATTCAAAGAAACAGAAACATGATATCATATTTTCCAGGGTTCACCAAGGAAAGCATGCGGCATTCACGCAACTCGCATCCACTTAAAGCCACAACGAAAATGAAAGGAAACATAATAAGACGTTAAGCAACACTTACTATTCAACACAGGCTCCTGAAAAATAATTGCAGGACACAAAGACAATTTAAAAAAAGACAGAGTAGGCTTTACCTTTCAATACCTAATTCGACGTTGTATCCTGGAAGAGATGACATGACACAAAATATTCCTCAGCGCGGTTCTATCGTAAAAGAAAATCCAAAACGAACGTCGCGATAAAAAAAAACTCTCATCAACTGCCCTGGCGGTAGAAACATGGACAGAAACAATAAAAGCACGAAGTATAGGCCGCTCATATAAAACTCTGCTCGGTAAACAAACGTATCACCCTCGCCAACACACGGCGGAATGACTCAAAGTGGAGCTCCACGTCTCCCAAAATAATGCAGCAATACCCAAATCACAGCGTCCAACCCTTTACACACGCTGCTCAAGTGTCTATCCGAGGCAAGTCACACAATCAAGAAAATGCAGGCCTTTTACTCAAAATTCTACAAATAATATCTCATGTCCTAAAGTCGCGTAAAACTGAAGAAATGACCGCACTGGACACAAATAAAGCACTCGCGCACAAAATAAACATGAATAATAAAGTGGCCAACTCTGTAATAAATATGATGGACTGAAACTAAGAACTTGCCACATTGACAATCGGTCATGTCTGAACATCGGAAGTTACTGAAATATCTCAACACTATATCGCGAGAAACTCATTAGATAATAATAATAATAATAATAATAATAATAATAATAATAATAATAATAATAATAATAATAATAATAATAATAATAATAATAATATATTAACCTGATAATCATAATAATAACAATGATACATTTTACAGAAATATTATTCTAATATTCGGAACTCGAAATACTAAACTGCGTTCGTGGAACTCGTGAATCAATTACTAATTTACAACCCAGATATACAAAATAGTCGTGAAGATGACGCTAACAACTTCGTGGATCCACACTCCACCGTCTTGTACACTCTCATTCACTCATCATGCAATAAATCCCAGAAAACTTGACGGCATGTTTCCGTACACTTTGAGCTCCCATTAATAATACATTAATCCAGTCATTCTTGTCTTTAATTTGAATCTTTATTTACAATTACAATTAAGCCCCGAGATGTACACCGCGTCTCAAACATCAAAGCAAACAAATCAAAATATTATGTCAGGCTAAAATAAGAAACTGACTCGTAAATAAATGACGCTAACCACTCAGCTAAATAAATCAGAATAAAATGTAAGAAAGCAAGCTGCGACCTCATGCAAACGGTCCACATTTATGTTACAATTTATATTTACAAGCTTCCTATCATTTACTTTAAATAGGACGTAGTCCTACCAAACAATGCTACATCTACAGAAGTTAAATACCAAATTAACCTATCCCATTTTGCAACATTAAACACGTTCACACTCACATAATTACATTAAAATACTGTACTCATCTGCAATGTTTACTAATGGCCGCTCGTCCTCGGGAGACAGCCGACCCCATCTTGCTTCTTAGCCCGCCATTTTGATCATAATGCTGCATTCAGAAAAGACTTGAATCAGTCCTGTTGTCTCCATCAAGGGGTAGAAAGGTGATGTATTTCCGTTTCTGCTTCTGCTTCTGGATGTCGTCTAAAATATCCCCTCGTTCACGATGTAGAAATTAGGTCAAAATCAACCGGCCAGTTAGTAGAATATAGCAGCCGGGGGGTAAATTCCACTGACCGTGAAACCAGTTCCCATTCAGTCACGGAAACGCTTGTCTTATCTACACTCGTAACTAGGTCAAATATTTCCCATATTTTACACGGCTGAACTGAAAATGGTAAAGCTTATGCCCTGTAAAAACGATTCACACAGGCAGGCTACTATGCACTTTGAAATGATTAAATGGAACTGTTCTCTCCCTTTGGTAGTCATAAGTTAAAAGCCATTCTCCCAGTATAAGAAAAGTTGAGTAAATCAAATGTAGACTGAGCGTCTTCCAACAAAATCATACGAGTCCCCACACGATCACTCGCGAAAATAAAAAACTTCTTCTTACGATGTTACCTGCACAGAATATTGCCGAATAATAGGGGTCCTCGTCCTCGAAGACGCCGTCGTATCCTCGATTGGGGCCACATCTCTTCTAGACCAATGCCTCGCCGTATCGCCGGTGGCTCTATCGTTTCATTGGCTCGACGCATCGCGTACCTGACGCTTACTTCAAACATTTCTTATAAGCTACCCTAACATCTCGCCCGGGCATCCGAAACGTTGTCCGTTGGAATTCTATTGTTCTCTTGTTCGGCTTTGTGTGCGTCATGTCGAAATTTCGCCTTCCAAACTTAGCTGGTGAGCAAACAAATCCGAGCTCCAAGCTCCCTGCAGAAATTGCGACATGTGCTGCTGAATGTAGATGTTTCCTGTCAGTTACTAGCACTTAATACAAATGGAATAATCTCTGTACCTTCGAATAAATGACTGATTAATTAAATGAGCACTTCAATAAGGGATCAGTAGTTATGATGTGCTTCAGGTGTCGTGAATTAGGAGCGAAGTGAGCATATCGGGTGCTTAATGAGAAGCTCACCTAACAACAAAGCTTGAAATTTTCAGAGGTGTCACAATAGCATTCCACATGTGAATTAAAGTATCTTTATTAGTTATTTAACAACCGATATATATATAAAGGAAATATATTTTTTGAAAAATGATTAGAGTACTTTTGTACAACACACCACACTATCAACCACGACGGAATCACGCAATAGTTATTACATTTCTCCACATACGTTTGGGTCAGGAAGGGAATCCTGACGTAAAATAGGGCCTAATCCACGTGTCACTCAGTAACACCCACGGTCCAACTTGTGTGGCAAAAGTGGTAGAAGAAGAAGAAGAAGATTGAAATATTTTTAAACTTTAGCAGTGTTATTAATTGTATAAATTGAGATGCGTATTTATATCGCCTAACAGGGTGGAGAAGGAAATCAAGTGTAAATTAAATGACTTTAAGTATGTGAGTCACGGCGTGCGAAAATAAAGTCATTTCGAATACAGTGATACGCATCCAGCGTTCTAGTTGCTGAAGATAACGTGTGGAGCATGTATTGTTTTGACAATTGCGTAACTCATGAATAATGTAGCTTAGTAGAACTTACACAGAGTAAATCAACATACGTGGGCTGCATAATGAACGCCGACAGTATCAGCTATTCAACTGTTCTATTCCTTTACCTTGGTATTAATACATAGGATACTACAGCTGTAGAACTTAACTAATTTCTCGTTAGCAAACATACTTCGGTAAAATCCTTTGAAAAAATCCGTTAATAAGTTCTGTTTTTTACGATTAACCTTTCCTCTCTTCACATTGAAACATCTCGTCAATACCTTGCAGTCTTGATTCGTAAATGGAGCTTGTCATCTGGGAACCTGGGAGTTGCTTTACCACGTGCCCGGTAATTAATTCACATCCAGGAGACAACGATGCTTCGCGCCGATTTTCCGATCAATCGAGAAGTTTTAGCTTTCATCATATTAGCTCCCAGCATCACTGTAACCCTTTCTGTAGTTGTTAACTGTTCCTCACAAACCAGAAATGCCGTATCGCACAGTTAATATTGCACAAAATTCCCGTTATAGTGTATGAAATGAAATGAAATGTCGTATGGCTTTTAGTGCCGGGATATCCCACGACGGGTTCGGCTCGCCAGGTGCAGGTCTTTCTATTTGACTCCCGTAGGCGACCTGCGCTTCGTAATGACGATGAAATGATGATGAAGACAACACATACACCCAGCCCCCATGCCATTGGAATTAACCTATTAAGGTTAAATCCCTGACCCGGCCTGGAATCGAACCCGGGACCCTCTGAACGGAAGGCCAGTACGCTGACCGTTCAGCCAACAAGTCGGACAATAGCGTATATTTTGCTTAAAGGAAGGAGATGTCTACTTCTAGAAATTGAGAATTTCGTATAACCGAACTTCGAATAATAGAGAAATAAATACACGTGAAAAATAGGAAAAAATGCCGGGAAATTTAAGTTACTTCGAGATACTGAAAATTCGAATAATGGAGGTTCGAGATATCGAGTTTCGACTGTAACTGATTTTCAGACGGGTATTACTGCCTGCAAGCAGGTTACGTCAGAATACCATGAGATAACAACCGAACGGCCACTCGTTGCATGTTCCTTAAAGGTAACCGTCTTATGCGCCCCCTTCCTTTAATAAACCTCGCTTTCAAAAGTATAGTAGTCGGCTGGTATTCGCTGTCATCACATCGAAATTAGCTGGTGTGTTCAGCAATGATGAATACACGGACATAATTGTAACCTAATTTAAATCCGATCGGGATGCAGCCGAAGCTCGCTGACGGTATGCGCAGGAGTTTTCAAATCATCACCTGCCTTTTGTACAGGGCCTACGTATTTCGCCGAACAGAGTTGCAATTAAGAGGTAATGGATCGCTCAAGGCACATACCACATACAGACAACTCCTTGGTTTGTACCTGTGTAAATTACTGTGTTATTAAACTTTCTGTATAAAAAAATGAACCCTATTACAAAAGGTGTGTAGAAAAATGGCAGCTATTTGTTTCACATCCGGAATCTAGCACATTGTGGCGTTCCTTTGTAAAGTAGGGAATATACATCCCAATCATCATTAGTGCATGCGGGGCACTTATAAGTGGTATAGTGTCACGTGGTATAGTTACAGTCAGGAAGGATATCCGACCGTAAAACTGGACAAATTCCACTTCAAACGAAAGCCTCAATAAATAGGCATGAATACCATGAAGATATGAAAGAAGAATTAAGTGCGAAGAACGTGACAGTGAAAATTTTTGATGGTCATGAAATACAATATTCCATAACTGGTGATCCGAATTTTGTAGAAAAAGTTCTGATTCATATGAGACTGTAAAGGAAAGGCATGCTAGTTTGATACAAGTAAGTTACCATAAAAATAAAGATTTGATAAAACTTCCGTTTATTGACGGGTTTAAAAAATACATTTCATCTCAGCTAGGAATGTGGAGCAATCACTCTAAGTTTGTTGCAAAATGTCCTAATGAACCACCCATATACTAGAAAATATATTTGAAGGAAAGCATTTGGATATAACAAAACAGTAATTCGGTATGTGTCATGTGAAACAAAAACATCTTATAATGAGTGTCTCTTAGCCAGTGATATAATCATTTCTTTAATTACTCACTCTTCATATTTAAATGAAGTAAATAGACTTTTTATGCGGAATGTGGAGGTTATAATTTTGTTCAAGCACCATATGACGGGGTGTGTGCATTGTTAATGGTATTGAGAGCTCTGGCACGTAAACTTTCAAGAGTATCACTGAACTAACGACAAGCAACTGAGGTTTATGCACACCTGCATCAATACTGATGACATTCAGATCTCACTATGCTATCGAATGTAGAGATGAGACTACGTCTGAAATGTACGCTTTAGGTTCCTACACGTTCATGGAAGATAGACAAATGTTTAACGGAATCGAATTATGGTGAAGGAATTTGTTCCTACAGAGCATCATGCAAGCTGTAGTCCGCACATCGCGTATATACATAGAGAGCAGGACATTTGTCCACTGAAATCCATTCAAACGTCCAGTACACCTAAATGTCCATGTAATTTAGTCCCACGTTATGACATCCATTGGTGAAAACTGCCCACAGTCTAAACGAGGTAAACGGTTTTTATTTTAAAACTAGCAAATGTACCCGTGCTTCGCTACGGTATTCTACATTGTACACGGATATCGACGTAAAGACTGTGCGTGCAGCAAATGAGATTGTTTTAAAATTGCATGTCTCTTAGCCTTATCCGAGAAATAGCATGGGGAGGTCCACATACGTTGTTTCCAATGTAAAGTGAGGGTTGCGGAGTTGTGATGATAACGGCAGGCTCACTTGCCTACTGCCATTCACAATCGAGTTGGCAAGTTTACATTATAACTGCAGGCCATATGCCTACTGCGCGGTCACAATCGATTTGGGGAGTTTTAGTTACAATGGCAGACCCATTTCCTACTTTTTTGCTAGGGGCTTGACGTCGCACCGACACAGATAGGTCTTATGGCGACGCATTTCCTACTTTCAGACAGGTTACAGTTGAGGAGTTTTTATTATAATACCAGGCAACTTCCCTACCACCAGTCAAAATTGAGTTGTGCAGTTATCATTATAATGACAGTCCCTTTTTACTGCTGCTAGCCAGCTTACTGCCAGTCACACAGAGTTAGTGAATTTCCATGAAAATAGCAGGCCACTATGCCTAATGCTAGTCAAATTTTAGATTGGAACATTTGTTTATAATGGCGGGCACCCTGGCCTAGACCCACACACAATAGAGTAGGGGACTTTCGAACAAAACTGCATGATCCCTTGCCTTCTGCAAGACAAATCGAAAAGTGAATTATTCGTTAAAATGGTAGGCCCTCCTTACTAATGCCAGTTACACAGGAGTTGGAGAAGGACCCCATTCCTACTGCCAGCAGTCAAAGTCGGTGTAGGGAGTACTGATTACAATAGCAGACACACCCTTTCTCGATCGCTACAAATCGACATCAATGAATATATACAGATGGACATACGAAAGTATATAAATGTTTACAATATTGTAGACCTTCATTTACAGATTAACTGCTGCTAAACGGTACGTCATATCGACAAAGGATTGTACCGTAAGGCGCAGTATTTAGCGATCTAAATGGCTGGTCCTATGATATTTTTTCGCATCTAATCTATTCATGGGTCACATTGAATCAGAAACGTTGAATAGGTTGAAATTTGTGTAAGAATATCTTACATTGCATTACTTTTCGGATAATTATGTGACATAGTATTTGGCTCACATATGGGTACTGGGTGGGCCAATGTTCGTGTAGAGTTTGATCATACTATCTTTCCTGTAAGTGATTGAAATGATGCACATGAGAAGAAAAGGTTTAGAAATTAATTTCCATTAAGGCAGATAGATTTCCATTAAGTTTGGTTGTGTGTATTTTGAGGGAGTGCAAAATCACGGTTTCGGTTTCGTATAAACCCCCAATTAGTTCAGGGATTTAGAAACAATATTTGCCCTAAAACCTCCCCAAAGGACAGGTGGATTCTAAATATGAAGTTTGGTGGAAATATATCCAGTAGTTTTCAAGTTAGAGAAAGACAAACAGACCAACAAACAAACAAACAAAGAAAGAAATAAACAAACAAACAAACTAACAGACACCAAGGCAACCTACCCTCGGACAGATGGATGCTATATATAAAGTTTGGTTCAAATATCTTGTTAGTTTTCAAGTTGTAAGAAGTACGCTTTACACGCAACCGCTCTTGCGTTAAGTCCGCTGGGATTTGTACCGAAAAACGGTCCGTTAATGATATCTCCCTTACTAAATCCTGTTATCGAAATGATGCACATGAGAAAAAAAGGTTTAGAAATTAATTTTCATTAAGGCAGGTTGATTTCCATTAAGTTCGGTTGTGTATACATTGAGGGAGTGCAAAATCACGGTTTCGGTTTCGTAAAAATCCCCACTCAGTTCAGGGATTTAGAAACGATATTTGCGCTAAAACCTACCCAAGGACAGGTGGATTCTAAATATGAAGTTTGGTGGAAGTATATATTTAGTAGTTTTCAAGTTATAGAAGGACAGACAAACAGACAAACAGACAACAGACAAACAAACAGACAGACACCAAAGCTAAAAATGATGCAGATGGTCATTATTACACCTGAAACGGATAACTGTACGGAAATTTCGCCAAAATAATCAATGTACAGACACACGGTCGTTACGATTTTATTTTTTTGTGCTAAAACCTACCCAAGGACAGGTGGATTCTAAATATGAAGTTTGGTGGAAATATATCCAGTAGTTTTCAAGTAATAGAAGGACAGACAAACAGACACCAAAGCTAAAAATGATGCAGATGGTCATTATTACACCTGAAACGGATAACTGTATGGAAATTTCGCCAAAATAATCAATGTACAGACACACGGTCGTTATGACTTTATTTATATAGATGACGGATAAGCATGAGCACGTTGAAAAGTGCAGACTTCCACTTCGAGATTCATATCTCCTAAACGGTTTATGATATTAAGAAACGGTTTGCGCCATCAGACGCCTCATTTATCGCTCTAAATGTTTGTTTCTAAACCATATCCTCGTATCTCCCATATTAAGGGGGTAAATTGAGTTCAAATTTTGAATAGGGTGAAATTTGGGTGCATTTTAAACATTTTAGATTACATTTTGCCTACTTATGTATAAGCTAGAAACATGAAATTTGGTACACAAATGTCCTTTAATCGTGCCAATGTGCGCACCTAACGCGATGATCCTATCATTCTTATAAGTGTGTCAAACAATGAAATATACTTGTAAAAATCACCAAATTTACGAACAATCCAGAAATACGGCCAAATTTAACGTATAAGGGAGAGAGATAAGACAAAATGACACAGGACCAAAGTTGTAGATCACTCCGAATTGAAGCGACGTTGTGCCATCCGTTTTGTGATACGACTTACCGTTTAGCCAAAAAATAGCTCAAAAGGAATGTCTGCACAGTCATTAAAATTGCCTCCATATTTCGATATCTTTTGGGGGTAAAAAGTGAAAAATTTGAACATGTGGAATTTTTCCGTCAGTTAGGGACCAAAAGCTATAATTTCACCAAATTTCAATTGTCTACCTCGTCTGGCAGGTTGTGCCGCCATCTTGATTTGGGGGGATAGGGGATAAAAGTGAGGAAATTCCCGAAAATTTTTAAGCCTACGAAACCTATAGGTTATCGTTTTGGATATACTATACGACTGTGTACTTATGCTGAGCCCAAAATTTGAGCCCCCCCAGCGTGCCCCCTTCAGGGAATTTTGAGAATTTCCGATTTTTCTAGGGATCCTGGGGTCATCAGTTTCCCTCGTACCAAGTTTCAAATTTCTGAGATTTCTGGAAGTGCCTCATTAATTCACGTCTTTTTTTCATTTTTAAATATTTATATATACATCGCTCCAGCCCGACTTGCTTTTATATATATAGATGACGGATAAGCATGAGCACGTTGTAAAGTGCAGACTTCCACTTCGAGATTCATATCTCCTAAACGGTTTGTGATATTAAGAAACGGTTTGCGCCATCAGACGCCTCATTTTTTTCGGTCTAAATGTTTGTTTCTAAACCATATCCTCGTATCTCCCATATTAAGGGGGTAAATTGAGTTCAAATTTTGAATAGGGTGTAATTTGGGTACATTTTTAACATTTTACATTACATTTTGCCTACTTATGTATAAGCTACAATCATGAAATTTGGTACACATATGTCCCTTAATCGTGCCAATGTACGCACCTAACGCGATGATCCTATCATTCTTATAAGTGTGTCAAACAATGAAATATACTTGTAAAAATCACCAAATTTACGAACAATCCAGAAATACGGCCAAATTGAACGTATAAGGGAGAGATATACGACAAAATGTCACAGAAACAAAGTTGTAGATCACTCCGAATTGAAGGGACATTGTGCCATCCGTTTTGTGATACGACTTACCGTTTAGTCAAAAATAGCTCAAAATGAATGTCTGCACAGTCATTAAAATTGCCTCCATATTTCGATATCTTTGGGGGTAAAATGTGAAAAATTTGAACATCTTGGAATTTTCCCGTCGGTTAGGGACCAAAAGCTATAATTTCACCAAATTTCAATTGTCTACCTCGTCTGGCAGGATGTGCCGCCATCTTGATTTGAGGGGATAGGGGATAAAAATGAGGAAATTCCCGAAAATTTTTAAGCCCACGAAACCTATAGGTTATCGTTTTGGATATACTATACGACTGTGTTCTTATGCTGAGCCCAAAATTTGAGCCCCCTCAGCGTGCCCCCTTCAGGGAATTTTGAGAATTTCCGATTTTTCTAGGGATCCTGGGGTCATCAGTTTCCCTCGTATCAAGTTTCAAATTTCTGAGATTTCTGGAAGTGCCTCATTAATTCACGTCTTTTTTCATTTTTAAATATTTATATATACATCGCTCCAGCCCGACTTGCTTTTATATATATAGAAGATATCCATGCGTTGTATTTGTAATTATTGTCCATACAGTGTGTTCTCCGGTACAATCCCAATGGGATACCCTAAAAACGTAAAAAAATATCTTGCGCCGGTATAAAATGCAATTTCAAAGTATGCAATATTGAAGAAATACTGCACTCAAAGAAATGTAGCCAGTGCTACATTTTAATGGCTATTGTTACCATTACACGCCTTTAAAATGGATATGAGTAATAGATATTGGTGCTGTGAAGAGAGAAATATGTGCAGAGACCGGCGCACTAGCACTAACAATTTTAAAAAACATTACAGTAGGGACAAATATACATCATCACAACAGTGGTTTGCTAGCGAAGTAATAAAAATCTGTGAACATATTTTGATAACCTTCATGCTATCTCGTCCTTCCAATTACATCCACGTTTTATATTTTTCATCAAATCATGCAGGATATATATATGCCTTTTCAAATAAATTAGCATATAAATTCATGGATAAGATGTACACCTGGGCCTTTATATACCATGAAGCATTTGGTTAGGTCCATTCTGTAAAACCTAAATGATATTATGGGATATCTAACATGCACCATTTTATGAGGATATGTTCATGCGAACAGAATGCATATAAAGATTCTCATGACCAGGAAAATTATTCTGAAAAGTATGCATAATGTTAAATGGCATAAATATTAAACATATTCTGCACCGTGACCCCTTGAAAGGGAACATAACTCAAGACCTGCAACCGCATTACCACATTCGCGGTGAAGCTTTCTGCAGATGATTCGCTGAACAAGGGAATAGTTCACCTCTAAGCATAAATTACGTTTTTACTTAATTATCTTAGATACATATACAGAGTTTCATGTTGTTTTGGTTTACAAGGTTACAGCTCAATGATCGCTCGATCTAACCCACAATGAACGTTTCTTTAGAACCAGTTTCACGATGAAATTTATGCAATTAGTCCTGAAAAACACGGCTCCACTTGTGCCAAAACGTTGTGCAACAACAGGAATTTCTACAGAGGCGATGTTAGAAGTACTGCATGCCAGGATAATGAGGATAATAGTTTCGAGTGAAGAACTGGGTGGGGGATATGTTAAGCAGTTGTTGTGACGGATCGTGCAACAATATTCATATTTCGTAGGGTTTTTTTCCTTTTCATACGAAAGCATACGCGGGTTGCGGTACCCAAAATAGTGCCAAATCAGTATCGGTAACTCCTGGTTCGGTCAATGATATGTATGGACGCTGTTACAGCATAACGATGGCCTAGATTGAATACCTCGTATCTCAAAAAGTTCTTCTTATCCAATATTTCCCTTAAGACTGGTCACGCCTCCCAGCCACATTTGGATATGCAGTCCATCAGAACAATGTTGGTTGGGTTTATTTTCCTATGCTAACGCGTAAAGGAAAATGAACCTTATAAAAATTATACTCTAGGAGTTAGCAAATACTTCACGTAAACATATTTTCCTATAGCACGGTACGGTAAGGTTCATTTTCCTTCACACGTCGGCATAGGGATAAAGAACACAACGAACATTGTTCTGATGGACTGTATATCCATGTGTGGCTGGGAGGCGTAACCAGTCTTAAGGGAAATAATGGATAGGAAGAACTTTGTGAGATACGAGGTTTTCATTCTAGGCCATCGATAACCTCATATTTCCATAATGTGTAATGGAAAATGAACCTTAAATACATTATACTGTAGGAATGCGTAAATACTTCATTCAAACATACATTCCTACAGCCGTTAAGGTAAGGTTAGGGTTCAATTTCCTTTACGGATGATGAAAATTGAATACAAAGAACGCTTTTCTGTTGAATTACATATTCGCATGTGGCTGAGAGGTGTGACCAGTGTGAAGGAAAACGGCGGATAGGAAGAGTATTGGGAGATATGAGGTTTAGCTACAACAGCGACGATATTCATATTTATTATACCTGACAACATGAAGTGAATTTGAATCCGGAAGTTAATCTTAGACACTAATGAGGCTAAAATTGGTGATCCGAAATAAAAGTGTTCTGAGTGTATATATATATATACAGTAGTAAAACTTCTTTCCTTTAGGGATAAAATTGTATATTGTAGAGGTATATATATTAATGATACAAGAGTTCTTCTAATCAGCAATTTTAAATCTGTCAGTTTCTGCCGTGTATGTCTACGACTTATAAATAAAAACATCTGAATGATTAATCTTAATTATCCACATCTTATTGCGTCGTTGCGCCTAGAAGGCCACTATGTGACAATATTTCAGATTAGAACTTTGACCAGAAAGGTTCTGTCATCTAAAGTTCAGTATTGCATGAACTATGTCAACGAATTCGTTCTGAGTGACAAATGTGAGGCGAGTCAGTATTTATCCCATTAACATTGCCACATAGCGGTATTTCAAGGCGCAACGACAATTTGTCGGTGAATTTGGTACTGAAATCTTAAACTATTATCATTTTTCTTTTCAGGTAAGTCCCAGGGAGTTCTTGATGGTTTAACTAACACATTTCCCCGGTAAGTTCACGTAAATTATTAATATACCGTAATTTTACACTTAAAGTAATGATTATTACATTTCCAAAAAATATGACTTTCTGTCTCTGTGACTATAAAACAAATTTCACTCCTAATTTTAGATAAAGCATGAACATAATTTAGTACATTTTTATAATTACTATAACATTAAAATTACCACATTTCCATTACCGAACGAAAGTGAATTTCTGTCTGTTGTTCAATTTTGAATATTTCTCTGTTATATTGTGCAAATATCAAGTCTAAGTCTTAACTGTTCCTGATATAGCTTATTGTAAGCTTTTCCTGTTACGTTCATTATTTCCAAAAGGTGTTCCTGGTGCATTTCAGCACAGGAAAAAGTTATGTTATATTTGCTATCTGTAATAATTCCTTCTACGTTCAGTATACCAGTCAGTACTACAGATTTAATTACAAATGTAAATAAAATTAACTCCATCATATGCTGGAGACAAGAATCAGTGAAGGTTGTGTGCGTACTTGAACCAAGCATACGTACAGGATTCAAATTAAATGATCAGGTTCGCAGATGTACTTCACGTTTTACGGCTATCATGAACTTTTTTCAGTTTTAAAATTCAAGGGTATCATAAAAAATGTTTGCACTCGTTAGCACATATGTTACTACAATGAAGGCAGGTCGTGCATAGGAAAGAAAATTAAGAGATGCCTTTAAAGAAAAATAAGTAAGTACGTTAATTAATTCATCTCTATTGCATGTTCATATCAAATATTGATAAAATTTGATTACTAAAAGATACGATAATTTCAATTAATGTCTGGCATTGAATTTTGAAAATGATCTCATATTATGTGAGCCTCCGTGGCTCAGACGGAAGCGCGCCGGCCTTTCACCGCTGGGTTCCGTGGTTCATATCCCGGTCACTCCATGTGAGATTTGTGCTGGAGAAAGCGGAGGAGGGACAGATTTTTCTACTGGTACTCCGGTTTTCCCTGTCATCTTTCATTCCAGCAACACTCTCCAATATAATTTCATTTCATCTATCATTCATTAAGCATTGCCCCAGAGGAGTGCGACAGGTTTCGACAGCCGGCACAATTTCTATCCTCGCCGCTAGATTGGGGCTTCATTAATTTCAAACCTGACACGGTCGAATGACTGGAAACAGACTGTGGATTTCCTTTTTTTTTTCATGTCTGATATTTTGTAATATTTATACACTCGTTAGGGCAAAAGCTAGAGTAATGGAGAGAGAGGTAGAGCATAATAAAGGAAATTAAAATCGGTATTTGTGTCCATTGGGGGTGGAAGTCTGATTATTTATGTACTTTTTCAGTCTATGGAAAGATGTTCGCTAAGGTGGTTAAAAGTAGGGTACAAGAGGGCAACGGAATAAATAGTGAAGCATGCCGAAGGAATTTATTTCGTCTTGAGCTGTTAAACATAGAATGCGCTGCGTAATCTACGTATTAGAAGCATGAGTCCTAGAAGATTCATTATTTCCTGCTTAAGACAGTTAAGTGAAATTAGTAAGAGTCCGGATGTGTAAGTTGTAATATATTAGAATGCAAAATTACCGAATAGGGTAGAAAGTTTACGCTGGCCTGTACAAAGTTTCTGCTGTGAGATTTGTGTAACAATAGTAGTAAGACCTATTAGAGTTCCTGGAAGTTACGTTAAGGAAGGGTGGGCTTGGTGACACTTGGTGTCGGTGGTGGTGAAGAATTTTGTTTAAAGAGGAAGTACAACTAGGTATCCAGTCTTCTAGACCAATGAGTTTGTATTATAACCTATTAAGGTTATAATATCTGGGATGTATCTGGTAAGATTACATCTCCTATTCTCGTAATGTACAGTGTAACGTATATCAACGGTTAATTTCATCCTGAATGTAATTTATGACATATTTTAACATTTAAATTGATTACGTCATTTTGTCAATTCCCACTGATAGCGTTCTGTAACACTCAATAACTGTAACTGAAAGCAGGAAGAACCGTCTCTATGACCATCGTCTTGTTGCGTGACCTAATGAAAATCGACATTCAAGAACGATGTTAATAAATCTGTTTGAATACATTCATTCGCTTTTGAGAAATCGAAGGCATACTAAAAGGTGACAATCTTTTTATCCTTAAGTGAAATCAATCCAAAAAACCAACAATTTATTGTTCAGACCAGTTTCACCCTATGAATCACTAATGTTCCATCCTGTCAGTAAATAACAGTTTTTTACCAATTAACACAGTATTTACGTAGAAAATAAAAAACATAATATCTTTTATGATTTAAGAAAGCCATTAGATGATGGAACAATGTAAGGTGTATCGTTTACGGAGAAAGGGTGGACGAAAAATCGTTTTTTGTCGATAAATTCTCTGAATTCAGTCACAATTTTGTCTAATTCAATAGCCGTCATTTTCTACAGTAGTCCCCCAAGAGCTACCAAAAATCGTGTGTAGATCTATAGCTTACAGTCTATTTAACCCCCTGAATCTAAATAATCAGCTACGTCTTTTTTGGAATGCTGAAGGTTTAGCCTTACTCAAACAACCTTCTCTAAACCCAAACTGCCTTCTGTCTACCAGTTAGTATTTTATCAAACATTTTTAATATTATAAAAAAACAATGATTTCACAGAACTTACATACAACACTTGTCAAGCTGTAATTAACCGCTTTCAATCAATCAATCAATCAATCAATCAATCAATCAATCAATCAATCAATCAATCAATCAATCAATCAATCAATCAATCAATCAATCAATCAATCAATCAATCAATTTATTTATTTATTTATTTATTTATTTATTTATTTACTTATTTATTTATTTATTTATTTATTTATTTATTTATTTATTTATGCCGTTTTTCAGTGGCGAAGTTAGGGCTCGAGGCCCTCTCTTCCACTTAACCACATACTAATCAAAATCATGAGATATTTAAAATAGTTAAAACCAAACAAAAAATTAATAGAATTGAGAACAAATTTAAATACATTACTAAGTTAATAATAAAACTAATTAATAGTAAGAACTCTTAATAATGACTAAGCGCACACATTCATACTTCATCCATTCAGTTAGCTGTCCTCAGCAGGTAGTCTCGGCTGGTGACCTTAAACATTTGTAAAGAGCTAGTTTCTCTGACCTGAGCTGGCAGGGAATTCCATAATCTGGCGCCGGTCACTACAAACGATCTATTAATTTTATTTGTGCGGTGCACTGGAATAGAAAGAGTGGATCTGGAACGTGTATTTAAGTTGTGAAATGATGATAAAAAGGTGAATTTAGAAGAAATATACAGTGGCTGACTTTCCGCTAGTACTCTAAACAAAATCGTTAAAATGTGTAGCTGCCGACGTTTATCAGGTTTCAGCCATGAGAGAGCCTTATAGTATGGAGTAATGTGAACATCGTACCCAATATTGTAAATAAATCTCAGGCAGGAATTCAGGGCTCGTTGAAGTTTAAGTGTTTCTTCTCTTGTCATATCAACTAGAACAACGTCACAATAATCAAGAATAGGGAGAACCTGTGTCTGTATTAGTTTGGCCTTAAGCTCAAATGGAAATACATCCCTTTGCCGTTTAAGAGGGTGAAGAGCTCCAAAAATCTTTTTACAAATGATTTTCGTGGGATCAGACCAATGAAGTGTTTAATTCATAATTACGCCGAGATTTTTAACTGTTTTATTGTAGGGAATAATGTTACCATTTAGTAGGATAGGTGGGATTGCAATATTGTTTGAGCAGTTCAGTAATTTTCGTGTTCCTATTATTATTGCCTGAGATTTTGTGGAGTTTAGTATAAGAGAATTTCGTTGTGCATATATACTGAGTCGTCGGAGGTCATTGTTAATATCTTGTATTGTTTCATCTAAGTCTGAAGTCTTGGAGTGTCGATAAATCTGAAGATCGTCAGCATAGAGGTGGTGTGTGTTATTTCCTGTCACAGATGATATGTCATTGATATAAATACAGAAAATTAAGGGCCCTAGAATACTGCCCTGTGGGGCACCACTAAGTTTCATTCTCCATTTAGAGACCTTGGCGTTTACTGTTACACGCGGTTGACGGTTACTCAAATAAGAACTAAAAAACTTAAGCGCAGCCAGATCAAAATTTAGTAGTTCCATTTTCTTTATCATAGTCTGAATATCTAAAGTGTCAAAGGCGCTACTGAAGTCAAGAATGATACGTATAGTAAGCATTCGTTTGTCCATAGCATTTCTAATGTCTTCAGCAACCTTCAAAAGTGCTGTCGCGGTACTGTGCCCCTTCTTAAATCCAGACTGCAAAGGGTCCAAAAGAGCATTTTTATTTAGGTACTCCAGAACCTGCTCGTATACTAAACGTTCGAAGGCTTTAGAAAGCGCAGGGAGTATGGACACCGGACGATAGTCAGAGGGTGATTGTGGGTTTAAACTCTTAGGTACCGGTATAATATTGACTGTTTTCCAGACAGTTGGGAAAGTTCCGTTTAGTAAACAAACGTTCAGTATGTGCGTCAGTATAGGCAGGACAGCACCCATAATGTTATTTATAAAAGCAATAGGAATATCGTCTACACCTGTGGCCTTTGATTTAATCGAGTACAAAGACTTTTTAACCTGATTTTCTGTGAAACTGTGAAATTTGAATGGTGGATTGGCTGGCGGGGAGGGCGGTGAGACGGTGCAGTTAATTGGGGCAGGTTGAATATTGATTCTACTAAAGTAATCGTTCAGTTCGTCAAGTGGAATGTCAGGAGTTGTCTGTCTCTGTTGATGTTTTCCTATTCCCAGAGCTCTATGTTGGTCCCATGCACTATTAGAATTTATGTTGTTAGCTAAATTCCGGAAATATGCACATTTTTATTTCTGATTAATTGCTTTGTGCGATTTCTTTAAGATCCGGTAAGATTCGAAGTCTGCGTCATCTAGGGTTTGCTTATAATGTCGAAATAAAGAGTCACGGTGGGCCATCATTCTCTTGGTTTCATCATCTAGCCATGGACAAGAAGGGCGAGAAACCTTTACTCGATATTTGGGGGCATGTCTGTCATATAAGTTCTTTACCATCGTATTAAACAAGTTAACTTTAGCGTTAGTATCATTTTGACTCCGTATATCGTCCCACGGTAGTTGATAAGCGTCATATTTCAAGTAATCCAAGTTTAAGTCCTTCTATCTATCTATCAAGACGTCTACATTCATTAGTGTGTAAACCCTATCCCTGATACCGCGCATCCATGTTCCTACGTTGAAAGTGATCTGAGTGCTGGATAAACAGAACAGCTGCTACGGAAGTATTCACACTCAGATGTGAAGTGATACAGCCTGTCTGAATTGTGTAATTGATGCATTGATAACCTCAATTCGTGAAAATGGGTAGGATTTCCGTGTGATATATGAGCGCAAACTCCTATTATTAACAGAGCTTAACTGGTAAAAGTTGAATTACGTAATTAATAAATTACGGTTATTAGTTCTAGTATACGATGGATTCATTTAACCATCAGTGTGATCAACTCGGAAATGCAATGCATCCGACGGATTACCTGTCATTAGTTCAGCCCGTGGACGGCTATTAACACAGACTCGTAACGACTATCGTTTGTTTTCTCGCTCGCGGCCTTTTTGGAAAGGGTGTTCTGCAGCAGTGGTCAGTGCTGCCAACCTCTCTACTTAGGAACTACGCTTCGAATTGTTCCCCGTTCTTGCCGTCCGCGAAGCGGCCTTAGGCCCCTAGTTTCGTATACGGTTAGGGCAGGATCTAGACAAGACGATTGGTCTGGATGGTTAGAATTCATGCCGTGGACTAGGCCATTGGTCTAGACGGTTAGGATTTTTGCCGTGGACAAGACCATTGGTCTGGACGGTTAGAAGCCGCGAAGCGGCGTTAGGCCCCTAGTTTCGTACACGGTTAGGATAGGATGTAGGCAAGATGATTGGTCTGGACGGTTAAGAATCTTGGCGTGGACAAGACCATTGGTCTGGACGGTTAGGATTCTTGCCGTGGAAAAGATCATTGGTCTGGACGGTTAGAAGCCGCGAAGCGGCGTTATGTCTCTACTTTCGTATACGGTGAGGATAGGATCTAGACAAGACGATTGGTCTGGACGGTTAGGATTCTTGCCCAGGACAAAAACATTGGTCTGGACGTTTAGAAGCCGCGAAGCGACGTTAGGCCCCTAGTTTCGTATACGGTTAGGGTAGGAGCAACCCTCTATCCTCCTCTACATTAAGGTAAGATTCACGTATCTTTATTGTTGTTCTGTATTGTGCATTGTTTTATTCGGATGTTACATTTTCCTGCGCTTTTATTGTGCTGCGGTTAGTAACGGATTATCATCAACATACTTGACGGGAAGGAGATCACGTGCCACTTTACGTTGGCCAATAAGAATACAAGTACCTACCTGAGAAATGAACATGGCGTGTAATAATCTTAATTAGGTCATAAAAGTAAATGTGCTTGTTGGGGTGGGATGGTGGGTTCCTGGACATCGCTAAGAACACATCTCTCCTCTGAAACGCTCTCCAAGTAAGATTTCCCTAATTCCACTCACTTGTAACATTACAAATTACGGCGGTCTACGGGCTGAACTAATGCCGATTACTTGAATTAATGACTAAGCAGTTGATAGTATGGAGTACGGACAGACCGCACGTTAAGGCTGGTAACAAACGTTTCATTGTGTCAGTTTAGGATGAAGCTAGCACAGATTACACTTGTATTTATAGTTCCAACAGCGTTCCACAAAATTGACACCCAGTATATCAAAAGTTCGTCTATATTTCCTCAGAGGAGAAATCAGCCCTGTGACACTATTAAATATAAATAAAGCTTGTTCTACATCTATATAATTATTCATAGTTCAATTATGCCACCTTAAACACATTAATATATAAATGAATTAATACTACATTTGAATAAATATCTACACTTGGGCTTGTGGAATGACTAAGCTGGACCAAATCCAAATTTCGTTCATCGCCAACTTCCGAGAGTAACTTTCATCTTCGAGGAATTAAAAGAAAGCTCACTGAGTTGGTCTGACCACCACATTGAAAGAAGTTCAGAGAATTAAGATCACGAAGTTGAGAGGATGTCATTCAAGGGTGAAACTTTACTATGACAAAGAAACGTAGTATGGAGATATAGTATTATGAAGGTTTGGGAAAAGGAAAATTCCAATGCTCATTTCGGTACGGTCCAGGACAGAAAGTACTGGGGGAGAAAATCCAACCCCATTTAACCGGAACTATGCACGGAAGAGAAAAAAGAAGAAGAAATACTTAGATTATGTGGATTGCTTACTGAGAGGTGCAAAATGACAAGGAGGTACACAATTGGGTAGAAATGTACTAAGATTCTTGGCCCATAACTATGACTTAGTATTAATAGAACACCCCCTCTCCTAGTGCAACAGCATCAAAGGGCCAAGGCCTACCAAGTGATCGCTGCTCAGCCCGAAGGCCTGCAGATTATGAGGTGTCGTATTGACAGCACGACGAATCCCCTCGGCCGTTATTCTTGGCTTTCTAAACCGGGTCGCCACCTCACCGTGAGATAGCTCCTCAATTGTAATCACTTAGGCTCAATGGACCACGAACCAGCCCCGAGAACTGAACTCGGGTAATCTGGGTAGGAGGCAGGCACGCTACTCATACACCGTGGGACCGGCAGTATTAATTGAACAATGATACGAAACCTTGCAATCTAATATCCCAGTGCTTCAAAGAAGATTTAGGAAAACTTATGTAATGTCAGATGGAAAGAAACTGAGGAGGCTTCATTGCCCTGTACAGAAAACAAAAACTGGAGCATTTCAAATGCCCAAAGACTGTTCACGGAATCTCTGAATTGTGATCGCGTAAATAATGTGATGAATTGATTATCTCAATAAAGCCGTTTCCTTATATTAACAAGTTTGCACTCAAAGTGATCCTTGTGAATAACTCGCAGTCCATAAACGCAGTAAGTGAAACTCAGGTGACATTTTTTGGTGGAAATTAGAGTCTTAGGTTGTCATCGCGTGTATCATCATAACATCATCCAATTTAATAATTTAAAAATGAGTAAGTACTCAATTGATAAGTAATCGGTCACCTGGACGATAGCGCTGAATGCAGATCAGTGACGATTGATTGAATGATTGAATAAATCAGACCGTAGAGGAGAGGAGTGGAAGCTGACAACGTATACAAAAACAATCAATCTAAAAATGTCGATAGGAAAAGAATAAAATCTACGAAATCTGAATTCCCTTTTGACATGAATAGGAAATATAGCTGGATGGTCTCCGAAAATTTGTGCAACGTGACGAGATGTGTGACGGAAGTGACATCACAATAGTCGTTACCATAGGCCTTGGTCACCAAAGATGCTGCAACTGTGGGTTTGTATAAACAGAGTGTTCTGAAATAAAGCAGTCTTCCGTCAGTGACGTCACATTAGTAATACGCTTAGGTCTTGGTCGCCAAATATTCTCTGTGAATTGATGCAAATAAATGATCATTATCAATATTTGAGTTTCATTTATTGAAATACATATTCATGATCACAAGCTTTTCGCTAAGGAAAAAGCTACCTTTGAATGGGAAATACTGTAACTGACCATTGCCACGGGGATATTTCCCAATTGTAATGTATCTGTTAATAATAACTTCCAAAATATCGTGGAAGTTACGGCAACAGAGCCTTCGTCATTCATGGCCTTCTGTTCAATGCGAAAGGCACGATTTATAAATTGGTGGCAAATGTGCTGTTTATTTAAGGTATAAATAAGGGGGAGCATATTACTCCTTACTGGAGAGCCTTCCCGCTTATTCTTAAAAAATTCTTGAACATCATTTTCATATTTAAAAATAACAAATATTATCATTACATATGACGGATTTGGTAATCGGTGTCTGGCATCTTATATCAAAACCAGCAGCAACATTTCACAATACACATTTTCCTTCTCCCTCTCTTTTATTATTATTATTATTATTATTATTATTATTATTATTATTATTAAGAGAATAATCTTTAAAATGATACAGTATTTGCAAACGCTTTGTTATTACAAGAAGGACTGCGTAATCCATGACAATTACATCAGAAATATATAGTCGCTGAAAATAAGTATAGAAAACACGGAATTTTACGTTCCTCACATTCAATATTTGTGACCATTTACGTTGAAAGGACCCTAAAAATGTATTTTGCATGTTTGAGATTTTGTCATTCTAAAATTGGCTTAAGAACCTTTAACCGTCCATTGTCCGGGGATATTGAGGGTTTGTAGGTGTTAATATTAAGCCTCGGCCGGTGTCAACGGTGATGCATAAGTCTCCACTAAGGGCATGGACATTCGACGAGTATCTATGCAGATCTATTGGCATTTAACACAAGATCCCTATTATTGTAATAAATAATTGTTCACCAGATTATGCAAGACTAAATTATACCTCATTTAAATAAGAAGATATAAAATGTTAGTTTCTTGGAAGGATCTCCCCAATGTAATGAAATTATAATAATTAAGCTACTAAAATAATATTTACAACGTAGGATGATTGGATAATAATCATATAAACAAAATTAAAATCTTTGTTGGCTGATATTTATGTAATTCAGCATCATTACATACATATCACAATCATCCCGGCACGAATATTGCGTAATATATGCAACTGTACAATGTTACGCACATGATATCACACAAGAAGACTTTTTCAAAATAGAGATTAAATCACATCACCTACAAAATATTCATGCAGTGTTCGTATGGTTTAAATTTTGAAGACAATGCTTCCTTAAATTTGCAGTAAACCAAAATGAATTCCGGGTAATTCACGGTAAAATGCGCATTCTACGAGCTAAATCTCGCATAAGATATATGATCTCAAAACCTTCACATCAGACTTAACCATATTCGAGAGTATAATTGGGCACTTGTGACGATCGCTTTAGGTCACTCAAGCTCTTTCAATATCACTTCATCATGAAAATAAAATAAATCTGCACTACCACTATGCAACTACAAGATAGAGTAAAGAAGATGAAATCTTGGGTACTTATCTATGAACATCATGTGACACAGCTCTCAATCCTCCGTTCCATCGGTCATGGCTTGGCATTCATTTCAGC
This sequence comes from Anabrus simplex, assembly GCF_040414725.1. Taxonomy (NCBI): domain Eukaryota; kingdom Metazoa; phylum Arthropoda; class Insecta; order Orthoptera; family Tettigoniidae; genus Anabrus; species Anabrus simplex. The sequence goes on along the minus strand of NC_090267.1, from coordinate 63,861,046 downwards.
ATCATCTCCCGGGCCTGTTAGGACGCTAAATCCTTTAAGCCCACATATTAGCTTTCATCATGATATCACAGGAATTGTCTTCATACATTATGATTCCAAGGACCTGAAACTTATAAAATAGAATTAGTATGTTGATGTAGGCGTTATATATTTTCCCACTGTTATTCCAGAAAAACTCGCCTTATTTAACAACAAGAGCGGAATCGTTATTACATGCAATGTAGTTATCCCCTTAAAACGTCTTTTAATATTTCCTTTGAATTCTATTGCTTCAAATATTCCTACTCAAGACACGTGTATGGCTATTAGATCAACCTTCTGTCTCAGTTTTTCTCATCACAGTAGAATTGTTCATAGAAACAAAAGTTAATATCAGAACTGTTACATTAATAAAGTTCGTCCGCTTTTCATATCTTAGGCTAAGTTCGTTAACTTCTCTTCCATATGTTTTTGACATTTGAGGAAATGAATTCCGAGATAACACCATCTGTTCTGATTAGACAGATGCACAAACGAACACTTCACCATTTGTTTGTCTTCATTACGTATGCAGTCGATTTATTTTCTTCACGGGGTTCTGTGCTTATGAATCTCCGTTCATTATTTTATATCCATCCAAATTCTTATTTGAATAAGCGAGTTATTTCCGGATATTTGACACAATTGGACTATTACAACTTGATCTGCGGCTGCTGGATGTATTTCCCGAGTAAATCCGGTTGATATATTCCTTAGCATAACCTTGAATGGCTCAGCAGCTGACTCACATGCCATTGAACGGTTATATCCCTCCTTACTTGGAAAGAAATTTCGGAAGTCAGTAAGAAATTTCTTCTTACGCATATCTTAATTTAACTTTTTGTTCTTACTGCTACATTAATTTTGAGGATTCAACATAAAATTTTCCCGAAAACTCGCGATTTACTATCAGTTGAATGGTTATTCCTCGCCACAGCATGTTCTAAAATACGTTCCAACGTCCTTCTTAATCTTCGATGTTCCTTGTAACACGTTCAACGCGCTTGATCTACTCTTCCGTGGATGTGTACCCACTAAACTCATCCTCCGTGTCATTATCTTTAAAAATAAGGTTTACTTCCTCCTCACCATTCAAGGCAATGAATATGGAGACATTGCTGGAGTCCAGGCTCTGAATTTTATATGCATTATTATCCAAAACTTCGATTACTTTAGATGGCCCAATGTACAGATGAGCAAATTTTGAATGAAATCTAGCGGTAAGGTGCGACGTTACCGGTTTCTCTATTAGCACGAAATTTCCAATCTCTAATTGTTTGCGAAATCTTCTACGTCGTAATTTCCTGAGTCTTTTCTCTGCCTGATTTTTCATGCGCAGTTGAGCTCGCTGAGTGATCTCCTCAACATTAGGTAATTCCTCTATAGGCTTATTTATGACGTCGTTCCATGGGCGCTCGGGGTACTTATTCAGGTGAACAACGCTGGGAATATTATCTATCGATTCATGCCAGGTATTGTTCAAGCATTCAGTGATCGTTGGTAAGAATGTGGCCCATGTCCAGTGACGTTCAGAACAGAATAATCTGCAATCGATAGCTCTCGCATTATCATCTCACCGGCATTCGATTCTGGGTGACGTATACAACTGAACTTGTGCTGTATTCCATTTTTTAAGGCGTCTGAAAATTCTACTGATGTAAATTGAGTTCCGTGGTCGGTTAAGACACAGTTTGGCTTGCCCATCTGAGGTATGATGTATCTCTCTAGATTTCTAATGATAGCTTTAGAATTCGCTTTCCTAATGGGTTGCAGTGACACGAACTTTGACATGATATCAAGTACAACTCGGATAAAACGATTCCCGCGTTTGCTAACTGGTAATCCTCCGTATAAATCCATCGCAAATATGTCACGGGGTCTTTCTGATATTACAGAGACCGGTTGTTGGTATAAGGAAAGAGAATTATGTTTTACACGCTGGCACGTATCACAAGTTTTAATAATCTTCCTTATAATTCTTCGAAATCCAGCCCAAGTAAACGTTTCTCCTTTAGTTGCTATTAACTTGTCTACTCCTCCATGGCCGATCATCCGATGTATGTACCAGACGAGTTTACACCTTACGCTTCCTGGGACCAAAACTCTTAACTTTATCTTTTCCTTGTCCACGAATTTATACAAAAGGCTATCGTTAAAAACGTAGTTAGTCGTTGGCACATTTGCTTCCTGATTTCCTTGGCCATCAGCGATAGTTCTCCTTTGACAACCTTCTATTATCAGTTTTAAGGACGTATCATCAAGCTGCAAATCTGACAAGCATCTCAAGTCCTCAAGACATTCCTCGTCTTCCTTGGTAATTTCTACCACGTTAATCTCTGGTGTGTCCTCCACCGGATTCCGACTCAGGCTGTCTGCTAAGATATTTGATTTACGAGCACAGAACTCAATTTGAAGGTCAAATTGCTGCCCGTAGAGAGCCCACCTTGACACTATCTCGCTTGCCAAAGACGATTTTAATATAAACGTCAGAGCCTTGTGATCAGTCCGTATCACTATTGGATATCCATAAATCATTTTTCTCCACTGCTGGAGCGCGTACACGATTGCTAACATTTCCAACTCTGTCGTCATATATTTCATCTCATGAGAACGTAACTTGCGGCTTATAAACTCCAAGTAGGTCTTTTTCTTCTCTACGTTGTCATTCTCCTGATACAACACAGCTCCAACTCCTATCAACGAAGCATCCGACTGTATAATAAACTTTAAATTGAAGTCTGGATAGCCCAACGTAATGTTATTTGCCATTAGTTCCTTCGTTTTCATGAAAGCTTGATCGTGACGCTCAGTCCAGTGCAATCGGTTGTTGGTCTTCAAGAGTTCTTGTAGAGGTGCCACTGTCTCAGTAAAATCTGGACAATGATTGGAGAAAAACTGCGTCATTCTAAAAAATTGCCGAATATGCTTTATTATTTCGGTTCCGGAAACTCGCATATGGCTTGGATCTTAAGAGGATTCGGCTTAATTCCGGTTCCATCGATTATGTGTCCAACGAAGAGAATTTCTAACTGGCAGAATTTTCATTTGGATCTGTTAATTTTGAGCCCTGCTTCATCTAGATTAGCCAACACTCGCTCTAACTTGACCATGTGATCTTCGAATGTGACCGTTGCTAGCACGATATCGTGGACGTAAATGGTAACAGTCTCCTTGACTTCTGGCCAAAATTTCGATCTAAGGCTCGAATCAACGCTGCTCCTGAGTTGCGAATGCCAAAAATATAGGTCTGGTTGTTGAATAGGAATCCAGTCAACAGCTTGGATTTACCTTCCAATATTACATGAAAGTATGACGATGTTAAATCTAATATTGTGAAGTATCTCATCCCTTTAAATTTCCTGATAATCTCCTTGATCATAGGAGCTTTATCAAACTCAGGTATTATTCTCAAGTTTAACTGCCTCGCATCCAAAAACACACGGATGGATCCATTACTTTTCCTTACGAGACTAAAGAGCGAATATAAAGAGAATGTGACTTCGAAATGATACCATTGTCAATCATCTCTTGGATTACCTTCATGGCCTCAGACATAAATTTATCTGGTACTGGGTATGGTGTGGCCTTGAACGGTTTCCAGTCCTTTACTGGTAATTTATATTCAAAGTTTTTTATCGCTCCTGGCTGAGTTTTAAATGCATTGCCATATTTAATTAATAAGCTTGCAACCATCTTCTTCTGTTCAATGTCGCCTCCAATTCCTTTATTGATTGCATCGTCTCGTGAAATGTCATCATAATCATGCTTTTCCATGACCTTCTCTGTTTATGGTGTTCCGGTTGAAACTCAGAGGTATGCCCCGTAGACCTTGTAAAATGCAAAAGGTGAAAGGGGAATAGTTAAGGAGTTTTGGTGTGGAAATCCAAAATGTTCTTTTGAGCATTAGAAGGGGGCACAGTACTGATGGAGGGTCCACATAGGAAGACCTCAAACAAAATATAGTGACCGTTGTAATGAAACATTCTTCTCCAATACAGAGCCATCATAAGTGTTGGATCAGTAATCACACGTGGCAGCTCATAGAAAAGCGGAAACAACTGAAAGAAACAGACTTGCACGTTCAAGACAGATACTTTGAGCTGTGTAATGAAATTCAACGTAATCGCCGCTTAGAAAAACATAAGTATCTGTCAGGAATCTGTAAAGAAATTGAAGCTCATAGCCATCATAATGAGACGCAATATACATACCGTAAAGGAAAGCAGCTGTCAAATAAATACAAACCTCGTGTATGGTCCATAGAAGATTCTATTGATCATAGGATACATGATTTAGAAATTGTATTGAGTAGATGGAAACAGTGCTGTGAGGAGTTGTGTAAAGAAGAGACAGTACAACCGATGATTGAATGGCCGGATTTTGAACAAGAACCGGACATCTTACTTCAGGAAACAATAAGAGCCATCACTTTGTAGCGACCGCACAAAGCACTGGGTTCCTACAAAATAACAGCTGAAGTACTCTAAGGGATGAGCGATATTGGTGCTCAAATTATCACAGATATTTGCAATAAAATAGGGAGTAATGGCAAATGGCCAGCTGACTGGAATTACATCCATCTTCATCCTCTTTCATAGGAAGTGCTCAACAATGAAATGTGATAAATATAGGACTTTATCGTTAATCTCACATGCTAGCAGGATCATATTGTATATCATGAAGGACAGACTCAAAAAGTATATTAGTTCACAGATCGCCCCCTGAACAAGCAGGTTTCGTCAATGGAAAAAGCCACAAGAGAACAGATGTTGAACATCCGAAAAGTATTCAAAAAGAGCAGAGAATTCGCGCTTCCTACGATAATTTGCTCTCTAGACAATTGGAAAGCCATTGGCTGTGTTCAGTGGAAGACAATTTGGCAAGTGTTATTGGAAATGTGAGTTCCAAAACATCCTATCTGATTGTTAAAGAATATAATTGCATCTAGCACAGCAGTTGTCAGGATAAATGGCAAGATGTCTGAAATCATCAAGACACAAAGGGGCGTTCGCAAGGCTGCATATTGTCACCCCAGCTTTTTAAAATTTCTGGCGAGTACATCATGAGAATTGCATTGGCTGGATAGACTGGTGGATTTCCTATTGGTGGCAGAAAGATATCGAATAATGACACTGCATTGATTGCCGTGGATGAGGCAGAAATGACAGAGCTTTTAGACCGTATCAGAACTGAGAGCATCAGTTTGGGTTTGCAGATCAACATGGAAGAGGCAAAAATTATGGTAGTTGATAGGCCTGGTAAGTTGAACGTACTCAGTGCCTTCAGAGAAATGGAAATGGTTTCAGAATTGTTGTACATGAGTGCCATTAAAACTATCAACAACAGCTGTGAAATAGAGATCAGGAGAAGATTGCCGTGGCGAAGAACATCATGTCTCAGTTATCTCATATTTGGAAGGATCGCTTCATTTCTGTACATCTAATGATGAGACTAGAAAACCCTGGCATTCTCTATTTTCTTCTATGGTGCTGAAACGTAGATTTTACGAGCTTCAAATTTGAATAAGATCAACTCATTTGAGATATGGTTCGAGATAAGAATGCTTCGCATTCCTTGGACAGCATTTCGAACCAACGAATGCATCCTCAAGGAGCTGAACATCAGTACCAGTCTATCGGCAAAATGTCAACAGAAGATTCTCCAATTCTTTGGTCATGTTATGCATCGTGGAGAAGGAAGCCGTGAAAAGCACATAATATTGGGAAATGTGCCTGAAAAGTGGGAGCGTGAGCAAGCACATCTACGCTGGACAGATGGCATAAAACTAGCAACAAATACATCGTTCATACAATCTACCCTTATAGCAGAAGACCAAAGAAATATCTTCAGAGATCACTATCCTTAGGATTGAGGAACCGATATAGACACAGGTAAAACTATATTTTTATCTCCAGAGTGTCGCCTGAATTAAAGTATTTCCTGCCAGCGAAAATGAATACAAAACTGAATTACCTAAAAACAACATGTAGGGAACATGGAATGGATAAACGAGGGGAGAGAGGTCGAATCTTGCATCTGTATATATTTGAATTTAAGCTAGAGGGAAGCAATGGAACACTGTACTTTGTTTGGATTCCGTGTAATAATTTTGAAAGCAAGTCCTTGTCCACATGTCGTCGCAGTATGTCTTGCACAGAATTTGATTTTAAATAATTGAAAATTAAGTTCTCGCTGTAGAGGAATAAACAAAAGAACAATGTTCAAGTTAGGTCGGTAGATGCAGAGTGGGTTTCGGCCCTTGGGTTCCGTCCCTTAAGAGGCCACGGCTTGTCCGTGGTCGAACAGCTCTGTACTATGACCGGCCAATCAAGCAGAGGAAAGTTGGCCACGGCTCTACCGTGGCTCTACACCTTTGCATTCGGGGGACGGGCCTGGGGCACAGTGCCGGACTTCACGCTTTGCCCCACCCGTCGGCTGTCCTGAGAATGGTTTTCCGTGATTTTCCATTCTCCTGCACTAAGACGAATGCCGGGACAGTTCGTAGTATAGGTCACGGCCGCCACCCCCTCACCTACTCTGCACATCTCCTTCACCGTAACAAAACTCCCGGCCTGAGAGACGGCGTTACCGTCTAAGTGGTCCTCCTCCCCCTTCAGGGGAGGAATTAAAACGTTTAGTAGTAGTAGTAGTTCAAGTTAGAGCCCAAGACAAGCTCCAGTGACCAATTCTTCAATAAAATATAACAGTTCGCTCAACCAGTATCACACGATGCACAAATCCAGTTTGCCGGGATTGAAACGAACGTGCACAAGACACGCACAAGGCTCTCCACACAAGACCGCAATCAACGCCGGACTGACTTGAGAGGGTAAAACTTGGCATATTTATAGCAGCACAGGTGGAATGCCCTCGAACAGTGGAGGCACGGAGCAGCTTCGAGAAAGTTCCATGACATGTAAGAGAAGCCGACGTAAGCTCAACATGGTTAGTAGGTTTCTGGGAGGCGGAGATGGCGGTTGTACGCAAGTGTTGTGCAGGTAAAGAATTACTTTTCTTGCTAATTTAGGGTGCATGTTACACATTAGCATAGAAAAATTAACGCTATGTTAATTGTTCTGATGGACTGTATATCCATGTGTGGCTGAGAGGCGTGACCGGTCTTAAGGAAGATAATGTTTAAGAATAGGTTTCTGTCATACGAGATTTTGTTTCTTCATCGACGTAATGAAGATGATACTTTCTGAAACAATACTCCAATACAACCATACGTAATTGCCATGAAAATGCAGGGTGTCACCCGCAGGTGGCATTGGTCATATAAAGTAAACCTTATGTCTTGTTTTAGTTATGAGTAGTATCCGAAAACGAAAAATGAAAATCCAAATCCTGTTTCCAGTCGTTCGACCGGGTTGGGGGTGGAATTGATGAAGCCATATCTAGCAGTGAGGATAGGAATTGTGCTACCTGCCGAAGCCTCTCTCACTCCTCTGGGGAAATGATTAATCACTGACAGATTTTATGATATGGGAGAGTGTTGCTGGAGTGAAAGATGAGATGGAAAATCGGAGTACCAGAATAAAAACCTGTCCGGCATGGAGTGATCAAGATTTGAACCATGGAACCCAGCGGTTGGAGGCCAGGGTGCTACCGCCTGAGCTACGGTGTGGCTTTATGGTTAGTATCTAACATTCACAATTGACTGACGAGTGCAGGCTGCGAGTTGAACAATGTTCCTTTTCTATACATTCTTTTAAACACTCCCAGCAGGCAAAGAAGTTCGTACAGCCTGATGAACAGGAAATGTTATAAGTTGTAGATATCACCTGTTCGTGAGATTGTACATTGATGTGTTAAGGACAGAAAATGTGAAGTGCATAGTCTTATTTTTACTTGAAGATGGATATAAATAGTTCACTCAGCCGTAGTTGTAATATTCCTAAAATATAGCAGTGAATATTGTTAGAGAACTCGTAATTGAGGCGTAATGACCTATTGTAATATGACATTAATAGAGCCATTCTCCTTCGTATCGAAACCACAGAGTACGAAGTAATTATATTCATAACTGTTCTCTCTGTTTGTTGAAATGCGTTCCGATAGCCGCTTCCACTCAGCTATTTGTATCCATTAAGACATGCGCCAAACCATACATTTATTTAATATCCACTATTAAGGCCCATCATCTCATATATAACGGAGCCTAATGAGGTTAACGACTCCCTCACTTAAAGCGATATTACTTTGCAACCAGAAATTCCCGTCTCGCCATAATTGAAACGCTTCTAGTCGAGGTGCGTTCCCTCCTTTACTCAAAGGTTTGTTCAAGAGGAAGGGTTTATGGCGTTCCCTACACTCGAAAATGTTCCATTTAAAAATACACGTCATTATACGGTAATTTCAGTCTGAAGGATTATTTTAGGCGTTTTTATCCTACTTTAATGAGATAAAGCAGGATTTTCTAATTTTTAAGGGATGGGGGATACATTGGAATCGTTAGGCATGATCGCGAACGGCACTTTAAAAATCGGCCAATTTTCGTACAATTCCGCAAATATAATAATAAAAAAATATGCATGGTTAAATTGAAATGAAGGTTCAATAATTTTTATCGCTTAAAAGAATATCATCGCTGCCGGGACAAAACCTCCTATGTGAAATATTTTAGCTTAGAACTTTGGCCGGTAAGGTTCTGTCATCTAAGGTGCAATATTGTGTGCGTATCGTCAAGGCATTCTGGCTCTTCGTAATGTATGTGCTGCGGGTCAGTATATCTCTAAAAACATTATCACATAGGAGGTTTTGCCCCGGCAACGACGATATTTTACATTATTACACAACAGAGTGAAATTAAAACCAGAACTCTATGCCAACCACACTGTGGACATTTCATGAACCGTAGCGTGCAATGAATACCAATAAATATTTTAATTGTTATCGGTTTCAATTCTTCTTTGGTTGGTAGTACGCAGCCAACAATGTGAGTTAATTTGAATTATTTGGCAAATGACACAAAGTAAAAAATACTTAAAGACATTTTAATAATTAAGTCAGAACAAACCTTAAAGTAGTACAATTTAGTGGGAGTAGTGTGCAGATAACAATAACACACAGTTGTGAGATCCTAGAATCCTTATAATGTACTTCACGGAGTACTTCCCCGAAAATTTCTTCGTCTGCGCAATACTGTGTGCCAGCCAGTACTACCAATAAGAGAAGAATTGAAACCGCTTCTTACACGAATGGCAATTAAAATATATTTAGGTATGCATTGCATGCTACGTTGTATAAAATATCCACAGTGAAGTTGGCATGGAATTTAAGAATTGGTATAGACTACATAGCCATTTTTATAACGGTTATTCAGTAGTACTGCCATGGTGAGGGATCATTTTCTGTCGAAATCTGAATTTTTACTTTTTTAAATGAAAATAATCTATTCAGGTCAAGTGAATACTTTAAAACAAGAAAAATATTTAAAAATCTATTAGTTATGACTTGTGTCTGTAAGGGAATAAGAACTAATACATTCTTAAATGATCTATGAAATATTTTTTGTAAATTGCCTTCACATTTCTCAAAATATTTCTTTAAAATACCTCGCTGGCCGCCATTTGGCAACCCCTTACATAAAGGTACGTATATAGCTGGAACGGGCAATCGATCCTCAGCCGGTAGCCAAGAAAACGGCACGAGTTTGCTCTCCTGGTCTCTCGCTTTCCCAACAGGGAATAGTTGATAACAGTTGTAGGCTTCAACACGGATGTTCTCAATCATGAACAGAAACACTCACAGTTATTTTGCCAACGCACCACTTATTATAATAGACGTCAGCCTCTTTTTGCAGCTCAGACAATTCGCACGTGCTTTTTTTTTTCACTGTTTGAAGTCTTTTAATATTTGCTTCATTAATAATAATAATAATAATTTCGTGTGGCTATTACTAGCCGATTGCAGCCCTTGTAAGGCAGACCCTCCGATGAGGGTGGGCTGCTTCATTAATAATAAATTGTGAAGGGTATTGCTTTTTACTTGCCTTCACTCAATATAGTGGAGGCCGAAAATATGACAGCCATGCTCTTGACAGCGCTCACTTGCCTTTTAAACGATACGTGCCCCTTGTGTCCAGGGGAGAGAAAACCCTCATTATCACTACGGTGGGCCATGTTTTATGATCACGGGCCGCCGTCAGGGGATACGTTCGCTGTCCCATCTGTAACGGGATTATTTTCCAGTGTTCTTTGTTTTCTCGAAGCGATGAATTCTTTTGCGTCAAACAAATCAGCCATGTACGAAGAAGGAAAATTTCACCCCAAGGGCTTGTGTACGTGGCAGGGCTGACTACCTCGTACAAGGCATTCTTCTGCCACTACGCTATACAGTTTCGTGACTCGGCACAGGTTGAACTGAAGTTAGTTCCTTTAACCTTCGAATATGGACAAGCACCTGACCTATAGGTGTGAAATAAGAGGCTCAGCAAATGTAACGCCGGAAGTAGAATGGGAAGAAAAGTATTTTTTCAACAATTGGGTCAACGTTTCAGATGTTTGATTTGTGGTATTGTCGCCGGCAAAAAAAGTTCAAAACAACCTAGTACGGCATAAACACATGATTTCGTAACAGCCCGCTAGGCAATTGCTCGAAAAATAGGTAGTGAGTATAACTGCAGATTTCTTACAATACAACAATGACCTTTTTACAATTAAGTAAATATATCTATCACACCAACATTGTTCCAGTAATAAAGGCAATAAAGTTGATATTATAGATACGTACAGTTATGTTCGTAAAAATATGTTGTTACTCTCACTAATTTCCGAGCCGTTACATAGCAGGTTGTTACGACTCCTTGTAACATCGAGCACTGGAAATCGATTTCTCCCTTTTGGAGCTGTTCTATATTTTCACAGAACTGCTTTTTCAGTTTCCCGATGGATTATTTGTGCACCCCTAGATATTCCTTTCTTATTGATGAGAATACTGGCATTGTTTCTGTACGAATGAAGCAACCAAACTAAAATAGGATGTACCACTTTCTTGCCACGAACAGAAATCCGTAGATATGATGCATTATGATTCTAGAGATCCAGTACCCTCATGATTTGACTGAACATGCAGTTACATTCAGCTGTTTAATTTTTATTTTATGTTTTTGAGTGAAAGAGAAGTAGAGCTCTCCCGATTCAATATACAGTATTATTCAATGCACCATTGTATTTCCAAGAAACAGTTAAGAAGTTACTAGCTGCAGTATAAACCGCTGTCCAGATAGATTTTTGGATGTTTAATTTTAGTAACTGTATTACCTCTTAATTATGAGTGAAGAGAATTCTTACAAATTTCTTTTTTTGTGATGTTGATTGATATTTTACGAAGTAATTTGTAGATTTAGAATTATTAAAATGTGTTTAGTTATCAGGTAAGGTAAGGGCTATACTGCCCGAAGGCAGGTCCGACCTCCGCAGAGGTGTTCCTGAGCCGGAGTTTACGTGCGGTAGGGTGGCCAGTTCCATTCCGCTCCTCCATTCCCTTACCCCCCACCAACAACGGGTGGCAACCCATCCAACTCCTGCCCACGCCCAATGATGCTTAACTTCGGAGATCTCACGGGATCCGGTGTTTCAACACGGCTACGGCCGTTGGCATTTAGTTATAAGTATTAGGTTAATTATTTTGCACATAAACCTTTGTCCTTGTGGAAGCCCACATTGTCTGGGAAATAGTTCGTTCTCAAAAAAGAAATAATAAACATAAGTGATTGGGAAATAGTTCATTCTCAAAAGAGAAATAATAAACATAAGTGATAACTGTATGTAATTACATGCCGCGCTACTGATATCATGTACACGATACCAACTGTCATTAGGACGCTCACCAATTAGTCTGGCAACCCAGACAACTGTGAATTTAATACCAATCTCGATCTTTCATAACATTTTCCTTATCACCACTTCTCACATCTCTCGTGACAATGGGCACACAGAGTGTAAACATTTACCTCAAAGACCCCAAACCAATACCAATGGATTCGAAACTTATATTGGTCGTTTTCGATTATTTTAACTTGACATTTCCTCCAGATACACAGAGCTAGGGGTGATAGGCGTATTATGCTCTCCACAGTATTTTTGAGGTCGAAAGTCATATGTGTACCAAGTTCGGTTTAGAGCTATGCTAGAACTCAACTCAATCATCCATAATCTTGATCCTAAAACCACATAGCGATGGGATGCACGTTCTCTTAAACTATTCATGTTAGCGATCCCGATAGCGATGGATTTGGCACAATTTTCGATTAATTTTATGTCACCCATCCGTACCCCCACCCCTAGGGGTACCATGGTTATCTAAACCCCCCAGTATGTTTTTCCAGATATTATGTCATATTTGAGACAAGTTTGGTTGAAATCGCTCTAGTGGTACATAGGCCTGCATACATACAAATTTTATATGTCGTCGTTTCACCTCGAAATACCGTTATGTGATCATGTTCAGGAGAGGAATACTGACCCGCAGCGCATGTGTCACGTAGAACTAAACTTCGTTGATACAGTTCATGCATTACTGAACCTTGGTCGACAGAACCTATCCGGACAGAGTTCAACGATCAGGTATATCATATAACAGTTTTTCTATGTGCAACGATGATGTATCATCGTTGAAGAACCAGAATCTTGTATCTCACGATGTTCTTCCTGTCTATTACACTCCTTAAGACTGATCACGTCAAATCCATCAGAACAATTTTTCTTGTCTTCATTTTCCTATGCACGAGTGTAAGGCATAATGAGTCTTACCGTACAGTATTGTAGGAATATACAGTATGTGTGCGTGACGTAAAATGTGCATTTCTATAGTATACTGTATTTAAAGTTCATTTTCCTTTACACATTCACACAGGAAAACGAATACAATGAACATTGCTCTGATGGACTGCATATGTATATGTGACTGGGAGGCGTGACATGTCTTGAGGAAACTCATCGATAGGAAGAGCTTTGTGATATACGAGATTTTATTTGTTCACCGATGGTATTGGTGTCGTTTATGAAGAGAAGAGATCATAGTGCAACAACCATGCTTGTACACTACCGACTTAATGTTCTTTAAATTTGTGGCCTTGAAAAGCAAGCCACCGTCGAATATCTCCATTTCTTCAAGTAAAACTCCGCGACATGTTTCTTACTGAGTGACACTTGTATAAAACTTACCGACCATGTTTGTATGGTTTGTACGTTTTTTCTTGAACTTACTAATGCTACACATTATTAGGCCTATTGCCTTTTAATATACAGTGGCAATTCGACAACATTTCTTAGGAACTCCAGGTAATCCACCAAACCTATATGAAAAGAATCAAGTGTATTACACAATGTGATCAGGTAGCATAGAATAGCTTCTATCCCTTCTTTTAGGTCTGGTAAATTTCTGCTTCATATTTCATTGAAACACTTATTTAAGAGTGGATTACGGAACAAGTACAGAACCGACCTGGTTACAAATACGTACGTCGAGTCGTAAGTCACGGCAACTATTTTTTATCGCGAACAGAAGACAACACCGAAAATCTAGGATATGCATTTGGGAACTTACGGTATGTACTCGCGTATGGTGCCACTAGATGGTATATGTAAAGAACAGTGTGGGTCTATGCATGCCCCCAGGTGCAGTGTGTGAGTGAGAGCGTCACAAAATGGAAGTCAACAAGCAGGAGCAATGATCGTATATTGAAATAGCAGTTCTCCGTGGCAGGAATACACGCCAATGCCATGCAGAGCTGCGGTAAGCATTAGGTGGACGACGGTTTGCTAACAAAAAGGATATCGTAACAACATTTTGGAGAGACGTGTCACACGTTAGCGATACACATGCAGCGAATGGTATTCAGCGTCTGCCCCACAGTGGAAACCTTGGGTGATTATTTCGAAGTTCGGTAACCAGTGGAGACCTGTCCTTCGAACGTAGTATTGTGTATTAGCTGTCTATACCATTATAAAAGAATGTTTACCAATGGCCTGTTTTCTGTCATTTTCCTACGACAATCTCCTGATGTCAGAATTTGTCTTCAGGCACTGTGCATAAGTACATGCCCTATATTTCCAAATGCTTATCTTATATTTTCCGTGTTGTCTCCTGTTCGCGAGAAGAACAGATGGTTGGCATGACGTATGACTCTACCCTCGTATTAAGAGATCCAACTCACTTACTTAAGAGTGGATTAAGGAACAAGTACAGGACCAAACTGGTTACAAATGTTAATAGATTCGCCTCATTATTTCACTGTACAGGATAACAGCAGTGCGGAATCCATCTGAACTGAGGTGCTGTTTAAAATACTTCTTCTATGTCAATTTAAAAGGCCCTACAGACGACCTGATTTGGTCAGGAAGTCAGGTTGATTTTGTCACATCAGGCGCTAAATCAGGTTGTGTGTTGTTGTGTCGGCAGACGGAACTCTTATCGGGCAGTCGGTTGAAGTTAGGTGCCCACGCCATCCGATCGCCTGACCATATTACCAAATCAGATCGTCTAAAGCGTTGTCAGGCAGGCCGGCTCGTCAGTTGTCCAGAGCAGACCTACATACAGTACGTAATAATGACAGCAGTAACCACTGAAAGGAAAGTTATTGCGGAGTTTTTGTATCATATAAAGAATTTACTTGTGGAATACGCCAAGTAAACGGTGTAGTAACAAGGAAGCCAGAAATCAGGATCCTGAGATCCTGTTTGAGAAATTAAAAGCTATATAAAGCGCTGCGACGATTGCGACAGTGAAGAAGAAAATCGGAAATATGAGGACAGTGACTGCTTCGGCCATGACGGTATGTTGTTTCGATATTAGTGGACTCAATAAGTGTAACACTGTACTGAAACTTTCCTAGTCCATACTCAATTGCGCTAATAATCAGAATCCAGTTCTTTTAGTTATATCATATGAGAAATTTTAATGTTGAGAACATTTCTTAGCAGAAAAGGTAGTGTTCCCCATTAAGCGAAAAACGTAAATTTAAGCAATTTTCTCACTTGTGCGGAAAGTTGAAGGGCATAACGGCCCGGAAATATTTTAAACTTTGAGGCATGGATAGATCTATCAAAGTAAGAAAATACACCCTGCTGAAATGCAGTTCCAGAAAAACAGAATAAAATACCTTTTCCACTTACTAGTTTTAGCCAAATTAACTTATTTACAAAATTATTTCTGTAATGCATTCCTTGATTCAACACTCTCGGGCGTTTTTCTGATTTTTTTTAAAAATTGTCCCCACTGAACGTTGTTATAAGGGCTTAGGTGAAACTCTGTATTCACTCACATTAGCGCTCGTAGTGGTGCTTAAGTGAAACGATGCATTGTCTCACATTACCGCTCGTAGTGGTAGAAAAGGGCAATCTGCTAATCTAATCGCGCGGATAACGATGGTTTAAGGAAACGATTGTATTTTTTGTGAATAAATCATATATTATAATACATTATATTATTTTATTGTATCTGGAATTCGCAGCTTATCTACCTAGGATGTTTTCAACATTGATTTGCTTGCCTAGATGCCTTGAACTCTGAGTTTTGTTACTTCCGCTAGTCATTTCTTTGCCCACATTTACCTTTCTTTTTCTCACACTGGTTAACGATGCTACAATTGTGATCCCAAACTTTGACGTTTCAATAAAACGGGTGGCATAATGTGCGTGTTCTGTTCAGGAGCCAATGCCAGCTGATGAGATCTGGCGCTTAATTAGGCCGTCTGTTGATAACACCTGATTTGATCATGTTGACTACCGGGCCGACAAATCAGGACCTCTGTAGGGCCTTTTATGATGAAATTCCGAAGTGAATAGATTTTTAATTATAGTTAAAAACCGTCAAAATTATTACCTAATATTGTGCGGCACAAGTAGTGTGTGTGCATGGATTCGTCCCTTGTACTCCAATGGCTCAATTCTATGGTCAGAAAATTAATGGACAGCTCGAGTAAATTAGACAGACAACTAATCTTCACCATTCACCGTCGTGAGAACATTGCAGTTCATGGTTAAGCCGACAGCTGAATTGTATGTCTGTAGTGCCCTCGACGTCAGGCAGGTTCAAACCAGAGGATTGTGGGCGACCAGCAATTTGTAACGGGAGTAACACAACTCTCTCATGTGTATGGGATAGATAGACCTTTACTGTAATTTGGAGTGTATATCACTAGGAAAAATGAAGATGTTCTGGCCTGTAATTTGAAAATTGCCAGTATAGATAATTCATAATTCTATAAGTGACAATAATTACTAATACTCAATGTTCTAGTATTGGCCTAGGCTCCGAAATGTTGTTTTAAACAAACGAATTTGAATTAAGCCTCGGATGTTTCGAAAATAACATTAAAAGGGAATCTTAAGGGTAAGTTTAATAATTGCTTTCTATCCGTACTCAAAATTATATGGAAAATGACACTTACAGTACTGGTGTTCGTTTCCAGAGCTTCACAGTAATGTAAACATGGATAGTCAGAGAGATTATATATCAGAGAAGACCTAATTTAAACTTGTTGCATTGTTTCTCCGCCTGATTGCTGAACGGTGGTTTCGTACGTATCTACAGCAAAAATGGGGTTTCTTCAATACCAGATCAAGTAATCTGCTGCCATCACCATGTTGAAAAATGTATAAATTAGTCCATTTCCAACAGATAAATGTGGCATATTACAGTATATCATACATTTAGTATTTACATGGATGATCGCGTGACGACGTGTCAAACTTCTGTCTGTCTGTCTGTCTGTCTGTCTGTCTGTCTGTCTGTCTGTCTGTCTGTCTGTCTGTCTGTCTGTCTGTCTGTCTGTCTGTCTGTCTGTCTGTCTGTTAGGTCATCAGCCAAGAGGCTGGTTGGATCTTAAAATATCCCCACCAAAGGCTATGCAGTTATAGGAAAAGAACAAAAACCAATTGCAGCACCAAAATGAGACGTACTAGGCTACATGCGGAGTGAGGTAGTTTGCCATAGCTTTCCTCACTGAGTCGGGTAGTGCTATTGTAGCACAGCTAACCCTATGAGCAACACCTTTCATAACACTCAGACGCACTAGTTGTGTTCTAATGTCATCACTCAGGCTGACTATCGGGCCGACAAATCAGGACGTCTGTAGGGCCTTTAATAATGAACTTCCTAAGTGAATCGAATTTCAACCATAGTTGAAAACAGTCAAAATTTAGACCTGATGTTCTACGGCAGAAGTAGTGTGTCTGTTTCTGGATTCATCCTTTTAACTTCGTTGGCTCAGTTCTATGGACAGCAAATTAATGGAGTAGGCCTACATCACGAGTACTTCACCAGCTTCCATACTGTCACAGCCATGAATGAGACTGGGACTTCAGTGGATGGTACACTTTGCTCTCACATGAGGCAAGGGACGGTGTCAAATTTATAATTTATTATTTAATGAAAATCAGGTAATTTCTCCATAGCAGATAAATAAATTATTCTATACAATAGCCACTCATGTGGTAAGTTTAGGCTACTCGTTACGAAATTCATAAACGTCTCACTCGTAACGTCAACGTTCACCCCATGGTGGTTGCGTAAATAATTATTTCCTTTTCCATTCTTAAGAAAGAAGAAAGCAAAACTAGCTATATTGTATGTATGCGATAATTGGTAGTCATATCGGTAGATTGCGCACGGGTGCAGAAATCTGTAAGCCAGAAACATTGAATAGCAAGGTCTACAAACAGGCAAAATTACTGAATAGGTGGATACGTGAGGAGGTCCGCCTAGTGATACATTCTCTGGGCTAAACATAGGACTTACCAATGTTTAGAAAAAAAGGTTGTGCCTTTTTTCCTAGGGAAAGTGATGTCGGTCGAACAAGCGGGGTTTGCAAAGGGTCGAACGGCTGGGAGAAAAAGAAAAGAGCGGGTGGCCGTTCATAAAGATCAGACGCATTCTTCAGTGCTATTGTCAATTTTATGCGGCAGAAGGGACAGACTTGTATCACTGAACAAATCAGAGCCGTTGAACGAACAGGACACTACTCCACATCGTCGGGGGAAAGAGAGACTCATTTTACAAGCTTCCTGTAAATAGCATTTCAGAGTGTCGGACTACGGATGCCAAACCCAGCAGAGGAATACGGTATTTGAAGAAAGGAAACGTATAAATTCGGTGCTTCATGTACTTCTATCTGATCTTTGTTTGTTTGTTACAATTGTCTTTGCGTCGCACCGACACAGATAGGTCTTATGGCAACGATGGGATCGGAAAGGGCTATGAGTGGGAAGGAAGCGGTCGTGAACTTAAGTAAGGTACAGCCCAAACATTTGCCTAGTGTGAACATGGAAAACCACGAAAAATCATCTTCAGGGCTGCCGTCGAACCCACTATCTCCTGGATGAAAGCTCACAGCTACGAGCACCTAACCGCACAGGCAACTCGCCCGGTACAGAAATGAAATATGTTGACATATAAGGTGTTTCCTCGACAAGATTATTTAAAACTCACTTGTATGTCGATTTTCTTCTTATTATTATTTCCTTCCCAGACTGCACTGGAGGACGCTAAACCGAAGTAGGACCGGGCAAGGTAGATGTGGAGCCACTCTCTTCAAATGGTGATGGAAGACATCACCGAAATATGACTGAGAAGAAAGGGAGCAGACAGAGGATCACATTGCATTTGAGTGTGCTTTGCATGCTTATAGAGGCTCTATAGAGGATATGCACTGTGTCTGAAGCGAAATTATTTTCTGGCTCTCAACTTATGATATGGAACTTTAGTTATGAACTTGAGATGGTTGTTGTATATTTCGTAACATATCATATTGCACTCATCATACGCTAAATAATAATAATAATAATAATAATAATAATAATAATAATAATAATAATAATAATAATAATAATAATAATAATAATAATTACATGGCTTGGAGGTTGGGTGTGTGTGCCGTATTCATGATTAAAATTCGTAATAGGTAGGACCCAATCCTCTCAGGTCGCTTATATAATAATTATATTATTAGTATTATCATTATTATTATTATTATTATTATTATTATTATTATTATTATTATTATTATTATTATTATTATTCACACTATGTTACATTTTTGAATAACATGGGGTATTGAGTAATGTCGAAATAAATTAGTATTCTCCATCATCAATTTTATTTAATTATTCACCTAGAAAATGATAAAGAAACTATTTTGGACTTACTTTCGTGTATTTCATTGTTTTCTGTTAACTGGAAAGACCTAGTGTTTACAGTGCGTAGAGTCTTTCAGTGCGGGTTAGAACAAATTTTGTACTTTTTATTGAGCTGTCTCAATCCGCCTCCATGGCTAAATGGTTAGCATGCTGGCCTTTGGCCCAATGGGACCCGAATTCCATTCCTGCGTGGTCGGTGAATTTATTCTTGATTGGTTAATTCCAATGGCTTGGGGGTTGGGTGTGTGTGCCGTCTTCATGATTAGAATTCGTCATAGGTAGGACCCAGTCCTCTCAGGTCGCTTATATGGCGTCAACTCGAAAGACCTGCGCCAGGCCTCTTTGGAGGCCACCGTCCATAAGCGTGAACATAGGCTTTCTCATCATGAAAGCGACTGAGGTATGAGCGATGCTTCGACGTAATACGAAAACACTGAAACTGAAAACTTCGTCTGTATTTTGCCTGCCTCGCGGGTTCAAACCCGGATGAATTAGCTGGATTCTTGAAGGACGGAATGAGTTGCATTCGATATTTCATGTCATACGATGTCGGCATGTGAAGGATATCTGGCGACACCCTTGAAGTTCACTGACAAAATTAACAACTCAGCTGCAGTTCATCGGACAGAACTCCTGTTTACTCTGTCATTCGGTAGTGATATAGAACATCGAAATTGTACCACCGACAGCCTAAATTAAAACCCCTGCGCACCGTAGCTGAGGATGTGAAATTGAGGAAAATTGGAAGTGATGATACGACTGCTTGACTTCATGATTATTGCCCTGACACTTATGTTTAATCCCGGGAAGAGAACTCGAATGAAGTGGGCTATAAACTCAGAGAGACAGGACATGCTGCTCCAAGAAATGTGTTGCAATAGTAATAGGTGAAGAAAACAACTAGTCTCCAGTGAATTCCTCCAAACAGCGAGGAGAATTTAGAATGTAGGTCAGTCCCACTCAATCTCCTGTCAGGTATGAGAACAGAAATAAAGTTGTGCTCGCGTGACTGGAGCTTCGATAAACCCTTGGTCAAACAAACTTTCCTAGAGGAATTCCATTTCACGTATTAATGTCTCTTAATAACATAACATTCTCGTCCACCTGAACTATATTTATACAATGCCATATGACAGAATATTTTAATAAACAGTATCTTCCTTTTTTATAAGTTGCTTTACGTCGCACCGATAGAAATAGGTCTTATGGCGATGATGGGACAGGAAAGGGCTAGGAGTGGAAAGGAATAGACCCTGGCCTTAAATAAGGTATAGCCCCAGAATTTGCCTGGTGTGAAAATGCGAAACCACATAAAACTATCTTCATGGCTCCCGAGAGCTCGGATCGAACTCACTATCTCCCGAATACCGAAAACTGGTCGCACTTAAGGGACTAAAAACAGCGTCTTCCGAAAAATACACCTTCGTCAACAAATTAGATGTTAAATCATATAATAGGTGATGAATCGTTTGTCACTGACAATAAATTCAGCTTTCAGGTTGTCAAAACATCTTACGAAGTTGGCACTGACTGACGCCGGATGTTAGTTTCACTTCTCCATGCACCTTCATGAGCATTTTAACATTTTCTGAACTTATTCTCCTTCCCCTTCTTCTTCTCCTACATCTTGTGGGTTTGCGGGGAAGAACTGTGTCGCACGTGGGGATTTGGTCCTATTTAACGGCCGGATGCTCTTTCTGACGTCAACCATAATGTAGAAGGTTATAATCACTATTGCGTGCTTCTCTCGTGGTTGGTAGGTTGGTGTATTTTCTGAATATAGAAAGTAGAGTGTTGGGGCAAACACAAACACGCAGTCCCCTAGCCAGAAGTATCAATGAAACGCTATTAAAATCCCCAGCCCGTTCGAGATTATGCAGAAACTAATCTCAGTAATCATGGAACCAATCTAAGTACCTCGTTCACCATTAGAACGTACATAAAATCGTCTTTGCGCCTTAAAATACCTCTATGTAACAATATTAAGGGGAGAAATATTGATCCGCAGGACATGTATCTCATAGAACGAAAATTAGTTGATGTAGTTCATGTACCACTGAACCTTAGATGACAGAACATTTATGGTCATAGTTAAAACCTGGAAAATCACATAGTATTTTTTCTAGGCTCAACGGCGATATTCATTATATACTGTTATACCTTTCAGGTTGAGTCTGCATGCCCGTGTGAATTTACTGAACGCCTCCAGAATCGTTAGTTTCAACTAAATCCGAATTCTTGTTTACTTTCAAACCGCATTCATTAGAAATTGAGTGTAACAATCATCGTTATGGTCCCCTCTACATCTTTTACCCTCCATGACTGGTTCGTTATTCTCCTAGGTAACCTAGCCACCTCGATTCGCCCCACATTACTCCACCACAGAAGCCAGGTTATGCGTAAACCTTCATCTATCGAATTCATTCTCAACCTAGACTTTATTCTCTCATTCGCAGTACTTTCCTTCCTCTACTTCTATGGTTCCCAGCCATCGTTCTCACTACTTTTCTCTCTGTTACTTTTAACTTATGATTAAGAAAACTTGAATCATCCGATATTTCACTTCTGCACAGAAAAGGTGATTTGAAACCAGACTGTTGTAAAGGTAATTTCTTCCGGGAGCTGGGTAAGATCCCAACTAGAGTATTGTCCCAGTGTATGAGACCCTCATCAGGATTACTTGATTCAAGAACTGTAAAAAAAAAATCCGAAGAAAAGCAGCTCAATTTGTTCTGGGTGATTTCCGACAAAAGGGTAGCGTTAAATACATTGCAAAGTTTGGGCTGGGAACAAATGGGGAAAAGAAGACGAGCTGCTCGACTAAGTGGTATGTTCCGAGCTGTCAGCGGAGAGATGGCGTGGAATGACATTAGTAGACGAATAAGTTTAAGTGGCGTCTTTACAAGTAGGAAAGATCACAATGTGAAGATAAAGTTGGAATTGAAGTGGAAAGATTGGGGAAAATATTCATTTATTGGAATGGGAGATAGGGATTGGAATAACTTACCAAGGGAGATGTACAATAAATTTCCAATGTCTTCGAAATAATTTAAGATAAGTCTAGGAAAACAGGAGATAAGCAATCTGCCACCTGGGCGACTGCCCTAAATGCAGATCAGTATTGATTGATTGATTGATTGATTGATTGATTGATTGATTGATTGATTGATTGATTGATTGATTGATTGATTGCATTATCTTTGCTGTGCAACTTTGTTCCATTTCACTTACAACAGTACCGTCCTGAGAGAACACACATCCTAGGTACTTGAAATCTACCAGTTACAGTTTTGTATTCCCAAACTGACATTCATTTCTCTTCTGTTTCTTCCCTACTGAGACCACTTTAGTCTTCTTTTTTTTGGTATTGTTTGAGTCATCAGTCCACAGACTGGTTTGATGCAGCCTCCCATGCCACCCTATCCTGTGCTAATGTTTTCATTTCAACTTAATCTCCTTGAATCTGCTTGTCATATTCGTACCTTGGTCTACCCGTGCCGTTCTTACAGAATACACTTTACTCAAAGACCAACTGCACAAGCCCAGGGTGTCTTAAAATGTGTCCTAACATTATATACCTTCTTCTTGTCAAATTTAGGCAAAACGATCTCCTCTCACAAATTCGACTCCGTATCTGTTCATTCAGTCAAGGAGGTCGTGTTGTCTTGAGAGGAGAAAGCATCTGACAGGCTCTGTTTTTTGGAGACCACATTCAAATCTTACGATATTATAACTGGGAAGATATATGAAACCGCGCGAGTTGGCCATGCGGTTAGGGCCGCGCAGCTGTGAGCTCGCATCCGGGAGAGACTGGGTTTGAATCTCACTGTCGGCAGCCCTGAATATGGTTTTCCGTGATTTCCCATTTTCACACCGGGCAAGTACTGGGGCTGTACCTTAATTAAGGCCACGGACAATTTCTTCCTATTCTATGTCTTTTCCCGTTCCATCGTCGCCATAAGACCAATCTGTGTCGGTGCGACCTAAAGCAAATAGCAAAAACGATATATGAACAAAAACAACATGTTGGTAATTTTTGCAGTTCAATTTGGAGACCTGTAACAGGTATATTCACTCGGTTGTATCGAGAAATATCTCCTCATTGCGATGAATTTGTTAATAATAATAATAATAATAATAATAATAATAATAATAATAATAATAATTGTTCCGAGTTATCTGTGGAACAGCAGATGTGAAAGAAGGTGCGGGCTGGAATGGGTCTAACTACAAGTCCGAAAGATGAATTAAAAATTAAATAAAGGTTATATTTTCAATAGACAACAAAATTTAACAAATTTTTACATAGAATTTGAAAACTTAACGAGTACAACAAGTCAGCTGCTATCCAATAATCAGAAAAGCAAGGATTTAGAGACAAATTAATGATCTGGGCTTCAAGCCCACTTCTTACAATCTCTGAGCTCTCAGCTCACAACTACAAATTACCAAAGGGCAGAAAACCCCTCATTACATGAAGCACTTGCTCCCACCTAGTAGTGTCAAGCCTCCTAGAGGCACCTTTCAAAACATCATAAAGAGCTGACCGCTCTCAATCATTCAAGCCTATTAAAGGCCACAACAACGGTCGCATTGCTTGCCTCTCAAGGCACACTTACAAATGAAGAGGGGTACCTAGTACCCAATCTACTGGGCCTTCGTGGAAAAGGAACAGATTAATGGAATGGCCCCAAAAATATCAAGATGAATGGAGGCGTGAACTTGCACTCCTACATGAAAGCTTGTTAAAACCTAAGTGGCGCTAAGCCGATACACAGGGGCTATTCCCATACTATAGAGGTGAATCGTATAAGAAAATTTTTAACACATTAGGGAAAGTAGAAAATAAGTTACGAAAACATAGTCACCTCAACTAAGAAATGAAGGGGAGCTCGAGAGGGTAAAGCACTCTCTATCCCCGATTTACATTTAAAGATATATGAAGTCTTACCAAGATGGAAAAAATGTACATGTTTTAAATTTTAGGTTACATATTAAAGGTTTCGAACCTGCCCCGCGGGTTAAACTACTGAGCTAGCAAGGAAAAAGAAAGATGTTAAACAGCCATTACCTTGTTGATGAGCTGCTGGCGAATGAAAGAGGCCCTTCCCGCCTCCTGCTATACACTAAGCTAGATGTCGTACGAGTGGCGGAGAGCCCGGAAAATCAGCAGGTTTTATACTCTCGGGGAAGATTCGAGACCTTTCAAGAATGATTAAGACATATCCACATGCGTTTATTGGTCGGCTAAAAGTTACAAGTCAAAAATGAAGAAGAAACCTGTGATTGGAGGGAAATTAATTACAGAAATTACTGATTGGGTAAATTCAAAACAGGCGGAAAGAAAGGATTAGTATTGCCAACCCACTAACGAAAGAACGAAATTTAGTAAAGACAACAACTTATTAATACAAAATATCTTCAAGAAAAGTTCCTTCACTTCGCACCAGGGTGCATGATCATAGTTTTAGGTAGAGCCATCTGTGAGAGAATGTCCACACTTCTTGATAATTAGTAAACAAACACAATTCGAAATTAACTCAGTGACATCTTCTGATAAACGGTTGAATTAATTCAATTTTAAAGTTCAGAGTTTCAGCAGTAGAGGATTACTTAAAGGCGGAAAATTCAAATGTTCGGCGTATAGGTGTACCAACCGATACAATAATAATAATAATAATAATAATAATAATAATAATAATAATAATAATAATAATAACAGTAATACGCCAGTTGCAATAGACTGTAAGCTGTTCTTCAGGGGAAAAGGACGCTGTTTAACTGGTACTGAAATGACATGATAATTGGATACCAAGTGACAAATGGTAGCATCTCACAAACAGTTTATTTCAGGCGAAGTGTTGGGGTCACAGTAGTAAATATGTACAGAGAATTGAATAATAGTAATTTCTGAACCCCCAGCCGTACAACAATAATGTTCCACGGGCCACTGCTGCGAGAGAGGTGCTATTACTACGGCGAGATTGATTAAGTGTCCAGACTGACACAATTTGAATCCGTTGGAGCATAACTGGGAACATGGCGTTCAACAGGCTCAGAATTAAGAGCCACAACCTCACAATCCCAGAGCTCTCAGACTTCTGCGTATCTGTAATACACATGATGTCTCGCATGACCTCCTTTGACTAATAGAGTCCATGCCAAGATGTGCCCCGAGCGACATCCGAGCCTAGGGAGGTGATTCCCTCTGTTGGTTATTTAGGTTTTTATATAATAATGTGAAGTAAAATCAGCTGCCTGCAGAACATTTAATTGCCATATCACAAACATTTTACGAACTCTTGCATTATTATTATTATTATTATTATTATTATTATTATTATTATTATTATTATTATTATTATTATTATTATTATTATTATTATTATTATTATTATTATTATTATTATTATGTTTCATTCTTTCTTCGTTTCGGCCTACTGTGGACCACGTTATTTCAATCATTTGCATCCTTGAGCTTTAATTCTTCCCCAGTACTCACGCATTCTCGTTCTGTGAGCCTCCTTTCTTTCATCAGTCCACTTCTTGCCTGTTTTCAACTTTGGCCTTTCTTGGAACCTCTTGTATCCCTGGAGCTTTTTCTGGAGACGAACACGTTTCTGGATGTCTTCTAGTGTGATTCCGATTTCTTGAAGGTCTTTTTCAACTTCGATAAACCAGGGTCCCTTGGTTTTCTTGTTAAGAAAGTAGGAAAAGATCCTATTGGTCTGTCTCCGTGTGCTCATGCGTGCTATATGGCCATAAGAACTAATCCTCCTTTTCCGAATCGTGTCCGTTATCCTCTCCATATGCTGGTACAGATTATGATTATTATTATTGTTACCGCGTTTTGATGGTAGGTAGAGGTGTAAGAAGGTGCGGGCGTGAATGGGTCTCAAACTACGGAATCAAAGTTAACGTAAAATTTAACAAGGTTATATTTTCTTTTCAATATTAAGTAATAACAAAGAACAGGTACTTAGTAGCCGAAACACAATTTGAAATGTACAATTGCAGGGGATACAGAGTTTGGGCTTCGAGCCCTGAGTTCACAATTTTTGAGCAACTAGCCCAACATTCCGATATACAAATTTTAACAAAGGGGCAGAAGACCCCAATCAAACCCTGGAGCACTTGCTCCAAATTACACAGTAAAGCCTCCTCGAGGCACACAACACTCCGTTTCCAAAAGAGCCACTCGCTCTTTCATTTAAGCCTTTCCCAGGCCACACCAAACTCCACCTTCAAGTTGTCCGTCAACGGACATAAACACAGGGGTAAAATACCCAATCTACTGAGGTCTATTAAATGAAAATCAGGTTAATAAAATGACCTCTAAAACAATTTGAGAGGAGGCGAACTTGCACTCCTAATACACTTTGATTAAGACCTACTTGGCGCTAGGCCGTTAATACAAGGGTTAATCCCATACTAAAGAGGTGACTTAAGAAGAGAACAATTTGTTTTACATTATCGAAGAATAGGTTGAGAAAAATAAGTTCACCTCAAAACAATATGAGTGGGAGCTCGAGAGGGTTAGCACTCTCTATCCCAGAATGTAGCTTTACAAGAGAATCGAAGAAAAGAGTAGTTACATTTTAGGAAAAGGTTACATGGTAGAACGCTTCGCACCCGCCCCGAGAGTTAAACTGCTGAGCAAGAAAAGAAAAAATTTATTAATCGGCCATTACCTTATTGTTGACCGCTGCAGAAGAAAGAGGCGCTACCCGCCTCCTGCGATGTACTTAATACACTGAAAGATGGAACAGAAGTGGCACGGAGACCCAAAAATCAGCAGTTTATAACCTCTCGTGGAAGGTTCTAGGCGTTAGGGGAATGAAAACACCCGCCCACAATTATTTTATTGGGTAGGACCCCGCAATCGATTCAAGTTGGGGGAAGATACATCTGATTGGATAGAAATTAATTTAAGAAATTCGGGATTGGCTACATGCAAAACAAGGGGAAAGAGAGGGGTATACAGCCAACTTAAACAATAACAGAAAGAAATTTAGCAAAGAACAAACATTTGAAATAAAAATTTCTTCAACAAAATAGTTCTTTGACTCCGCACTAGGTTGCACTATTGTTGATCTTCAGTAGTGTCCTCTAGAAGAGAAAGTTCACACTTCTTACTTCAAGCTAAAAAAAACACATCAAAAGTGACACAGTTCAAAAACTCAAAATTTTCCACGTGGTGACATCTTCTGAGAAAGTAGAGAATTAATAGAGTAGATAAAGTTCAACCTTCCTCCAGAAGAGGAGTTTCAACTGGCGCAACTTTTAAATAAACGGTGTAGAGGTGTACCGCCCGGTACAGACCTCCCCCCCCAAAAGTTCCTCCAGGGGTGACGCATGAGATCAGTTTGAAACAAAGTCCAAGTAATGATGTTGATATGAAGATAGATAGCAGGAGCATTTACAAGATTTCTTAATTCAGTTTCAAAATGTTGTTGTTGCAGGTGAATGAAAGTCTTTATGTTTGTAGAATTTGAATTTCTGAAGATAAACTTTTACTACTTAAAAGTGAAGAAAATTTTGCAATGTCCACCAAATATTGTTGTTGAATTCCCAAGTGTAATTATTGCTTAAGGTGACTGTCCATGTAGTTGATGTAGATTAAGTTGGAAGGCCAGACCGGCCGTTGCAGCTTGCGTCGAAAGGAGGCCGCTCGGACCCCTCAAGTACCCTGAGATACCGCTCGCCCGCACTATGAGGGGAGCAGAGGTGTTGAAATACGCCGCGCCCGCGGTGAACATATACAGGCTGCGGGCCAGTAGCAGGTCGTGCGCCGCACATCAGCCTTGGCCGGGAGGAGAGCTCCGGCTCGCCGTACACATGTCGTCCTCGCTGGAGAGGAGGGGGCCCATCCCCCTCCCCAGTTGCTGCACGGCGCTGCGCGGCTGCGGGGGCACTGAAACATAAAAGCTCGGCGGCAAAATTGTGTTGGACCATCATCTTTTTTTTTTGAGGGCACAGGCATGTAGATTGAGGGGCCAGCGGCGTGGCGATATTCATGGCATTTCATCTAAGCCAGCCACTGTATTTAGTGGAGCAGGAGACGGGAGCGTGGTAATGGCCGTGACAAGGACAGGATGGCAGTTTAACAATCGGGGGAGGTTTACAGAAATGCTTACATATAAAATAAAATAGAAGGAGCAGAATGCCTTAAAAGTGGAACTCAAAAAGTATAACCATCATATTCCTATCAAATTATATGAAGCAAGTTGACACAAAATTTACACCGGTTTCACCTGGGACAGGTGAACCCTAAATATCCTCTCGGTGGCTGGATTGCTTACTAACAATGTAACCGGTGTGAGAAAATCGAGAATGATGCATGGCCCATGGAATCTGGGGGCAAGCTTGCCCGCGGGAACAAAATTTTTGACCATAACCTGGTCACCTACCTTCAAAGGGGTGGATCTCCGTCCACGATCATACCTTTCCCTAACCTTTTCATGAGACACTTTAAGATTGGCTTTAGCCTTCTTCCAAAGATCTTTAATGTTATCCGGATCTATTGTCTCGGGTAGAATGTCATTCAGAGACCAGAGGTTAGAGAGCGGCGAGTTGGGAACAAACTTGAACATCAAAGAAGCTGGAGTAAACTTGTGAGATTCATGAACCGCCGAATTCAAAGCAAAAGCTATCCAATGCAGGGACGTGTCCCACCTGGAGTGATCTTCATGATGATAGGCAATAAGTGCAGACCTGAGATTACGGTTAACCCGTTCAGCCAGAGATGGTTGAGGATAATAAGCAGAAGTAGTTACATGAGAGATGGACAAGTCAAAACAGAATTTACGAAAAAGATTTGATGTGAATGCCTTAGCATTATCAGATACAATATATTGGCACGGACCAAAAGAAGCAAAAATGGAATTTAGACAGGTAATGGTGGACTGAGCGGTAGCCAGCTTAGTCGGAAATAACCAAGAAAATCTGGTAAAACCATCTACACATACAAAGATGAACTTGTTGGCATTACCCTTTGACTGGGGGAAGGGTCCTACATAATCAATATACAGGCGTTCCATGGGGCGCGACGCTTGATGCGAAGACAAAAGGCCTACCTTGGTGGACATGGTGGGTTTACTCAGCAAACATGATTTACAAGCTTTTACAAGTTCACGGATTTCACCGTCCATACCTTTCCAGATGAACATTTCACGAATCTTTTCACGGGTTTTAAAGATTCCAAGATGCCCTCCTAATGGGGTCTCATGATAATACTTGAAGATCATAGGTACCAGAACGGCTGGAACGACAACTTTCATCATCTTATCATGCCTCGATGGGCAACATAGAACACCATTCCTCAGAACATAAGGGACAACCTGTTCCCCAGAAGAAAGGGTTTCCATTATCGGAGCCAGCGTCGGATCTTCACGTTGGTATTTCTCAATATCTCTAAAAAGCATGGGAGCATCTGTTAGGATGGCATTAACCTCGGATAGTATGGACTCGGAAGGTGATGAACTGTCGACCGGTTCGTGGGTCTCGACCTCGTTTGAAAACATACGGCTGAGTCCATCAGCAACAACATTTTCAGTACCTCTGATATGCCTGACATCGAATTGGAAGGCAGAAATACGAATGGCCCAACGGGCTATACGACCAGTACGACGCGGCCTACCTAAGACCCAGCTTAAGGCTTGATTATCTGTTTCCAGGTCGAATTTGACATGTTCCAGATAGAGACGGAACTTCTCTAAGGCGAATAAGACTGCCAAACCTTCGAGCTCATAGATGGAATACTTGGCTTCTTGAGCCGACAAAGTCCTAGATGCATAGGCGATGGGTCGCCTCCCTAGTTCAGTCTCTTGAAGAAGGACTGCAGCTACAGCTGACGACGACGCGTCCGTTTGGACGATGAATTTCGTTGAGAAATCAGGCATAGCAAGGTCAGGGCCATTACAGAGAGCTAATTTCAGATCTTCAAAAGCGGCTTGTTGAGAAGGTCCCCACTCAAATTTGATGCCTTTCCTACGAAGAAGGTTTAAGGGCGCCGCTCTATTAGCAAAGTTAGGAATGAACTTCCTGAAGAAATTCACCATACCAATAAACCTGGCGATGCCTTTAATGTCCTTGGGAGGTTTAAAATCACGGATGGCCTGTGTTCTAGAGTGATCTACTGCTACACCATCAGGTGACACAATATGCCCTAGGAAAGACATAGAGGGCTTAGCAAAGGCAACCTTGGACAACTTAACAGTTAACCCAGCCTTACGAAGGCGATTCAGAACTTCTCGCAGATGATCTAGATGTTCTTCGAAGGTCTCCGAAAACACGACGACATCATCCAAGTAGTGATATAAGTATTCAAATTTGATGTCGGAGAAGACCCTATCTAGTAGCCTAGTGAGCACAGCTGCCCCCGTGGGGAGCCCGAAAGGCACGCGGTTGTATTCGTATAAATTCCAGTCCGTGGCAAACGCTGTAAGGTGTTTAGACTCTTCGGCAAGGGGAATTTGATTATAGGCCTGATTCAAGTCCAAGATAGTGAAGAACTTGGCCTTACGAAACCATGAAAAACAAGAATGAAGGTCAGGAAGGGGCACAGATTGCAACACCACCTTCCGATTGAGAGCCCTGTAATCAATGACAGGCCTGAAGCCTCCTTGGGGTTTCGGGACTAGAAAAATAGGCGATGAATACGCCGACTTAGAGGGCCTAATAATACCATCCTTCAACATCTGATCGATGATTTCTTTCAGAGCCTTCATTTTAGGTGGAGATAGCCTATAAGGTGGAAAACGGACAGGAATCGAATCCGTGACCTCAATTTTGTATTCAATAAGATCAGTAACACCAAGAGTATCAGTGAATACCTCTGGAAATGACTGACATAATTTACGAATACTATTAGCCTGCTCCTCAGGTAGATGTCTAAGGTCTAACAACATCTCATCCTGGGTAGGCGAAATAGAGAAACATGACACAGAATTACACGTTAATAGTGGGATTTTACAACTAGAAGCAAATTTGAATGTGCACGACCTAGACTGGAGATCGAGCACAAGACCAGTGTGAGAAATAAAGTCCGCTCCCAGTATGATGGGGCAAGACAAGTGCTTAGCCACAAACAGTTTGATTTTCCATGTAAACTTAAAAATACGAATTTTGACCAGTAAAGAACCTAGAATTTCTAATGGAGATGTATTAGCCGAAACATGTTTAACAGGAGAAGAGTCATAGACAGGTAGTTTACAAACAGATTTCAATTTGGAGTACCATTCAGCCGAAATAATGGAACAAACACTGCCTGAATCTAATAGAGCTGTTATAGGTTCGTTATTTATCTCAATCTTAAGAAAAGGAACAGGTGCGGGGATATCCGCCGCAATCCTAAGACACTCTTTGGGGCATTCAAAAGATGTATTCGAAGACTTATCGTTCCCTGAATTCTCGACCTTTTTGCCAGGGGCTGAGCCTTGGGAAGATGGATTAGTTGACTCAGCCGAAGCCACTAGTCACTTTTGACTGTTGTTGGAAGTTACCCCAGGAGTTGAGCAGGAGGGGGTGCTATTTGAATTGGGACAATTCTTGGAGATATGTGAGAAAGCCCCACATTTAAAACAGCCCTGTGATGAACCAGCTCCATTATTTGCCCTACTAGACTTGATCAGAGGACACTTATTGCGCAGATGGTCAGGCGACCCGCAAGCATAACATTTACGAGGGGTGACTGATCGGCGAGGTGGAGGCCGAGTGTTACTAAAGGAAGGCGGGGGTTCTTTCGCAACACGCAAGGAATCGGCGTATCTAACTCCTTCCGCTGAGACGGCCAATGCTTCAAGTTCCGAGAAAGTTTGCGGGCATGCCGCGAAACACAAATATGACCTGTAGGGTGGGGAGATCCCTTCAACAATAGCTTGCACGATCTGATCCTCAGGGAAGTGGAGAGCAAACACCCTAGTATAAAACTTAATGTCCTGTATGAAATCAGCCAAGTTTTCATCCAAGCGCTGTACCCGATAATAGTATTTCTGAATCAGAGATGACCTCGCGCGGGCAGGAATGAAATTTGCAAGCAAGTGTGCGTGAAAATCTTCAATAGATGACTGTTCAGCAATAGCTCTTACTATTTTATCTGAGAGAACACCAATAGCATAAGGATAGATAATTTGCAAGATTTGACATGGAGAAAGAGAAAAAACAAGGGCATGATCCTGAAATTCCACTAGAAATCTTAAAAATGAAATTACGTCACTGGTGGTATTAACGGAAAACTTAGATATACCTCTGAGCAACATTGCCAATGGATGAGGCAAGCTACTAAACCCGGGTGACATAGTAGGTGAAGGTTTCAATGGCAAGGAAGTTAATTCAGAACGGATGTTACTCAGCGATGCACGGCGTTCAGACTCGTTGTCCAGAGGGGCAGGGATAGTTTGAGCAGCAACGGTTATTCTTTTAACTTCTCCCTTGGGAGGCGCTTCCTCACTACCTGCATTCACTATGGTGGGCTGATCAGATTTGGGAGGAACTTCCCCAGTTAACAATTGAGTGACTTTACTAGACAATTCAGAAATAGTTTCAAGGAGCGTATTAGCTTCCTTCCTCTGAACGTCATTCACCTTTAGAGACAACAGATCATTAACTCTATTTGAAAAGTGATATAGTCCGCCTTGCACACGCTTAATTTGATTAGGAGACGGATCATTTTCATCAAAAAAACTAACTACAGATGCTAGCCCAGAAATATTCTCGACGATCGTGGAAAGAGAGTCATCAATTTCTTTCTCTCCCAAATTGGGGATGGAAATGGGCAAATCAAGGGACTCTCTAAGTTTGTTAGTGTCGATAGCAACCGTGCCTCCAGATTGCACGTTTCTAATAGTTAATTCGTAGATCAACTCCTCTTTGCGCAAATAGTTAAGGAGGAAAACATCGCGAGGGCCGGGCATGATGACAAAAAAATTTTGAACAACCTCAATAAAAAATTTCCAGCAACTGAGAAAATGGTTAGAGTTCGGATCAAAACAGTGTTTAGCCGTCAAAAGGGGCTAAATTGAGACCCATTCAACCACGCTCTGCTACCACTTGTTACCGCGTTTTGATGGTAGGTAGAGGTGTAAGAAGGTGCGGGCGTGAATGGGTCTCAAACTACGGAATCAAAGTTAACGTAAAATTTAACAAGGTTATATTTTCTTTTCAATATTAAGTAATAACAAAGAACAGGTACTTAGTAGCCGAAACACAATTTGAAATGTACAATTGCAGGGGTTACAGAGTTTGGGCTTCGAGCCCTGAGTTCACAATTTTTGAGCAACTAGCCCAACATTCCGATATACAAATTTTAACAAAGGGGCAGAAGACCCCAATCAAACCCTGGAGCACTTGCTCCAAATTACACAGTAAAGCCTCCTCGAGGCACACAACACTCCGTTTCCAAAAGAGCCACTCGCTCTTTCATTTAAGCCTTTCCCAGGCCACACCAAACTCCACCTTCAAGTTGTCCGTCAACGGACATAAACACAGGGGTAAAATACCCAATCTACTGAGGTCTATTAAATGAAAAGCAGGTTAATTAAATGACCTCTAAAACAATTTGAGAGGAGGCGAACTTGCACTCCTAATACACTTTGATTAAGACCTACTTGGCGCTAGGCCGTTAATACAAGGGTTAATCCCATACTAAAGAGGTGACTTAAGAAGAGAACAATTTGTTTTACATTATCGAAGAATAGGTTGAGAAAAATAAGTTCACCTCAAAACAATATGAGTGGGAGTTCGAGAGGGTTAGCACTCTCTATCCCAGAATGTAGCTTTACAAGAGAATCGAAGAAAAGAGTAGTTACATTTTAGGAAAAGGTTACATGGTAGAACGCTTCGCACCCGCCCCGAGAGTTAAACTGCTGAGCAAGAAAAGAAAAAATTTATTAATCGGCCATTACCTTATTGTTGACCGCTGCAGAAGAAAGAGGCGCTACCCGCCTCCTGCGATGTACTTAATACACTGAAAGATGGAACAGAAGTGGCACGGAGACCCAAAAATCAGCAGTTTATAACCTCTCGTGGAAGGTTCTAGGCGTTAGGGGAATGAAAACACCCGCCCACAATTATTTTATTGGGTAGGACCCCGCAATCGATTCAAGTTGGGGGAAGATACATCTGATTGGATAGAAATTAATTTAAGAAATTCGGGATTGGCTACATGCAAAACAAGGGGAAAGAGAGGGGTATACAGCCAACTTAAACAATAACAGAAAGAAATTTAGCAAAGAACAAACATTTGAAATAAAAAATTTTTCAACAAAATAGTTCTTTGACTCCGCACTAGGTTGCACTATTGTTGATCTTCAGTAGTGTCCTCTAGAAGAGAAAGTTCACACTTCTTACTTCAAGCTAAACAAAAACACATCAAAAGTGACACAGTTCAAAAACTCAAAATTTTCCACGTGGTGACATCTTCTGAGAAAGTAGAGAATTAATACAGTAGATAAAGTTCAAACTTCCTCCAGAAGAGGAGTTTCAACTGGCGCAACTTTTAAATAAACGGTGTAGAGGTGTACCGCCCGGTACAATTATTATTGTGCCGTAATTCCACCGGCAGGACGACCCAAAGGAGAGCGGGCCAGGGATCTGGATATAAATGTAAGGTCCTACCCAGAGGTTTAATGTCAAGACCCAATTCCAAACAGCTTGACAACAACATTTATTCACAGACAATGGAAAACAAACAAATTCGGAAGCGCTTGGAAATCAACATAACTAAAGGAGGGTTTTAACCCGTTTCCATTTCTCATCCTCGTAAAACATAGAGGAATTCCACTCCTCCAATAAATGGTTTAACATAACGTAACCTGCGCGCCTTGGTACAAAATAAATGTCTGACTAATCACTACAGCGCTACAACGTATATACAGCTCACCAGATACAAGGTAAGGAAAAATCTTCTATCAGTGAAGGCACAATGACACGCGTACTTCCTAAACTACACGTCCAGAACATTCGTGAGCTTTTATGATACAAGAAACATACACCACCTTAAGTTACTCTCACGAAATATCTCGGTACCAAGCCGTCCCTTATCAAATTACAACCAGATGCATGGCGTTACATATCCGTACAAGTTCCTAGTTTCAAGTTCCTCCCATCATCCTCCACCAAGAGCAGCAGGTAAGTGAGACGGTCCACCGCCCGGCGAGCCACACCGGTTCGCCGGTAGGGGAAGGATCCACAATCAACGTCAGCACGCCCCCTCTCGCGGAGAAGCCGGGAGGGGGTAAGTACACGCGAGGGAGCATGGCAGACGATCGACATACGAAAAGAAATGCAAATACGAGGGACGCCCCAGGACGGAATTAATTCCTTGTCCATGGAGCCATAAGTGAGGAACAGGGAGAGACATTTATTACAAAATATCAATGCCTAGGACATTCAGAAATACGCACAATTAATAGTAGTAAATTTCAATGAGCTCACTAGGAGCACTGCACAGGTATCAAGTCCTTTAAGGCGGGAGGAGACCAAACACACGGTTCAGACCTCCCCCCCAAAACACCAACCCAGGGTTGGACAAACTGTTTTCCCCACACAAAGTTCAGCCGCGTAAAGTTCATTATCTTGGATACTTGCTGGATATACAATAGTGTTCTTGCTTTACAATAAATAACTATATACGAAAGTAACCTCTTGCTGCACATAAAAATGAAGAAACGAGTCTTTGCCCAGATTATATATAAAAATTAACATTCTTTCTGTTCACCAAAATGACGTAGCGAGTCCATGATTATCTCTGAATTTATATTCTTGCTGCACATTAAATGAAATAGCGAGTTCTTGCCAAGATTAGCACTGAAATTACTTTCTTACTGTACACCACAATGAAGTAGCCAGTCTTTGCCAAGCCTATCCCGGGATATGGCAAGATTAAGTTCAATGAAGATGTCCCCAGCAATCGCCAGGGGAAGGGTGGGCCACCAGGGCCGGCAACACTCATAGCTGGGATACAACCCAACCAAACATTGAGCGGCATGCATGCAGGATAACGGCCACAGTAGCAGACCGTCTCGGAGCCTCCTTAGGCAAATCAGACGCTGGAAATCACAATCCTTCTGAACTCGGTAGCCGTAACACACGGCGGCTGGAGTCAATGATCGCCAGGAATCGCAGCCACGAGGGGCCCTTCTCATGGAGCAGTGGGCGTAGGTGGATACTCCAGTCCACTGTAAAATAAAGCAGAAGGCCAGCAAGGATGTCGAAAGATATCCATCCACCGGTACAGAGTACAGGGGGCCAAGGCAGTGTAGGTAACCGGACCGGGGGGGCATGGGAGCAGTACGGGTATGATAGGACTCCGGGAGGACTCACATTAAATCATTCATCATAATAAATAGTACATCCAGATTTGTTTTTTCTTAAAAAAAGGAAGGAACGAACTTAAGCTAACTAAGGGAAGAGCATATCTAGGACAAGAAAGGAAATGCGTCAAAACTCCCCAGATAACCAGGTTAAAGCTTCATACCACATGAAACCAAGGTACCCGTAGCCGAGACAGACTGCCACGCAGCAGTACCCAAAAAAAAACGCTAAGCAGGCTTTACCTGCGAAAGATGAATTCGGAAGACTCTCTCCGTCTCCGGATCCTTTACCAACAAGGTGACCGGCGTTAAGAAATCAATAATTTCATACGGTCCTCGAATCTAGGAGCGAGCTTTCCGGAAGGCATGAAATTCTTCACAAAAACATTATCTCCTACAGCGAGATCGGTCGGTCGGCGCCCCTCATTGTAACGTTCTCTCTTCTTCTCATAGGACACCTTGAGGTTTTCCTTAGCCTTTTTCCAAATTGCCCTGATGTTAAGGGGGTCAATCCTTTCTGGTAACAGTTCATCAATGTTCCAGAGATTACTGAGTGGAGAGTTGGGAACGAAGGAGAACATAAGAGACACAGGAGAAAACTGATGCGCTTCATGTACAGCAGAATTAAATGCGAAGGCAAGCCATGGCAACGAAGTGTCCCATCTCAAAACATCGTCATGATGGAAGGCGATGAGAGCGGCCCGCAAATTGCGGTTGACTCTCTCTGCATAAGAGGGTTGGGGGTGGTACGGAGACGTTGTCACATGCGTAATGGACAGGCTAAAGCAAAACTTTCTGAACAAATTCGACGTGAACGCCCTCGCATTATCGGACACCAAGTACTGGCTCGGACCAAAAGAAGAAAATATTGTTTTTAAACACCTTATGGTGGACTCTGCCGTGGCTAACCTCGTCGGAAAAAACCAAGAAAAACGAGTGAAGCCGTCGACACAAACAAATATAAATCTATTGCCGTCCGTCCTTGACTTGGGGAGGGGTCCTACATAATCTATAAATAGACGTTGCATGGGTCGCGTAGCCTGGGTAGAAGACAACAGGCCGACCCGAGTATTAAGGGCAGGCTTGCTTATCCTACAAATCTTACACGCTTTCACCAACTCACGGACTTCAGCATCCAGCCCCTTCCAAATAAAGTTTTCTCGAATTTTCTCCCTGGTCTTAAACACTCCCAGATGAGCAGCTAAAGGAGTTTCATGGAAATATTTAAATATCATAGGTACTAATACCGACGGAACAACAACTTTCATCTTGTGATCAGAGCGGGAGGGACAGCAAAGGACACCATTCCTTAACACATATGGGTTAACAATCTTGCCTTCTTTCAACTGCTGGACAATAGGGCCTAAGATAGGATCTTCCACTTGGAATTTAGCAAGATCATGGTATAACAACGGGGCATCAGTCAAGATTGCTCCAGCAAGGGGTAATGAAGTTAGGACCTCAGGGTCAGAAGAGTCATCATCCTGAATAGGCTGACCAGTGAACATGCGGCTAAGCGAATCGGCCACAACATTGTCCGAGCCTCGAATGTGCCGTACATCGAACTGAAACGCCGATATTCTTATGGCCCACCGAGCTAGACGGCCAGTTTTCCTAGGCTTACCCAGGACCCAGCTCAACGCTTGGTTATCGGTTTCAAGCTCGAATTTTACATGTTCTAAATACATTCGAAACCTCTCTAAGGCAAACAACACAGCCAAACCCTCTAACTCGTAGACTGAATATTTACTTTCAAGAGGAGTCAAGGTCCTGGAAGCGTAAGCAACAGGTCGTCGGCCCAGGTCAGATTCCTGCATTAAGACAGCTGCAACCGCCGATGCTGAAGCATCGGTTTGAACAATGAAGGTTTTTGAGAAATCGGGCATCGCAAGTGTCGGAGCATTAGCTATAGCCAACTTCAGATCCTCGAAGGCCGCTTGTTGTGAAGTACCCCATTCAAACTTCACCCCTTTACGCCGGAGGGCGTTAAGAGGCCCAGCACGCTTAGCAAAGTTAGGGATAAATTTACGGAAGAAGTTTACCATCCCGATGATGCGGGCGACGCCTTTAACGTCCTGCGGGGGTCTGAACTCATCAATGGCTCGGGTGCGAGACTGGTCGACTGAAACTTCATTAGATGACACCATATGTCCTAAAAAGGACATCTGCGGCTTGGCAAAGGAAACCTTGGACAATTTAACCGTCAGCCCAGCGTTACGCAGTCTAGACAACACTTCGCGCAGGTGGTCAAGGTGCTCCTCAAAGGTTTCCGAATAGATCACGACATCGTCGAGGTAATGATAAAGATAACTGAATTTAATATCCGAAAACAACTGATCTAGAAGCCTACTAAGCACCGCAGTGCCAGTGGAAATGCCAAAGGGCAAACGACAAAATTCGTAGAGGTTCCAGTCGGTTGCGAAGGCTGTCAAATGACGGGACTCCTCTGCCAAAGGGATTTGATAATATGCCTGGTGTAAGTCCACGACGGTAAAATACCTAGCCTTTCTGAACCACGAAAAACAGGAATGCAAGTCTGGGAGCGGAACAGATTGCAATATCACCTTCTTATTCAATGCCCTATAATCCAAAACAGGACGGTAACCTCCCTGAGGCTTAGGCACAAGAAATATGGGTGAGGAGTAAGCTGACGTGGAAGGCCGAATTATTCCCTCATGCAACATGTTATCGATGATCTCCTTCAATGCTCGCATTTTTGGGGGAGAAAGACGATAGGGCGGACTCCTAACAGGAATAGAATCGGAGACCTCTATCTTGTACTCCAACAAGTTAGTCATCCCCAATTTTTCCGTAAGAACCTCAGGAAAGGCATCACACAGCTCCCTGATGCGCTTGGCCTGATCCTCGGGCAAATGGCTAAGATCGGAGCCCTTTTCGTCCTCAGAGGGCACCACGGCAAAAGAAGAAACCGACTTAGACCGCAATACAGGAATCCGAACATCACGACAAAATTTGAACCAGCAGGACCCTTCCTGCATATCCAAGACCAAGCCTGAGTAAGCCAAAAAATCTGATCCAATGATCACCGGACACTGTAAATCCTTGGCCACATACAAAGGGAATTTCCATGAAAAATTACCAACACGAATCTTACACTTCACAACTCCCAAAACCTCAACCCTAGAAGAATTGGCAGCCACACAGGTAAAGGAATCCGTTTGGATGACGGGAAATTTACACACAGATTTATGCAGACCAAACCACTTCTCGCTTACAAAGGAAACAACACTTCCAGTATCTAAGAGTGCCGTCACTGGCTCATTATTAATCTCGGCCTTGACAAATGGGGCTACCCCCTTATGCTCGGTCGTTATCTGCAAACATTCGGCAGGACAGGATGACAAACGTTCACCTGGAGTCGTACGATGCTTTTGACTAGGCGATGGCGAATTAATGAGCCTGTCCCTGGCCTTTTCCCGGTCTAGTCAGTTACCTTTCGGCCCTTTCGTGCAATCCCTCGCTACATGACCCGGGGTCCCACAGCGAAAACATACAACCTTCGAATCCCTAGGCGGCACCTCGGTACTCGAACCACGGCTAGGTCCTGGTGCCTGAAGAGATCGAGAAGGGCACTTATTACGGAGATGATCAGAAGCGCCGCAACCAAAACATCTTTTTAACGGGGCGGGTTTACGAGTAACAGTACGCTCAGAAACACCCCGGCCAGAAGGAGGGTCAGGATCGCGAAGCGAATCGGCATGACGAATGCCCTCCGCCGAGACGACCATAGCTTCCAACTCGGCAAAGTTACGAGGCTGAGACACAAAACACAAGCAAGAACGATACGACGGAGTAATTCCTTCCACGATAGTCGAAACCACCTGCTCCTCCGTATAATCAAGTGCGAATACCCTGGCATACAATTTAATGTCAGAAATAAATTCTGATAAGGTCTCATTTAAACGCTGCACTCTAAAGTAGAATTGTTGCACCAAAGAATTAAGAGCCCTAGCGGGGATAAAGTGAGTTAGTATATGGGCATGAAATTGATGCAACGATAATTGTTCCGATATTGCATTAACAATCTTATCAGAAAGAACGCCAAGGGTATGCGGATAAACGACCTGTAAAATCTGTACATGCGTCAAACCGAATACTTGAGCGTGATCCAAGAATTCGACAAGAAAACGAAGAAATGCAACCACATCACTCGCCGAATTCACCGAATAGCGAGGGCTGTCTTTCAGCATGTTATTCAATGGGTGAGGAATACTCGAAAATGGTGAAACTTGCGGAGACAAGGGTGGCTGTTGACTTGTAGTCTGTTTTGAAGAGCGCTCTAAAGATGAGAAATGCGGCTCGAGGGAAGTTCGCTGCCCGTCAGACCCAAGGTCAGGAGTAGGTTGATTTAACTCGCTTACTGCCGTGGCAGTGGAAGGTAACACCGGCTTAATTTTGATAGAAGGGTCAGCTAGCCAAGTCTCAACTTTCTCTAAAAGTGTAGAAGATTGGACCTTTAAATCCTGAACCTGATTTAACACCTCCTCCTTTAATTCTAATGACAGCAAATCACCCACACGATGAACATAATGCATCAAACGACCCTGTACTCTCTTAAGTTGATGGGGAGAAGCTACGTCGCTCTCCAGAAAATCGATCACTGAGGCGATATCAGAGAGATTAGTCTCAATAAGGGATACCGAACTCGTGACCTCGCTTTCAGTGTAACAGGGCGCTGCGACATTCCGATGTAAATTGTTCCTCAACAAGAGTTCATCGGCCTTAACTGTCCCTTTCGATTCTAAATTACGTATTGCTAACTCATACAGCAATTCCTCCTTCCGCAAAGCTCCCGGATAAATAATGTCTCGAGCAGACATCGTGTAAATGATACAAGACACAAGGCAGAATTACAAAACACCGAGACGAGAGAGCTCCTAGGGTTCAAATTTCGCAAGTAAATGAGAAAAAAGAAATCCAGATCGAACCACGCTCCTGGCTGCCAGCCCTCAGCACTGTGCCGTAATTCCACCGGCAGGACGACCCAAAGGAGAGCGGGCCAGGGATCTGGATATAAATGTAAGGTCCTACCCAGAGGTTTAATGTCAAGACCCAATTCCAAACAGCTTGACAACAACATTTATTCACAGACAATGGAAAACAAACAAATTCGGAAGCGCTTGGAAATCAACATAACTAAAGGAGGGTTTTAACCCGTTTCCATTTCTCATCCTCGTAAAACATAGAGGAATTCCACTCCTCCAATAAATGGTTTAACATAACGTAACCTGCGCGCCTTGGTACAAAATAAATGTCTGACTAATCACTACAGCGCTACAACGTATATACAGCTCACCAGATACAAGGTAAGGAAAAATCTTCTATCAGTGAAGGCACAATGACACGCGTACTTCCTAAACTACACGTCCAGAACATTCGTGAGCTTTTATGTTACAAGAAACATACACCACCTTAAGTTACTCTCACGAAATATCTCGGTACCAAGCCGTCCCTTATCAAATTACAACCAGATGCATGGCGTTACATATCCGTACAAGTTCCTAGTTTCAAGTTCCTCCCATCATCCTCCACCAAGAGCAGCAGGTAAGTGAGACGGTCCACCGCCCGGCGAGCCACACCGGTTCGCCGGTAGGGGAAGGACCCACGACCAACGTCAGCACGCCCCCTCTCTCGGAGAACCCGGGAGGGGGTAAGTACACGCGAGGGAGCATGGCAGACGATCGACATACGAAAAGAAATGCAAATACGAGGGACGCCCCAGGACAGAATGAATTCCTTGTCCATGGAGCCATAAGTGAGGAACAGGGAGAGACATTTATTACAAAATATCAATGCCTAGGACATTCAGAAATACGCACAATTAATAGTAGTAAATTTCAATGAGCTCACTAGGAGCACTGCACAGGTATCAAGTCCTTTAAGGCGGGAGGAGACCAAACACACGGTTCAATTATTATTATTATTATTATTATTATTATTATTATTATTATTATTTCCTTATGCTGGGGCTTAGTTATAAATCCCGCTATTATTGTTTTCAACCATTACACAACTTTCAAGTATTACAAACATTTTACACGTGATCGTTATATTCATAATCAGCTTAGTTCTCACTATTATTACGTTTATCACATATCTGTAGTTTTAATTCATTATTGATAATTTAGGCACATTTTATATTGGTTTTTGGTTGTGTCACAAACATTTTGAAGCCTACTTCCGTGGCTTCTTTTAAATATATGACTGTAGTAACTTTTAAAAAGCGTATGTATCTAATTTCAGCTGCGAATGAATTCGCAGAACATATAGTACCGTGTACAAATAAGTTTTCGTATGTACTACCGTGATAAATGGATAACGTTAGGGAACTTTACCTGAGTGGGAAAGGTATTTAAAATCTACTCTGAGACTGTTTGGTTTGCTTGTTTGCGTAACTCTGTGGAGAAGGGAGTAGCATGGTATTCGGGTCTTGTGTCAATCATACCCACAACAGCTGACGGAGAAAGTAACTAACATGAGAGTGGAATACAAATCGCGCACAAGCATTGTAAGCAGGCTGTAGTCAACGGTTGGCCTGCCAAGCGACTTCTTCTCAGCCCGAAGGCTTGCCTATTACAAGGTTTGTGTGGTAAGCACGAGGAATTCTTTCGGCCATTATTTTTGGCTTTCTAGACCGGGTGTGAAGTACATCACCACATTCAAATACTGAGAATATTAGACTCATAAGTAATAAGTTTCTTGAAATTTGTGGTAGTAATTCCCTCATGATATTGTAATGGCTATAGCCTCCACCATTCCAAATATACGACATTCGGTGGACTTGTGACGTCATCAATATGTCCCAGTCAAGATTCTCCTCAGCTGCACCACTCATGGACAAGCTAGCGCAAGGGCGGCTCCTCGCAGCGGCAGTGCGAGACCAGGATGAGAATTACGGGATGATTTATCTGGAGTTTTCTACTACGCCATGTATTTGCATGTATCCAGCTCCCGGACCTTTCTGGAACGTCTTATCTCCTTATGTAAAGGTGGCAGACGCGCGCGCGTAAATATTCTCACTAGTATTCACGTGGTACATTGTTCACACTCACACCAATGTCTTCTACCAATGTCCCACTTCGCTCCTCTGCTACGTTCTCCCTCGCTTCCCAGCTATAACCAGCTACTCGTTTCCGTCGTGCGTTCACTCACAACAGACTCTCACCGGACTAAGCCGTATCGCTCTCAGACTGTGCTCAAGCTGAACTGGCTTGATTTCGACTACAAGCGGAAATTTTAATAACTACCACTAAAGTAGTTAGGGACAGGTATCTTTTAACAACGGAGATACTGAATAAATTTCCAATTCCTTTGAAATTATTTAAGAAAAATCCAGATAAACAACTGGTATGGAATCTGCCACCTGTGACATTTCTAAATGAAAATCAGTGGTGACTGGTTATGTTAAATTTCGATAATTCATTATTCATATTAACATCGGCCAGTTCAGCTAATAATTTCTCAGGCAAACTTTCATGTCTCCTTGTGGTGATGGTGGTGTCTGCGGT
This sequence comes from Anabrus simplex, assembly GCF_040414725.1. Lineage (NCBI taxonomy): Eukaryota > Metazoa > Arthropoda > Insecta > Orthoptera > Tettigoniidae > Anabrus > Anabrus simplex. The sequence continues at coordinate 63,817,045 of NC_090267.1, read as the reverse complement.
GTGGGTACCTTGAAGTGAACTTTATCTTGACTAAGAGCCATCCGCAACACTCAACGCAATTATGAAGATTCAGCATTTTTGTTAAAGTAATACCATGACGAATATAAGAACCAAGTGTGATGACTCAACTTTTATAGCGTGGTAGTTTGTGGACCCGCCACTGGGAGCACTGCAAACGTCGGTGTCCAACAAGTGCTTCAATAGACCGGCAAACCATGTGCTGGAAAGGGCGAGAGATGTTATTGTGCGAGATATTTCGAGTCAACAAGTTGAATTTCCTTTGCTTTCAGTTCATTTCATTGTGTGTTGAGCACTTAAAGCACGTGTGTTATTTGGCCTGATTAAATTAATAGTTCAACATGCCGTACTGTTTTGTGCCTGGCTGTAAGTCAGGCTATGGTAGAGTAGTTAATGGTGTAAAATTATTTTCACCACCGAAGGATAGAAATAAATTTGAAAAATGGGCCAGAGCTATTCCACGAAAGGAATATTAGAATTTGTCAAGTTCATTTCTCTGATGATTTGATAGTAAAATCAGATAACTTTATAGTGAATGGTGAAAAAGTGGTTATGCCTCGTGAGAGATGGAAATTACGTCCAGGAGCAGTGCCTCACATTTTCCCGAATTTGCCGAAATACCTTTCAAGTGAGATTAAGTCCCGTGAAGCTCCAAACAGGAAAAAAGAATCTAGACACCACTAGGAGAAGAAGAAAGAAGATTGAAGACGGGAGTGTAGCAGCAAGTGGAGAATTAAAAGGTCAGTCTAATGTTGATCAAAATTTGGGTTATTCTAGTGTGGTTTCTGATGCAGAAAAGACAATATTATCGCTCAAAAGGTGCCTAAAACATGCTAATCGAAATTAAAATCGAGTTAGATCCAGTCCAAACTCAGCAAAATCGAGAATTAATTTATTGGAGAAGCAGGTTAGAAATACACAGTTCGAAACTCTTCGATTGAGAAGTGTTTAGTGAACCATTTGGCTGGGTACGTTGTTAAGCACTCTTCTAAATTTATTAAGTGTTCGCCCTGTGCCCATTCTCTACGTGATAATAATCATAGTACATTTTCAGTTCTCTCCGAAATAAAAGACTACGGTTCAAGCAATAATGAAGTGTTTTTAACACGCCCTTCGAAAAGTATATGTGACATTCTTTTCCAGGCCGAGAAAGTATTTAGTGAAAAACTGAACTCAAAATCGACGTGGAACGAAATATTTTTTGATTGTATCGATTCTATAGACAATATATATGTTTTTGCTAGTTGCTTTACGTCGCACCGACACAGGTAAGTCTTATGGCGACGATGGGACAGGAAAGGGCTAGGAGTGGGAAGGAAGCGGCTGTGGCCTTAATTAAGGTACAGCCCGAGAATTTGCCTGGTGTGAAAATGGGAAACCACGGAAAACCATTTTCAGGGCTGCCGACAGTGGGGTTCGAACGTACTATCCTCCGAATACTGGATACTGGCCGCACTTAAGCGACTGCAGCTATCGACCTCGGTAGACAAAATTGCAATTGATCCTTCAGGTGCTGGCTGTTGCCTTCAACATATTATGGATATAATCCCCAGCCTTGTTTATCATTATCTGAAGTGCCGATTTTTCTTCAGAGTGAAAGAAATCCGGCGAGATTTACAATCTCGAACATCCGCCAAATCTTCACGCAAGCTTTAGAAAGGCCAGTAACCGACAAACTGAGATGGTAAGTAGAGTATTACCTTTAAATAGTTCATGGGTGTTTTTTCTAATATGCTGGGAGTTGTATTGTTTATGATATATACACTCGAGTAACTTGTGCTTTTCGCAACATGTGATGAAAGTCGTAGCTCTTATTTCCGAGTATGATAATTTTCCATTGTTCTCTGCCGTGGTATTTTAATTGTAATAATTTTCATTGTAATCTCTCATTTTTTATAAAAGACAGTGTATATACCTATCAGTTACGGAGTAATACGTTTCCTGTGTCACCATTCCTAAGACCAGCTGATAGGTATTGTGGAGCTACCAAACTCTAGCGCTGCCTGGCGGAGCGCGCCTGAACTCGATGAGTCATCACACTTGGTTCTTATATTCATCATGGTAATACCACAAATAGTTCATATGTCTTGCGCACAGTGTGCGATAGGGATAATACTCTGTCATTCGAGGATCCTGGAATACTTTTTCTCTCAACAGCACTGCTTCGGATATGACACTTTGAACCTGTCATGTGGACACGAATCAATTGAATAAGTGCGTTGATGTTCGTGACAATCAATTTTATTATACGCAGGATGAGGACTATGTGATGACAGGTACTGCGTACATATTGACAGTTAATTTGATGTTGCATGATTATAGGAAGCCTTCATGATTGAGTTGAGTCTTTCCACAAAACATTTTATAACGTCACTTAACCACCATATACCGCCAATTTATTCGCTGAACTCCAAGATTTTTTGACATTTCATCAGGTTCTGAGGAACAGAGAATAACTCATTTATTATTATTATTATTATTATTATTATTATTATTATTATTATTTTTATTAACGCAGTTCATATATATATTTATTTTTCTCCAGATATACAGTATTGATACCTTATTGATCTATTAAAGGAGAAAAGTAATAATGCCCAACCTAGGCAGCTTAAGCTGACATACACATATAATAATTCTCGTAAATAAATAGAGCTAACATATTCGGTATCTGCCGCCCATTGGCGCACGGACATCTCCCTCACGGAGAGCCGATAGCCATGATACTACAGCAATAAATGAAAGCAAGAGAAAAGGCAATCATGATATAAATAATAATAATAAAATGGCTATGTGGCAGGATAAACACCGTCGCTTGGCGCAAGATCAACCCTTATTGATGGTCTGTTCGCCATGGCATAAGGCATTCTGGCAGTATGAGAATAAGAAACTAAACTAATAACAATATTACTGTGCAGAGTACAATGGTGTTGGCAAACGACATCTGAACTTTAAATAAAGTGTATATCACTTCCGGCCGGGTTTAAAACTTGGCGCAATCTTTCCTGCACACTGACCTCTCTGTTTCTCTACTTGAGTTGCAAACCTGGCTTCGTGTTACATCCACTCTAGTGCCGGTGTGCAATTTTTCTCCCTACGTTTCATTGCTATTGACCACTGTTAAACTCTATTATCTCGCTACACATGTTATCTTTTATAATTCCAGACTACTTTCCACATTAAATGAAACCATGTTAACACACAGTTAACTTAGACCATCAGCTCATATACCATCTATCTCCACATATTAACTCTTATCACGCAACCTCACGATTATTTACAAAGTTACCATACATGCCCTCGCAACTTTGAATCACAATCATCCTGCAAACACATCACTCTCTTCCTTATTCACTAGCCAAATACCCGCCTCATCCTGATTACAGCTTTCCAATACCATCTAGTGCCAGAACTTAATATACACACTTTAACACCTACTAATTTAACTACATAATCACTCTTGTCACAGTTACGAATAACACACACACCACTATACTCATGTGTTACACAATTTACTTCCTACTGCTGATATATTTTTTTGTTTCTTGTCACTATGCCTTCGTCTGATTTGTTCTTACCCCATATCTATCTTAGGCTCAAGCTTCTCCCTTTCGCCAAGGCACCTCTTGCTTCTTCTTCCTGCCTCCCAGCCGTATTTTCACTTCGTTTATGAGCACTTGTCACATCTTGTGTTTCCCCCCCCCCCCCACAATCACTCCCTGTTTCCTTTCTTCTCTCACCCTGGCCTCCGTCATCATCTCCTTAACTAATGCCTGGTCTCCCTGGTCTCCTTCCTTATCTGCCTCCTCACCTCAGTTGCTGCTTCCCTGACTCCTTCTTCGATGGCATTCACTCCTTCCTCTGTCCTGCTAATTTCTTCTTGCTGCAAGCTCTGTACCAATGCCATATTTTCTTTGGTTTATTCTTTGTCCCCATGCCAGTCTTCACTAACTTTACTGTCTCTAACGCACCTTTCTTCCATTATCATCCCCATAACCACTTCGTTTTTCATATTCTCTTCAATTTCTCGTAATTTCATCACTGTCCAAAATCTAGTCCATTGTCCATTGGTTACCACTAATTGTTGACCCTTTAATATAGGCTCTTAACCCCTGCATTTTAGCCCTGACCAAATGTTTCGTCAGAGTGTTCACATTATTTACACCCTTCTCTTCCCATATCTCTTTTAATCCAAATTTTTGTGTTCCGTATATTGTCTGCGCCTCTCATCACTACTTCCGCCATCAGGGTGGAAAACAGCTTCACTTTTATCGGCCTATTGCCCCGTTTTTAACCTATCCTTTCCACATCACCAATATCTACTTCACTGAACTTAATTTTCATCATTTTCTTGATGACTTCCACATTTTTGTAGGTTGTAAGCACTTTGTCCTCCCTTTTTCCTCCGGCAGTCCATATATAAATAAGCATTTCTTCCTACGTTCTTGGCTACTGTCTTCTATTTCTGCCTTCAAATTCACCACCTCTTCCTCTATCTCCCTTATTTTTACCTTGAGTGATATAATTTCTCTTTCGCTGATTTCCAATTTGTTCATTTTTTCGTCTGTTTTTCCCTGTATCCAACGCCTCATATGTTCAAATACTTCTTCCACAACTTCTTTAACCACACTTCTTATACCCTCCACGTCTTCCAAGTACATGGTGCCACTGGAAGTCGGGCCGGTGTTAACCTCCACACCCCTTATAGCTAGCAGTACCATGATCACTGCTTCCACCAGTATCATCTCGTCCATCATTCTTGTTTCCACTTTACCTCCTTTATTCCTGGCCTTTTCCTTCTTCCATCTCCCCTGCCATCTTCCAATAACTACCCGATATTGATCCCCACCAATCATCTTCTTCTTCCCTCCCGTCTTACTTTTCCACTCACCGGTCACACTCCACACCGGCTCTACCGGCACCTCAACTCACCACGACTGTCCCCGATCGCTGACTAGGTTAGACTGATTATTATTAATGAGTTCTCATTTTTGAAAGCTCCGGCTATAAAGCTTTCTATCATGCAAATCCTGTCATAATTTATTCAATGTTAAAAATATTAGCCGCGTTTTCCTTAATTGAAATGCAATATTTCAATAAAGCGTACATCGTAGTTGCGCGTAAAATTAAACACACTAAGTGATAATTTTTCAGCTTAGAACAATGATCAGAAATATTCTACCAGTTAAGGTTCAGTTCCGCATGTTTTATATCAAAGGATTTTCGTTCTCAGTGATACATGTGCTGTGGGTCAGTATTTTTCCCCTCAACAATGTCACATGGCGATTTCTCGAGGTGCAACGGCGATATGAATTATTTAGCATAGCCTATGTCTCCAAAATTATAAGTCACTGGTGCAGGTTTTTTTAATGAATATAGCTTTCTATACTACGTTATGATCATGTTCATCGTAATAATATCGTTCTTCCATCGATCTGTCGGTAATGAAGACGTAACTTGTACAAAACTATCTAGTTTGTTCAGACTAGATGGGGTGAACGTTAATAGGGATTAAAGCCATATAATCAACACAAAACTATTTTTTGACATATACAAAAGTAAAACGACACGTTTTAGACACTTAATCTAAATAATACACTCCTTTTTATTTAGTGAGGTAGTGCTTTATTTCAAAACACTGTGTGTTGTTTGAGCTCAGCACGATCGTGTAAGCGTTTCACCATCACCCGGCTTTGTGGCTAAATGGTTACCGCACTGGAGTTTAGTTCGAGGGGCCCTAGGTTTCACTCCCGGCCGGGAAAGGTATTTTAACCTTATATTGGTTAATTCCAATGGCTGGGGGGTTTGGATATTTGTGTTTTCCTGAAGAACATAATTTTGTTTATTTCAATATATCGTCGCTGCCGGGACGAAACCTCCTATGTAAAATATTTTAGCTTAGAACTTTGGCCGGTGAGGTTCTGTTATCTAAGGTGCAATACTGTGTGAACATTGTCAAGGCATTCTCGCTCTTCATAATATATGTGCTGCGGATCAGTATATCTCCAAAAATATTATTACATAGGAGGTTTAGTCCCGCCAATGACAATATGCTCTGTATGGTCCATGTAATAACGTTGTTACATATACACAAAATATATATTGTAGTAAAACACAAATAATTACACTATACAAATATAGGCTGCCTAAATAGGGAACACCGAAAGTCATAAATTTACAAAAAAAGATCCATCAGTTCGGTTGCAGTGGTTTCCGTCTGAGATTCTGAGTAAAACATTAGTTTCTCCAGCTGTTCCGTTGTCTCGAAATGAGTCCTAACTTTTGTCCACTGGAATGCCACAGTAATCTTAAATATCCCGCAGCTATATATTTCTGCAGATCTCATTCACCTATTATGTTCAATACTTCCAATCGTTTATCCAGAGAAACCACCATATTTTCCCTTTTCGATTCAATTTAGCTCAAATAGACTTGAAACACGTGAACGAGAGGGGATGCTTCTTATTAATTCTCTCAAAACTGATCCACACTGGCCTTTCAAAGTTAAAGTAGCTTGAAAGTTTGGCCTGGTTATACCTACGTTACCTGCACTGATATCAGAAAAAAAATAACATTTTAATACATTTTATTCTCTGACCACGCATGTCTCGTTTTATAAAGAATGGTGTTGTCATATTTCCCTTTAGAAAAACCTGTATTTAAAAAGAAACTCAAAATGATAACGATTAATATAATTATTTGCATCAAACGAATCGTTTCCATGAGGTATATGTATGGAATATGGAGTCGACATTTGTACGATAAGAATAACAGTAATAATAATAATAATAATGATAATAATAATAATAATAATAATAATAATAATAATAATAATAATAATAATAATAATAATGTTATTCCTTTTACATCCCGCTAATTACTTTGACGGTTTTTGGAGACGCCGAGGTCCAGAAATTTTGTCCCGCAAGTGTTCATTTACGTGCTATCAAATCTACCGACACGAGTCTAATGTATTTGAGCATCCAGAATTACAACCGAACTGCGTCAGGATCGAACCTACCAGGTTGGGATCAGAAGGCCAGCACCTCAACCGTCTGGGCCACACAGCTCAGAAAATATTCAGTTCTATAGAGTATGACGAGATGAGGCTTCTTTGATAAAAGTTTCCCCTGTGGGCGGGGCTGTAGAGTAACACCCACAGTATCCCCTCCCTGCCTTATGAGGCGACTTATAAAGGCCCCAGTGGCTCCTAATTTTTTTGCATGTGTTGGCGACAATGGGGTCCCTAGCTGACTCCTGGCATTACTTCCACTAACTTGTGCCTGGCTCCTCACTTTAATCTTTCCTATCCGACCACCCTTGGTCAACTCTTGTTCTTTTCCGACCCCGACGGTATTAGGTTTGCGAATCCTAGAGAGCTGTTTTTTATTTTTACGCCCGTCGTGGCCCTTTCCTTGATGCCTTCATTTTCGAAGTGTGGAATCCCTCCCATATTTTTCCCTCTGATTATTGTTATAAAGTGGATGGTTGCTTAGTTGGACTTCCTCATAAAACAATAATCACCTCCACCACCACTTAGACAAGAGAGCTTTTCATACGTATCTCAGTCATGGACAACCATCGATACTTCACATAAAGCCTACTCGGTTGCTAGGTAACATCAGGGCACACATTTTGTATCCATATTTTCGTGGCGCAAAAATTCGGAAGATAAGTTTACTTTAAAATACATTATGTCACTATAGAAGTTACCTAATTTTGCATTTGTACACACCCTGTACTTTCAGTGTTGGTGCAAACTTGCTACTACCTCGTACCCTGGAATGTTATAAGGCTGGTAAACTCTCTCAGAAGTATGCTACTTGAGGGAAGTCTGGATATTCACATCTTAAAATAATGTACATCCGTCTCTTTGTTTCCATTAAAGAGCACCGGGCACGGAATTGAACTGCGTGTTTATTTAAACAATGCGCTACTTCATTTCCAACGTGCTCCACAATGGAGTAATGTAAATGATGCTAATAACCTGTTGCGTTCTACACACAGAGCTTATTTTCAGCTCATGTCCAGTACTTCATCCGGCTACGTTTTGAGTAAATATGTGAGTGAATTGTTATCTTTGCCTTCCATAGAGAATTACTCCCAGGGACACAGTGGTAGTTTGCTGTCTATTATTACATTAAATGGAAGTACAAGTGGGTGACCATCCTCTCTAAAATTTTCAAATTCCACAGTTACATACATGGCACAAATTACCAGCTACGGGTGTGTGTTAGTTTTGGAACTATCGGAAAATTAGTTTCGTAAAAGTTCCCTTGCGTTAACGTCTTTGTTTTAAAAAATAAACATTTTAAATATAGCTATATAGCTAATAGAAAGGAGAAACAAAAATTGCTCACGGTTTGGGTATTATATGTATATTATTCTCTGCATGAATACCTCATCTTTCATTTTATATGCTTTTGAAATTGTATATTAATAATTTAATTGTAATTATGCCTATTAAATATCATATTAATATTCTAAGCATATGAAACGATGCTTACTTGAATTCCTCTACCTTTAACTACAGCCCTACGAAGTTACAAAAAATTCTGATAAGAATTCCTTCGCAAAGTGTCCTCTGTACACAGAAAAATATTGAACAGCAAACAATATGTTTCCCATTCAGGTATCCTAAATCTTACATTCTTGGATATCGTCGCTGCCGGGAAAAAACCTCCTATGTGAAATATTTTAGCTTAGAACTTTGGCCGGTAAGGTTCTGTCATCTAAGGTGCAATATTGTATGACTATGGTCAAGGAATTCTTGCTCTTCATAATGTATGTGTTGCGGGTCAGTATATCTCCAAAAATATTATCACATAGGAGGTTTTATCCCGGCAACGGCGATATGTTCTGCCACTTTACATGTCTTCCAGTAATTTTCTCCCTTAGCCGCACGACGAGAGTATATACATAGCAAAGAAGGGCGTGTGTTGTAATTTTAAATATCATGCGTTAGAATATCTAATGGCTTTAAAAATGCCGAAATGCCTATAAGGATTGGACTATTTTTATATGAATAAAACTAAAACAAAGTATTCTTCGTTCAAAATCATTAAATTTCAAACATATCTCCTCTTAAAAATAATCATTGGAAAATGTTCAGAAGTCTCACATTTTGAAAACGAAGACAACGGACAAAAGAAAGGGAACGACCACAATGGCGTGAAAGTGAAATACAGCCTGTGTCCTGCAAACCCAACAACGTTGGGATGGGAAGGAAATACGGTTTGAATTAGGAAGGTTGGAAAGAAGAAATAGAATTTAGGAGTCCACTTCCAGTAACTCGAAACAATGTCAGACTCATCTAAGATTCCATCGTCACCAAACTACACTCCGGGGTTGAAAACACCTGAAATTCCCCTTTACAGCTGTCTTTTATGTCATGCAATATCCTTGTTTTACAAACCGAGTCACGTAAGAGTTGTCGTCATCCCACCATGCCGTGCGCCGGTAAACGAAAGCGCGATCGCCGTTCCACCATTCCCCTACACATGTAGGGAACCCTTAAGTTACAATGCATGGGTGATCAGATTGAAAAAGGAAAAGAGATGTAAGAAAATTTACCCATTACAGCAAGTATTGAAGTTGGTCTTCCTCAGTCAAAAGACAAGCGTTATTACGACTGGTATTATTCCAGTTCACTATATGTGAATCAGCCTCAATAATCTTCCAATTTTTGTTAGAAAGTGCATTTAAAAATCTACCCCACACGAAAATACTTTCAACACACAAATAGGAAGCCATTTAACGCATTAAAGCGATCATTTGCTGATGTACAAGAATCAATCACTCTGTACGCTGTACTGAATCTTATAGCAGACTAGCTGAGTCCATTAAATCATTGAACTTGCTATATTGGTCAGGCGGCTTTTGCATTATCCGCTCGCCGATATACGGCACAGGAATAACTGGCAACTCAACTGAGCCTCGTACTGTATACTACCACCTCCACAGATAGGTTGTACCAGGAGCTCACCCCCTCCTATGTATTTCGTACACTCATTAGAAAAAGCAATTGCGCACCGAGAAGGAGTAGTCGGAATCGCATTCAACTTAATATAGATCAATGCTGCGGCATATCTGTCCATATTCACTGCAACAGTTTCTGTAGATGATTTAAACCTCTAGAGTGCTGAAGTTGCCGCCCCTGGTGTTTTCATACATGTTCGAAGGGTGATAGGTCCTGGCTTCGGGCAGGTCACAATTGGGGATTGTGTGGTTCACAACTAGAACTTAGAAGCTTGTTTTCAAAATCTAACAAATCCAGAAGTAACATTTTACAGGAGAGAATAAAAGCATTCAGAATAAAATTTCAAACGCATTTTAGCAATTTCGTTGTGTTTAAGCAGTATAAATTCATTAGTATACAAAGTATGTCTGTTAAAAGTTTTGCAGATTAAGAAATGTTTTAAAAGAAGAGCATGACTTTGGTACTTTTCGGCAATGAATCTCTAAATATCTCACTGCAGTCATCAGGACAATAACTGTATATTCATATACAATTATCAAAATGAAATTGTTGCAGTGAAGGCACAGATTAGTTGATAATTATTAAATTAAATCCTGGGACGCTACAATGTAAATTAAATAAATGTGTTCCGTTGCTGCTGGTCAAGTGCTAGAAATGGCTCCTCATTGGCTGCAAGGATTCGTTATGATTTTTCATATTCACTCCGTGTGATTTGGTACTAATTGATAACAAACCTGATTTCCAATGCCCTATATGACAGGGATTTGGGCCGTATAGAAGATTTATTTTTCTTTTGTATTATGGAGCTTCCTACCAACGTTTGTTTCCTGTCATCTTTAATTTGAAATTTTTGAATTTGGTACCATTTGGAAGCAAGCTTTTCAAATAGTGTGTGTGAGATTTTTTACTGTAATTTGTAAGTGAGAAAACTTTAAAACCGGTGTTGCTGTGTTAAGAGTGAGTTCATCCTGTGTAACTCGTGGGTCTGTTAGTCTACAACCACTGGTAGTTAGAGGTTTTGTATGTTAATTTCCTAGTCCCGTGAAATAACAGTACTAACAAACGATGTCAAAACGAAATTTTTAAAAACATTCCTTTGAGTTATCAAAAATCACACCATTATTCACTTCAGGCAGACTAAGAAAATCGCAAGATTTAAAAAATGTAGCAGTCTTTCATCATTCTAACTTGAATAATCAATTCGTTCACACCGGGCGAGTCGGCCGTGCGATTACGATCTACCAGCTTTGAAGTTGCATCCGAGAAATTGTGGGATCGAACTCCACTGTCAGCAGCCTTGAAGAAAGTTTTCCGTAGTTTCCCATTTTCACACCTACAAATGCTGGGGCTGTACCTCAATTAAGGCTTCCTTCCCACTCCTAGGCATTTCCTATCCCATCGTCGCCATAAAACCCACCTGTTTCGGAGCGACGTAAAGCAGGTAGTAAATAAAATCGTTCATCTTTCCTTGTATTTATTCCTACAGAATCACATTAAAATGTGTTTTCATTAGACATATCGTCGTTCTGCTTAGAAGAGCCGCTATGTGAAAATATTTCAGCTTAGAACTCTGACCAGAAATGTTATATCATGTAACGTTCAGTACTGCATGGACTGCCTCAACGAAGTTTCGTTCCAAGTGATGCATGTGCTGCGGGTCGGTATTTCTCTCCTCAACATTGTCACATAACGGTACTTCGAGGCGCAACAACGACACCAAAGTTGTCTGATTTAGGCAATGTGAGATCCGTCACTCTCCACTGTTCTGTGTCTCCAGTTACGAGTCTGGAACGTGCTATAAAACACGACTACTTATCATCTCAGTCGCAAAATTCATTTAAGGTACTAAAGAATAACGAAACTGTACAGTTTATTTATGTCCTTTTTCACTCCATAATTAGAAGCTTTCTCCTTTCGATTAGATCATCTCACTGCACTGGTTAAGCAGAGAGTTTCTTGGCCCATCGGATGTTATGAATGCAATTAGACCTCCTCAACGTCCTCAATACATTACGCCACCTAACTTACTGAGCTGTACGTATCTGAAGAACACTGTACAAAACTTTATACTGGGATCCCTCCACCCTAACAAAACATGTTCATAGTAAACGAGAGGGCCCATTATTTCGAAACAGTAATTTTCAGTTTATATTATAAGACGCGCAGTGTTTTATTACTTCGTTATTTGAAGTATATAGTATACATCTTTCGTCACAGGACAATCATCTTTTAGAAGTATAGTCCTTACTCACCTACAGCACTACATCGTACTAATGATAAAGGTTGCATCCTATTGATTGAGCCAATATTAATTAGTATATACGGTAGAGGTTCTGAAATCCAATTAACCAAGCATTTTCTTATCTGTTAGTTGAGTAAACATTGAAGTAAGCCGGAAGTCCCCACGTCGAGCTCTGTAATTCTTAGGAATAAGGTGTTCCAGTTATACATTGTTGTAAATCGAATCGCAAATTACGCGTTACTCATTGATGGCTCATTTTGCACCTAAGTTAGACAAACAAAACAAAACTCGTAGAGCACTTCTGCGACGCCGCATTAATGAGATAGCTAAGGCAGAAGTATTCAGTCAGCAGTATGTAAAGATTGTTGGTTACAAGGATAATGTCGAGATAGAGGAAGAGACTAAGGCCAAAGAAGTAATAACATTTACATATGATAACAATGACATTTACAATAAGATACAAAAGTTGAAAACTAGAAAAGCGGCTGGAATTGATCAGATTTCTGGGGATATACTAAAGACAATGGGTTGGAATATAGTACCATATCTGAAGTACTTATTTGATTATTGTTTGGTCGGAGGAGCTATACCAGATGAATGGAGAGTTGCTATAGTAGTCCCTGTGTATAAAGGCAAGGGTTATAGACATAAAGCTGAAAATTACAGGCTAGTAAATTTGACATGCATTGTATGTAAGCTTTGGGAAGGCATTCTTTCTGATTATATTAGACATGTTTGTGAAATTAATAACTGGTTCGATAGAAGGCAATTCGGTTTTAGGAAAGGTTATTCCACTGAAGCTCAACTTGTAGGATTCCAGCAAGATATAGCAGATATCTTGGATTCTGGAGGTCAGATGGACTGTATCGCGATTGACATGTCTAGAGCATTTGATAGGGTGGATCATGGGAGACTACTGGCAAAAATGAGTGCAATTGGACTAGACAAAAGAGTGACTGAATGGGTTGCTATATTTCTAGAAAATAGATCTCAGAGAGTTAGAGTAGGTGAAGCTTTGTCTGACCCTGTAATAGTTGAGAGGGGTGTTCCTCAGGGCAGTGTTATCGAACCTTTATATTTTCTTATATATATAAATGATATGAGTAAAGGAGTGGAATCGGAGGTAAGGCTTTTTGCGGATGATGTTATTCTCTATAGAGTGATAAATAAGTTACAAGATTGTGAGCAACTGCAACGTGACCTCGAAAATGTTGTGAGATGGACAGCAGGCAATGGTATGTTGATAAGCGGGGATAAAAGTCAGGTTGTGAGTTTCACAAATAGGAAAAAACCTCTCAGTTTTAATTACTGCGTTGATGGGGTGAAAGTTCCTTTTGGGGATCATTGTAAGTATCTAGGTGTTAATATAAGGAAAGATCTTCACTGGGGTAATCACATAAATGGGATTGTAAATAAAGGGTACCGATCTCTGCACATGGTTATGAGGGTGTTTAGGGGTTGTAGTAAGGATGTAAAGGAGAGTGCATATAAGTCTCTGGTAAGACCCCAACTAGAGTATGGTTCCAGTGTATGGGACCCTCACCAGGATTACCTGATTCAAGAACTGGAAAAAATCCAAAGAAAAGCAGCTCGATTTGTTCTGGGTGATTTCCGACAAAAGAGTAGCGTTACAAAAATGTTGCAATGTTTGGGTTGGGAAAACTTGAGAGAAAGAAGAAGAGCTGCTCGACTAAGTAGTATGTTCCGAGCTGTCAGCGGAGAGATGGCGTGGAATGACATTAGTAGACGAATAGGTTTGAATGGCGTTTATAAAAGTAGGAAAGATCACAATATGAAGATCAAGTTGGAATTCAAGAGGACAAACTGGGGCAAATATTCATTTATAGGAAGGGGAGTTAGGGATTGGAATAATTTACCAAGGGAGATGTTCAATAAATTTCCAATTTCTTTGAAATCATTTCGGAAAAGGCTAGGAAAGCAACAGATAGGGAATCTGCCACCTGGGCGACTGCCCTAAATGCAGATCAGTATTGATTGATTGATCCTTTCGAATATACCTGTTTGTATATTTTTACTACAACTGCCATTTTATGCAGTGTTCCTCAGTCAATGATTTACATATCCAGGTATTCATTTTCTCAGAAAAATTATATTTTAGGCAGCTTTTATATATTGGAGTCAATCTTGAATAATTCCTTGTGGCATGCCAATTGCCTGAATGTATTTTTCCTGTTTCACTAAGCCAGTTTTTCTTATCCTTCATTGAGAGAGCAAGGTTGAGAATCCTTTAGAAGAGTCTGATATTATTCACTCTGACAATGTCGCCATAGAACTTAAATCAGCTTTTCCTCATGGCGTCGGTGATCTTTTCCGAATGCTAATAAATCTCCTGAGACTTCCGTTTCATTCAGATTCCCTCTGAGTAGACTAAACACAAACAGCTCAATGTTTTCCTCTCCTGTTTCTCTATATCTTTAATGAGTGATCTCTATCCAATGAACAACGTTTCTGAGGCGTATTGTGCTTCACGTTTGATAACTGAGTTGTGTAATCTCCTGGATATTGGTTTTTGTTATATCTGTTCCGTGTGAGTCTACAGACCTTATGTAATGTTGAGATGCTCTCCCTATTTTCTTCACGATTGTTATTATTATTATTATTGTTATTATTATTATTATTATTATTATTATTATTATTATTATTATTATTATTATTATCAATTTAGGAACGCTCGGCTTATGCCGGTAACATAATGGGCTGACTCGGCCTAAGCAAGGGGTCACCCTCTTGATTATGAAACTACTAATACATATATCTACAAATATTTACAACAGAAATAATTACATCATATACATTTATACAATAAATACATACAACTTCAGACAACTTCTTACGTCCCCGTTTTGGGAATCTGTTCTTCAGTATTACTGGAACTGCGGCCTGGAACTTAATGCTGTTGGCTGTGAGTCAGAGGAAAAGTCTTTCCTAGGAACTTTCTCACAAATTATTATTATTATTATTATTATTATTATTATTATTATTATTATTATTATTATTATTATTATTATTATTATTATTATTATTATTATTATTATAAAGGTGGCCGAGAGGCCGCAAGTGACAGAATATACCTAGGATCTACAGTTCTCAAGACTGTCAATACATTTAATTATCTAGGAGTCCGGCTCCATGGCTAAGTGGTTAGCGTGCTGGCCTTTGGTCACAGGGGTCCCGGGTTCGATTCCCGGCAGGGTCGGGAATTTTAACCTTAATTGGTTAATTTCGCTGGCACGGGGGCTGGGTGTACCTGTCGTCTTCATCATCATTTCATCTTCATCTCGACGCGCAGGTCACCTACGGGTGTCAAATCAAAAGACCTGCACTTGGTGAGCCAAACTTGTCCTCGGACACTCCTGGCACTAAAAGCCATACGCCATTTCATTATCTAGGACTGACCGTGAAAACAACAGTAACTACCTATAGAATTTACATAAAGTCTAGAGCAACGGCGGCCACCAAAGCAATATATGATATTAAAACAATTACCAAGCTTTCACAAGAAACTGCTATGAAACTATTCGATGCGAAAATTGCGCCAATTGCCACATATGGACTGGACATTATATGGGATAAACTGGGCCTGGCTGAGCTGAAGACAATTTAAGCAGTCAAGTCGCGCTTCCTGAAAGCTACACTGGGAATATCAAAGTACACAAAATCAAGGCTTGCATATGAGCTTGCAAGGGAAACCTTCTTTATCGAGGACCTCCGAATGAGGCAAGGATTTCCATCCACAGATCCTTGGGAAAAATTACTGCAGGACAGAGTGAAGAGGAGGGAAGAAATCTGGCTCAATTTCTACTCACCGGAGGCAATGATGAATAGAACATGGACAAAGACTAATCAAGACATGCGACATTTCGTTAACTCGATGGTGGTCCATGGGTATCACCATAAACTGTGCAACACCGAGTACTTCCATGACCCCGACGAAACCTGTGTTTTTAAGCTATGCAGTGAGCATTGCAGTCGATATCACGTAAACAGACGCAAAAATCGGGGATTATCCATTGTGAACTTCATTAATAGTGAGAGGTGACAAACTTTGTTTATACAATGCACAATTTGTGTGCTGAATCTTTATAAATTATGATGATTAATAAAGAGTTTATTATTATTATTATTATTATTATTATTATTATTATTATTATTATTATTATTATTATTATTATTATTATTATTATTGTTATTATTATTATTATTATTATTATTATTATTATTATTATTATTATTATTATTATTATTATTATTATTATTATTATTATTACTACACTTATGGAATTTTAAAATGGCTCAAATGTAAGGAATACTAACATAGTTGAATCTCACTTCTTGTTTTTCACTTCGAAGCCAAGAAGATTTTCGGGCTTGTCGTACTTCTTAGACTACTTACTGGTTGTCAACACTGATATTGCTGCCTCATATGTCAGACACAAAAAAATAGTATCAAGAATACATTGCATGTATAAAGAACAATTCCCTGAGGCTACTTGCAATTTCACATTGAAAGTACTAGAGCACGAATATTTAGGTAGTAATAAGTTAGAATGCAAACTACTTTGTTCAGTAGGAAGTGACATCTAGCCCGCTCTTCAGTAATGAAGCGTCAATAGCATAATTTAATGTGGTTATATTATTAATGTACCCATAATATTTATGCAAATCTTGTAGAAGAACTGTTTTACAGGCTACAGTATATATTTTACTCACTTTATTATGTTATCAGTCTAAACTACTAACACCGAAACATTAATAATACTAATATCGGCATGGCACCCTTCTATATAGAGGAATGTTGACCTGACAACTTTACGCTGCTTGTGTGTCAAAATCCAAATTCTGTTTTACTTCACGAGATGGTATAGGAACTGGTGTCTATGGGCGATGTATTGCTGGGTTTTAATTCATTATGTCGAATAAACGACAAGCGGGATACCAAAGAAATTTCACATACGGGCATATACGACATGGATTGTCGAATGCATGTTTTAATTGTCCGTCAATTATTCGACTGCCCTTGTCAGTTTCGAACCTGCAATATTTGAATGCAGAGGCCTACACACTATCAGTAACACACTGAGAAACGTATTTTAGAACAACCTTGCTGTTGGTAATAATTTCGTGTGGTTATTGCTAGCCCGGTGCAGCCCTTGTAAGGCAGACCATCCGACGAGGG
The DNA here is from genome assembly GCF_040414725.1 of Anabrus simplex. Classification (NCBI taxonomy): domain Eukaryota; kingdom Metazoa; phylum Arthropoda; class Insecta; order Orthoptera; family Tettigoniidae; genus Anabrus; species Anabrus simplex. The sequence continues at coordinate 63,799,609 of NC_090267.1, read as the reverse complement.
TGGACATTATCTGCAGTGTATAGGAAACTGCATGTTATTGTGGTGGTGTTGTATATGGCATGTGAATTGCAAGGATGTTTGGAACATTAACAATATCAAAGCCTCTGAGACTGTGGAATTAACTATTTAAGATCAAAACCTCAAACCCATTCGGGAATCGAAGCCCGGGCCTTCTGAATCGGTGACTACGATGACCATTCAGCCAAGAATCCGGACTTGCTGTTGGTGAATGTTAGGGAAAGGATGCTGTAGGAGAATGGGTGCTTAGTTAGCGTTTTCCCACTCTTTTGGCGGAGAATTTGATTTTTTCAGAGTCACATTTATTTGGTGCAAGCAGGGTCATTTACCTGGGGCGTTTGACTCCTACATGAGGTTATGATGTCATAATTACATAATACACTTACCTACGAGGGCAGTAATAACCACACAGGCGGGGGTTTTGACTCCTACATGAGGTTATGATGTCATAATAACATAACACACTTATCTACGAGGGCGGTAATAACCACACAGGCCCCCTTGAAGGAGCCCTATCGATCACGTGCCTTGCACCCCAGGAACGGTAACTTAACCTCACACGGTCTATTTATGGAGGAGCCTTTCGGACAGGTTAGCGAACTAGGTATTTTTTGTGGACAAGAGGGTCCTCTCCCCCCCATTGGGTCATCTCTCGACCCATCCCAAAAAGGGGGAAGGAAGAAGTGGTTCTCTCTCCCCTGAGTTACCTCCCGACCCGACCAAAAGTATTGATGGCTTCCTTGAGCCTGGAGGCCAGAAAGGGGAGCCTGTGAATATAGGATTGCTGTCATAGTAAAGAACGTCCTATAGGGGCCGAAACCCCCCAGGTCTTTGACCTTGACTGCACCAAAAAACGCTGCCTCGCCAAAAATTCAAATTTCCATCCAAAAGCGTGGATGCTGACTCATCACTCATTTCTCTACAATATACTTTTCCTTACTACATTGTTGAAGCGGTATAAATCGTTGTTTAATGACTATTCCCCTTTCTGGTCTTTACTGCTACTACTACTACAACTGTTTTCATTGCGTATCTAGAAACGGTGTGGCGGTCCACTTAGAAGGTAGAGTCGTCTTTCAGACCAGGGAGATTTGGAGCGGTGAAAGTCATGCATGGAGAAGGTGACTGAGTTGGAGGCCGTGGACTATAATAGGAACTGTCCAGGAATTTGCGTTAGCGCAGGAGAATGGAAATATTCTCAGGATATCCGACGATGGGTACCAGTCTCTTCCAGTTTTTCGAATGCAGAGCTATAGAGCCACGGTCCAGCAGTGGCCTCCACAGTAGGATACGGTTATTTACCACACGTGTATGTTCAATCTGGTGCGCCTGTGGGGTGAGTGCCTCAGTGCTTACGGAGATTTTGGCTGATTGGCATCCCGATTCAGGACTGTATGGCCGTCGAACGGAAAATTTTTGATCGCTCATTGTACATAATACTGTACCAATACCTAAATACGTCATACAAACATACATTCCTACATTAAGGTACGGTAATGTTAATTTTCCTTTCCTCGTACTCACAGGAAAATGAACGCAATAAAAATTGTTTTATGGATTGCCATTAGTGACTGGGAGGCGTGACTAGTCGTAGGAAAAAAAGAGGTAGGAAGTGAATTGTCAGATACGCGGTATTGCTCCCTCAGCAACGATATCTCGAATGAACTTAATTCTAATTTTCCACAAGCAAAATTTTCAGCCTAGGCAGAAACAGAGCCGGGCTCTTAGTGGCCCTTCATGTTACGAAAGGACAGGTCGTGGGTTTTGATGATGGCCAGATGGAACAGAAAGAAGTTAAGTCAAGCAGGCCAAATTTATTGTCACTTATCGGCTGGGCTGAGTTACTCAAACGGTTGAGGCGTTGGCATTCTGAACCCAACTTGGCAGGTTCGCTCGTGGTTCATTCCGGTGGCATTTGAAGGTGCTCATATACATCAGCCTCATGTCGGTAAATTTACTGGCAGGAGAAAGAAATCCTGCGGGATTAAATTCCTGTACCTCGGTGTCTGCAGAAACCGTCAAAGCAGTCAGTGGTACGTAAAACCAATAACATAATTAGGCACATTTATTATTTTCACGTATCGATATCTTTCTTTTAAAACCGCGTGTACTCCAATGCTATTCCTACCTATTATATTCCTTAACACAGGTCACGCTTCCCAGCCACATATTGATACGCAGTCCATCAGAGTTATTTTCGTTATGTTGCCATACCGTATTGTAGGATTGTTTTTTGCATGGCAAAATTATTCGCTCCTACACTATAATATATTAAGTAATATGAACCGTGAGAGGACCAATAGCTTTACTATTTGAATGTCATATTGAAAATGAAAGAAGTCTCTGTGACTTAGACTCTCACCTCGGGGTTCTGTTCTTCAAATCCCTGCAACTCCACGTAAGATTTTTGCAGGACAAAGTGGAAGCAGGACAGGTTATTCTCCGGGTACTCCTGTTTTCCCTGTTAACTTTCATTCCAGCAACACTCTCCAATATCATTTCATTTCATCTGTCAGTCAGCAGTCATCACCCCAGAGGAGTGTGACAGGTTTCGGCAACCGGCACAGTTCTTTTCTTTTGCATATTAGCATGGGAAAATGAACACAACGAAAATTATTCTGATGGACAGCATATCAATATGTGGTTGGGAGGCGTGACCAGTCTTAAGAAATTGAACGGGTAGGAAGAGCATTAAGACATATGAGGTTTAAGATAAAAGCCATCCTTATGAGTTAATAAGGAGAGGGTGAAGTGGGAGATTACCGTTTTCCACCTGAATTGTGCTCAATTTATTTGTGGGCTTCATCGGAGGAGAAGATGCCAAAACTACTGACAATCACGGGAAAGAAATGCCGAAATACTGATAAATAATGTATACATCAAATGTTTCTGTTCATGTTAATTTTTTTATGTTGTAGTCCTTCTTCATTTATTCTTTCACCTGTTCCTTTCACAAGTAATGAACTTTATGCTGGCCTCTTCAGCATCAGTTTAAACTAATTTATATTAATTTAGATACTTGTAAGTGATATTAAAATAATTATTAGTTATTCCGTATTGCCTACTACAATTTCTAACCTGTAATTTTCCTAGTAGTACACACGATTTAACACATGCTTCAGAATCCCTTTTGTTAAAGTTGACGGAAACTTAATTTTTACTACCTTGATCATTTTACTATAGATGCCGTAATAAATAAGAAAAGAAAAATGAAACTAACATTGACGGACAAGTAAGACGATTTTTTACTAACTATTTCATTTATTAATTCAAGGGGCACCTGAGACTCAGCTCGTAATTGTGCAGTACACACATTGAATTACAGAGCAGATGTAATTTAAATTATAAAATACAAAACGGTGTCTTACATGAGGTAGGTAAGTAATTTACGCTTAATTATATCGTCGTTGCCAGGATAAAATCTCCTATGTGATAATATTGTTGGGGATATACTGACCCGCAGCACATACATTATGAAGAGCGAGAATGCCTCGACGATATTGATACAAATTTGCACCTGAGATGACAGAACCTTACCGGCCAAAGTCCTAAGATAAAATATTTCACACAGGAGGGTTTGTCCCGCCAGCGATGATATTAGAAATGTGCTTCTCCCTCTTTCGTCTTCAGGGAGACTATTAAAAATATGTACAGAGTAATTCCACAATGCATTTGCACAAACTTACAAGTATACATTTGGGTAAAATGAAGTTTTGAAGCACTTCTGGTGGCGTACTTATCTACGGCCTAATTAGAAAACCTGGTATCACCCAATGCTCTTCATATCCATTATTGCCTTCAAGGCAGCTCACGCCTCTCAATCACATATTGATGTATAGTCCGTTGTGTTCATTTTCCTATGCTAATATATAAAGGATAATGAACCTTAAATACATTATACTGTAGGAGTGCGTAAATACGTCACGCAAATATACATTCCTACAGTACGGTGCGGCAAGGTTCATTTCACTCTTTTTCTCTTTTATGCAAGATAATGGTTTCTTTTTTTCAAATTTTTCCTGCCTGCAACATGCCCAAATGTGTGTCATGTAATAGAGGTGGTTCTCAATAAGTGCATGATAAATTATCTTCAGCAGTCCATGGGTTAAGTTATATTTCAGCCTGCCCAACATACCTGTAGCAGGAATAATCTTATCACAAATTGCTTTCACGCGTACCTATATACCGAGAGAGTGTTTCACCAACTATTAACCCCCATAAAATCTTGTCGTCTTTGTTAAAATTACATATTACCCGTAGTGTGACAATATTATGTTTAAATATTCCAATTGGGCGTAATATTTACTTGTTGATGGAAACAAGAAACTACTCAGATATCGTCGCTGCCGGGACGAAACTCCTATGTGAAATATTTTAGCTTAGAAGTTTGGCCGGTAAGGTTCTGTCAGCTGAGGTGCAATATTGTGTGGGCATTGTCAAGGCATTCTCTCTCTTCATAATGTATGTGCTGCGGCTCAGTATACCTCCAAGAATATTATCACATAGGAGGTTTTGTCCCGGCAACGACGATATACTGTTTTTCTGACTCATCTAAATTTACACACATATCACATAATAGTCAGAACTGCAACACGTAATGGAGGATACATCCCTCCAAACAGGAAGGGCACCCGTTCGTAAAAGTAGGTTTAATTAATACTAATGACGACCACGGATAACTGGAATGAAGACCAGGGAATAAGGAAAGAAGAATACGATATATTACTATTATTTTCTTGAAATTCAGTATATCGTCGTTGCGCCTCGAAGTACCACTATGCATCAATGTTAAGCCGAGGAATACTGACCCGCAGCACATGTTCATCCTAGAAAAAACATCATTTCATATAGTTCATGCAATATTAAAACTTAGAAGATCGAATCTTTCTGGTCAGCTTTCTAAGCGGAAATACTACTTCATAGCGGTCTTTCTAGGTGCCAAAGACAATATAGAGACCTCATATATGCCCGCTAAAATTTTCAAAGAAAGTTGACAAGTTAATTCCTGTTTAGTAAATGTGATCGTGTTTTATAAGGTTTTATGATAATAATAATATATACATATAATATATAATATATAATATATAATTAAAATATATAATAATTATAATAATAACAATAATAATAATAATAATAATAATAATAATTATTATTATTATTATTATTATTATTATTATTATTATTATTATTATTATTATTATTAGTGTATAAAGAATTGAGAAATATATTTTACTTAGAAATTTGCATGAGTAGGTAAACACACTGATCTTAATCGGAACGCTGTAGTTTATGAGAACCATTAATGAAGTCCCTCCTGCCTTCTAGAGTTTTTTAGCGAGAGAATATTAAGTATGCGTGTTTTGTTTCTCGTCATCAAGGATAATGTCTTGTTTTCTTCTCCTTGTTAATTTTCTCTTCTGAGCGGCTTGGTCCGCCCCATTAGCGCTCGCTCGTCAAGCTGCTTACACTCGCGCACTGAGGTAACATTAGCTACCTGTTTAGCTTTCCCAGTGAATTCGTGCGAAGACACTGTCCTTTACTGAGTCACGTTAAGTGTGAATATTACAATACCGTGACTAATAAACTGAATAATTAATAAATATTTGGGTGTTGAAACATATTAAATATTTTAATACAATATGCCTAATAGTTTCGAAGCGCTGACTTCTTGAAGATAAGATCGTCATGTTCGGAATATTAACGCACGAAATTTTGTTCTGGGATCCATAGCAATTTTGTGCTGGAATGAGAGATCGAACTAATGCATAAATTGTTTAAAAAAATGTTATTGACATATTTGAATATTACTATTATAAATGTCTTATCCCAAAATATAGGAATAATTATAATCCGCTTTTACTCCTCCACTTTACAAAAGAAATATTTTGGTATATCTGTCAGTAGGAGTGTTGCAGTGTGAGAGGGAGATAAGCCACGCTGTAACATCACGTCAGCTAGTGGCAGCAAATAACACAAGCGCTTTCTGTATTAGTGTTTACATCATGGCTGACAGTGTTAGATGGCTGCTTAGAGTCCGTGTGACATAAATCCTAGATACAATTTAAAAACCGTAAATGTAACAAGATATCCATGTTGAAGCAAATCTGAACCTAACTGCATTTTAAAAGAAGTAATTGATGAAAATTACACTGTTGTAATAGAAAACCATTTTTAAAAATCTCATTTTTCAGATTTGGTGATTTTGAGCTGACATTTTTCAGATAAATAATGGATATTAGATTACGATTTTAATGTGGTCGTTATATGAGCAAAATGCTCACGGTCATTGAAAATCATCTGCTCTTTTATACAGCAGGTAGTTTCGAACTTGAGCCCTGATGTACCTTCGCACTGCAGTTTTCAGAGAAGGACGGATGCATTGAAACGCATATCTGTGATCTTGAGAAGGAACAGGGAAGGAGGAATTATCAGCGACCGTCAACGGTGAGCATTTAGCTTCACGCGCGACCAGAGGCGTTGGTGCTAATTTCTGTGTCTGTTATAGTTTTGCTATTTTTGAATTATGTTTCATAGTTGAAACAGTTCTTTGCAACTTATTGTATTAATATGTTGCGTAATTAGTGCGTGACGATGGCTTCATGTCGTGACATTTTAGCTTTTTGTGATTAAATTCTTAGTGATCAACTCGAGGGCGAGAACAATGAAATGGACCGTGAAAATGAACAAATGAACATAAAACAGATACTGAACTGTCCGAGACAGAAGAACGTGCTGATGGAACCGTACCTGGAGATCAATCTGTAGCTGGCGAACAACATATGTTAGAGGTAAATGAGAATTTATTGTTTAATGGCATTCTTCATATTGGGAAAGATAAGTGACAAAGTGGGGCAGACACTCAACAAGAAAAAATCCACGCTCACGGACTTTTGCTGAAAATATAGTGACTCATCCTCCTTGTGTTAAGGGCATTGCGAAAGACGTACACACTATTTCAGAAAGTGGGGAATTTGTTTTTCCAAGTACAGTTATAAGAAATTGGGATTTATTAACATTTGTAATTTTATTATTTTTATTTTTAATGTTCTCTATAACCATATAAGGTTTATTCTTATGTACATTTAATGAGTTAATACATTTACGCTTGAAATCGGTTGGTATTTATTACGTAAGCACGTCATATCACACCATGAGCATTTTGCTCAACGCGCGACCACTCGCATTACTTTCATCTTAGCGACCACTGGCGGGTTAATGTTTCTATATTTTTGGACTATAAATAATTGTTTATGAACCAAAAATATGACTGTTAATGTGCTCAATGTCATGCAATAAAGAAAACGCAAAACTCAAAATATCTCAGTTCTATGTCGGTGTAGGTTAGCTCCCTTTGGCATTCTAGCATTCAATTCTGATGTCAGGTATCACGTAGACAAACAGACTACTAATACCATTGCCCAAGAAACATAAGTAACATATTCTCATAGTGACTTTATAACCAATAAAAATTGTCCTTGCCAGTTAATAGCTAAAATGTTCAGTGAAAAGGAAACTGATATTACCAACATGAAGAGATATTGGTTCTGTCAAACCCACGCAGTCTCTCATTTATCTCATCGCCCCCAGATGTTGTTACACACAAACACCTACAACCATGTAGACAACGCAGCCAACCTCGTGATTTCCTTTGAATAAAAAAATTTGAGTGTTTTAAAATGGAGAATTTTGAAAATGCTCCTTGCAATGATCATTTAAGTTTAATAAGACTATAATTTATGAGAAACAGTGTTAAGTAGATAAACGTTTAGATATTGCTATGAATTTTATTGTGGACTTATTTTTACCTCAATAAAGTGCAAATTAATGGATAAAGAATTACTTTACTCAAAAGGCACGATGTATGCGCATTTCAACCTGGAGATGTTGCATATACATTTAAATGACATAAGAATTCATAGTAAGCTACATTTCTCATGAAAATGTATATCATAATAGTACAGTTGTACAAGGCAAGGGGCATTTATGTCACCTGTACATTAATCAGAATTTGAAAACAATGGTATTTCTGTATCGGTCAAGTCCACAGTAACAAGGAAATACACTTTTTACTTTCCCGTAATTTTTGCCTGTCTGTCTGTCTGTCTGTCTGTCTGTCTGTCTGTCTGTCTGTCTGTCTGTCTGTCTGCACACGCATCATGAGAAAATGGGTGAAGAGAATTTAATGAAAATGGGTACGTAAAGACGGAGAATAAGCCGCTACAATCTAGGATATAAATAATTTTATTCACGCTGAGAGAACTGGTAGTTTAGGGAAAAGCCTAAAATTTAACTCTCAATATAGGCCTAACCTGTGACAATAAATTTCGGTGAATGAAGTCAGGAGGTTCGATCCGGCAACACTGGCGACGCACAACCTGCGTAGAAGCAGAAACTTTGTTCAGCTGAGCATCGTGTGTGTGTGCCGTGGAAGACCTGTTTGACACAGTGCGTGTTTAGTGCGTTGGTTCTGAGCTACGAGCAGGAACATGAACGACTAAAAGATCAATGTACAGTTTTGTTTTAAGCTTGGGAAGAGAACGAAAGAAACGCATGCAATGCTGGTACGTGTTTATGAAGATCAAGCACTGTCTTGAAGTGTGTGTACGAGTGGTTCGCTCGTTTTCGAGGAGGCCGGGAAAGTGTTTCTGACAACTCCCGTAGTGTAAGACCGGCGACTGCCGTAGGTGACGAAAACATTGAGAAGATGAGGACACTAATCACGAACGATCGGCGGTTAACTGTGCGCATGATAGCGAATGAACTGCAGATTAACCGTGAATCCGTGCGCCAAATCGTTATGCAGAATTTAGGGAAGAGGAAAGCGTGTTCTCGTCTTGTGCCACATCATTTGACTGACGATCAGAAGCAGGTACGATTAGAGGCTTCACAGGATTTTGTCAAAACGGCGGATGCGACAACAAATTTCTTGAACTCTATCGTCACTGAGGATGAAAGCTGGTGTCTCAGGTACGACCCTGAAACGAAACGCTAAAGCATGGAATGGCGTTCTCCGGGATCCCCTCGTCCGAAAATGGTTAGAGTCGAAAAGTCACGCATTAAAACGATGCCCATCACCTTTTTGGATTGTCAAGGCATTATCAACAAGGAATTTCTACCTGAGGGAACAACGTTTAATTCTGCACGGTACATTGAAATTTTGACCCGTTTCATGAAACGTCTAGGCAGAGTACGACCCCAGTACGCACAATAAGGTTCATGGTTGTTTGTCCATGACAACGCTCGCCTACACACAGCCAATGTCGTCAAACAGTTCATAGCAAAAAAGGGGGTAGTGCAACTTGAACATCCTCCATACTCGCCAGATCTCAATTTTCCAGACTTCTTTCCATTCCCACGACTCATACTCTCTTTGAAAAGAAAGAGATTTGACGATATTCCTGACATCCAACGAAACGTGACGAGGCTTTTGATCACCATCCCAAAGGAAGCCTTTTTGCACAGTTTCCAGGACATGTATCGCCGATCTCAGTAGCCCATAGTTATGGGAGGGGACTATTTCAAAGGAGAGTAAGGTCACTGTCGTGCATTGTTCATAGTACTGGGCTATTCACAGAACTTTATTGTCACAGGTTATATAATTAAATTAATAATTAATTAATTAATAAATTAATAAATTAATAATTAATATAATTCAATTTCCGATCATTTATGTCTTATACATTTTTACCATCCCGGCTATGATAACACACCTATACATGGATTTGCATTTTTGTTGCTAAGTCCGTATCAACGCCGAGCCACGAGAAAATGGGTTAACAGAAATTAATACAAATCGGTATATCGATTCGGGGAATGAAAAACTACAGTCTAAGCTATAAACAAATTCACCCTGGATTAAATTGTAATAATAATAATAATAATAATAATAATAATAATAATAATAATAATAATAATAAAAAGAAGAAGAAGAATTATTAATATGAATTATGAATATTAATAACATATATTAATATATATATTAATATAAATTTATTATTATTATTATTATTATTATTATTATTATTATTATTATTATTATTATTATTATTATTATAGAAGGCTTAATTCACTCCGGTATAGAGCATTTCATCCTAACAATATTCGTGACTTACAGTGTCATTTGTTTTACGTCTAACAAACTATATTTTTATGGTTTTCGGAGACGCTGAGGGGCCAGAATTTTGTTTCGCAGCAGTTATTTTACGTGCCAGTTAATCGACACGAGATTGACATATTTGAGCACCTTCAAATACCACCGAACTGAGCCAGAATTGAACCTGACAAGCTGGGCTCGGGTAGCCAGCGCTCTACCATTCCAAGCTACTCAGCCGGGCGGTTTACGTCCTAACCACTGAGTTATCATGTGTGATACACTGAGTCATTCTGTTCTTTCTACGAAATGTGAAATGGCTTTGATCGTTAGTGTCGTATGGCATATCGTCTTTGCCGGGACAAAACCTCCTAGGTGATAATATTTTTGGAGATATACTGACCCGCAGCACATACATTATGAATAGCGACAGTGCCTTGACAATTTGTCACACAATATTGCACCTTAGATGACAGGACCATACCGGCCAATGTTCTAAGCTAAAGTATTTCACATAGGAGGTTTTGTACCGGCAACGATGATATATATTTCATGCCCTGATCTTGAGTTTTTAACTTGGTTCAGTACTGAGGTGCCGCAGATATAATTAAGATCTCTGAGGGTATTTCTTTGTAGAATATTCCACCCTTCAGCTAAATGAGTTGCTCGAGTAGGTGATGTTCTGGTTGACTGATCCGGGAGTGAGGTGGTCCCGGAAGGCAACTTTATTGGACCTGTGTGTTTCCTTGTATACAGTACAAAAATTATGTACGAGTAAAGAACTTGTGGGTGATGTTATACTGTAAAATGTCATAAATGAGTAACAGGATTGTCAGTGACTGCAATGTCCGAATCTTTGTCTGAATGGTAATCGATGAAGCCTTCGGGTTAGAGGGTTCCGGGATTAATTCCCGGACGGGTCGGGTATGTTAATCGTGTTTGATTAATTCTTCTGGCTTGGGGACTGGGTGTTTGTGTATGTTCCAACACTTTCCTCTTCACACTCAGACAACAAACTACACTACCAGCCACCGCAGAAGCATGCAATGTTGGAGTCAGGAAGGGCATCTAGCCGAAATATAGGGCAAAATATGCATGTGCAACGCAGTTCGCACCCCCGACCCCACAGGTGTGGAAAGAGCGGTAGATTAAGAAGAGGATTGTTAGGACTGCAAAATGACCTTGTTGTGAGGTGGACAGGAGGCAATGGTATTGTGGTAAACGAGGTTGAACGTCCGGTATTAATTTTCATAACGAATAGAAGTTGTCTCAGTTTTAATTACTCTGTTGATGGGGTTAGAGTAATTTATGAGGATGACTTAAGTACGTTGGAGTTAATATAAGTACAGGACTTCATTGGGGTAATTACGAAAAAGCGATTGAATATAAAGGTTACAGGTCTCTTCTTGTGGTTATGATGATATTTATGATTTGTTTTAAGGGTGTAAAGGAGACGGGGTTATAAGTCACTGATAAGACTACAATTACGGTATGGTTCTAGTGTATGGGACCATCACTAGAGTTACTTGATTCGAGAACTGGATGAGAACCAAAGGAATGCAGCACGAATTTTTCCGGACGACTTCCGACAAAGGAGTAGTGTAACGAAAATATTGCAAACACTGGGTGGGGAAGACAATGAAGTAGACTAAGCGGAATATTCACAGCTGTCAGTTGAGAGATGGCTTGGAATGACGTCCGTAAGCCAATAAGATGGAGTGGAGATTTTGAAAGTAGGAAAGGTCATAATACGAAGATAAAATTGGAATTTGAGAGGACAAATTGGGGCAATTACTCGTTTATAGGAGGAGGAATTACGGTTTGGAATAATTTACCAAGAGAGATGTTCAATAAATTTACAAACTTCTTTGATAACGCTTTGAAAGAGACAACGTATTCAACCAATATGTAATCTGCCACATCAACAACGATAGTCCTAAATGGGTATCAGTGATTGATTGATTGATTGATTGATTGATTGATTGATTGATTGATTGATTGATTGATTGATTGATTGATTGATTGATTGATTGATTGATTGATTGATTGATTGATTGATTGATTGATTGATTGATTGATTGATTGATTGATTGATTGATTGATTGATTGATTGATTGATTGATTGAACCTGTAGGAGGTCGTCCACGTTTCCTGCCGATAAACCAAACCCCATGCCGCAACAGCCCCTAGGGGCCATAGCTTAATAAGGGACAACTACTCAGCGCTAAGACCTTCAGATTTTAAGGTGTCACTTGAGCGACATGTTGAGTCCTCTCGGACGTTATTCTTTGCTTTCTAGACCAGGGCCCCTCTCTCAACTCCTCAATTGTAATAATGTAGGCTGATTAGACCTCAATGTAGCCTCATATTCAGGCAAAAATTCATGACGGGCCGGGAATCGAACCCGGAGCTTTCAGTAAGTGGCAAGGATTCTACTCCTATACCGCGGGACAGGCTATTTTCTCCTTTGGCCCAGAGGGATTTCCTAGGATTATGTTTTCTTTTCAGAATTCCTTCGCTGCGTGAATGATGTGACCAAGCAAGCCGCCGAATCCAATGTTACAGCGTTTTAAATATTCAATTACTGGTACATTTTCTCCTATTATTTATCTCAAATGAGTGTTCAGTGTTGAGGTCCACGTTCCAACACCGTAGAAAAACTTACAAAGAATTACAGTTTAGCTGCAAGAATAATGGTTAGGCTTCACAAAGTATATAATATCATTGGCTGAAGCATGTATCATTGATCTAGTACACATTTTATCATTGATATCTCAAGAGTTAACATGCTATGTAATCTTCCTCAGGAGTGGAAAGATTAATCGAGTTTTCATATTTATGTACTAGTTGAAAATGTTCCCTGGTGTGGTGTATGGTTTCATAATTTCATTACTATTATATTTTAACATGGACTTACATTCCTCGACAACGGATCCATGGAAAGAAAAAAAAAATGTTTAGACGCTTTTAGTGTTTGGTAGAACGCACATATCGCCGAGAGTATTTAACTTACGATTATATTTAATATCTCATTTGACCGAACTCGATAGCTGCAGTCGCTTAAGTGCGGCCAGTATCCAATAATCGGGAGATAGTGGGTTCGAATCCCACTGTCGGTAGCCTTGAAGATGGTTTACCGTGGTTTCCCATTTTCACACCAGGAGAATGCCGGGGCTGTACCATAATAAAGGCCACGGCCGCTTCCTTCCAACTCCTAGGCCTTTCTTATCACATCGTCGCCATAAGACCTATCTGTGTCAGTGCTACGTAAAGCAAATAGCAAAAAAAAAAAACTTCATTTGACAGGTAGAAGAGGTAGCTATCTGTTGATAAAAAGAGTAAAATATCTGAAACGTAGTGCCTAATATGTGACGTCACAAGCATACTCTGTTATAAGATGGCGCTGTGTTGACTCGGGCACTCAGTTGGAGGTTAGCTATCGTTGTGAATATATCGTGGTCATTTCTATAGAATAAGAAGTTTATGGCACATGATTTCCTCAAAAATCCCTTCAATTTGAATGTTATACTGAACAACTATCCCAGCACATTGGGCAATTCCTTTATTGATCTTGTTTACTCTGAAATGATGTCTCTTATATAATAAAACTCTTCCGGGCTATTATGCCGTGGTCCACTCCTCTCCTTCCTTTCAGACGTTTCGACTACTGCTGCGGTAGTCATCTTCTCTGGTATTCCCTCCCGTATCCTGCTATCGAAGTTTCGGTACTGCTGCAGTAATCGAAACGTCTGGAAGGAATGAGAGAATTGGACACGGCATAATAGCCCAGAAGAGTTTTATTATATCGTCCCTGTTTTGCCAAAAGGGCGATTGTTACAATGCTCTTCCTATCCATCATTTCCTTTAAGACTGGTCACGCCTTCCAGCCATATTTTGAAATGCAGTCCATCAGAACAATTTTCGTTGCGTTCATTTTCCTATTCGCGTGTGTACAGGAAAATGAACTTTACTGTACCATACTGAAGGAATGTATGTTTGCATGACATTTACCCACTCCTAGAGTGTGATGTATTTAAGGTTCATTTTCCTATACGCAAGCGCGTAGAAAAATGAACTCAACGATTATTGTTCTGATGGACTGTATATGAATATGTGGCTGGGAGGTTTGACCATTCTTTGGGGATATAATGGATAGGAAGAACGTTGTCAGATTCGCCGTTTTGGAAGAACAGGGACGATATTGACACCGGCCGTGAAAGCCTTAATACTTTGATTATGTCTCTTATTTCTCATATTACAGAGCCATACTACCTACTGTGACCTTTCTGCCGTTTCAATAGTGACCGCCGATCTTTCTCTTTTTTGTTGCATGTGGATAAAGCTTTACAAAAATAGACTTCTCGTTATTTTTGTGACACATGACAATTCTAGTAAAAATGGACCAAGGCCCTTACTACATCAAGTGTCCCTTCATCGTCAGAGCACTAGATAGTAGCTACACTGTTCCTATGAAATCACCATGATTATTTATATGGTTCAACCTATGGTATCACTGGATGTTTCAGGTAAACGAAAATGGATATGGGATAATTTTTGAGGAAGAGAATTCATTCGAATAAGCTCCATGAAATAGAAAAGTAAATCATAAAATAATCGGTTTCTCGATTAGTACTTACTGGAATTTTAAATCATCATACAACTGAATTTACAGTAACCTTATTATTAGCCTATGGTCAAAAACAGTGTAGTTTGATTTAAAGGAAAAGCAACTCAGCAGATAATGACACCTTGGAATAACACTGCATATTCGATTATGAGACTCTTGGTAACAATCCTGAACACCAAAATTCGTAACATTTTCAACGATTCACGTCTTATTTGAGATGGACATTATTTGGCCCACTCACCCTGCACACCTTGCAAGTGTTTGTTTCTTAAAAGTATTTAACAAGAAATGTCTCTTTTGTCGAGAACCATTTCGTGAGGGCAGACACATTTTTTAATCCTGAACCATGGCATACAAAATAAACCAGCAGGTGACAAGATATCGCAAACCACTACTAAAGTAATTTTTCAGTTTCCAATTATTTTAGTGTGTTCATTGGGATCATTATAAAATTATTTACACAGAATACCGACGGCCGCTTTAGGATAAAGTACAAATTTGTCCAAAAAGTAGAGGTCATGTAAAATACCTAAATTACTGAATTTCTAGCGAGATGGCAGAACAAGTAACTAGCCTCTGGCTGCGCTATCGTTCCTCTTTGTCTCTACAATTCCTGTTCCCTCTGGCCTTTAATTATAGGTTTTAGCGAGATTAATTTCAGCTCGCTGCGAGGGATGTCTACAAAAACACGAGAAACAATATCAAATTATTACAAGCTGCTCCTCGTTCAGCGAACGAGACACTCAGCAGAACGTAAGCTATCATAGGCAGTACACCAATATACATACTTTGCTCTAGTAACCGATTTGTAATATTGTAGTATAGAATACAAGTGTGAAGTGCAGCATTTAGCTGAAGTGAAGCTTTCAGCGCTCGGTAAGGAGAAACTATAGAGTTTGCTTCTAGATAGCCAACAGGAAGATGACGAGAGAGGAAGGATTTAGGAGTATCGACTAAGTGGATCAACGGATTGAATGCCAGACTTCTGTCATGAAGTTGGCTGTTTCGATTCTGGCTCTGTCCATTCGTACTTATAAACATGCATCGTTCTCGCAGCAGTAGGTACACTGCCACGTAAAATAAAACTTTATGGACCAAATTCTAGCACAACAGCATCTACGAAAACCCTAAACGTACCTTATTAAGGCCAGCATAATTTAAAATAAATATATTGATATTATTAATAATTATAATAATAATAATAATAATAATAATAATTGTTATTATTGTTGGAGTTATGAGCCTTCATTGTTAGAGAATATAGAATTAGGTCGTAACTGATACTTTCAAGCCGGGCTGAGTGGCTCAGACGGTTAAGACGCTGGCCTTCTAACCCCAACTTTGCAGGTTCGATCCTGGCTCAGTCCGGTGGTATTTGAAGGTGCTCAAATACGACAGCCTCGTGCCGGTAGAATTACTAGCACGTAAAAGGACTCCTGCGGGACTAAATGCCGGCACCTCGGCGTCTCCGAAGACCGTAAAAGTAGTTAGTGGGACGTAAAGCAAATAGCATTATTTATTATTATGAAACTTTCATAGTTGAGTAGCTCTTGTTAGGAACCAGCCATGCTACATTTTTTATTACGTCGACCTTAGCGCCTTGTTTAAGCGCTAGCTCGTAAGGCACGGGAATCGACACTACATAAGATGGGTGGCATTAAGGATCATGAAATGCGGAGCTTGTGTGTTTGTGAAAGAATCCTGTCAAACAATATTTCGACACTCTGGCATTCATAGACAAAGGGCTAATTTGGTACACGTGGTAAACAAATAGCCACCTTAAGATGTACACATCTTCTCTGAAGCGATGTAGGTGAAGTGAATAAGTATATGTGGTGTGGCCGGAGGAGTGACTGGAAGGTGGTGTGGGTTTCCTTAAGGCGTCTATGATGATCAGGATGAGTTGAATTCATACTCGCTTGCCACTGTTGATTGTGAGTCACCTGAACGAATTTCAACCAGGACAGAAGCTAACTAGGAAAAAAAAGATATTTGCGTTCAGGGTAGTGTTCTGTATGCTATAACGGTGTTTCTAAATATGTTTTTATATCTTTAATTCTGTAGTTCCTTGCAAATTATTTTATTTGACTGGTCTCTGAGGAGTCCAGATTAGTATTATTCATTAATAAGTTAAAAGACGAATGTAAATCTCTCCTCTACAAGTAAAAGCATAGAATCATGGACATGATTTTTATTTTATTTAGAAGACGAAAGAGCAAGTAGAGATTCCTTGGATGTTCCCCTCTTAGTAGTCTCTTACGACATACAAGCGGTACAGATAATACATCCTTTCTCTCCCCTCACAGGAGAAATAAAGAGTTCCGATAAATCGAAAGAAATATGTAGCATCATCATCTGCGTCAATCAATATCCCTGCTTATTCCTTTCACAACATTTTCATGCTATGTTTCATGATGGCCCCACGTATCAAGATCTACGTCCAATTAAATAGTAGCTGATTAAGCACTTCATTTTACTCCTACAGTCGAAGTTTATGAACTGGCACCTGAAATGTAGACAACACACCGTACGTTTGCGTACTATTGTCCATCAGTTCGTAGTCTTTTGAAGTGCCTTTTCGCGATTCTTTCCCGTCGTGGTGATATGGCCATCATCTCGAAAGTTTTAGATTTGCGCGTTTGCCTAATTTTTGACCAGACTTCAAATTTACTCGTTGCTGAAATTACTAAATTCTCAAGTTCCGCCACTTACACTGAACTACCTTTTATAACGGGGACCACAATTCTGCTTATCCTGTATCCACGCAACTGCTGGGACTAGCGAAGGGCTGTCACGGCACTGTCCATTGGTGCAACCAATCTTTTGTAGTTAACCACAGAGACACTAGGTGGCCGGCCCAGGAATTTAATGACTGCACTACATATGGCCATAATTATTCGCAAGCTACGTACTATGAGAACATTTCTGCTGCCTTCCGTGGCGTTATCATATGTTGCTGAGACCTGGATGAAACGCCAGACAAAGACAGTGAAAAAGAAACTTTAATATCCCTGTCAAAAATTCTTAGTGTGCTGATCGATTGAGAAAATCGAACTATTATTTTAACTTATTACTTGATAAGTTAAGCAATATTCTCAAGTGAAGAAAATACAGTAAAATTACAACGAACAAGGTAACGGAGTCTTATTCTTTGCAGCATTCCTTCACTGGTGCAGGAATCATTCTGTGGATCAAGGAACACTACTTTGCAGAAAGCATTCTTCGTTCGTCTTCAGTTCAAAGATTCTTAAGTATTATATTTGTAGCATATTACTAGCACTGCTTCAGTCATTGTCTGGGGTCTATCTGGAGGATGAAGTTGGTAACTGCGCTAGACGCTGTGATTTTACCTTCGGTGCACTGAACTCTAATTTCTTGTACAATTGGTGCAATCGTCTGTGATTGTAGATTGTGTTGTTCCTGACGTGGTTTATACGGGAAATGACCATCGGACTGCGGAGCATTCTCATTTTCATGACTTATGCTTGGCGTCCAGTGGCTTTGTCGGCTGGTGGGGAATTCAGGTCCACACAGTCCAACTGGCCTGTCACTGCTCGATATGTCTTCGACTTGAAGCGAAATGGCTTTCCTTTCTTCCAAAGTACACCTCCAAACTACTTCAGCGGCATCTAGATTTCGAAGCGAAATTATTGTCGTTTTGGTGTAACTGGATTTCCAGCTGACAGCAACGATCTGTATTGCAAAATTATATTCTGCGATGGCTGCAATATAAAATAGTTTGTCTGTCGGTCAGGTCATTAGCCCAGAGGACGTTTGGATCCTCAAATGTCACCACAAAATTTTATATCGATGGCAGCGCCAAAATGAGGCAAACCAGGCAAGAACAGGAGTGAGGTTGCATGCCATTGCGTTCCTCACTGGACCAGAAAGTGCTATTGCAGCACAACTGAGGAACACGTTTCATAACAATCAGCAGCACTGGTCTTGCTCTGAACGTCATTACTTAGCATCATTCATACCCCAGCAGCTTCCATATTGTCACAGCCATAGATGAGACTGGGACTTAAGTGGAAACTACAGTTTGTTCTGGCCTGTGCTAAGGCATATGCAAAATAACATTAAAATGACGGTAGGTGGAATAAATTAGTCATTGATGGTAATATAAACGTTTCAATTACTATGCTTAATTTCCATTTTTGTTTACAAATTTGCTTTACGTCGCACCGACACAGAGAGGTCGTATAGTAACGAACGAACAGGAAGGGCCCATGAATGGAAAGAAATCAGCCACGGCCTTCATTAAGGTGCAATCCTAGATTTATCTGGTTGAAAATAGGTAACCGCGGAAAACCAGGGCCTCTCAGGGTGCATGCACCCGTGCACTGCAGGGCGCAAGTTGCAGGAGACGACTTCACAAGGTTGACCATAGTGCTAACACCCACTGCTCTTTCCCTACATCTCTCTCACCCGTTCGGCCTGTCTCCGCCTTCATCACCTTCCCCAGTGATTTTGCCCTCACGGGGAAATGTTTATATGCGGTGAGCGGAGACACTCAGTTGTATGGGACAATGTTACCGGTGTTAAAAACTCGTCTCTCAATATGGTTTGAACAGACAATTTATCTTCTCTAGCTCTTATTTTCCTTTTTCTTGCCAATTATGCCAGCTATATCTGGAACTAGGCATCGGCTGTGAACAACTCTGAGAGCGTTCTTTAAATTAAGATCAGAAATACTCGCACGCAAGTAAAAGTACAAGTCAAAACAGAAAAAAAGAAAACTTTCACGTATGCATGTGGAACCAAACATAGAAATAAACTTAGCTGATTCTCGATGCAGCTTAGGAAAATCCTCCTTCGAAAAATTTTCACAGAATTCGAGCAAAGCCTTTGTAACGAAAAATAGATCTTTTTGACGATCACGAAATTATTGTCCCACAGATTAAGCATTTGGCTTCATCGTCACGACTGGTAAAAAATACGAAAGTTCCCAGTTCGATTGAAATAGACTTTCGGAAGTGTTTGTTTCCTTCGAAACAGGTTGCTCCATGATTATGTTGTTGTCTTGCGCTTATCTATTTCAATGATAAACAAGCCGTCTATTACCGAAGGCTTCGTCGCTATCAGCACACTACACCATCCGAGTCAAGCCGAGTTGAGCTGAGTCGGACCGATGCACAGTGCACGGAATCCTCCGTTTGCACGCGTGAGATTTTTCGAGTTTGAGAGGACCTGCTGTAGACAGTGGAGTTCGATACCACTATATCCCGATTGCAAGCTCACAGCTGCGTGAATCAAACAGCGCAGCTACTCGCTTGGTCAATATCTACTACTGAATCCAAACGTAGTTGGTGAATTGACGTGCTGAGTGAGAGCTAGAATCACACAGGATGGTGAAGAGTACTTCAGGAGTTTCAATGTTGGAAACATTTCTTAACGGACAAAGCAGGCATCTCTATACTACGTAAAACGTAAAATTAAGCATTTTCTTCCGTTATGCAGAACATTGAAGTGCTAAGGGCCCGAAAAGATTTAAAATTGTGAGTCCTGAATAGCTCTATCAAACTAAAACGAAATCGTAAAAAAGTTCCGGAAAAACAGCCTAAAACCGCTTCGTTCTTTACTCATATTAGCACTCTAATTACAACTCGTAGGGATAGAAGAAGGCAAACTGATAAGCGAATGGACCGGATAACAATGATTAAGAAAAGGATTGTAACTTAAGAATAAATAAAAATATATTCTAATAAATTATCATAATTTATTTACCTAAAATTCGCAGATCATATCCCTGGGATGTTTGCCTGAAGGGATTGAACTGTGGATTTTAATCACGTCTAAGGTGATGCTGTTCAGGAATTTGACAGGGATAATTTGTTTCGTCAGTATCTTGTATACGAATTTAATTATGCCAACTCTATCTCCGAAGAGCATCCGCGAATTTTTCATTTGTCTAATGGGATTTGACAATGTAAGGTATGATAGGCAGGGATCCTAAATCGCACCCCTGCAAGAATATTGGCATAAAATGTCATTTTTTAATAATTACAATCATTATATGCAAAAAAAAATCACTCCTTACATGTCTAAGACTATCAAAAGTGTAGCTAATTTCTTTCTTGCAAAAAATCAAAAGTTCCGTTATTTCACTTACAAAATGACCATTGTCAGTCTAAATTATTGACACTTCCTAGTCGTGATTTATTTCGTTGAAACTAAGTGAAAATGTCCTGTAATATAACTAAATTTCATTATGTAGAAATAGTGTAATAAATTCCGGCTCCATGGTTAAATGGCTATCGTGCTGGCCTTTGGTCACAGGGGTTCGAATCCCGACAGGGTCAGCAATTTTAACCATCATTGGTTATTATGATAATTATTTGGGGATATTAGGTCGTTTAATAATAAGTAAATACCAGCTGACGCGTTTCGATCCTGCATCTTCAGGGCAACCACAAAGAAAAATGGCTACGGTCACTCAATAGTAACCAGACTCAAGATAGAGAGACCCTGTTAGAAATATAGTTCATTCCAGGGCCTCCAGAGTCACGGAGGAAGATGTTGACGAGTTAACTACGGAGGGTAGCCATGATGTAATCAGTATATAGCCATCACCTTTGTTGAAATTATTCGGGCGTTTAGCAATTTCTATCTCCTCACGAATGATTCTGGGAATAAAATGTTTCTCTTTACAAATGACAGAAGTTGCATCAAAACTTATTTGATGGTCATTATGTATGGCATGTTCTGCCACAGCAGACTTCTCTGGCTGGCAAAGACATACTGGAAGTGCCTGCGATTTTCTTTAACCCTTGTTGCAACTTTCCCACATCTTTGGCCAACATAAACCGATCCACAGGAGCAAGGAATCATATATATTCCAGCGCAGTTTAAACTAATAGGATCATTGACAGATTGCAAACAATTGCCTATGATGATATTAGGCTTAAAATGGTCTTGATATTGTGCTTTCTGAGAATATTCCCAATACTATCCTTGACAGATTGTCCGTATGGCAAGAAGGCCAGACTCAAAGGACGAGAATCACGTGACAATCTGTCTTTTGGCTTAGGATGTAGCACTTCTTCAATCTGTTTCCTTGAATAGCCATTTCTCAGAAATGTTCTGGTTAGGAACTCAAGTTCACCGTTTAATTTATCCTCCTCACAAACCTCCCTTGCTCGGCTGATTAGGGTGTTAAGCACAGCACGCTTTTGGCAAGGATGGTGGTGAGAGGACCTATGAAGGTATCTATTAGTATGGGTAGGATTACGGTAAACCGAATGACCTAAAGTTCCATCTGATTTCTTAGAAACCAAAACATCCAAGAAAGGCAAACATCCTCCGCGTTCAGTATCCATGGTAAATGTAATGTTTGGATGTATGCTGTTCAAGTAATCCAAAAAGATGGATAATTCGTGTTCACCATGGGGCCAGATAACAAATGTCCCATCGACATATCTCAACCAGATGGAAGGCTTGAGCGTGCAAAATTGAAGACAACGCTCTTCAAAATCTTGCATATAGAAATTAGCGATGACTGGTGCCAATGGCGATCCCATGTCAACACCATCCATTTGTTCGCATATTGTACCATGAAAACTGAAATATGTGGTACTGAGGACAAGGTGAAACAGATTAACAATGTCACCAGGAAATATTTTATCCAACAGAGACAAGATGTCCATGATTGGAACCCTAGCGAACAGAGACACAATATCAAAACTGACCAGAACATCACCAGGAGAAACATGCAGATTGGATAAAATGCCAATAAAATGCGATGAATTCCTGATGGATGCCCCATGACCTATGTACGGCTTGAGAAGTTCTCAAAGGTATTTGGCCAGGTTGTATGTAGGGGAAACTATAGTTAACAATAGGTCTTAGGGGAACTACGTCTTTATGGATCTTAGGAAGGCCATAAAGTCGGCTATCTGTAGAAGCCTGCTGTCGCAAACCACGAGAAACATCATTCGGAATCGAGCTAACATTAAGAAGAGACGCTGTTTTCCTATCAGTGGCGTTGGTAGGATAATTTTTAGCAGCTTATAGGTGGGAACACTGAGAAGTTCCTCAATCTTGTTATTGCAGTCGACGGTGTTCATAACCACAGTAGCATTGCCTTTATCAGCCTTCAACACCACCAAGTCCTTGCTCAGTTTTAGTTGTTTAAGAGCATACCTCTCTTTGGAAGTAAGGTTAGGACGAGGGGGGTTGAAATGTCTGATAATGGTGGCGGTTTCAAGACAAATCTCCTCAGCAATATGATTCGGTAAGAGCTTTAGAGAAGCCTCAACACCACAGATGATCTCCTCCGTCGGAAGCTTAAGAGGTGAAATCGCAAAATTCAATCCCTTCTCGAGCATAGACGTAGAAGGAGTATCCAAATTGGTGGTGGATAGATTAACCACTACTTTAGAAGAATTCAAGTGTGGGATAGAATTCTTCCTCTGGCACATCGATAAACGGGATAATTTGGATACATGTCTAGCCCTTGAGGAAGGTGAAAGCGAAAAGAAAACAATGTGAGACACAAGGTCCAGATGATTGAAAGTGTTCACCTCTAATGTCCGACTTAAAGAAAGATGAAGCTATAAAGCTCACCTGAAACAGAATCCAGTTCCCTTCCCAAAGAATGAATCCGCTGTCGAATGAGAGCGAAACTCGCCCTACGTAGAATTCTACGAGTATGTGGCGATTCAATCGGATGCTTTAACACCTCGAATTTGGGGACGATGTTATTGTCCCGACATCTAGCACAGAAAGTTAGAGACGGCAAATAATTATCATACTGTCATTTAGTGGTCGTGAAAGTCTACGTATTAAGATCATTGGTTAATTTCACTGGCACGGGGGCTGGGTGTATGTGTCGTCTTCATCATCACTTCATCCTAATCACGACACGCAGGTCGTCTACGGGAGTCAAATCAAAAACCTGCAACTGGCGAGCCGAACTTGTCCTCGGACACTCCCGGCATTAAACACCATACGCCATTTCAGTGTAATAAAATATTATACTTGATTTGATACGGTGTTTCATTTTTTTAAACTTTGTTTTCTCTGTAATGTTCATTTTTGAATTATGCCACTACTCTTGAAGTGGTGCAACATCTCCCTCTCTTCGTGTAAATAAAGACGCTATTAAACTTACAAGTGCATGCATCGTTATTGTAGGAACATCATCAGATTTTATCAAATCACTTTTTTAAATTTTTAAGTGTAGAGACACGTAAGTAAAATTTTCTTTATGCCGCTTAAATTAATTTCTTCAAGTGTGATTTGATCTGATGTTGTTTTTGAAGAACGAAACTTGTCATATTTTGTGTTTTTTAGATATATGTTATAGTGTTGTAGGTGTAAAATTCAAATCTTTAAAGTTACGTCTCAAATGAGTACTTTGGGTCTAACACGTTGGTTGTTGAGTGATACCGATGTTCCTCTTTGAACCAATTTTTGAAAATCAATTCACTCCTTTAAATACCTTCCATTCATTCAAATTCAGGAAGGATGGTAGTGCAGCCCGCACTCTGTGATGTTATGTGTTCCTTGGAACATCACCTTCCGGCTGACGCCTAATATATGAGGAAGAATTTTCACTCAGCTACAGGATTCTCCTTTCAGTAATCTCCTTTAACTCATAGTTATAAATTTTAAACTCGTTATTTTGTGATTATAATGTTCCGTTTCTGCACACAGAAGGAACATACAGAAAGCATAAAGTCCTTTACTTCCAAAGACATGTTCTACCGACGTGTACTCAGAGTAATTATATACGTTTGTGCTGTTTGCAGCAGGGACCTGACTAAAATCATTGGCGGCTGCTTAGAGAGTGATGTGTGAGCTGAGTATAATCCTAGTTCAATTAATATCAGCGAGCGAATCAGCGTAAACATGTAGCGGGGATCAGTGGGTGATAAGCTGTTTGGCCCCTTCATATGCACTTCTCCCACCTGAACAGCTCAAAATATTGCAGCGTCAGAATTTGATGCTGCTTGACCTCGGCGTGTGTGCACGGCGAAAATTCGCCGGATTCCTTTGAGGGCATAATGGAGTATGGCTATTAATAATATCCTGCATTCTTGCCATTGGAGTGGTTCTACAATTTTTAGGACCTTGTTCGGGTTGAATAGAGCATAAAGCAATTAAAATAAAACGATGAAAGGAACAAAAGGAAGTACAATGATTAAAATAAAAGGAAAGGCGGAAAATTAACGACGGAAGATATAAACAAGTTACAGTACGGTGTTTCTGTCCTGGAGCTTAACCACAAGAATATTCTGGATCAACAATGAATTACGAAAAGTAAAAATTAAGAATTTATTCAGAATTTCTGAACAAATATACCTACGACAAATACACTCATCTTCATAGAAACTAGAACACCTTGAAAGACTAGAGATAGAAATTTCATATTCACAGGGCACTTTACGAAGAAATGATTAGCATTTGAATCATGTCGGCCCTCACGTTCAAAGTCCACATCGATATATCGGCGCACCACCACCGACTGGTAAAATGTTCCTGCGGCTATCGTTGTTGCTATAAACCGAAGATAATGGATCAGTGTGACTTGAGCGGACGAACAGGATGCCTTGCAGACGTATGCGAGAACCGTATCGTCAAATTAGTGAACTTGAAAGAGTGCACATTATTGGCATGAGAGAGCGGGATGTATCCTTCCGGGAAATTGCTGCTCATGTGGAACGAAGTGCGTCGGCAGTGCAACGGGTCGGTACAGAATGGTTCACAGAAGGCTGTAGAACACGACGAGATAAGTCTGGTCGCACCAACCAGACAACCCGCC
The DNA here is from genome assembly GCF_040414725.1 of Anabrus simplex. Classification (NCBI taxonomy): domain Eukaryota; kingdom Metazoa; phylum Arthropoda; class Insecta; order Orthoptera; family Tettigoniidae; genus Anabrus; species Anabrus simplex. The sequence goes on along the minus strand of NC_090267.1, from coordinate 63,774,109 downwards.
CAGAAGATGGACACCTCGTCAGAATGGTATTGCAAGGCATATCTGCGTTCTCCTCGGCTCTGGCGCAACAGTGGAATAGTGTAACACATCGTACACTATCAGGAGTGACTGTCCGTCGCCGTTTATTACATTCTGGGTTACCGGCGCGTCGTCCAAGTCTCTGCCTACATTTGACTAACGTTCTTAAACCTGCTAGACTGCAATGATGTATGGGGACAGGAATGACAGCAGATTATATTTTTGGGCGAATCCAGGTTCTGTTTGTTTGGCCGCTTTTTGGTTCGCCTCAGACAGGCGGAGAGAGATCACACTGATTGCATTCGCACAAGACATACAGTGCCAACTCGAGGCTTTATGGTGTGGGGTGCTATTGGGTAAAACCAGAAATCACAGTTGGCGCCTGTCCAGGGCACTGTGACCTCTTTGACTTACGTGAATGATATGCTGGACCCGTACCCATACTCTTTCTGCACGAGACCCCAGACCCCATATTCAGCAGGACAATGCGTGACCACATGTTGCTACACGAACAAATGCCTTCTTGTTATCACAGGATGTCAGACTCTAGCAGACTCAGCGGACTTTCCACCAATCTAAAATATATGGGATGTGGTGAAACGACGTGTGCGGCACTGTCATCCAATGCCAACCACCAAAGGGGAACTGTGGAAGCAGATGAATTCAGCATGGACGGCTATACCTCAGGACGCCATTCGCGTCTTTACGCGTCGATGCCATCACGCATGGAACAAGTTATCAGTGCCTATGTAGGACCCAGTGCCGACTAGGCAACAGGACACATGCTGAATCTAGGTGACTGAAATGCTAATCGTGTTTGAAGAACATACAAATGAACGTGTCCTGTGAATATGAACGTCCTATCTCCAATCCTTCAAGGTGTTATGTTTTTAAAGACATGATTGTACATTACTTAATCATTATTTAGAGTAGCATTCCTGATCAGTGTTTCTCGTCTAAAACACCCTCATAATTTATTCATTGTTTTAATGTCCCTAATTTTCTAATCCGCCCCCTCATATATCTATATCCTCATAAATTATAGCATTGCGTTTATGGGGAAAAGTTACTGCGAAGCAAGTCCCTAGTGTATCTGTGCTCTATGCTGTAGGACTTGTGACATGTATCACAATCTTCCATGCCCTTGGAGAAAAGTATTACTGAAAGATTCTGTTGCGATTAATGGTTACTCCCCATTTATTTTATAATAGTTACTGGAAAGGTTCTTTGCTGAAACGTGCGAAATATCCTAGTTCAAATTATGCTAATGTCATTTTACTGCAACGTAAAGATTTTATGTACTGTAATTTTATGGCCACTGGTTGTAATAAAGTACTATTAATATTTATGAGGACCACAGTACTTAATTTCCTTCACAAAACATTCAGTTTAGCAATGCCCATATCTTTAAGTTCATTAATAATTTTTACGAAACCTAAAATTCAATTATATTAAACCAACTTGTGAGAATACGATTACAGCCTAATCAGTAAATTTAGCTTCCGAATATAACTGCATGTGTTTAAAAATAATGTTGTAAATTATCGAGCCCATTGAGCAACTTTTACTATACTGTATAGAAGTTGTAGACAAATACGGACCGAGAAATATTACGGTTACAAGCAATAGTTAATCTTCAGAATCCGTTCTTATTCAACGTTTCATTTTATCACATCGTACAGAAGACATCAGAGGAAAATTCCCTCAATTATGCAATTTATTCTCCCACGTAGGCTATCGTCATTGAAGAAGCAATACCTCGTATGCCACGTATGGATGTGCAGCTCATCAGAACAAATTTCGTTGTGTTCATTTTCGTATGCATGCGTGTAAAGAAAATGAACCTTACCGTAAATCACGGTAGGAATTTATGTTTGCATGACGTATTCACGCACTCCTACAGTGTACTGTATTTAAGGTTCATTTTCTTTTACGCCTTCACATAGGAAAATGAACTCAACAAAAATATTGTGGTGGACTGCATATTAATATATGGCTGGGGGGCGTGACCAGTCTTAATTGTAATTATGGATAGGAAAAGAATTGCGGGATACGAGGTATTGTTTCTTCATCGATGATATGTATCCTTCATCCGTAAAGCAACGCATGAATATTCGTTACAGAATTCTTTCAGAACTATATATCAATTCAGGATCGAAATTTGGTGAGTTTCGGATATTTGGTCTCAGCGAATTTCAATGTCGAGGATTGCTCTGGGATGAACAGTGGCAATTTTACCTTCAATGGTCAATCTTTCAAATAATAAAATATGCTATTTTTTCAGCGCATAATTTCTTGTCGTCAAAGAAAGACGCTTACATTTAAATAATCCACATACTTTAGTACGCAATTTTACATCTTTCCAGTTAACTCCATAGTCGACCAGATTCAATTTTTTTTTTTTTTTTTTGCTAGTTGCCATACGTCGCACCGACACAGATATGTCTTAAGGCGACGATGGAACAGGAAAGTCCTAGGAATGGGAAGGAAGCGGCCGTGGCCTTCATTATAGCCCCAGCATTTGTCTGGTGTGAAAATGGGAAGCCACGGGAAACCATCTTCAGTGCTGTCGATAGTGGGGTTCGAACCCACTATCTCCCGGATGCCAGCTCACAGCAGATTCAGTTCTAATTTATATACTTTACAGAGAAGATAATCAATCCATAGGAAATGGTTGTTCACTTTTATTTCAATAGTGGGACATAGCGAGTAGGATTGCAAGGTAGAAATAAATGTATAGTTTAGCAAACTTATAATGACAAATAATACTCAACTTTTTAATAGAATGTAGCAAAGAAGTAAATTCTTCAGTGCTCAAATGCAATTCTACGTATTTAAGGGTTAAGGTAGGGGCATGTCCTGAAGGATGGAGGACTATAGGTTTTACAAACTCATTTCTGTAAGAATGTAATAACCCCTAGCTGTTGTGGATGTTGAAAGTGCACGGTCTTGTATCTAAATTATTTGCATAGGGTAAGCTGTTTTGAAGTAGTGGATCTAGGCTAAGTCAGTTATGTGAGTATAGTTTTAATCTTATTACGAACAAGCTCTTTCAAGATATTAATTGAAACAGAAATGAGTTTCGCTGGTCTTAATGGGATAGGAAAGTTTCCTTGTATCGCCAGACAACCCAGTTACAAACATCTAGTAAAGTGTGAAGTTGACTTTGTTACAATAGAGAAGTAGGAGTATGTTCGTAAATTTATTTTTGTCTGAATTTTACGTTTATCATCACAAGATTAACTGATGAATGTATATAAAATTGTGTTTCCATTAAATGGACACCTCACAGTATGTAACAGTAATTTTTTTATGTAAATGGTTGAATTACATGTCCATTAACTTCAAAGGAAAGAAACCAGGTCAGGGACTGTACCGCTTTGGCTTTAAAGACACACTCACTCGACGAAAGTCTGACTTAGAGAAATAATGAGAGAAACGTCAGTTAGTCAATAGAGGACAATTTTATTTACAAGTTTCAGGTAATAACGAGGAAAACCCGCTCTAGACTTCTTCCCTGTAAACAAATGGCTTATTGCTGTATCAACTCCACCTGCTCATTTCCAGAATTTCGATTCAGCATGTTCCCTGGTTATGCGTATGCGCAACCCACTCCGGAGAGAGAGGTGATACGTAACGTGCGCTTAATTGCGTTCCTTTGTCGGTCTTTATATGATTTGTTCATTAATGGTGTTCTTAAAACGTTTTAAGGTGTGTTATAGAGTATGATGTGTTTTAACGTTCAGTGTGAAAAATATTTTAGGAATTGTTTACCAAAGGCGATGGTGCATTGCTAGTGATCAGGCTGGTACAGTGAACAATGAGCTTCGGTATGTGGCAGTCCTAGGTGTTCGCCATCCAGGTACTGACCACGCAAAATTATTGCTTTGGTATTGCAACGGGACTGTATCGGTCGTACCAGTGACTGACACATTGCGTTAATAAGAGTGTGCAGGTGCTATAATTTTGAAGGCAGCGTTTATATAAGCAGCGTTTGACTCTTGCGCCTGCAGCGGTTACCTGATTTCTAGTGTTTCGTTGTTTGAGGATGGATTCAGCTTTGGCTCAGAAGGCTATGTTTTGGTGGTTGCTTGGAAATGAGACGGTGGGGATGGTAATTTGGTGTGCTTGGTGAGAGTGAAATGTTGGCTACAATATCTCGGCCAGTCGACCTACCGGGGTGGCACTGAAGTGGAGGGCGGGTGGGGGAATTTTGGGTTTAGTGCTATTTCGTCCAGCTCGGTTTTACAAATTATTACACATGTTAATGAGTGCCATCTCGTCCAGACGAAATGTTGACAAGGGTTGAGGCAGTGCAGGTCATGCTTACGTGCACAACTACAGGTTGTGGGATATTTACAACTGGCTGTGGGATTTCCCACCCACTCCCTGCTGTGAAATTCCATTCCTCCTCTCCCCATCTTTGTTTATGAAGAGAGACTTCATTCGTTCGAATGATCTCTATGAATTAACATCTTTGTTAATTATGGAGTTTTCAACCACCACAAGTGCCCAACCTAGTTTATTACTTAACGGGTATCAGTATTCGGTTAAGAATGAGAAGAAGTGCGGTGAAGTTGTGTTGCGTTGTGTTAAAAGTTCTTGTAGTGGAAAAGTTTTTACTATAAACTGTGAAATTATTATATAACAGATCCATGTGTTCATGATGTGGCTGCACAAGCAGTCCACAAGGCTAAGGTACCGGGAAAGAAGAGAGCCCGCGAAGAAACTGATAGATCAATTTTACAGGTAGGTTTATATTTTTATTAGTGACAATATTTACGCCCCAGACTCTAGGACTCCGCCCCACTGGCTTTTAAATGGGTATATATCGTCGTTGCCGGGACAAAACCTCCTATGTGATAATATTTTTGGAGATATACTGACCCCCAGCACATACATTATGAAGGAAGAGAATGCCTTGACCACATGCACACAATATTGCACCTTAGAAGACATAACCTTACCGGTCAAAGTTCTGAGCTAAAATATTTCACATAAGAGGTTTTTGTCCCGGCAGCGACGATATGCATTTAAATTGAGTTTGAACTCCTTGCAAATCCTGAGGCTGAAGGTCGAAGGAAGTAAACTAGCGAAGCGACTTTACATTATGCGAGCGACGTCTTGCTCGACAGACAGTCAGACAGACAGAAATTGAGATAAAGTTCAATTCGGATTCTACGATGTACAACACATTAAATTAAGCCAAAATTTCACTATTCCAAGTAACGTACAGACATAACTCTTATTTTATTTATATAGAGAGTATAGTTAGTTCCTTTTGATTTCAATTCAAACCTCTTCTACAATCCGGATTTGATCTAGTTACCAGAATTTCTCAATTATATAACAGCAAGTCTACTCTGCACAGACAGCGAAGGGATGCTCAGGGAATTCAGGCTGAACACAATCATCGAGATGAAGTTGAGTTGGATTCAGAAAGTTTGAAGATGGCTTATGGAAATAATTTCTTACTAGCTGACGACTGTGATGGTGAGCGGATACTTATATTTGCCAGTTCCACAGGAAAAAACTGCATTAAAAGAATATAATAAATGTTTTATGGATGGCATCTTTAAGAGTGTTAGCAAACAATTTTCTCATTTGTACACCATCCATGTAGATTAAGGAAGCACTATGAAAGGAACAAACGTAACCCCCGTAGTTTTCGCATTACTTCCTGACAAGAGAAAGCCAACTTACATTCGCCTGTTCAACGCCATTCTTTGGGTGATTCCAGACTGGTCCTCTGAGACAGTAAACGCAGATTTCGAAGCTGGAGTGATCGAGGCAATCAACACTGTATTTCCTGCTGCAGAATTTCATGGGTGCTTTTTCCATTTTTCACAAAGTCTATGGAGGAATGTGCAAAACCTTGAGTTTGCCAAAGATTACAACACACGCCAGGAAATAGGAGACTCCGTGAGAATGAGAATGTGCGCTGCTCTGGCCTTTTTAAAGACGACAGATGTGGAGGAAAGCTGGCTACACATCCACAGTGTTGTTGTAGCACATGAGAAACTCAATGAGTTTTTTGACTATTTCATTGTCCAGTGGTTCGAAAACCCTTATTTCCCAGTCGATGCAGGCAGGCGACATCGTACCAACAACGCTGTGGAAGGATTGAACCATCGCTTGAATGCAATCGTAGGCAAAGCACACCCTCGAATAAAACACCTAATTGTGACACTAAAGAAAGAAGCAGATATTCTGACACGAAAGTCATCAGGATTGCCCTAAATTTAGAAGGTCTTAAGGGGGCAAACAAGTACATTGTAATGGACAACAGAATATAAAGAGCCATTGGAAAATTGGAGAAGTCACGAAACATTGAAAATTTTTTGAGGAACGTCTCCTACATAATTAAAGTGGATTAAGAGGAACAAAAAAGTTACTGATGTGCATCATCGGACAACCCATTAGCTGCTGCATACATTGTACACACTGTATATATTTGTAAATAGACAAAAACTTGACAAGGCTGAAAAGCCGCTTTATGCATTGCCAGATTTGGTTTGTGTTTTTAATCAAACCTTTGTAGTAATGTGAAAATTGGCTGAACGTGACTTCAAAGCAGTCTCAAGGAATGCAGTTAATAGTGAGTATATTATCTTATATTTAATTCCGTTAGGAATTTTTTGTCCAGTGTGCTACTTTTTATTATAAGACCGATTTTGATGATTGAGGCGTCAAATTAAAGGGAACTTTCCCTAGATGTTTCGAAAGGACATGATTTACCCAAATTCTCGTAGGTCTCCCTCCCCAAAGCCCTTCAAAGTCCCCATGTAATTTTAATGAATAAACTAATATTCCTGCTTAATATTATACAATAAGGTATTTATTTAAGCGGATATCTTAGTAATGCAACTTTGGATATGATTTAATTATCACCAGATTTGTGAAATTATTTGTTGTTTACATTATAAGCATTCCATTGTAAAATATAGTTGACTGGTGGAAAACGTAACCTCCATTATTACAAGAATCAGAAACATCTAACAAGGTGTGCAATGAAATGAAACAGTTATTGTAGACCTGTCAAACTGTCCATCATATGTGTTTGGAAGAAATAGCACTAGTGGACCGGTAGAGAGTTAATCACCTGCCTGTGTTTGTAGAATATTTACGAAATGGCACCTGGACGAAATGACACGGGAGTTTTGTCTGGTTGGGGGAATTTTTAAATGAAGGTGAGGTTATTAGAGGTCGGGAGTTTTGGAGCGCCGATCCTGTCCGTGATCCGATCGAGAATCATCGGCCCAATCAATCGAACGGGGTTCTGTGAGCAAGGCAGTGAACCAGCCCACATCCACAGAGAAACCACGAATTTCACATTACGAGGAGGCAAGTCAACGGAAGCCGCGAGAGGGGTAGGTCATGGGTACAGTATTACGTATGATAACCTGGGAGGGAGGATCTTTGACACATTAGGGTATTCTGTGACTAGGGGACCTCGGGTATGAGGATCCATGGGTACGTGGGGCATGGAATATGGATGGAGGGGTGCGTTTGAAACACCAGAAGAGTGAAACGCACTCGGCGGACCGACTTGAGTGGCAACCCATTGCCTGAGTCCTGCACAGGGCTAGATTTATTTGAGTGGTTAACGCCACAGACAAGTCACGAACACGGGATACTAGGCCGCTGCGATTAATTGCCTTTCCAGCGTACATGAAGCTGGAGTTTACGATGAGACCTCCTTCTACCCGTATATCACACGTTAAAAATAATTTTATTTTATCAAATCTTTGAGGATATAACCAACTCTACAAACCGTCAGATTGCTATAAGAGAATTGGTGTAAAATTTCGCACTGATCAATAGAGGCGTATAGATTTCTATAACGAACAAACCAACTTACTTCTGATCTTAAAGGTATAGATATATCTATTTAGAGATCTAGATTTTACGGTCACATAGGTTATATAGACTTGAAAGAGGATCAGTCCGACTTCACAGTATCATTATTTCTATGTTTTAATTTAATATTATAACATTGACCAGTCAGAGGGTTTATTGGTCCCCCGGGATGTATATCAGTTGATTATTTATTTACAGGAAATTTAATGAAGATAGTATTATAATCGGGCGTCCGGTTAATTAGCTTCATCATTTTCTTTCTTCTCTTAACAATACCGATCCCCTACAGCCCACACTACCTCATATGAAACATACCCAATCACTTGGTTTTCTCCCACTCAATTATTTATTTAGAGTATGGCTTTACTGGTACAATACATTCGCTCATGATTTTGGAAAGTAAACTATGTCTTTATGTCCATTGTTCATTTACTGTAACGAATTGTCTCTGGAAACGCACAAAAAAGTCACTCTTGTCTCCTCTGTACTTTCTTTTTGGGCACTCGGTGATAATAGGATTGATGTTCTGGTTAGAGGTACGACAATCGCAGTTAGGTTCAGGAATTATTTTCCATTTGTAGTGGAAATCTGCGCAGCTACCATGGTCCGAAATATCCTGTGAAGTGTATGCCCGGTTTTACGATGAAGCTCAAATCCAAATGGCAACGACCAGCCAATTTGTGGCAGAGTTGATTTAGGCCTAGTAATTTTTCTTCCCTGCCATTCCTTAGTTATATTGAAGTTCGAATTCTATTGCAGTTTTTATTGGTGGATTTCTAGGATGATTCAGATGGACATCAGCGATATCGCCATATATCGGTAAACTGGGGATTACTCATTACATTCTAGAACTCCCTGAGGAGAGGGTTTTTGCGTTGAAGATATGGTGGGCAGGTATGGCCGAGGACAGGTAGACAATACGTACTCTCACTCAATGAAGTGATATGTCTGACAATACAAATTAAGTTCATAAACATAATATAAGCCATGAATAGTAAAACGAATGGGGAAGGGCCAATTCACTGTTTGTTATACACTACTCCGTAAGGGATGACTGAACATTTTGCTGTAAAATGACTTAGCCAATTGTGCAACAATTGTTGATCAGGCGTGTTTAGTGTAGGACGAAACTCTGCATCTAGAAAAGCATGGGAATGTCAGTAACGACAACAGACCATTATTTTTTCCAAAATACTCTGCATTCCTAAGCAGTTCATAAATATCAATCAGTGAAAGGATAGTTGTTTGTGAAGAAGGCGAAGTTAGACAATGCACACTGAACGTTGTTTAAGAAGTCTTTGAACCGTACTCCCAACACATTCAATACAGGCTCACATCAGCGCAGTAAACTGTAATTTCCACCGTAAGACCTCCATGGCTACTTCACTTTCTGCACGAACTTTATAATCATTTGACATATAGGTTGTGACAATAAATTACAGCCAAAGGTTCGGGAAATATTCTTCATATAAAGAAGAAAATATTTATATGGAGAAGGGTCCGGAAACGCTCCCCTGGCCTCCATATTCTCCGGATATAAGACAACTAGACTTGTAATTGCGGGGTCATTTCAAAGCACTTGTGTATCGTACCCGCTACAAGATTCAGGGAGTCTTCTTGCTCATATTTTGGGAGGCTGCAAAGCCATATGAAATAATCCAAGGATACATCAGTGTATCTGGAATACGTTGTGACAGTTGTTTGAAGCATTTTCAACGCAGGCTTTTTGAACATTTCATTGAAGGAAGAGTCTCATGTGGTTAGTGTCTGTTTCTCTAGGTGTATAGAGTTGAACAAAATGAGTCCTAACACGGAGTCGAATCGTTTCCTGAACCATGTCCATATAAAATATTTTCTTCTGCTACTGCACACGTGAGGAATGTGTCCTAAAATTTGTCCATACCTTATTTATACACCCTGTCCGGATCCATGGCTAAATGGTTAGCGTGCTGGCCTTCGGTCACAGGGGTCCCGGCATCGATTCTTGCACGATCAGGAATTTTCACCATAATTGGCTAATTCGGCTGGCCCTTTGGCTGGGCGTATGAGTTGTATTCATCATCATTTGATCCTCGTCACGACGCGCCATGTTCATGGGCTTGTATTCCTTAATTCGATCCTCTGAGATCAGACGTAAAGTCCGGATAGCTACACGAGTTCCCACATTCCTTCCGAAGCCAAAATGATCTTCTCCCAAACTCGGTTTCAACTTGTCTTTCCATTCTTCTGTAAATAATACGTGTTAATAATTTGCAGGCGTGAGATACTAAACTAGAGGTGTTGTAGTTTTCACACTTGTCAACACCGCCTTTTTTTTGTGAATAGGTATGACAACATTCTGTCGAAAATCAGATGGCACTTCTCCTGTATCATATATCCCACACACTAAACGGAACAACCTCTCCATGCTAGCTTCTCCTAAGGCAGTCAGTAATTCTGAGGGCATGTCATGAAGTCTCAGTGTCTGTTCCTACTTATGTCTCTTAAAGCTCTGTCGAATTCTGACCTCAGACTGGGTATCCCAGGTCATCAGCATCAACAGACTCTTCTTGTTCCAGAGCACTATTATCTACTTCCTTACCTTGATACAACTGTTGGATGTGTTCTTGCCATCTTTCTGAATTGTTTTCCTTCCCTAGAAATGGTTTTCCATCTGATATTTTAATATTCATACACCTAATTCTCCTTTCTCCAAAGGTTTCCTAGATTTTTCTGTATTCAGCCTCTACCTTTCATAGGGACATACAACCTTCAACATACTTGCACTTCCCTTTCAGCCATTTTCCCTTAGCTGACCTGCACTTTCTATCTACTTCATTATTTATTCGCCTGTATTCTTTTCAGCCCTCCTCATTTTTTGCATTCTTGTACTTTCATCTTTCGTCAATCGGGTCTAGTATCTCTTGAGTTATCCAATGTTTCTTTCCTTTCTTTCCAACGTTTCTTCAGCAGCCTTACTGATCTCATTCTTCATGACTGCCAACTCAACTTTTTCTACGTTTCCTTCATCCTTTTCATTTAGTCCCTGTATTATATGTTCCTTGAAACAATCCCTCACACTGTTTTCTTTCAACTTGTGTAGATCTCTTCTCCTTTAATTCATTCCTTTCTTAAATTTCTTTAACTTAGGATGGCATTTCATGACAAACAGGTTGTACTCAGAGTCCTCGGCTGCTCCTGGGGAAGTCTTGCAACCCAGCACCTGGTTTCCGAATCTCTGCCTAATAATCTATTTGATACCTTCCATTGTTTCCAGGTCTCGTCCATGTATACAGCCGTAGTTGATGGTGTTTGAACCCAGTATTAGCCAAGACTAAATTGTGATCCGCGCAGAATTCAACCAGCCGGCTTCCACTTTCATTTCATTGTCCCAATCCGAATTCTCCTACTGTATTACCGTCTCTTGGCGGCCCCGTAATGTAGGGGTAGCGTGCCTGCCTCTCGCCCGGAGGCCTCGGGTTCGATTACCTGCTAGGATAATTTTTTTCTCTACCTGAGGGCTGGTTCGAGGTCCACTCAGCCTACGTGATTAGAATTGAGGAGCTATCTGACGGTGAGATGGCGGCCCCGGTCTAGAAAGCCCAGAATAACGGCCGAGAGGTCCGGCTCAATGACTAAATGGTTAGCGTGCTGGCCTTTGGTTACAGGGGTCCCGCATTCGATTCCCGGCAGGGTCGGGAATTTTAACCATCATTGGTTAATTTCACTGGCACGAGGGCTGGGTGTATGTGTCGTCTTCATCATTTCGTACTCATCACGGCCCGCAGGTCGCCTACTGGAGTCAAATCAAAAGACCTGCATCTGGCGAGCTGAACATGCCCTCGGGCACTCCCGCCATTAAAAGTCATACACCATTTCATTTCATTTACGGCCGAGAGGATGCGTCGTGCTGACCACATGGCCCCTCGTATTCTGCAGGCCTTCGGGCTGAGCAGCGGTCGCTGGCCGGCCAAAGCCTTTTCAAGGGCGTTAAGTGCCGTGGGGTTTTGGTTTCTGTTTGGTTTATTACCTTCTCCTACTTGGCCTACCACTGCATTCCAGTCTCCCCAATTAGATTATCATCACCTTTTACATACTGTATTACATCTTCTATCTCTTCATATATTCCTTCACTTTCTTCATCATTCGCTGAACTAGTAGGCATGTAGAATTGCACTTTTGTGGTGGGTATTGGCTTGGTGTCGATTTTGAACAAAATAATATTTTAACTATGCTGGTCAGAGTAGCTTACTCGCTGCCCTATTTCCTTATTCATTATTAAACCTAATCCTGCATTTCCCCTGTTTGATTTTGTGTTGATAATTTTCTAGTCGCCTGACCAGAAATCATGTTCTTCCTGCAAACGTACTTCTCTTATACCAAGTACACCTAACTTTAGTCTATCCATCTACCATTCAGATTATCTAACCTACAACAGCGATTCAACCTTCTAACATTCCAAGCTCCTACTCGCAGAATGTCAGTATCCATCTTCCTGATGATCGCCCAATCACGTTTACTCACCACGCAGAGATCCGAATTGGGGACTATTTTACCTCAGATATATTTTCTCGGAAGAAGTTTGCTCAGAAAATCAGAGGGACAGCACACTCCCGACTTTGTAAATGGCGAGGGAGACTCAGTAGTTATGGGGAATGGATGACAGTATGCGAGAAACTTCCTCTCGGTCATACAGAAGTTTATTGACGTCCAACGCGCTCAACATATTGCGCTCTCAGGTTTGCGAGATGCAAATTTAAGCCATAGAGGGTGGGTTTTCAAGTAGACTCAACAATATGTGAATATGCGTCAGAACAGACAACACTTCTTCTTCAATACATACTGTGTTCAACAATGTGCACTATAGAAGATCTCATGATACCACACCAAACCTGTGTATGATTGTTCATCAGCCAAATTCTCGATACATTCCTTCCATCAGAATGGGATACCTTTGAAGGCAAAGTCTCATATTGTATCAACTGCATTTCGGATTCTTTTTTTTTATTTGTGATTTTTGTTATTGTAAATATATATGGCCTTTTTGTAAAATGTATATTTTATATGTAGCCGATTTTAATTTTCCTGACGTGACAGCAAATAAATAAATAAATAAATAAATAAATAAATAAATAAATAAATAAATAAATAAATAAATAAATAAATAAATAAATAAATAAAATAAATAAATAATATTCAAATTGTTACCACATTGAAGTTGCAAAGGGTCGAGTACAACTGGAAGAAAATTAACATCCTCTGCCATGCAGATGGCATGTTGATAAGAACATCGCTCTCGTACTGTCATTCCCTCCGCTATACGAAAGAGCAAAGAATCATGGGCTTAGAAGACGACGGAGGTACTACAGATTCATTGCTTACTCCCCTCTTAGTAACCTATTACGAGACGCATTGATTCATCCACAGAGGAGATAATTAAAAATGGGTGTATCCGCAAAAGTAACCAATTATTATTATTATTATTATTATTATTATTATTATTATTATTATTATTATTATTATTATTATTATTATTATTATTATTATTATTATCATTATTATTATTATTATTATTATTATTATTATTATTATTATTATTATTATTATTATTATTATTATTATTATTATTATTATTATTATTATAAAAATGTCGAGTCTCTGGCTACACTTTCTCTTTGCAACAAACACTTGCTAACCCACTGAAATTATATCTGCAATGTATATACACATATCAGCGTAATCCTATTACGCTACAAATAAGAGATGAAACGGTAAACGGTTTTGGAATTTGATATAATTACAAGGAATAGCACTCCATGTAGGCTGTTTTTGGCGTTCATAAGCCTAAACCTTACCACTATAGTTCGCTGAACAACGTTCCCTACATACAGACGCTCAGGTAATTAGCAGCAGTTAAAACTCCATTCGCCACTAAATGACGGGCATAAAATTGCTCTTCTTTAACTCCAGTATTACAAACAGTGATGAGCCTACATATATTCATGGTACTCACATTCCACACACCACCATCTGGTAATAATATTATAAGAATGACAAATGTAGCCTGTTCTGAGATATTTCCGAGTTACGGAATAGAGTTGTGAATTATTTTCTACATTTGGAGAACAGTATTTACGTTTCTGAGTGTCTCTAGTTCTCAGATATTCATAATGTTGAACGATTCGAAAATAATGTAAATATAGCTCGTTATTTTAAATTTATTAACCCCTGAATCTCATTAATGATCTGTATTCCTCCAGGGACAGGAAGATGTAAGGTTTACTATAAAATCCTAAATAATGCTTTCACTGAAATGAAATGGCGTATGGCTTTTAGTGCCGGGAGTGTCCGAGGAAAAGTTCGGCTCGCCAGATGCAGGTCTTTTGATTTGACACCCGTAGGTGACCTGCGCGTCGTGATGAGGATGAAATGATGATGAAGACGACACATACACCCAGCCCCCGTGCCAGCGAAATTAACAAATTAAGGTTAAAATTCCCGACCCTGCCGGGAATCGAACCCGGGACCCCTGTGGCCAAAGGCCAATACGCTAACCATTTAGCCATGGAGCCGGACAATGCTTTCAGTATAAGTCTGTGAATGCTGAATACATATTTCTAACAAATAGCATACATATAATGTATAGACTATTATGTCCTTCAGCGTTCAGTCTGCAATTCTACAATCCTCTATTTGTAACTCGTTCTGCGGCATCGTTTATATCTATTCCTCTTACCTTTAAATCGTTAGAAACTGAGCCTAAAAAAATCGGCGTATATTTGTCCCGCTACTTCTCTCTCCCTCCATTACACATACCATTATTCTCCTAGCTAACCTAGCCTCTTACATTCGCCTCACATGACAGCTACATCCATCGCGTTCATTCCCAACTCACCTTTCATTTCCTCGTTCCGAGTACCCTCACTTCAAATGTTCCACCTGTTTGTACCATAAATAATTCTCGCTGCTTTCATGTCTGTCATTTCTAACTGATGAATAAGATATATTGAGTCCATTTTGGTTTCATTCCCGTAAAGCAAAGTTGGTCTGAAAATTCACCGATATAAAGATGGTTTCATCCGGGACCTGACTTCCTCATTACAGAATACTGTTAATCGCAACTGCGAGCTCGCTGCATCATCTTTACTTCACCTTGATTCAGTCTCAGTTACTATAATACTACCATCCCGAGAGAACACACATTCTAAATACTTGAAAGTATCTACTGTTCCAGCTATGCATCCCTAATCTGACATTCGGTTCAGTTGAATTTCTTACCTACTGACATCAATGTAGTCTTGGAAAGGATAATGTTCATACTATATTCATTTAAATGCATTTACTTTCAAGTTCCAAGATATTACACTGCTGGTTTTCGCCACAATCTGGCGGTAAGGCCAAGTTGTCTGTATGGGCCCATTTTCACCAAACTAAACCCCTCCCTTTCAGCGAATGATTCATGTAAACTATGAACAGCACAGGTGAATAATTAATAATAATAATAATAATAATAATAATAATAATAATAATAATAATAATAATAATAATAATAATAATAATAATAATAATAATACTTTTATATTATTATGGCTTGGAATGACATTAACAGACGAATAAGCTTGAATGGAATTCTTAATGGTAGGAAAGATTTATGAAGATAAATTTGGAACCCAAGGGTAGAGATTGAGGCAAATACTTATATACCTGCGCTGGCCCTTCTAGAATAGTCCGGATGCTCGATGGATCGCGAGATGGAACAATCCAGATTAATCGTGGAGTCATTTCCATACTCCTCTGCTACGGGACCGCGAGCGGAAGCGAGTGGGGATGGCCTAGCACATAAGAGCTGCTCGTGACTGGCGTAGTTGAAGCGTAAGGCGTGGGCATCTACGGTGCCGGGCCGGGTCCATAGCCAGTTTGCATGGCGGACACTATAACCATTACAATATATAAAGTCGAAATTCCATCTCGACATATTCAGGCTCTGACAGCTCCTGCCTTGATCAAAGACAACGTCGTTCTCTTCCAAATGGCCTGGATGATCAGCTGGATACCAACACACATTTAAATAGCTGGGGCAAGGGTGGATTTCCGAGAACTAACGGCTCGGCTCGTAAGCAATTTCTCTAGAAACGGGCGTGCACAGCACAGACTAAAATCTACATCCCTGGGAGCACAACAGATTTGTCGGGCTCAAGGCCGACTCGCTTCATTGTAACACGACACAAATATTCCCTCACCACTTCTAGGCACAGCCAGTGCAAGTTGAAGTAAATCTCATTCTGGCATATTAACACAATGCGTTTACGTGTTTCCAATAAACATCACGGCTTAACCTGCCTTCCTGATATTCATTTATCCCCATTAACATAGAACGGCATTTCAAGCCTTTCACATTCATGTATCCTCATTGACATAGCACGGCATTTCAAGCCTTTCACATTCATGTACCTCATTGACATAGCACGGCATTTCAAGCCTTTCACATTCATGTATCCTCATTGACATAGCACGGCATTTCAAGCCTTTCACATTCATGTATCCTCATTGACATAGCACGGCATTTCAAGCCTTTCACATTCATGTATCCTCATTGACATAGCACAGCATTTCAAGCCTTTCACATTCATGTATCCTCATTGACATAGCACAGCATTTCAAGCCTTTCACAGTCATGTATCCTCGTTAACATAGCGCGGCATTTCAAGCCTTTCACATTCATGTATCCCCATTAACATAGCACGGCATTTCAAGCCTTTCACATTCATGTATCCTCATTGACATAGCACGGCAATTCAAGCCTTTCACATTCATGTATCCTCATTGACATAGCACGGCATTTCAAGCCTTTCACATTCATGTATCCTCATTGACATAGCACGGCATTTTAAGCCTTTCACATTCATGTATCCTCATTGACATAGCACGGCATTTCAAGCCTTTCACATTCATGTATCCTCATTGACATAGCACGGCATTTCAAGCCTTTCACATTCATGTATCCTCATTGACATAGCACGGCATTTCAAGCCTTTTACATTCATGTATCCTCATTGACATAGCACAGCATTTCAAGCCTTTCACATTCATGTATCCTCATTGACATAGCACGGCATTTCAAGCCTTTCACATTCATGTACCTCATTGACATAGCACGGCATTTCAAGCCTTTCACATTCATGTATCCTCATTGACATAGCACGGCATTTCAAGCCTTTCACATTCATGTATCCTCATTGACATAGCACGGCATTTCAAGCCTTTCACATTCATGTATCCTCATTGACATAGCACAGCATTTCAAGCCTTTCACATTCATGTATCCTCATTGACATAGCACATCATTTCAAGCCTTTCACATTCATGTATCCTCGTTAACATAGCGCGGCATTTCAAGCCTTTCACATTCATGTATCCCCATTAACATAGCACGGCATTTCAAGCCTTTCACATTCATGTATCCTCATTGACATAGCACGGCAATTCAAGCCTTTCACATTCATGTATCCTCATTGACATAGCACGGCATTTCAAGCCTTTCACATTCATGTATCCTCATTGACATAGCACGGCATTTCAAGCCTTTCACATTCATGTATCCTCATTGACATAGCACGGCATTTCAAGCCTTTCACATTCATGTACCTCATTGACATAGCACGGCATTTCAAGCCTTTCACATTCATGTATCCTCATTGACATAGCACGGCATTTCAAGCCTTTCACATTCATGTATCCTCATTGACATAGCACGGCATTTCAAGCCTTTCACATTCATGTATCCTCATTGACATAGCACGGCATTTCAAGCCTTTCACATTCATGTATCCCCATTAACATAGCACGGCATTTCAAGCCTTTCACATTCATGTATCCTCATTGACATAGCACAGCATTTCAAGCCTTTCACATTCATGTATCCCCATTAACATAGAACGGCATTTCAAGCCTTTCACTTTCATGTATCCTCATTGACATAGCACGGCATTTCAAGCCTTTCACATTCATGTATCCTCATTGACATAGCACGGCATTTCAAGCCTTTCACATTCATGTATCCTCATTGACATAGCACGGCATTTCAAGCCTTTCACATTCATGTACCTCATTGACATAGCACGGCATTTCAAGCCTTTCACATTCATGTATCCTCATTGACATAGCACGGCATTTCAAGCCTTTCACATTCATGTACCTCATTGACATAGCACGGCATTTCAAGCCTTTCACATTCATGTATCCTCATTGACATAGCACGGCATTTCAAGCCTTTCACATTCATGTATCCTCAATGACATAGCACGGCATTTCAAGCCTTTCACATTCATGTATCCTCATTGACATAGCACGGCATTTCAAGCCTTTCACATTCATGTACCTCATTGACATAGCACGGCATTTCAAGCCTTTCACATTCATGTATCCTCATTGACATAGCACGGCATTTCAAGCCTTTCACATTCATGTATCCTCATTGACATAGCACGGCATTTCAAGCCTTTCACATTCATGTATCCTCATTGACATAGCACGGCATTTCAAGCCTTTCACATTCATGTATCCTCATTGACATAGCACGGATTTCAAGCCTTTCACATTCATGTATCCCCATTAACATAGCACGGCATTTCAAGCCTTTCACATTCATGTATCCTCATTGACATACCACAGCATTTCAAGCCTTTCACATTCATGTATCCCCATTAACATAGAACGGCATTTCAAGCCTTTCACCTTCATGTATCCTCATTGACATAGCACGGCATTTCAAGCCTTTCACATTCATGTATCCTCATTGACATAGCACGGCATTTCAAGCCTTTCACATTCATGTATCTTCATTGACATAGCACGGCATTTCAAGCCTTTCACATTCATGTATCCTCATTGACATAGCACGGCATTTCAAGCCTTTCACATTCATGTATCCTCATTGACATAGTACGGCATTTCAAGCCTTTCACATTCATGTATCCTCATTGACATAGCACGGCATTTCAAGCCTTTCACATTCATGTATCCTCATTGACATAGCACGGCATTTCAAGCCTTTCACATTCATGTATCCTCATTGACATAGCACGGCATTTCAAGCCTTTCACATTCATGTATCCTCAATGACATAGCACGGCATTTCAAGCCTTTCACATTCATGTATCCTCATTGACATAGCACGGCATTTCAAGCCTTTCACATTCATGTATCCTCATTGACATAGCACGGCATTTCAAGCCTTTCACATTCATGTATCCTCATTGACATAGCACAGCATTTCAAGCCCTTCACATTCATGTATCCTCATTGACATAGCACGGCATTTCAAGCCTTTCACATTCATGTATCCCCATTAACATAGCACGGCATTTCAAGCCTTTCACATTCATGTATCCTCATTGACATAGCACGGCATTTCAAGCCTTTCACATTCATGTATCCTCAATGACATAGCACGGCATTTCAAGCCTTTCACATTCATATATCCTCATTAACATAGCGCGGCATTTCAAGCTTTCACATTCATGTATCCCCATTAACATAGCACGGCATTTCAAGCCTTTCACATTCATGTATCCTCATTGACATAGCACGGCATTTCAAGCCTTTCACAATACATGTCGTTGGTTCGTTTCTCTTGCGTTCTTGAATTCGCCTGCCCCGAAAATAGAAGATCTTTCTCTATTTTCCAACGGTAAATACAATATATATATATATATATATTACAATCTCGTCACAGCTGAAAGGTACATACGTCATGCATAGAATGTCATCCTGCTCTATTTGCTGTCTCAAACCTGTTCTAAACTCACGTAACACTGACGGCGTGCAGCCTATTCAATAATACAAAGACTTTCACCAACAACTCTGAATATAATCACACAAAGGATTAAAATACACTAATAAAACGGAAATAAAATCAAAAACACACACCTAACTAGCTAATAGATCTTTCTCTATTTTACCCATCTGAATAAATTATGTACACTGAATATAGGGCTAACACATGCATTACAAGCCTGAACGTATTTATAATTATTTCAGAATTCAACAAAGCAGGTGCCCACTGATTGACATTCAGTTAACATCTAACTTACTTCAGAATTCCAATACTAGCTTGACACAATACACATGCTAAAATAAAAGACTTAGGAATTAACTTTGCAGGCATCTCTCCATCTGCGACGAAACACATGACCGCTATGTCATGCTCGCATTTAGCCCATCACGGCTGCAAATATCACGGGTTGAAAGATCTTCCTTCCGACTCCTGGAGATGCCATGGTTGTCTTCTTTCTGCTCCTGGAATCGTCTTTAATAATTTTAGATGTTACGAACACTTCTTTACCGCTTAGCGTGAATGTACACACGGTTAGATTACGATTTGCTATAATCTACGCGCAAATAAATTAGTCCCTATTTTCGCACAACTAATTTAAGGGATCGATCCCGGTCAAAATCAGTCATGCTCAGCGGTAATTATGTATGCGGAACGAACACGTTAACTTGCGACTCGCGGACGCTTGTACAATTTTATACTGGTGATCTGACTTACAGTTATTTAATGCTAGTCTATACAGCTCACATTTAAATGAAATTATATCAATTACAAACTACTCCAGGCCACACTTGGCATCTCATTAACACCAGTTAAGGAAACACAGTATCTGAATTTGGAAAGTCTCAAACGATAATAATTTGCATTTCTGTGTAACGCACTATGCGTACAACGATCACGGTACTGAGTACACCCTTAAGAATACGCGACTCAGAACGAATCAGGGAATGAGAAACGAATCAGAGAGCTTCACCTCCACGCGGGGTTATATAGCCTTGCCATGACGTCACTGCTAAGGTGATTGCTCAGCAAACATTGCCGCTGGCTATGTAACGGCCGACGAAGGAGCAACGGGCTAGGCTATAACTTCGCACTTTTATCATAATAGCACAATTAATCATTATTATGGCCTCCTGGCCTATGGAAATTCTGTTCTCAATTTCGTATTAATTCGAACCTGTAGAATATAGCTCAGTCATGGATATATTGGTTTAAATTCAGGTGATTACAACCCTGGGATGGTGAGGATTGTCAATCTGATACAACTGTTATGTGGATCCCGACGTTCAAATAACTCCCCTCCAGTTCTCAGCGGTTGGATTAGCGGTTAAGGTAGGGGTATGCATGACTGAATTCATGGCCAACGGATCGGTTTGAATTCAAGGAGTCTGTTTCTACTAGATCAATACGGGGTTCCCATAACCTCGGTATAGCCCTCCATTATTCCTGCCTTTGTCTCCTGCGACTCGCTGACGTATAGAAATAAAATTATGCCACAGTATTCTTATTAATATATTGGGCCATATGTGGTTCAGTATGGAGAGAGTCATAGGGAAGGAATACAAGATGAAAACAAGTAAGTCCAAACAAAAGTAATGGATTGCGGTAGAATATTGCCAGGTGATGTAGGAAATATTATATTAGGAAATGAAGTCTTAAAGGAAGTAGATGACTATTGTTACTTGACTAAGCCAAGTAACTAATGATGGAAGAAGTAAGGAGGACGTAATAAACAGACTAGCAGAAGCAAGGAAGGTCTTTCTAAGAAAATAAATTTGTTCACCTCGAACATTGACATAGGAATTTGAAAAATATTTTTGAATATTTTCGCCTGGAGCGTGGCATTGTATGGAAGTGAAACTTAGACGATAACTAGGTTAGAAGGGAAGGAAATAGAAGCTTTAGAAATATGGTGTTGCAGAAAAATGCTGAAGGTAAGATGGGTAGATAGAATCACGGATGAATAGATCCTGAATCGAATTGTTAAGAGGAGAATGATTTAACTAAGTTTGGGCAGAAGAAGTAGATAAAATTATAGGGCACACCTTAAGACACCCAGGTCTTGTACAGTTTATTTTTTAGGGAAGTGTACGTGGTAAGAACGTTAGGGGTAGACCAAGGTACGAATGTGACAAGTAGATTAGAGCAGACATAGGGATGTCGTTGTTATGTAGAAATGAA
The DNA here is from genome assembly GCF_040414725.1 of Anabrus simplex. Classification (NCBI taxonomy): domain Eukaryota; kingdom Metazoa; phylum Arthropoda; class Insecta; order Orthoptera; family Tettigoniidae; genus Anabrus; species Anabrus simplex. The sequence continues at coordinate 63,752,238 of NC_090267.1, read as the reverse complement.
AATATTAGCAAAGGATAGGGTGTCAAGGATGGCTGCATCAAACCAGTCTGTGACTAATGACCCAAACTACAATAATAATAATAATAGAAGGCGAGATAAATGAGTGGTAAGTCAAGTAAAGTACAAGCTTGCTTGCTTACTTACTTAATATCAATATTCCTAACACACACATAATCGTATTATTATTATAATAACAATGATCAGAACATTCCTACGATTTCAACTATCGTGAGTAGTAGACGTGTATATAACGTCTGTCTGCATCCACTCCACTCGGCCAGCCGGCGTGTACAGAGAGGCTAGTAACTTCAGTCTCGACACGAACGAGTACCACTCATGCTGTACACTCGACCCACGCGCAACTTAACTGAGCGACATGCAGTTGATTTAGGCTCCACTCGCGTAATAGATTTCATCCAAGAAATTCAGAAGTAACTAAGAAGGGAAAAGTACAAAATCTCACGACTGTACTATGGGGGGAATGAGCATTAATATATTAATGATGTGAAATCAGAAATTTAAAATAAATTCTGAAAATAGTTCGTTTACACACGAGTAGACGGTTTTTTCAAACAGGGAACTAACTATGTCACTAGTTTCTACGTAGTAAATTTACAAACTCAGCGAATTCTTCTCGTTAACATAATCCAACATTACAACCCAAGACATGGTAGATGCTGCAGAATATGCTGCGCATATTGTTAGAAAGAGTATTGGAGGAACCACACGCTCTTAGGAAATATATATTCTTTTCCAAAGAAGCTTTTTATACACCCAGTTCCACCCCACCAACTTTACCTAGTCGTAAGATTTTATGTCATTAGAAATAATTGCCTCTTCCCTTCTCTCTTGTTAGTATTGAATCTTGGCAAATCTTAAACAGGTGTTTCTTTAGCATATTTTAATGACGAGCCGATAAGCTGAATATCATCCCTCAAATTCAACTGTTTATTAGATACGGATAATTAAATATAGAACATTCCATTTTGACCTCATTTAGAGCATCCAAACTCAGTGACTCTTGAGATACACTTGTCAATTAAAAATGGAATTAACCATCCTTTCACCCCTTGATAAACTGAGTTGTAGAAAATTCCTTCTTATATCTTGCATACAGCATAACAGAAACCAACTGACCAAATTTCACTTTTCTAGGTACAGAAGTTTTGTTCATAAAAAATCCATATACCTGTAAACAAAACATTATTTTTATATATAGCGGGTCTTGGTATATTCTATAAATTACATCTAAGCAATACAAAATTGTCTAAATAAAACTGAGAGATTTGTTGGCTTCTGAAATGATTTATAGTATGGGATACGTGTACATAGAGGAAGTAAGGAGAGATGTATGGTTGAAACATCTTCTAAAACATAGCCACATTGTTGGTTCAATCAGTGTCCCAGAGGTCCACATGATGATGCACACGCCGAGCGATCAACGCCCTTGAATGGTGCTGGAATCACTTTTCATTGACGACTCGGACTCCTATTTGCTTGGGGAGCGGTATCCCCCGGTGGATTTTTCATTTCCTCACCAGGCTGTCCACTGTGCCTGACTAGGATTTGGTACGTACTTACTCGCACATAATGAAATCCCAAAACCAACTGAACACTGTACAATGTGATAGATACACATTCACATGCACTTCATTCATACGACGTTAAATATCGGCTCCGCTAACACCATTTGTCACCATTAACTGAACAGTCGATGTTGGGCATTTCTGGACGAATTCATAAAATCACAGTCACTTCGTTTACGCACGTACAAACAGGACAAAACAGTTTCCTAAGATACCATATTTCTTCCTGTCTGATGCAGCCATCCAAGAACGCATGCACTATAATCTCTTTCCTACAATACCGATAATGAATTATGCGAAGCTATCACTTTCATTTGCAAGAGCTAGAAAACAATGCCACGTATCTATCCTACAATGGCATTACTGTCCATTATTTCCCTTAAGAATCATCACACCTTCCAACCACATATGGATATGCAGTCTATGAGAACCATTTTCGTTGTGTTCATATTTCTATGCCTATGTGTAAAAGAAAATGAATATTGTAGTATCGTACTCCAGGAATGTAAGTTTGCATAAGGTAATTACGCAATCCAACAAAAATACAAGCCAAAACCTATGGCTCAACAGCTCCGAAGGGCCATGGACTAACAAGTGACCACTGCACGGCCCGACAGCCTGAAGATTACGAGGAGTCGTGTGGTCAGTACGACGACTCCTCACAGCCGTTATTCTTGGCTCTCTACACTGAGGCCGCCATCTCAACGTCAGATAGCTTCTCAATTGTAATCCCGTAGGCTGATTGGACGTCGTACCAGCCTTCAGATCCAGATAAATTTCCCTGATCTGGCAGGGAATCGAACCCGGATGATCCGAGCAAGAGGCAGGCACGCACGCTACCCGTACAACGCAGAGCCAGCACGCACTCCTGTATTGTAACCGTTCATCACCATGCCATAGGCAAGTTAGAAGGTTTAGTTAACCATGTATGCCGTTTTCCGCAATATTCTGCAACGTAAAGTGTCGAGTTAGCAAAACACGCCCCAAACTGGGACACGCGTTGCGACACGCAAGCTCGAATGGAGCAGCTCTCTTTGCTGTACCGAGAGAAGGATAGCGTATTACCGTGGAACCTTAAAATCGCGCTCGCACTCGGAGCGAGAAAGAAGTGATGACGCTACTCGTAAAAGTGTATTTTTTTAGAAAGTGGGATAAATGAAGGTGTGTTAACCCCCAAGAAATACAAATTCTCACTGATTCAACACCGCATTCATTGGTGCCAATTCACCATATTTAAAGCGAAGAAGAAGGAGAATACTTATTTTGATATAACTTATGGAAATTCATGAGTCAGGACTCATTCGAACCGGCGTATTTTATGCAACTTGTTGATGCACATAAACGCAATAGTTTAATAGTGGATCGGTAATGACGCACGTTATATAGCAGTGAGCAAATTGAAGCCAAGTGCTAAGATTTGACAACATGAGGAAAAAGGAGGGAGTTGTTATGAGATAAATCATGACGCGTGAATTTATAATAGGACGCTTTAGAGATCGTGAACGACCCGCTGATCTGATATACATAAAAATTGATCAGTGTAAAACAGGGGTCAAGAGCTATGATTTGATTACTCTCACGTCCCTGAAAGATTACGTTTAGCGGAGCCGAATTCCGATTAGGGGCGTGGTTTACCACATCCCGGACCACTCAACCAAAGTACTATAAATGTTCGACGATCACTCACGAACATACAAAAATGGGAAATTGGTTATTGAACACTGTTTATTGTGTTTTCGAAGAACCTACTGATGATTAGATCCACTTATTGATTCAAATGGACTAACGAGAATAGCGGTAAGTTTTTATAAATCACTATTAATTTCCCCTTTTATCACACAGCCTGACTAATTGTGACCACGAGTGTCCATAGAGTATGCAAACGTTTTCCTATCACGAAACCCGTTCTTTTAATTTACTGAACGTCGCTCACTGATTAAATACCTTAAAATCGGGCACTATTAATTCCTGAATGTAATCGGCTGTCTCACTAAATCTAAGCAACCTGATGCGTTTGCCCATTCTTTGATAATTGCATCATAAACCGTCATTGAAGTCAGACATATTTAAAGGATTAGATGTTGAAATAACACCTCTATTAATCACTACTGTACTTTGTCTAGTACCACACGGCTAATTTCGCAATATTTACACCACACTGATATGTTTTTCTTCGACACAGCACTTCACACACTGCTATCCGTTTTTTCACAGTTCATCACTGACGCATAAGTACTGCGGCCGCACAAATTACAATGGGTTCATTCTTATGGGCTGTATATCCATGCGTGGCTGGAGGCGTGACCAGACTTAAGGAAAATAATGGATGTGAAGAGATGCGTGTACCGACTTTCAACCCAAGATATGTATTATGCGACTAGCAGGTCATTAATACGTAAGTCGTCATCATCATCATCATCATCATCATCATCATCATCATCATCATCATCATCATAATCATCAACCATCTCCAGGTGCTTGGGTGCAGTATAAAACTAACCTCGACTTTTGTCTCTTGAGGAAGATCTCTTCTTTCTGGATCTGTACCCACTCGCATCCCCGTTCCCTCATATCTTGTCAGGTTTCATCATGCCACTCTTCATTTTACACTCAGTAAGCATTACCTCCGGCTCCATGGCTGGCCTTTGGTCACAGGGGCCCGGGTTCGATTCCCGGCAGGGTTGGGAATTTTAACCATCATTGGTTAGTTTCTCTGGCACGGGGGCTGGGTGTATGTGTCGGCTTCATAATCATTTTATTTCATCCACATCAGGACGCGCAGGTCGCCTACGGGTGTCAAATTAAAAGACCTGCACCTGGAGATCCGAACATGTCCTCGGACACTCCCGGCGCTAGAAGCCGTATGCCATTTCATTTTTACAATCGAGATATCCCCCAATTGCAATATATTTATCAATAATAACTATAACATACATGATAACAAGAATAATTGTAAAAATGATTTAGATCTCAGATGTTTAGGCATTAATTTGTTACGATGCAGATTTATGACTTGAGAAACATGTGTTATCTAACCTGTACAACAGTCCTGCTCAGAGATATACATTACGCCACACCATCTGCAAAATCGGCAGTGTGAAATATTTTATCTTAGAACATTGGCCTGAATGGTTCTGTCATCTTATATTCAATATTGTATGAAGATTGTAAAGGATTACTCGCTCGGCTTCATAATATATGTGCTGCGGGTCAGTATTTCTCTCACAATATTTACTATACGCAAACCTTTACTTGAGCCCGATTTTTAAGGGGTGTGGAGTAACGACGGAGTGCTGCCGGTTCCGGTCATACTGCCAACTGGATTGAAATGTGTAGTAAGATTTTATACATGACTTTCCATTCTGGTGTGTCCCTAGCCATCTAATCTGAATCGTTTCTTCTTCCCTTCTGATACGTAGCCTTGAGGCGAGTTTTGACTCGCTGTGCACAGCTGTGTGGGGCCGTGCCGAGTGTTAGCAGCCATTGAGAGGGAGTATGGTTTGAGACGGTCCCCTTTACAGACGTCCCATGTAGGATATTATTTATATATTGGGGTTTTGCCCCCGATTGCCCCTTTTGGGGCCATGTAATGTATGTATCTGATACCTTCTTAATATTGAGTACTTATTTTCTTTCGACATGGTGTTTTTAATATGTAATTAAGTGTAACCTTCCTTCGTTCCAGTTCTAGGCTTCCTAGAAAATCTGTGCCCTTTCAAATTATTATTATTTTCTATCCTCTGATTATCTTATTTCATTCCTGGTTTTGGTTTGTAACTTAGGGCAAAGACTGACCTTATTTGAATATCTTCAGTAAATGAATTCAGTTAAACAAGTACCTATTGGTTTTAAAAGTCCTGACTTAGTTTCAGTTTTGGTCATACTAACCTTTCTTGGTATTGCTTTTAAAATATATATATATATATATATTAATTCCTTCACATAACCTTCTTTGGGTGTTTTATTAATAAACTTTTTAAAACTGTAAACAATGGCCATTGGGAAATATCAAGTTGGGGTTCGCAAGATTGTTTCTGTGTGTCTCTATTATTCTTGTAGTTATATTTCTTTATTAAAGCCTTGTTATTATTTATTTCTGAGTGATCATTATGTAGTTTGACCAACAGGTTGGCAATCACGCAGCGATCTTACTGCCTCCGGGTAAGTTATGGGTAGCTCTTTCCACATCATCTTGTTTTGCTGTGTATTCATGTCCACTGCTGTTTCATTTTATTAATGTGTTTGTGGTACCAACGTTACAAATGAAATCTGAATTGAATCTATATCAATTTTGTGAACATTTACTATCTTACGTCAACAACTGTGTCACACATACATTATTTAACATAATATAACATTTCTCGATGCGAATCTTGTTGCTAGCATGAATTATATAGTTTGTATTTGCTGTGTAAACAACAACAGTACTAGTTCGTAAATTGTACGCCAGATGTCGCACAGCAATGAATAAGCGATTCATAATTTGTGTTTCAAACGTTTCCAATATGGATGTCGAAGATAGCCGAGGTCTACCGATTCAGCACTAGCGAGCTCAGGGCTCAAGAAAAGGTTCGCGTATAGTACACATAGCGGCCTTCGCAGGCGTAGCGACGATTAGAGGTATGGCAATTTAGTGCACAACATTACGAAAGAGCGTGCCAGACAACACTTCCTACTTCCCAACTTAGTTTGCCTAAACAAACGGACTTCAATAATAATAATAATAATAATAATAATAATAATAATAATAATAATAATAATAATAATAATAATAATAATAAGCCAGGATGAGTGGTTCAGGCAGTTGAGGTGCTGACCGTCTAACCTCAACTTGCAGGATCCATTCTGGCTTAGTTCGGTGGTATTTAAAGGTGTTCAAATACGCCAGTCTCGTGTCGGCAATTTTACAGGCACGTGATAGAACTCCTGCGGGACTACATTCCGGCTCTCGGTGTCTCCGAATGACGAACAAAATAGTCAGTGGGACGTGAAGCCAATAAGATGATTAATATAATTATTCCTATATGCGAAAAAATCTAGAAAACTCATTACGCAAAACTCCCTGACAAAGCTGAACCAATTTCAAGTGTATTACAGAGAAGAATGTTGAGTTTAGTGAGACACTTGATGAGGACGGATGGCAACAGGTTAACAAAAAGTATATGGAATGCGGCATGCTTAACGGGAAATAACTGGATGAAGGAAGTTAGAGAGGATTGAAAGGCTATTGACATAATAGATAAATATCAACTAACGACTGCGTGGGATATATCTGTCTACAAAAACTCGTCGAAAGTCACAAATGGACCGATACTAAGATGAAGACCCAAATCACAGAAGCTAAGAAAAATAACAGGAATGAAAGAATGAAGAGGAATTGGGAAGAACGGAGGCGTGCTACTAAACAATTCACTTGAGATCCTTAGGGTAGAAACTTTAATAATAATAATAATAATAATAATAATAATAATAATAATAATAATAATAATAATAATAATAATAATAATAATAATAATAATAATAATAATAATAATAATAATAATAATAATAAAATGAAGCAAATACGCATACTCTTTAAAGATAAGTGGTTGCCCTTTTCTCAGTTAATAAATAATAAGAGCTGGTTGCTGGGATGGTATGGAGGTTCCGTCATGTCCCCGTTTTACGATGTCGCGTCGTGTTGGAGCACCGCTCGCAATCGCTCGTTAATATTTGATGAAGCCAAGTCACGTTCTGCGCTAGTCACTCGTATCTCTCTGAATCGCGTCTATCCTCTGATGAATAAGAATGAATCTTATCAATATTGTGAAAGAAATGACCCGCCTCTGTGTACAAAGTTCATTAATAACTGGAAAACGACTTCCTTGACTCCGGACGTTCTGGTACAGCAATTCTTATTTATCATAGTTGTATGTTTCGATTTTCATTCATGAGAATATTACCTTAAAACTCATTACACGACTTAAGCCACGAATAAGTGCTAGTAGAAAATGTGTATTTTATAAAAAAATTATGGAAGGGTTAGTATAAAAGTCACTGAAACTATTATTTTTCTTGCAGATATGTGATCGGATCACAAAATGCTGTTTACCATGTGGAGACCATGAAGGCAGAGTTTGTATTGACAACAACAAATGGCTCTATGATTGCCTGTAGTAGCACATAGAACGCCGTGATATCAGTTGTGTGGCGAGCAACGTCTGAGGTGGAAGTAACCCGTGTTGAGCAGCGCGCATACATAAAAATAGCCGTTCTTCGGGGGAGAAATGCGAGAGAATGTTACAGTGAATTGGTGGATACCCTTGGGTATAAAGCCCTCCCGTACCGTACAGTAGCATGGTGCGTAGGAAAGTTTCAGCAAGATCGTGTGGCAACCGGTGATCGGAATGACCTATGGCAGGAAGTGGGCGCCGTCCTGATTCCAGCGTGCTAGGTGGTTGGAGCATGTTGCATATCACAATCAACCATTGAACTTCCATCAATGCATGCTCCGCCCTGAACGACGCGATTTGGTGCATTTGCAGCTCTGTCCGCAATATTCTGTGGATGGTCCGTTTCTCGATCCCACGTGTTCTCTATAACTCCAGTAGCGTCCATTGCCTATCTTCCTCCTGGAGCTGCTCGATGTTGGCAAGCTCTAATCGGTTTGCACACTGACAGGTCGTCCCGAGCGTTGATGTCCATCGGTTGCCACTCGTCCTAACTGAAACATTCCGACGCACTGCTTGGAATGGGAGAGTGTTATTTCCAAGGGCTTCCACCAATTCACTGTGACATTCACACGCATTTCTCCTCCGGAGAATGGCTATATTAATGTATGCGCACTGCTCAACACAGGTTACTTCCATCTCGATGTCTGACTCGTTGGCTGAACGGTCAGGGTACTGGCATTCGGTTCAGAGGGTCCCGGGTTCGATTCCCTGCCGGGTCGGGGATTTTAACCTTAATTGATTAATTCCAATGGCACGGGGGCTGGGTGCCATCACAACGCACAGGTCACCTACGGGTGTCGAATAGAAAGACCTGCTCCTGGCGAGCCGAACTTGTCTTCGGACACTCCCGGTACTAAAAGCCATATGCCATTTTTTCCACCTCGATTGACGCTCGCCACACAACTTATTTTACTACGCTCTCCGTGCTACAACCAGCAATCACAGAGCCTTCTCTTCTTGTGAATACACACTGTTCCTGCATAGTTTCCACACGACAAATAGCAGTTTACTATCCGCTCACATATCTGCAAGAAAAAATAGTTAAAATGACGTTTGATCAGACCCTCGTAGATAAGTTATAACGCTATGGCATCTCCTTTAAAAGTGAAACATCAGTAGAGTGAATCGGAGGTTCTGAGGGTGAATGAAGATGATTGGACAGTATGCGTAGTCTTGTAAAGAAGAAGAAAGGGGTTTGTGCACATTCAAAGTACTGTAACGTGTAGGCGGGGCAGATGAAAGAACACACGACTGGTAGCGTTTACAATAGGCTGTATAAACTATAGTCCGCGCGGACTAGAATGGGACTGACGTTTTAAGAGAGCGAGATGGTCGGTGCTGCCACATCGTATTAGTCTACGAAGGCCTCATCGTGGCAAGGTCAATACCGTACGTTGAAAACGTGTAAAGAATCCAAGCAGATATTCAAATTAAATTAAAAAGTAAGCATCTTCAATGAATAATTAAGGTTATTATTATTTATCAATTTCAATAAATATAATTCCCGTACGACAGTTGTCCGTTTACAATAAGCATAGTTGTCTTTATCTATTTTAACGACATAATTGTATTTAGTCTAAGCGCAGCTGAAGTTCTTTCTAAATATTTTTTTTTACAAAAATGCGACGAACATTATTAATTTTCTCTCGTTCAAACTCCTTGCATAAAAAATAACGTCCTGAGTTTTCGATTGACAGGAATGCCTTCACCGAAACGTTTCCTCTGTTTACTTTCCACCATTCGATTAAAATTAAAATATGCTAGGCATACAATATACAAAACAAATATATCGCCGCTGCCGGGAAAAAAACCCCTCTGTGAAATATTATAGCTTAAAACAATGTCCGGTAAGGTTTCGTCATCTAAGGTTCAATATTTTTTTACTATTGTCAAGGCATTCTCGCTCTTCATAATGTATGTTCTGCGGGTCAGTATATATCCAAAAATACACTTAAGAACATTTAAATTGCAACATCATGAAGGCATTGGTCGTTTGTGTTGATTTGCAAGATATAGAACGATGCTATGTAGTAATGTAAACGATCAAAATTTCAGACCCATTGGATTGTTGCTACAGGTCTCCCCATGTGATTGGTCGCGGAGGAATCAACTCCAGTATACGGACTCTGGTGTAGCGTAGTTGACTTGCAGTCTGTGCAGTGAAGTGCTCCCCGTCAAACATGCCTCGACGACAGAGAAGAGCACGCAATCAACAACTCTCGCCATCTGAGAGGGCTCGGATAATTGGGCTGTGTGAGGCTGGATTATCGCTAAGGACTGTCGCTGCACGTGTTGGCCGACAGGCATCTACGGTACAACGTGTGTGGCAGCAGTGGTCAAATGAATGTACCCACACTCGCAGACCTGGCACAGTCCCAGCGCGACAGACAACTGTGAGAGAGGATCGCCTAATCATTCGGATGGCCCGGATGGAATCCCATGCAACAGCAGCGCAAATTCGAGCAGCTGTGGCATCCCACGTTACACAACAAACAGTTGGTAATCGCCTGGGTGCAGCTGGCTTACGAGCCCGTTTCCCTGCAGAATGTGTTCCATTGACCCCACAACAGCGACGTGTAAGGGTGGCCTGGTGTCGAGAAAGATCGACGTGAGTCGACGAATGGCACAGGGTCGTCTTTAGTGATGAATCGCGCTTCTGTCTTGCCCGCAGTGATCGCCGGAATCGTGTGCGACGACGTACCGGGGAGAGGGGCCGCCCAGATCTTATTGTCGAGAGGCACACAGGGCCAGCACCAAGCATTATGGTCTGGGGAGCTATTGGCTTTAATGTGAAATCAAAATTAGTGCTTGTTGAGGGCACTATGACTGCTCGACAGTACGTTGATAGGGTACTCAATCCAGTGGTTGTCCCTATGATGGCGAACATTGCTAATGGGATATTTCAGCAGGAAATTGCCCGGGTTCACACTGCAGGCATCTCCAGAGAAGCTCTCCACGACATCACAACCTTAGAATAGCCCGCTAGATCCCCGGACCTCAGTCCTATTGAGCATGTGATGGGTCGACAACTGGCCAACCGTCCTCAGCCATCCACAACTCTGGGACAACTGACCCGTGCAGTGCAGCAAGCATGGTCCACAATTCCTCAGGAATATATCCAGGGCCTTATTGACTCCATGCCTCGTCAAATTCATCAATGTATTGTAGCTCGTGGTGGGCACATCCAGTATTGATTGTTGTCCAAACTTGCGGTCAGGGGGACCTAAAAGTGTAATCATCGAAGCATAACCGAACACTCGTCCTGCATGTTCAATTGCAGCAATGTAGCACCACTCCTTCTGGGTGTTGCAGTTTCAACTTTCTTCAGTCTATTATCACATAGGAGGTTTTGTCCCGGCAACGACGAAATACTAGAATCTGCTTTAGCGATAGCAAAAGTGAGAATAACAAATAGGTCTTATGGCGACGATAGGATGTGAAATGGCTAGGAGTGCGAAGGAAGCGTATGTGTCCTTAATTAAGATACAGCCCCGGAATTTTCCTTGTAAGAAAAAGGGAAACGAGTGAAAATCCTCTTAAGGTTAAAATCCAGTGTGTTCCGAAAGCAAGCTTACAGCTTCAGGAACATAAGCGCACGAACAACTAGCTCAGTCAAAATATTTACAATTTAATTATACAACTATAACGCCGATATTATTATACACACGAACACGTCGTTAAGCAAACTGTTTATGAATAACAATGCAATTATACACGCGGACACACAAATACGAACACAAAGTAACCTTCTCTATAAAGAAACTGATAGCCCTTCGAACACTGGTGGAGGAATCTCCCTCTCCCTGCACGTGTTCCGAAAACTACAATATTGTCGTAAGCTTCCCGCCCCCTTCCCTTCGTTGGGCCGTGCTCTTTTGTAGTTTGTAGCATGTCATTGGTCAAATTTCGGGTTGTCAAGTCAACCTGCTAGCACTCCATTCCTATTACAGTTGAAGAACACGTGTTGAAGCAGCTGCCAATTCCATTCTAGTCCCGCGTAGACTACAACAATAATTCTTACTTAACTACGCAGGCACACCAGGACGACAACATCTACTGCATGTTAAAAAATTACACAGATCACGCACTCTCTCAACCTCTGTCTCTCTGTTCTCACCGTCGAGTCACACTAATTGCTGAGTCTGTCACTTATAGGCTAAACAATTGCACCACACACACACACACACACACACACACACACACACACACACACACACACACACACACACACACACACACACACACGCACACACACTTACTTCTGCAACTGCCACTCGTAGTCTCCATTATTTTCACAGTTATTCTCACTTTTGCTATCGCAGCCACTCAGTTCACGGCCCACACACGACAGCCTTACAATCCACTGCCCGTTCATTCTCGACAGTCTTCATTTCCTGTTCCTTGCAGACCCCTCGTTGAACTCTCTCCAAAACTGAACCAGACACAACGTCCACATCAGAGCAACTGGGCCGAGAGACTGAACATCTTAATGACAGAAAGAAAACCCAGTTCCACGGAAAGAATACTCACAGAAACTGACTCACAGCCTGTCTCCTCAACTCGCACTGTCACTGCGCACAGCAGCACTCGCTCTCAGAGAGAACTGACTGCACTACCTGACAGACCCGTCTGTTCCGCCTTAAATAGGGAGGCCAGTTTTTTCATAGTTGTTCGGAAGCAGGATATCCTCAGAAATAACTCCGCCTCCAATTATTTCGACATTTGTAGTCATGGATAACGGGTCCCTGAGAGACATCAGGAGAGCATCACATTCCGCTACAGGCTCGTTCTTGAAGTAGATAAGCAGGCAACGGCCAATTGCTCAGCTGTGACGTCTCTTGCTTTTTGGCTCGGGAATCAGGATGGCAGACGCCGTCACAGTACTTTCCCGGCGTTGACTGTAATATAGAAAAATAACCATCAGGCAGCAAAGATTCAGGGTGACCTACGAGCATCACCTCGCTCGTCTTGAGAGTTCAACACAGAAACAGAAGGATGCTTTCAGTACCAGCTGTGCGTAATAGTCATTGACGTTAATATTAAATGATCATTTATCGTATCAGAATTGAAATAGCTTGTATTTGAAATAATGCATGTACACAAGAATGCATAAATATTATATTGACTACACTATGGGGTCGTAGGATTACAGTTCCGTGGACCAAAAGCTGGTCACTTCAAGTGTGTTTTGCTGCTTTGAACAGATCTTCCGCTGTCCCTCTGGCTCTCCCGTTACCTCATTGCAAAAAATGGGCTGCTGCATTCTCTTTACCATATTCACACAATATGGAATCCACAGTGATATCCCACTTTTCCAACTGGATTTCGTGATACCTGAACGCAATCTATTGATTGATTTCCTAGTCAATAAATCTGTCACGTGGCTTGCCGTAATGTCCCTGTATATTCGTCAGTATATCTCAAGAGACTTCGTGTTCTGATATATTGGCAAGTTGGCATGGGCTTTAGCAACAATTTCGCGAGGGAATATGTTGATAAGACAGTGGATCGTTTCCAAAAGTGTGTGACATTGGTGAACAGTGACAGTTCGACATGTCTCGTTGTGGCACAATTTTGGCAGGGGGTACTTACAACGCACTGGGGATGCGTACTTAGCTGTAATATAACACAAAGAGAGGGAAGATATTTTCATTGCATCTCTATGTGCACACCAAGTAGCTCCACTCAGTTCCGAGCAATATTATTTCTAGCAATCGATTTATGTTTGATGTTCGAATGGTGATTCCTGGAATTCAAAGCGCGGTCAAAAGTATTTTACAGGTAACGACATAAATACGTCTTTTAGCTGGAGTTAATCTGAAAGTAGCGATACAAAATATGTAACGCTACATTACCTAGCAACCGATGAAGGATGACCACGTCCGTGAAACATATGATATATATTTAGGATCAATTGAGTTCTCGAAGGGGAAACGTGACACATTTTTGTTATAAGCGGTAATAGGTTTTGTAGTGTTCCTGTGAAATTATTATTACTATTATTATTATTATTATTATTATTATTATTATTATTATTATTATTATTATTATTCTGGAGTTTATATGGTTTACATAGGGATAAAAGCGTTTCGGTTGAATGGCTAGAAAAGGAATTAACAAGAGCAGAACTTAACACAAGAAATTTGGAAATTATATTTCTTTCCTTTTATTAAAATTGAGAGGGAGAAAATTTGATTGAATACCCCAAAAATATAACACATTATTAATAATCTCGTCATCTCTAAAATATCGGGTACACAGAAGACTGATAATGTGATAGAAAAACTTGTGATGATACCAGGCAGTTAATTTACATACTGCCAAGACAAGCTTTATGAAATTTAGAGGTAGAAAGCTTTAGTCACCAAATGCAAGGTTGAATGGGAAACGACAGATCGTCATCACTCACTGTTCCCTTACATTACATATTTCCTAGTAGGAAACGGAACCAGAGTCCTCTGACTTGCCGAAAATTCTACATTGACGCCACCAGCTTAAAGAATTAATTTAATAAAAAGTGGTTGAAACCCTCTCCTCAAACTATCAGCAGGATCTATAACATATCTAGTTAATTCTGCTGTTAAATTGTGCTACTGTATCTTCCTCACGCAAGCCTCCTCCCTGCCTCTCTTCGGTCAATTCGCACTCCCAAACACTGGAGCAATTCAGATAAAATGGCCCTAAATTACCTTGATTTTATAGTACCCTAAGAAGAAACTTCCAGAATTCCTTGCTGATAGGCTGGATTCCTTTTCACACTCCCGGTTTTAATTGGCTAGAGAACATACATCTCAAAATATCTCATAGGTTGATTACAATCGAGGAGGAACCAGATGAAGTGATGACAACTTGGTTCATTAACAGAAAACAATTCACAGAAAAAGGTTTACCAATAACAGAAAAGAAATTTCCTAAGCTCTAGGTTAATTTTTTGTCCATAAGAGTGCTGTAATAAATCGATGGTAGAGCCATCCAATAGAAGATGATCAAATTTATTGGAATTTTTCAAGTTCAGGTCAGTTGTCACAGATAGCCGTAGAGGAGGCGCGCAGTTTAAACAGGCGGGAAAGATGTACCCTTGGTACAATTATTATTCAAAAGTTTGGATTTAATACTAAACCTCTCCGCAGTGTTTGTATACAGATAGGGCACATGCCTCTCTTGGTGGAGATTCGTCCATCAGATGGTGACGTTAAGCCCAGAGTAGACCCGTTGGTGTTAAGCAAGGGATGTACATATATATATATAATGACATAACAAATCGGTTTTCGGGTATTTACAGCACTGAAACTTTATCCATATCTGGGAAATTGGATCTTACAGAAATGATCATGGCAGACAAAATCTTATGTCCCTGCGTAATGAATGCCACTTTGTGAACTAAGATGACAGGTCGCGCAGCTGAAAACGTTTATGGTGTGGAACAATTTAATGTTCGTAAGAATCTAAAACAGGAATTTCTACATATTAAACCTTGCTTTACTGAGCGAGTTGGTCATTGAGCAGTTCTAAGTTTGCATTTGCGAGATAGCAGGTTCCAACACCACTGTCGACAGCGCTGCAGATAGTTTTCTGTGATTTCCGATTTTTACACCAGGAAAATTAAGAGGCTCTTCCTTAAATAAGACCACGGCCATTTCTTTCCCAATCCTAGCCATTTCCTTATCCATCATCGCCATAAGACCTATACGTTCGGTGGAACCTACATCAGAAAAGAAAAACCTTACTTTATTGAGATTTTAACGGTTGTGTAGCTCTTATCTTCGTCTTAATGTGTCCCTCCCCCCACCCTCACTCCTATATTACGAATCAATCAATCAATACTGATCTGCATTTAGGGCAGTCGCCCAGGTGGCAGATTCCCTATCTGTTGTTTTCCTAGCCTTTTCCTAAATGATTTCAAAGAAACTGGAATTTTCTTGAACATCTCCCTTGGTAAGTTATTCCAATCCCTAACTCCCCTTCCTATAAATGAATATTTGCCCCAGTTTGTCCTCTTGAATTCCAACTTTATCTTCATACTGCGATCTTTCCTACTTTTAAAGACGCCACTCAGACTTATTCGTCTACTAATGCCATTAAACGCCATTTCTACATTGACAGCTCAGAACATACCACTCAGTTGAGCAGCTCGTCTCCTTTCTCCCAGTTCTTCCCAGCCCAAGCTTCGCAACATTTTTGTAACGCTACTCTTTTGTCGGAAATCACCCAGAACAAATCGAGCTGCTTTTCTTTGGATTTTTTCCAGTTCTTGAATCAAGTAATCCTGGTGAGGGTCCCATACACTGGAACCATACTCTAGTTGGGGTCTTACCAGAGACTAATAATTCCTATCCTTTACATCCTTACTACAACCCCTAAACACTCTCATAAGCATGTGCAGAGATCTGTACCCTTTATTTACAATCCCATTTATATGATTACCCCAATGAAGGTCTTTCCTTATATTAACACCTATATATTTACAATGATTCCCAACAGGAATTTTCACCCCATCAACGCAGTTATTAAATCTGAGAGGACTTTTCCTATTTGTGAAACTCACAACCTGACTTTTAACCCCGTTTATCAACATACAGTTGCCTGCTGTCCATCTCACAACATTATCGAGGTCACGTTGCAGTTGATCAGAATCTTGTAAATTATTTATTACTCTATACAGAATAACATCGTCCGCAAAAAGGCTTACCTCCGATTCCACTCCTTTACTCACATCATTTATATATAAGAAAACATAAAGATCCGATAATACTGCCTTGAGGAATTCCCCCCTTAATTATTACAGGGTCAGATAAAGCTTCACCTACTCTTATTCTCTGAGATGTATTTTCTAGAAATACAGCAACCCATTCAGTCACTCTTTTGTCTAGTCCAATTGCACTCATTTTTGCCAGTAGTCTCCCATGATCCACCCTGTCAAAAGCTTTAGACAGGTCAATCGCGACACAGTCCATTTGACCTCCAGAATCCATGATATCTGCTATATCTTGCTGCAATCCTACAAGTTGAGCTTCAGTGGAATAACCTTTTCTAAAACCGAACTGCCTTCTATCGAACCAGTTATTAATTTCACAAATATGTCTAATATAATCAGAAATAATGCCTTCCCAAAGCTTACATACAACGCATGTCAAACTTACTGGCTTGTAATTTTCAGCATTATGTCTATCACCCTTTCCTTTATACACAGGTGCTACAATATCAACTCTCAATACATCTGGTATAGCTCCTCCGACCAAACAATAATCAAATAAGTACCTCAGATATGGTACTATATCCCAACCCATTGTCTTTAGTATATCCCCAGAAATCTGATCAATTCCAGCCGCCTTTCTAGTTTTTAACTTTTGTATCTTATTGTAAATGTCATTGTTATCATATGTAAATTTTAATACCTCATTGGCCTTATTCTCCTCCTCTACCTCGACATTTTCCTTGTAACCAACAATCTTTACATACTGCTGAATGAATACTTCTGACTTTTGAAGATCCTCACATACACACTCCCCTTGTTCATTAATTATTCCTAGAATGTCCTTTTTGGTACCTGTATCTGCCTTAAAATAACTATACATACCCTTCCATTTTTCACTAAAATTTGTATGACTGCCAATTATGCTCGCCATCATGTTATCCTTAGCTGCCTTCTTTGCCAGTTTCAATTTTCTAGTAAGTTCCTTCAATTTTTCCTTACTTCCGCAGCCATTTCTAACTCTATTTCTTTCCAGTCTGCACCCCCTTCTTAGTCCCTTTATTTCTCTATTATAATAAGTTGGGTCTTTACCATTCCTTACCTCCCTTAAAGGTACAAACCTGTTTTTGCATTCTTCAACAATTTCTTTAAACCCATCCCAGAGTCTGTTTACACTTTTATTTACCGTTTTCCACCGATCAGAGCTACTTTTTAGAGACTACCTCATGGCTGCTTTATCATCCGTATGGTACTGCCTAATAGTCCTACTTTTAAGACCTTCCTTTCTATCACATTTGTTTTTGACTACGACAAAAACACCTTCTTGTTCACTAATACCATCTATTACTTCAGTTTCCCTATAGAGCTCATCTGGTTTTATCAGCACCACATCCAGGATATTTTCCCTCTGGTTGGTTCCATCACTTTCTGAATCAGCTGTCCTTCCCATATTAACTTATTTTCCATTTGTTGGTCATGCTTCCTGTCGTTCGCATTTCATTCCCAATTTACATCTGGCAAATTCAGATCTCCCGCTACAATCACATTTCTTTCCATGTCGTTTCCCACATAGCTGACTATCCTATCAAATAATTCCGAATCCGCGTCAGTGCTACCCTTTCACGGTCTGTACACTCCAAATATATCAAGTTGCCTATTATCTTTAGAAATGAGCCTTACACCTAGAATTTCATGTGTCTCATCTTTAACTTTTTTCGTACCTTACAAATTCTTCTTTCACCAGAATGAATACTCCCCCTCTCACCATTCATATCCTATCTCTACGATACACACTCCAGTGCCGGGAGAAAATTTCTGCATCCATTATATCATTTTTCAGCCATGATTCAACTCCTATTACTAGATGTGGTAAATATATATCTATTAAATTACTTTCTATTCCTATTGGTAGTTATCGTTAGCAATATCTCGAACCGCGTATTTTACTTCTAACTTAACTGACGTTTCCCCACATTTTCTCTATAAATTAGAACCCATATATCCAATACACTCCGATAGAAGTTTACAGACGTCCATCACTGTTGTCGTGAATGAGTAACATAATAATTGGCATAACAAAACATGTCTGTCACATCTATTTTTGTTTGACAAAGTAATAAGACGAAGTGAAAGCGTTTCGCACGACCAGGGATCATAATAAGCAGTACAACAACAATAATAAATAGAAATACTTGCCAAACGGATCCCAAGGAAAATGTCGTCGCAGAGTGAGAAAGCAAGGGCACACGAGGCCGAGCGGAATGATTAAAGCTTAATTTTAATTTATCCTTGGCTGAAATAAAACAATTCACTGATTTTGTGGAGAAAAATAAACTTTAATTAAATTAAATTGATTGAAAAACTTCCGACCATGCTTAACTAACTAGAAATTAAACAAATTCAGATATCAACAATTAAGTAGAAATTATCAAAAAGGAGAAATGCATTAATAGCAATCTCATAGTGTTTGAAGTCTTCAATTAGGATATGAAAACAGAAAACAATTTCTAAGGGACTAACTCGGTTTTGTAATTAGGATATCAAATCGGTAATGAAACACAAAAGGCATGCAAGAAAATCAAATACAATCCAATTAACGGCCACGAAGGTATATTGCATCCAATTAACGGCCACGAAGAAATAATACAAGGTCAAATAAATTAAATATCACTACCACAAGAGCCACAGTAAATCAGACTTAATTATCTCTAGAGCGGATGAAAATCCAACCACACAAGGAAAATTCTCATTCCAATCGGCGAAAGTCAAACGTCATAATAATGAGACGACACGCAAATGTCAGAGCGCACGTTCCCAAACCGTTTACACTCGGTTGCATAGCAACGACTCACGTGACACCCTCATACCAACAAGATGGCGACCCAAACAAACCGAGCAGTCAACTCGAAAAGGTTTTCCTCTTACTACCTTTATCCCCAAAATGGTTTTTGAAAAATATACAAGATAAGAACCATGATTGCAAATGAGTTAAATGAGATCAATTTAAACCACCGAATAGAGAATTATACCAATAACGTGTTCATAAGGGGCTGATGACCTTCGATGTTAGGCCCTTAAAACAACAAGCGAGAACATGTTCATAACCAATCGTTCTTAGAAGCTCCTACAAAATAGATTCAATTTACTTCATGAAGCATTTAAATTATCTCATCATGAAGGTCAAACCGAAATACACATTTACAGTTTCATTGAAACCCCAATTACAAACCAAACAGAACATTGACATGATTATGGCCTGTTTTTCAAATATTACACCAATTCTGAATTACACGAAAATGGAATCAATAATTTCTCACACGGTTCTTCCACCAAAACAGTTTCTATTTTTTCTTAATATCATGCATTAGCAGTATCCGTTGATCAGGTTAGTCCCGTAGACAAGAAGATTCAAATATACTCACAGGGTCGGAGAATACCAAATTTAAAAAAAAAACATTTCAGACCTCATCACCCTGAGGGCGATTATTGTACCGTGGATCCAGTCCCAGTAACATCTCCACAGCTCTCAAATGGGTAGTTGTATCACTTAATATTCAACCAGAACGTTGGCCAGCAAGCTGCCTTCTTGAAAATAATAATCAGAAACAACTGCACTCACCCATTGTCGTGCTTACATCAGACGATTGCGGAGCAAGTTCGACTTCACGTACCCAGGCGGCAGCACACACAAGCGACCAGGAAGGCTAGTACACACATGAGAAAAGTAGAACTGCTCGCCGTTATGTCTTATTTTTGAGGATATTCTATTAATTACTACTGCTTTGGCCTGTTCGTATATCTGAGAGGATCGTTAGCTAAAATATTAATGTAGGTCAGCTAGTGGTACATTACACTAGTTTTCATTTGTCTTGTCTTTGAACAATCCCATTTCTCGAAGAGATTTCCGAATCTGACTAGAATTTTGAGTGTTCAAAATATCATTTTAGCCTGTGTTGTTCTATTTCGGACTTTTTACACTTACAAAATAGTATGATGTAGGGTATTTCACGTAATAATTATAGACTGCATCTCTGATTTTCATCTGGTTGCGTATTTCTTGGAAAAGCCATGGGTTTGATGATCCCCTTACCCTGACAGTGCGTAGTGGTGCGTGTCTTTCATACAAAGCCAGAAGTAGTTCATTAAAATGATTTACTTTTCCGTCAATATCATTTATGAACTGAATATTGTCCCATGGTGCGTTAAAAACATCTTCAATTATGTGTATTCATTAAAGTGCTTAAAATCTCTGTATGTAATCAACTTCGCCTTGCATTTATGGGCACTGCAATGAATACGCATTGTAAACCATGATATGTCGTGAGAGACCGGGAACGGGCATTTGACCATGAGTTAGGATTCGGTTGGTGGTATTAGTAAGTATTAAATCTAGGAGCGTGTGTGAGTTGGCAATATGAAGTGCAGGTTTTAGGCGTAGTATTGCCATATTAATGAATGAAAACACCCCAGTCAATCGTTTTGTTTTGGTAGATTTGTTTGTCAAGTGTGTACTAATGTTTCTCATTAAAATCACATGCTCGTACCTGGGTGTTAGGTCATGTAGTCATGTAGGGCTTCCTCCAGATTTGTGATGTTACCAGTCTTGGCGTAAGATACACCACACCAAGCAAGCACTTCGCAACGCGAAATATGAGCTCAATGAACAAGAATTCAGGGCTCTTGCAGAAATCACTGGGAGATTTTAATATCACTTAATGGTACACATCATCCCGTATATACATACCGACAGCTCACGGAGCTCACCGCTCCTGTCATTCCTGACTAATGTAGAAGCATTCTTTCTAACAGGAGATGAAGGAATAGAATGACATAACCACGACTCGGAGAATAGTATTTTATGCAGGTTGCAGATAGAGAATATTTCATAGAATTCCCGGAAATGTGGGAAAATGCCGTGGGTGTTTATTTGAGCTATTTTTAAGGAGCTAGGGTAATGTGAAAGAATGCTCCTGGTTTGTGCGACATTACGAGATGAATTTTCGTAGTTTATCAGTCGTAAGTGTGATATATTATTGTAACTAGTACAGTTATTTACGTCAGAGTGTACCGAGTACCTGTGCGACTAAATTACGGTAAGTCGGCATATCCGAATACCATATATAGTATTTAATGGAATGTAAAACCAATAACATTATTATTATTATTATAACACTAAAATCCGTAAGATCTATTTGGTGGTGACATACATCCGCTCGCAATGTAATCCGTACAATAGGAATATTCAGCCTGGAGAGGCCACAACCCGCTCTGCAACAGCAAAAACACAGGTGTCCTTGCACTGGAATGGATAGGAGATAAGCTAGCAACGTGTCCGTCCACGCCATTAAGTAAAAAGTAAATCAAAGCAAAAAAGCAAAGTCTTCTCCGTACAGGCCTTGAAGGCCCTTGGAGGGGTAGAAGGTAAAGGCTTCCACTATCCGTAACCTTGGCACTTTATTGGTTATAGTGAT
The DNA here is from genome assembly GCF_040414725.1 of Anabrus simplex. Lineage (NCBI taxonomy): Eukaryota > Metazoa > Arthropoda > Insecta > Orthoptera > Tettigoniidae > Anabrus > Anabrus simplex. The sequence goes on along the minus strand of NC_090267.1, from coordinate 63,730,277 downwards.
TAGCACTACGCCCAGCCGCCTTTGCCCCCAGGAATTAACCTGGTACTCATTTCTGGTGTAGGCTGAGTGAACCTCTGGGCCAAATGCACCTCCGGAAGTGGAAATCTCATTTCTTGAATTTTACAACTTCCTGACGGGGATTCGAACACACGTCCTTTCGAGCGAACCGAGCACGCCTTTACCGTCTCGGCCAGGCAGGCCCTCCACGCCGCTAAGTGGCTCTGCATACCTTCGAGGTGGACTTTTTTCCCACCTGACATAATGGAGATGAATAATCATTATATTAACAGTAAACTAAGGCGTATCAGACATCCGGGAGGAATACCATTTACACTGCCTTCATCTTTTCACCTGAGTTTAGTTATGCGGTGGATCATATCGGTCTAGCGGTTTTTTATGTGAATTTATTTGTTCAGTATTCTGTCTTGAATTGAGATCGCTAGCATGCTCCTCTCTATGACCTGCTAAATAACTCGCAGTCTCATGGTGTTGTGTAGAGTTGCCACGATTGTTTCCAGAACATAAGTATTGGCTGGTATGATATGGGTATTAAATGACTTCTTCTTGAAGTTTATTGGCATCTTTTCACTTTCCAGGATGGACCCAAGCTTTCCAGAAATACTCCAACCTATACTCACTCTCCTTGTTACTTCTACAACAACCTACGGTGTTTAAATAACTCTTGGGGCATTACATTATTTTGTTTGCTTGTTTCATGATGTTTGTTGTTTAAATGAGCCTAACTGCTAAGTCATCGGCCGGACTGCATTATTATAATTGTTCCCCTTTGTTTTATTGGCATGAAAAATGATATGATCTGGTAACATATTACTTTCTAACCTTAATTTAATGGTTTTACAGGCTTCCATTGTTTACCGCATGGTATTATTTTTGGAATTATTTCATCTCCGTTTCCCATTTCTTTTTTCTTTCTTTCTTTCTTCTTTCTTTCTTTCTTTCTTTCTTTCCATCTTTCTTTCTTTTTCATTCTTTCTTAACCCGTTTACCCGCCAGGGTTGTCATTTCCTTTGGACTTAGCGAAGGATCCCACCTCTACCGCCGCAAGGGCAGTGACCTGGAGCATGAGACTTTGGGTTTGGGATAGAACTGGATAGAAAGCCCAGTAACTCGCCCAAGCGGCCTCAACTGCTATACTGAACAAGGGCATTGTAGTGGGATGGGAAGATTGGAAGGAATAGACAAGGAAGTGTAAGTGATGTACCAAACTGGCATTTGCCTGGAGGAGAAGTAGGAAACTACAGAAAACCACTCCGAGAATGACTGAGGTCGGAATCGAACCCGCTCTGCACAGCTGACATCCCTAGGCTAAGTGGACTGAATTCGAGCCCTCGTACCACTTTTTAAATTACGTGGCAGAGCCGAGAATCGATTCCGGTACTCCAGGGGCGGCAGCTAATCAAACAAACCACTACACCACAGAGGTGATCTTCCCATTTGGGTAATCATTAACATTTTGCCTCGAGTCGGTGCTGTTGCGTCTAGTGAAAATAAGTCATGGTTAAAACCTGGTTCTTGTATCCGTCTCACATTTGTGCCATTAATTTGAAATTGTCTCTCTCAAACATTCCCTATTTCTCTCATGAAACGAGGGTGTTACTAGATATTCCTAGAATTTATCTGACCATTGTGCCATGAGCAAGGCTTTCCGGTGGTGAAGTTTAAATTTGTGTATTCTCAGACTGTGCATTCGACTGTAGGAAAAACTGTGGACTTGATGAAACAGCTTTTCCAGGTGAGGACTAGATGACCCTGATATCAAAACATTACCTAACCTAGAGTTCAGATGTCATTACTTGTCAGATATAATGTTTGTATTTAGATGTTATTCATACTGTTGATCTTCCATTGTATATTTAATTCTCTGAAGTTACATAAACTGCAATTTATTTAATCCACCCATCTAAAGGCGTGATATCAAATGAATGCACCCATCATAATATATGATATGAATTTTCTTTAACCCAGTCAAAAGAATTTTCACAAAAACGTCTAAATGGTTATGCCAAAAACCCGCATATATGACACGAGCTTGGAGTATTTTCTGTCCGATCTCGTGGAAGATTTTATTGAGTTCTGTAAGGAGAAGGGTGGAGGACTCGATATCATGAAGTCATAATAAGTAAGGTATGACAGTCAACCCAATTAAGTGAAATTCTTCGTGTGAAAATAGGGAAGATTTTTACGTCCCTTTTAGCATGTAACTGCTACGTTGCCAGCTTCGTTCTCAAATTATATATGGGGATTTCTCTTTGAAGAACAAATGTAACTCTTGGTCTATAAATGTTTATATTTTTGTTTCCTAAGCGGAAATAGTTCAAATGTAAGGAAGCACGAGTGTTTACCATCGTTAACCTTCCTGTAGAGTCATGTAAGGTGACAAAGTTTCCTTTAACCTCTTTTTTTTCCTTTTCGTGATTTAAAATTTCAAATATTTAGTCACCTGGTAGTATGGGGTTAGCCTCCTTCTCATAGGGCTGGACGCCTACTTAGGGATCTTGCTTAAAAAATTAAATCGGAACGCTTATATTCTCGCCTCTATTTCACTGTGTACTTTCGGCCTTGTAAATTTAAACCTTATTTTCTCTCTCTTCGGCCTTGTAGTGTAAGCGATACGCCTCTGTAAATCATTTATATTTTCGAGGATAGCATTATTAGTTGTGCTGGGGTATCTGTACAATAATCACGGGTATAAATCCATAGCCTTGCTTAAGTGCGGCGAGTATCCAATATTCGGGAGATAGTGGGTTCTAACCCTACTCTCGGCAGCCCTGAGGATGGTTTTTCCGTAGTTTACCATTTTAGCACTAGGCAAATTGTAGGGCTGTACCTTAATTTAGGCCATGTTCGCTTCCTTCCCACTCCTAGGCCTTTCCAGTTCCATCGTCGCCGTAAGTCCTATCTATGTCGGTGCGACGTGAACCAACTGGTAAAACGAAAGAAGAATGTCATAGCCCAGAAGGGGAAAATTGTATTATTATTTAAAATGATTCTCAGGGAAAGCCTGTGCATTTTAAATATAATGGAAGATAAGGCATCGCCTTCCTTTGACGGTATACATTTGTGAGGGGATCACTTCACTCTTGCTGGAATAAGAGGACCTGCGGGTCAAAAATTTGACTGTGCTACTCAAATCGAATTGCAATTGATTCATTATACTGTTGTAAATAATTTGAGCCATCGAGCTCCTCATGTTGTAAATTTCCTGAAATTATCTATATAAATTCTAGAGCATCTCAGCATTTGGGTAAATAATTGAAGGTACCTTCCCATCTGAGACACTTGTTAATTGTTCCATGTTACGAAAGATAATAAATGAAATTCCAAAGTGATTTGTTCACTACAGTTAAATTCTGGTTAATTCTTGTCCAACCATTCACACCTCATGCTTCTTTTCTATCCCTGCCCCGCGGAAATAAGTAATGTAGCAACCAGTATACCTAACCCATGGCACAACAAATCCGACAGGCCCTGGTCTACCGAGTGATTGCTGCTTAGTTTCCAGGCTTGCAGATTACGAGATGATGCAAGGCCTGAGTAACAAATCTGCTTTTTTTTTTGTTACTTCCTACTTACAATGGGAACACGAACCCTTAGTCGTATATAACCTTAATTATTCTTCAGACGTATGTTGACAGAACCTAAAGTCAACCCTCACATTCAGATAAAAATGCCGGAACTGGTTTTGGAATGGAGGACGCGCTCTATAGGTAATAATAAGCTTCACTACCCCTGGATCGATGAGTTGGTAAATGTATGCAATTCCTGGAGTTTTAATCGAAAAGGAGGTTATAATTCAAACTCGGTCTCTCTTAAAGATGCGTAGAGATAGCAAAAAATACTCCCGACTTGCTTCTTCAAGCAAATATTTGCCCAAAATCACTGAAGCAATGTCAAATGTAAATCCTTCCTTACACACAGTTCTCATTACAGCAGAGACTTCCGACTTTGTGGCGAGGTGAGATCTATAAATGTTCGTAATGCTACACGATATGAGAAAATATTTGAGCAAGTGAGGAGGAAGAAATAAATAGTAAGAAGGAACTCGAAGATAGAGAGCATGTCACTCTGACATTATTCACGACCTGGGAAATTTATTCCCTCTCCGTCTCTGAAGCAAATATTCTGTTGCTATCATGAGCGTGCTGTGGTCGGAGGACTTTTGAATTTGATGAAATATTGTGTCAGAGAAAGGTTGACCTCTCGAGCTGGAATACGTGATTTGATTTCTCAACGTATTGTTGTATTACACGAGAAATAGTGTATCGTATGATATCAATGTACACTGACAAGGGAATTGTTTGGACTGGGCTGCACATACTTCAACGAACGTAGGTGAATGATAAATTAACACATAGTAAATTTTATTTAATAATACATTTGCCGTAGTGCTATAATTAGTTATTGGACTAAAATATCTCGCGGCGGCTAGCTGATGATGACGTAGAATGACATTATACGTCACTCCAAAAATGGCACTGGTAGCACTATTTTAAAAGTTAAATTTATAAATGAACGCCATTGATGAAACTGTACGCATAAAACGACTTCGGTGGTTGGGTCGTGCGAGGCAAACAGTGAGGGATAGGTCACCAAGGATAGTAATGGACTCGCTCATGGAGAGGAAGCGCTCTCGCATTCGGAAGATTGTTTGTTCGAATCCCATGGTCGGCTGCTCTGAAGGTGGGTTTTCGTGGTTTCCCATTTTCACACCAGGTAAATTCTGATACTGTACTTTAATTAATGCCACGTCTGATACTTTCTCACTCATAACATAGCTAAATTGGGAAACTTTAGTGGTTTTGGTTTTAAATGTACAGTAGTTCCTTTGGGTGAAAGTTAGCGTTGTCAACTATACACTTCGAAATGCCGTACGCTGAAATGGCGTATGGCTTTTTATGCGGGGAGTGTCCGAGGACAAGTTCGGCTCGCCAGGTGCAAGTCTTTTGATTTGACACCCGTAGGCGACCTGCGCGTCGAGACGAGGATGAAATGATGATGAAGACGATGCATACACCCAGCCCCCGTGCCAGGGAAATTGACCATTGGTGGTTGAAATTCCCGACCCTGCCGGGACCCCGGTGGCCATAGACCAGCACGCTAACCATTTAGCAATGGAACCGGACGACGTACGCTTATTGAATGTTACTCAGAAGTCATAATATATTGTTCAATATGAAGTGCGTTCCTATCATTTTGAAGTGACTGTAGTTAGTCGCACCACACGACAGTGTACAAATACAGTATGATGCATTCCATGATTAAGACTTGCTCATTGTAACGGTGAATAACTAGAAAAGGGAGGAACATTTCGTCATTTGTCAGTGAGAAACTACAACTGACCGAATAGATCCAGAGAAGGAGGTCATTGTGGCGGGGCAGAGTCTGCGATGAGCTGGACTGATAATGGATGTCCTAGGCGGGTAAAATACTCCAAAAATGCGTCAATAAAATGTCATGAAACACCCTTAACAAGAAGTTCTTCAGTAGTATATACCTGAAGAACAATGAAGCGACTAAGAAGACAGTTCATAGTATATTGATTTGGTGGAGAATATTCGTAGTGACAAACCAGTCGGAAGACACAATTATTGATGTGATGATGGTGACGATGGTGTTATGTTGTAAGTTTTTGCCGAACAGAAGCATATGAAGCATTAGGGAAATCTTGTTCAAGGAGAATAGAATGTCAACCATGTACATAGTGAAGTAGCACATGACGTACATCGGACTGGTGGTGAAAGAAAGTTGTAGAGTTCCGTTTACAAATACCGATATTTGTAACAATTTCCCCGTTATTAACACGTTCACGGATAAGGAGAAATACTTTTTCACGTACCCTTTAATTCGAATAAATAATTGAATGTCCATCTCATAAAAAGGTCTTGATGTATTTTAGAATGCTGATGATGATGCTTCTTGTTTAAAGGGGCCTAATGAATGTTCAGCCCCTATTTCAGAAGGAATTTGTATAATAATAATAATAATAATAATAATAATAATAATAATAATAATAATGCAATTAGATTTTCGTCCCACTTGCTACTTTTCAGAGATGCCGAGGTGCTCGAGCTTTGTACCATAGGAGTTCTTTTGCATCCCAGAAAATCTACCGACAAGAAGCTATGGTTCCTGAGCACCTTAAAATACCTCCGGACTGAGCCCAGACGGCCAGCGCTCTACCGTGTCAGCTACTCAATTAAACCGAAGGACTATGTTGTAGAAACACACTGTATATTCCACTACAATGTTATCTGATCACTTCATTATAAAATCACTACCGGTAACAATAGCTAGAAAGACATTGACACAAGAGGAACGTCTTGAGGGTAAATTTTTAATTGGAAGTCTCTGTTTCTGTACAAGGTCGGGTATAAGGTGAAACTTCGTAGTGAGTTGTTACGAACGGATGGCCTTCCAGACGTCAACCTGGTCAGATGACTTAATGAGATGAAATGAATGACCGTATATATGATGAGTTGAACTGAACACTAGTGTACTTATAGGACTGTTTGATTTTAGTACTAATGATATGATAATAGGATGGGAGGCGGCGTCATTCGGTACCGGAATATAGCCTACTCCGGTTGATTAGCAACAAGAGGTCTGCTTAAGACTTAACATCCCCATCCAATTGATGAATTATCATCAATAGCGTCATATGCCCTCACTCCCCAGGTACACTGCGGAGTGGAATTTGACACGTAATCTAGTGATTAGAAGGTGTATATCACCATCTTTCCTACCCTGGCAGCCAAAATTCTATTGGTTAACATTTTTCCGACCAAGAGAACTGGAACCTCGTAACGACGGTATCAGACGTCATAGACTTGACGCCTTAATTGTCATGACCGCTAAGCGTGTTATGAAAATAAAAGGGATGAATATCAGAATTATTACTCTCTTAGTTATATGGCCGCGAAAAAGGCCAAGAAGAAGAAAAATTAGAAAGACCATCTAGAGTAAAGAATTGTTTAATATTAATGCTTGCTAGTCAGCTGCTCTGCAAAATATTGACCAGAGGTAATAAGTCGGTATTACAGCGTTATTTTTCAGCATAATATTTGTCTGGGAATTATTATGTGTCTTTCTGGTATACAAGTGATCGCTTCATGAGCATTTCCCTCACTTGCTCAATTACGTTCTGGCCGGTTTCATAAACAGCATTAATTAAGCATTTTAAAAGAGTTTTGTGAACAACCACTGGGAAATTAGCAATTATGAAATATTTCATGAAAAAATAACACAATTAATGAAGTATTAATTTAACCACCTGCTCATCAGATACTGAAGGAGCGAAGTGAAATAATTTCCCTTTGTTAAAAAAACAAGAACGTGTACGCTCATACTGAATTATTTAGTCAGTGTTAATAATAAAAATCAATCACTACTGATCTGCATTTAGGCAATTGCCCAGCTGGCAGATTGCATATTTGTTGTATTCCTAGCCTTTTGTTATATTATTTCAAAGAAATTGGATATTTATTGAACATGTCACTTGGTAAGACAATTGCGAATATAGAATTCTTCTTTAATATTTTATATATTCAATATATGTGTGAACTTCCTATTCAACTTTACCGTTTCCTTCCAGATTGTGTAGTATATAGTCGTTGCCGGGACAAAACCTCCTATGTGATAATACATTATTCTTGGAGATATTCTGACCCGCAGCACAAACATTATGAAGAGCGAGAATACCTTGACAACATTCACACAATATTGAACCTTAGACGACAGAACATTACCGGGCGAAATTCTAAGCTAAAATATTTCACATAGGAGATTTTTTTCCCGACAGTGACGATATGCCGACTTGGCTCTGGTGTTAGTACAGTTGTCCTCTTTGACTTCAACGCCACACACGAAGATGCATTCACAGTGGTGTGATACTGTACTGGTTGTTTATGTGGTATGTGTATTGAAACAAACACGAACACCTGGTCTCCGATTCAAGTCAATTAACTAATTACTTAAACCCACCTAAACTAACATGGCCAGAAATTAAACCCTTGAGTCTGTGAACCGAAGGCCTGTACGCTGACTGTTTAACCAAGAAGACGGACACATTTTTGCACAATGAATTTCATGACATGTACAGCAGTGTAAAACTATATTATAGCGAAATATTAAGCAATATCAATATGAAGGACAAACACAGTTTACTTTCGGCTGAGTTTATATTTTAATACCATTTGTTTGTGGGTACTTTAAAATATTTTTCTCAAACTTCCTTGCTCGAAAACTGGTTTCATTACCCAGTTATGTCAGATAAATACTTTCTTCTTTCTTCTTATATCACTATCATTACTCAGGTCTGCTTTCAGAGTCATTTTGCTTTACGGGAGAAAAATCTGAGTAGACTCAGAGTATCATATTCATAAGTTAGAAGCAACAGACATGGAGGTAGCAAAAATGATTCCTGGTATAAGGGTCGTAGAAGACTCCAGGTAAGTAATCCCATAATTTCCACCCTGGTCTCGTGCAGCTGCTACGAGAGGCCGGCCTTGCGCTAGCTTGTCCTTGAGTGGTGCAGCTGAGGAGGAAGTGAGCGGGAAACATGGATGACGTCACAAGCCCACCCAAAGTCGCACGTTTGGAATGGTAGACGTTATGATCATTGCAATATCATGAGGAAATTCCTACCACGAAACGCTATAACAGTCGGTGAAATATATTTGCTCATATTACGTAATAAGGGACATGTCAATGAAAACTTCTATATCATTTACAGATGCACTTAATTTAACTAAGTATTAGAAAAATATAAAATGTTTCGGGTGAGGGATATCTTCAGACGCTACCATTGGTGAGCCAACATCCACTCGACAACTGCCAGGTTAAGACACGCACCTTGGCACAACATGACAGTCACACTAATCTCTTTGCCTACCTGTCTGTGTTTATATACCCGCAATGGAGTCGCGCTGTGTTGCAAGTCCGCTGCAGCAACGTCCTCAAACGGAAACTTTGTGATCACGCCTTATACAAAACGACAGGAACAATGGCAACAGGATACTCAGAATGGGATGAAGGCTAAGTTAGGAATGAACACGTTTGATGAAGGTGTACCCATTAACCGGCTTCAGTGGTGGGGTCAAGGATGGGAATAGGATACCTAGGAGAAAAATGGACTCGGCCATGGAGAGTAAGAAAAGCAGAGGAAGATCAAGACGATGATGGTTATGCTCGGTTTGTTATAAGTTATAGATAAGAGAGGAAGAACTAAACGAGGCCACATAACTAGTCTGACGACATTTAATAAATACACAAATGATTGCAGACTGAACGCTGAAAGGCATAAGAGTCTATTATGAAGATCTATGATAGCTCTCAGAAAAATTTGAAGTAGAATAGAAAACCAAGAGCTCTACAAATAGGGGGAAAAATCACGGACGTGGCGTGGAAGAAACGCCTAGCCTTTTATGGACACTTCTACAGTATGCATCATACCACATTGTTCAGCCAGCTTCTGGTTTACTGGGGAAAGAAGAAAACCAAGTCACCATGGTCCAAGGAAGTAAACAGAAATCTGCAAGAATTGGGAATTGAACTAATTGAAGGGGACTTAGAGGACCGGACATCTCTCCGTAGGATGGTTAAAAAATATGAGGTTCTAGGGCAAACTACCAAGAAGGAAGACAGGTACCTACTGGACAAAGGAGAGGAAGTAACAACAAAGGCAGAGGATGCGCAATTCCTGGACAAACATCTAAACCCAATCCGAACGCAATAGCTTTATATCGTGGTCCTTAGACGTCCTATACGATACAAGATGAAGATGTAGGATGTACCGTATGTGTATTATTATTAACAAATGTGCCCGTGCTTCGCTACGGTATTCGGCATTCTACAATGTATACAGATAACGAAGTGAATTACTGTATAAGTAGTGAATAATATTGTTATATTGGATTTCTCTTAGCGTTATCCGAGAAACAGCATAGAGCGGTCTTCATAAATTGTTTTCAACATAAACTGCGAGTTACGGAGTTGTGATGATAATTGCAGGTTCACTTGCCTACTGTCATTCACAATCAAGTTGGGAAGTTTTCATTACTTTGGCAGGCCCCCTTGCCTAATGTACGGTCACAATCGATTTGCGGAGTTTTCGTTACAATGGAATACCCCCTTTCCTACTTCCAGACACATTACAGTTGAGGAGTTTTTATTATAATGAGAGGCACCTTCCCTCTTGCCAGTCAACGTTCAGTTGTGCTGCAATCATTATAATGACAGGGCCCTAATCCTAATGCCAGTCACTTTACTGCCAGACGGTACATCGTATCGACAAACGTATTTCACCATAAGCCTTCTTTAGCGGCTTAAATGTTTGGTCCTATGGCATTTTATCGTTAGATTGAGTTAGAAATATTGAAATGGGCAAAATTTGGGTAAGGTTTTCACACAGTGCACTACTTTTCGGATATTAATGTAACAGCTAGGAATATAGAATTTGGTTCACATATGGCTACTGGGTGGGCCAATGTTCGTGCCGAATTTGATGATGCTATCTTTCTTATAAGTGTGCCCGACTATGAATTATACGTGCAAATGCAAATTTTACGTACTATCGAGAAATACAGCGCTATCGAACGTATAAGGGTTAGAGATAGAGCCACAGGACCAAAGTTGTAGTTTACTCCAAATTGAACTAAGAATGTGCCATCAGCTTTGTGATACGACTTACCGTATAGCCACGAAATAAACTCGAAACGAAGGCCTGTACTGTCATTAAAATTGTCTCAATATTTCGATATTTTTTGGTAGTAAATGTAAAAAAAATGTAAACATCTTGGAAATTTCCGTCGGTTACAGGCTAACAGGTATAATTTTGATAAAGTTCAATTTGCTAGCTCGTCTGACAAATTGTGCCGCCATCTTGATTTGGGCGAGTGGGGTAAAACGTTGGACTTTCAGGAAACTAAAGTAAACAATATACAGATGGTCATTATTACTCCTGAAACGGATAACTTTACGAATATTTCGTCAAAATAATCAAGGTACAGACGCACGGTCGTTACGATTTTATTTATAAAGTTATGAAATTGTATCCACGTTCAACACCTTTCGGTCAATGTCCACTGCAACTTTAGCTGTAGGAAAGTCCGTTAATGATATCTCACTTAATAATCCTACTATCGAATAAGAGCGTATGAGAAAACATTTTAGAAATATATTTCCATTAAAGTTGGTAGATTTCCATTATTGGTGGTCTTGTGTATTTTGAGGGAGAGTAAAATCACTGTATAAGTTCCGTAGAAACCCATAGTCAATTACGGGAATTTTCGATGGTATGGACCTTAAAACAGTTGGATGCTAAATATGAAATTTTGTGGAAACATCTTCATTAATTTTCAAGTTAAAGGGAATGTCTATTACACACGTCCACGTTTTAGTTAAGCCCACTGGGACTTGTACTGGAAAGCCGACCATTATTGATATCTCCCTTATTAATCCTACTATCGATATGATGCACATGGGAAAAAAGTTTCAGAAATAGATTTTCTTTAAGGGAGGTAAATTTTCGTTAAGATTGGATGTATATATTTTGCAAAATATTTTGCCAAGGCACTGTTTCGGTTCCCCTTTTGATTTCAGTAATTTTCTGGAATTTGAAATGGTATGGACCTTGAAACCTACCTTTGGAAATTTATTCCAATTTTTGGCACTCATTTTGGTAATTAGAAATTATATGCCATAAAATCCCCTACCTCACCGGCCAAATTACCGATGGTATTTTTTTACAAATGGGACTCGAACCAGGTAATAATGGTGTTAAACCTTGAATATCTGACATCTTTACCGTAATTGACACCAGGATGGATATAAACAGCGTACTGATATTATAAAAACCCCCAGGTAATAAGGAAACCATACTCATTTTTCAAGTAAAATTGAATATTAGGTATGAAAAATGATTGTTAGAGTACATCGGGGGAAGATGCCATACTTTTTGGTTCTACATGAAAGTAGGACGGGAAATATTGAAATTTTCAAAACGCGATTTATCACACATGTTTGGCAAGGTTGTCTCAAAATGAAAGACACTGTATATGTTAAAAGCATAATATCTGTATCCTGTAATATAATATTTTTTACAGGTTAGCGTACTAGGCATCTCACCCCGAAAACTGGGGTAAGATGGCAAAATAAATTTGATACAAATATATTAATGTTACCAATTCTAATATACGATTTACGTGTAAAATAATGCAAAATAACAATAATTCATTATAATTACCAACCCGTCTACGGTTGATGTTCAGCATTTTTTTTCAGCGCAGTCGTTACACACGTATCTGCTTCACCTGTGCATGTTTCGTGAAGCTATTTCTTACAGTGAATGTACTGAATCCAGTCCACATGTGGTCAGTTTCTTTCTTAATAGTTTCTTTTGCACGCAACACACTCATTTTAGGTTTTCCTGGTTTATCAAAACAGATGCAGTTTTCTTCCTTCCTTTTTCTGGTGTTTCCAAAATTGTTATCGTGCAATCTTTTCAAACGAGGTCCCTCGTTTAGCTGCAACACTTGTACTAGATGCAATTCCCGAGCAGGCTGTTGAGAGTCATTATTCTGCAATAGAACATCCCCTGATAATTTGAAATAATTCCCAGTGTCTTCTCTTTTGGGTCCCATTGCCGTATCGATGGAAAACGTCTCATGAATGACTGCCACCAATTCCAGCTTGCCGTGCAAGCGTCCTTGTTAAAGGGATGAGGAATAGTATTCGCTTCGGCAAATTGAAATGCTAGTCTTCGCAAACATTCTCCAGTAGCAGGAAATCCGGAAGCCTGTAGTCTCTTAATGTACAGTACAAGTTTTTTCTCATTTTCTGCTCCGAGGCAACCTACGAAACAAAACACAATATTTATTACTAAAAAGTAACAGTGTTTTAACGTAATTATCATTCATTATAATTATATAGCGAGTAGGCAAAGATATTTGTTACACAGTTACAGTATTAGGAATGGAAAAAATACCCTCTATTCAGGACTTGTGATGTGAATCCTTCCTACAGAGTTTCTTTTCCAAATCACTGAAACTTTATGTGCTGAAATTAAAATGAGCTGAAAGCTTATATTTTAAACTTGATAAAATCTAATTCAAATCCATAAATTGAATGATCATAAAATAAAACTATTTCTTTTTTGTAACAAGACTAATAAAATGAGTCACTCTTGGGGAATAATGACTTTCATATTTGGTCATTCACCCAACGTTATCATCGGGGTTTATTATATCGACGTAAAGTATTCCTGTCAGAAATTCAAAGTGTTGATAATGATGATGAGGTGTTTCACTTGTAAAGGAAGATAAATCAATTAACGAAATTACGACTCTCTGTCTAACAAACTTTGCGTGATTCGGAGGAAGTCAATCATCACCACCCTCAGCTAAATTATTTGTTAAAAAAAGAGTACTTGTTCAAAAGGTGATATTTACACTTCAAAAAGTATTCTATATTTCGTCCACATGACATGAACAAACCAGACCTTAAAAGTTGCAACGAATTGTTAAAATATAATGTAATGCAACAAACACTGAAATATATAAACGATTGATTAGAAATTCAAATTATATTGATGTTCTCAGGGCAAATACCATCAGAAAAGGTAATGAAACACTCTTGTGGAGAGTGTCAGCTTACATTCGGTTATATAATTAATACCTGAAGTACTGTACGTGATTGAGAATAATTGTGTTAAATCAACCCTTTGTAGAAAATTACACAAAATAAAAGCAATCAGGTTTATGGAAAGTAATGAACAGATAACACAGACGGAATATGCTGCTAGCGCCATTAGAAAACGCCGTAGTTTTTGGACGTGCATTATATATGACTGATCATATATCGATGGCCTAGAATGAATACCTCGTATCTCATAAAGTTCTTCCTATCCATTACTACCCTTAAGACTGGTTACGCCTCCCAGCCACACATGAATACGCAGTCCTTCAGAACAATGTTCGTTGTGTTCTTTATTCCTATGCCGACGTGTGAAGGAAAATGAACCTTATCGTACCGTAGTATAGGAAAGTATGTCTGTGTGACGTATTTACTGACTCCTACAGTATAATTTTATAAGGTTCATTTTTCTTTACGCATCGGCATAGGAATATATACCCAATGAACATTGTTCTAATGGACTGCATATTCATGTGTGGCTGGGAGGCGTGACCAGTTTTAAGGGAAATAATGGATAGGAAGAACGTTTTGAGATACGAGGTATTCAATCTAGGCCATCGATATTTCACCGTGTCAACCTCATCCGGCTCTAGAAGCGATTCCAGTGTTTCAGGATTCTTCTATAAATAAATAAAATTATTTTTAAGAAGGAAACCACCTTTTTCAGACTTGAAAATTATTTTACTCGCCGTATGTTAAACAGAATGGACACATTTTGTCCAACAGGAATAAAATACAAAGTAAAACTGTGGCAAGGACACTCGCTGTATTGGCCTTGGTCTGCCAGCTAGATGAGATACAGACTTCCGACAAAATCCACTGTTTCGCACATCGTTCACCTCTGGTGTGAAAATGTGAAACAACGGAAAAACCTTCTTCGGGGCTGTCGATGGCAGGGTTGGGACCCCCATCTTCTGAATTTAATTATATACTAGGTGGCCCGCGATCGTCTTACTTTCTACATATCGTCGTTGCCGGGACAAAACCTCCTATGTGATAATATTTTTGGAGATATACTGACCCGCAGCACATACATCATGAAGAGCGAGAATGCCTTGACAATGGTCACACAATATTGCACCTTAGATGACAGAACCTTACCGGCCAAAGTTCTAAGCTAAAATATTTCACATAGGAGGTTTTGTCCCGGAAGCGACGATTAAAATGTCCCGCATGCACTAATAATGAATGGGATGTCTACTAACTAATTTTCATAGGGGCGGATTCAGGTTACGTCACAATACGAAGAGAGAACAACTGGACGGTCGCTCGCATTATGTTCCGCAGCGCTACCCGTCTGATGCAACCCCTTGAATTAGCACGCCTCGTTTTCGACCGCATAGTACTAGACTGGTACATAGTAAAACGGGACAAAATTTACTGTCTGCATATAGGAAATGGCCGGTGTTCTCAGCAACAACGAATACACAGGCATAATTTTGATCTATGGAGAACTTGGTCGTAATGCAGCCGAAGCTCGCAAACACTATGCATAGTAGTTTCCAAGCTGACGTCTGCCTTGTATACACGTATTTCGCCGAATAGAGCTGCAATTAAGAGCTAATGGATCGTTCAAGGCAAATATGAGCAGTGAACCGTCTGCGACAATGCTGACGTTCTGCAGAATATACTGCAATATTTTGAACCCAATCCTCCACACGCTAAATAGAACTTCACCTATATCTCGTGATAAAATAATAATAATAATAATAATAATAATAATAATAATAATAATAATAATAATAATAATAATAATAATAATAATAATAATAATAATAATATACAAGGCATCATAGTTACAACGTAAAAATGTTTAATGTTACTTAGTGTATGACAAGCTGAGGATGAGTTAGGAGTATCCCGAACGTTAATACAATGCATCATGAAGGATGGCACCCATATAAGGTACACTTAAAACTTACATCAGCAACTCTATGGGGACGATTTTGATGGCAGGGTAACATATTGCTGAAGAATGTCCACGGAATTACAGCAAAATCCACATTTTATCGTGAATATCCTGTGGAGCGATGAATGTTACTTTTCGAATGATTATATTTTCAACACTCACATTCTTCATCATTGGGCTCCAGCAAACCACCATTGGATTCGAGCACAGCTATGCAGATCCAGTATTGCTTTAATGGTGTGGTGAGGTATTCGGTGAGATTACATCATTGGGCCTGATTTATAGCCTCTACGTTCACCGGTAGGAGTTATCTGGAGTTTTTTTAGAATTTTTCGGCATCTTTTGTGTATTTACAAATGCATCCTGTTATAGGTGTGAAGTTAACCTTTTCAATGTTGAGATAAATTCTCTTTTGTAAAAGCCCTGTGCTGAATTTATTTTTAATAATTAACTTCAATACATAAAAGTCGGAAATAAGATGGGAAAAAAACAGAGGATTCTTGCCTGCTTGTCATACATCTTTATACTAAATATGGAAGGTCCTAAACTGATTTTTCTAACACAAAATTAGCTATATGTTGCGCAGGAAATTCAAGGTTGTCCAACATAAAAGGCCAACAATTGAACAAAAATTGAACTAATAATTAAAAATAACAGTAAAAAGCTCAAATTACATGTTTCAGTGGCTACAGGTGGTCCTAGCTGTCCACTTCCAAGCACTGATATATAACTCAACTGAAGACAATAACTTCAGGGGTGTCTAAAATGAGTAAAATTGTATCTGAATTTTACGGTGAAATATTATTCAAGATAAAACACCGAGCATGCATTAAAAATTCCTATACATCTCGGTTTGATATCAAAATAAAAAATGGTCCAGATCAGTTAATCAAGGGTTGTACAAAACTGGTAATTCCAAAACTGTGGGTGGCCTACATTATAATCGGTGTCATCACTATCATCATTATTCTCGAAATCACTAAAATCGGAATATTCATCTTCCGATTCTAATGTGGATAGCACTCTTACAACCTCGCGCGCTTTACTGGCGACATACTGTAGCCTACTCATACCTGACGCGGGCCTCACTGCTAGCTTGCACGCCGGGCATACCGAAGAGCAGCTTGTAAAGCAGAGTGCCGTATTTATCTCAATAACGCATGAATGGACCAACAGACTGTAATTTCGTAAGCTCCTATCTACTGCAGAGAGATGAGTGTATCCACCCACGGAGTTTGAATGACTTCTTATGTCAACATTGGGAGTATTGCGTTGATAAAGTCAGAAGAATGTCACGCTCGCAATATTATGGGCGCAGCAGAGCAGCGGTCACTCTCTGCGAGCGCAGCAATGTAAAGGTTACATGACTGCTATTTGTTTCACAACATCCGAAATATAGCACGTTGTAACGTTCCTTCGAAAACAAGTCTTTAGGCATCCCACTAGTACATACGGTACATTATTTGTAAGTACAAGTAGAAAGTACGGCGCTCGCGGGGCACCGGTCATTCCAGACCTCCACGCAGGATTCAAATCGTTTGACGAGCTGATGATCGAACCCAGATCTTGCCGAAAACAGGCAAGCACGCGGGCTGGATCCTTTTCCACCAAAGCCATTATCGAAACACTTTACGCGTCTAGAGAATGCTCCATCGAATCAGGAACTTCTACTAGTGAATGTTTTGCTCTTCAACTGCTCTTTTGCGAAGCTGATGTTTGCATTTCTCTCAGCTTTATGCTACAGTTTACTTGAGTTCAGTAAAACTTAGCAGATTCCGCTATCAGCGTTCCCTCCGAAGAATGCGGACCATTATAAAAATGTTCTCTGCCCAAAGTGAAATGACTAGTTTTCACGGTCTTCAGTCCTCGTTTTTTATCTACTCCACTTAGACTATAAATGACCTGTAATTCAGCGTCTCATAAAACGACCTTCAAAAGTATTGTAACTCTTCAAACGAGGAAAACAAACCGTTGCAGAAAACGTGAAAGCTAATAAAATATAGTTATTACATCTAGTTCAGTAGACTCGGGTCCAAACATTACAGTTTTAAAATAACTTGAGCCATCACCTGCTTTTAATAGCGTAGCAAACAAAGTGGAATTACTATTCCTTGGTAAATATAGGGTATATACCTAGTATAGCCATAAATTCTGTGACAAACGTTTAGCTTGGATTGTAAAAGCCTGTTTGCCAGGTAGCAAGGAACCAGTTCTCTGAATGTTATTTCTGACCAGTGTGTGTTCAACGGTGAAAGAGTGGATAATCTTCGCTAAGCGGAGTTTGAAAGCAAAAAATGTTAATTTTTGACATTTTTCAAAATAAGTCCTAGAATATTATTTAGTGTTTCATGATTAAAATGGTATATAATTTATCACTGTGTGAGTGCTAGAAGTATTTTATTTTTAATTTTATAACATTGCTTGCATATCCATCAGGCTGGTTGATTTTGGACATGCACTTCTTTATTTACGAATATCTCTGAAACTACTGCACTTAGAAGGATGTGGTTTTCGCCTGTCGATAGAGAATACTCAGCGCTCAATTTTCGTTACTCTTCTGTTTCAAATATCTCTGCCGCTATGCTTGCTTTTGTGTAATGCATGTTGAATTTCGTGCGAATTAGTGTCTCTGGAAATGCTTCCGTGTAGTTTGATTGCACTTATTTTGGTAAACAAAGTATAAATATGCCTAGAAATGCTAGTCTATTTGGGAAACGTAAGTTTCGTGGCAACCAGCATACTAGAAACACAAGACCATGTGTTTCACATGAGGTAGAATCCGCCAGTTGTGACACCAAACAAGAAGACAGACACGCCCCCACCAGTGCAAGTGAATCTAAATTAGGTAAACATTTTGAAGAACCGGGATCCGGAAAGCTGAAGTTTCAGGAGAGTATTTTGAGCACAATAATCCTATACCTGTAGCAGTTATGGAAGCTATCAAGCCAATTTACAGACATCTAGCTCATCCAGACTTTCACACTCAGAATCCCAACGAGTCTTTCAACAACATCATCTGGACGCGAGTGCCCAAAAATGCATTAATTTGTGGTGTTAAGAACTTTGAAATGGGGAGTCAGTGATGCTGTATTAACATTCAATGGTGGGAACATGGATGAGTAAGAGTGTTATTGCATCTCAACATCAACCCTGGCCGTCATACAATGAAAGGACTGAAACATTTAGACAAATTAAGAATTGCCAAGCCACAGCATGCAGCAGAGTTCAACACTAAAGCAGCAAGCCCATCGCGAAAGAAAAGGTTTTTAGAGAAGGAGGGGTTCCAGGAAGAGGATACTGACTATGCTGTGGGGTGCTTTTGAGCCTTAATTTAAACATCTGAGTGAGTTCTTACAATTTCAAGTTTTAAACCTGATTTTCTCAAAATGACTTTTTTTTACAATTAATGTTCCTGTATCTGAAAAACTACTTGTGATACATACATGAAACTTTGTGAGATATTTTATTTTATCTTTCTGTCCTTAAGGAAGCAGAATCATAGCACAGGTATCCATAGACATGAAGTAAGGGGTGTCCACCTACATATATTTTGTGTAAAAAATGGCACCTATAAAAATATCTTGTTCTTTTGGTTTCTATATTTTGTTTTTGCTTCGGTCCACATAAACAATGTAGACATGTCATCTGTAAAAAATTCAAGTCGTATCTTCATTGGTTTCAAAAATATAGGAACATAATCTTGGCTTATTTAACATTGGCAGGATAGGCCTTTCAAACTCCCCTTAGCATAACCTTGCACAAGGTTTGAAAGTCACAAAGTGAGATTTTCAAAACCGTGAAACAGCTAAAATATTATCAAGATGTTCCTCTACTGGACAATCCAGTGATTTTCTGAAACAGGTAGTATTATCGAGAGCTCAACATCTCACCACGATCAATACTCAGGGTATTTTCTGAACGTCATAGGATTAGGGCTTATCGGAGGAGCACCGAAATTTTCCTGATACCGCAGTTAAAGCAGCAGAAGAAACTTAAATCAAGGCAGCTCCTGCAATGGTACATCGTCAATACGAATCGGAGATTTTTCTTTATCGACAACAACCTCTCAACTGTTGAAAAGAACTGTAACTTCCAGAACTACAAGGTTTGTGAGGCGAATTTTCGGGGAGTTTGTGAAAGTGATTCTAAGGTTCAGAGAAGTATACCCCCCTACTTAGCCACGGTTTGGTGCCGTGGTGAGCTATGAGGGCCCAACCAGAGTTCATTTCTTAATGCGTAAAAGCCAGTGTCGGAGCGTATGTGGAAACTGTTCTGGACACTCTAGTGAAGGAATTTAGTAGCAGCTTGTTATAGTGCACAAAGTGAAGGTTGGGAAGTGTGTATAGCTTAAAGTACAATTTCTGATGCAAAGTGCTTTTGAGAAACGCGCTGCTTATACACTAATTTTTGGATTTAGATTCAATAAATACAATTCTCTTTCTAAATAAATAATAAACCCTCGTCATGGTGTCTGTCAAACACCAGAGTTTACAATTAAGTTATACAATATTTTCTTATATTTTGTCTTAATTGAATATAATTAGTTGAAGCATATGTTTTCAAAAACGTCACAGCTAAACGTACAAGAAAAACAGAGAATTCTTAGAACTTGTTACTGGTTGCATTTTTCATAAACTAATTAAAAAACAATTCCAGAAATAACAATCTTATATTAAACAATACTAATCACGGTAAACACAAAATATTGATTAACAAGTCTCACGAACAATATTCACGTAACTGTAGTCGTACTATTGCAATGTGCCTTCTGACAGTCCTTAGGGGGTTGTCCGTGTATTACTGCTTGCCTGGGTACAGATAATGGAGTAAGGGGTATGGTTGTCATGGAAACGTGGACGGATCCAATGCGGTTGCCATGGATACATACCTGCTGTCCGGGTCGTGTTGTTTGGAATTGCCAAACCTCTGACTTTCTACCTACGCACAAGAGAAGACAGCCGTCTGAACGAACTAACAAATAAGGCGAAAGCGAAGGGAAGAAGAAAGTAATGCAGGAACATGGCAACACCGAGCAGTGGAGCATGAAGCCAACGATCCAACCGAAAAGTACACAAAGGAAGAGAGAATTAGCAGCCCGGAAGGATAGAGAATTGTCAACGGAAATTTGAACACCCAACTTACCACACCAGTTAAAGTTAAATCGCCGTGGGTTATATGTGAGGCTTCCACGGTCTGTTATTTTACTGTTAACTTCACTTTCCATGTTCTATCGTATATAAGTTGCCTTGTCAAAATTTCGAATAACTTACAGTACATTGGAGTATTCTTTATGAAGGTGAACGCTGTACCCCTTCCCCATCTGACTTAATTAGACGCTCCAGGCATCAAAAATCAACTGCGAAGGAAGTCACTGCTCTTCGCCATATAAATAATCTCTCCTCCTCCAGTTACCGCACGCCCTGGACGGAATCTTGAAACTTCCGGAACATAATGATGTCAGAAGGGTGAGCTGAACCAAGTTGTTACACCTCAACACAGTTCAACCAGATAAAAAGAAAAGAAATAAGAGGCTGCGGAAATCCCACATCTAAGATGCGACGCGAATTATGTACGGGTAATACTTTTCTCAAATCTACTAGGCCGTTCCATTACCTTCGTAAGAAGAGGGGTAGCAACCTGTCCCGACTCTCCTTTCTGAGAGCAGATTTGCTACGGTGCTTGTGGTAGCCGGTATGGGGGGTGGGGGGTGGGAGAGACTATTTACACGGCGGAGCAAAAGTAACAACATCATAGTTGATTTTAGCTGTCTGGGAAAGTTGATTACCTTTTATTTACTACAGGTACATTAGTTAACTTGATAATAATGGCGTGTAGCCCCTGGAGAGGCCTATGCAGGTCTCCTAAGTTGACGTCATACAGGAGACCTGCTGTCCGGCTCCATGGCTAAATGGTCAGTGTGCTGGCCTTTGGTCACAGGGTTCCCAGGTTCGATTCCCGGCAGGGTCGGGAATTTTAACCTCAACTTGTTAATTTCGCCGGCACGGGGGCTGGTTGTATATGTCGTCTCCATCATCATTTCATCCTCATCACAAGGCGCAGGTCGCCTACGGGTGTCAAATCAAAAGACCTGCATCTTGCGAGCCGAACTTGTCCTCGGACACTCCCGGCACTAAAAGCCATACGCCATTTCATTTCATTTTATTTCATTTTGGATGACCTGCTTATCTGTCAATATGCGGCCCTACGTAGATGAATTTTAAAAATGAAGACATCACGAACTCCCAGCCCCCGAGCAAGAATAATTAACCAATGAAAGTTAAAATCCCCGGCCCTGTCGGAAATTGAATCCGGGACCCCTAGGATCAAAGGCCAGAACACTTAACCATTTAGCCATGGAGCTGGACAGTCAACTTGATAAATAACAAAGACATGTATTGGAGACGTCTGCAAAGCAACCTGTGCATAAGGTACAAAAATTCTTATTCTTCTTCCTATTCTAATCACTATCGCTTTTCCCATATCTGTGGGGTCGCGGCTGCGAATTGTGCCTTATGTGTCCATTTATCCCTGTTTTACGGTCGGATGCCCTTCCCGAAGCCAACTCCATGGAGGGATATAGTCACTAATACGAGTTTTGAAGAGGGAAGAGCTGAAATAAACAAACACACCCAGTCCACGAGCCAGGGGAATTAACCAATCGCGAATAAAACCTTCGACCTGGCCGGGAATCGAACGCGAGAAGGCCTTAACGCTGACCATTCAGCCAAGGAGTCTGATCTTAACCTGAAAAATAAACTTATTATTTTCGGTGAAGGTGTTGTAAGCGTGCAAATAAATCATGGTGAAAAATAGCGAAAACTTGCAAAGGCCCATTGATCCTAGTCGAATTTGATCAAACGTGCTCGTATCGAGAGAGCAAGTCAAGAAACTCAGGAGAAGTTCGCTGTGGGTGAGACTGAATAGTGCAGAGAGTCCAAGGAGCGTGCGAAACGCCTACGATCACTGTCGACCCTAATACTGTTCACAAATGTCCAACGATTATATGGTCGCACCACCGGTAAAACCTCGTATCCCACTAGGTTCTTCCTATTTATTATTCTCCTTAAGAATGGTCACACCTCTCATCCATGTATGGATATGCAACCAACCAGAAACATTTTAATTGTGTTCATCTTCGTATGCCAATATGTGAAGGAAAAGTAGCATTACTGTACCGTACTGTAGGAATGTGTGTTTAGATGATATTTAGGTAGTCCTGTAGTATAATGCATTTAAGTTTCATTTTCCTTTACCCATGGGTATAAGGAAACGAACGCAACGAAAATTATTCTGATGGACTGCGTATCTATATGTGACGAGTCTTAAGGATGTTAATGGGTAGGAAGATCATTGTGAGGTACGAGGTTTTGCCGGTGCAGAGACGAAATATCCAAATGATCTAATCAACTGAGACAATATTTCATGGAGAATACGAACAATATATGCTACACACTAATGCTGAAAGGCCAATAATTTACGCTTCAGGTAATGTCAGAAAGCGGTGCGCTGAGGAACGAGCGTCCAACCTATTACCTGTGTTAGAGTCGATACAAACGAAAAGATTATGGATGTACCTGTATTTTGAGAATTTAGATGTTGTTTGATGTTATCATTCACTCTCTCACTCACCCTTCTTGCATTGCGGTCCATGAATGGTCATGGCCTCTCCAGTAGAACTCGACCCTGCTTTCGGCCCAAAGCTCTCCTTCTCCAGCCTAGGATCCCCTACACTTCCAGATCTTTCGAGACGCTGTCCAACCACCCTGTTTTTGGTCTCCCCCGTGTTTATTGGTTGCCAGGATTATGGTCGAGAATCTTCTTTCTTGTTCGGTCCTGATCCATCTTTATTATACGCCCGAGTTACCGACATCTCCTCTTTGTGGGGTCTGCGACAGTCTCGAGTTCACCGTACAGGACGTAGATTTCTACATTGGATCTGATGTGCTACTCCGCTCCGTTCACCGCATCGAAGATCTTCTTCAAGATCTTTCTTTCCCACACCTGCCGGGAGTTCGACTGGGTTCCACGTCTCGCACGCGAACAGCACCAAAGGACGGATTATAACCGGTGCATGGTGAGTTTCAATCTTCTGGAGAACGTTGCAATCCTCAATGATTTCTGCAGTGTGAAGTAACACTTGTTTCCAGCTACCGCCCTCGTGGAATTTTTTGTCCTTAGTCATGAGGCCTTTCAGATACTGCACCACTCTCTGGTAGAGGTGTGACCGGTATATTCCGGGCCTTCCGCGTCGGTAAAACTTGCTTTATCTCGAGTTCTCATCAGAGTCTAGGTTTTGTCCTTTTTGATCTGCAACACCAGATTTTGAGATCCCTCGCTCATGTGCTGCAGGAATTTCGAATGGTAGTTCGCCCTTTTCCCGAGCAGTGCAACATCTTCCGCGAAGGCCAGGTACTGTGGGATTCTGTTTCAGATGCAGATGGTGTACCCTGCACTCGGTTAGTTTGGATGCATTAAGTGCTCCAGAGAGGTGCTGCATTTTCGTAACATTATCACACAAACAAAAATCCTGGCCGTGTGAACTGCACCTGCTACCTATCCGCCCCCACCTTCAAATGCTTCATATAAATGGAAAGAATCAATGTTAGGAAACCTGTAAGTCAATTTCGTTTGAGGAATATATAACAGCTACCTAAACCGGATTTAAACATTTCAGACTTCCCACTGTTCAAGCTCATGAGGTACGGGATAAAGCAATCAATCAGTCACAACTGATCTACATTTAGGGCATTCACCCAGGTGACAGATTCCCTATCTGTTGTTTACGAAGAATTTTCTAAAAAGCTACAAATAATTTGGAAATTTATGGAACATCGCGCTTGGTAAATTATTACAATCCCCTAAATCCTCTTCCTATAAATTAATATTTGCCCCAATTTGTCCTCTCAAGGCGTTTTGGAAGTGTCTCAAAGCTAAGGTGGCTGAGCATAATGAGGCAAGTTTCATGTTACTGGAACCCAGCTGTCGCATTTACTGCCGTAGTAGTAGACAGTAGTTTTGAACTCAAAGATGTTGACACTGATCACCCTGGTGATGATGAAGATGCTCCGGTGGGTATATTGCAGCTTCCTTGAATGCGTGGTACAAATATATATTGAAATGTTACCCATAATAGTGACCTGGATGTTTTTCGTAAAGTTCTGGGAACAGTTTGGATTACTGTCAAACATAATACAGAACCTCCTTCTTGTATATATCGTCGTTTGCGGGACAAAACCTCCTATGTGACAATACTTTTGGAGGTCGTGGTTTTATTCCAAGCTGTGCCACGAAATTCGAAAAGTTGTACGAGGGCTGGAACGGGGTCCACTCAGCCTCGGGAGGTCAACTGAGTAGAGGTGAGTCCGATTCCCACCTAGCCATGCTTAAAGTCGTTTTCCATGGTTTCCCAATTCTCCTCCAGGCAAATGCCGGGATGGTACCTTAATTAAGGCCACGACAGCTTCCTTCCATCTTGCTTGACTATCCCTTCCAATATTCACATCCCCCTACAAGCTAACGGTTCAGCTTAGCAAGTAAGGCCACCTGGGCGAGGTACTGGCCCTCCTACTGATTTGTATCCCTCTTACCCAAAGTCTCACACTCCAGGACACTGCCCGTGATGCGGTAGAGGTGGTATTCCTCGCTGAGCCTGAGGTAAGTACCAACCCTGAAGGGTAAAAGGAATAAGAAAAAGAAAGAATGTGATAAATAATAATAATAATAATAATAATAATAATAATAATAATAATAATAATAGCGTGTGGCCTCCGATCTTTCATACTTTTAAGAACAGCACTCAAGCTTATTCGTCTACTAATGTCATTCCACGCCACCCTCCCCCCCAATGACAGCTCGCAACATACCATATAGCCGAGCAGCTCGTCTCCTTACTTCCGAGTCTTCTCAGCACAAACTTAGCAACATTTTAGTAACGCTACTCTTTTGACGGAAATCACCCTGATCCAATGGAGCTGTTTTTATTTGGATTTTAATTTACCAACGGAGATGTTCAATTAAGTTCCAAAAACTTGAAAGTTATTGAACAAATGGCTAGTTAAACAAGAAGCAGTGTGTTTGATTGATTGATTGATTGATTGATTGATTGATTGATTGATTGATTGATTGATTGATTGATTGATTGATTGATTGATTGATTGATTGATTGATTGATTGATTGATTGTCTTGCCCTTTGTGTAGTAACAAGCAGCATTTTTTGTGAACGTTAACAGATGAATCTGACCTGGAATTCGAAGTCAACAACTGTATTTCATGGCAATATCAACAGTTACCATACGTGCACTTGCTTTTGTGTGTTTTTATACAAAGCTGATATAATCACAGCTACGTAAGTGCAACAACGGAAACAAATGAAGCTCAAATTGCAATAAAGGAATTAAGTCTTAGACGTAACTGTGTTGTTCTGTTGAAGGCAACACGAGATGTATTTGTAGCCTGCGGCCAAAAGTCTTTAACACTCAAATGCCCGACTTTTCCTCCTGCCTTTTACGCCCAAGGTGGGTCAATTTGACCCAAGCTATGAAATATTTGGTGTAATGATTTTATCTTTTACTAGCAAATGTACCCGTGCTTCGCTACGGAATTTTACATTGCATACGGATATCGAATTACATTTCTGTAGATGCAATGAATAAGATTTTTAAAAATTCCATGTCACTTAGCGTTATCCGAGAAACAGAATAGCAAGGTCCACATACGTTGTTTCCAATGTAACGTGCGAGTTGTGGAGTTGTGATCATAACGGCAGATCAACTTGCCTACTGCGCAGTCACAATCGAATTGGGGAGTTTTCTTTGCAATGGCAGTTCCCATATCCCATTTCTAGACAGATAACTGTTGAGGAATTTGTATTATAATGGCAGGCACCTTCCCTACTGCCAGTCAAAATTATGTTGTGCTGTTATCATTATAATCACAGGATCCTTTTCCTAATGCCAGTCAGCGTACTGCCAGTCGCACCGAGTTGCGCAATGCCACTACGCCACGTTTTAGATGGGTAAATTTGTTTATAATGGCGGGCACCCTTGCCTACTGCCAAACACAATTGGGTAAAGGAGTTATGAAAATATTCGATGTTCTCAAACCTTCTGCCAGTCAAATCGAGAAGGAAATTATTCATTTCAATGGTACACAGGATTAGGAGAAGGGCCTGATTCCTACTGCCATTCAAAGTCGATATGGGGAGTACTGATTACAATAGCAGACACTCTGATGCTGACAGTCATTATCGATTTGTAAAGTATTAATTACAATAGCAAACGCACGCTTTCTAGATCGCTACAAATCGACTTCAGTGAATAAATATAGATCGACATAAGACAGTATATCCATGTTTACCTCCATTTAAAATGTAACTGCTGCTGAACGGTACATCATATCGACAACCAGATTGTACGATAAGACTCCACATTTAGCAGTCTAAGTGGCTGGTTCTACGATATTTTCTCGTATCTCATCTATTTTTGAGTGAGATTGAGTTAGAAACGTTGAATAGGGTGAAATATGGATAAGGCTTTTCACAATGAATTAGTTTTCGGATACTTGTGTGGCAGCGACAAACGTCGAACTTGGCTCACATACAGCTACTAGGCAGGTGAATGTTCGAGTAGAATTTGATGATCCTATCTTTCCTATAAGTGATTTAAACCATCAATTACACCTGTAAAAAGTGCAAAAATTTACGTGCAATCCAGAAATAGAGACAAATTTCATTTGGGGTAGGGGTTAAACATAAGAATTTTCAGGAAACTTTTAAGCCAGTAAAAGCTATATGTTATTGCTTTGGATAAATATATGCGACTGCATTCTTAAGCTGAGCCCCAAATTTGAAACTCCCGGCGAGGTCCCCTCAGGGCATTTTCAGAATTCTTTATTTTGTATGGATCCTGAAGTCGTCAGGTTCTCTGGTATCAAGTTTTAAGTTTCTACAATGCCTGGAAGTGGCTCATTAATTCACGTCCATTTTCATTTTTATACCGTATTATATTATATTATATTATATTATATTATATTATATTATATTATATTATATTATATTATATTATATTATATTATATTATATATACGTAGATCGTTCCAAACCGACTTCCATTTATTAATACAGATTATATTTCGTCCCTTTCCTAGGGGTTCTAAGGGCGACTTTCCCCCACAGTACTTTATTCAGATAGTAGGTATTATTTGTACGCCCCCAACCCCAAAGGCGGCCGAGCTTGTACTTTAAAAATATCCCGAGTGTCACTATTCATCTCAGTGACCCAGAAAAGTAGGCTATGAATTCGACACTATTTTCGATTACTTTTATATATCAGTAGACCTTCACCCCCACCCCAAAGACGGCTAAAGATGGATTTAATATAATTTCTGGAGTGGAAATATTCTTCTCAGCGACACCAAAAATATAGATTCCACACTACTTTCGATTATTTTTATATCTCAAAACCCCTCTCTCCCCACCCTAAAGGGGCTGAAGTTGGACTTTAAAATATCCGGAGTATTAATATTCATCTCAGTGATCCAGAAATCAATGGATTCCACACTGTTTTCTATTATTAGTATTATTAATATTATTATATATCACTACCCCTTTTCCCCCGACCCCGAAGGGAGCTGACCTGGACTTTAAAAACATCCGGAAAGTCACTATTCATCTCAGTGAACCCGAAAACTACGTATTCGACAGTATTTCCAATTAAATTTATAAATAACACCCCCTGACAACCCACCCATAAGGGTGCTCGTCACCAGATAGTAGGTTATATGTGTATCAAGTTTCGTTGATTTTCCTCCAGTGGTTTAGGAAGAGATGTGCTATTTACTTAGAAACATACCTACATTCATTTTATATTATATAGATAAGAAATTGTCGTATTCCGCGCTACGAATACGTGCGTCCTTGCGCATGTACGAACCGAAATGTTAAAGAAAACACGAACAGTTAATGAAAAGTTTAATTCACACCAGTAAAAAATTTTGGTTTATGTTAATGAACACGCTATTTTGTTTTTTAACATCCCAAAATGTTCATGGTAATTGTTTATTAACATATTTAACGAAGATATCCTGGTGTGGACCCAACTTTACACAACAGTATATTTTTTCTAGATAGTAAGTCATTTGTGTACTAATTCTGCTTGGCAGCTATGCCCAAACCTACATGCATGATCTCGCTTCTGTAAGATCCTGGAGCTGACGTTGCCGTGGTCTTCGTCCGATTCCTAGAGCAGGGGTAGCGTGGTGCCAATATCTCCATAACGGTTAGTTTTAGGGGCTTAAAACATGGTTTTCAGGTCCGTAGGGGTTACCGAGTTTTGTTCTTTGCGTCAAAGGGCTTAAAGTGAGCTTTGTCTCGTCCTTGTACGACAAATTCGAAGTTTCGCTTATACTAGCCTATTAGTTTTATACCTCCACCCCTTCCGTCCCCCCTTCGAATTCTTTTGAAAATAAAATATAGCCTATAGCACTAAGGGATAATGTACCTTTCTATTAGTGAAAGACTTTTTAGAATCGGCCCAGTAGTTTCTGAGATTACCATCTAGATATACATAAAACTCACAAAATTCGCACTGTCTCTTTATTATATTAGTATATATAATATCATTTTAAAATAAATATTCATTACGAGGCAATATTTGTTGGAGATCCAGCATATGGCAACAATGAATAGCTTCTTAAGAAGTTACTATTACAACATTACCAGTATATTAAAAATCCTATCGGAATTTCACATCCTTGAAGTGGAGATAAAGAAGAAAAGAAAACTACTACGAAGAGAGGGAGAGGGATTTATTTACGTCTTTTTCAGTATCTCAATATTTCTGTATCGTTCGTGATAGTCATAGACACACATTTATATTCATTTGTTGTGTTTTCCGTTTCCTCGCATTCAGAATCACTGGATGCTTCGACTAATGAAAGTTCGAAATCATCATCTTCATCCGAAATTACTTTTCCTCAATGAGGTTCTCCCTTCACTATATTTTGTAATTCTTCCAGAATTTCGTCTTCACGCAAAGGTTTAAGGGGCATCTTGACAGCAAGCTCTCAAGAAAAGCAGACAATGACTGCATCATGCCAAACAATAAAAAAGTAGAATCATTGTTGTTTTTTCTTGCATCTAATGTCATTGTTGTCTGAATAAATGCGGTGACGCGAAGTATTTCACAATCAGAGATGCCAACAGTAAAACTTAATCGTTTACAAAATTGTGGGTCAAACTGACCTGTCTTGGGCTTTTTAGGAAAACTACTATGTTTTTCGAAAATTCAGTATTTATAAACCTAAGGTTTTGTAATAGTGAAATATTTGAAAAGTGAGCAAAAGTCATGAAAAATAAGTTCTCATAGATCAACTTCAAAAGTTAAAAATAAACTCTTTAACTTCAGCTCGGTTATATTAACCCAGGTTGGGCGTTCTAGTATTAAATAAACAGGACAGTTTTAATATAGGTGAGGAGGGGCAACCCAATCTCACTTAACTCATCCGTAAAATGTAAACATTAATTCTCTAAATACAAGAAAGTGTAGGGTATATTAAATTATCCTGTCAGTTAATATATTTTGTAGTCTCCTGTGTTGTCCCCGCTGCAATAAATTCATAACATTTGTTGACCCCTTGGAGTACTATATCTTGTCGTAAGACAGTAGGGAGGATTCTCTGTATTACTGGTGTAGATTTACGGCAGCTGGAGTGTTTTGAGAAGCTGGGTCCTAAATCCGCAGAGCATGGACTCTATTTCTATACGAAGAGAGGATGAGAATTAGACACATTTCCAGCGTGCTACGGTCGTAAACCAGACTATTTGTCTTCCACTTCCTACTCTGTTTGCTTTCTCTTCCTCGTTTAAGTAGTCGCTCCTTTGTGGCCTGCTGACAAGGCATGGAATGTGGTCTCTAACATCAATCATGCGGTATATGAGCTGTTTGTCTCCAACTGCCGTTATAGAACCTTCCAACACGACGTTTACTGTAAGATGCGTTTGACGTTTAAGAGTACATTAAATTAATTTAATTATCTAACAAAAAGCGGGAAATTAACATCCTTTCTGGTAATGGAACAAACGATAGTATTTTAATTTGGCTAACATAAACTTTCCCCACCATAAATGAAATGAGGATTTATGATACACTACTTCGATTTTCTCCTAAATCAAGATTAAGTTTCCTCTCACACGTGGAGCCTGCTTAGTGAATTTTAACATAAACACCAACGTCTTCCCATCTGATGCAGTGGTTAGCGTGATTATCTGCCACCACAGAAGGCCCGGGTTTGATTCCCGTCTCTGCCACGAAATAGAAAAACTGGTACTGGGTCCATCCAGCCACAAGGGGTCGACTGAGTTGAGTGGGGTTCGATTCCCACCTCTCACCCTTCTCTCTTCTTCTCCGGAATGGTACTTAACATAAGGTCACGACCATTTCCTTTATTCTTCTCTTGTCTATCCCTTCCAATCTTCTAACCCCCAGAAGGCCCATGATCAACATTGCAATGAGGCCACCTGTGTGTGGTACTGTTCCTTCTCTCCTGTTGTATCCCCCACCCCAAAGTCTCACTGTTCAGGACACTGCCCTTGAGGCGGTAAGAGACCGGACCCCTCGCTGAGTCCGAGGGAGAAAGCAACCCTGGAGGATAACGAATTAAGAAAGGAAAGAAGTACACCAACACTGTGAGACTATTTGCAGTACGTTCAGAAATTTCTGATTGAAGAAAAGCCCTCCATCTTCTTCTTCTACCGCTTTTCCCACACCTGTGATGTTGCAGGTGCTAACTTCATCACACATGTGCATTTTGCCATTTTGTATGTTCGGACACCCTCCCTGACGCCAACCCTATGTGGAGGGATGTAATCACTATTGTGTGTTTCTCTGGTGGTTGGTAGTGTGGTGTGATAAGTGAATATGAAGATTATTGTTTTGGGATAACACAAACATCTAGTCTCCGAGCCATAAGAACCAACCAGACCAAGCCAATTGGCCGTGTGATTAGGGGCGCGCAGTTGTGAGCCTTCATTCGGGATCATGGTTTTCCCTGATTTTTCATGTTCTCATCAGGCAAAGGCTAGGGCTGTACCTTAGTTAATTCCGCGGCCACTTCCTTCTTATTCTTAAAGAATCAGACGCGATTAAAATCTGCCCACCCGGTAGGGAATCGAACCGAAGACCTTCTGAAGCGAAGGCCCCAAGGCTGAACATTAAGCCGAGAGTAGGGCATTGAATAAAATCGATGTTTTTTATGAGTTATGAAGCACACATTTATATATTACGTGCGTATAAAATATTGTGATAAGTTTCAGTTTATTTGTGCATTCAAAACATTCATTAAATTATTTAAGTTAAATTCGTGAATTTCCATCACATAGATTTCACACAAGATGTAAAATAATTCACTGAATGCATTTATCGCGCTGAGAGAGAGAGGTTGGGGGAATGTGCATCATGATAGAACCAAGAAATTGTGGAATAACGTGATCCACAAACGTTTAAGTTGGTTATCTGTCACGAGCCGTCTGTAGCGCATCAAAGAAGTCTGTGCAACTGCCTCCGTAAGCTTTGAACCGATTGTGATTTACGATGTGCCGGTAGTTTTGAACTCAGCGCTACAGTCACGAATAGGACAAGGATATTCTACCATGACAGGTATTCGATACAATCTAAAAGATTTAAATATTTTGTGCAAACGTTTAGTTGGGAGTATCCAGCTCCTTCTGATTGAAGTTGGAATTCAATCCGTCATCTCAGAATAGGCTTAATTATAACCCTGTTTTAGAGTATAATGGTACTTCGTTATTAAATACTTAAAAATGTATAGAAACGGCTCAACTAATTCTACCTGTATGTAAGACATAGCAGGTGCAGTACAGCATCAACTAGAAAACGTTCGACTCCTGAGTCAAAGACGTGAATGTATGTGCCATATCCAACTGCCTTATGAGAAATGGGAAGATGTGACAAGATTTCTCACTTATTGTCTACAGTATTAGCGAATAATATTTTAACCAACGTGATAGGAATTTTGCTCTGGTAGGAGGATGTGTGCAAATATCACCTTGAATTATCCTGTAATGGAAGATGTTGAAATAATTGCAAATGTATGGAGGGAAAACAGTTTGCATTAAAACTTAAATCAAATAAGGATATTTCAGATATTCCTACAAGGCGGCAAACATTTTACAAAAGATATTGATTGTCTCAGGAATCACAAAACCGAGAAGTGTCTTGGGGCTCAAAGTAAGTTTGGAGCCTATTACGTTATTCAAGTATGACTCCAACCACCCAGAACAAGTCCGTACAACAAACATCATAGTAAATTTAGTGCAAAACATCTTTTAGCCTAAAATTCCGATTTCAACACCTGTCTAACTTCATGTTTCGCCGTACATATAGCGGCCATCCAAATTGGATTTGTGGTAAAATTTTACAGTAGCCGTTCAAATAAGGGCTCAATTACACGTATTTGATATCTGATGCTTGTTGTTTAAAGAGTCCTCACATTGAAGGTCATCGGCCCCACACATATTTGAATTAGCGTAAAGAATGTAATATATTTCCTTCCATTAGTGAACTTTTAATACTTAATGTAACTAGAAACTCTCCAATGTATCACATGGCACTGCAGCTAAATCACATCTGGATATCTGCTACTCAGATATTTCGAAAACTTTCGTTTTGTAGTCAGTATCCTGCTAATCCATCAGCTCTCCGAACTATTCAACGGTAGTATTCTGACTCTTCTTTATGGCTTTCTACATAACCGTTGAAAGCGAGTATTGGTATCTGACAAATCACTCTTGTGGTTACCAGTCACTTCTGATGTCCCACAAGGCCGTGTTCATAGTCATTTGCTATTTTCCTGTTTTCGAATGGTCTACAACTAAAAACTAAATAGCTAATACCTTACTTCTTGCTGACGACTGCATGGTATTTAGGGTGGTCAAGAATTCTACAGTACTAAACGAATATTATCTCGAATTGGTGTCGTACTGAGAAGCTTAACCATAATCCAGAAAAATGCGATTACTGTCGATCTCTTATACAGACATCATTTCACCTACTCGACAGGCCCATTACTGTATCTACCCAAGAGCAAGACTTTGGTGTTATATTCGATACCAAATAACAATTCAAGAGCCACATAAAAACATGCAGCCCAGGGTATGGGATTACCAGACCATTTCTAATTTTACAGAAACCTCTGATCCCATAGCTTCCCTCTCACTAACTGTCAACCTCACCTGAACTACCGCCTGCCGATTAGTACAAAATCCCACGCTTAGACATCAGTCTAAACAGCAGTACTAACGATGATATCGTAGTGGCATACTGGGCAAATAATTCTAATGAGAAGTGTATTTTAATATATCGTCCCTGTTCTGCCAAAACGGCGAATGTGACAATGCTCTTCCTATCCATTATTTCCCTTAAGACTGGTCACGCCTTCCAGCCACATTTTCCTATGACGGCGTGTAAATTAAAATGAAACTTACTGTACCATACTGAAGGAATGTATGTTTGCATGACATTTACCCACTCCTAGAGTGTGATGTATTTGAGGTTCATTTTCCTTTACACACGAGCATAGGAAATGAACTCAACGGAAATTTTTCTGATGAACCGCATATCATTATGTGGCTAGAAGGCGCGACCAGTCTTAAGGGAAATAATGGATAGGAAGAGCATTGTCACATTCACCGTTTTGGCAGAACAGGGACGATATCTTATATGTTCCGAAAACTGCAGAATACATATTTCTGTATATTTACTTGCTGGATAACCAGTTTACCGATTCTGGAAAGCACGTTTTCTAAAGAAGGTAAGGTAATGTCTATCATTGGAATTTGATTCGCCAATCATAGGACATGATTAAGATTTTTATTAAATTCTGCTGTGAATTACTGAATTAAATTTTGAATATTTATTTCTTTATTTATAAGTTAGTTTTCTGATAGCCAACATTCCCTTCTTTTATTTCGTACTATTACACTCATATATATATATATTTACTTATAAAATATTTTACCTTCTTGCTAAAAGTTTGTATTCTTCAGATATTGATATCGCCGTGCTAAATAGTTTACTTTCAAAATGAGTCTAAACAGGATCTTTTCGCATATTTATGGGCTACATTCAAAAACTGTTTTATATGTTGGGGGAGTGAATTTTTATTTATCTAGTCATAATTTGGTTTATTTCTGTTTTATATTGTAAAGGTTTGGTAACATATTTCAAACGAAAGTACAATTTTAATTTATTCTGGAAAGACATTCGACTGTGTTTACGAGGGAGTTCCATACAGCTCCAACGCTTTAGCCTTCTGTAGGGCTCCTTATATAAAGAGACTGCATTATTTATATAAGTATTCCGTGGAGAGATCTACAGAGCTAGGTATGTTCATGTGCGTGCTTTAGGAAAATTACTCACATAATCGTAACGAGCAGAGAACTGTATGAATATTGAAAGTAACAGTAACATTAATGACTGCTAGCAGTGAAGCCATGGCGTAGGATAAACAACTAAAATTGAGTTACATACTTCAATTCTTTCGTTAATATGTGGAGCAGTAGAATGCATCCACGGTATTCCCTAGCTGTCGTAAGATGCAACTAAATGAGGTACCAGGGACTCTGAATTTAAGAGCATGGGTTGACGACCACGTTATTCTTAGCTTCGTTGGGCATAACTTTGTGAAAATATTTATAATAATAATAATAATAATAATAATAATAATAATAATAATAATAATTTCGCCTTGTCGTAAATGCAGTTGGCCTTCAGCTGCTCTCTTGAATTCGCGGTGTGCGAATAAATAGAGATCTGTATCTTCAGTGGTGTATTCGATCTTTGGGGATATTTTTTTTTCTTGAGACTTGCTTCCTTTATTTTAACACACCTTTTCTCCTTGCGCCCCTGATGCTACTCGACAGGAATATACTACTTGCCCGAAAAGTGATTTCACCCTTTCCTTTCCCACTATTATAATTCACGTCCTTCAGCTCATCTCATTAACTCCTCTGATGAGGTTGACGTCAGGAAGGGCATCCGATCGCAACATCTCGCTACGAAGATTCACCTCAGTTCATCACCGATCCCGTAAAGGAACGGGCAATGGGTCGACATACACGCCCTTTCTTGTCGCGCTTGCTATCTCAGAGAAGCAAACTCTACGTGTGTCTAATAAGACTTATATTGATCCATTAGTGTGAGACATGGGCAATTTTCAAAAACAATAAGAGAGAGAACTGATCGATTCGAAATGACATTGTTTGAGAAATATCTGCGGTTCAACATACAACGCAGAGGATGGAGTGTTGGGATTAAGACATAAAGAATATATTTTTAGAACTTTTTGGGCAACCAAATATTTACAATACGATGGGAAAGTAGATTTGCAACGGTTATGGCATGTTTGAAGAGCAGTTAAAACTCTCACAAATTGTCAAATTTCGAAATTATTAACATATTCTTCCTTTGACAGCTTATTGTCGGTGTGTGATATAAAAATTGACCGGCTCTCGCCACAGTCCACGACCTCAATTTGTATTAGACCTACCCATTAGTAGGTGGCAATCAATGGACCATGTAATGCGCAATGTATGGTAGAGAATTTCTGGGTCAGGACGCAAAGCATTATAGAAACGCCACTTTTTAAAGTTTGAATTGTTTGAGGCACTCATTAAACCAAACAACTTACTGCAAACGCTCGTCCGTTTCCATGTGTAACGAGATTTCACCTCTGACGTACAGCACATCGTAACTTTCTAACTACGAACTACTTCAAATTCTTAGTGCACATAGCTTGTGAGTTTGAAGAAAAGAAAATACACCCCCATGTTCCAAATAGTTTCTTTACATAAATGTATTCTTTTTAGCAACACAAGTTATGAAATATTAGCTCATAATCCATTAAATAAACTTCCATATCGATGGCCTAGAATGAAAACCTCGTTAAATAAAGATCTTCCTATCCATTACTACCCTTAAGACTGGTTACGCCTCCCAGCCACACATGAATACGCAGTCCTTCAGAACAATGTTCGTTGTGTTCTTTATTCCTATGCCGACGTGTGAAGGAAAATGAACCTTATCGTACCGTAGTATAGGAAAGTATGTTTGTGTGACGTATTTACTGACTCCTACAGTATAATTTTATAAGGTTCATTTTTCTTTACGCATCGGCATAGGAATATATACCCAATGAACATTGTTCTAATGGACTGCATATTCATGTGTGGCTGGGAGGCGTGACCAGTCTTAAGGGAAATAATGGATAGGAAGAACTTTTTGAGATACGAGGTATTCAATCTAGGCCATCGATATGACTTTCATTTCAACACAACATATTTCATTATCCTTGAATATTCATTTTTAAAGCAACATTCCGCGAATGTTCTTTTCTTGACAACGCAAGTTTATTTAAATGTTTCTAGAGTAACACTCACTGTATCAAACTCGAAGGGTAAATACATTAATTAAAGAAATCGATCGCCAGGCTGAGTGGCTCAGACGGTTGAGCCGCTGGCCTTCTGACCCCAACTTGGGAGGTTCGATCCTGGATCAGTCCGGTGGAATTTGAAGGTGCTCAAATACGACAGCTTCTTGTCAGTGGATTTACTGGCACATAATAGAACTACTGAGGGACTAAATTCCGGCACCATGACAAATATGAAAACCGTAGAAAGTAGTTAGTAGTACGTAAATAAATAATATTGTTATTTTATTAGATAAGTAGACCAAAGGAAAACAAACTACTGATGAATAAATATAAAATAAGTCAGATTATGTTCCTGAATGGTTAGCATCTTGCGATTCAATACATGAGGACTCGGGTTCGATTTCCGAACACATCGAGTGATTTCAGTCATAAACTATTGTTAATTCCCTTGGCTTGTAAACTGTTTGTGGTGCCCCAACATTCCCGTAAGTGATGCATCACATAAAATAATTTTCTCTACTATCATAACACACAGCTTCACACATACACGACAGAAGCCGCCCACGCTCTGACTTACAAGGGTTGCACGAGGCTAGAAATTGCCACACAAAATTAACTTTAAAATGCCCAATAATTGATTCCAGACGAGAAAAATAAATAATTAATAATGAACGCGAAATCGAAGGACATTCACTGCTCGAAATTCGTGAAATACAGCATATAACAACTAAAGTAATTTAAGCCATGCTGACATATGAATAGCATTTGTTATCAGAAATTACTTTCGTTTATCTTAAAGGACTTTCATGATACAGTATAATGCTTTAATTATATCAGGACTAGAATATGCCTCGATTGTAAGGAACATCTAAAACGTGAAGTACATTGATCCAATTGGAAGTGTTCAAAGTATGTATGTCTACCGCTTAGTCCCGTTTCGGGATTCTGGGCCGAAAATGAGATAAGATGAAATATGGAATTATTTTACTGCCGGATGCCCTTCCTCTTGGCAACCTCAGTTGAGAAGCGAATGAAGATGAAACGAATTACGATGAATGAAACTGGGTGGTGAGGTAGAAGGAATCGGCTACGGTCTATGAATAGCAACTGCCCCGGTATTTTCCTGGAAGCGAAAATGGGAAATCACGGAAAACCACTCTGACGAAAGCAGACGGTAGAGACGGAACCCACGCCTCTCCCGAATTCAGAGCTTGCTCCATAGTCATAGCGTGTTAACACGTGTGGCTACTCAGCCCAGATGGAAATTTTCAATGTAAATTTCTTGAATCCTTTCTTAAATACATTTTATTTTTAAAATCTCCCTCCGATCATGAGACCCCTCACTTCTACGTCGTCCAGTTCGTATTTATTCTCATAAAACGGCAGTGTAGGCTGGTAGATAGCCTTTTTTTTGTTGGTCCACTTCATTTGGTTGGTCGAAGTGTGTTTCAAATCTTACTGTGGGGTCAAATATATATATATCTTTTCTTCCGTTTCATTGCGATCATGTCTATCCTTCTCGTCCTGCAATTTACTCCAATGTCATGGATTTCCTCATGCACTTGGAATCCTTTCTCACAGAACGTCTGTGCTATGGATGATCTGATGCGATATCTGGTGTCTCGAAGAGCTTCACCGAAGGCACAGGAACCCAAGACGTGAGGTAATGTTTCAGTCTCACTACATCTTCTGCAGCGGTTACCATCAAGGGACCTTACCGGTACAGCTCTTACAGTTGCAACGTTACATGTCATTTCAGCGCGTCTCTCCACTCCTGCTAGAAAGACCATAGTGCTTTCTAACCCAGAGGTTTGCAGGACGGAACTCCTTGTACAGATACACCCCTTGCCCTTTGCTTCTCAACAGACACCATTTCTCAAATGCAGATTCTCGTAATTATTTCTGAGTTTCTTGGTGTCACACTCCCCGTGCCTGTTCTTCATATTCTCATTTTTATCATTTCCGTTTAACTCAGTGAAGCATCTGTTAAATTCTTCATCTAGATTTCTAGTGGCTTCAATATATTGTTTCCCCTCCCGTTTCAGAATGTTTCAGCTGTTTATATTCTGAAGCAAGGCTTCCAAGCTTGTCCTGATTACTCCTAACACTGTGTACCGTTTATCTGAGTAAATCATATAATCAGGAGTGTCAATAGGAAGGGATAAGATCTCATTTCTCTTAACAAGTTTATCAGCATCTTCCAGAAACAGCCCTGGTATTGTATCTGCAGGAACGCAGAGGAACTGGTAAGTCAACGTAGGGCAAACTGAACAACTGAGACCTGAAAGTTTCTAATCCGGATGAAGCCGGGGCAGGGTGATAATGAGGTGATTTTCTGATGAAGGAGTGTCATAGATTTTTTGGAATAAAATAACGTATTATCTGCATAATTTACCCCAAAGTATTTGACACATTAGTTCCTCGAAATACACTTAATCTCCGTACCTTCTCAGACTGTAATTAGCCCTCCGTTTATTTCTCCTCTGCTGATATTAATAACTTTAGATTTTCAGGGTTTCTTGTTAGACTGAGTTCACGAAACATATGTAAAGCTAGTTTCGTCAGTTCTACTGCAAATTCTCGTGTTTTCCCTACAATAACCGTATCATCAGCGAAGCCTAATATTGTTTGAGGTTGCAGTCCGTTGGAAAGAGAGTAACCATGCATGTCACATAGTTCTTTTTTACCGATTTCTCAGAAATGTGATCTGTTGTGAGATTGTATAAAACTGTTGACAAATGGGGATCCTTGGATTACACTACAGCGTAATTTAATGGGATTAGCCCATTAGTGCATAGCGTCAGAAAAATCGGACGTCGGAGAAAAATGAAACGTGTGATATTTATGCACGGTTTTAAGCCCGCGATACTTCCTTATGCTTCAGAAAGGCCGTTACTAACAAGAATCAAGTATACATCATTCTTACCGGTCATTATTGAATCACACTTATTGCGAGCATGGCGGCAAGATAGTACAGAGTTCTGAGCCACAGGCAAGGTTTTTATTTATAAATTAACAAATCGTCGCTGCCGGGACAAAAACTCCTATGTGAAATATTTTAGCTTAGGACTTTGGCCGATAAGGTTCTGTAATCTAAGGTGCAATATTGTGTGAATACTGTCAAGGCATTCTCGCTCTTCATAATGTATGTGCTGCGGGTCAGTATATTTCCAAAAATATCACATAGGAGGTTTTGTCCCGGCAACGACGGAATATTTCCAATAATTGTATACTTTGAGACAGATCATATTGTTGACACTCCTATGAGTCTATTAATACACAAAGATGTCAATTATGTCTTATTGATGTGACAGAGGGTTGTAAATATAACTCTCCTGAAAATCGGACGCTATGCACAGGGAGTCCTATTGTCTCAAGCATTTGTATTCCCTTACTACTTCGATGGTGAGTGAAATATTGGGAATTTTGGACAAATAACCGACATTTGGATAGGAGCAGCACATGAAACCTCTTAATGATGGATGTGAAATGGTTGATGATCATGACAGGCGGGTAATAGGGTAATCTGAATGACATTGGTAGAAACCTACTTCTGAGTGATTGTGAAGGTCAAATTGCTTTAACAGAATATGAAAAAGGGAAGCCTAGGTCCTGTCGTAGTACCTGCCAGGCACATAATCCACAGTGTATTTATTTGCCGTACCTGCCAGGCACACACTCCAAAGTGCATTTATTTGCCGTACCTACCGGGCATATAATCCACAGTGCATTTAGTTGTCGTATCCACCAGGCAAACAATCCGCAATGTATTTATTTGCCGTATCTGCCGGGTACAAACTCCATAGTGTATTTAATTTCCGTACCTGCCGGGCACATATTCCACACTGCAATTAATTACCGTAACTGACAGGCACATAATCCACAGTGTATTGATTTGCCGTACCTGGCGGGCACATACTCCACAGTGTATTGATTTGCCGTACCGGCCAGAATCATACTCCTCAGCAAGTCCGCAGTTGACCCTTTTTGTAGATATTGTTGCATAATTATGATATCCCCAATGACGGTATAAAATACCGGACGGTGTTAAGATGTGGGCCTGATCTGTTAAATAAGGCAGAGGAGTCACTACGTAAATAAAGTCACGGCATTTAAGTATTAGCGTAATTTATGCTCAGGTGTGAGCTATTCACTTGCCTGCCTATTCTCCTAAGCTAATAGCGTACTAGCCTTCGGTTCAGACAGCCCCGTGTTCAATTCCGAGTGGAGTGGAGATTTTAACTGCGTATGGTGAATTCCTAGCACTATTGAATTAGTGTTTGTGTTTGACCCAATATATTCAAACAGCACGTTACACTACCTACCACCACAGATGCACTCAAAAGTGAAAGCTGTGTTATGTACCCCTACACATAGAATTGTCTTCAGAAACGGCATCCAGTAATACAACAGGGCCACGTCCACATGTGTGACAGGTCTCACCTTCAATCATTCCAGAGTGTCGGTATAACTGCAGTGGAAGCAAAAGAAGAGGAAGGAGCATAATAATCTTCTCTCTTGCTCGCGATCTACTTGCATTAAACCTCTCGATAAACATAACTTTCTAGTTGCAGGTGTTAATTTGTGTGCAGTTCTATTACGTATAATTGTTTCATGCACTTTGACGTGATGTAGGTCTATTCCTAATGTCAGTGTCGCAGGTCAAGTACCTGTATGAGGTTCAGTAGCAACAGCTTCTCTCGCCATATTCATTTACATGGTATCCCTTAATTATACCTTTAATGAACGAGTTGCCATATTAAGCGAACCATGCTGACGTAGTCTCCTCTCTGCAAACTGCGACCTCGATGCCGTTTTCCTAGATAGGCCTACTGCTCGGCGTGAAGCGTAGTTGCTGATCGTTCATTGCGATAAGACTCTCGCAGAATGAGCAACATTTACACTAGTTCATCAATCGCATAACTATGCCATTATATTTCTATGAATTTGACAACACTAATGCTTAATTACTAGAGTTGTTTGTATCATGAGCTAAGCACAGAACGTCCACACAACGTTTCAAGAAATTAAGTTCAGTTTGTCTACAGGCCCTGCGATAATAGGCCGAAATTATTCTCATGGATAATTCTTTTTTGAGAAGGCAGATCATTCTCCAATGCTGTTATCACCCAGGATCAGGCTCAACGCTTTTCATATATTCAGTGGTTCAGAGAACATCTAGTAAAACATCTTAGTAAAATGGTTTATCATCGGATGTAAAAGCAAAAAGTACTGTTACATATTATAAAACAAAAGAAATCATAATACTTAGGGCATGTTATGAGGGGCGAGCGTTATCAATTAGTACTGATAATTATTGATGGAAAGGTAGAAGGGAACCTGTCCGTTGGTAGGTGGAGAAATTTACGTCTAAAAGACATTCCAAGATGGCACAGATGTATATCAGAATATTTTTATGTTGCTTTTCTAGACCAAAGCTGCCTTCGTGGTTCTCTCTCCTCCGTATGGAGAAGACATCGTAAGAAGAAGAATTCCTCTAATTATCTCAGTATATTCGCGCACTCAGCGACAATTTGGACATTACTACTAGGAACCAATGAATAGGTTCAATTTTTGGACTGAAGGCGTGGAGCTGTGGTACGTAGGGAAGTTGCGCATAGCGCGAGACTATGAGAATCAGCTCCGAAATTAGCCAAAAGACTCTCTTAAAGGGCGCGGTAAAA
The DNA here is from genome assembly GCF_040414725.1 of Anabrus simplex. NCBI lineage: Eukaryota > Metazoa > Arthropoda > Insecta > Orthoptera > Tettigoniidae > Anabrus > Anabrus simplex. The sequence goes on along the minus strand of NC_090267.1, from coordinate 63,687,529 downwards.
TTTTGCCGTATATGGTAGGTTTTGAAGGGATTTTACTTTCAGAATTTTGCGTTTCTTTGATTTAATTAAGGAAAAAGAACCAGAATATTTTGGTAATTACTATTGTCATAGCATCAGTAGGCATACGAAAACCTAAGTTTAAATTTTTCGTGTAAATATTTAATTGGTAATTAGTAAACGTAAACGGGAAAATACGTCAATACAAGAGTATAAATAACAGCAGTTTGCTAACGTGCTCTTGAAGCAGTTATTCCAACGCCAGCTACGTCGTAAAAGTCGGAAAAAACTGTATGAGCATAAGGTAATTACAACTTCTATTCCCTCCTATTCATTTCTCACTGTTTTGGTAACCTCTTCAGGCTTCAGCAAAGCGCCTTCAAAGGATAGTCGCGTTCATAATCAAGCAGTGTCAATATTTTACTTCTATCTTAACATCAAGGAAATATAAATTTAAACAAGTTATGTTTCAAAGCAGTGAGCCCCAGAACATTTTGTACACGCTCAGTCACTGCGAAAAGTAGGAGCATATCCCTGTGATGATCGTCAACTTCATGTAAAGGCAAAACACTAGATTAAAGCAGCAGTACACTATTTGTCAAAAGGAAATGAAGCACCCGGAAGTGGAGGAGGAAACGAAGTGAGATTTCATGTGCTGAGAGGGTATGTGATAACAAATTCGAGTCATGCTCGAGCATGTGATGTTGCTTCTCCTCAGGATTGTAAACATTACACAACATTCTGCTTTTGCAGAAAATATTTATAACCATAATCACACTTTACGGAACAATCTACAAATGCAATCATAGTTTAGAATTAAACATTAATGAGAGCATTGAAGTATTCTTAGCACATAATAGTCCGACTCGTTGGCTGAATGGTCAGCGTACTGGCCTTCGGTTCTGAGGGTCCCTGGTTCGATTCCCGGCCGGGTCGGGGATTTTAACCTTAATTGGTTAATTCCAATGGCCCGGGGACTGGGCGTTTGTGCTGTCCCCAACATCCCTGCAACTCACACACCACACATAGCACTATCCTCCACCACAATAACACGCAGTTACCTACATATGGCAGATGCCGCCCACCCTCATCGGAGGGTCTGCCTTACAAGGGCTGCATTCGGCTAAAAATAGCCATACTAAATTAATTAAAAGCACATAATAAGGACCCGGATAAAATTCTAAATGAAACCCCTGCGACAATGTAGTATTTTACATCCTTGAGGTGACGCAACATCGCATGCTTAACACTCGTTAACGCCATGAGGTTGCTCAGTATTCTTGTAGGAGCCGAGACAACATTATCGGTCATTCCTGTCATTATTAGCTACATTTTTAGATTTAAAGGTTTCTGTTATTTTAGCATGTTCTAAATCATCTTTTTAATCTCAATTTCAACACAACTGTTCTGCACATTTTAAAATCAAGACGAAATTATTATATGAATCTTAATAACCTTAATATTTTCATTGTAACGATTTACTGATGATGGATGCAAGATTCTGAAAACCGGTTGTGAATTAAATCATTTTAATATGTGCTCATATAGGCTGTTTCTTTATTTTGTTTGCTGGCGGGACCTAGTGTTTACAGTGCACTGTGTCTTATGGTGTGGGCTAGAGCAATTTTGTTAATTTCATTGATCTGTCTCAGTTTTATTTATGGCTTTGGCAAAATGAAAGTGACTGAGGTATGAGCGATGCTAGTAATACCATTCCTTATGCACCCAGTCCCTGTTATGAATGTTGTGAAAATGTTCCTCATAGTGTCGGTTGATGCATGCATTTCAGTGGGCTTGGCAGACTGATAAGTAACAGCACCATATGGCCCGGTGAGGAAAGCAACGGGAAACTACCTCACTCCTCATTTCCCTAGTACGCCTCTTCAGCGATGCCTAGGCCATCCATGACAGTTGATGGCGTATATGTTGAGGATCCAACCAGCCTTAGAGCTGAGGACTGAACTTTCATACACATTTATGGAATGAGATGCCTAGAAACAGTCTGTTCAATTCGATGAGATCCATATCGTCACCTAAGAAGTAATATCTCATATGTCACAATGCTCCTCTTATCAACTAAGTTTCTTGAAACAGGTCATGTCTCCCAGCCACTTGTGGATATGCAGTCCATCAGAACAATTTTCATTGTGTTCATTTTCCTATGGTTACGTGTAAAGGAAAATGAACCTTACCATACAGTACTGTAGGGATGTATGTTTGCATATCGGACTCCTGATGTATACTGTAAATAAGGTTAATTTTCCTTCATACACTGGCGTACCAAAATGAACACAACTTAAATTGTTCTGACGGACTGCATGTCCATACGGGATTGGGGGACGTGACAAGTCTCTAGGAAAATAATGGATAAGAATAGCATTGTGAGATACAAAGTACTGCTTCTTAAGAGACGATATGGAACAATTTGTGGTGCTGGAACACTGGGCTCAAACAAAGTATACTAGATTGACCACGGGAACAACACTACAAGATACCGTACTTGGAAACGATTACGGTCCCGTACATATCCATGACTACAAAGATGAATGTAAATGTAAAAACCAGAGAAACTCAAAAGTGTAGATGCTTAAAGAATTCAAATGATTTCCATTTTGGGAGTTATCTCCCATTCTCTGATGCAAACTATAATGAAAACCGTCCATCGATATCCATTAGTTAGAGTCATTTTCTTCCGCGGCATTACGCTTTAAATTTTTACAATCCTGCTCTCCCGCGCTTTCATTCTTTTTATTGTTTCCCCTTTACGTTCACGATTTCATCAGCTTCATCCGTTCTCCTTTCTTGGATGAGTGCAGAGCCTGATGAAATCTCTCCCACTCAATCTTCATTGGTGGACTAATCGAACTTCCCGTGTTACGTGTGAAAACCTAATTGTGTTCCATTGATGCTGCTCTTATTGTACGTGAGCTGCCCATCGATCCATGAGAACGCTCAGATCTGCAGTCAATCTAACTCGCACGGACCAGCTAACAAATCTCTTTCTCCCTGAATTAGGATTACTTTCTTCGCAATTCATGTTAGTAATCAGCTCCTCGGAAGGGTAACATTATCAACCTACATTTATCATTAGATGAATTCATTCCTCTGAACTCAGTACAATGATTCTAGTACCCTAGACTGGGGATGGGGTGAGGTGGCGGAAGAAATTTTTTTCTCATGTAAGGGACTGTTCAAACATAGATATTGATCGTACGAGTCTTTTTGTTTAGAGTTGTACATACATATCCTGCCTCCATTTTCAGAGCTCAGTGGTTGCCCGGGGTCTTTCTGACTCGGCGCTAATTTATTTTGTTCGACTGCGCTTATTTTATAACGTAGAGACCTTGGTTACCACATAACTCTCTCCACATTCCTTGCCTTTTGTCTGAGATCAGTGGCATTGTAGTGAAAAGTGTTCATTATTAGGAAGAGGGATTATTGTCAAGCGGTGCAATAAAGTGTCCCGTTCAGCCCCGCGCCACCTGTCCAGTTTGTCGGAAGTATACCAGCAGCAGTGTTGAATGTACCCATCGAGATACTTGTGTAATCATGTTAGAAAATCATTCTGTCAATCCTGAAATGAGTTATGACGAGTATGAGTCTTTTACAGTCTGTGAAAGAGGAAGAAACTGTAGCGATAGTGAGGATGAATTAGAAGTAGTCAACTCTAACAGTGATACAGGACAGACTGATAATGAAGAAGTAGTAAAGGTTAGTGAGGGCGATCCACCCCTTTGCAACGCTTTTGGACTGTCACAAGAAAAAATTGTGTTACAAAATGTACAAAATTTCTCCTCCAAAAAACTCACATATTCGAACCCCCAAACTTGTCACACATTTGCCAGGAGTTAAACAAGTGCCAAGAAATGATTCATCGCCCGAAGAAGCTTCGATCTTTTTCTTCACGTATGATAATATGATGCAACTCTTTGTAAACTGTATAAACATGGAAGTTAAAGAATCAGAGGAGATTATTATTCCAAACGAATTACTTATCACGATATGGATCGTCATGAACAGGATAAGTATTTCAAATAGTGTAATTATTTTAGAAGGACCCCTCCCCACCACACAGGGATATACTGCGGGAATACCTATTTAGCGGAATCTAAGCCTGTCATCTGAATTCAGCAAGATAAGGTGTTTAATAATGATTATTTCTGGGAATGATGGTTTTACTTTTATAGAGTGTTCGAGAACAACGTGAACCGGGTATAATTGCGTTAGACTGTTGGTTATACTGATAAATAATTGGAAAAATAGTTGGATATCCCGCACCGATGTAATTTTATCAGCTGCTTAAGTTAGCCAATCACATCACTAAGCGGATGACTTCAGATTGGCTTTGCAAAGCAGTATTTCTGAAACTCCACGTAGTTCATGACCGGATTGAGAAAGATATTAGAAGAAATAAACTTATCCAGGAGAGGAACTTGAACAAGAACCACACTGCTGATAGGATTGGCCCATAGGAAGCATGCTACTGCGGCATTGGTTGAAATGCACGGTGTGCTACGGTTTGATGCTCATTTCTAGGCATGGCTCTGAAGCCCGACAAGCCACGTGCAAACTTAGCAACGCCGCCTTGTAAAGCCCATTTAAATTCGCTCGCGAAGCGATCTCATTGGCTAAATTTAGCAGCTGATAAAAAACAACGGCGCGAGATATCGACTTCTTTTTCAAATTACTTATCAGTATGGCCAACGCTCTAATGCTCATATACACGGTTCATGTTCACATATACTGGGAATCAAACTAAATACTGGATATATACATATTTTATTTTCGATAGAATATCATGGTGTTGAGTTAATGAACACAATACATCAATACATAAAAATTAGTATGTTTGTTAATAGAGCTATTTCAATCATAGTGCTCATAAAGTGACTCAAGCCACCTATTATGTTGCATCCACGAGCGCCAACTGTCCAGAGATTTTAGGAAAGATATCATAGAAGTATCAGAAGGCAATTTTTCCACTGTATTTCTGTGAGCGGTAGTTGCAAAATTTGGCCCTAAGACTTAATCCAGTCACTAATCAATGAATACAACAATATGTGGCTCTCTGGCTGTAGTGGTGCTGATTACTATTTTGAGAAAAAAGTACGACTGGGCAAGAATTTTCCTTTAATCCTAAAACATACGCCTTCTTGTGTAATCCACCTTAGGCGATTAAATTTCTACTCACAAGGCGATAACTTTTATTTATAGTCCCAGCTTCTCAGTAATTTTCCATCCGCAAACCCATTACATGTCTTCAATAACTTAGCCATCTTGCAATTCGCCATTGCAAGCTGCATGTCGTAAAAGTTTGACTTGGTCGGATTGCAGCTCGGTCGTGTGTTCATGTAACAGGATCTGGTTTGTTGATTTTTATCACTACTTTGTTTCTTAGGCATCAATTACACATTATTGTCTTAAATTGAAAACCATGAGGAACTATTGAAAATTTCAGTAGTTCAATACCCATTCGGCCCTTAATTGGGATGCCAATCAGGCAAAATCTCCGTGAACATTGAGGTACTCATCCCACCGAAGCACAGGTGGTAAAACATGTGGTAGAACGTCTCCTGCTGCGTGGAGAAGTCTGGAATACCCTGCTGCACATCCCCATCTGTCAGCAAGTGTCGACTCTTCAAGGCCTCCTTGAGGGGACCGAAGGCGCAAGTCGCATGGGGACAGACCAGTACTAGAAGCCTAATCCACCGCTCACTTGATAAACGAAATGGATGAGGCTGGCCTCCCAGACTGACCGGCGTCTTGTGTCGAAACGCGACCCGTACGGAACTTGGTGCCCAATTCCACAACGATGGTTTTAGACAGATATCCTTCCCCATCCACAGTCTTCATACTCCAGTGAATATCCACCGGTGTTTGTCTTTCGACAGTCAAGAAGATGATAACGGCACGTTGGTCTTCTTTGGACGAATTTAGTAATAACTTCGCGATAGTTCACTTGGCCGAATTTAACGCACCCACACCTCGGCGTGACACGACTGCCTGACTAATATCTTTGCTGTTTAGGGGGGGGGAGGTGAAGCCCGCTCCCCCCGCGTGGAATTGACTCATTGACTCAATCTACATTGCCCCCGACAGGCAATTAGTTTCTAAGTAGAAAAGAGATAGCAGGGAAAATTGGGAATGGTACTACAGGAGTACCTGCCTGTTTGCACGTCAGACGCGTTACCAGGCATGGTTTGTGTTGGTAAGGTGGTGTTAAAGTGTGGTATTAAGGGTCAGGGGAAAATCTCATAGCCAGAAAAGGGAAAAACCTGACGTCTTTTGATAGCACATGCAAGGATGTGGGCTGAAAAAGTCTACAAGTTGGGTTAGTTGGGAATATATTGTGACCGTTCACCATCATGCTATGGAGATGTTAGGAGGTCTGGCTAATTATATATACCATTTTCCGCAACATCCTGTGACATATAACGCAGTAGTTAGCATTCTGTATGCTTAACCGGGGTATGATCAGCGACGCGCCAGTCCGGAGGGAGCAGTTTCCCTACGCTGTGACGAGAAGAAGACAGCGCAGTATTGTGAACCTTGAAACCGCGCTCTCTTTCCGAGCGAGCGAGAAGAGATGATAAGGCTACGCACGGAGATGGATGTTTTTGGAGACCGGGCCGAATTAAGGTGTGTTAACTTTTGAAAAATAAACCCCCACTATAAATTCAACACCGCATTCATTAGTACCACTTCACCATAATTTACGAAAAAGAGGAGGAAGAAGAATACTTCTATATGAATTTTTTTTCTAAATTTATAAATCAGGTCCTATTCGAACCAGTGCATTTTATGCTGACTGTCAATGCATATAAACACAATACTTTAAATATGGATCAGTAATGACGCCTATCATACAGTAGTACGCAGATCAAAGGCGACTACTGAAATCTGACAACATGTGGAAAAAAGTGGGAGATATTGCATGATGAAACATGACGCATGATTTTCCAAAAGGACGCTTTGGAAATTATGAATAACCTACTGATCGCTTTGGTTTCACAGATGTTCAGTATAAAGTAGAGGTCATGAGCTTTAATTCGATTGTTATCACGTCGTTCAAAAACTTCGATTACCGGACCGTCATTTCCAACAGGGGCATAATTAACTTCCCCCCTGACCATTTTTCCGGAGGTTATAGATATAGCCTGGACCGAGACACTGTATCTCATTCTCACCCGTGTAGCTGCAGTGGTAACACGTTACCTCATTGTCGTCTGTATAGTGGCAGCCCAACATATCAGAAGCGGACTTGGATATCAGTTACTTGGATATCAGTGTATCAAGTGTTATGCCATTGAAGAAACACATCAATGTGATTTAATATTTTTACGGAATAAGCCGTGTGGTACAAGTTAATGTACATAATTGCCGAATAGAAGCCTTAATTTGGCATTTCAACATCACAATCGTCGAAGATAGTTAATTATGACTTATGGTGCAATCACCAACGGAGCGCAAACGCTTCAGGTTATTTAGCGTGGTGAGACAGTTAATTAACATATGCAGGGGCTAATTATCACCGCTCCTGAGCATCTAAGAACGAGTGACATTTAGCAAAAATTAAATAACTGTTCTTGACAAAATTAATATTTGCATCCTCCAGGGACATTCGTTGTGATAGTCTGTTGACGGTCAGGGAATGAACAGTGATTTTACAACTTATCACTACTTGCGTTAATCTGTTTGAACTTAAGAGTGGATCTTGTTACAAGTAGGCCCCCCTTTGAAAGTGCATAAAACAGTATTTGATAACTCATTCTCCATTTTTCTGCATGTTCGTGAGTGATCGTCGAACCCAAGACTCGGAGCCTACAAGAGTCGCGCCAGAGTGCCTGCAATCAGCTTTACAAGGATCGTCCCGAAATTCAACTGAGAAAACAGCAGTTCGAGTCATGGATCGTCGTATGAAGAAGAACCAAGGACTACTAGGAACAAGAATATTCATCATGTTCGTGTAAAGATCTAAGATGTACCGTAGATGACAGCAAGCCTTACTCACGAAGTGTTAAGTACATACTTTAATATACCCTAAACACGAGAGATGCATGCCAGTAATAATAATATTTGTAAATATTATAATGTCATAATTAAATATTAAATATGTAGGGAACATTATGCGCGTTTGATTGGGAAAGATTTATTACTATTAGTTAGGATCATCAAGTGATTTTTAAGATAATCATTGGTATTTAACCAAAATTCATTTCATGAATTATTATATAGACTTCAAAGTTCTTATATGAACTATTTTTGGGAAGAACGGCAAGTTGTTAGATTTATATTTCTTCGTCTGGTAAGATCTTCAGAGTAGTTTGGATATAAATGACACGTTTCAGATTCGGGTATTTGTAAATCCCGGATAATATTAGATAATCATTGGAGTTGATCCAAACCGAGGTGTAATTAATTTATAATTATATATGAAATTGTGAGAATAAAATAACCTGAAATAATGGGGTTTTCTCTGTGAATTAAATGAACGGATTGAGATACGATGCACAGACATGAGAGGGCGAAGCTGTAACATGTTTTGTTGTTGGAGTGACAAGGAAGAATAAATAATTATAGCTGTTGTGAGATATAAAATTGGGCTGAATATATAGCCAGATAACGAGTAATAAGAAATAATGGCTTTCAAGTGAGTGCATACTTGACAATGAGCCGAGATGATATGTAAGAGAAATGAAAGGGAGAGTGACGGACGATTTATGGTATCCACAACCCAGGACTAGTCACAGCTGTTATTGTAATGGACAGGTATATGCTGGTCGACCGTAGGCCGAGCAAACTTTGCAGTCTCTAGCAAAGCGATGTTAACGGGCCAAGCTCTTTTCATTTACCAAAGTAATCTCAATCCCATTCTAATTATACGTTGCAAGTAACACGGATATTTTCCGGATTTTGTGAAGGATAGATCCCTTCTCGTGCTAAGCATTAATTTAGCCTCTGATTGGAGTCCAAAAATTTTTACCTTGGAAGCCGAAGCCTGTTGGTTCGAATGCTGTTGGAGCGAAGATTTAACCAGATATTATGGCTTGGTTAAGCCATATCTTCTAGATGTGTTGTGTAAATATATTTGATATTTTTATATACATGTTTCTGTGTGTTTTATTATTCCCCAAAGTGATATGGTGATGGGTTTGATTCCAGCTTTGACTGATATTCTTTAAATAGATAATTTGTTAGGTAAACCCAGGATACGCACATATATGTTCAGCGTGTATGTTCATCGTAAGTGTTCAAAGTAAATATACATTTGTCGTGGTCAAATGGATCACATGTTCGATACTCGGCATTGCAATCTCGTGTGTATATCAGATGTGCTTACATTGTGTTATAATTTCTTTTCTTTTCTCCAAATCATGACCGGTAGACAAAGGACACTATTTAATATCCATTTATGACTAACACATGAAGGATATCTGGTTCTTACCCAGGAGGCTCGAGTTCGATCCTCGGTACCGGAACTATATTTAATATCCATTTGTGACGAGAGTTTAACAAATAAATTCAATATCCATTTCTTTTTTAATATCATGTATCAGTGTATGTTGATCGAATGAATTGGTGTACATCTAGAATTAATTATGCCAAGACAATTTCAAGAAAAGAAGGCATATAATGTATATAATTGTGTCAGTTTAATTGGTTTCTTTTACTCATATGTTGAGATACAACATTATTTGTGTGGTTCATATCAGTATAATAAATATGTTTAGAATATATACTTGAACGGAGATTCTTCTCATTTAGCAATATTAGCATATCCCTCTCATATTATAGAATCCTACTTTCATTATTTTAGATAGTGCCTATTTTATTTCTTTATCGGACATTCCATTACCCATATTGCTCTACGAATTCAGCCGGTGATCTTATGAAAGTAGGGAGGATGAGACTTCAAGCCTGGTAAGTGACTTCTGGCGATTCTCATACAAATGTTCCATCTGTACATCTGTTTGTGATACCAAGTTAAATAATATTGCCCCAATTATACCCAGAGTAAGCCTCATTTGTTGCCCAACTAACGGGGCCAGTTTCATTTTGTCGGCCGTTGTGTTTTGAGCTGGTTCGTACTTAATTTGGTGCGACGATTAAAGCCCTAACGGTTGCAATATACACCGACTGACAGAGCAAATGCAACACCAAGAAGGAGTGGTCAGAACTTTATGCCAATTGCAGGGTAGACTGACGTCACTGAGGTATGCTCATGATGTGAAATGCGCCGCTGTGCTGCGCACATAGCGAACGATAAATGGGACACGGCGTTGGCGAATGGCCCACTTCGTACCGTGATTTCTCAGCCGACAGTCATTGTAGAACGTGTTGTCGTGTGCCACAGGACACGTGTATAGCTAAGAATGCCAGGCCGCCGTCAACGGAGGCATTTCCAGCAGACAGACGACTTTACGAGGGGTATGGTGATCGGGCTGAGAAGGGCAGGTTGGTCGCTTCGTCAAATCGCAGCCGATACCCATAAGGATGTGTCCACGGTGCAGCGCCTGTGGCGAAGATGGTTGGCGCAGGGACATGTGGCACGTGCGAGGGGTCCAGGCGCAGCCCGAGTGACGTCAGCACGCGAGGATCGGCGCATCCGCCGCCAAGCGGTGGCAGCCCCGCACGCCACGTCAACCGCCATTCTTCAGCATGTGCAAGACACCCTGGCTGTTCCAATATCGACCAGAACAATTTCCCGTCGATTGGTTGAAGGAGGCCTGCACTCCCGGCGTCCTCTCAGAAGACTACCATTGACTCCACAGCATAGACGTGCACGCCTGGCATGGTGCCGGGCTAGAGCGACTTGGATGAGGGAATGGCGGAACGTCGTGTTCTCCGATGAGTCACGCTTCTGTTCTGTCAGTGATAGTCACCGCAGACGAGTGTGGCGTCGGCGTGGAGAAAGGTCAAATCCGGCAGTAACTGTGGAGCGCCCTACCGCTAGACAACGCGGCATCATGGTTTGGGGCGCTATTGCGTATGATTCCACGTCACCTCTAGTGCGTAAATGCCCACCGCTACGTGCAGCATGTGCTGCGGCCGGTGGCACTCCCGTACCTTCAGTGGCTGCCCAATGCTCCGTTTCAGCAGGATAATGCCCGCCCACACACTGCTCGCATCTCTCAACAGGCTCTACGAGGTGTACATATGCTTCCGTGGCCAGCGTACTCTCCGGATCTCTCACCAATCGAACACGTGTGGGATCTCATTGGACGCCGTTTGCAAACTCTGCCCCAGCCTCGTACGGACGACCAACTGTGGCAAATGGTTGACAGAGAATGGAGAACCATCCCTCAGGACACCATCCGCACTCTTATTGACTCTGTACCTCGACGTGTTTCTGCGTGCATCGCCGCTCGCGGTAGTCCTACTTCCTACTGAGTCGATGCCGTGCGCATTGTGTAACCTGCATATCGGTTTGAAATAAACATCAATTATTCATCCGTGCCGTCTCTGTTTTTTCCCCAACTTTCATCCCTTTCGAACCACTCCTCCTTGGTGTTGCATTGTCACTGTCAGTCAGTGTATATATCGTGCAGTCATAACCATTTTCCTTGCGTTTGTCAATTCTTATGGGAATCAGTCCTTCTTGTCATTGCCGGGTGCGGCTCGGATCCGCTAGCGTCTGTGGCATTGGTCCTTAGGTTGGCCCCTTGACCCAGCATCCAGCGGTCCGTGGTGCCAAGTCTCCTTTAAGGAGAAGGGAAATAGAGCCAAGCCTTACTTAATGTAAGGGGCTTCTTCTCTTTGCCTGATGACTTCCCGTTCTGACGGTGTTGCTGGCGCACACTTGTCACTGCAATCTGTAACTATATACATTTATGTACACTTATACTCATTTAAATCTCAATAGAGTGCGGGCTGCTCTTACGCTGTGGTGTGCTGTAAAATAGTGTAAAAACAATGTACACCATAACTGGAAGTCATACTGTACAACAATGGAGCTAAACGAAGAATAGAATGGTTAGTTTCATCTAGAGGTGGGCTTCCTCTCCACTCCCTTGTCACTGGCGGGGAGCGGAGGTGGATTGAGTCGTCTCTTGTCATATGGGTGTGTTGCCTTTGTCATTTGAATTTCTTTTCCCAATCCTTCCCCGCTTGCTTCCCTGTGATAGTTAGAGCTGTAACATAGTATACATGTACATATATACAAGTCTTTGCAGTGTGAGATGTGTGGAAAATATTGAGTGGGTGTCAGCTTGCTCGGGACTTTACGTCGCACCGACACAGATAGGTCTTATGGCGACGATGGGATAGGAAAGACCTAGGAGTTGGAAGGAAGCGGCCGTGGCCTTAATTAAGGTACAGCCCCAGCATTTGGCTGGTGTGAAAATGGGAAACCACGGAAATCCATCTTCAGGGCTGTGCCGATAGTGGGATTCGAACCTACTATCTCCCAGATGCAAACTCACAGCCGCGCGCCTCTACGCGCACGGCCAACTCGCCCGGTGGGTGTCAGCTTATGAAGAGGGTTGTTTTGAGACCTCAGGACTCTTAATCCTATGGCTGAAAATAATGTGTTTCAAAGTGGGGTATTTAGTGCACAGATCGACGTCGTAACGTTCTATTCCTCTGAATAGTGAGTTGATCTTACTACCCCATGACTTCGTGTACATTCGGACTGTGGCCATATCGAGCTGACATCCGCAATTTCGCGTAGGTGGCGTGTTGATGTGTCATATGGGAGTCTAGCCGCTGCTCGAATGCATTTATTTTGTATTAATTCCAGCTTATCCTGGTTCGTCATAGCACTGTGGTTGCATACGGGCGCTGCGTACGTGATTATTGGCCTAATTAAGGCCTTGTACATGTTGGTTGCTACTCTCGTGTTAATACTGGATTTTTTTTATTCAGTATAGAATAGAGCTGTATTAGTCGTACGTGTGTTTTCCCTGGATGGCTGTAATGTGGTGTAGGATGGTTAGCTTCCTATCTAGTTATACTCCTAGGTATTTGGCTTTGTCGTACTATGCTATAACTTGATAATATATTTGTCTACGTTTCCGTGTTTATATACCCGCATCGAAGTGGCACTACGTTGAATACCCGCTGCAGCAACGCCCTCAAACGGAAAATTTTTGATCACGCCTTATACTTTCAGTCATAGTGAAATGTGTGTTGTGTTATTTACTAATGAACTAAACTTTGGCGTAATTCAAAGTATAGCTTGTATAACATGGACAATTATAGGCCTACAAGACATTTTAGAACAACAACGACGACAATAGAACTAAGTTGTTCCTTGCAACTACGAGAATATACGGATTTCATAAATAAACAAAACTTCGTAATTTATAGAAAGCGCCATTCTCTTTCACGAATTATTTAAATCCAATGGAATATTTCCGCTTTAATTCGGTGACAAATAATTCTTCATATTTTCTCGTAGAAAATACTAGAATTAACGTATACTTGCATGTCTTAATTCTGTTTAGTTCCTAAAATAAATAAACATTAACATATTAAAGTCATTTTTCACTAATATGCTTTCATAGTATTAACATATCGACGGCCTAGTTCTAATGCCACGTATCTGACAAAGCTCTTCCTATCCATTATTTTCCTCACCTATTAAATTTAAAGAAGGGGGTGCAGCTATATTAGAAGAACTAAGGAGAAATCACCATATAGCCATTGAAGGTATAAAATTCATCAACCCCTTACTCACCAGCATTCTTCGTCTACCAAGACGCTCATATGTAATATTAGCCAACGCAAACAGACCAGAAGAACATAACCCATGAGCTTCCTAGCCACATATAAATATGCAGTCCATCAGAACAATTTTCGTTGTGCTCACTTTTCTTTGCGAAAGTGTAAGGAAAATTGAATCTTAAATAATACATATTTCTATAGGAGTGCGTACATATGTCATGCAAACACACATTCCTACAGTACGGTACGGTATGGTCGATTTTATTTTGAACACACCCACACATACGAAAATGAATTCAGCGAAAATTGTTCTGATGGACTGCATATCCGCCATATATGCCTAAGAGGCTTGATCTGTCTTAAGAAAAATAACGGATATAAAGAGTATTATCAGATACATGGTATTAGAATTACGAGATCGATATATCAAATAACAATATTTAATAACATGCCACAAAGAGTGGTAAAAATGTGTAAATAACTTCTTAAATTGTAACTCTCAGCTGAAGATGTCCTAATTAGGCCGAAACGTATCCTAACCTTACATGTAGACTATTGAATATTAATAGTACGCGAAGAATTGAACAGATGGAAACTAAAGTGTTATAGGCTATTCTTTGGAGGAATAAAATTCACTTATATAAAAGTCAATACGGAATCCTATAATGAATTGTATAATTTGCAAATATATAATCCTTGAAAATACATTTTATTGCCCAGGTTATGACTGTAGAAGATAGACCTACTCTTCAATCATAAGTACTGTAAGTGCTACCTGAGCATCTCGGATGGGTCGGATGTGTTTGTTTACTCAAATGGCACAGTTTCTAAACGTGTGATGGGCTCTTGATCGAAAGGTACATTTTCCGGTCTTTGATGTCCTTAATATGTCCTTTAGATTTTGAAACCAACATGATCTCTTTCTTTTCTTTACCTCGCACCGACACAGATATGTCTTATGGCGACGATGGTATAGGAAAGGCCTAGGAATTGGAAGGAAGCGGCCATGGTATTAATTAAGGTACAGCCCCGGCATTTGCTTGGTGTGAAAATGGGAAACCACGGTAAACCATCTTCAGGGCTGCCGACAGTGGGGCTCGAACCCACTATCTCCCGATTACTGGATACTGGCCGCACTTAAGCGACTGCAGCTATCGAGCTCGGTCCAATATGATCTAGAGTTAGACTGAATTCATTATAAATTACATCCTTCGATGACGTTCTATTGTGTTGTATCCTTCATATAAGTCATCCCACTTTGGAGTCGTAAGATTCATTGAATGTGTATGGTGTCTGTTTAATGAGCTTTATGGTGCCTATATATATATTACTAAGTGTATCAGTGTACTCAAATATATCTCAGACGCAAAACAGGTAACCATTTACTCGACACAGGAAATAAACACATACGCATCAATACATTCATGAAGTTCTCCATATTACGGTTCTATGATTTCATTAAATATACAGCACATGTCTCTCCCTAATACGAGGCACTCGGCAAGTAATAGACAAACGATATGATACATTTACACATTGTTGCACTCATCGTCCAACTTCTGACTGAAGAAACACCACAGCATCCTACCTCCCCTTCACTCATCAGCATTACACCCGTTCCATTTTCACACTTACTGGGTTTATAAACAATTATACACTACTGAACACCGTTAATTCCTTCTATATCGTGCCAGGTTATGGATTTCTCTCTAACTGCTTAGCCAGTTTGTACGAATGGTTATTCTGTAGCCCGGGTTTTTATGCAGTAATAGTTTAGAACGCAAACTAATTTGGAAATTGGGAAGTGTCAAGCACCCACACTTCTATAGCAAGATTAACCTAAATTCTAGGAGTTCTGATGGACCGTACCCCTAATGTTTATACAAACCTCATAACGTAACCATTGCGCAGGTAGACCGTACTATTGTTACTATCTTCAATAATTCTGCATTCTAATCTACTACTGTATAAAAATACGCACTCCAGATTAGATTCAGAATTATTTTTTTTAGTACTTTTGACATTTTCCCTGGCTTTCACTGGAAATTGAACATAGACATTTCTTCTACTGTGAGAATAAAAGAAGTTTAAATCTGCATTCAGTAAATGGGTTAAGTGTAGGAAAGAGTCGTGAGCACTTACTTCGTCACATCGAATGGTATGAAATTAGCAAAAATTATAACAATGCACACACACCTAACGTAAACATTAGAAGCTTTATAACGGCTACCACTTGTAATCGCCAAAGTGAGATCATGGACTTTCAAATTCATTTATTTTTAATGAAGTTGCTTTACTGTTTTCTTTGTCACAGTCGACCTCCATGTGGAGGATATTTTGAAAGTTCAAAAATTAGAAAAATTAAAATTTTGGGTACTGAATAAGAAAGAATACATGAAAGAACTAGGAAAGAAATACATAATCTTAAGGAAGGTCCTCGGACCTGATAAATGAAGAGATGGTGAATGTGGCATGTGGGAATACGAATATCGGTAAGGAATGGAGGAAATATTACTGACACAACACAAAAAATATTGAATGAAGTAGAAGTGAAGAAGTGCAGTCTGACAAAGGAAATCTTAAATTTCATCTCCAAATTAAAGGTGGCCACATAATTAGTTGAGGATATAAGTATAATCGTAGAGGAATTTGAGATCAATTTAAAGGATATCTGGAATAGGAAGCTCTTTCGAACAAAGTCTGACGAATTCAAATGTTTCCAGGAAAAATAAATGTAAGGGCCAACAGAATCTGGTCACAGAAAAACAGGAGGATAGGTCATCGAAAGACTGAAGAAATGTTGGAATGAGAAGTAAGGACTAAGCA
Source organism: Anabrus simplex (assembly GCF_040414725.1). Lineage (NCBI taxonomy): Eukaryota > Metazoa > Arthropoda > Insecta > Orthoptera > Tettigoniidae > Anabrus > Anabrus simplex. Next base: position 63,671,041 of record NC_090267.1, on the reverse strand, counting down.
GCAAATCAATCGTTTCTTGTGGTCCCCAGTCGACCAAAGCGAAGAAAAGTACACTCTTAACAAACAATAAAAATACACAAAAAGGTTTAATGACACTTTAATTGTGATGACACATCCTTTATTCAACCAATTCATACAAGAATACCCTGTGTCGTAATTGAAACCAAACCTCAAGGGCTGTGTGTCAGTTATTGATGATAACCGTAATTACACGGTTAAAGGTGCCCAAACGAGGTACTTGAAAAGGTGGAATGATCCGAATGAACGTCTCTATTATATTAAGCAGTTGTCTGGCGAGATATTAGCGCTTTGCATTTGTGTAAACACATTGGATATGATTCATAGTTGTTTTCTCAGTACAATGTACAGTAGATAATAAATACTAACGCAGCTATGAAATAATACAGACAAATATAGAATATAAGTATTCAACATTATTAATTAACAAGGTAAACAGTAATAATAATCCGTATACAATTGAACAAATAAAACTATTGGTAATTAAGCTTTTATTCAATTTTCAGTTCGATGAAACCATCCACTTGCTAACACATATTTTTTATCTTTGAATAGGTGTACGGTGTGCTTAGCAAATTGACAATGATATAGACGACAATGAGTTTGTGCTTGAAGAAGCTTGGTTTGTCCGCGAGACAATGATTCACTAACATTTCGTTTATTTTTTCTTTCTTTTTCTTTTGTTCGTTCGTGATTTTACGCATGTTACATTTGCATATTATTTTTTATTACTTAAGAATAAAAAATATTCTTCCTCCGTTCAGAGATTGCTATGAGCAGAAGCCTACTGAACACTATGACTTCATTAATACAATTAAGATCATTTTGAAATTCACTTACAAACGAAAGACTTTGCAGTTTAGAGTCCGTTGATAAATTTCAGTTGAGCTTTTGTGAGCATTAAATGCAATTCTTAGAATAAAGAAATTATCCAGATGGAAGTCCTCGCAGAACTTTGCGAAGAGGCCTGGGTTCGAACCTCTCGCAACGACCATTAAACCGATGACCTTACTGTTTGATTTGTATTAAGGGATGGTTGGATTATAGATGGTGCATATTTCTGTTTACATATTTTGTTTTGTTATTTCATTGGAGGAACTGTATAACCGAGATACTAGTCGTATGGTTGGCCTTACCGAAAGGAGTGGTTTCAATTCTCCGTGAGGAAGTGGAAGCATTGTAAGTAGACATTTCGACTTGAAAGTATCACGACTGAGAAATTCACTTTGCCTACAGCAAATAGGAGTACCACCCGGTCAATTCCTGGGAGAACAGGTTGACCGGGCCAGGAGCTGTACACTCTATCCCAATTCCAGTTAACGTTAAACTTACGGGTAACGGTAATGGTACCTTGGCCTGTACGGAGATTACAGTCGCTTTTATAATTGGAGATATGCACTGTAAAAGCCATTGTTCAAATAAATCGGTATGAATATGGTATTCTATTTAGATGAGTGACAACATCCCATGGTTTCGATTACAGAGCAGAAGACATGTGGACTGACACCCTGTTTGTGATATTCACGTCATTTTATCAATTCTGTCTCCTCCCCGGATCCAGCCGAAGATGACATCCGGGACTTGTTTTAATTTCTGTCAAGTTCGGAGCCTACTTATGAAATGTCCCTTTAACTCCAAATGAAAATTAAAATGAAAACCTACAAACTGTTTTCCAGTCAGTGGACCGGGTCAGGGATGTAATAGATGAAGCAGATATAGGCTATTAGAACGATGGGGTCGTCGCTCCCAAAGTGATTTAGTAATGACTGATAGATGCTATGAAATGAGAATGGAGCGTGTTGCTGGAATGAAAGATGACAGGCAAAACCGGAGTACCCGCAGGAAAACCTGTCCTGCCTCCGCTTTGTCCAGCACAAATCTCACATGGAGTGACCGGGATTTCAACCATGGTATCCAGGGGTGAGTGGCCGACGCGCTGCCGTCTGAGTCACGCTCTTAAAGTCCAAATATTAAGCCCAGTAACTTCCCATTCTTTTAACCTCATACTTTCTCCCGAAAATCTCAGTACATGCTTCATATTTAGTCTTTTCTCCTCGCACATTAATTGAGGCTGCTGTTCATTTTCCTCGACTGTTATAGTGGGATCAATCGCCATGCCCTCATCTTATGCCCGCTCATTTGCAATTATCTTACGCTCAGTTCATCTTGTAGATACATTCGTGAAGAGACATCCTAATTCTTCACAGACCTCCAAGTGTTGTTGTTTACGGAGCATTCCAATAATCAATGAGTGAACTGGAGTTTGATTCTCATCAGCACTATCTTACGACAGAACCCTAATAAATTACATGAAAATGAAAACCTACAACCTATTTTCCAGTCATTGACCGGGCCAGAGATGTAATGGATGAATCATATATAGGCTATTAGTACGAAAGGGTCGCCACTCCCAAAGTGATTTAGTAATGACTGATAGATGCTATGAAATGAGAATGGAGAGTGTTGCTGGAATGAAAGATGACAGGGAAAACCGGAGTACCCGGAGAAATACCTGTCCCGCCTCTGCTTTGTCCAGCACAAATCTCACATGGAGTGACCGGGATTTGAAGCATGGTATCCAGCGGTGAGAGGCCGACGCGTTGTCGTCTGAGCCACGGAGGCTCCTAATAAATGACATATGGTATCTAAATCATTGCAACTTATGCAAAGTGATGCATCAAGGCTCCTTCCAGGAGAAGATCGAATTGGGATCACATTACAGATCATTTTAATAGCTTCTGTCCTTTGTCCGCACGACATACCGCTCTTATTATTGATCCAAGCGTGTCCTTTCTTCCAGTGGGAAGAGAATAATACTCCCTTACGCTTGGATGGTAAATGAAATGGCGTGTGGCTTTTAGTGCTGGGAGTGTCCGAGGAAAAGTTCGGCTTGTCAGGTGCAGGTCTCTTGAATTGACGCCCATAAACGACCTATGCGTCGTGATGGGGATGAAATGACAAGAAAATAAACGCGTGTCCTCGTTCCGAGTCGGTGCAGCTCGTTTTAGGCACACCCGCAATGGGGGTGAGCTGCATGTACCTTTTAAACCAGCCCTCCTACCATTCTTAAATTACTGGCAGGACCGGAAATCGAATCCGAGCCACCGAGGACGGCAGCTAGATACACTAACCGTTACGCTACGGAGGTGGTCATTAAATGCTGAAGAACACGACACACACACACACACACACAGCCCCGTGCCAGCGGAATTAACCAAATATGGTTAAAATTCCGACCATGCCGGGAATCGAACCCGCGCCCCCTCTGACCAAAGGCCACTACGCCAACCATTTATCCATGGATCTGGATCCTTGGATAGTAATGTACACCTTATGTATGTGACATAAAGGAAAAAAATGACATAATCAATTATCGAAAACAAACATGTCCACCTCTGTCGCGTAGTGGTTAGTGTGTTTTGTTCCCATCCTCCGGGGCCCGGGTTCGATTCTCGGCTCTGCCACGAAATTTGAAAAGTGGTACGAGGGCTGGAACGGGATCCACTCAGCATTGGGAGGTCCACTGAGTATAGGTGGGTTCGATTCCCCTTCGATTCCCCCCTCAGCCATCCTGGAAGTGGTTTGCCATGGTTTCCCACTTCTCCTCCAGGCAAATGGCGGGATGGTACCTAACTTAAGGCCACGGCCGCTCCCTTCCCTCTTCCTTGTCTATCCCTTCCAATCTTTCCATCCCCCACTAAGGTTCCTGTTCAGCATAGCAGGTGTTGCCGCCCTGGGTCACGTACTGGTCATCCTCCCCACCTTTATCTCCCGACCCATAGTGCAAAGCTCAGCACACTGCCCTTCAGGTGGTAGAGGTGGGATCATTCGCTGAGTCCAAGAGAAAAACAGATAAAGAAGAAGTAGAAAACAAACATCTAAACAGATATTTACCCGGTCCATTTAATCATGTAATTAGTATTACAAAATACACCGCAACTCATTAATTGCAAATAATTTAATTATGTAAGGAATAGGCAGTCCGCCTCTGTGGTGTAGTGGTTAGCGTGATTAGCTGCCACCCCCGGAGACCCGGGTTCGATTCCCGGCTCTGCCACGAAATTTGAAAAGTGGTACGCGGGCTGGAACGGGGTCCACTCAGCCTCGGGAGGTCAACTGAGTAGAGGTGGGTTCGATTCCCACCTCAGCCATCCTGGAAGTGGTTTTCCGTGGTTTCCCACTTCTCCTCCAGGCGAATGCCGGGATGGTACCTAACTTAAGGCCACGGCCGCTTCCTTCCCTCTTCCTTGCCTATCCCTTCCAATCTTCCCATCCCTCCACAAGGCCCCTGTTCAGCATAGCAGGTGAGGCCGCCTGGGCGAGGTACTGGTCATTCTCCCCAGTTGTATCCCCGACCAAGAGTCTGAAGCTCCAGGACACTGCCCTTGAGGCGGTAGAGGTAGGATCCCTCGCTAAGTCCGAGGGAAAAACCGAACCTGGAGGGTAAACAGATGATGATGATGATGAAGGAATAGGCAATTAAATGATATATAAATGATATAATTATGATTCATGCATATAATTAGATACATTAAGGTATGCACAGTAATTTGTCTGTGTTAATTCAACATGAGCCAATCATTTAAGTAAGGTATGACATTATACTATCAATACCTAAAACGTCGCGTCAAATTTGGGTCATCATTTAGTCTAAGTTAAAATGTAGCATAGCTATAAATTCTACATTTACCTTTTCTACACTATTGTTTAATGAATTAATCAGCATACTGCCTTTGTTGGGATGGCCAACGGCCGTAGCCGTGTTGAAACACCGGATCCCGTGAGATCTCCAAAGTTAAGCAACATTGGGCGTGGTCAGGAGTTGGATGGGTTGCCACGCGCTGTTGGTGGGGGGTAAGGGAATGGAGGAGCGGAAAGGAACTGGCCACCCTACCGCACGTAAACTCCTCTGCGGAGGTTCGGACCTGGCTTCGGGCAGAATAACCTTTACCTTGTTGGGATGCATTATTCCTAAATTTAAAATGGGTCTTTTATAAACCGAATGCTTCAAGGTAACAAGTAAGAGAGTTCGTAAATTCACTCCGATTTATCTATAAAAGGATTCGCATATACAAGTTTTAAATCAATTGTGTTGTACATAGCCCTGATGTTTTCAGTATTTCAATTCCAAACACGGGGTGTGAAAAATGTGAAGTTTTTCAAAAATGGCAGATCAGACTACAAAGGTAGTATCGGGTAATTGTGTCATAGTATCGTCGCTGTTACAGAAAAACCTCATATCCCCCAATTCTCTTCGTATCCATTATTCTCCTTGAGACTGGTCACGCCTCCCGCCCACATACGGATATGTAGTCCATTAGCACAGTTTTCTTCGGTCTCATTTTTCGACGCTGACGTGTGAATTAGAATAAGCGTATGAGTATGAGTGCGTAAACACGTCATACAAACAATCTTACAGCGAGTTTCGGTAATGTTCAATTTCCTTTGCGGTTAATCATAGGAATATGAACAGAACGGACGTTGTTCTCTTGGACTGCATTGCCATACGGAGCTGAGAGGCGAGACCACTCTTACGGATAATAATGGACAGGAAGAGCATTGTGCGATACGAGGTTTTGCTGTAAGAGAGTAGATATGAGGAAAATTCTTGGGTAGATTTGTTGGGGAATGTGTAGTATGCTCGTGACGTGAACTTTACGCATAGGTAGAGGAGAAATTTAACACTATCATAATATTTCCCATAGAAGAGCAGAAGAATTAATGTATTTTTTAATTAAATGATCTTATAAGTGATTCTGTCGTGCCGTGGAGAGTCTCCCCCATGTACAGCAATGACCGTCGTGATTTCCTGCACTCAATACTCTGTCAGGTCTACTTACTGTCGAAACCTTTCAAGAGAGAGAAGTCGGACGGGCGCTCATAATCGAGTTACAGAGCGAGGGCTCGTTTTCTATGGAGAATACAGCAGCTGCCACATCTCACAGATTGTACAAGCTGCTCTCCAAGCAGTGAATTGCAATACTTTATATCTACATGAGTAGAAACATAACAATTTTATCAGTCTGACTTATTGTACGGCATCACTGGAAGACGACAGTATTATCGGACATTTATATTTTCGTTTGAATATATAAATGATATGAGCACAGATCAGGAATCACAGATAAGGATATTTGTGGATGATGTTATACTATATGGAGCAGTAAATGAGTTGCAGGTTTGTGAGCGACTGCAGGGGACTTAAAAAACGTAGTGAGACGGACAGCAGAGACTGGTATGAATGTAAATGGGATGAAAAGTCAAGTTTTAAGTCCTCTCAGTTTGAATTATTGTGTTGATCGGGTGTTAGTATCTCATGAAGAACAATGTTAAGGACCTAGGTGTTAATATAAGGAATGATATTCATTGGGGTAATCATATTAACGAGGTACTTAAGAAAGGTTACAGATCTCTTCACATGGTTCTGAGAGTATTTAGGCCTTGTAGTAAGGATGTAAAGGAGAAGGCGTATAAGTGTCTGGCAAGACACTTGTTACACTATGGCTCCAGTGTATGGGACCCTCACCAGAACTACTTGATGCGAGAATTGGGAAAAAATAAAGGAAACACCACGATTTGTTTCGGGTGATTTCCGACAAAAGAGTAGTATTACCAGAATGTTTCAAACTTTGGGCTGGGAAGACTTGGGAGTAAGGAGACGAGATGGTCGGCTATGTGGTATGTTTCTAGCTGTCAGTGGTGAGTTGGCGTGGAATGACATAAGTAGAAGAATACGCTTGGGTGGAGCTTTTAAAAGCAGGCAAAATCATAATGTGAAGTTAAAGTTGGAATTCAAGAGGATAGATTGGGGCAAATATTCATTCATAGGACGAGAATTAAGGGATTGGCATAAATTTTGACGGGGAATGTTCGATAAATTAACAAGTTCTTTGAAAATGTTAAGAAAAAGCTAGGTGAACAATTATAAATAAATATGATATAAACAATTGACAGGTGATTGATTGATTGATTGATTGATTGATTGATTGATTGATTGATTGATTGATTGATTGATTGATTGATTGATTGATTGATTGATTGATTGATTGATTGATTGATTGATTGATTGATTGATTGATTGATTGATTGATTGATTGATTGATTGATTGATTGATTGATTGATTTCTCGATACACGGTATTTATTCTCAGGGCTAGATGGATCGCATTGAGCTATATATCACTCATCGCTGGAGGAAACCAGATAAGTCAGTTTTTTCGTTCTTTTTAAATTTTTGCAGTAACCTACTAAGGTCGATACGGTCTATCCTTAGACACTAACAACATTAGTAATCGTCGTTGCAGGGACGAAACCTCCTATGTGTTAATATTTTTGAAGATATACTGACCTGCAGCACATACATTATGAAGAGCGAGAATGCCTTGGCAATAAGCACACAATATTGCACCTTACATGACAGGACCTTACCGGCCAAAGTTGTAAGTTAATTTTTTTTCACATAGGAGGTTTTGTCCCGGCAGCGACGTAATATTGAAGAAATAACATTTTACTCTCAAATTATTCAAAAATACGGTACAAAACCGTCCCCAGTACGACTCAGAAAAATTGAATTATATTGTTAATATTCTTAATATTGTTAATATTTATATTCTCTATGCTCGTTACTGGTTCTTGTTTGAGCTTGAGATGTAAGTGTTTCTCGATATTTTCCCGCTGTATTTGTCAATAATTATACGAAAACTCCTTTGGCCTGCTTTATAAACTTCCAGTCTTTGATTTTGACTTGGAAACGCCTATAAAATCAGGATACATATGTTCTCACCTGAGTGCGACAAAATTAAGTGCTCACATTTCACTTTACAGCTCCAGAACTGAAGACCTGTCAAGAAACATTTTGATCGAACGTATGCATATTTATTAACACCGCCTTGCAAAGCCCATGTAATGTCACCCGCGACGCGATCCAATTAACAAACTTCAGCAGATGATAAAATGACAATAGGATGAAATTTCGACGTAATTATTTTCAAATTACTTATCGGTATAACTAATGCTCTAACGTTCAAATATCCTGTTCACGTTGTTTCTGACCGTTCGTTATCCGATTTGGTTTGCCATTAATAAGTCGGAAAATAAATGTTCCTGGGCTGAGTGGCTGAAATCGTAGAGCGGTGGCCAACGAGCCCAACTTGGTGGGTCCGATCCTGGGTCAAAACAGTAGTATTTGAATGTGCTCAAGTAACCCAGATTCGTCTCAGTGGATTTATTGGCAGAAAAGAGAACTCTTGAGGAACAATGTTTCGGTACGCAAGCCTCAACAGAAGTCCGTAAAACCAGTCAGTTGTACATAAAACGAATAATATTTTTTTGTATCCCACAGCATTTCACACAATCATTTAAGAGTAAAAACATTTTTTCTTTCTTTCTCTTTCTTTCTTTCTTTCTTTCTTTCTTTCCTTCGTTACAGTGTGTGAAATATTGTACGCTTGTTAGTGCCACTTTAATTTCCCTTGGAAAAGTCTCAACAGAAGTCAGTTGTACGTTAAACGAATGATATTTTTTGTATCCCACAGCATTTCACACAATCATTTAAGGGTAAATATATTTTCTTTCTTTCTTTCTTTCTTTCTTTCTTTCTTTCTTTCTTTCTTTCTTTCTTTCGTTACAGTGTGTGAAGTATGGTACGCTTGTTAGTGCCACTTTCATTTCCCTTGGAACCCAAGGAGAATGAAAATTGGAGTAACTTATATTTCGTTATTAATAATTTAATGTTATTTGCTTTTCGTCCAACTAACTACTTTTTAAGGTCTTCGGAGACGCCGAGGTGCCGGAATTTAGTCCCGCATGAGTTCTTTTACGTGCCAGTAAATCTACGGACACGGGGCTGTCGTATTTGAGCACCTTCAAATACCACCGGACTGAGCCAGGATCGAACCTGCCAATTTGGGGTTAGAAGGCCAGCGCCTTAACCGTCTGAGCCTCTCAGCCCGGCAAATTTCGTTATGTAAGTTAGATGGCTCGTACACAGGTCGAAGGTAGTCCTGTAGTTCTATTACGTCATTTCTAGAGAACCGTAGTAATAGTTATATCTCTTTTACTCCTGTTCGCATAAATTATATATCACCAGTGAAGAAACAATACCTAGTATGTCAAAATTCTTTACCTATCCATTATTTTCTTTAAGACCTGTCACGTTTACCATCCACACATGGATATGTAGTTCATCAAGACAGCGTTCGTTGTGTTCACATTCCTATGTGAGTGCGTAAATACGTCAGGGGAACATGCATTCCTGCATATGGCAAGTTAAGTTTCATTTTCCTTTACACGCCTGCACAGGAAAATTAACAAAACGAAAATCGGTCTGTGGACTCCACATCCATATGTGCTGGGAGGCGTGACATGTCTTAAGGGAAAGATAAATTAAGAAGTGCACTTTGATAGTGATGTACCCAAAAAGACGCACACAAAACGCTGTCAGTTGTATACACTAGTTTATTTACAAATTATTACACAAATTCTATTTACATCCCCTACACACACGCACTAATGAACTGTTATCATGAAACAAAATAATACTACGAAAGAATAAGAAAAGACTGCAGCAAATGCACAGGGAGTAGAGAATACCGTGAGATGCCTTGGAGCTCTGAGAGTGAAGCCCAGTGACAGTGGTCTACATAGGGGGCGTGGTCATAAATAGACGCGAGAACGCAAGCTCCTTTTTGACAGTCAAATCTATCACAGCTCATTGAAGTGAATACGGTGTATGCAAATTGTAATTGCGGGAAATTTCAGATGCAGGCACTGTACGACACGCTAAAATGTAAAAGAATTACTAATAGTTAGTTGATGTTGTAGCTCTTACAATGTCTTGTTGTGCATACGGTTGCAAGAATCAGAAATCCAAAAATATTCCTGGAATAACATTTAAAAGGTAAGATTCTAAGTATTGCTCGTAATACTTAGTACAGTACATCACTACCTCCCTTGTATTTCGGAGGCTCAGGAGCACCGTCCACTTTTTGTAAGAATTTTTAAGTTAGAGTTGTTGCTTATTGTCAATTTTTCCTGAGTTTTCCTGTTCATGAAGAAAGGAGAGCAGAGTGCATTAATGCCATTGGAAAATTGGATATTCTCCTTACACCAGAATATGTTAAGCACATTTCAAACCGGAATTATTTGATAGGTCCATGAACAAAGTTGGTTTGAAGATGAATGCAGTACCTACTTTTGTTGAAGCGTCCCCTTCTTACCTAGATAATTAGAGTACTCGAGGCCTAGGGAGTTTTTAATTTTCAAGCCCTTCGTGGCCCTTTTCTTCTTTTAGCCGCTACCTTCATTTTCGTAGTGTCGGATCCCTTCCATTTTCCCTCCTAATTAGTTTTAATAATAACAATATAATGGTCCGTTATTGGACATTATAAATTTTCCAGCTAACTCATTCTTGGTTGCCTGCGTTTCGCCCTCGTGTGCTAAGTTAGGCTCGTCAGTTGGGACTTAGCACACCACCCAAGACGCAAGGCTAGTGTATACCGTGGAGGCCACTGCATAGGCTACTTGAAGCCACCAGTAGTGCCAATGCACTATGAGAGCTATGTCTCATTTCCAAAAATTGATGCCTGCCTGGCCATCAAATGATGTAGATGTTGACTCCCATAGGGAACCTAAAATATTTGTCCTGAATGAGTAAATTTATAATAATTATATACCTAAATTATCAATTAAATTATAAATTATAAATTGTAAATTATAAATTATAAATTATAAATTATAAATTATAAATTATAAATTATAAATTATAAATTATAAATTATAAATTATAAATTTACTCATTCAGGACATATATTTTAGGTTCCCTATGGGAATCAACATCTACATCATAATTAGTTTTAATAGAGGATGATTGCCCAGTTGTACTTCCTGTATGGTAGAATAAGGCCCATGGTATCCCCTGCTGTCGTAAAGGTCCCCGGGAAGGTGGGGGTATTAGGACAACACCCAAAGTATCCCCTGCTTTTCGTAAGAGGCTACTGAAAGGGGCCCCAGGAGCTCTCAGTTTGGTAGCATGGGTTGGCAACCACGGGCCCTTAGCTAAGTCCTGGCGTTCCTTCACTTACTTTTGCCAGGCTAATTTTAATCTATCATGTCCGGCCTCCAATGATCAACTCTTTTTTCTTTTACGACCCCGAGGTTATAAGAGGATTCGAGGGCTAAGGAGATTTTTATTTCCTCGGCCTTCATTGCCCTTGTCTTTCTTTGGCCGATATCATTTTTCTCTGATTAGTGTTAATGAAGGATGATTGCCTAGTTGTATTCCTTCTTAAAACAATAATCACCACCACGTGTCGTAAAAGGCGATTAATGGTCTAAGGGTCTCTTGACTTAGGAGTGTGGGTTAGCGTCCAAGGGGCACTTAGCTGAGTCTTGCATTGTTTCCACTTGTGTCAGAGGATGGTTTACTTGATGGTTTTACTTCCAATTAAAACAACAATCACCACCACCACAACTCCAAAAATTATCCAGTAAGAAATGTTTCTGAGCCCAGTTTGGTGATTTATTGCGCTTTCAGATTGCGGTATGCCATTATTAATAACCTATTTCTTATCTTTACTGATATCTGTTGAAGATTTGCATCTAGTGTTTTCAATATACTGGGTTTACAGTACCGATATTTAACTAGCGAGAGGGTAAATTTAAGGCTGCGGGTCATGAGAAACGCTTTCTTAGAGCTTAGTAAAATAAAAAAGGAGCATTAATATGTCTGTTTGCCAGAAAATTTCGTTACAGTTAATCGCCTTGTTATTTCGAAACGATTCTACTTAATTGATCGATTCGAAGTTTCCCTACGACCGAGGAAATGTCTCAGATTGTATATATCCCAGATCCATCTACTGTAGTCAGCTCTGATATATCTACAACCTAAGAACTGTCATGTTTTGGTAACCATGAGGGGCGTGGCCGTTGGCTTCAAGCGATAGCCACGGAGAGTAGTGTAGCGGCAGTTCCCTGTATTCTTTACTCCCTGCAAATGCATGTCAATTACCAACCCAAGAAAACAAATTCACATACCTGACTTCCACACAAGTCTCATCAATGCAACTCCTGTTAAACAACAACTCTCACTCATAAGGCTGCCTTTTTAAATATATTGCCTGTCCAGGCTTCTAGAAGGATATACATAAAGTTTTTCTCGTAAATTCGAGATCTCCAATAGCCTAGCTACAATGTAAACAATATTCTACAACTATCTAGTGCCAAAGATACGTTATTCTGGATAGTACAGTGTGTTTCAAAATGTTACATTGGTTATACATCATACATATAGGTAATAATAAATGATATACTATCAGTTACGTGTTCTTACGTGAAATAAACTCATACGAATATATACAGTGTGTTAGGGTTATACGTGCAGATATTAAGCTAATCGGCAAAGAAAAATACATCTCACAATATATGAAATGTACTCTTTACCTTGTCCTATTAGTTCGCCCATAACTGAGGCAAATATTTCAGGACCGAATGTGTTTTGAACGGCCGTAGCAGGATACGCCGGTTGTGCCATTCTTTCCACGCGTAGTGGAAATACAGTAGCGGAGTATAGGGCTTGAGGAACCTGTTTCTTATCGCAGGCAAACACACGTTGTGGTGCACTTCCCCTAAAGGCTTGGCAAGTAGGACAGGTTGACTGAAGTGGCAGGCCACTTGCTGTACTCAAAAACTGGTTTAGGATACTCTGTGTGAAAAATACACAGAATCCTTACAGTGACGACGAAGATACGTACCAGCACATACATGCGAATCAAGTGTTGTGTAGTTGTGTTTGGTTTATAAGACGTCAATGGCATTACTCAGTGATCCAAGCTGACAAAATGAAAGGAAATAGTTAATAAGTAAATGAAAATGGGTGCAACATTTCTGTGCTGTTATTGCGACAGCCTGCCATGAATTTCTGACAATAGACAATGCGAGTTGTCTATGCTTATTCATAAACATTTCAGGTCATAGAAAGGACGGTGGACACTGAAAGAAAAGGCTGCAAGTATGCAGTGAAATTGTTATTAATGAAGCAAAACCGTAGTTCCATCCATGCGTGAACATTGTTGAAAGGAAAAAGAGCTACAGTGGAATTGCCGCCGGCATTTGTAATAGAAGGCTTATTCTTCTTTTCCCTAACCTGTTTACCTCCAGGGTTAGTTTTCCCGCGGACTCAGCGAGGGATCCCACCTCTACCGCTTCAAGGGCAGTGTCCTGGAGCGTGAGACATTGGGTCAGGAATACAACTGGGGAGAATGACCAGTACCTCGCCCAGGCGGCCTCACCTGCTATGCTGAACAGGGGCCTTGCGGGGAATGGGGAGATTGGAAGGTATAGACAAGGAAGAGGGGAGGATGCGGCCGTGGCCTTAAGTTAGGTACCATCCCGGCATTTGCTTCGAGACGTGGGAAACTACGGGAAACCACTTCAGAATGGCTGATGTGGGAATCGAACCACCTCTACTCATTTGACCTCCCGAGGCTTAGCGGACCCAGTTCCAGCCCTCGTGCCACTTTTCAAATTCCGTGGCAAAACCGAGAATCGAACCCGGGCCTCCGGGGGTTGGCAGCTAATCACACTAACCACTACACCACAGAGGCGGACAGAACGCTTATTACTGGGCAGTAAGTGTTGACAGGCAAAATGATGACTGTAATGGACCCGTTTAATTAAAACTTCCGTAATAATAATATTACTACTACTAATACTACTATTAGTACTACTACTACTACTACTACTACTACTACTACTACTACTACTACTACTACTACTACTACTAATAATAATAATAATAATAATAATAATAATAATAATTTCTTTACATTCCACTAACTAACTTTCACGGTTTTCGGAGACGCTGAAGTGCCCGAGCTTTATACCGCAGTATTGTTTTTTAAATGCAAGTAAATCCACAAACACGAGACTGGAGTATTTGAGCACCGAACTGAGCCCCCTACGAACCTGCCAAGGTGGGATCAGAAGACCAGCGTTCTATCGTCCGAGCTACTCAGACCGGCATTAGGGCTTAGAGTAAGTTAGTCGTGCGGTCAGGGGGCGCAGCTGCGTGATAGTGGGTTCGAACTCCGCAGTCGGCAGCGGGGAAGACGGTTTTCGGTAGTTTCCCATTTTCACATCAGGAAAATGCTGGGACTGTACCTTTATTAAGGCCTCCAAAGCTCCCTCCGCACTTGTATCCATTTTCTCTGCCATCGTCACCGTAAAACCTAATTGTGTCGGTGCGACGTAAAACAATTTGTAAGTACATGTTTCCGTAATTTCGGAGACATGTCTGCAATTATAATATTAATAATAATTAGGACTTGTTAAATGTTCACCCTTTTCTTTAGTGTTTTGGTACAGATTATGAGCAACGAAGTTTGAGTGTAGTGATTAACTTTTATTTTCATAATAGTTAGTAATAATAGATTAACACAGTTATTACAATTATTATAATATTGCTAGTGACTTTACGACGGTTGCAAGGTGGCAGCCGCGCGCTCCTAATCGCATGGCCAACTCGCCCAATAATAATAATAATAATAATAATAATAATAATAATAATAATAATAATAATAATAATAATATTTCGAGCTCGATATTGACATTATTTACCCATGGGTTAAAGAATACTGTTTTCAAGTTAGTCTAAATACACTTGTGTCAACATACGACTTTTTGTTTCTTAAACTAAGGTATGTTAAAGATCTCCTTTCTACTGAATGCACTAGCGACTACCTTGTAATCGATTTCTTCCACATTTGGGTAGAAATTGCGGAACTTCTTATAACTATTTATTTTAACACTTGCAAGTTGGAATAGAATAAGGTAAGAACAATTTTTATTAATCATAATTGTTTACGTATTATAATTTATCTATTGTCACAGTCTTCGGAGACACTGAAGTACCAGAATTTTACGCCATAGCTACTCAGCCGGGCACAATTGTTTTACAAAGGTAGATGAAATGAAATGGCGTATGGCTTTTAGTCCCGGGAGTGCCCGAGGACAAGTTCGGCTCGCCAGATGCAGGTCTTTTGATTCTACACCCGTAGGCGACCTGCGCGTCGTGATGAGGATGAAATGATGATGAAGACGACACATACACCTAGCCCCCATGCCAGCGGAATTAACCAATTAGGTAAATTTCCCGACCCTGCCGGGAGTAGAACCCGAGACCGCTGTGGCCAAAGGCCAGCACGCTAACCATTTAGCCATGGATCCGGACGCAAAGGTTGATAAGTCATAAAGACATCTGAAGTTATCTATGTTTGTGTTCCTTCTGTTCCGTCTGCCAGACAGCACGGCGCGATAAAGCGATGAGACAAATGAAATCTCCTCTATTAAACTCCATAACAGAATCTTAGCCACAATTTGTGTAATACACTTTGCAAGATCCGTTTTCCTCGGTTTCCTCTTGTGAGTCTTTAGCACATTTCTCTTCATCTCCTTGTCCAGTATCTCATTAATTGGAACCGACCCCTTCTCTCTAGACCTAAGCCTTCTCCGTCATCATTACCTAACTTCACCTCCGCGGTTTGCTGGCTAATCAAACACGCCCCGAACATCGATTTGTCTTCCTTCCTCCAACTTGGTTCGTTTTAGTCCTATATAGCCTCGAAAGAAGGCTGCAAGTCAGAAATATTACCAGCATATTTGATATGAAAGTAAGGAAATGTATTCACCTAACTGAAGAGATCTATTCCAACAACTGCTAAGACTTTTTCACAGTTTTTAATTAAGTTGCTCAGTGTATTACACTATGTGAAGAAGCAGTATTTCAAATCCATCTTAATAATGTTGGTTTTAAATGTCAAACCTTACATTTTTTTTTTCAAAATCCAACAAATTCAGTTGTCATTCAATTCCCGAGCATACGTTTTGATATTAATATGTCTTTTAGCTGGGGATCATCCAAGAATTTGTGTAACGTAACGCGACAAAATGTGTGACGGATGTGACGTCACATTACCCGTTAACGTAGGTCTTGGCCACCAGAGACGCTGCGGCTGCATATCAAGTTGCTTTG
This sequence comes from Anabrus simplex, assembly GCF_040414725.1. Taxonomy (NCBI): domain Eukaryota; kingdom Metazoa; phylum Arthropoda; class Insecta; order Orthoptera; family Tettigoniidae; genus Anabrus; species Anabrus simplex. Next base: position 63,654,997 of record NC_090267.1, on the reverse strand, counting down.
ACGTAGAGTTGCAGTTGTTTTTGATATAACACTGAGTTACATTTATTGAAAGATATATTCACGATCATTAGCTTTTCATAAGGAAAACGTTTCTCTTTTTTACTTTTTGTTAACATTTTCCAAAAAATTAAAAAAGTAATGTAATATATATGAACAAATAATATATATATTATTCATTTACTTTTAAAATTAAGTACATTCTGAAATAATTAATGTGTCAAATTTTCTTTTGGTTTATACACTTCTTTCGGTGTTTCATTTTATGTACATGAAAATGTAAACTTAGTGAAAATGCCCCGTTTCCAGTCGTCCGACCGGGTCGGGAATGGATTGAATGAAGCCCCATCCAGCGGCCAGGATAGGAATTGTGCTGGCTGCCAAAGATTGTCGCACTCATCTGGTGCAATGATTAATGACCGATAGATGAAGTTTTATTGGAGAAAGTGCTGGAATGAAAGATGACAGGAAAAACCGGAGTACCCTGAGAAAAAGCTGTCCAACCTCTGATTTGTCCAGCAGAAATCTCACATGGAGTGACCGGGATTTGTTGTTCAAGAAGCATTTCTTCTTCAACGCGTGAGGAATATGTCCTGAAAATTTGGCCTAAATTATTGTTACACCCTGTGAATAATTCTTTAAAAAGTAAATATTTTTGCACAAATTAGCAATAATAAATTTCAACTGTAGAATACATTTTTTGCTTTTTAAAATCAATATTTGAAGTAAAATAAGACTATTTTCGGGTATAACGATGTATATGTAATATTTAACATATTTACAGGTTTAAAATGGTTGCATACGTCCAGCTCCTTTGTTCAATCGCCGCTGTACTGGCATTCGGATCACAGGGACCCACATTCAATTCACAATCTCGTCAGGTTAATTCCTGTAGCTCGGGGACTACATGCTCGTGTTCGTCTTAATAAACGTGTACATACAGTACATTACACTACCAACCGTGCGGCTCCATTGCTGAGTGGTTAGCGTGCTGGCCTTTGGTCACAGGGGTCCCGGGTTCGATTCCCGGCAGGATCGGAATTTTTTCCCATCATTGGTTGATTTCGCAGGCACAGGGGCAGTTTGTCTGTGTCGTCTTCCTCATCGTTTCATCCTCATCACGACACGCAGATCACCTACGGGCGTCAAACCAAAAGACCTGCACCTGGCGAGCCGAACATGTGTACGGGCACTCCCGGCACTAAAAGCCATACGACATTTAATTTTTACACTACCAACCACCATAAAAACACCCAATAGTGATTACATCCCACCACATAGGGTTGGAGTCAGGAAGGGTATCTGATCGTAAAACTGGGCTATATCTATTCACAGTCCCGACCCAGGTAATTGGTAATAGGCCAGGAAGGATATGAAGAAGAATAATAAGAAAACTGGTTGTGGTGATGCTGATTGTTGTTTTATGAGGAAGTACAATTAGGCAACCATCCTCTATTAACACTAATCAGTGGGAAAATGTCCGACTCGTTGGCTGAACGATCAGCGTACTGGCCTTCGGTTCAGAGGATCCCGGGTTCGATTCCCGGCAGGATCGGGGATTTTAACCTTAATTGGTTAATTCCTACTGCACGGGGTCTGGGTGTATGTGTTGTCTTCATCATTTCATCCTCATCACGACGCGCAGGTCGCCTACGGCAGTCAAATAGAAAGACCTGCACCTTGGCGATCCGAACCCGTCCTGGGATATCCCGGCACTAAAAAGCCATACGACATTTCATTTCAGTGGGAATATGTAGAAGAGGTCCGCCAGTCCGACACTTCGGAAAAGCAGAAAAGAAAGAAAACCAAAACATGGACCTATAACTGTCGGAGTCGGAAAAGGACAAGAGTTGAACAACGGACGTCAGATGGGATAGATGAAAGTGAGGAGTATGGCACAAGTAAGTTCGTTCGCCAGCGGCGCAGGAGAGGTGGTGGAATAAAATTTCAATTGGCTAAACTGTGTGCCAACAACCTGGATTAAATTCCATAAATATTGACAGTGTTCATATGGAGAGATGGAATATGATGCTGTTGGTGGTGATTTGTCCGTTACTCTGTGAACAGGACCATTTGTGCAATTCGACAAGTGTAGGCTTTGTGCCGGCACCATGGTTTAACCCAACCCTACTTCATTAACATCATAATCTCACATTCAGACGTACAATCGCCCATGGGCGCCGTACTGAAAGACTTTCTCCAGGAGAGCCGAACATGTTCTCCGAAACTCCCGACATAAATGGCACACGATAATAATAATAATAATAATAATAATAATAATAATAATAATAATAATAATAATAATAATATCTGGTTATTCAATAGTGCTGTCATCCTTAGGTATTATTTAATCTGTGTGTTTGAGAGACTGAAGAGCACTTAAGTTACATTTAACTGAGTCGACACTCGAAAGTATGCCTTCCTTCTTAAGAATTTCACAATTTTCTTAATAGTATGTTTTAGTGTAATATTTTGAATTGAACTTGTGTATTCGACACATTGAACACTTTTTAAGTTACATTTAAATTTGTGCGGCTTCAAAATTATCGAGAAAGCATTCGAGAGAATAGATTGGCTTTCCAGAATTTTAAGGTGTCCAGAGTCGGTAATTTGGAGCGTCCTAAAGCTTATCGGGGCGGTCTTGAAGTGAGTTCGTCGCTAATGGAACTCCAACCGAGCACATCTAATGGCCTTAGTGTTCGTGTGCTGGAAAATTATTTGGAACTCAGATCTTGAAGATGTGAAATATTTGTACAATGAATAACTGAAACGTCAATAATAAAATATTTAACCAATTTATTTCTAAACTACCTCTAACATGGTGGGTTTTAAAAATCTAAAATTGCTGCTAGTGGCTTAACGTCGCACTTAAGACACTGAAGGTTTTCGGCGATGCAAGGATGATGGAGGGTTGGGAAAGGAAATATAGTTGTCATGGCTTTAATTAAGATACATCTCCAGCATTTACCTGCTGTGGAAAAGGAACACCACGGAAATACACAGCTACCAACAGTAGGATTCGAGTCCACCCTTTCCCGAATGCAAGCTCACAGCTACGCACCGGGAAGTGCGTGTGCAATTAGCTCGGTCAAATATATTTTTTCTTCTTCTTACAAGCATTAAGAGTGGAAGGTTGTCTGCATTTACTTTATCTTAAAGCAACAATTACATCTCCGATACTGAAGAATTTCAAATTTCAAATAAAATCTTGTAAGGAGCTAATGGTCACCACCAATAGTGAATATTTGCAAATATTGGTTTACCCTTAGTCGTCATTCTTCAGCTTGGAAGCGAAATAATTATGAGATTTTTTAGATGACTTTCAACACTAGGTCGTTGCATTGTAAAGATAACTGCCATTTTTCAAATTGATCGCTCAACTCTGCGTGCTTTAAATAATTATAAATCAAGTCCAGATCCATCTGCGTTGAGACAGAGCCAGTATGTTTCTTTCAACGAACTGTCCCAGTCTCATCCTTGGCTTTGACAGTTTGAAGGTAACTGAGATGAGCGATGCTAGAAACATCCATTATTTAGAGCAGGGCCTCTCAGGGTGCATGCACGTGGTGCATGCACTGTGCACGGTGCAAAAGACGACTTGGCTTGGTTGACCAGAGTGCAGACCCCCCCACTCCTCGATTTGGAGCAATAGCGCTTACTCTCTCTTTCCTCACGCCTGTCTCGCTCGCTCCGCCTGTCTCCCTCTGCCCCACTTGCGCCGTAGCGCTCCAAACACGGGCTGAGTTGAGCCGCGTATAGGCGAGTTGAGCCGAGCTTAGCCGAGTAGCCCAGAGACGAAGCGTTGTTCCGAGCCATGCCGAGCGGCAGCGATGCACAGTGCACGGAGCTCTTGTGCCTCTATCTGCACGCGTGAGATTTTGGGCGTTTGAGAGGCCCTGATTTAGAGCATTGTATAAAAGTTAAGACGCATTGATTCATTCCCTGAAATACCCTATGTAGCAGGTTAAAATTTCGCACTACGGTTTCCCTTTCCAGTCAGTGCTTAGTGAGAAAGGGATTGAGAAAATTTCGTACCTGATTGGATGAAATGGAGTTTAAACACCGAAAACCAAAATATTAATAATTTCACAAACATTCGCTGTGCGAAGTACAAACTTCACATAATTGTTGTTCATGTTCTAGGCGCGAATTTTTTTGAGGGACTTTTTTATTCAGGGACTTAAATGAGGACTTAAAATACAAATATTCATTCGTATGACTGAAGAACTTAAAACACAACATGATGTTCGTTAGTTCATGTATTCGATGTTACTTCGGAAAAGCTTTTAAATATTTCACCCATAGTTTAAAAGGGTAGCAGCTTGAAGGACAAAAATATTCATTCCCATGAAATCCTTTGGTACACGAGCTTGAGATTTCACACAATATTCTTCTAATTCTTAGATATTAAATAAAAATTGTCTTAAAACACTCCAAGCACTAAGCGGTGCGAATAGCAGTTAGATTTGATCACAAATACATTAATTTCTACGAAACTGTTCTCCAAACGAATTTGAAATTTCACGCGGCGATTGGTCATTTGTGTCCTAGATTTTAGAGGACAGCATTTTTTTTTCCATAACCCCATGAGGTATGAATTTGAAATTGACATCACTACTTAGTTGTTATATCGTCGGTGTTGTGCAGAAACACGAACGACAATGCTCTTCATATCCTTCGTGAGGTCATGCCTCCCACCCACATAGGGACATGCACTCCATCAAAACAATTTTCCTTGACTTCGTTTTCCTACGCACGTGTGTAGAGGAAAATGGAACTTAAAGTACCGTACTGTAGTAATGTGTGTTTGCATGACGTATTTACGCACTTCCACGGTATAGTATAGTTAATGTTCACTTTCCTTTACACATTAGCAGCTGAAAATGAACATTGTTCTGATGGACTGCATATCCATGTGTGGCTGTGAGGCATGACCACTCTTAAGGAAAATAATGAATAGGCATAACATTGCGGTTGTTTATTCAAAGTCGATATGTTCCAGTGCAAGATTTTAACTTTCTGACATGCATGTTCTGCATTGCTTCTTAACATGCTCCTAATTCCCAGCAGGTAGGTAATTTCAGATGAGGCTAGCGGAAAGAAATTCAGAAATTATTTGAGTGTGAGGACAGGGTAATTTATTTGCAATTTTGTATTAATACTACAATGATATTGCATTAATAGTTACACTGACTGACAGAGCAAATGCAACACCAAGAAGGAGTGGTTCGAAAGGGATGAAAGTTGGGGAAAAAACAGAGACGGCACGGACGAATAATTGATGTTTATTTCAAACCGATATGCAGGTTACACAATGCGCACGGCATCGACTCAGTAGGATGTAGGACCACCGCGAGCGGCGATGCACGCAGAAACACGTCGAGGGACAGAGTCAATAAGAGTGCGGATGGTGTCCTGAGGGATGGTTCTCCATTCTCTGTCAACCATTTGCCACAGTTGGTCGTCCGTACGAGGCTGGGGCAGAGTTTGCAAACGGCGTCCAATGAGATCCCACACGTGTTCGATTGGTGAGAGATCCGGAGAGTACGCTGGCCACGGAAGCATCTGTACACCTTGTAGAGCCTGTTGGGAGATGCGAGCAGTGTGTGGGCGGGCATTATCCTGCTGAAACAGAGCATTGGGCAGCCCCTGAAGGTACGGGAGTGCCACCGGCCGCAGCACATGCTGCACGTAGCGGTGGGCATTTAACGTGCCTTGAATACGCACTAGAGGTGACGTGGAATCATACGCAATAGCGCCCCAAACCATGATGCCGGGTTGTCTAGCGGTAGGGCGCTCCACAGTTACTGCCGGATTTGACCTTTCTCCACGCCGACGCCACACTTGTCTGCGGTGACTATCACTGACAGAACAGAAGCGTGACTCATCGGAGAACACGACGTTCCGCCATTCCCTCATCCAAGTCGCTCTAGCCCGGCACCATGCCAGGCGTGCACGTCTATGCTGTGGAGTCAATGGTAGTCTTCTGAGCGGACGCCGGGAGTGCAGGCCTCCTTCAACCAATCGACGGGAAATTGTTCTGGTCGATATTGGAACAGCCAGGGTGTCTTGCACATGCTGAAGAATGGCGGTTGACGTGGCGTGTGGGGCTGTCACCGCTTGGCGGCGGATGCGCCGATCCTCGCGCGCTGACGTCACTCGGGCTGCGCCTGGACCCCTCGCACGTGCCACATGTCCCTGCGCCAACCATCTTCGCCACAGGCGCTGCACCGTGGACACATCCCTATGGGTATCGGCTGCGATTTGACGAAGCGACCAACCTGCCCTTCTCAGCCCGATCACCATACCCCTCGTAAAGTCGTCTGTCTGCTGGAAATGCCTCCGTTGACGGCGGCCTGGAATTCTTAGCTATACACGTGTCCTGTGGCACACGACAACACGTTCTACAATGACTGTCGGCTGAGAAATCACGGTACGAAGTGGGCCATTCGCCAACGCCGTGTCCCATTTATCGTTCGCAACGTGTGCAGCACAGCGGCGCATTTCACATCATGAGCATACCTCAGTGACGTCAGTCTACCCTGCAATTGGCATAAAGTTCTGACCACTCCTTCTTGGTGTTGCATTTGCTCTGTCAGTCAGTGTAATTTATTGATATGAAGTATTAAAATAACATATCGGTAACATTTTAGTGACTATAAACTTCTACAATGTGAACAAAGGTGAAACCAGTTCTCATCTCAGAAGCGCTGTGATGGTCTTTTTCTACCAATGATTCTTGGGTTTACAATGTAACAATGGAGAGGAAAATACTAAATTACATGTGTATTAATCAATACTGTACCCAGTTAACCATTAGCCTTGTGATATGAGTAAGAACTCCCGCTGCTAGGAAAAACTGTGAACTTGTAGAAATCGTTGAACCTCTTCCATTTTTGGACTAGATGTCTCTGACATTAAAATATAGACTTCAGATGACATTACTTGTCAGGGACAATGTATGTATGTACGGAGATGTTATTCATAATGTTGATCATCCATTGTTTATTTTAATTATGTGAACTAACCCAAACTGCAATCCGCCCCTCTATAGGCGTGATGTCATACTAATCCACATATCAGAATATCTGATATGAATTTCATTTAATCCAATCGAAAGGTATTCAATAAAACGTCTAGATAACTCCGACAAAAACTCTATTAAGACACGACCTTTGAGGATAGTCTGTCTGATCTTGTGGCAGCTTTATAGTGTGTACTAGAAATTAAGGAGAGGGAATATAACTTTCGGGAGATAAATAGGCGTGGTTTCGGCATCATAAAGTTATGGCAGTCCATGTTATTAAGAGAACTGGTTTGTGTGAATCTACATGTAACTGCTAGATCGCCAGCTCCGTTCTCAAATTAAACGTGGGACTTTCTCACTCGGAACCAATGCAAATTACGTCTTATATTTTACATTTTCATTTCAATGGGGAAATAGTTGAAATGTAAGAAAGCACGAGCGGTAAACCTCGTTAACCTTCCTCTAAATTTATCTAGGGTGACGAAGATTTTTCAACCATCTAAATTTTATTACTGTTTTTCGGCTTTTTTCCTCTAACACTTAGTTACCGATAGAAGCTGAGGCTTCTGCATTTCTTTCTTGACTGTGTAAAATGCCAGAAGCCGTTACCCCCTCCCCCTTGCTAGTTTACGAAGATCTGCGAGTCAACGACTTTGACTGTGCTACTCAAAGCCTGTTGTATTTACTGTAATTAATTTCACTATTGTATGTATATTTTTGCTTTCGAGCTCCTCATATATATCTTTACCGAATTAATCTATGTACGTTCTAGAGTGGCTCAGATCTTTTGTGAAAAAATTAAGGTATCTTCCCAATTGTAATTATTATTTAATTTTGTTCAAAACAGTGAAAGGAAAGAAATAAACTTAAAATGTGATTTTGTTAGCTATACCTAAATTCTGTTTAGTCCTTTTTCCAGAAATTAGCGCCTCACGCTTTTTTACTCTCTCTGCTCCGCTAAAATAAGTAATGCAACATGTCTGACTGACATTTGTCGTCCTGATCCTCGCGCAATATGGTGGTGAAAATCTTCAAAATATGTTGTAATGTGTACCAGTTTGAGCGGAAAGGTCTGCACTGCATACAGTGAATTGAAATTGATTGTGTGTGAGTGTAAAAACGCTCAACTAAATCAGTCAATATTGCAGTAAAAGAGGAGGCCGGCCACTCTGGCGGACGAATGTCGTGTTCCGCTGTTTTGTTTTCACCGTCACAGCCAATGGAAATGACGAGGCGATGACAGCCCTTGGGTTAAATCGGAGCAGTAAACAATATCCTTGTCGTTCTCGGAAAATAAAGCCGAATATTTGTGGCACTCAGTGAGCAATACATCCTTTCTCTGCAGAGGACGGAAATTTTTACCGTAACAGCGGTGTGTGTTACAATAAATAAAATTAAAATTTCCTCCGTGAGTGTGTGCGTTATATGACTACGTAGTTGAGATTCCACGATGATAAATCCGTCGATAATATGTCCACTTTTTGTACAATCAATATCGAATTGTGTCCAAAAATGTAGAGATCCATAATCCTCATACCGACGCCTAAGAAACAATACCTTGTATGTCACAATGTCCATTATTTCCCTTAAGACTAGCCACGCCTCCCAGCCCCCTATATGCAGTCCATCAGAACAATTTTTGGTGTGTTCACTTTGGTATGCCGATGTGTAAAGGAAAATGGACCTCACATACAGTATACTGAGGGAGTGCGTAAGTACGTCATGCAAACTTGCATCCTTACTGTACTGTATGGTGAGGTTCATTTTTCTTTACACATAACCATAGGAAAATGGAAACAACGAAATTGTTCTGATGGGCTGCATATCCACAAGTGGCTGGGAGACATGACGTATCTTAAGGAATATAATGCATAGGAAGAGCATTGTGCGATGTGAGGTACTGTTCCTTAGGGAACGATATCGTCGTTGTACCTGCGGAAATCTCTATGTGAAATATTTTATCTTGTAAATGTGTACAGTATGTTTCTGTCATAGAAGGTTCAATATTGTACGGCAGGGCCTCTCAGGGTACATGCGCTTGGTGCAAGCACTGTGCACGGTGCAAAAGACGACTTCGCTTGGTTGACCGGAGTGCAGACCCCCCACTCCTCGATTTGGAGCAATAACGCTCACTCTCTCTTTCCTCACGCCTCTCTTGCTCGCTCCCCCTGTCTCCCTGTTCCACACTTGCTCCGTAGTGCTCCAAATCCGAGCTGAGTTGCGCCGAGTAGAGTCGACCTTAGCCGAGCTTAGCCGAGTAGCCCAGAGACGAAGCGTTGGTCCGAACGAAGCCGAGCGCGACCGATGCACAGTGCACGGAGCTCTTGCGCCTCGATTTGCACGGGTGAGATGTTGGGCGTTTGAGAGGCCCTGTTGTACGACAACGTCAAGGAATTCTCGCTCTTGATGTGCTGAGTGTCGTTATTTCTCTCAAGAATATTTCACGTAGTGGTTTTCGCAGGCTACAACGACGATATGTCTATTGTAATTATGTCCATTACCAGAATTTCCATTTTGCACGATGTCCAAGTCTTTTCAATGTTCAGTATGTGAGCTGTAATTTTAACTGAATTTGTTAAGAAAATGCTGGAAGTACAATTGCTTTCTCGACACTCTATTCAAGACAAGATGAGTGAACAGTTCTGAATTAGGTTGCGTATAGAGAAAGAGAATCACAGTAGGTTTCATAGTATATAGCCTCCGAAGAGGCTTGACACTTGTCTTTCGAACTGATGTCCATTGGCGACCCCAATGCGGCCTACCTACGATGAATTCAACTGTTGAAGGCGCACATGCATCCAATCCAAAAGCAAAATTATTAACTAATGAAGGTTAAAACAATCGTCCACTCCGAGAATTGATCACAGGATCCCTTGAACAGAAGGCCATCACGCTAACCATTTAACCTTTTAGCCGCAAAACTAAAGATGTGCAAATGAAAGACATCTGGGAGACTTTCCTTACCGGCTGAAGCTGTATCCTGGAGAGGCTGAAAGTTGAAACGAAAGTTTTGTTAATCAATTTTTTTCTACAACTTGGAATTAATTCACAATTTTACTTAACTTCGTATTTTATCTAAATTATAATATCATATAATCTGTTTGAAAACTTTTAAAACATTATTAACTAGAACGTTCACACTTTTAAAGACAAAATTGACGTGTTTTGGCAAATTTAGGTCTCTGTACATAGGCTAAGTCGAACTGTAGGATCGCGTATTTTCAAAATGTGAGCACACATGCTTGTAGGCATTATGCATGTGACGACAGAAAGTAATTACTTTGTAAATTATGTTAGCAACATTTTCTCAACCACTATTGAAAAACATTTCAAATCCAAAAGTTGCTATGTTCGTAAGTCCCCAAGGTAAGATATCTTCCGCCGTACCAAAAGGAAACATTTGACGTTGTACAAAATTATAAGTCCATATAGAGTTTCACTCGGGTCCTTTCTAATCTCATACTAGGAATAGGGCAGAATAATTTTACTACCGTTAAACAACGTACAGGTATAATCGACAAATTCTATCGAATAGTAAAATAATAATAATAATAAGCATCATCATCATCATCATCATCATCATCATCATCATCATTTCCCAAAGGAAACATATTGTCACTCTTGTTAAAATGGGAAATCAGGTAAAATCATCCTCAGGATAAGTATTTGTGGATTTTGAACCTGCCATCTCCAGTATGCGACCTATAGCTATGCTTCGAATCGGGCAGCCAGGTCAGTCGAGACATACTTACGTGCTCTGGATTTTTCTAATCTCAAGTAACAGCGCATATTTTCAGTGATAATTTTCTTGATTATGTTATTCACATAATTCCGTTAAAGCATTATTTCATATGGCAGGGCTTCAAAAACGCCCAAAATATCACGCGTGCAAACCGAGGCGCAGAGGTTCTGTTCACCGTGCATCGCTCCGACTCGGCTCAGCTCGGACCAGCGTTTGGTCTCGGGGCGACTCGGCTAAGCCCAGCTCAACTCTCCTCGGATGGTGAAGAACTGCAGAGCAAGAGAGGAAGGGGAGAAAGGCGGAGCGAGTGAAACAGGCATAGGGAAAGAGAGAGAAAGAGATATAGAGATAGAGAGAGAGAGAGAGAGAGAGCTGTTGCTCAAACTCGGGGAGTTCGCGTCTGCACTCTGATCAACCTAGCGATGTCGCCTTTTGCACCTTGCATCTCTCAGTACACCGTTGCATGCACCCTGCGAAGCTCTGGCATATAGCAATGATTCCAACGTAAAAATGTCTAAAGAACATTCAATTTCTCAGCCAGTTCGTTGGAACATGTGATGTTGGATGCTCTCAAACAGTTTATAAACAATGATGAACTCTGAAATCTAATCATTGTTCGACTGTAGATGATGCTGTCGTTGTTCATGCACAGGAATGTTCCTTCCCTCTGGAAATAATAGTGGAAGCTCAGCTATGACCCTAGAAATACCATATGAGAAGATTCAGCTACACTGTCTCGTCTATATTTATATCATATCCCTGGCATTTTCTGGAGTATATTAAATGTTCTTCGTATTCAGAGATCCGCCCGGATAATTCTGAAGTAAACATTTATCAATGACCCTGTGTATCTGACAAGTCCATTGTTATTAATCTGAAATACTTTGGAATTACGATCGTTATCATCATAACCATCATAATTTACCTTTTTATTACTTAACGAATTCAGACAGCGATGGTTTCTGTAATATTCCTCTTTTATTTCTAAAATATTCAGTTGTTCTTTTAACTCGCACTTTTCTGATCCTTCATGCTGATTATATAGTATGTAAATGTTACCTTTCGCGTTGTTGTGTCAAAGTTTCTAATACTATTGCTTTCAAACATAATATATAACATCATGTTGACACTAAAATCTCGCCAAGTAAGAATGGATAACTTTGTATAACTGGATGTACATGGACAATTATTTACTAGAGATTACGACAGTAAGGTTGATGTATAATCAAAGCAAAGTCATCTCCGTAGAGGCCATGAGGACCCTTGGATGGATGGATGGATGGATGGATGGATGGATGGATGGATGGATGGATGGATGGATGGAGGGATGGATGGATGGATGGATGGATGGATGGATGGATGGATGGATGGATGGATGGATGGATGGATGGATGGATGGATGGAAGGTAAAGGCTTATACTAACCGGAACATTGGCAGTTGGTGGGTAGGGTGGTTAGCTCTGCGCCCGGCTACCTTTGTCCCCATGTATTAACCTGGTTCTACTTTGATGTAGACTGAGTGAAACTCAGGACCATTCATTCCTCCAGAGGTGGAAATCTGGTCTCTTAAATTTTTCGACTTCCTGACGGGGAATCGAATTCACGTCCTTCCGTATGAACCGAGAAAGCCTGTACCGCTTCGGCGAGGCGGGCCATAATGTTATATATGATGTGTTTTAATACCATAATACCTCATTTACTCAGTGCTTATGGTAAAACTTCCTTCAGCCCCGAGTCAATTATTTACAGAAAAAGCATTAATATTGGGATCAGAACGTATGTCCAAAAATGCTCCGATAATTTGAATATTTGAAGAGTCCATTGCAATTAAAATATCTGAAGCTTAAAGATGTGGAAGGATGGTTTCAATCAGCAACTTGAAGTAGGGTAGAACTATCAGCGCCTGATTCCAGAATTCCTTTAGTAATTCAATGTTTGAAGGTTTTCTCTTCGCAGATGGCAGAAGCTTCTATTCAGTAGTGCATATGACATATCATTGGGAGTGGCTTTACAAGTACCACAAATGGTAACTGACTTTGTAATGAATATGTTGACAGAAATACGTCTTATGCCTGTGGGTCATCTGAAAATTTCTGTCACGAAATTATTGCACAAAATGTGTGGCTCAATGTTACCTAGCAACCGTGCAGGCTGTGATGTGAAGTACTGTAGGATAGCCAAGACTGAGAGACATATGGAAGTTTCTTTTATCAAAGAGGTCTCGACTCATCATGCTCTAGGGAACGAATTTCTTCATTCAGGGTAGTTTCATAGGCCATGAGTCAGTTTCCTCCTTTCAATGTACAGAATTGTACACTTGTCCATTCCACATCTTATACATTTATCTCTCGAAAACGATCCGTTATATGCAATTAAATCAATCGTTATCTATTTGAGTTTCATTCATTGAAAGGCACATTTATGGTCACTTGATTTTACCAAAGGGAAATTAGACATCATTTTAGTACAAGTGTAGGCAGTAGTTTGTGTGTTCTTTGCGAACAGAAGGAAATTAGAGTAATATGCAGTGTGGAATTGTTTTATTTCAGGACAGATTGATCAATAATGAAACATAAATCCAGTGAGAAGTACATGAAAAATTCATACCAATTATAACTTCAAATGTGTGAATATTGTTTATTAAATACCAGACACCATTAACGTAGCTCTCAGCCACTTTTATACTTGCTAATATAATAATAATGTACTGTCCGTCCATATAAGGGGCTAATAAAAAATCTGGAATTATTATATCACTTGAAAATACTGGCTTCATTCACATCCGCTCACAGAGCTTCAACGTATTCTCTTTCATACACAAAACAACACCCCCACGGCACTACAGCCCTTGAAGGCCTTGAAGAAGAAAGAAATGAAGAAAACCAAATGTGTCATCAAAGACCTTTAATACAACGATATCGTACGACATCGAGCATCGAATGGACTTTCATCCGCCCTTCGAATATGCTACAAACTCTGTCGAATTTGAAGCCGTTGTTTGGGATCGGAAGACCACTGATCCACTGAGGGTGTTTGTATGTAATTGAAGGTACGTGCCAAAACGATCACAGACAACCTGAGCCCTGGTTCAATTTCCGGCTCTGCTACGGAAATTAAAAAATGGTACGACGGCTGGAAAGGGGTCCCCAACCCGACCGGGAATTGAATTCGAAGCCTTCTTAATCGAAGGACATTACTCCGAACATTCAACGCAGGAAAAGCTAACTCTTTTGAGTTTATTAATAATATATTCTTAAATGGAACGCCATTGTGTAACTTTGTTAAAACTTAAACATTCAACAACAGACAGAGCAGACTGAGTAAGAGTGAACTGGGTAGTGTATTATCACTTTCTGATAGACTGCAGACACTTCAGAACGATTTATAGTGATTGAGGAACCTGAATGCAATCCATTCCATTCAATTGGAACGTACAAAGGGAGCGATTCCAATAACTCAACCTACTGTATCGTCCCTCGACAATTGAGAACAACCCACGCCTGTAGTTTATGGTCTGTGGCGGGTTCCCAATGCCCAACACGTCCCTGCTCCGTCTCGGCAAATTGCTGTACCTCTCAGTTGATTAGAAATTTATAAAGCTCCTTGGATTACAGTATTCGTTAATTAATAAAAGAGACATTACTACATATAAAAATAGTCCGTAATCTACTTTGACACTATCGTCGTCGTAATGCTAATATACACTGACGGACTGACAGAGCAAATGCAACACCAAGAAGGAGTGGTCAGAACTTTATGCCAATTGCAGGGTAGACTGACGTCACTGAGGTATGCTCATGATGTGAAATGCGCCGCTGTGCTGCGCACGTAGCGAACGATAAATGGGACACGGCGTTGGCGAATGGCCCACTTCGTACCGTGATTTCTCAGCCGACAGTCATTGTAGAACGTGTTGTCGTGTGCCACAGGACACGTGTATAGCTAAGAATGCCAGGCCGCCGTCAACGGAGGCATTTCCAGCAGACAGACGACTTTACGAGGGGTATGGTGATCGGGCTGAGAAGGGCAGGTTGGTCGCTTCGTCAAATCGCAGCCGATGCCCATAGGGATGTGTCCACGGTGCAGCGCCTGTGGCGAAGATGGTTGGCGCAGGGACATGTGGCACGTGCGAGGGGTCCAGGCGCAGCCCGAGTGACGTCAGCACGCGAGGATCGGCGCATCCGCCGCCAAGCGGTGGCAGCCCCGCACGCCACGTCAACCGCCATTCTTCAGCATGTGCAAGACACCCTGGCTGTTCCAATATCGACCAGAACAACTTCCCGTCGATTGGTTGACGGAGGCCTGCACTCCCGGCGTCCGCTCAGAAGACTACCATTGACTCCACAGCATAGACGTGCACGCCTGGCATGGTGCCGGGCTAGAGCGACTTGGATGAGGGAATGGCGGGGCGGAACGTCGTGTTCTCCGATGAGTCACGCTTCTGTTCTGTCAGTGATAGTCACCGCAGACGAGTGTGGCTTCGGCGTGGAGAATGGTCAAATCTGGCAGTAACTGTGGAGCGCCCTACCGCTAGACAACGCGGCATCATTGTTTGGGGCGCTATTGCGTATGATTCCACGTCACCTCTAGTGCGTATTCAAGGCACGTTAAATGCCCACCGCTACGTGCAGCATGTGCTGCGGCCGGTGGCACTCCCGTACCTTCAGGGGCTGCCCAATGCTCTGTTTCAGCAGGATAACGCCCGCCCACACACTGCTCGCATTTCCCGACAGGCTCTACGAGGTGTACAGATGCTTCCGTGGCCAGCGTACTCTCCGGATCTCTCACCAATCGAACACGTGTGGGATCTCATTGGACGCCGTTTGCAAACTCTGCCCCAGCCTCGTACGGACGACCAACTGTGGCAAATGGTTGTCAGAGAATGGAGAACCATCCCTCAGGACACCATCCGCACTCTTATTGACTCTGTACCTCGACGTGTTTCTGCGTGCATCGCTGCTCGCGGTGGTCCTACATCCTACTGAGTCGATGCTGTGCGCATTGTGTAACCTGCATATCGGTTTGAAATAAACATCAATTATTTGTCCGTGCCGTCTCTGTTTTTTCCCCAACTTTCGTCCCTTTCGAACCACTCCTTCTTGGTGTTGCATTTGCTCTGTCAGTCAGTGTATTTTATACATTTAATACTTTTAAGTCCACCTCGAGAAACAGTGCATTCAGGCATGCACCATACCGTTCGACAAAAACAATTACCAGTGGAATGAAAAAGCGATTATCGGCCTAATGGTTGTGGCTCGTGGCACTGTGGCGTTGTTCATGAAATTCTTGGAAAAAATCAAGTTGCCCACGAACAAGTTTGAAAGCATAGTTACCACCACCATGCGTGAATCTGTAACCAACCTGAGATCCTACTTGTTCGGACATTCATAATTTAAAAAACGTACTACCGCTATATTTCTGTAAGGTAAACAATTATATATCGTGATACGCTATACATTCTCAATTGTGGTAAACCGTAATTGCGGGAAGTCGTTGATTCGTTATACAGGGTGGTCGGAAAAAAATGCGAGCCTGTCAAGCGTTTGAGTGTTGGTCATACTGATAACTAAGTAGAAAAATATAATTAGTTATCTCGCACCGTTGTCACTTAATCAGCTACTGAAGTTAACCAATCGGATCGCTTCGCGCGTGATTTCGTATGCGCTTTGCAGGGCGGTGTTGCTAAATATACACGTGTAGCTTATGACCGGCTGAAAGCACCAGTAGAAGAAATAAACTTCTCGTCGGGAAGGACTTGAACTAAGACTTCCCTGTCGATAGGTTTGGCCCACAGCTAGCATGTTACGGCGGTATTGGCTGAAACCCACAGTGTGTTAGTGTTTGATGCACATTTCTCAGCATGACCCTCAAGCCAGAGCAAGCCATGTGCAGACATAGGAACACCGCCTTTTAAAGTCCATTTAAATTCGTCCACGAAGCGATCTGATTGGCTAAATTCATCACCTGATATTTTTTTTTTTTTTTTTTTTTTTGCTATTTGCTTTACGTCGCACCGACACAGATAAGTCTTATGGCAACGATGGGATAGGAAAGGCCTAGGAAATGGAAGGAAGCGGCCGTGGCCTTAATTAAGGTACAACCCCGGCATTTGCCTGGCGTGAAAATACCTGATAAAATGTCAACCGCGCAAGATATCAACGTAATTATTTCAAATCGCTTATCAGTATGACGAACGATTCAACGCTCATATACTTGGTTCAAGTTGTTTCCGATCACCCTGTACATTTAATTATTTATTTGTTAAACTTGTTTACAACTCCTGTGACATCTCATTGTTATTTTACCTGTATGTGACCGGCTCCATGGCTAAATGGTTAGCGTGCTGGCCTTTGGTCAGAGGAGTCCCGGTTTCGATTCCCGCTGGGGTCGGGAATGTTAACCATAATTGGTTAATTTCGCTGACACGGGGGCTGGGTGTATGTGTCGTCTTCATATAATTTCATTCTCATCACGACACGCAGGTCGCCTACGGGGTTCAATCAAAAAGACCTGCATCTGGCGAGCCGAACTTATCCTCGGACTCTCACGGCACTAAAAGGCATACGCCATTTCATTTCTACCTGTACGTGTTCGAAAACACGAATTGCACACAAACCACACAAAACACGCGGTGCAACGACCAATGAGGACCTTCGCCTGCCAAGGCGACAGCTGCCCAGCCATGTATCCTGAAGACAGTGGACTGACACATGGTCATCGTCACGGCATCCTCAACCATCTGCCTTGGCTTTCGTGACCGAGTTCCATGCCTGGCATATCAGACAGCCCCTCAGCTAATGTTATGAAACAGAACAAAACTCTTTCTCGCCGTCAGTCCAGAATTAAAATATTATAGGGGATACTCTGCTAAATGCGTAAAAATTAAGACAAAATTAGAACTATAACGCATTTCGAGAGTGGTCATCAAAATAATGCGTGGGTTATAAATAGAAGAATTGAATTATCAAGTACAATTGCGAATTGAATTATCAAATACAATTGCATAACATTCGCTCAACGTTGCCACCTTTTGTGAAATACTGGGAAGCCGTTGAGGACCGTTGGTAAAGCGTTCTCAGTTAATGAAAGTGACGAAGCGCTCTACTGCATGGAGTACAGGTGCCAGGCCAGGAAATCGGCTGTCTAGGAGTGGTTTTTCAACTTCGGAGACAAGTTGAAGTCACAAGGACTCAGAGTGTTCCAGGACTTCCCAATACCACAGTTGCAATAAGAGCTTGATATTGTCTGCGGCATTACAACGTGCGTTATCAGGTAACACGATAGGGCAGTAGTCTCGTAATCAACGTGGACGTTCGCGGCGCGTAGCCGGACGCAGATGTCCCTCCTGAAACCGGCAATGGTAGTCACTGTTGAGAGTTTGTCCCTCAGGTACAGAATGCGTAGAAATAACACCCTCGCAGTCGTATGCAACAATCACCATATCGTCTCTGCCGGGAAAAAAACCTCCTATATGAAATATTTTAGCTTAGAACTTTGGCCGGTAGGGTTCTGTCATCTGAGGTGCAATATTGTGCTAATGTTGTCA
Organism: Anabrus simplex; assembly: GCF_040414725.1. Classification (NCBI taxonomy): domain Eukaryota; kingdom Metazoa; phylum Arthropoda; class Insecta; order Orthoptera; family Tettigoniidae; genus Anabrus; species Anabrus simplex. The sequence goes on along the minus strand of NC_090267.1, from coordinate 63,636,685 downwards.
AGCAATTCTCGCTCTTCATAATGTATGCACTGCGGGTCAGTATATCTCAAAAAACATCATCACCCTACTACATTCCTCTCGACATTTCTGGCGAACCCTGGGTGACGCCATTTATTCGATTGACGCTTTACTTCAAGCTCGTAGGCTCGTGCCCACGCCTCATGAATTGCGACAATACGCTTCTTTTTTGCGGTATCTGGCCAGTTGGATGGCAACCAGTGCATACTGGTGAAATTTATGTACGTCGGTGAGTTGATGTGGAACACAACGGAAAGCAATATTCCTCATGTTAAGAATTTCATCAGTATGTGCCACACAGTCTGATGACTGAGAGGCTGCGGATAATTCCCGAACAGTCCATTGATGGGCTACGGAAACGAGGCCACTCACTCTTGAAGAAGGGACGACCTACCTGTGTGAAGCAAATCCACAGTCTCATTCCGATCCTACAGTAACGCCCTGACCTATCGTGCAACCCCCTTATACGACAATGCTTACTCGCCACAGGCGTCACGTACTCTAAGATAATATTTTGATGCATTTTTGCCACGGGAAACCTCGATTTTAATCCACGAACGCTGATCACCTTTTGAAAACATGCTATAGAGTGGTGAAATAGACACTCTTCACTTCAACGCCACACTGCAACAACACTGACGACTGAATGCCCATCAAATGCACACTACACAACGACAACAGTGCTGACTGACCGCTCCCATGTTATCTTGCTTACGCATGCCCGACCACCTGCGAGTGTCTGAACTACGTTCCTTCTACTTTATTTACAGCCCTCTCACATACTGGGAGGTTCATTTATTAGAATTTGCAAATATATATATTACTTTCAATAAATTCACTTCATTTGAAATTGTTTAGCAGCAGTGACGTAATTTCGCAGTGTGATGCGGCTTATTCCGCTGCAGTCTATACATTCATTGCCAATAACACTGGAAATAATACTACATGAACGTGGTAATTAATATTGTCGAACTGCTCACCTAAAAGAAGCCTGTTTTCAAACACAGTAAACAATCTAAGATCTGAAGTTCCTGAATTCTGCCACCAAAATGATATACTGTACAATTCACAATCTTCAGAATCTTTGTTTCACGTCACGCCGACACAGACAGGTAGAATGGTTTCGATTCCTACCTCAGCCATCCCCGAAGTGCTTTTTTCCGTAGTTTTCACTTCTTTTCCAGCCAAATGCAACAATGGTAACTAACTTAAGGCCACGGCCGTTGCTTTCCCTCTTCCTTGCTTATCCCTTTCAATGTTCCCATGCCCCAAAACGCCCCTGTTCAGGATAGCAGTTGAGGCCACCTGGGAGATATACTGATACTCCTTCCCAGTTATATCCCAAACCAAATGCCTCACGTTCATGAATACTGCCCTTGAGACGTTGGAGGTGGGGATCTCTCACTGAGTCCTGGGGAGAAACCAAACCAGGACCGTAAAATGACTTAACAAGAGTTTAAAAAATAAAGTCCATTCCGTTTGCGCCCACCTGGTGGCTATGAATGGTAAGGCGTCAAGTCTATACGGTCTGACTCCTTTGCTAACTGGTTCGAGTCCCGTTGGTGTACGCAAAATTAATGAGGCACAATTCTGTTTCCTTAAGCAGGTATATATAGTTCCAGAGTAACAGTACCAAACTCACATGTTCCTTTACCAAGTTTACACTCATTTCTCAACCTTTTAAACACCTCCATGCAACATGGTTGCTATCACTCGGCTAGGCTGCAATAGTGTGACGTCAGCAGCTGCGATCTCATTAGCGTAGCGGCTTTGTATCCTAGATGCGTTCATTTTGAGGGCTGATATTTATTTTGTTTTTGTCCTTAAAACAACTGTCTCCATCACCGGTCTTTGACGTTTTTGACTAGCTGCTTTATACATCTACTACGATATGGGACATGTTTCCATCTAAGGACCTAACTGGATATCAAATATCTTGCGAGAATGACTGAGCCGAAAGAGGCGAGTAAGGCATTAAATTATGAAATAGAAATAGTAGTGATATCACCATAATAACCATTATTTCCCTTAAAAATGTTCAAGCCTCCCAGCCACATATTGATATGCAGTCCATCATAACGATTTTCGTATGCACTTGTGTAAAGGAAAATGAACCTTACTGTACCATACTGTAGGAATGTATGTTTGCATGATATACTGTACTTACCCAGGCATAGAGTATGACGTATTTAAGGTTCATTTTCATTTGGATGCGCGGATAGGAAAATGAACTCAACGAAAGTTGCTGTGATAGACATATATGGGTGGGAGGAAAATAATGGATAGGACGAGCATTGTGATATGCTTTTCCCGTCAACGACGATATATTGCATTGTTATACATTACCAATATTAAATTAATAAAATAAAAGTAAATTAGTTATAATAAGAAACACTCGTAAAATTATTATCGTAGATGTAAAATCAGGCAGTGCATATGTATAAAGTAACGCATAGTTGCATAACATTTAACAGCATTTGAAACAACGATTAGGAACTTTATAATCTTCTGCCAGGTCATCCGTGACAATAGAATGGTTGTGAACAGCAATATCAAGTTTAAATTGGATCCTTATTGGTGCATAAAATATCTATAAAGAGTTTCCTTGAAAGTGCTAATAACACTTATCCCTATGATACATTCAGGAAGGGGTTTCGACTGACTCATGATGAATAATCTGTAACGAACAGCTTTTTAGTACTTTGTTCCTGTAACCGAAGTGCAATGATTACTTGTAATTCACTTCTTGAAATAGAATTATAGTTATTAGAGTCTAATAATCATTCAATTCTATTAACTGATATACTGTACAAAGCATGGAAGCAGAAACGGGAAAGTAAGGTGATGATGAAGATACATAGGTCGAGTCATAAGTCAGGGCAACTTTTTTTTCTCGGGAACAGGAGACTACACGGATAATCTAAGATATGCATTTGGAAACGTACGGTATGTACTTGTGTATGATGCCAGACCAGATGCTCAAGTTCAGTGTGAGTGAGAGAGTCACAAAATGGTAGTCAAAAAGCAGTAGTAACAATCGTATAATGACACAGCAGTTCTCCGCGGCAGAGATGCACGCCAGTGCCATGCAAAGCTGCGGGAAACATTAGGTGTGCATGCTACGCCGTATAGAACAGTGGCGAGGTGGGTAGAGACGTTCAAATGAGAACGCGACAGCAGCCATCGTTCAGCGTCGTTTACAACGGTGGGGATGGGAGGTTCTTCCACACCCGCCTTATTCGCCTGATCTGAGCCCATGTGACTATGATGTAATCCCCAAAGTCAATAAGCCATTACGTGGACAACGGTTTGCTTACAAAGAGGACATCGTAACAGCATTTCGGAGAGATGTGTCACACGTGAGCGATACACATTCAGCGAATGGTATTCAGCGCCTGCCCCACAGCTGGCAACGTACAGTGGAAGACCTGGGTGATTATTTCGAAGGTCTGTAACCAGTGGAGACCAGTGCTTTGTACGTAGTCTTGTGTATTTGCTGTCTATACCATAATAAAACCATGTTTACCAATGGCCTATGTTCTGTCACTTTCCTACGAGAATCTCCTGAAGTCAGAATCTGTCTTCAGGTACTATGCATAAGTGCATACCCTATATTTCCAAATGCATATCTTAGATTTTCCATGTTGTCTCCTGTTCGCGAGAAATTAAATAGTTGCCATGACTTATGACTCAACCCTCGTAACTTTCTCACTTCTACACAAGAACCAGTCGATTAACTAGTGCTTGATGAAATACTTTTTTTCCACTCCAGAAATTTTAAAGACATCAAATTATCACATAAAGAAATCACGCCTGGATATGCTATAAAACTAAACCCAGCACCTGTAGAACGTCCCTTCATCAAACACAAAGATTCTGTTTCTTTCAGAGACGAGATATTAAGAACCAATTATTTCATAAAATAAAATGCGAATGTTAGAAGTCACGAACTTAAATTTTGGGAAAAATTCGTTTTGAAAGTTCCTATTCTCACATACGGTCTCTAAGCTTTAAAAAAATACAGTAATACATTTTCATTGCAAACTTTGATATCATTCTAGCAGCTAATTTTAATTGCAAATATAATTTTGCAGGCGACTTGTTGAAGAAGTAATTTGTAATTGTATCTGAGTAAAATAGTTCTCAAGGCTAGGTCACACTTGGAGATTTTATAGCAGCGAGTCAGCTAGCAACGAGTACTCGCTGTTTAAATCGCTCAGTGATTAAAAAAGTCACTACTCGCCGAAAGCCCGGCGAGAAGGAAAATCACTGCGAGAAAAGTTGGACATGTTTAACTTTTCTCGCTGCTAGCCAGTCACGCGATCATCACGCAGCGACTCGCCTTGTGTGACAGCGTAATCGCTGATACAGGAAGTGCACAGAAGCGAGAAGTTTTAGCTTAAAACACCTTGTAAATCTACTTTCCAGTGTTATCATTTAAAATGAGTAATATAAAGTGGTCAGGTGATCAGATAATAACATTTATGGAGGTTTTCGGAAGTGTGCGGCCCTGTGGGACTTTCTTTCGTCAACACTATCAATAATTTGCGACTGACCTCATGCACTGTAAGTCTCAACACACGTCTTATAACATTACACCGCAATCCAACAGACGACATTGTTATAAAACACCACAAAAATTACACTAAACTCGGCAAACTAGTCTACTGAAACGCAGAAAAACAATGTTATCGCTGCTTGTACCTTTATACACTACCTCGCTTGAGTCTTTGTAATATGAATTAAATTATCGTAGCGATTTTACTATCAGCGAGAACTCGCAGCTAGACATGGCAACGAGAATATCGCCAAGTGTGACCTAGGCTTCAGGTAACTGTAGTTCAGGTCCACCTTTGTGGTGTAGAGGTTTGTGTGATCAGCTCCCACCCCCGGAGGCCCGGCTCTGCCAAGAAATTGCGAACATGGTACGAGGGCTGGAACGCGGTCCGCAGCCGCGGTAGGGGTGTTCAGTTCGCTCCTCAGCCACCTTCGAAGAGGTTTTCTGTGCCTTTCCACTCGCCCTGCAGGCAAGTGCCGTGTTGGCACGTAACTAAAGGCCAGGGTCGCTTCCTTTCTCGTGCCTTGCCAGTCCGTTCCAATCTTTCCATCCTCCACAAAGCTCCTTTGCAACATAGCAGGTGAGTCCTCCTCTCCAGTTGTATCGCCCTGACCAACTGTCTTGTGCACTAGGACACTGCACTTGAGGCGGTGGAGTTGGGATCCCTCACTCAGTCCGAGGGAAAAACCACCTCTGGAGTGTAAAGGGAATAAATAATAATAATAATAATAATAATAATAATAATAATAATAATAATAATAATAATAATAATAATAATAATAGTATTTCCGTGGGTTCTGTGGAACGCAGACGTGAAAGGAGGTGCAGCCGTGAATGGGTGGATAATGAGTCAGAAGATTAATTTAAAATTTTAAAATTTGAGTTATATACCTTTCTCTTACATTTTTTCTATTTTAAACTTCACACTTTGTTAAGCAAATAAGAAATCAGGTACAAAATTAGCTCGTGAGAATGGATAACAAGATGAGAACAATCAGAATAATCAACTAATAACCAATTAACAACCTAAGCTTGAAGCTCCCTAATTACAAATTTTACATGAGCGCTACTGCTTCTTTCAATCAATAGTCAAGGAGACGGTTCTCCCAATTTTTACTTAAGTAGTAAGAGCACCATTGTTCTACAAATTTACACTATCCAGGCCTATCAGAGGCACAAACTACATTTTACAAAATGAGTTTAACAGGGCTAACGAGTACCCCTTCTCCTTGGCCTTTGGTAAAAACAAAACGTTAAAGTTACTGGCTGAAAATCAAAATGGTAAGGAGGCGAACTCTTGCACTCCTGCAAATTCACATGAAAGTACTTAAACCCACTTGGGCTTATGGCCTGTCGTTACAGAGTCTAAGCCTATGCTACGGAGGTAACTAGAAGTTGAGAGAGTTTACAAAATTAAGAGATAGACTGACAGGTTACAAAATCATAGTCACCTCAATATCAAGTTGAGAGGGAATACAAGACGGTTGCTCATTCTTTATTCCCTAACTTCGAGTAAATTCTCTAGACTTGTGAGAATTTACATTAAGAAGTAAAAGTTACATTGCGAAAAAATGTGAAACCTTCCCCTCGAGGTAGCTTTCAAAGAGTATTACGTTGTTAAAAGCAGAATCTGCCATTACCTTGATCTGGTGGACCTACCAAAGATGGACGACAGAACTTTTCCCTCTGTCTCCGTTACGAACACACTTCAGACTGGAGCGGTCACAAAGACAACATGGCCCGAAATGTGCCAGCTTTTATAGCGGAGAGGAAAGTTCTAGATTTCTCTGGGTCGACACCCTGACACACCCAGAATTCCTATTGCGTAATTTCATAAATATAAAAAATTCTCATTGGTTGCTTAAATAAATGTACAGAATTTCTAATTGGCCAACATATTAAGTTGGCGGGAAGAGGTAGAAGTGTTGATAACTTTTAACCACCAAAAACAAACTATAAACAATTCAGTTTAGGAAACCTTGACACACAAAATTACTTTGAAAATTAATAGTTCATCTTCACCCTAGAGGGTGCATCTAAGTTGATAGTAGTGACATCTGTCGAGAAATGTTCAAACTATTTAAAAAATGAGTTTCAGATTTCCTGATCTAGATGGCCTTCTAGAAGGCGCTAGATGTAAATGCTCTGGGCGGGTGTACTTCCGGTATAATAATAATAATAATAATAATAATAATAATAATAATAATAATAATAATAATAATAATAATAATAATAATAATAATAATAATAATAATAATAATAATAATAATAATAATTGTCAGCCGGGTTCAATTCCGGGCTCTGCCGCGAAATTTCAAAAGTGGTACGAGGACTGGAACGGGCTCCACTTAGCTTCGGGTGGTCAACTGCGTAGAAGGATGATCGATTCCCACCTCAGCCATCCTTGAAGTAGTTTGCCTGTTTTCCCACTTCTTCATCTTGCAAATGCCAGGATATTCCCTTCCTTTAAGAACACGGCCGCTTCCTTTCATATCCTTTCAGTCTTCGCATCCGCCACAAAGCCCCTATTCAGCATAGCAGGTGAGGTCGCCTGGGCGAGGTACTGCTTTTCCTTCCAGATGTTGTGTCCCCGACTAAATGTCTCACGCTCCAAGACACTACCCTTGAGGATGTCGGGGTAGGGTCCCTCATTGATTCCGGGGGAGAAACCAACCCTGGACGGTGAACTGATTACATAATAATAATAATAATAATAATAATAATAATAATAATAATAATAATAATAGCCATTCGAAGACTAAAATTATGTCAGTAGATAAGAAATCTAAGAGACGTGAATGTCAGATTGGGGATACAAAGCTGGAACATATAGACAATTATAAATAATTAGGATGTGCGTGCTCCCAGGTTGGTAGTGTAGTGAGATTGAATCAAGGTATAGTAACGGTAACACAGTGAGTTTGCAGTGGCGATCAACAGTATTCTGTACGTAAGAAGTCAGTTTCACATCGGTGTTTTTTCAGGCCAACTTTGCTTTAAGAGAGTGAATGCTGGAATCACGATATCTGATTCATAAGTTTGACGTAACAGAAATGAAGGTAGCGAGAATGCTTGCTGATAAAAACATGTGTAAACAATGGCAGGAGGGTACTCGGAATAGTGAGATAAGGGCTAACTTAGGAATGAACTCGGTGGATGAAGGTGTACGCATAAACCGGCTTCGGTGTTTCATGTGAGGTTAATGAAGGAGGATAGTTTGCCTAGGAGAATGATGGACTCTCTTATAGAGGGTAAGAGAATTAGAGGGAGACCACGATGATGTTGGTTAGACTCAGTTTCTAACGATTTAAAGATGATGGGTAAATTATATCTAAGCGAGGCCAAATAACTAGTTACAAATACTATATAGAGGATTGTGTCGGCGAATCATAAATTCACAGAGGTTTGCAGACTGAACGCTTAAAGGCATAACAGTCTGTAGTAATAATTATAATAATAATTTTATTTCAGCCCAATAACGTTGTTCTAGTACTTTTCCTATCATTGATCATGTTGCATGAACCGTTCCACGGGCAGGGCAGACCAAACCTAGTCGAAGGTTTGTATTCATTTGCTGCTTTGCTTCCGTCATCGCACTCGCCTTCGCACGCGTCTGCATTTCACACGATTCATATTACAATACTGTCCCTGGAGATTAATTTGGACCAATGTGGTTTTCACTTCGACAGTGTACATCATGTCCACTGCTCCTCTACCGATTTTCATTAAGATCCGAATGTAGTCCGTCGATTAGTTCCCATGTCGCAATTGACGCACTCAATGCTGACGCGTTCGAGAAAATCTACAAACTAAATAGCATGAGCCAGTTGCGCGCTTTCTAAAGGCCTCTAGAAGATTCCAGCAGTTTCTCATTCCAGATCATTCTAGGCGCCTGGTCCATTGTTTATCAGCTTCCAGCATCTTCTAGGAATTCCCTTATAGCAGATCTCAACAATCCACAGACGCTATTGCTTAAACTAGCTGTTAGCCCCAACCACTGTGTTTTATTATTATTATTATTATTATTATTATTATTATTATGATTATTATTATTATTATTATTATTATTATTATTATTATTATTATTATTATTATTATTATTATTATTATTATTATGTTATAATTTGATTTTTGTCGCACCGAACAGATACGTCTTATGGTGACGGTGGGATAGCGAAGGACTAGGAACGGGAAGGAACCCACCGTGGTCATAATTAAGGTACAGCCTCAGCATTTGCTTGGTGTGAAAACGTTAACCATGGAAAACCATATACAGGAATGCCGACAGTGGGGTTCGAACACACTGACAGCTACGTGACCCAAACCACGCAGCCCGTTATTATTAACGGCCGCCCAACACTTCGCCTCTGTTACTACAATTTTTATGTCTTTACTACGCTCCAGTCCACATCTACGCTAATCTACATATTTCGTTTATGAACTGGCTGTTGTATCCATCATTGATTAGTTAGTTGTATACAATGAATACATAAATAGTATGTTTCTCATCCCATCAGCAGGAAAATTATTAAGAGGAAGCGGGATGAAGCAGAAGAGACAGAGAACATCCCAACTCATAATAGTGAGTCAGTGTTGTGTTAGCCGGGCTGAGTAGCTCAGAAGTACAGCCCTGGCTTTCTGAGCCCAACTTGACAGGGTCAAACCTAGATCAGTCCGTTGGCATTTGATGGTGGTAAAATACGTCAGTCTCGTATAAGTAGTTTTGCTGGGTTGTAAAGAAACTCCTGCGGGACAAAATTCCAGAACCTGGGCGTCTCCGAAAACCGTAAAAATGATTAATGTGACGTAAAATGTAAAATGGCATTAATATCCTAATTAGAGTTATGTTACTGTCGATCGCCGTCGTTAGTTGACTCAAAAGCTTGTAAAAAATATAATTATCGTACAGTAAAACACATAAAGCTTTAAAAATGATGTACAACTTCTATTGCATACAGGTTTTCGATACCGATAATATTGACGGGAAAATTGCACTTTACTACATTGCCTCTCCAAATTTGCTATGTCATTGTGTGCTATTCAGATAATATAATATATAGCCTAGTGCATAATCCGCTTATTGCTTTTCTCAGTTTTCATGTGTTCTCGTAACAAATATGCAAGCTGACAATCAGAATCCAAAGATGATATCGACATGTCTGTACCAAACCTATATGAGCGTTAGAGCGTTGGTCATACTGATAGGTAATTTGATAAGAAGTCTCTATCTCGCGCCATTGACATTTTATCAGCTGCTGAAGTTAGGCAATCAGATCGCTTCGCGGATGATTTCAGATGGCTTTGCGAGGCGTAGTTGCTAAATTTGCAAGTGGCTTATGATGGCCTTGAGAGCGCCAAAAGAAGAAATAAACTTCTCCAGGGGAGGGACTTGAACAGGGGCCTCACTGTTGATAGGCTCGGCGCACAGCAATCACGCTACAGTGGCATTGGCTGAAAACCACAGTGTGTTAGTGTTGGATGCTCATTTCTCGGCATGGGTTACAAGCCCGACAAAGACACGTGCAGATTTAGCAACGCCGCCTTGTAAACCTCATTTGAATTCACCCGCGAAGCGATCTGATTGGCTAACTTCATCAGGTGATAAAATGACATCGACGTGAGATATCGACGCTATTTTTTCAAATATTACCTATATCAGTATGACCGACGCTCTAATGCTCATATACTCGGTTCACGTTTTTTCCGACCATCCTATACACATAAAAAGCTAAATCCCAGTGACTCCATAATCCCTCGAACTAGGAAGTTGAAATCTTAGGATGATGTTACCTATTGGTTCTTGGTAGCTGTGGTGATTATTGCTTTAAGAAGGACTGTTATGTGTGGATTTAAGTTGCTAAATCATTTCCAACTTTCCATAACCCAATACATCAAAGCGCGCCATATCCTTCCGTCCTGCACTATTTCCCGAATACTTTCCAGATTGAGATCCATGGCTTCCTTGATGCCATTTATCAACCTCGTCGTTCATCACCCACTTCTCCTTTTACCATCAGTCTTCCCCAACATTTAGGTCCTTTCCAGTGAATAATGTCTTCTCATAGTTTGACCAAAGTAAGTTCAGTATTAGTCCTCCCAAAGAGGATCCTGGGTTCGTTTCGTATAATATGAACTTATTATATCATTGCACTCCCCGGAACTCAGAGGAGTTTCCTCCAACACCAATGAATGCGCCTATTTCTCAGCTTTTCTTAAGGGAAGTAAGATGTATTTACCCTAGATAACACCGTAGCAACTGCCCATTGCTTTTTTTCCGAAGGAGCAAGCATCTTTCAATTTTATGGCTGCAGTCACCGTCACTGGTCTTGGAGCTATAGAAGAAGAAAGTAGGAGCTATCTCCAATGTTTTTCCTTCTATATGCCAGGATGTGAGAGGTTTAGTTGCCGTGATTATAGTTTCTTTGACATTAGTCCAGCCTTTGTACGTTCTTACTTCACCTTCAATAGGAGATACTTCAGCTCTTCTTCACTTTCTACAATCAAAATGGTGTCATCCGCAGGTCTAAAATTATTAATACTTCTCCCACCAATTTTTTATTCCAGTTTCTGTTTCAGATAAATTACCATCTACAGTCAGTGGACAAGGCATTAGCAATTTCCAAATATTCCTATATTTTAAAAATTTATTTCAATTTGTATATTATATTTACAATGCTTTTACCATGTTTCATAAGTTTACAACTAATGCACTTATTTTCACATCATTTGGGACAGTAGTACTTGATAGTACCACGTTTAGCTTTAATAACATCCACCATTTCAGTAATAGCCGCATCATGTTGCCATACTCGCTGCAGACGCTGTTTAAATTCACGAATATTAGTGCACGTTGGACTACTGATTTTATTTTTCATAAAATTTCATATCCCTTCTATGGGGTTCAGGTCTGGGTTGTTCCCTGGCCAGTCCAACACTTTGATTCCTACCTGCTGCAGATGATCCATGACAAATTTTGAAGTATGGTAGGGTGCCTCATCCTGCATGGAAATTCCATCATTTTCTGGATTCCCCTCATTTATTTGAGGAAGTAGGCAAGTATACAGGACATATTTGTATTGTTCGTTCCTCATAGTACCCTCAACAAGGTACAACTGCCCAGTGCCATGGACAGATAATCCCTAATTCTGTCATTCACAGCGATATTTAGAAAACGAGAAGGTTCCAACAACTGAAATTGGGACCAGTTATACATTCTTATGTATTCCTTACAAGAAAAATCCAATGAACCTCTCACGACCACGACTATTATACTTTTGTTAATGAAAAATACAAGGAACCTCTCACGACCACGACTATTATACTTTTTTTAATGAAAAATCCAAGGAACCTCTCACGACCACGACTATTATACTTTTGTTAATGAAAAATACAAGGAACCTCTCACGACCACGACTATTATACTTTTGTTAATGAAAAATACAAGGAACCTCTCACGACCACGACTATTATACTTTTGTTAAAGAAAAATACAAGGAACCTCTCACGACCACGACTATTATACTTTTGTTAAAGAAAAATACAAGGAACCTCTTACGACCACGACTATTATACTTTTGTTAAAGAAAAATACAAGGAACCTCTCACGACCACGACTATTATACTTTTGTTAAAGAAAAATACAAGGAACCTCTCACGAACACGACTATTGTACTTTTGTTAAAGAAAAACACAAGGAACCTCTCACGAACACGACTATTGTACTTTTATTAAAGAAGAATGCAATGAACCTCCCACGAACACGACTATTGTTCTTTTATTAAAGAAAAGTACATTTCTGTCAGGGAAATCGTCGCATATTCGCCATTGTGACGTAGGTACACAGGTACGTTTGTCGGCATTGTGTTTAACTGCGTACATCCTGGCTTCTGTTGCTTTCCAAATATACGAGGGGCGTATTATATTGTTTTTCACTTTAATTTTTGTACGTCCGGGTACGGTTCTCCTTTCACTTTTGAAGGTGGTGACGTGTAACTAGTGTCTTGTTCCACCGTTTGGTAGCAGCACACGCACAGGGACCAAAGAATGCACTCGTTATAGCCATTTAATAACAACACTGTCAGCGTAGGAGCAGACAACATGGAAAAGCAATCGTCAGGAAGAGCGCTGTACGACTTGGTTCCCATAGAAAAAAGTGGTGACCACAGCAGAAATTCATCGGCGCTTGCTGGAAATCTGAGGAGAACATTCGCCGGCAGGAAAAAACAGTTTAAATTGGGTGGAAGTTTGGAAAACTGGGAGCATATCTGTGGGCAAGGGAACCAGTTCTGGGAGAAATGTGACAGTGTCAACACCATTGCCCGGGTCGAACAGGCCACCCAAGGAAATGGATGTAGCCACGGGAATTAGCCAAAACACCCTGCAGCGTATCGTCCACGGCCACTTACAGTTGGGGAAGATATCATCCACGTCGGTGCCTAGACTCTTGTCTGCAGACGAAAAGCAAAGGCGTGTGGACGTGTGCTGAGAACTTTTGCAACGCCATGATCAAGATCCAGCCGACTTCAAGGCTAGGCTTGTAACTGCTTATGAGATATGGCTCCATTACCATGAGCCACAAACGAAACAACAATCGATGAAATGGAAGCATAGGGCAGACCTCCGCCAAATAAATATCAAACAGTGCCATTATGTGGCACCAAGTGATTATCACCTCTTCGGAAACATGAAGGAATCTCTGCGGGTCGCCTTTTTGCGGATTTTGCAGAAGTGGACACAGCTGTCAAAACATGGGTACGCAGCAGTCCGAAGTAATGGTTTCAGGAAGGTCTGGAGAGACTAACACTTCGATGAAAAAAAAGGGCATACAGGTTACAAAGAGATTATGTTTGAAGGTGGACGTAACAACTGATGTGTATACTTCATTTGGGTTGAACAAATAAAGTGTAAAGCAATATAGTACGCCCTTCGTATATTTGAGAGACTGAACTGGTATGAGTTATGGTTTAGTAGAATAATGTAATGATGACCATGATACTTGAACTGTTCTGTGAAAAATATTATCTTTCAGCGAAATAAATTGATGTATTTTTTGAAAATTCCGGGGCTTATCTCTATTAATAGGTGAGAGATTGAACAGCTCACCTTGTGGCAATCGTCGTTAACGCGTCAAGTCTATATGATCTGGCACCGTAGCTGTCCGATTCAAGTCCAGTTCGTTGAGAACTTATTTAGTATCAGAATGTTGACCAGCAGGGTAGAGTAGGTGTGGTGATATTATAGAATTTCTAATCACTAGAATGCGTACCAAAAGCCTTGATTCAATTCCAAACCTCTCCGCAGTGCTCATATGGAGTGAGGGCATCTGGCGCTGTTGGTGGTGATTCGTTTTGGATAGTTGTATGTAGCTTCCTCAAGATTACGCAGATCCATAGATGTCAATGTTCAACACTGAGCTACAACTGTACTCAATATACTACAATACTTGTTATGATTCCATTCGAAAGCCATACAAAGTCTGCAAAGTGTTACTTCTATTCATTATATATAATAATATTCTATTTAGATTTTCCATTTATTTTATAGATAGTAATTGCGACTGTGGACGACCGGCTTAGGTACTAGTTTCTCATAATATACTCCACACAGAAGTTGAAAAAACAGGGCGACCATATGCAACCTTGCCGTGCACCTGAACAACGATCCTTGCTTACCAATAATCAGAAGGAAAAATAACAGAGGTCCGACACTTCGAAAAATGAATATATCCGAAAAAGAAAGACAGGAGCCACAAAAGGCCTGAAAATGGAAGACTGCCAAGGCCTAGCAAATCTAGCACCTGCGGGGTCGGTAAGCAGGAGAGTTGCCCAAGGGAGGTCTACTAGGAAATACGAAAGCGAGGGGAATGGCACAAGTAGAGGAAGCAATGCCAGACTAAGCCTGGGTAAACGCGATCGCCAAACCACGCTCGGAATTAGAGTGCCCCTTGTCCATGTTTTAGTCACCTTTGACGACAGGCAGAGAATACTGTCGGCTGGGGATTTCAGTCCCTGGTACTCGCAAAAGGAAATTTTTTGGAAAGATAAATAAATTAAAGGTTTAACAAACAATAATGACATTTAAATGTCAACATTCAGTGCGAGTCTCGCCCTAGCACTTATCACGAAGCGAATCAGTGAAATCACTGATCTGTATGCAACACGATTGCGCATGAAGAGCGCCGCGCTCGGAGGAAGTAGGCACCCGTTATTAATCAATAACCACTGATGTGCATTTAAGGCAGTCATCCAACTGGCAGAATCCCTATCAGTATTTTAATTAATATTTTCAAAAATCATTTCATAAAAAACTGGAATTTTTTCGAACAGCTCCCTTGGTAAATTAGTTTCGACTGCTTCACTAAAGCAGCTCGTTCGACTTGAAGACGAAGGATGAATATTAAAACCTCGAATTGTTCAGATAAAAATTTAATTTTATTTATGTAGTGTAACCTCTTTATCAAGGAAATTTTCGCAAAAATTTTCAATTTACTTCGAATTGTTGGTTAATAATAAAGACATAGTTTCTCGTGTCGACTAAGGTAAATGTCACTTAAAATTTTTCAGTCTGCCGAACACACAAGTTCAGTATAAATATAATACTATAACATACCAGGAGAATAGATATGAATTTGTCCACTTTTAAATACACTTCAAGTAAAATCACAAATATACCTTTAGACCACTTCACTATTTAAGGCACTGATTTCAATCCAACTAGGAGTCATTCTCAGGCTTTTAATCCTAAATATCGGCTCTGTCTGTCTGTGTGTGTGTGTGTGTGTGTGTAGGGGAGCTTCAAGATATACGGAAATGGTGACTTCGACCAGGTAATTTAATTTATTTGGTCCTTTAGTTTATGTTGCAGAATATAAAATATACGACTGAATTGGGTACAATACAATATACAAAACAGCTGTCTAAGATATTCAACAAGGGGTCTTAAAAACATGAACGATTTTAACTTCATTCATTCATCATCCATATCCTAAAGGCAAGGCCTTGTCGCTGCTACCACATTTGTCTCTCATCTGCTGAGCGTTTCAGATCAACATATTTTTTCAAATTCAGCCTGTCCATCACGGAATCCAGATACTTTTTCCTCGGTCCTCCTCTTTCCTTCTTACCCAGAACTTTTCCTTCCAGGATAATCGTGAGGAATGTGTTATGTCGAAGTGTGTGGCCAAGGAATATGGTTTTCCTCTTTTCTACCTTGTTGATCAATTCCCTTGTTTCGTTTATTTCCTTAGGAACGCTATTGTTTGACTTTTTCTCTGTCCAACTAATTTTCAGCATCCTCCTCCATATCCACATTTCCATTGCTTCCAGGCGTTTTATATCCTGTTTTTGCTAAGACCCATGTTTCGCAACCATACAACAAAACACTCCACACAAACATTTTGGCAAATTCTTTCCTAATTTTAATGTTAATGTTCCTGCTTGTCAAAAGCTGTTTCTTGTTACTTACGATGCTATAATATGCCTGTAATAATACACACTATCAAACAAAGAATGACATGTTTCGTTCTTGCGAGGACATCATCGGATTCTATTAAGTCATAGTCAAATATTTAGAGTATTTATGTTCATTTCTGTTTAATAATTGCATGTATGTATGTTCAGTCCTTCAGCGCTAACGCTGGTGGGATCCTCAACAGCTCTGCCTTCAGCTGCCATTGATGATCTAGGAATCACTTAAGAGGCGTACTAAGGAGTTAGGAACTTTAAATCTGGAACTTACCTTAATGAAGTCCGCCTTTCTCTCTATTACAGCATTTAAACTACATTATATTTCGAATTGTGCAGATAAAGTTTGAATATTAGTCGTGTATATACATATATATAGAGTAACCTCGATCTTAACTTCCTGTCCCAGGCAAAATTCCAAATTTGTGAATGTATTTTACGATATCACTTCTTCTGGTCAATTTCCACTAATTGCTATCTTCTCGCCAACTCTATCAGATGGTAGTTACGCCTCTCTGTCCGCTTTGCACATTGCTCAAGCCATTAAAACCCTACAAGACAGCTCCAAGTAAAGTGCTTCGTTTTGCTAATTGGTCTCGTCCTCTGGGTTTGGATGTTACGCTTGAAAGCTGTAATTTGACGGGAGCTAAAACGGGAGCGAATGAACTAATCCTTTGACAAGGAAGTTATACGAGAGCTGCAAGATATCTTCAGACAAAGCGAAGGAAGAAAATACTGCATCCAATTAAAATAAATAACCTTCTACGGGGAAGGATGGATGTATGAAAATTCGCATTGCAGAATAGGTGGAGCTTCAAAGAGATACTAATTATTGTTTGTATGTCCTCTCCTAATGCTTTTGTTTATTCTCACCACGTGGCATGGTCTTAAACATGAGTTTAGAATTGCAAGGTGAACCCAATCTTCGTCGCCATATCACTTATCTGTGTCGGGGCGATGTAAAGCAAATGAGAAAATACTCAATCTAGGTCCACCTCTGTGACGTAGTGCTTAGTGTGATTAGCTGCCGCACACGGAGGCCTGATTTCGATTCTCCGCTCTGCCACGAAGTTAGAAAAACGGTACGAGTGCTCGAACGGGGTCCACTCAGCCTCGGGATGTCAAGTGAGTATAGCGGGTTCGATTCCCACCTCAGTCCTCTTCGAAGTGGTTTAATGTGGTTTCCCGATTCTCCTCCAGGCAAATGCCAGGATGGTAACTAAAGGCTACTGCCGCTTCCTTCCCTCTTCTTTGTCTATCTCTTCCAAATTTCCACTCCCCCAACAAGGCCCCTGCTTATCACAGGAGATGAGGCTACCTGGGAGAGGTACGGGTCCTCCTCTCCAGTTTCATCCCTGACCCAATGTTTCGCGCTCCAGAACAATGCCCTTGAGGAGGTAAAGGTGGGATTCCTCTCTGAGTCAGAGGAGAAAACCAACCCTGGAGAGTAAAGAGATTAAGAAAGAAAGAAATAACTCAATCTAGGCCGCTCGTCATCTAATTTCATATTTTAGAAATTTATACTGTTTGCTATTGGAGCAAAGTCCAATTTTGGATGTGGCAATATTTTACTTCGCAGGCCTGCGTACACGGAAAATTGTCGTTGTAGGAAACAGCCTGTATATTACGACAAACTGTAGGCGATATACGCGATATTCGACATCGCTAAGTAAATAAAGACGTCATTCATATGTCACAAGGATAAATATAGCACAGAGATCCAACCTATCCCCATGGGGAGAGATTGTGTTAACCGGTTCAAAATATTATATTCTTATTTTGTTTGCAAACACACTGCAAGTATAATAAGTCTATGTTGAAAGTTTACAAACAAAAGTTTTAAATTTCGGCACCGGGCTCGATACCTGCAGTCGCTTAAGTACGGCCAGTGTCCAGCTTTCGGGAGATAGTGCGTTCGAATCCCGCTGTCGGCAGTCCTGAATATCGTTTTCCGTGGTTTCCCTATTTTCACATCAGGCACATTCTGGGGCTGTACCGTAATTAAGTCTATGGCCGCTTCCTTCACACTCCCAGCCCTTTCCTGCCCCATCGTCGCCATAAGATCTATCTTTATCGGTGCGACGTAAAGCAACTTGTAAGAAATTTTGGCGATTTTACCATCTCAATATCAGTTACAAACTCTCATGAGGATGGATATGTTACAAAGGTCTCTCTCAGTCCAAGATGATGACAAAACAATGCGTCAAACTTGTGAAAACTTCTCTATTTGCTTCACATCGATTTCTGAATATCAATTACGACACATTTTATTTATATCATTCAATATAATATTTCAAGGCAGAGATATCGATACCTTTGTGATAGACTTAGGATATATTAGAAGAATTAAAATGGTAGTCCAACTCTTCGGGAAGAACCAACCGTGGAGGGTAAACTGATTAAGAAATAAGTTAAACGGTTCATGAAATATTAAATATATCATATGTTTACAATTCGGTCTACCTCGCACATATTTGCATACAGTTCTTACGGCTTCGATGGATTGGGAATGGACTAGGTGTGGGAAATAATGAACCATTCCCTTGTTTTCGTTACAGACCCAGCATTTGCCTGGTGTAACAAAGGGAAACCACCAAAAGAATCTTCAGAGCTGCCGACAGTGGGTTTGGAATATTAAATATTACCAAATATATTGAAACCTATGCTCGTAATATACAGAAACTTCCCAAATATGTGAAAATTAGTGGTGTGGTGTATAGTTCGCCTCCAAAAAACGCATACAGTCGCTATACGTAGTGCCTATGTCCAATGCTTGATCGCTTGCGAGTTACAGACTTTCAAACCTTAGACTGTAAGTATTACCAGGCACAGCCCATGTCAAGTGTCTGTCGCCATGTTAGTGTACCAGCAAGGAAACTGCATTATAATACAATAAGTCATCATCATGTCCATCATGTAAGTGAATGCATGACTATATACGTCATCTAATTGATTACCGAACACGTTCGAACACTCCAGGTATTGCACGTATTCTATGAAAATAATGCTCCACCCGCTCGTGAATTAATGCCATGTCTGTATTGGAATATCTGACTCCAAACGTAATCTTAAATACTGTGGCGTGATTGCGGGGTAGTAGATAAATAGGTTCTGCACTGACATTTATTAATTCGAATTACCACTCACAGACAGCTACACAAGTTAACGCTGTCTTTTGATTATCACTGTTCAAGCACACTCATGTTTAGGTGTAAGACAGGGTAACACAGTTACGCTACACACTTAACGTACACACGCACTGTACACTACAGCTTGTTCAGGATGAACTTCAAGCGGCCGCACTGTTCACAATGTGCACAACAGTCTAACACGTCCGTATGAAATACAGGATTCACATTCATACTGCTGTCACTCTTCCGCACTGCAATTCTTCGTTGACTCTCTAGCAAGCTGATCCAATGTTCAGCGGTATTCACCTGAGAGCACTGTCTCGCTGACCCGCACCCTTCGCTCAACAATCGGCCTCACCCTCAGTCCACACACTGAACTGTCACGATCGCTCTCAATCGCTGAGTAACGGAGCTCACACGTAACTATCTCCCACTTGTCAGCCACCTTTATATAAGGGTACTGATCCTTCGAGATGCATCGGTCACTACAAGCCCGTGGAAAATTAACCCTAAATAATTAACGTAAAGCCTTTTCAGATTTAATACAATGACCCCTCAAATTTTTAAACAGTAGTCGGGTATAGTCTGTAATTACATCATTCAATCAATCACCACTGATCTGCATTTAGGGCAGTCACCCAGATGTCAGGTTCTCTATCTGTTGTTTGCGTGTTATTTTCTTAAATAATTGCAAACAATATGGAAATTTATTGAACACCCCACTTGGTAAATTATTCCAATCCCTAACTCGCCTTCTTATAAACGAATGTTTCCCCCAATTTGTCTCCCTCAATTCCAACTTTATCTTCATATTGTGATAATTCCTTCTTTTAATGACACCACTCAAAGGTATTTCACTACTAAAGTTATTCCAGCCATCTCTCCACTGACAGCACGGAGCATACCATTTAGTCAAGCAGCTCGTCTCCTTTCTCCCGAATCTTTCCAGCCCAAACTTTGCAACATTTTCTTAACGCTACTTTTTTGTTAGAAATCACTTAGAACAAATCGATCCGCTTATCTTTGTATTTTTCCAGTTTCTGGAATCAAGTAATCCTGGTGAGAGTCCCAAACATTGGGACCATACTGTAGTTGGTGGTCATACCAGAGACTTGTATGCCCTCTCCTTTACATCCTTACTAAAATCCCCACATACCCTCAAAGCGATGTGCAGCAATCTGTACCCTTTATTTATAAACCAATTTACGTCATTACTTCAATGATTATCGTTCCTTATAGTAACACCTAGGTATTTACAGTAATCCCTATAAGGAACTTCACCCAATCAACTCTATATTTAAAACAGAGAGAACTTTTCCTATTAGTGAAACTTACAACCTGACTTTTAATCCCGTTTATTATCAAACCATTGCCTGCTGTCCGTCTCACAATATTGTCGAGGTTTTTTCTTTTTTCAGTTGCTCACAATCTTGTACATTATTTTTTACTCTGTACAGAACAACATCATTCGCAGAAAGCCTTATCTCTGATTCCAGTTCCTTAGCCATATCATTTTCATATGTATAAACAAATAAAGGTCTAATAATACTGCCTTGAGGAATTCCTCTCTTAATGATTACAGGATCATATTAAGCTTCGCCTACTCTAGTTCTCTGAGTTATCTGGAAATATAGGCACCATTCAAGCACTCATTTGTCTATTACAATTGCACTCATTTTTGCCAGTAGTCTCCCATGATCTATCCTACCAAGTACCTTAGTGTGGTCATGTTTTCCTTCTCAGGTATTTGCTAAATTTTATTTATAAATTAGTTTCAACAGACTTAAGAACCTGAAGGTTATGAAGCTATTTCGAGAGTTTAACAGCCGCAAATATAAACTCAGTTAATTGGTTGTTATTAATGTTTTTTATTGACACGATAATTGTGTAATGCGATGCTATTCGTACCTTACAGTAGCTATCATGGGCCACCTGAAAATGATATCGAATAGAATTGACCTTCTACGGCGTCTTCCATTTCAGCCGAAGTGACATAAACACGAAAACCTAAAGGACAGTTTTCTCGTCTGCCCCAACTCACATTCTTCCAAAGCAGGTGGCACTGAAGTTGTCAATTTGAAAAATAATTCTTGGTTAGTGAATGATATTCCGGTGAATATTTTAAAATGTTTTATTGAAGAATTATCCTTAATATTTTTTTAAAAAATGTATGTCTCCTCTTCCATCCCATCTATTTTCCTCAACATCTACCTTAACCTAATTTCTGGATAACACTCTACCATAGTTCTCCTTCCTCCACAAAATTTGCTCACATGCCTGACAAGAGCCTTATTTCCACCCCTCCCTTAAATTCCCTGGCGCCTGCAGAACTCAATTCCTCCACCGTTTTCTCCCTCTCACTATTCTGTTCCACCTCCTTCTTATCCTGTGTTCTACGTTTCCCTTTCTTACTGGTCCCTTTCCTCGCACTATTCAAAACAATAAGTTACACGGATATTGTGTTTTATATTTCGAGATAAATTATTGTGCAGAAACTGCGAAAATGTGTTAATATGTTGAGGAGTGTTAGGCTTATTTTATATCAACTGTTCAGCCTGTTACAGCTAATAGCCTCATGACTTAGAGTTCATAATGTTAGTAAATTATTTTTGCTGTTCATCTCATCATCTCAGCGCTCTCAAAGATAAGAGAGTGGATGTGGCTACAGTAGACCCTTTCATATCTGACATCAGGATTTCCATGATTTCCAATTCATCCGGATATCCGACCGCTCGCCCGCTTTTCCCGCGTTGTATTTTAATTTATTGTTCCTACGTACCGTCTATATTAAGTACAATATCCCGTTATTAAACGGTGGTGGTGTTTATTGTTTTAAGAGGAAATACAATTAGGCAGCGAACCTCTATCCAATTATAAAGTAACCGAGATAATTTTGTGTTAAATTCTCAATGAAAAATGAAACCTACAACCTGTTTTCAAGTTTTTGACCGGGTCAGGTATGTAATGAATGATTCATATAAAGGCTTTTAGTACGATGGGGTCGCCACTCCCAAAGTGATACATATTAATGACTGATAGATACTATGAAATGAGAATGGAGAATGTTGCTCGAATGAAACATGACAGAAAAAGCCGGAGTACCCGCAGAAAAACCTGTCCCACCTCCGCTTTGTCCAGCACAAATCTCACATGGAGTGACCGGGATTTGAACCACGGTATCCAGCGGTGAGAGACCGACGCGCTGCCGTCTGAGCTAAGGAGGCTCTATAAATTCTCAATATAAAACATATATTTAATTAGGATAGAAATCGCAATACAACCGTCTATGTGTATACAAAGATAACTTGCAGGTGGGTTATCTTATGTTTTACAAATATGACGACTGACATGTAATGGCGATTTTCTGGCTCGGTGAGGGAAACAACGGGAAGCTACCTCACTCCTCATTTCCCTAGTACTCCTCTTCAGTGATGCGTAGGCCATCTATGACAGCTGATGGCGGAGCTGTTGAGGTTCCAACCAGCCTTAGGGCTGAGGACTGAACATACATACATTCAACGGAGAATTAAAGGGGGGATAACTTTTTGCAATAGAGAATTTTTCGATGAAGAGAAACTACTAACAAGCACATATCCTGATGGGGGCAGATGAGAATTTGTATATCTTTATTCTCCTTTAGAGATATTAGCTTACAAATAGTAAATAAGGAGCCGATGACCTAGATGTTAGGCCCTTTAAGCAACAAGCACCACCATCACCATCATCATCAACAGTAACTGACCAAACAAGATCACAATTTCTTGCATTGTTGGATATCAATATACATAGTTTAGTCCCCACTATGGGTAGGGGCTGTAGAATAACATCCACGGTATCATCTGCCTGTCTTAAGAGGTGACTAAACGGGGAGCCATGGGATATTAACTCGGGAGAGTTACTTGGTGACCATGGGGCCCTTAGCTGAGTCCTGGGTTTTCTTCCAGTTATTTGTGCGGGGCTCCTTAATCTACCCTATCCGACCTCCCTTGGTCATCTTTTGTTCTTTTCCAACCCCAACGCTATTAGGGCATTGGTGGGCTGAGAGTCTTTCATTTTTACGCTCTTCGTGGTCCTTGCCTTCCTTTGGGGGATACCTTCAGTTTTCGAGGTGTTGGACGTACTTCTTCTAAAACAATAATCACCAAGCTCGATAGCTGCAGTCGCTTAAGTGCGCCTAGTATCCAGTATTCGGAAGATAGTTGGTTCGAACTCCACTTTCGGAAGTCCTGAAGATGGTTTTCCGAGGTTTAACATTTTCACGCCAGGCAAATTCTGGGGCTGTACCTTAATTAAGGCCACGGCCGTTTCTATCCCACTCCTAGACCTTTCCTATGTTATCGCCGCCATAAGACCTATCTGTGTTGGTGCGACGCAAAGCAACTTGTAAAAAATAAACAGTAATCCCCTCCACCACCTCCATAGTTTAGTATAGGATTGACTCCTTGCCAAGTAATATGGAAAACGTTTAGTGAATTCTTAACAATGTTCAAGGCGATGTAATTTATTTAAGTTACAGACAATCTGAGGATGTTCATATGTTTTCAGTCTATCAGTGGCACAGACCGCCTACTTCCATACAGTAGTCCTGTATCACACCAGTGTTTCAATGGAACATTGTAGTGATCAGAGAGATATGGTAGGAAGGGTTCGTAGACGGACTGCTCTTGGTTGACTTCAAATGCTTGATGTTGATCCCTTTCAAACCGGATCGTTAGGTCTTTTCCGGCGCAGCTGTTTCCCAAAAGCTCTTCTAAATGATCCTTTAAAGTAATCACAGTGCACTTCTTAATGGGTTTCCCATCTTAACGATCACAGGAATGAGACTGATGTATTTCCCACATGGTGATGTCTTGCATTCGCCAGCGATTCGCCTTTGGGGCGTGAGCCCAGCACGTGTCCAAGAGTTACTATCTCGGCGCAGTCTGCAAAATGGCAGCGGTTTGAGCTGTTACATCGACCCGGTATTGCAGGAACCGCTTTAATGTTGCATGAGATCTTCAGAGCATTAGTCCATTCGCAGCATGTAATCCCATTTCTATTGCTTACCCATGAGTTAGTTTGAGTGACGTCTGAATGCAGAACGACTCCCTTGCCCCTCAAAATATGCCTTGTCCATGCCTTAAAGTTACCACCTCGAAGCTCCTTCCGTATTGTACCAGCCCAATTATTACTTTATTTCATCGCATTTAGAATATAAAAATATTTGTTCACGCACATTTGACTTAAAAATGGTGTGATGAGAGTAAGAGTATTTTGTTTATAAGAGGTCACTGATTAACTGAATTTATGTTTCAATATGTTCATTAGACATCTCGAACTACTGAAAATCATGAACAAAGAAACTTCAGTAGTGATGAATCCACAGCCTGTTTTCAGTCATTGGACCACGTCAGGAATGGAATGAATGAAGTCCCCACCTAACATAGAAATTGTGCAGGCTGACTAAGACTTGTAACATTCTTTCTGAACACCAGTAATAAAAATATCTGAATAAAATAAAATAACTCATAAACTTAATAAAATAAATAAATAAATAAATAAATAAATAAATAAATAAATAAATAAATAAATAAATAAATAAATAAATAAATATTATATCTGATTAAAGCCACTGCTTCTGACAGTGATCCCTGAGTCCAGTTAGTATAGGGTCGTGGATAATGTGTTTCAGACTTCCATATTCCATAAAGAATTTCTATGCTCACTGACAGCAGCAGACCTTCACTTACTTTGCCCTGACGAAAGCCCATTTAAATTTGGGAGAAAGTTCGACTTTCGTTGTTAAGATAACGTGGCTTTAATTCAGATACAATATATATTTATTTTAATAAATCAATCAAACATTTCAAGGGTTCGACTCCTTGGTTGCATGGTCACTGTTGAAGTTAGTTTAAGAGGATCTCGTGTTCGAATCCTGGCCGGCTTAGGGATTTTTATCGCATCTGCATAATTCTTCTGGGTCGGAGAGTAGGTTTTTGTGTTGGTCTCAATACTTTCTTCTTCATATTCTGACAACAAACTACACTATCAACCACCACAGAAACACGCAATAGCGATTACATCCCTCTGTATAGAGTTGGCGTCAGGAAGGGCATCCAGCCACAAAACAAGACCAAATCCACATGTGCTACACAGTTAGCACCCGCGAACCCCTAAGTGTGGGGAAAGCGGTGGATGCAGAAGAGGGAGAACCAAATAATGTAGGGGGTTTTCCCCATAAATGGTCAAGAAAAATAAAAGGCTTATCTGATATATATAATGATGATTTCGTGTGGCTGCTACCAGGGTGCGAAATCGCAAGGGGAGGGGTGGGAGGGAGGAATTCCCACCGCTGACTGACGATTTTATCTCATAGGTTCCTCCCCACTAAAATTATCCGCGGTGGATTCTTTCATTATAAAATATTCAGGAAAATGTGGAACTTATATATTATTTGAATTAATGTCCTCTGTGCATACGTCCATAAAAACATCGACAATAATACCAATAATGTAGAGACAGTAGGAATAACTTTCCAATGTTCATAATTCTTGTTATGACAACACAATTCAAACAAAAAGAGTAAAATTTATATCTTTCCCGGGTTGGGGGTTGTTTACTTACGCAGCAATTGTATACCCGTCCGCCCGCCGGGGTACTGCCTGAAGTAGTAGTTGAGCCCCTATAAGTAGTTAAACCTCTTGATCCTCCCCCCCAACACCACCACCACGCCATTTCTTTCTGATATCATACACTGGCTACTTCTGCTTATGTAGGCGAATGAAGTCTCCCGTGCATTTTGACTGTGGTGGAGAATAGTGGTGTGTCTAAGCTGCACCCATTTCCCGAGCCACTATTAATATTCCATGACACGGCTGGAAATGAAACCCAGAACGGTGGTGTCAGAAGGTCAAGGCACTCACCAGTTAGCCTCGGAGCTGGAAACCAGACAAGTGCTACGTGATATTCAGCCACTGTAAATGTAGAAAAGTAGTTGGGACAAAGCGTTTTGTGTGATCTGCTTTACAGCTAACAGTTATGACCTAACACACTTTGGTCTAGGTTGCGAATACAGTACTGTACATCCAAGCAATCCCCTACCAATTTAGGAGCGTAGTTTCATGCCTACTAGGTCCTAGAGGAATCTGACATTGCTTCCACTTACTTGTGCTAATATCTTCACCTTCACCTTTTCCAGCCGTGTTCTGTTCAAACCCCGACCGTGTTAGACTTGGCGTGGCCTCATTTACTTTGATATGATTTTGGGCTGGGGGTCCATCTGGAATTAGCGTCATAAGCTTTCCGGCACAACTGTAACTATGGCAACCAGTGACTGTCTACGAATGCTAAGTCAGTAGCGCCATAATCTCACTGAGCGCTTTCTTCCTGTAACTAACAGCTTGAGAAAACATCGTATCAAGTAAACCCTGTTCTACTCCTCAATCCAGAATTAAAATTTTTGTATTGGTCGGGGAACGAACCCAGAGCCTTTGAATAAGAGACAGTCAAGCTATATCTACTCCACATGGCAGGCTAATAATATAAATCATAATAATAATAATAATAATAATAATAATAATAATAATAATAATAATAATAATAATAATAATAATGCTTTTACGAGGTGGTGAAGATGGTCATTATTGTTTTAAGAGGAAGTACTGCTAGGCAATCATCCTGTGTTAAAACTAATCAGGGGAAAGATGGAAGGGTTCCGACACTTCGAAAAATGAAGGTATCGGCCAAAGAAAGGCAAAGGCCACAAACGGAGTGAAAATGAAGAACACTCTTGGCCTCGAAAGCTCTAGTACAGTCTGCGCCGGAAAAAAGAATCTAGCCCAAGGAAAGTCGGGTAGGATAGTGAGCAGCCTGGCACAAGTAAGTAGAATGCTATGTGAGGACACACCTAAGGGGCCCGTGGTTGCCAACACACTCTCCCATGTTGAGAACACCTGGGGTCCCTTTTAGTAGCCTTTTACTGCAGGCAGGAGTTACCGTGTTGTTATTCTATCTTCCCCATTCACAGGGGTTCATATATGTGAAGTCTAGCATTTCTTTTTTCTCACAATTCATTAGCCTTACCATTATTTTCTGGATCCACTGACATTTTTTATGATTTATCGGAACGCTTTTATCTCCCTTGTGGGTGGAGATTAAGGATGCATTATCTGGACCTCTGTATGTTGTAAGAGGCTTCCAGGAGGTGAACAACTAAAGAGTCTTCACTCTCTCTCTAGTCTTCTAAGCGCAAAAACATATCCATCATTCTATGCTTTACATTGTAAGAGAAGTTTTTTCACACCCTTCGTGGTATCACCATTTCATTTGCCAGCTTACTCATATTTGGAATAAAACCTATCTGTGTCGGTGTGACGTAAAGCGAATTGTAAAAGAAAAAGAATCCTTCAAACTTTCAGAGCTCCTCAATACTTCTACCAATTAGTGAAAAGAAAGGGTGGTTGTGTAGTTCTACTTCATCATAAAGAAATCTTTGCATTTGGTAACGGAAATTTAACAGGTTGAATTTAACAGAAATTTCCAATTTCATATCAACAAATTTTGGAATTCACTTGTGATACTATTCTGCTTCTTCTCTTTCTGCCACTTTTCCCACAGCTGTGGGGTCGCGGGTGCGAACTGTGTCGCATATGTGGATTTGGCCCTGTTTACGACCGGATGCCCTTCCTGACGCCAACCCTATACGGAGGGATGTAATCACTATTGCGTGGTTCTGTGGTGGTTGGTAGTATTGTGTGAATATGAAGAGGAAAATGTTGGGCCAGAAGAATTAATCAGAGGCGATTAAAATCCCCGATCCGGACGGGAATCGAACTCGGGAACCCCTAAACCGAAGGCCTCAACGCTGACCATTCAGCCAATGAGTCTGACACGCTTATGATACTATTAACACAAATTATTGACCTGACTTTCTGCAGAATTAAAATAATTTTTTATTTTATAATTGGTATTTCTGTTAAGGGACTGCCTGGCCGAGGCGATAAAGGCGTGCTCGGTTCGCCCGGAAGGACGTGGGTTCGAATCCCCTTCAGGAAGCCGTAAAATTTAAGAAACGAGATCTCCACTTCCGGAGGTGCATATAAGGCCCTGAGGTTCACTCAGCCTACACCAAAAATGAGTACCAGGTTAATTCCAGGGGGCAAAGGCGGCCGGGCGTAGAGGTAACCACTTTACCCCATCACGTGCCAAGGTTAATAATGGTGGAAGCCTTTACCTTCCACTCCTCCGAGGGCCTTCATGGCCTCTACGGAGATGACTTTGGTTTGTATTTCTGTTACATACCAATGTTTCTCATCAGTTTACATCGCCTGCGTATGTTCAGCTCATTACGTCAACCTTTAACTTTTCAAGTCATATTCTTGGTATGCTGTGTTCCACAATTCACGCATTTTGCATCCTGTGAATTATATGACTTCCTTCTTCCCTGGGAGAAAGTGGTGGTTACACACTGGTAGTCAGGCTTTATCTGCAAATAACCCTGACTGTGAAAATCGAAAATTTCTCCGCTCTTTACGCTCAACATCCACGAATAGAACGACCCAAACTTGGGTACGGGAGCGAAAGCTTCACTGCCATGGTTTCCCCTTAAGTTGACGTCCTAATTTCCGCCGGGCTGAGTGCTTCACACTGTTGAGGCGCTGGCCTTCTGACCCCAACTTGGTTTAACAACATTAACTGTTTGTGGATTTAGTAGCAGTTATAGTCTTATTACTGCAACTTTTTTTATTTTAATGCTTTCATTCCATTAACATTTCATTTTTATATAGCTACCTTAGTTCGGTGGTATTTGAAGGTGCTGAAATACGTCAGCCTCGCGTCGGTAGATTTACTGGCATGCAAAAGAACTCCTGCGGGACTAAATTACCTCGGCGTCCCTAAGTCCCGTCAAAATTACTTAGTTGGATGTAAATCTAATAACATTAGTATTAGCATTAGTATTAGTATTAGTATTAGTATTAGTATTAGTATTAGTATTAGTATTAGTATTGTCCGGCTCCATGCCTCAATGGTTAGCGTGCTGGCCTCCGGCCACAGGGGTCCCGGGTTCGATTCCCGGCAGGGTATGGAATTTCAACCATAATTGGTTAATTTCGCTGGCACGTGGGCTGGGTGTAAATATCATCTTTATCATCACTTCATCCTCATCACGACGCGCAAGTCGCCTGCGGGAATCAATTCAAAAGACCTGGACTTGGCGAGTCGAACCCGTCCTGGGATCTCGCGGCATTAAAAGCCATACGCCATTTCAGTATTAGTGTTAGTATTAGTATTATTTACCGGGCGAGTAGGTCGTGCGGTTAGGTAGATGGTGGATTCGAACCCCACTGTCGTCACTCTTGAAGATTGTTTCCGTGGATTCCCATTTTCACACCAGGCAAATGCTGCGGCCTTGCCTTAATTAAGGCCATGATCGATTCCTTGTCACTCCCAGGCCTTTTATATCCCATCGTCACCACAAGACATATCTGTGTCGGTGCGTCGTAAAGCAACTATTATTATTATTATTATTATTATTATTATTATTATTATTATTATTATTATTATTATTATTATTATTACCGTTCTAATTTCCCAGTATTTTTTAGCATTACCTATTACACATCGCCAGCAATCATCCATAAAATTGGAATTCTCATGTTTTTCTACTTCGACTCCTTTGTCCACATCCTGGTGGGGTTCGCGGGTTCAAACTGAGTCACATGCGTAAACTTCACCCTGTTTTACGCACAGATGTTCTGCTGACGCTAACCGTGCGTAGAGGGACGTATTCATTATGTACCGTGGTGGTTTGTGATATGGTGTGCTTTGTGTGGATACAAAATGCTGAGTTTTGAGACAAACACAAATCCCAAGTCATCGAGTTAAAGAAATTAACCTCACTCGATTAGAATCCTAGACCCGTTCGAGTAATCGAAAACCAGGATCTTCTGAACCGAAACCTCAGATAATGAACAATGAGACAGTGGTTATGACTGAATGTGATAATGTTTTATTAATTTTAACCTTGACTGTACGTTCATTTGAATGTCCCGCTGCTCTACTACAGAATGAGGCCAGTTTAGAGTTTACTTTGCTTATCTACGGTGTGTTCACAAAGTGGGGGGAATCACACACCCACAAGTATGATGCTCATCTCGGACGTGACAGCTACATGTGACCCTCACGCCGATATGTTATGGAAAATACACTAAATCAAGTGTGATGCGACTAGCTCTGAGGGTACTGTGGATCGAGAACGGGATTTGTCACTATTGTAACAGCCGCAGCGTTTTCAGAATTTTGTAGATTTACATGTTTTGTAAATTGTTTTTGCTGTGTCAATTTCTCATAGTGACACATGTTACGCTCTTTTTATTTCATTTATTTTATTTTGTCGTGACCTACCTGTCCTGAGAGACGTTCTCGGAGGTTGGTCACCAGGCACTTGAATGTTGCCGATCGGATTGTAGGGAGTTAATTTGTAGGTATGACTCGTCCCGCAACTCTCGAAATAAAAGATGAAATTATTTCTCTGTCCTTTATTACTGAGGACAACTAAAACTACTATGTACAGTATATTTACAAGTCTGAATGTAATGATCTATGGAGAGAGTGAGCTTGTTCCACGCGCCTACTGTTCTACTATGCGTCTATCTTAATCTTGCCCTACGGCACTTGGGCTATGCCCGAACAGAATCTCGTCCTGACAAGTACGAACTACTGGCTGGAAGAAGGCCCCGCGCCATCTTGGCCAGGGATTATATCTCCGCTTCTGAACTCAAAGTTCTATCCCTACCTCCTACCAAGGGATTGGGTCTTACAGGCATTACCAAACTGTTCATCCAGTCCGTGGCGCCTTCAAGCAGCTATTCTCAAAAGTTGTCACAGTAAGTGCTGCTACCTAGGCACTACTGTCTTCTGTCTTACTTTGTCCTCATCTTTCCTTGTTTCCTAAGTGCATCTGTACTGACCCTGAATGGCCTTGCACTCAGCTTTGTTCCTTTGTCGGTTATCGGGCGGCCGCCTGGCCCGCTGGCATACTAGCTCTGTTTGTCGATACACAGTAAATACCTTGTTGTGATCAACAAGTCCCCGCTCTTAGTCAACACTTGTGTAAGCGCACTTCGCAAACTCTCTCCACTACATGTAACTTCTTGAAATATTTCCCTTTTCTTACAGTAATTAAATCTGACTATAATTATTATTCAATTACCTTAATGCTACAAGGTGTCTCCTGTCTTTGATCATCATTCTAACACTAATTAATCTCCTCTGACACCTTGAGCTCAAGACTCGGCTGCGAACCCCGGCTGCCTTCCACCTGGCAGTCCGCCGGTTCGAGTCCGTGGGAGGTCGGTACACGACAATTTCCTTCATCACTCACTTTTCTCCTTTGAACTCTTACTTTTACACGTTTTTGCGAAATCATAATAAAATCCTTCTTTCCCATTATTAAGTTTTTGTTCTATACAACTGACCACGATGTATGCTCAATGACGGCTAACCTCCAACTAAGCGCGCAGGTCAGCACAGTGCCATCTTACAACAGAGTATGCGTGTGACGTCACATATTTAGCGCAAATTTTTTAAGTGCTACTTCATGAAAAATACGTTTATTTTTTTTGAAACAGGTAGCCCCTCTTTTATCTGTCAAGTGAGACATTAAACATAATTGTAAGTTAAATACTGTCTGCGATATACGCATTCTGCCCGAACACTAAGAGCGTCTTAAACTTTTCTTTTCATGTACCCGTCGACGATGAACGTATGTTAAAATAACCTGATTCCTTAAGCGTGATCAGTAGCCGATGCGTCACATTATATCGTACGATGAAATGAAATGGCGTATGGCCTTTAGTGCCGGGAGTGTCCAAGGGCAATTTCGGCTCGCCAGATGCAGGTCTTTTGATTTGACTCCCGTAGGCGACCTGCGCGTCGTGATGAAGATAAAATGATGATGAAGACGACACATACACCCAGGCCCCCGTGCCAGCGAAATTAACCAATTAACGTTAAAATTCCCGACCCTGCCGGGATTCGAACCCGGGACCCCTGTGACCAAAGGCTAGTACGCTAACCATTTAGCTATGGGACCAGACTTGAACCTTAGGGCCATGTGCACCTCCGGAAGTGGAAATCTCGTTTCTTAAATTTTTACGACTTCCTGACGGGGATTCGAACCCACGTCCTTCCGGGCGAACCGAGCATGCCTTTACCGCCTCGGCGAGGCAGCTCCTATATCGTACGATGTTGGATGGTAAATGATCACTGATGATACATTCGGTTATGAAATTAATTAAAGCGTAGGAATAGGTCAGCAAATGCAGTTCCAGAGATTTCATTACCGCGTAGAGTAAAACAGAACGAGAAACAATCTAATGTTTCATCTGTAATCATACAATTCCTTACTACAAGCAAAGAAGGCAGCTAAGGATAACATGATGGCAAGCATAATTGGCAGTCATACAAATTTTAGTGAAAAATGGAAGGGTATGCATAGGTATTTTAAGGCAGAAACAGTTTATATTAAGTGAATGGGTTATGCTTAACCGTCATTGACGCGTTCGTTCTTGTAAGTGCCGTGGTATTGCCATCAAGTGAAGCAGATTGGCAGCGGAGGACAAATGGTATCCTTAACTAACAATAGTTAGTTAGTTATGGTTATTATCGATAATATTTATAGACTTAAGGCGCTATAGACCATGAAATTGTGTTCTCTTCTGGCTCTGCAATATTGATAGATTCGAGACCTAGTCTTTAAAGATCCGCATAGTCTCCATTTTCGAGTTATCGTTTACCCTTTCCGATTTCGGTAGGTAAATTCATAATCTTCTGGTTCAATACTAGCTAATAATCACGCGCATGTCCAACTACTGCCTCCTCCCGCGGCGATCTTCCAAATATAGTACTCTAGGTAGGTTGAATAAGTGTCAGTGTATGCAGAGTGAGTCTTGGCCCACAAGTGGCCTGGGCTTCCTCGTGGTCAGACAGCTCTACGCTCTGACTGGCGAACGGAGCAGAGGAGAGTTGGCCACAGTTCTACCACGGCTCTACGCCTCTGTATTCGGGAGACGGTGAGGACCAGCTCTCTACCAATGGCTGTCCTGATAATGGTTTTCCGTGGTTTTCCATTCTCATGCAGTAAGGCGAATGCCGGGACACTTTGTAGTATAGACCACGGTCTGCAGACTTCTCACATTTTCCGATAAAATATCCTGGCCTGGCCTGAGACGGCGCCATCGTCTAATAGTAGTAGTAGAGGTAGAATATACGGTAGGTATTACGGGAGAGATTTGCAATAGCAAAGCAAAGCTGTGACGTCACGCGTGACCCACACGCTGAGCCAGGTAGAAACGTAGAAGTAGTTCGATAAAAATCGCTGTGCATGCAGAAGGTAAGAACTAATAATAAGCGAGAGTAACATGTCTGCCATGTAAAAGAAAGCTTGTGTTTATTTTCTGCGATGCAACGTAAAAACAGTAACAGTGTACATTTTTCGGTATGGTTTGGTTCGCCATCAAAGATTGCACGCGCAAAGAAACGAAACACACAGTTTCGGACATTCATTTTGAACACTGGACTTAATAAACGGTGGGTTCATGCTTGTAAAAGATGTGATTCGTTTTCAACAAATAAACCAAGTGTTTATTGCGAAGATTTCTGAGATCAAGGTTATCAAAAAGGTTTAAAGGCAGAGTTATATCAGTTAATCCCTAGAAGAAAGCTGTAATCAAACGCTGTTCTTTTGAAGTTTCCATGTGATAAAGGCGTTCTTGAGTTTCAGTGAATACAAGATCGACGAAAATGACTATGAAAGCGAAAATAAGCAAAGAACCTGAATAAATTCCGTTGATGTTATAGATCTGTGTGTTTGATAATACTGCGTTCACCTTTCGCCAAACAGCGAAACAATTGAGAGAGAGCCGGCGCACATTGGTCACACACCGCTGCCTTTACTGCCATTGGCCGTTACGTCACTAGAGGTCTCTGGCGATGCAGAAGTAACAAGAACTATGAACCTAGAACCTTCCATCTCCAGAAGTTTCCATGGGCATCTAGTGTCCAAAGGAAGCCGATGGGCCACCTGGGTACATAAGACACTCGAGACTTGCCCGTTATTCTGTTCAGCTGCAGTGGTGAGTTCAACTGTGCATTGTCAGTGGGCGAGCGAGTATCGTTGTAGGAAGGGACATCCTAAGCCGTGCAGGCAGTCTGTCGAGCGACCTACTCGTGGAACTGAGTGTTGAAGCATGAATGAATCTCATGCTGTCCCTCAGAACATCTTTCATTTTGTTCATTCTCCTATGCTAAAATGTAAAAAGTAATTTAACCTTAAATACATTATGAAGTAAGAGTGTGCAAATATGCATTCGTACAGTACGGCACGGTTAGATTAAGTTTCCTTTGCCCAATAGTATAAGAAAATGAATACAACGTAAATTGTTCTGATGGACTGCATATCGTCGTTGCCGGGACAAAACCGTCTATGTGACAATATTTTTGAAGATACACTGACCCGCAGCCCATACATTATGAAGAGCGAGAATGCCTTGACAATATTCACACAATATTGCACCTTAGATGACAGGACATTACCGGCGAAAGTACTAAGCAAAAATATTTCACATAGGAGGTTTTGTCCCGGCAGCGACGATATCCACATATGGCTGGAAAGCGTGACCAGTCTAAAGGGAAATAAAAAATACGAAGAGAAAGCACTGTGTCAGATAAGCGGTATTACTCACATAGCGACGATATACTCTAAAGTGACTTCTAAGGTGAAGTACGCCAAAATCCTCTCTTTAACATAATCCAGGGTTTCTACCCAATTTAGGCCGGAGACAATACAACCATTACAGGAAAAGGCTGCGGACATTCATAGATGCAACTTTTGACAAAATCCTCTTATCACCAGCCTGGGAACTAAATAATTTCCTCTACAGTGGCTTGTATATATTTCCAATTGTCCTTTCTTTATGTTTTCTAATTTTAGTCGTACAACACCACTACAAGCGCTTCCAGATTTTCTTTAACTGATAGCAAATGTATTACTGAGAACTGACGGGAACTTTTCTCTCTCACTATTCTTCATAGTTGTGGGAGACAAAATGATCATTCAAATCTCTCAACCTCAAAGGGGTGTCACTGCCGGATGGATATGCCGATTATAAGTACTGACTCGTTGTTCACCTGTATTATTATTCTCTTGACCTCTAGTGAATGCTGTGTTGAGATATCTATTTTTCCACATTCCTAGTTTATGAACATTAGATGTAACCTCGCTCATCCCGGGTGGGTATTGAACTTGGGGCAGAGGGGCAGGTAGATTGCTCTCCTGTGCATGGAAATGACGCCATGTCGCTAGGAGCCATGGTTCAATCTAAAATCCGGCGAGATGGAAGACTCGACACGGGGGATGAATTACAATGAGGGAGCGAAGCTCTACGAGATCTATAGGAAGTGTTATCGGGCTCCTGCATGTGATGATAAAGGAACACGGTGAATGGCTCGGAATTCTCTTACTGGTAAGACGAACTTCAAGTGCTGGAGGTTAGTTGAGAGGGCACCATTGACTTTATAAGCAAAGTGGTTGTTTTAGACATGTCTATGCTATACTCCAGAGAACATGAGACATCTTGAAGTAAGAAGGAGAGATGTGGAAAGACTAAAAACCACACACACTCACGACAGAAAATGTACGAATAAATTTCATTTGAATCTAGTTGGCACTGGGTATAAATAATGATCATTAAGAGTATGGTTCCTCTGATTGAGTTGGCATGTGGTTAGAAGTTTACCAGTCCTAAATTGCATAGTTTACAACCATGACACGAAAGGCTTTGAAACATCGCTATTAAACTGCAATAAATAAATAATATCGTTGTTACAGCTACTGACGGTGATAAGGATGGTGTTTCAAGTGCTGACAAGTTTTTTGAAATAAGAAAAAGCGTAAATAGATTTCAACCTTGAAGAAATTGTCGATAAAATGCTACAAATATAATTTAATCCCTTTCTTCATCAGTATGTAAAATACATGTGAACTAAGATTTCAGCATCTAGTATTTTTAATAATGTACCGATTTTATACAGCTGCCAACGTACAAGTCAAAGTCTGCTATAGGGATTAAATTTACCTAACAGTAAATACAGTAGTTAACTTTTTTTCTGAAATAAAATTGTAATGTAAATTATTATACTCAATTTGACATCAAACGGCCATTCTATGAAAAAATGTAGTTGAGTAATTGTT
The DNA here is from genome assembly GCF_040414725.1 of Anabrus simplex. NCBI lineage: Eukaryota > Metazoa > Arthropoda > Insecta > Orthoptera > Tettigoniidae > Anabrus > Anabrus simplex. The sequence goes on along the minus strand of NC_090267.1, from coordinate 63,600,286 downwards.
TGTTAAAAATATTTATACGAAAATTTAGCTTTATTACGGTCCATCTTAGGATCAAAGATTGAAATAATGAAGCTCAGTTCTTTTTTTTTTCACATTATTTATTGTCTTCATCCTTAGGATATTTTGCCATTAATAATGCGCAATGATTAAACTATTACAAAGAAGAGAAAACAATTGGATGACAAGATAAAATCAAATTATAATGACCAAAAGAATAGCTTAGATAGAAAACAGAGGAACACACTTGGAATAAACACTGTCCTACTCCTAGGTTGTATAGTCAGAGTTGAGCCTTTAGCCCAAATTCCCGGCGGGGTCAGGGATTTTATTCGCATGTGATTAATTATTCTGGCTCGTGGACTGGGTATTGGTGTTTGTCCCAACACATTCCTCTCAATATTCAAACACGCAATAGTGATTCCATTCCGCCATATTGGGTTGACATCAGGAAGCGCGGTAAAACAGGGCCAAATCTCCATGATCGACACAGTTCACCCCCATGACGCTATAACGTATGGTAAAATTCGGTAGTACTTTAAGAAGGAGACGAAGAAGAAGAAGAAGCAAATGCACTTGGGAAAGCTCTCCTGTTTCTTTAAATATTTACACCAGTTTTCGTCAAGTATATAGCAATTCTACTTTGCGCATCTCCTGTTGGCAGTAACAGCCGGATATGTGTTTGAAGAGATCCCCGAAGATGACAAGGTTGTCGAACAATCCTGCTCCAATCGAAGATGAGGTGTTTCTTGCACTGTGCTGACTGGAGGATTCCAATCCTGTTGAGTGAGCGAGGAGTGAAGCATAGTTGAACGTCATCCGGACGGTGGTGGCTACTTGGCCACTAGCCCTTACCATGGGTGTATGTAGGTATGATAATGACCTCTGCGTTGAATAGTCCTGTTCCACAGAGTTGTCCATTTAACGTAATTTTTCCTTCTACTATTTATGTAAAAATCGGTGCAGGGGAGGCTTCATCAAGCGCGGCTATTACCGTGTACTGCTGCTGAGTTTGACGAGTGGAGCTGCATTTCAGGCTAGAGTCAGCTCAAGAGATTTGTTGCATTTCAAGATAGACATATTTCGATACTTACCGACTAGTTGTCTTAATACACAAAACACCTTCTATAACATCGAAGTAAGTCCATTCGAGCTCTATTCGAGACATTCAACGGAAATAAATAACGACGTAATAACATATGCAGGATTCGTAACTCTATGTCTTAAAGCATTCAACGGATTTAAAGTGCGAGGGGCATTCACAACGAAACGAGCCGGAGGCTATAAAATGAAGAAAATCTCCCGTTATTTCGAAAGTATTACCTATATCTGTTGAGGCACTTGTCCCACTGTGACAAAAGGCGGCGAATCGCCGTATCGTAAAATTCCTGGGGCTGCATTGTGAACCAGATACGAACGTACTGTTTCACGTCGCCGTCCGAGGTGAATCGTTTGCCTCTCAGAGCATTATTTAGCCCACCACGAATTGCAGAATAATAGGGAGACAGGTTTGGACTGTACGGGTGTGACTGAGAACCTCCCATTTGAATGTCTGGAAGAGCTCTTTGCTGCATGGAGACTTGCATTGTCGATGAGCAGAATGATACAATGAGTGAGCTGTCCTGGCCGTTTCTATTTGATCGCTTTCCGAAGAATGTTGCAGGTTTGTGACTATCGCTAAGTATTCACCGTTGTCCCATGCTGCAGTAAGTCCATAACAAGCAGGACCTGTTGGTCTAAGAAGGTGCTGTGCATAACCTTCCCCGCACTTGTGGGGACGGCCTTGGATATTTTGGGTGGCAGCGGCCCTGCATGCCTCCACTGGAGACTGTGTCGTTTTGACTCGGTGACTTCTTCACTATGTCTCCTCTACAGTGACCACTCGTGACGGGAATTCATTCTCTTCCTTGGGATAACGCAGCAAATGTTCAAGAGAGAGTCCTAATCGATGTGCTTCCTGTGCTGATTGAAGATAGTGAGGCAACCACTGGGTGCACTTTCTGTGAAACTTCAGTCCGCCCTTAACGACGCCGTGAACACTTCCGACGCTCACTCCGATTGTTGCTACCGTACCTCAACGGTCTTGCGTTATGAGGGCATCCACGTGCTCGACATTGGCACTGGTAATGCGGTGTGGCGTTCTAGGCCGTGCATCATCGGCCAACGACACCCGTCCTTCCCTGAATCGTTTGTGCCACGCCTTGAACCTTGCAACGGATATGCAGTGCTCTCCGTACACTTGTGCTACTCTTCGATGTATTTCTGTTCTCTGTACTCCTTCCGCTGTCAGGAGGCGTATTTCACAGTTTTCAGCACGACTGAGTTCAGTGGACGATAGACGCTCGCGCGTATTCGCTCTGTCGTCACGTGGGGGTGCGCCCGTGTCCGTCTAACGGCGAGTTTGGGATATCAACGGTCTTATAGAAACTTCTTAAGCGGGTAACGCCATTACTATTCTTTCTGTGGTTATCATTTTTTACCCTCCGGATTGTTTGTCCTTCAACCAACCTCATATATTAGACACATATTTAGATTTCTGAGTGATTTAAACAGTCCGTAAATCTGCCAGATTCCACCGTGGAAATAACGAATAACTAAATATATTACTTTGAAGGTACTGTGTGTATCTGATCCATTTCTATGACCCTCACGATTATAACCAGTAAGTCCCTAATGTTTAGTTTACATCTCATTAGCGATCATCTAGCCCATCTGGCAACATTTCCCTATGGTCTGACACCGTGGTTAGCTGGTTCAAATCCATTTGGTGGGGACAATATTCACTATCCGAATGTTGGCTCTCAGAATAGAAGAGGCGGTGATTCTAATCACTGGATTGCCTGTCAAAAGTCTGGGTTAAGTTTCAACCCTCTCTATTTTCATACGGTGTGAGGGTGTATAACGTCGACGGTGATTCGTCAGTCGAAATTCGTATTTAATCTTGGAGCATACACCTTGGTACAATTCGACAGAAGCAGGGTATGTGGCGAAAGCTGGTTATAACCTCCTCTTACCTGATAGTCATCATCACAATTCCACACACAAAGACGTGCAGGTCGCTCATGAGTGTCAATTAGAAATAGACTACCTGCACCAGGCCTCTCCGGAAGAAACACATCTTCGTTTCAACTATAATTTGCTAACAATAGAATTAAAATTTCCACAAAATGTTGTGGTTAGTAGAGACATCTGGGTGTGAATACGGAACCCCTATTCCTCTGTCTGTAATGTTACATATCTCTTGAACACGCCTACATTTCTATAATGTACAACAAGAAGTACATTAATAACATATTACAAATGATAGAAAACAAATTGTAACTAAGCGAATCGGAGTGACATTACGATCAATCAATTATCATTCACAACTGACCTACATTTAGGGCAGTCACCCAGGTGGGTACCTACAGGTACCCTTTTCGTGAATAATGGCAAAGAATTTGGAAATTTATTGAAAATCTCAGTGGTAAAATATACCAATGATTAACTCCCTTTCCTGCAAACGAACATTTCCCCGAATTTTCCACTTGAATTTCAGATTTATATTGATATTGTGATCTTTCCTACTTTTAAAAGCACCATTCAGTCGTATTCGTCTACAAATGCCATTCCACGCTGTGCCAGTCGTACCGGCGATTACTAGCACAAGTAAAGAAGGGAACGAAATAGGCAAACCAGGAAAACATTAAAGTGAAAGCCAAATACTTACCACAAAACACCAACTGTACCAATTAACAGAGGCAACACAGATCGTTACTTAGAGGTTTTCGCAGAGGTAAATAGCAGAAGAATGAAAGAAAAACACTGCTTAATTAAAAACTATATTGTTTAATTGCTGTGATTTAAAAACATTAACACATGATAATAGAACATAACCTACATTGACTAGGAGGTGCAACTCTAAAACACTACCGAATTAATTGCTTAAATGCCAATAAATTTAATAAATAAACTTTGAACTAAATTAATGTGACCAAAATTGTTTAACAAATAGATTGGATTTGAAAAATTAATTGATATTTGGAGTAGAGTGACGTCGTTGGATTTCAAACTTAATTAAAGGTAAAATTGAAAGTAAATAAAATACAAGGTAGTTAAAATGTCAAGAATGTCCGTGGTTACATCTATTACTGACCGTCAGAAGGGCTCAAAAGGTACCTTAAATTTACGAGGATTTACTTGAACTTTTTTTAACTTTCTCCAAGAATAATTTGTACACCAGGTGAAATATGGCAAGGTGAGACCGCTAGATTCTTCTCTGGGACCGGTTCACAACGGATAGAAGTAGAATCTAATTAACACGCCCTGAAGGCATATCCAAATCAGAGGTCAAACATTAGTTAACGGGCTAAGAAGCTCAAATCAGAACAGAGTGAGCACACAATAAATCAAATGGCATAAAACGCCAGGCAGCTCAATCCACAGGAAACGTTTCCGGGATAAAATCACAGATCACTTAGGAAGAAGAATAAATAGCCCACAGCTCACACACACGTCACCAATTAATATTCCAGGTCAATCGTCATCAATCATGTTTCAATAATCAGGAACAATAGTTCCTAAGGGCGACATAAACAAGAGAGAGCGTTACCCCAAAAATAAGGAAAGCCGAAGGATTTTTTATGCATTGAAATTTCCAAGCAGGCTCGAAATGAAGGATTACCAGAATAGGAGATCGTAGAGCGTAGTAATGTCCACGAATTAGGTTTGGGTTTTGAGACAACTCAATCCAGTTCCAGTAGAAAAATTAAGTAAAATATGTTTGAATAACAGAACATATATTTCGTCCATGAAGCCCAGCTTACGCCTGGCGTCAGATAGATAAGCAGCTACTTACATTCTTGAAGAGCTCAAAACAAGCTAATTAAATAATGCACGTCCACTCATTTTTAAAGGAAATAACATTAAATTAAAATAATAAATCACTTCAGGGCCGTAGCCCCGTATTCTTTACACGTTACCCAGGCATATTGCGGTGGGTAAAAGCGCTTTTGTAGAGCGACAGCGCAAAGTTTGCAAACAACATGGCTCCCACAAAGCACTGACCCACGCCAGCAAGTTGAGGAACACCAACAGGGCATAGGGCTCGCAACGGGACCAAATCAAACTCGCTCCTAAGCCGGCCTGAGATCAGACCAGTAAACAAAAGGCATAAAATCAGGGAAGAAAAAAAGAAGGTAAACGCATCGTACACAAATAATGGCAGTTACAATTAGCGACAATGTACCGCCGAAAAAATTAAATAAAATAAAGTTGAGTAGGAATAAGATTCCTAAATTATACCCAGTTCAACGGCGAATTGCCCAGGTCTAAAATGTTGAAGGGAAAGGCTTAAAACCTGTCCCGACGGGCACAACGCCATGTCTCCACTGAAAGCTCGGAACATACCATTTAGTCGAGCAGCTCGTCTCCTTTCTCCCAAGTCTTCCCAGCTGAAACGTTGCAACTTTTCCGTAACACCACTCCTTCGGCGGAAATCATTCATAACAAATCGAGGAGCTTTTCTTCGGATTCTTCCCAGTTCTTGAATCAAGTAACCATGGTGACGGTCCCGTACACTGAAAACATACTCTACAGTATTGGGGATCTTACCAGAGACTTATATTTCGTTTTCTTTACAATATTATTACAAACCCTAAATACTCTCATAGCCATGTGCAGTGATCTATGCCCTTTATATACATTTTTTTTTTTTGTGATTACACCAATGAAGATTTTTCCTTATATTAACACCTAGGTACTTACAGTGATTCCCATTAGGTACGTTCACCGCATCAACACAGTAATTAAAACTGAGAGAAATTTTCCTATTAATGAAGAAAACAACCCGACTTTTTAACCCCGTTTATCATCAAATCATCGCCTGCTGTCTATCTCACAACATTGTCGAAGTCTTTCTGCTGTTGCTAATAACCTTTCAATTTATTTATTAACCTTTACAGCTTAATATCATCCGAAAAATATCGTATTTCTGACTCCAGTTCTTTACTTATATCATTTACATGTATATAAATAACCAACATAACTTCCTTGAGGAATTCCCCTCTTAATGATTACCGGGTCAGTCAATGTTTCACTTAATTTAAGTATCTGAGTTTTATTTTCTATAAATATAGCCGTCCACTGCCTCAAGTTTAATTTCACTCATTTTTTTCCAGTAACTTCTCATGATCTACCTTGTCAAATACCTTAGATAGGACAATCGCTTTGGATGCCATTTGACCTCCTGCATCAAAGATATCTGCCAAATCTTGCCGTAATCCTACAAATTGAGCTTTAATGGAAAAACCTTTGCGAAACCCGAGCTCCTTCTATCGAACCAATGATTAATTTCGCAAACATGAATTATATAATAAGAAAAAACTGCTTTAACGAAGCTTACCTGCAACACGTGTGTTTCATTCTTCGGCCGAATAGAAATAAGAAATAGACTGGTATTGATAGTGTAGAGATTTCTATGTTGGCAAAGTTTAATTTAAATGAATTCCCAGTTTCATTCATTTTTGCAAACTGACAATTAATGAATGTTCTGGAAAATTTAGAAATTTACCTTACACAAAAAATAATTTTGAATCAAGTTTAAAAGAAAAAAGTCCAGAAGATAACCACTGTATAGACTAGCATATGATCATTTAAGGAGCAAAAAGAAGAAAAGGAGAAAACTTGAAGATCCTAAATTTATATAGTATTCTCATTCAGTTAAACCAAAATTTTATGTATTGATCATTTTTATAATATTTCTTTTTACTCTTTGATATGGTGTATTAGGACAACTTTAAATTGTAAAACAAAAGATTGTGTGATAATGTTTTGTTCTTTGACCTGACCACTGAGGAAGGGAATGGTTGAGATTTTCCGAAACATGTTTGGTTTAATAAATAGTTTTTCTTTCATTTAATGTGTGTATTGATCAAGGCGGATTCAAATAAACTATTTTAAATAGTTACATTATACATTCAATTTTTAAGACATTGTAGAAAGCTATGGATTCGCCCTCCAATTTCAGTCAAGTAATATCTCTACTAAAATAAAGCAAATTGTGCTTGATTTGGGGTTCATCGACTGATTGCGTGGTTTGTTAATGTGGTTTTTGTGTTTGATAATGCTGTCAGTCGTGGCTTATCTTCATTATGATGATGTTTCGACTAAATTCTTAAGTTTGGCATTGAACAAGACGGTAGCCATCTTGTTAATTTGGCGAATTTTCGCTGATGGTTTTGAAAGAATTATTTCGTTAGTTAACACCACCTAGGTGATATTTGCTTCAACTAGGGAACGTTCTCCATTTATTTTTATTTCTACACATATGCTACGGATTCCCGTGGTTCAATTATGAGCTCTGAGAAAGATAGTTGCACAGATTAGGATGTATGTGATCTCCTCACAGCCTGAAAACTGCTTGCCCACACTGCAGAAAACATTTCAAAAAAGTAAGTACACTAATTACTAAGGCACTTTTTTGGGGAACCGTGTATCGGCAATGGGAGTGACGCCTGAGAGCACAAGAATTGAAAAAATATTGAATACTACGACACCTAGAATTATTAAGGAGCTCAGATCGTATATTGGTGTATATAATTTTTTCAGACGATTTGTAGTGAGATTTGGTAACTTACTAGAGCCATTTAGAGAACTATTGAAAGCTGGCAGTAAGTGGGAATGGACACAAGGTCATGATCGAGCTTTCCTAAAATTAAAGAAGGATTCAGGCAGGCGGTTGTTTTGAGATACCCCATGCCCGATAGGTAGTATATGTTGCTGACGGACGCATCTCACTGTGGTATCGCTGGTGCACTATGTCAAGTAGATGATGATGGTAATTTAGGGATTGTGTCTTTAGCTTCCAGAGGTTTAAGTGCTGCTGAAAAGCGTTATACTATAACGGAACTTGAATTCCTAGCTATCGTATACTCTCTAAGTAAGGAATGGAATGGTTCGGAAATATGAAACCTCAAATATTATGATAAATACAACTATGGAAGATAAAAGTAGTAAAAATTCACAAAGTATAACTGAAAATATTACTGATAAGATACAGAGAATACGTGATGAAGTACGTGGAATTTTTTTTCTTTGCTGGAATGGAAGGAAAGCGTGATTATGAGGGTCACAATATATTGCATAGTGAATTTGTCTGTACTCTTCGTTAATTGGTAATTCATTATCAGGGCCTGAGTCTCGGCAGTTAATTGTTAATGCGTAAAAAGAAGAAGATTCATGCATCAAATGATAGGAGACTTGGTGAAAGTAGTAACCCGAAAAGACATTCAAAGAAAAACCGGAAGAAATGTAGTGAAAAATATAATTATGATCTCATTAAGTATCAGTATTATAATCGGCGTTAATAGTGTGTGAATAACATTTTGGAGAGAGATAATAGCCAAGTTAAATGCCAGAAATCAAATTTTTGAAGAAGCATTTAAACAGAGATGGAGTGGTGAAAACAGTTCAGTTCATAAATATTATGATTCTTCTCATCCTATTTCTCATCAAGCATATGTAGATGGGACTTTTCAATTTTCGGTTGTGATACTGAACGACTGTTATGAAGCATGACGTTGGATACGACCCATGGCCCTGACCACGTATTAGTAAGAACCCTAAAAATGGCTGAATTTTCTGAGGTAATTCTCCCTTTGATGAAGATTATGTTCAAATGGTATATTATTCCGGAGGCTTTCAGAGAAGCACGCACTGTTCTCGTATACAAGGGAAAAGGAGATCCAATGAACTGGAGACCAATCTCGATACGTTCGGCTATTCGTCACGTTATAGAAAATATGGTTGATTCAAAATTAAGGCAATATATTTTATTCAACGAAAATCAAAGAAGATTTGTAAGTAAACCTGGAACGTATTAAAATGTGTGATTAATTGATGGATGTTTGAGGAAAGCGAAATAGGGAGGTATAAAACTTACAGTAGTGATGTTGACTGTATCACAAGCATTTGAAAATATGAGTCACAACAATCTAGATACGTGCCTTGATGATCAGCCTCTACCTATATGCCTTCGTGAACTTACGAAGAACGTAGCGAGAAGTAATTCTACCAGGATCCACGTAAACAGTCAAGCACCTACACCTCTTAATCCTAGTAAAGGAGTTTCCAGTGCTCACCTTAATCCCTAATCCTTTTCATATTTTCAACAGATTTTGAACTGTCAGAGAGTGAAATCTTGAATAAATACTGTATCCAAGTATCGGCTGAAATGGACGATATAACCGTCGCAGTATTAGCTTATGACATAGTGGTCATTTGTAAATCAATCGATGATGCTGAAGGATTGGTGGGGATGGCCATATCCCTGTTGCATAAGGGTGGCCTAGAACTACATATATTGTCAAGTCATCTGTGATCAACATTAATAAAACCATAATATATCTGGAAGTTACTTTCAGTGATGGGATAAATTTTAATCAGGGTAAAATAATGATGGAACTTCGTAATGACTTGGAGTATTCGGTGTCTTCTCCAATGTTACGCCTTGACCAGAAAATAAATAGTTTCAATCATTATTTATGGACAAAGCTTGTTGATTCCTTACAGACGACGCCAATACATTACCTTTCACAATTGTTCTTGGAGGACGTTGATGAATTAATCCGAAGGTCTGTCAATGAAATGTTATTTTTGACTGCTAATATTGCATTGTATTTTATTGTATTGACAGAGCTCGATAGCTGCAGTCGCTTAAGTGCGGCCAGTATCCAGTATTCGGGAGATAGTAGGTTAGAACCCCACTGTCGGCAGCCCTGAAAATGGTATTCCGTGGTTTCCCATTTTCTCACCAGGCAAATGCTGGGGCTGTACCTTAATTAAGGCCACGGCCGCTTCCTTCCCACTCCTAGCCCCTTCCTGTCCCATCGTCGCCATAAGACCTATCTGTGTTGGTGCGACGTAAAGCAACTAGCAAAATTAAAAGAATAAATGTATTGTATTATAACTGCTGTATTGTACCAAGAATATGAGAGGACATGGATTAATTCGAGCAACATGAGAAGTCTTTTTACAACACTGTAACATATGTATCGCCTTAATTAAAGCAAATAATCAGAGAAAATAATCCTTATAACAATGTCCTACGCCCAATTCAGGAATAACTCCAAGCTTCGTATAAACTTCTTCGTCTTCGTAAATCTGAAATTAATCGAAAACATCAGTTAAGAAGTTTTGTAATGATCTAAGAAATTGCGAATTTGAAACTTGTATGCCGTTACCGGAATGAGGTATGGGTGTTAAAGTCTTTCCAGATGTATCTGATTCTATGAATTAGATTTCTAACAAAGCTGAATTATGAATAGATCACCTGCCTTAAAATGAACGAAAACGTGGCGGTTGTCCGGACCATTCCAGGCAGATCGTTAGACTGTACCCATTGCAGACACTGCACCGGGAACGAATCACTTCGACTTGTCTTAGGTTTCTGTGATTGAGGAGTAATACAACGTAATTCACGCCACCTCGTGGCGAGGTCTAATATTGCTAACGTTTTGCAACAGGCAAGGTGGCAAGTACACTAAGAAATCCCAAGAAATCCGAAGAAATCAGATGGGTCCACTAGAAGATTTGATATTGTTGAATATTCAAACATCTCTAGGGATGACATAATAATTGACCCTTCTGTACGATTCGAGGATGGACTTCAACAAACTGAGGAGGTGGATAAAGAAAAGAAAGCTGTCTTTGAACCTACCGTTAATTATTCCAAAGACAGATATAATCTCAACTGCATTGACGTAATAGGTCTATTGATAGAAGCGCGAAAGTTCTTTTTAGGAATTTCGAAAACAATGTGCCATATCACATTCCAACTTCCGTACGAGCTGCGATAGTCACCATAGTCCTAAAGAAGAGTTGTTAAGTTCTGAATCACCACCTTAATCCACACCTCTAGGTGTTATTTTAAATTTTACATCATATTATTATATTTTAATATTGTAGTTATAATATTAATTGCTATTTTCTTGTGGGTATACTGAGTTATTTTGGGGCTACCTCTATAGAGAGACAGTTTTGTAAATGAAAATAATCTAATATTTGTGTTGTTTTTTTTTCAGGTAAGTACATCTGTGCCCAGAAGCCTTAATCTGCCTCACTGGAGTGTAAGAAAACTTGATCGACATTGCTTGAGTAAGTACAAAATGATTTAGCTATGGTAATGAAAAGATATTCACGGTAGATTTTTGTGATTACCGGCATTTGTCTCTAAATCCTGCAGTTGTTAAAATAATGTATGCTTAGTGCCAATCGTTGGAAACTCAGTTCCAAGTACGCTTAATAAATTACCTACTGTTCTCCAAAATATTCAACGATGTGTTAGATTTTAAAACGATTAAATATCTTTCATTACATTTGTGCAAGAAATGAAAAGAAAAAATGAAAATAAGAAATCACTGACTTGCATGTACATCAGACTCCGTAGCATGTTCTACATTCCTATGTTTTATGTGATAGAGGGACATAAGTTCCATTCCTGATAAGATGACACACTTAGAATTCCCATACTAGAATCAAGAATCACATATTAGTACAAAATTAGTGTTTGCTCATCTCATATTTTTCCATGATATCTCATAACACTCCACAAATTTTGTCCGTAGTTTTGTAGTGCAAGGTAAACAAACGTATAAACACTTTCTTACTGTCATATTATGTACTTAAATTTGCACGTAGGTTTTTAGTTTGATTATATAATATCGTCCTCTATAGCCGATGAACGAGATCCTAATCTTGATCTTTTATATACGTATTCATTCGCTGATCAACTGGCTAAGGAAAATCATTTTGGCCTCACCCAAGTGTGGCTGTAATGTGCTATGAACTGATAAAAAGTAAAAGCCAAGGACCTTTCACTTTACAAAACAGTGCCGAAACACCGAAGGATTATGCAGATCAAGAGTTTAGTTGACGTTTGACGCCATGTTGGGAAAAGAAGCAATCCCATTGGCTCAGATGGTCCAACGTTGCCGGTTATGTTTATTGCACACAGACATAGTCCACTATATTAGAGACGATCATGATACAGGACGTGGCTTTGGGTATGGTGTATGCTTCTGGTACATCAACTGTTATTGAGGTTCATGCTTCGGTGTGATTTTACTCAAATATTTCCTTATCACTTAGCTCATTCGTGATACGTTTTAAATAGTGTATTGGTTAGTGTCTTACTGAATAATATTAGGTTAGTTAATTGAAATTAGGTTTTCGTCGGTGAAGACACAATACCTCTTATCTCCTAATGCTCTTCTTATCCACTGTGTTCCATAAGCCTGATCACGTCTTCCAGCCACATATGGACACACATTCTATCAGAACAACGTTCGTTGTGTTTATCTTCCTATGCATATGTGTAAAGGAATCTTAACATACCGCAATGTATGATGCACCCTCTGTGGTCAAATGTGCAGTTTATATCATATAACGGAATGTCAGAAAAGGGTGAAATCAATTACCGAATATAGTAGGGAAAACTCTAAAGCTCTGAACTGAGAATATAAAAAAATTGCTAATTTGTAAATGTTTTACTAGGTTAAGTAATGCTCTTTCGAGCGCACCTTAATGAATTATTATGTATGTTTCTATGAGGTATTTACGCACTCCAACAGCGTACTATTTAAGTAACGTTTCCGTTTATTCTCTATTCTGATGGACTGCATGTCCACATGTGGATCGGATGGACGAGAAGAGGTTTTGTTTTTGCAGTTCACATTAGAATATAGTTATACATTTTAATGTGTCTTTGAGGTTCTTAATCGATTCGTTTTATGGAGGTTAGCACTTTAGCTTTCATATTTGCGGTATTTGAGTTAAAGAAATAATGTGCGTGTTTGAAGCATATTTTTTTCGTGGATGCATGAGCATGAGTTAGATCTATGTCCGATGACAGGCCTCGAACTTCACTCGTTTCTGATTGTTCTGCCACGAAGGAGGTAAAGAAGAATGGAAGAGGGATTTCTCTTCGTGCTCAGATTATTGTCTCGTAGCGAAACAAGTTCTGCCACGGCCGTAAGCATACCTTGATAAATACTACGGTATTCACACTAGTGAAATTTTACTTGCCAGAAATATGCTATCGTGTTATTATGAAGCATATAACCAAATATTTTAGGGGAATTTCTTGATTGTTTTCAAGAGATTTATCTTAAAAGAATGAATCTCCAGCATTGTAGATTATGTTAACTTGGACCAAACATTTTTGTTAAGTCTATTTCATATGCTAGAGGAACAGAATCGCTTGCAATCATTTATAGTCATCATATGCTCCTTTGTTTAATATGACGTGTTGTGTAGGAGATTTTTTTACGCTTGACAATGGTTCCTTGAGAGTGAAACGTAAACAGCGGATGAAATGAACTAAAGAACCTTACAACTTCAACGATGAATGTAGGCCTATGTTTACCAAAATAGGAAATTGCATAATGGGAAGTCATTGGCCGTATGAAAAGCGTTAGAGAGACAATTACTAAGGAGACGGCCATCTTCTTAATAATAAACAAAGTCCCGAACACCACTATCCAAAATCTCACGCGTGCAAATTAAGGCGCAGAGTGCCTGTGCACAGTGCATCGGTCCCATTCGGCTCGGCTCGGACCAACGCTTCGTCTCTGGGCTACTCGGCTAAGCACGGCTCAACTCGGCTCAACTCGGCTCCGATTCGGAGCGCTACGGAGCAAGTGAGGAAGAGGGAGACAGGCGGAGGGAGCGAGGCAGGCGTGGGGAAAGAGAGAGACAGCGCTATTTCTCCAAATGGAGGAGTGGGGGCCTGCACTCTGATCAACCAAGTGAAGTCGTCCCTTGCACCGTGCACAGTGCATGCACCAGAGGCCCTGATCCAGACCGTAGTGGACTCTGTGTTGAAAAATTCATCTGCAATTGTTGGATACCATTTGCACTCCCTGGATTGAAGTAACATGTATTGAATATCATTTTCCAAATTCAATTCTGAAAGAGACAATCTGCCTGATGGTGGCAATTTTAAAGTTGACTTATGAATCAAGACCTGCTTACTCCAATCATATGTTCATATGAACTGATTAGGAGGCCGATCTTTCGATTCCATAATAGGGTGGGTTACCAGCCGAATTATCTTTGTTGAAGCCTCTATGTCGTGTTAAACTATTACTGTTCAATGTACGTTATGCCGTCGCTTGCAATACATTACAGTAATATTTATGAATATGCCTGATATACCCATACTCTATCCGAGGTAAACAATTTTCCCAGGCAGCTGAAAGAGGCATTATATCGTCGCTCCACCGGTAAAACGTTGTATTACAAAGCTCTTCCTATCCATTATTCTCCTTAAGACTGGTCATACCTCCCAGCCACATATGGATATGCAGTCCATCAGAACAATGTCCCTTGTGTTCGTTTTCCTATGTCGAATAGTAAACGAAAATGAACTTCTTCAGATGTCCTTCAATTCGAACTTTGTTGTCGTACACTTTGACCTTTCCAAAACTGCCGGGTTTTCTAGTCATAGCAGCGTTCAAAGCATTCCCCGCCGGTGATCCAAATGGGGGAATAGAAACTCTGGATAATAATTTTACGTTAAACAGAACCATTCCACATGAACTTAAAGGAATATCCTTCAGGATATTTAATACAGTGTTTTCCCGTTGGCTTCCGCATCCTAATTCCGTTGATCAGTTGTAGGTTCTTCCGCCTTTTGGGACCATTTCCTGCCCCAGGGACAATAGAGTGCCCTAACCTCTGCCCGCTCATCCACCCTCAAGGAGAATTTTGGCACTTGGTAGAGGGGATCTTCTTATACCGGAAGATACTCGGTCCCTTCATTCGTTAGCCCCCTGCATTTAACAAAATTGTCATAAACAGTTGTTGCCCCTCTTTACCGCGTGGAGGTGAATGTCAGGATTTCAACATCAACATCATTGAACCTGGAACCTTAGAGCGGCAAGAGTCTATACCTAACATAAAGAAATACCCGCAGAACATGAATTTAGGAGAAGGTTAATCAATCACCACCACCCACGGTTTTGCGTTATTTAGCCTGCCTCTTATCCATTGGTCGTAGATTTGATTGGCGGAAATGCAAGGGATTTTTATATTAATATGAGGGCTGGTTCAAGGCCCAGTCAGCCTACGTGAGAACAATTTTGGTGGTATCGAGTGATGCAACAAAAATTTCCTAAAAGACCGCTGGCCAAGATATACGGTAATTTGCAGATATTCCAAAGATGTGGTCGGTGCTCGTGGCAGGCTGACATGTTACAGAGTTAGGCGTAAGTATATTTGCTTCAGGAGACCTATTACTTCAGATCATCAATATTCTTGGTAAATAATACTGTAATGCATTACAACGTATGCAATTTGTACTTAAGGCGTATGAGAAAGCAATTCAATCCATGAATGGAAGAGAAATTAACAGACTTGATTAATATTTCAAACCAAATCAAAAACGTTTCGACGCAGCTCAGTCTAACACGATGTAACGCTTTCAGGATTACTCTGCAATTTGTTAGCGTTTAAAAATGATGCTAGCGTACCGCATAATTACGTGCTCTGTACGTATGTCCTCAACGGTGGTTAAAGTATAAAGTGAATCCTGTCATTTCACACTGACGTAAATAACTAACGGAATTACCATATAGCAAGCTTCCAATTGATGAAAACTTTAATTAACTTGTCAATAAAGTGGAGTACTTCTGTAACCACAAAAATGTTTCAAATGAATCCAATCTCGGTTTTCAGTATAACTCGCGTTCAGGTGATTATCAAAAGGAAAGAGAGACGAATTTACCTGTAAATGCAGAGTTTCTACTGCATGCATTCGTTTTACTGGTTCACTGGGTAATGAAAAACAGTAGCTGCCTGAACATCATGAAAAATGATACTGCTGAAGCTCAACGTTCATTCGACCATCACTCCTTCGTATCTCGAACCTGAGTGACAATCTGTATTGGTTAGCGGTGCAGATCCGGGAAACCCGTCTCGTTCATCTATGACCGTCATATATTTTGAGCAGCACCGAATCACTGTAGGCTACTTGCCGCCCGTCCATTCCTCTATAACCTCTCGAAACAAGGTAAGGCCCGCAGCAGATATTTAAGTACTCATGTCCATGGCCTGCGATTGAAGAGAAAAATCTAATTCAACAGATCTACTTTGGTGAACTCTGGCGCACAAATTACTGACATTTCAATTTTTATATTATTACTATTTTTATTATTAATTCATGTTCACTTCAAACAAAGTGTTAAGATGCGAGTCACTGATGTCGTTTGCGATACAAATGGTAAAATTCATAAGGACACATTGAATTAATAGATTGAAAGCCAGGGTTTTTAATATCAACTTACTGAGAATGTGAGAATATGGAAATAATATTCCAGTAAGTGAAAGTAATTTGTCATATAAAGACATTGATAAAATACTTAAATAAATTACGTTTTTTAAAAGTTGAGGCAAATTTGCTTCCTTCCGCAGTGAAACGTTTGGGCACATGCGTCTGAATTTTAATTATCAGTGATATTTCACAGGCATACTTCAAAGAAACATTTCTCGTGTTCCTCCTGATATTATGCAGCACTGGAATTTCGTTAACGAGGACCATTTTTCACGATACTGACTTTGAATAGGAGTTACCTTATAGCATAACGTCATTGCGGCAGCACCAGCGTGATCTATAATTGTGTTCCTTGGACCTTTCTGGTATCAGTGAGTATTTTGTTTTTTATGCAATCTTATTTGTATCCAGAATATGTTTAGATGCTCTAGTGATCATAGTATGGGTCGGAATATTAAAATACAGATCAAATAAAAGGATCTGTCAACTGCTTAATCATATGATATTTGACATTTTGCGACCTTGACAGGACACGTCTGTTGTATTGAAATTGCTGTTTCACTGAATCTTGTTTTTGCAATCTGGTTCGGTTGTTATGGACTATCGTCTATTATTTCCTAGTAGATTTTTCCCGCCATCGCGATAACGACTGTGGAATAAGAAGACATTTGGAAATCACCAATGAAGAAGCGTGGAATTTTAAGGTCAGTATTCACGAAGCACTATAACGCCACCATAGAAATGATAAGAAAGAAAGTCGCTTTGAATGAAGTTGTCGCTAAGGTTTCTATACTTGAGGTCAGGTATGACGATATTGTTCCTCATAATAATAATATACAGGATTTCCTTTATTTAAGCGAGTGTACCAACGAGGAAATATTACAAGTGTTATAGACAGTTTATTAATATAAAGAAAAGTATACTGAAAGGCAAGATTGATGGACTGAAGAAGTCCAAAATAAATGTCTTACGATCTGTTTCCGAGTCACGTGATTCGGGAAGACATCGGCTTAGGTTACCGAAGTTGGAATTAGCTAGATACAGAGACGAGATATTCCTCTGGATTGGGTTCTGGGTAAAGTTTTCCAATGTGGATAGTGACCTGGAACATAGTAACGGGTAAATATTCCAATACCTTTTAGAGGCGACAGTACCAAAATAGAGGACCAGGTCCAATGTAGAAAGTTTTTCGCTTTCAGGCAAGTATTATGACAAAGCGATTCGATCATTGAAGGAGAGGTTCGGTCGTAAGTACATATTGGTACAACAGTTCATTAGAGAATTTTTAAAACTAGTTACCGGTCATAAGAATATGAAACTCTCAGTATTGTATGACAGATTGTAAGCACAGTTACGTGCATTAGAAACATTGGAGATAAAATCCGATAATTACGCTGCCATTCTCTTCCAGTATTAATTTTTTAAACAACATCCTAAACTTGCCAGTAATGTAAAATATAAATTTTATATAAAGTACTTCCACGAACATGTTGACTATAGATTTGGACGTCCCCAAATGGATGTATGTAGTACTTGCGAGGACCGAACTGCAAAGTTTAAAAATCCGCATATTAACGACAATGCAAAGCGAGCTGCTGTTCGTCGGGCTAAGAAGTTCTATAACAATGAGAAGGAAATAATAACACTTTGTTACAATGACAGGAGGTTGGAGCACTACGGTAGTGTTCGACTTCAAGCAAAGTCTCCCTTTACCGAAAATACCCGTTCAAGCAATGTTCTGCTCGAGAAAATTATGGCTATATGTATTCTTCATACACGATATGATTGTACATTTTTCCAAAAGCAGAAGCTAATCGTGTATCTGTCGAAGTATGTAGCATACTGTGGTTAATGATTCAAAATATGTACCCTGAAATTAAAGAGATTCACGTTTTCAGTGATGCCTACGGATGCCAAAATCTCAACAACACTTTAGTGCGCTTTCTTCTTGCATTGGTAGCTATGCGGTGATTTAAAAAGATTTATCAGCACTTCCCATTCCGAAGGCACTCATTTCTGCAATGCGATTGCAATATTGGGACTACAAAGAGGAAAAAAAGACGAATGTACAGAATTTACTCGCCAGAACAATACGCTGATTTAATTGAATGCTCTAAAAAGTCAGGATTCAATGTTACGCAAATCTCTGCGGAAGGTCTCCTAGAATTCAAAAGCTGGTGGCCTAAGCTCTACAATAAAACAACAAAGTCCCTGGAGAGGTCCCAATTTGTGATTTCCAAATACAGACAGTTATAATACTCCTTACCAACAGGTTATATAACCGCATCTGGGTTCATTGCTGGTTTGGTGAAACGTATTTCCTTGCTCCAAAGGCCACAGGGGTACCCAGGATTCCAGCACAAAAAGCCTACAATGGAAAGATTCCAATACAAGGTAAGATCCGGGATGTAGGCAATACGTTAACCTATATTCCGAATGAGTACAAACCATTTAATCAACAAGTGTTGATGAGACCAGCTACTGATAATGCAGATAACAGTAAAAGTGAAGGGCAGGGATACATTTTGTACATAATAATTTAAAACATGTGATTAGTATAGAACATTACTTTATACGATGTATTAGTGATGTTTGAAGAGAAAAATACATCTGGTTGATTAATAATCAATTTGCATACCTAATTCACAAACAGTTTGAAGACGGGAACAGATCCAGTTCGTTTAATATCGTACTATTTCTTCGCGAAGCGTACAATTGACATACCCAAGGTACTGGCAGAGCAGGTTAATTTACAGAAACTCTTATAAAAGTTTGGTTGAGAAAAAGTCTTAAATAAGAAAAGTAGGACGTTTTTCACTGTTCTCAATAACTAGTTCTTGGGCTTGTCCCCTTATTAAAACTTCCGATTCAGTTGGACTTGTGTAGTTGGTGCTGGTTTGTTCAGCGTGCACCAGCATCGACAGCAAAACATGAATGCTCGATTTGATTAAGATCGGGGGATCCGGAGGGCCAGTCCATGGTCATAACTACACTGGAATGCTCCTCCAACCACCTGCGTGCCACCACAGAGCGGTGACATGGCGCATTGTCCTGTTCACACATGGCATCTTAATCAGGTTACTCTAGGGCCAGAAATGGATGCAGATGGTCTGAAAGAATGTCCACATGACGTGCACCTGCCAGCGCTCCCTGAAGCTGGACGATGGGGCCTAATTACAAGCACGAGAACGCCGCCCAGACAAGTACTGAGCCACCTCACGCATGAAAACAACCTTGTTGATACGCAGGATTCATAGCTTCATGGGACATACGCAACACTTTCGCGCACCTGTCAGCTCGATACAACTGGAACCGGTATTCATCGGACCATACCATACCACATGCCGCCATGTTCTACGGTCCAATGTCAATGTTCGCGGGCCTATGAACCTCATTGAGCTCTGTGTCGAGGTGTCAACAAAGAGACACGAGTTGGTCGTTGGCTAGTGAAACATATGCAGTGCTGTGCCTCCTTACAGTTATGGTAAAAAATGGATTCCTGACTACCAACATTCAACTGGGCGGTGATCTGACTCATAATAGCCTATCGAGCGCCCTGTATGGTTCTGTGGAGGTGAAATGATGTCCGTTTGTTAAACAACAGTGCGGAGGTTTACGCGGGTGGTAACATTCTCTCTGCGATATTGAAGATCCATCCTCGACACTGTTGACCTCAGAAACCCGAATTCACGCGTAATCTCCGGAAAGCTGTGACCAACGCACCGCGCGCCGATGATTATCCCACGTTGAAAGGCGGCTATCTCGCGACGTGTTGCCATCTTCACGAAACTGGTGTCTGTGACAGAGTGCTCAGCTACGCCGCAGCTAGCCGCAACGCTCAGGGGTCATACACAGCATACGGGACACCCCTTCCAGTTACGCTTGGCCACTCAGTGTATATCCAAGCGCTATTTGTGGGAAATACTGTATGCTGTATATTAATAATTTAGTAGCATTTTTCTCAGTTGGATTACCTTTAATTTTTTGTATCACTTAAAAGCTAATAACATGTTTTAATTATGATTACAATAAATACATACTCTCTTCCCAGCTGATGGCCATCCGTGACTGGGTAGGGAGTGTGTTCTGTTCGTTCATTAATTCATAATTGTGTTAACTGATATGCAATAATATTTTCTAAGCCAGGAACAAGTCTGACACATGTAAATGAAGGAATCAAACTTGTGCTGCCTCATAAAAGATGACGTGGTGCACACTGTATCTCACCAGAGGAGGATTTCAGCAATGTCTGTTACATACGTGAAGTTATTGTCTTGTTAAGGTTGGTTTTTAAGCTTCACTCAGGCGAAGTCTGGTAAGCGAAATTAGTTTCATGAAATACGCTAAAATTTAAACGATGCTAGAGGCCTTTTCAATCTCCATTCTGAAATACATAATTTTGTTAACCAATATGTCATAAACTTATTTACTAAGAATAAGTGGAATTCCATGATATGCGCTAAAAGTAATGGAATATACTCATTAGTAAAATACAATTTACAGGAAGAGAATTGGTTGAAAATATTGTTATATTTATTTCACGTACATGTTATACAGCGAATATATTTTTAGCAAAAGAGCGGCATACGAACCTGACGAATAAAGGATTGAAATTTCATGAGTAAATTTCCATGAAATATACCTGTTTGCGCTGATATTGGATATCAAATAAATACCACGTATCCATGTGTCATGTTCCTGATCGTCAATCAGAAAACGCGGCACGAATTTTGCATTGAAACGACGCATCTCAATTTTGTCACTCAAAATAAAATTGAAATGTCTCCATAAAAGTTACGCCAAGTTTGTAGAAAAATTTCACACACACAAGTTGTTCCTCAGGCTCTTCCATTGTCACTTCCGCACTAATCCGACGAACAGTTTGTGCAGGTGCTCACTTCAGCAGCAGTAGCTCACAAAATAACGGTCAGAGAAAAGCACCACAAATGGCAGTTTGTTAGCTAAACCTGCCGCTATGTGTTCTCAGTAGTCGCAGTCCACTCCCTCAGCCGTTTGGCGCGCTACTTCAAAAGTTCGTTTTCTTTTTGAACTCGCCTCGTACGTCCACAGCTAAGAATAAGGTAGCAGCAGTTGAGGATTCTATATACATGAAAGGTCAATGGGAGACAATTGAAGATGTATCAAGTTCCCATTTAGACAATATTACTAATTAAATACTGATATGATCACCGTAAAATAATATCGTAATGTAGATCCCATATGAACCCTCCTCCCCGTACAACGTTGTCAGTGTAGTGTAGTGTAGTGTAGTGGGGCCTACCTGCGGACGTAGGTTGCTGAATTCATCCTCTGCTAAATTAGACAATTATAAAAAATATTCTAAAACGATGACATTGATTTCCTATTTAGAGTGAAACAATGAAATTAAAACGATCTATAATAAGACATCAATATAATAATGAAGGAATATGCAACTGATGTCATGAGAACAATATGTATGCATGTTTGTCTTATTATGTGTAACACATACGCCCAAGTTCCTTGGCATAAAATACTAAAATGAAAACTGAAAAATTGTCTACCATGCACAGAACGTTCCAATTAAATGTAAATTCGGAACTAAGATTAAATCAGACACAATTAGAATTAATATTCTCATGTCTATCAATTTTTTTCTTATTACTCATTTTAGCACTTCTAACGGCTTGCTTTTCTCTGATTACTCTACTCCTCATTATAAATGTGACTCGCAGTACCTTTCCTCTCAAATCAAGGATTACTCCAAATTAAACTTTTAAAGACAAATTATTGTATATAATTATGGAAATTTTAGTTATCTTAGCAAACAACTTGTTAATAAATCGCTTGATCCCGTTGTGTTTATTTTCACAGCGTCCTTCCAGTAATTAGTTTCACTCTTCAGTTCACTCACTGTGTTATGTGTGCTTGAGTTATTCAGTGCGCCCCGAGCACTCTCTGCCATACTTTCGTTTATTTAATTGACTTTGACGCCTCATTGGCTCAGAAATGTCTCGTAATGAATATTAGGTAGGACCTTGCTGCAACATACTGTAGGAATGTATGTTTGCATGACATATGTAAGCACTCATAGAGAATTATATATTTAATATTCGTTTTCCTTTATACACGCGCATAAGAAAATGAACTCATCGAAAGTTGTTCTGTTGGTGTGCTTTATAATATGCGACAGGGAGGCGTGACAAGTTTTACGGAAAATAAAGGATAGGAATAGCATTGTCACATTCATGGTTTTGGCAGAGGAGTGACGATACTGTTTGTTGCGTCCTGTGTTCTTTACTTCATACCGTATACGAGGGAAGATCAGAAAATAAATTGCACTTCCCAGTTATGGCCATTTATTACACCACCTATACAACAGTAACACGACTGTAACGACATTCACTATAACGTCATTTTTCCACATAGTTTCCGAGAGAATCCAAACACTTCTGCGAACGCACAACCAACTTGTCGATGCCGGATGCATAGAAATTTCCTCCAGCATTCTGCAGCCACTCGGAGGCAGCGGCCTTCACCTCTTCATCGGTCTGGAAACATCGACCACCGAGCTCCGTTTTGAGCTTACCGAACAGATGAAAGTCACACAGCGCTAGGTTGGGACTGTAGGGTGGATATTGCCAGACCTCCCACTTGAAACGCTGCAGCAGTTCTCTCGTTTGGCGGGCCTTGTGAGGTATTGCGTTATCGTGCAACAAAATCACACCGGCGCTCAACTTCCCCGGCGCTTCTCTTTGATCGCGTTACGCAACCGGTGCAACGTTTGACAATACGACGCCGCGTTGATCGTCCTTCCTTTCGGTATGAATTCCACGTGCAGCAAACCCTCCATGTCAAAGAACACTGTCACCATAACCTTACCGGCTGAAGGTTGAACCTTGACCTTCATTCGTTGTGGTGATGAGGGGTGCACCCATTCCATTGATTTTCACTTCGTTTCGGGGGTGAAGTGGTGGACCCACGTTTCGTCGCCTGTGACGATTCGCCGCAGAAACCCGTTGCCGTCTGCGGCATAGCGTTGCAAAAATGTCAGGGAGGATTGGAAACGTTGTCCCTTGTGCTCATCGGTGAGAAGACGTGGGACCCATCTTTGACCCAGCTTACGATATCCAAGGTCCTCGTGAACAATGGCGAACACACTGCCATACGACATGTTCCGCTGCGTCACGATTTCTCTCAGTTTAATGCGCCGGCTCTGTCTAATGATCGCATTCACACTGTTTACATTTTCACAGGTCCTGGACGTTGCGGCCCTGCCTTCGCGATGGTTGTCCGTGATATCCATGCGTCCGGCTTCGAATTGCTGACACACTTTACGATACCTTGCCGGGAAATGGCCCGGTCCCCATACACAGCACTAATTTCACGATGAATGTCCGTACAATTCTTTCTTTTGGCCCATAGGAATCGGATTGTCGCACGCACCTCATATTTGGAGTGAACGTCCAGTTGACGCGCCATTGCATTTGGCCGCTATTCACACAATACTAGACGAGACACCACAGCTACCTGCCTAACAGACGTGTGGGCAGTATCTGTCCCTTTTTCCGCTGTGACCACGTTTGCGACACACAGCGCGCTGCTGCGCCGCGTTAGTGCAACTAAACATTTGATCCACCTATGTACATACACGGCATTTAAAACAGGTGGTCATATCATAATTGACAGGTAAGTACTTACATAGTTTCAGCAGTAATCAGGCTCCGTTTATCTCCGTTTAGTCCTGTCAGTCAGGTGGCAGATTCTCTACTCATAGTATACCTAGCTTTTTACTAAATGATTCTGAAGAAGTTGGAAATTTTTTCTAACATCTCCCGTGTTATATTATGCGAATCACCGAGCAGGAGGCTGCGCGGTTTGGGTTAAGCCGCTATCAGCTTACATTCGGGAGATAGTGTGTACGAACCCCCTTGTCGGCAACCTTAAACATGGTTTCCTGCGTTTTCCATATTTTCACATGAGGCAAATTTGAATGTACCTTAACGCCATGGTCGCTTCCTTCGCTAACTCTTCGTTGCTGTGAGACCTAGATGTGTCGGTGCCACGTAAAACAAATTGTAAAAATAAAATCAAACGTGGGCTACTGCCGAATGAGAGTTAATTCCTCGCAGAGCTGGAGTTGAATTGACAGCTACTTCAACACGTGTTCTCCAGCTGTAACGGGGATGGAATGGGATGAAAGCATTAACAAGTTTTCTTGAAAACTCGGAGGATGACAAATAGGAAAAGTCATCTCAGTTTTAATTACTAAGTTAATGGAGTGAAAGTTCCTTATGGGGATCACTGTATGTACCTAGGTGTTAATATAACGAAAGATCTTCATTGAGATAATCACATAAATGAGATTGTAAATAAAGGGTAAAGTTCTCTGCACATGGTTGTGCCTGTGTTTGGGGGTTGTAGTAAGGATGTAAAGGAGAGGGCATATAATTTTCTGGTAAGAACCCTACTAGGGTATGGTACCAGTGTATGGGACCGTCACCAGGATTACTTAATTCAGCAATTGGAAATAATCCAAAGAAAAGCAGCTTGATTTGTTCTGGGTGATTTCCAACAAAAGGGTAGTGTTACAAAAATGTTCAAAATTTGGGCTGGGAATACTTGGGAGAAAGGAGACAAGCTGTAGAACTAAGTAGTATATATTGCAACCTGTCAGTGGAAAGATGGCGTGGAGAGACATTAGTAGACAAATAAGTTAGGGTGGTGTCTTTAAAAGTGGAAAAGATCAAAATAAGAAGATAAATTTGGAATTAAAGAGGACAAATTTGGGCAAATATTACTTTACAGGAAGGGGAGTTAGGGATTGGAATAACTTACGAAAAGAGATGTTCAATAAATTTCCAATTTACTTGAAATCATTTAAGAAAAGGCCAGTAAAACAAGAGATAGGGAATCTGGCACCTGGGTGGCAGCCCCAAATGCAGGTCAGTATTGATTGACTGGTCGATTGATTGTTGACCAATCACATGCGACTAATCACAAAAGAGTAGGGCCCACCGAAGAGAAGAGAGGGGCATATATTAACAATGTTGCTATTTTCGTAACACTTGACGCGACAGAGAGATTTCCCCAGCAGTGTTCACTGCAGTATCAGTTTCTTAACAGTGAAGGTTACTTTGCGTTCGTATTTGTGTGTCCACGTGTATAATAAAACTGTGCTGTTATTTATAGATATTTCTCTAAAGATGTTTGCGTGTGTATAATGATAGCGTAGTTATAGTTGTACAGTTATGTTTTAAATATTGTTTGTGTATATTATATGCCTATCATCTTTTAATTTTAATCCAAAGGCTGAAAGTGCAGAGAGGAAACTTTTCGGCAAAGGCATTCCTATAAACGTAAAATATTCTAGACATTATTTATTATGTACCAGAGTACTTTGAACGGTAAAAAATTATTCATGGCCCTCTCGTACCCATAAAAATGGTGCTAGATAGAACTGCTGCTGAGGTTAGAGTAAGCAAAAACACTGTAGTTAAAGTAGGAAAGGAAAAATACGATTATTGTAAACGGGAAACTGTCGTACAGGGATTATATTTATTGACACTCATAAATGTTTTCGTGTAGCAAATATTAATCTTAGTTATGAATTACGTATGGTAATTTTTATATTTGACTTTGATATCTGCTTTCATCATTTGGAATACATGTTTAAGGTACGGGATTGACTTTGGTACGAAGAGGCGTTCGTTCAGTAATACGACGTGGCAACACCGAGGATATCGCTCTCTTAAACGTCATTCCCATTCTAGTTCCGTGCGCACTATAGTTCTGAACAACAATTTGGCATGCCAAATATATTACTATCACTTCCCATGCACCAGCTGAACAATTAACTAAATAGGGTGCAGAGACTGGTAGCGAAATTCTGTAATACACTCAGTATTGACAAAGTCGGCGAGAAATAAACTCTACTCGTAATATTGAAAGATACGTTCTGACAGTTAATAGAGGGAGGTCTGTTCACTGACTTGCTGTATGGGGAGAAGGGAATAAGGAGTATGTTTGCCAAGGAGATAAAACTGGTGGCCTGGTCCTGTTGTTTGGAGTTGCCAAACCTCTCATTTCTGAGTTACGTACAACAGAACACAGCGGTCTGAACGAACAAACAAGTGAGCCTAAAGTGAAGAGAAGGAGAGATGAATGCAGAAATGTGGCAATATTGTGTAATGGCATATGAAATGCTCTTCGCTTCATCCCTATCTGACAAATCACGGTAGAGAAGCAAGCTTAATACTTTACCCTACAGCATTATATTTTGAAAGAATACTGCGTTTCATTCCTTTTTATTCCATTTGCAACCCTCAAGATTGTTCAGAACAATTCGGCAGCCTTCATTTAACATGTGGAATAAAAATAACTGGTAGGTCCATATCGATTCGAAACAAGTGAGTTTAATAAATTATTTTGAAAAGTGCCATATCGGCCTTTTTTAAAGGTCAATAAGACATTTGAATCTTGTGTGCATAAGTCACAAAAGTATGTTGAAATCTACCGTATATATTTAAAGAGTTTAAAAATAGCTCTGACAAATCCGTCTGTCCGTTCTACTGGGCAGATGTCCGGCTCGTTGGCTGAACGGTCAGCGTACTGGCCTTCGGTTCAGAGGGTACCGGGTTCGATTCCCGGCCGGGTCGGGGATTTTAACCTTAATTGGTTAATTCCAATGGCACGCGGGATGGGTGTATGTGTTGTCTTCATCATCATTTTATCCTCATCACGACGCGCAGGTCGCCTACGGGAGTCAAATAGAAAGGCCTGCATGTGGCGAGCCGAACCCGTCCTGGGATATCCCGGCACTAAAAGTCATACGACATTTCATTTACTGGACCGATTTGCTTCATTTCTGATCTATTCCCTCCGGAATTACCTGCCAGTGAATCATAAGACATTGATACGTATTTATATTCTGCCTTCTTTGAGTAATCACAACATCAAGTCATTAAATGATAACTCAAGTAATTGCAGGCGAAGTTTTATCCTAACCCGCAATACGTTCTGTACTTAGCAGGTTGCTAAGTGACTAACTCTTTCATTAATATTCTGATTTTATGTCATTTTTATCCTTAGTATTATGATTCCATGCAGCTATGTTTGATTACCACCTGTGAAGCTAGAGAGTATACCACTTTCTCTGATGATGGAAGAATACTGTTTTCTTCTAGATACTCTTTGATTCTCTGACCTTCCCCAGCTTTTTAATGTATTCAGCAGATGGCAGAACGTTCATAATAACGTGCATGCTGCTAAGAGGAAAGAGTCTACGTAGACGGGAAGGTGTCATGTCGATCAGCCTTCTGTATGACCATTCGTAAAGCGCAAGGAAAATCTTTTGAAAAAGTGGGTAGTCCACTTACCGAACCAGTATTCAACCACGGCCAATTGTATGTTTCACTATCTCTGGAAAGTGAATACTGTATGGAAGGAACTATTATAAGGTAAATTAGGAATGAATCAGTTATGTGCTCCTAATAAATGTTCATGAAATTACTGAAAGAGGCAGAAAAAATAATATGACTGCGACAGGCATATCAATACAAGTTATGTGACGTATTTATAAGAAATGCTGCGGAGCAGCTGGGGTCCACTAATTTCCTTTTTTAATTTACAAATAAACAAGTGAGTTAAAACTTAAGGATCTGGGCTCAGTGTGATATGTTTTATGGGCCTATAAGGTTGTAGTTATCTTTAGGATCGTCGATAGTAGTGCATACCAGGTCAAGGGAGACTTTCAATTCCACCTCCCATATCTCATATCGTTAATTTTTTCGCGTTTTCATACTCATTCCGATGGTTATCTTCATTATGTTTCTGATCACTTTCGGCTGGTGACTACTCAGTTCTTACCTAATCACAACATTAACGACGATAATCGCTATTAGACCCGTTATTAAGACAATACTTCCATGGTAGCAATATTCAGTGTTGATGAACATAACACTGGAAATGTACATTTGTGAATATCTCCGTTATCACAACCAGAGAAGTAACAATGTTTCAGACATAAATGACGAAAAGTTTAAGTTTTCATAGCTTTGTTTATGTACATGTTTTGAATGCAACCATATGTCTCGCAGTCATGGCCATCCATCAGTATTTAAAGTCACAGCATGCACGGTTGCTAGGTAACATCACGGCACGTTATTTGTATCGATAATTACG
Source organism: Anabrus simplex (assembly GCF_040414725.1). Classification (NCBI taxonomy): domain Eukaryota; kingdom Metazoa; phylum Arthropoda; class Insecta; order Orthoptera; family Tettigoniidae; genus Anabrus; species Anabrus simplex. Next base: position 63,571,818 of record NC_090267.1, on the reverse strand, counting down.
TAAAGAAATTTTCGGATGACCCCTGCTATAAGTTATATTTATGTCAACACAAGCGGAGATGAAGGGGAATAAATGATAATAGCTTAATTAAAGTTTAAAAGAAAGTAATCATCTGACATATCTCTGGAGAAATAGGGATGTTTGTGCAAAAATAATAGTTCCGAATGACTTCGTTATTATTCGTAGAGTAAAACGTCACAAAATATAAAATATTTGTAATGACATTGTGCACAAAATTTGTAATGAACAGTTTTTCCATACAGCTATTATTAACAGAGAAATTTGACATTTCTTGTTTTAGCCGCCGTATTTACCTAGGTCTCCATACACCATAAAATAATGTATAGCCTGAAGCAGTCTTCGGAGAACCCCAAAATTAAATTCCCAGAATTATGTGAAAATTTGAAGAAATTTTATTTATGTACGTATACGTAGAAAAAATATTTCTTCTAATTTTTGATATTTATTCTTTTAAACTTCTATGAAGCTATTATCATTATTTATTCAAATTCTTATCTGTTTTAAGGACATAAATTTGTTTTATGGTGGGGGTCATTTGAAAATTTGCGTCACAAAATTAGCGATACATATAGCGATGTTACCCAGCAACCGTGCGGACTTTGATGTGAAGTATTGCGGGTTGGCCATGACTGAATTGAATTGAATTGAATTGAATTGAATTGAATTGAATTGAATTGAATTGAATTGAATTGAATTGAATTGAATTGAATTGAATTGAATTGAATTTAATTTAATTTAATTGAACTTGAACTGAATTGAATTGAATTGAATTTATTGATCGTGATTTACATGCCACTAAGGTTGAAAAGCCCCTTTAAAACATATATTATATAATAAGTAAGAAAGTAAATCACCAAGCCCATTTGTTATTTTAGACTACATGTATCTAAACAATATAAAGCTAAAGCAGAGAAACAATTTTCTTCGAAATACGTGATGCAGTGCAAATAAAGGATTTGTTAAATTTAGTGGTACGATGAAGGGGAATTTGAAAGGTGGTTTTTGTAAACCTATTACCTCTGTTATGTACCGACTCCACAGGTTTAAATGCATTATAAAGGTAGGTTGGGGTCTTCAGTTTGAGAATTTTGTGCGTAGCAACAGCTACTGAGATTTCCCGACGTTCATGGAGTTTCAACCATTGTAGCTGCACGATATGAAATAGGGTGTTATGTGTTCATCACGCCTGGCATTTGTCACGTGACGAACACATGCGTTTTGTACCCTCTGTAGTTTTATGTTCAAAGTTTCAGATAAGTCGTTGTATACGACTGAACCATAGTCAATTATTGGAAATATAAGACTTTGAACAAGTAGTTTTCGCATGGAAGGTGGTGTACATGACACGTTACTTTTCAAAAAATGCATAGATGACACAACTTTTTGGATTACGTTTGACGTTTGATCAGACCAGGATAAGGTTATGTTGGAAACTAAACCTACATTGTTAATGGCGTCACTATAATGGATATCTGTCTCTAGGATTTTTATTGCTAGGGGGGATTTGAGGGATTTATTTGAGAGACATATAGAAGGATCTTTTATCGAAGAGGCCTCATCTAATCATATTCTAGAAAACTAATTTCCTCATTTGTAGTATTTTCATAGGCCTTAAATCAGTTTCTCTCTTTAAATGCACTGAATCCTACGTTTTTCGACTCCATAAAGATGTCTCCCAAAAACGACTCGTTAGATGCCGATAAATTAAAGGGCTTATTTCCAAAGTGTTTCAACTCCACCTTTTTCGTATTTGAAGCTGAACGTGAAAACGTATTCCCACAATAGTAGATTATCATGTGGGAACGTATTTATGTTCAAAGTGGAGATCAACGTGATTAAAATGGCATCCAAAAGTTGTATGTAATTATTTTCAAAGCGGTTCAAGCCCTCTATGTTTTTATTTCCAAAGGGCCGCTACTCCATACGACAAACAGATCGGCACGCACGTATCACGTGACTGCTTACTGGTTGTGGCGGGACTATGCTCCTTCGCTCGTAGTTTTGCAGTGTACAAACACACCCTGCTGGAAAAGGTAGGAAATGGTTATTTATTGAAGAGAAACAAGGACCAAAGAATACAAAGTCAAGGATATTAAGAACCTCCTTGATAAACTGGGGGTAGGTAAATGACATCCTACCATGGCATTTTATGATACAATGCTCTCCTCCACTTCAACTGCTGAATATTTAAACCCACAAAGAAAAATATTACGTCTATCAACTTGAATGTAATAATGAGCTTTTCAAATTTATATTGTGAATGCATCATATGAAGTTCATGGACCGATAGGTCCTTCGAAACATTTTCCCCCGAAAATTTGTTTGTTCAAAGATACGTTAGAATCACATTTATGTTTGCTTTCAGTCACATTTTTGGATCTGATAAATTAAATTTATGTCTTTACGTTGTAGGAATTATTTTCTATTTATGATATATGCATGAAATTCTGAAATTGTGAATAAATACAACATTTGTGAAATATTAAGCATTATATTTTGAAAGTTTGAGCCCCTACGAAGAAACCTACTACACCGTTTGGCATAATCCGTATTTCGAGCGAGTCTTCAGTTCGACAGCGACGTAAATCCAAGATATCCGTCCATTTTTATGGTATTCTTTGCACTAAGATTTTGGACACCATGACAAGCAGATTTTGTTTGAAGTAATGATCCTACACAGAAAAAATGCTCTACCTTATTAGAAAAACAAATTTAAATGGTGTCTCTTGAAAAACTATGTTTCTTGGAGATGCTTCACTTTGGAAACAAGCCCTTAAATTAATTGTTTTCAATTTGTTATTCATTTATTGAAAGACGCATTTATGGCAATTGATTTTCCCAAAGGAAAAATGGCCAAAATTTGTTTATTTCCTTTTTGAATATCGTCTTGCAAAATTAATTAGAAAGGTGGTCTATGTAGCTCTCATCAAGAATAACCCATTTTAAGTCTCATTTCCGTGGTTCATATGTTCTATTATACAATCAGCAGGCTCTAGGATCTCATTTGTATCTACAGTATTGTATACGTTAGGGTCATAAAGTCTGTTCGTGATTTGCAATTCTCTGCCATCCTTTGCATCTGCAGTCAAGAGCAATTCATTTGAATTCATTTGTGTCATCATTTGTAACGGCTACTGTTTCGTGTGCCACTGAGCATTCACTGACGGCATTAGCATAGAGAACAGATGACGCTCATTTTCAAGCGTATATTAGAGAAGCCACTGTCCGTCGATAATGTTAATGGACTTTCTATGATTGGTTGAGCTTTCAGCGGACGGTGACTGCTGTTAACTTGTATTCAAGAATCTCTGTTCCTCTCCTGAACATAACTAACTCTACGGAGTGGATAACATATATTCACCATGAAACAGCAAAAATGTACCAAGATAACCAGTGAAACGTTCTCAATGATTAACGCTTACTTTTGCAGAAAGATTTGTTGATTTCACAACACCTCTATAAGTAAAAAGATAATTTTACCCGTGCGTTTCGAACGTTTGCCTAATAGGCTAACTAGGTTTTTAACTCGGACTAGGTTTACGAATGACGAAAATGAGTTCAGTTCATTTTTTATATTTTTATATTATATATTTTTTATATCCGTCTGCTCGTTTGTCACATCACACGAAAACAGCTCCGCAATGTTTCTAGAAATTTTGTATTTAAGTTTAGTGGTAGTTGGGTGTGCAATAGACCTATCGTTTAATTAGCGAACAGTGGTGTAACAATATTAAGAGATAAGAGAGGAAATATCGTGTCTCCTGTGCCAAAACCAAGAATGTGACAATGCTCTTCCTATCCATTATTCTTCTTATGACTGGTCACGTCTCTCAGCCACATATTGATATGCAGTCCATCAGAACAATTTTCCTTGAGTTAATTTCCCTATGCGCATGTTTAAATGAAAGTGAATTTTACTGTACCGTACTATAGGAATGTATGCTTGCGTGACTTATTTACCCACTGCGATGTATTTAAGATTATTTTTTTCTTAAAATGAAATGTCGTATGGCTTTTAGTGCTGGTATATCCCAGGACGGGTTCGGCTCGCTAAGTGCAGGTCTTTCTATTTCACTCCCGTAGGTGACCTGCGCGTCGTGATTAGGATGAAATGAGAATGTAGACAACACATACACCCAGCCCCCGTGCCGTAGGAAGTAACCAATTAAGGTTAAAATCCCCAATCCGGCCGGGAATCGAACCCGGGACCCTCTGAACCGAAGGCCAGTACGCTGACCGTTCAGCCAACGAGTCGGACAATTTTTTTTTTTCCTTTACCCGCGCGCATAGGAAAATGAACTCAACAAAAGTTGTTCTCATGGACTGTATATCAATATGTAGCTGGAAGGCGTGACCAGGCTTAAGATAAATAATGGATTGGAACAGACTTCTCACATTCATAGTTTTAACACGGGAGTAACGATACTATATTTTTGGTCACTAATAGCTGTATCCAAACACTGTATAATAGAAGTCATGTAAAATGTAATTTTTCTTTCTTTCAGCTCCATGCGATCATACAATCCGAAATAGTAACGGCGATATTAGCACTTAATTTACTAATTTATAATAGGATGTGGTAAAACTGGAGGAAATTAACAAATTCTGCTACTTTCGAAGCGTTACTAATAATCGCACCAAGGAGATTAAAAGAAGAAAGCATTGACAAAGGCAGCATTCCAATCCATAAAGTCCCCACTAACGAACAACAATATGAGCATTAAAAGTTAGGGAGAAATTTGCCAAATTAATGTGTGTATACATATGAAAATAAGACGTGTGTCTTCGAAAGGAAGAAGCTGGAAGCATCAAGAATGTGGTTATTGGAAAGAATGACACATTTTTTAATGATTGGAGAAGGAATAAGGAAGTTCTGAATGAACAATAAACAAAAAAGGAACTGGAAGGCTGGTTTTTAATTACTTTCTTTTTACATTCTCTTTAATGTCGACGCCGCGGTGTAGTACAATCACCTCTTACTTGGTGGCCCCGGATTCGATTCCCGGCCAGGCCAGGGATTTTACCTGTATCTGAAGTCTGGTTCAAGGTTTACTCTGTCTGCGCGATTACAATTTAGAAGCTATCTGACGGCGAGATGGTGGCCCCGGTCTGGAAAGCAAAGAATAACCGCCGAGAGGATTCGTCGTGCTGACCATACGGCACCTGGTAATCTGCAGACCTTCGGACTGAGCACCGGTCGCTTGGTAGGCCATGGCCCTTCGGGGTTTGGTTTGGTTTGGTTTGGTTTGGTTTGGTTTGGTTTGATTTGGTTTGGTTTGGTTTGGTTTGGTTTGGTTTGGTTTGGTTTGGTTTGGTTTACGTCGTACCAACACAGATAAGTCTCATGGTGACGATGGCATTGGAGGGGGCTGGGAGTGGGCAGGAAGTGAATGGGGCCGTATTCGAAGGTACAGCACCAGCATTCGCCTGGTGTGAAAATGCGAAAGCATACTAAACCATTTTCAGGGCTACTGACAGTGGAGTTCTAACCCACTGTCTCCAGAATGTAAGCTGATAGCTACGTGGCATAAAATGCAGAACCACGTGCTGGTAAAGGCTATAATTAGTACGGCGCATGATGAGGCATAATAAATTCATCTCACAAAGCAGCCTCGGGGGCAGTGATTTGCAGTTCGTACAGGGAGATGAAAGCCCTGGTAAGTAACAGACATATGTGTTTCCAAGGCAAGGTTTAGTCTTCAGAAGTTGATAACGCACTGGAAGGAAATGACTTCCCAACTCCAAGAAGGAATTGTTCCAGTTAAACGAAATTCGGGAGGCGTGTTTGCACATCTGAAAGATGATGGCTATTTACATTTGCGCGCTATTCGACTAAGAGTGGTGCTAGTAGGAGACGAAGAAGGCAGTATCAGCAGCTTACTGAGTTAGAACGAGGCCGTGTAATAGGACTACCAGAAGATGGATGTTCTTTCCGCGATAGCATAGAAAGAACTCGGCAGGGATGTATTCACAGTGAGTCGGTGGTGATAACAACCGCATGGTTGTCGTGGATCCTACTGCATCCGCAGTAGCCATTAGAGCATCAGTTGGCACCTGAGTTACACAGGGAACTGTAAACTTATCTATTACGTGAGGGACAGTTCTGGTGCGTTCATGACGTTAACTTCGAATCACTGCCATCTGCGACCATGGTGGTGTTAAGATAGAGCTCATCGCAGTTCGGAGTGGATGTCTGTTGTCTTTTCGTGTGAGAGCCGTTTCTGTCTTGGTGCCAGATATGGCCGTAGGTTGGTAAGTGGGAGGGCAAGTGAGTGTTGATCACCAAAGTCTCTGAGCCTTCAACACACTGGGCCTACACCAGGAGTTACGGCCTCGGGACCGATTTCGTATGACAGCCTGATCACTCTCGTTGTTATCCCAAGAAACTTGACAGCGGCTTAGTACGTTAGACTAGTGACTGAAACCGGTTGTGTTTCCATCCATTCGCAGTATTGAAGAGGGCGTTTTTCAAGAGGATAACGCTCGTCCTCATACCGCTGCTGTTACCCAATGTGCCCCAGAGTGTCAAGGCCTGCGAGAATACAGGCATTTCGCCCATTGAACACGTATGGGACATTATGTGATGACAAATTCAACGTCTTCCAATACCAGCATTAACCGTTGCTGATTCGATTGATCAACTGAAACAGTCGTAGAGATCCAGCACACAAAACGACATACGGCAGTTGTACGATAAAATGCATGCACGTTTGCAGGCTTGCGTTCTAAATCATAGCGACCACAGCGGTTATTAATGCACCACCATGTCACATGTCTCCTCACGCATACTCGATCCTGTGACCTGGAAATTGTAATGAAATAAACATGTTACCTAGAAAATTGCTTAGCCTAAACTGTATTCCTACAAACTTATGTCTTCTTGGCGTCGGGTTTTTGTGTTCGGCCAGTGAATTTCCATGTATCTCCAGAAATATTAGTTAAATCTAAACATTCTGAATGTCAAAAGGTGCAGAAACCACATTTTCCTACCATTTATATCCCATACGTGTTTACCGCGTGGACTATAACAGAGATATTCATTTGTCAAGTCATCAGCGCCAAGTGTAAAGAGTTATAGCAATACTGAATGAGCCTAAAAATATAAAATTACTCCATTAATGGTATCTACATTGGAATGCTTTGAATGATAATTTCTTAAAACAAAAATTATAATTTGCAGTTTTCACGTTTAAGGCAAGAAATAATATGGGAGATATAATCGATTATTATCATTTCGAACATCTACATATGTCTGGAAATACATTTACTATCTAACACGTGTACACATGACAATCGTCGACGTCATCGTAAGGTATTCGGTCTTGTTACCGGTTTGGCCCCTGACAAGATTTCTCCTTTTACAGAAATTCTATTTCCGAATCCTTTTATCCCGTACAACGGAAATATTCATTTTTATTTTGTTTTTGACTAATTTCAGAAACAGTGAGCATTGATGACGTTTTCATAATTATTTACTTATAATTATACAGTAATAATCGATCATGCACCCACGTATCACAGGATGGTTAAGGTTGTACCGTTCATGCTTCGTGAGTACGGCGTTCCGGGTTCGGTTCTCCATCCTTGCATTTTTCCTTTACCAAAATAAATATTTCACGAATTTTATTCAGGATGCTCTTCATAGAATATTTTAAAACACTATTTTATAAATTTTCATAATAATTTTCCGATTGACCATTTTTCTAATTTCAATCGCTTTGCGACTTCTCCCGTAGTTGCGGAAATACAGTCCCGACGTTTTCTATCCAGGTACAGATGCACACTTATATTGAAATGATCGCTTACCTTGGCTTCCTTTCGGTTTGTTTTCAACGGAAATTGATCATCCGCCATCTAAAATCTTTGTCAACGACTGTATCATCTGCGTTGTTCACGCTTGAATTTACACTATGTAACACCTGGAACGGCACTGCCAGGGTTAATTCACCTGGCCTGTCGGTGAACTTAGCATGTGATTTTGACGTCACGGACGTCTTCAAACTCTTGTTTCTGGAAGTATCAAACGCCGCGTGATTGGGCGTGACGTACCAGTTTATTTTACATATAATGGGATCGTTCGTGCTCTGAGTTCTACACTACTTTTGGTCCACCACAATAAGAAGGAGACTGCCGTTGGCCATATGTTCCAACAAACAAGGTGGGCCAACGTTATGCTGGTTAGTGCTTAAAATGTTTTGTCCCCTTTCGCTCGCATGGATGTAAAAAAAAAAGAAAAAAAGCAGCAACTTCGGTATTCGTGGCTTCGTTAAGGGCAAACTGTAACGAATCCTGGCTTTCATACATGAATGACAAATTTCTTATCTTAGTATTGTCTATGTTTTTCCCAAGTCCTGCGATTCTTCGAGAAAATTATGTGCAATGGGGTAAAAGCACGGGGAAAGGACTATTCAACTTTAATATCCGCCCAAGTATTAATCGAGTGCTTAAATATTATTACAGTGGTGTCCAGCTCCATGGCTAAATGCTTAGCGTGCTGGCCTTTGGTCACAGGGGTCCCGGATTTGATTCCCGGCAGGGTCGGGAATCTTAACCATCATTCGTTCATTTCGCTGGCATCGGGGTTGGGTGTATATGTCGTCTTCATCATCATTTCATCCTCATCACGACACTCAGGTCGCTTACCGGCTTCAAATTAAAAACCTGCACCTGTTGAGCCGAATATATCCACTCTCGGCATTAAAAACCATACGCCACTTAATTTAATTTTCATTACAGTGGTTCGCATGAAGACATTTGAAGCTATGTTTACGTCTTAAAAGAAGGGTGTTTTTTTTTTCTTGTCTTAGTAAGATAAATATGAGCTTGGTGTCCGTCTCAGTGTGTTCTATGAACAGCGTTCGGTTTGATTTGAGAACTTTCTAGCGGGCCTTATGTCATACGATCTTTATCACCATGCTTGAATACAATATCTTGCCCATAAGGCTTATTACTTGAGTAAACATAGTGAGTAGTTGAGTTTGCAGGATTTTATCAAGTGTAATATAGGGCATAATTTTCTGACACTTTTCCTCGTCATTCATAGTTCTCTATGTTTTATGGGGATTTCCTATTGTATATTCACGCTCGTCGTAGTTCATTTTTTTAAATTCTTGTATCATCGCTTTGCTGCTACGCTGCTTCCTATTTCCGTTATGTTTTATTGTTATTGCGGTTTCATTGTGTGTGTTTTTCCGTGAATAGGCATAATCGAGAAATATCGATGGCTTCTATTTATAACCTCATAAGTCCTAATGCCCTTCTTACCCAATATAATCATTAAGACTGGACACGCCTCCCAGCCACATCAGAACAGCCCATCAGAACGGTTTTCGTTATGTTCATTTACCTGTGCCCATGCTTAAAGGAAAATTAACCTTAAATACAGCATAGCGTAGGGATGCGTAAATTTGCCATGTAGACAGCATCCCTACAATACGGTAGGGTACGTGGCTGGGAGGCGTGACCCGTCTTACAGGAATATAATGGGTAAGAACAGCATTGGGATATACGAGGTTTTAAAAGAAACCTATCGATACGTTTTAGGATACACAGTGAGGAGAGAATAGAATTGCGAGCTTTAGGCAACTAGAGTATAAGCTTCTTGAATGTGAGATAAGACAGGGTGGTCAAAATAAAGACTTCTTCTGCGCATTTATTTACGAGGGGAGATTGTGACATGGGAGTCTTATAATAAAAAAACAAACACCGTGATCCACAGATAATTAATCGTGAAGACGGATAGAGGAAAGCTTGCTATGAAATTTGCAAAGTTCCTTCAACACAAAATGTATACCGTCGCTGTGCGAGCAAAACCTCGTATCTCCCAATGCTCTTCTTATCCATTATTTCCCTTAAGACTGATCAATCCTCCCAGTCACATTAGGATATGCGGTCCTTCAATACAGTTTTCATTGTGTTCATTTTTCTATGCTGCTCTGTAAAGGAAAATGACCTTAAATATATTACACTGTAGGAGTGCGCAAATGCATCGAGACATACGTTCCTAAAGTGGGGAACGACAAAGTTCACTTTCCTTTACATATAAAGTTAGGAAAATGAACGGAATGAAAATTGATCTGATGGACTGAATATCCATATGTGACTGGGAGGCGCGACCAGTCTTAAGGTAACTAATGGATGGGAAGAACATCATGGGGTATGAGGTTTTGCTCGCGCAGCGACGATACAGTTTCTAGTGCAGTTTTCATGCTGATCTCAAATCTGAATACCGTTTTGCTCTAGCACGTCAGCGTTTGAAGGTAATAACAACGTTTTATTTTACATGGAACAGCGTTCATCGATAATTGCTTTCATTGCTTTTTGTTATTTTGCATACAAAGCCGAACAGTTTCATTTGCCCTTTTTTTTATTATGAGCGGCAATGGACATTATTGCGTCCAAAAGTTGAAGAAATACACCAGATCTATTTTGCTACGTACGCGGTTATGCAACAAATAAATCCATTAAGTGCCATAAGTGCTGCATTTGCTCTAATCATAGCTAACAGCCATGTTTATAGGTACTTTATGTAACAATCAGTGCTCTAGAGAAACTTCTATTTAAGTGTTGCTTCCCTTGACAGAATGTTAAACGTTTGTAAATTGTTGATGTATATCTCAAGAACGGTGGGTGATATGGACGAAAGATTTGCACATTTTTAGAGGCATGTTTCAGTTCTTCTGGAACGCGTGTTGGATACCAAGATATTCAACGAAAATATGTTTTGTTGATCGCTGTAATCAGAGGTAACATGCAAAAGGTACCACCCTTCGAGGACTAAAGGTATCGCCAAAGTTGTGAGCCCCTGGTGTTCCCCATTTAGTTGTTAACAACAGACAGGGGACACCGTTGATATATTCTACCTCCGCCAAATACTTTTGGGAGGAGGGACTCCAATAGAGATGCGGGAGTAGAATTTCATCAATTTTATTTATCATGGCTTGGTGTTACTTCCTTCCTAGTGCTCCTGAAATTCACACATCCCAAAATACATTTCTGTACGCTAGTGCAAGACACAGACATGCACTTACCTTCGCACGTACAGTATGGTCCCATCCGCTCCCATCGGACGGTGTGGGTAACAGCCTTATTACGTTATTCATTTTCTTACGTCTCACTAACCCACTAACGATGAGATACGAGAGCACGAACAACGAAAGGGAAACACCGGAGCTTTTGTTAAGATATGGCCCCAGTATTTGTCTCGCCGTGAAAATCGTAAACCATATTCCGCACAGCCGGCGGATAAGCTTGATTCTACCATAGCCCGATGGTAAGCTCATATTCAGCCAACTAACTCGGGGTGAAATTATTATTATTATTATTATTATTATTATTATTATTATTATTATTATTATTATTATTATTATTATTATTATAATTATTATTATTATTATTATTATTATTATTATTATTATTATTACACTGACTGACAGTGACAATGCAACATCAAGGAGGAGTGGTTCGAAAGGGATGAAAGTTGGGGAAAAAACAGAGTCGGCACGGAAGAATAATCGATGTTTATTTCAAACCGATATGCAGGTTACACAATGCACACGGCATCGACTCAGTAGGATGTAGGACCACCGCGAGCGGCGATGCAAGCAGAAACACGTCGAGGTACAGAGTCAATAAGAGTGCGGATGGTGTCCTGAGGGATGGTTTTCCATCCTCTGTCAACCATTTGCCACAGTTGGTCGTCCGTACGAGGCTGGGGCATAGTTTGCAAACGGCGTCCAATGAGATCCCACACGTGTTCGATTGGTGAGAGATCCGGAGAGTACGCTGGCCACGGAAGCATCTGTACACCTCGTAGAGCCTGTTGGGAGATGCGAGCAGTGTGTGGGCGGGCATTATCTTGCTGAAACAGAGCATTGGACAGCCCCTGAAGGTACGGGAGTGCCACCGGCCGCAGCACATGCTGCACGTAGCGGTGGGCATTTAACGTGCCTTGAATACGCACTAGAGGTGACGTGGAATCATACGCAATAGCGCCCCAAACCATGATGCCGCGTTGTCTAGCGGTAGGGCGCTCCACAGTTACTGCCGGATTTGACCTTTCTCCACGCCGACGCCACACTCGTCTGCGGTGACTATCACTGACAGAACAGAAGCGTGACTCATCGGAGAACACGACGTTCCGCCATTCCCTCATCCAAGTCGCTCTAGCCCGGCACCATGCCAGGCGTGCACGTCTATGCTGTGGAGTCAATGGTAGTCTTCTGAGCGGACGCCAGGAGTGCAGGCCTCCTTCAACCAATCGACGGGAAATTGTTCTGGTCGATATTGGAACAGCCAGGGTGTCTTGCACATGCTGAAGAATGGCGGTTGACGTGGCGTGCGGGGCTGCCACCGCTTGGCGGCGAATGCGCCGATCCTCGCCTGCTGACGTCACTCGGGCTGCGCCTGGACCCCTCGCACGTGCCACATGTCCCTGCGCCAACCATCTTCGCCACAGGCGCTGCACCGTGGACACATCCCTATGGGTATCGGCTGCGATTTGACGAAGCAACCAACTTGAGCTTCTCAGCCCGATCACCATACCCCTCGTAAAGTCGTCTGTCTGCTGGAAATGCCTCCGTTGACGGCGGCCTGGCATTCTTAGCTATACACGTGTCCTGTGGCACACGACAACACGTTCTACAATGACTGTCGGCTGAGAAATCATTCGCCATTCGCCAACGCCGTGTCCCATTTATCGTTCGCTACGTGCGCAGCACAGCGGCGCATTTCACATCATGAGCATACCTCAGTGACGTCAGTCTACCCTGCAATTGGCATAAAGTTCTGACCACTCCTTCTTGGTGTTGCATTTGCTCTATCAGTCAGTGTAATTCAGATGCCTTAATACTACAATTTACAGTATATTGAGCGTTATATTAAAATATGACACAATCACATAAAAACTTACACACAGTTTACAGAATGCTGGAGTGTTTTCTTGAAGCATCTTATATTTTTTGGAAAAGACTATTAAGACAGCTGAAGATAATGCACTTCAATCATCAATTCCCCGATTTAAAATATCGTCGCTGCTGGGACAAAACCTCTGACGTGAAATATTTTAGCTTGGAACTTTGGCCGGTAAGGTTCTGTAATCTAAGGTGCAATATTGTGTGAATATTGTCAAGGCATTCTCGATCCTCATAATGTATGTTCTGCGGGTCAGTATATCTCCTAAAATGTTGTCACATAGGAGATTTTATGTTGCTTGTTGATTAAAGGAGCCTAACGTCGAAGGTCGTCGGCCCCATAGCAGATTTGTCCCGGGAACGACCATATAATATTTATCATAGTTTGTGCGATATACCTTTTACTTTAAGCGGAAGATCTGTGATGTTTCTGCAACACGGATTTCCTAGTCGACTGCTAAACTCTCCCCTAGCTGGCGTATTCGTGTAGACATTACATATGGCACATAACTGTGGTCGTTTCATTCTAGTCCCCAGCATCTCCCACCCAAGTTTCTCTGTCATATTTGTCACACTACTTCTAGGACCGTTAAGCACGGATCTTGCAGCATTTTGCTATACCATCTCGAGTTCCTTAATGAGTCCTGTTTCTTATGGATCCCATACGGCTGTTCCATACTCCAGAACTTATTATTACCAACGAATTGGTTTGCGATCTTTAATACTGCTTCCCTTGCAGATCATTTTGGACGTGGTAGTTACCACCCTGCAGTGACAGAAAGCTGAGGCTGTGATTGATAGCAGTGCACTGTGAGTAACCAAAGCCTCAGCTGCACTTTGTCCTCCGCCATAGCATAACGGAGGTCTTGGGAGTTACTACCAGATATCTGATGATGATGATGCTTGTTATTTGAAGGGGCCTAACATCGAGGTCATCGGTCCTCCAGATATTTAAGAATGCCTCGAGTGCTGGTATGCAGTTCATCTCTACTGGGGTCGTGAGTGTGGAATGAATTGCACCACCTCGGAACGAGGACACGAGTTTACTTTGTTGGCCATGATCGTTAAGGCATGAAGTCTATAAAGTCTCACATCGTCGTTTTCTGGTTCGAATACTGCTAGAGGAATAAACTTTCGCCATCACAATGCTGTCCGGAAGATTAGGAGAGGTACTGGTATACAGTTTCTAATCACTACAATGCGTGTCAAAACCTACATTCAATTACATACCTCTCCGTTGTGTTCAGTAAATTGAGAACGTACTGTATGACGCATTTGGTAGTGATTCGTCTGTCGGATGGAGACGTTATTCCACGGGAGTAAGCTATTAGCCGACAGCGGATTTCACCTAATCCGTACCACATCATCATCATCATCATCATCATCATCATCGTCACAGTTCCATGGCGAAATGGTTAGCGTGCTGGCCTTTGGTTACAGGGGTCCCGGGTTCGATTCTCGGCAGGGTAGGTAATTTTAACCTTAATAGGTTAATTTCGCAGGCACGGGGGCTGGTTTATGTGTCGTCTTCATCATCATTTTATCCTCATCACCGCGCGCATGTCGCATACGGGCGTCGAATCAATAGACATGCATCTGGCAAGCCGAACTTGTCCTCGGACACTCCCGGCACTAAAAACCATACGTAATTTCATCATCATCACATTCAGACCTGCAGGTCACGTTCAGGCGATGGCTAGAAATACCTCAACGAGGCCTCTCCGCAGGCCATACATCATCACATTATGCCTTATATTTCAAATACGGTACGTATAGAACTGAGTAATAAAATAAGGTATATAATGCACATTTTATTTCCTAACCTGATCATGGAAAATAACATTCTGACACTCAGTCCATTATGAGCTTTACAATCTGAAGCAACGCGCAATGCTCTGCACTGGCCTCTTGGCTCCTGCCCAACTTCTTGGAGATTCTTAGTTGAGAGGGCTTGGTGCAAGGATTCTTGGAAGACTTGACCATCTTGTCAAAGCCTAGGTGCGGACGCTACCGGTATTGCTGTTTCAGGCAGGATCTCAATTATGGTGCCCTCTTTATGAATCTGAAGATTAGCGGATCCTTCAACTCCGGTAGGATGTTCATCAGAGCCAGCGTGAGGAATTCGTTTCTTCGTCATCCATTGGACGTCACATTAAACGTGGGAAGTGTGCTTTGAAGGGATGGTACCATTAAACTGATATTTGAAATGATAAATGATAAATGATAAATGATAAATGATAAATGATAAATGATAAATGATAAATGATAAATGATAAATGATGATCGAGATATTGGCAGTCATTCAAATGGCTAAAATTCGTGCATTTTGGATATGTAGTTTGTTTAACTATGTGAATTATAGTTTAGAAAACTTTGTGTACATAGGACAATAGTCATCATCATCATCATCATCATCATCATAATTAATTTTTCAATCCAGCAAACCGTGCGCGGGTTTAAACATGCCACATCCAATTCGTATTGTCCGCACACAGCCGAAATTTTATATCTTGCTTTATATTTATATCTTGGAGTATTAGCTTTTCCCAAACGTCACAAAGTCTCCCTCTGGATCTATAATCAACAACACTCCTTTCATAGTGCCCTATATTCAACCATCCTAATGACATGTAAAAACCATCGTGCCCTATATTCAGCTATCCTTATGACATGTAAAAACCATCGTATTCTTAATTCTAAGGTTTGCAACGCACTCTTCTCCATTCCAAGTTGTTGCCGGATATCTTCGTTGCACCTATGCGCACTCGTATGAGACAATGTTGAGGAGGGAAATACTGACCCGCAGCACATACGGAGGTCCAGTCATAAGTCATGGCAATTATTTGTTTTCTCGCGAAGAGGAGACAACACGGAAAATCTATATCGTCAATATTATTATTATTATTATTATTATTATTATTATTATTATTATTATTATTATTATTATTATTATTATTATTATTAGACTTACGTCCGGCTACATTTGTTGGTTTCCGAAACGTTTAAATGTTCGAATTCACCTCATAGCAGTACCTTTACATGCCAATAAATATATCGACACGAGCCTGACGTATTTAAGAACCTCCAAATACCAATGGACTGAGCCGAGATCGAACTCACTACCTTTAGCTGAAAAAGCCCCTCTGAAACCAAAATGATAATATGAGAATGAAACCACGAGGCTGATCAACCGGCTTCTCATACACTGGAAAAGCAGGAAGATTAGGACACCGAGGCTAACAGAATTGTTTAAAGACTTGAAAGAACTGGGAATAATAGGAAGTAACCTAAAATCCACTTCGATTTTCAAAAGGAGTCTGAGACAAAGGAGGTTCCAGGCCTAATTACCTTGTTGGATGAAGGACGTAAAGGAGCAATATACCCAGGGATTGTGAAGTACTAGGCAGCCATCAAGGCCCGTCCTGCGCTAAAACGTTGAAAATTGTCGGCCTTAGTTTACATATTCCAAACAACAAAGAACATCCCTTATCAGAGATTGACCTAAATAAATCTGAACCTTGCCCTATCAATGAAGAAAAGACAATTTGCTCCTCGTTGAAAAAACAACTTCAGGAAATAGGCTTTACGTATGATACTGTGTTAGACAGATGTAAGTTCAGAAAATTAGTCGGCAAATATCGCTTTACACAAGCACAAGCATAACGAATAACTAAATAAATAAATAAATAAATAAATAAATAAATAAATAAATAAATAAATAAATAAATAAATAAATAAATAAATAAATAAAGCAAGCAAGAAAGAAAGAATAATAATCAACACCATCATACCGATCTAGTTGGCCGAGTGGTTAGGGGTGCGGAGCTGTGAGCATGCATTCGGAAGATAGTGGGTTCGAACCCCACTGTCGGCAGCCGTGCAGATGGTTTTCCGTTTCCTTTCCTATCGCGTCGTCGCCACAAATATATGTGTGATGGTGCTACGTAAAGCTAATAATAATAATTATAATAACAAAAACAAAGTCATCTCCGTGCTGGACATGAAGGCCCTTGCAGGGGTGGAATGTAAAGGCTTACACTATCAGCAACCTCGGCACTTGGTGGGGTAGAGAGTTTAGCTGTACGCCCGGCCGCCTTCGCCCTCAGGAATTAACCTAGTACTCATTTTTGGTGTAGGCTGAGTGAACCTCAGGGCCATATGCACCTCCGGAAGTGGAAATATCATTTCTTAAATTTTACGACTTCCTGACGGGGATTCGAACCCTCGTCCTTCCGGGCGAAATTATAATAATAATAATAATAATAATAATAATAATAATAATAATAATAATAATAATAAAAAGTAGTATAATACAGGGATTCAGCCGCCACCTCCACTTCAGGCTCCCAGAGGCCACCTCCACCTCCACCTCAGCCAGAGGCCTCCCAGATGCCTCCTCCACCTCCACCTCAGCCAGAGGCCTCCCAGAGGTCTCCTCCACCTCCCGCGGGAAATTTGAATTTGTAAACAAAGCCACGTGCTTTTTGACAGCTGTCATCGACAACAACGCATCGCTAACCTCAGTACTGCCATCTTGACGGGCAAAACCTCAGTAGTGCCAACTTAACCTAACTAGCGCGAGATAAACAAATCCACGTGCTTTTTGACAGCCACGTGCTTTTTTGACAGCTGTCATCCGCCATCTTTAATCCATAGAGCACAGTGCTGCCCTCTTTAGCTACTTACCTTTGAAATGTGGTGGCGGATAATTTGAAAAAATGCTTTTTTGACAGCAGCCATCTTTGAGCACCGTGCTACACTCTTTAGCTAGTTACCTTTGAAATGTGGTGGCAGGCAATTCCACATGACAGCAGTCATCTTTAATCAAGAGAGCACCGTGCTGCCCTCTATGTGGTGGCGGCAAATTGAAAAATTCTACATGCTCTTGTTTGGAAACAAACTCACGCGCTTTTTTGACAGCCGTCATCCGCCATCTTTAATCAACAGAGCACAGTGCTGTACTCTTTAGCTAGATACCTTTGAAATGTGGTGGCGGCAATTTGAAAAATTCTATGTGCTCTTGTTGGGAAACAAAGCCACGTGCTTTTTTGACAGCTGTCATCCGCCATCTTTAATCAATAGAGCACTGTGCTGCTATCATGCGGGCAATTTCGTCAGCTGTCATCCGCCATCTTTAATCCAGAGAGAACAGTGCTGCACTCTATGTGGTGGCGGTAAATTCCACGTGCTTTACAAACCCATGTGCTTTTCTGACAGCTGTCATCCGCCATCTTTAATCCATAGAGCACAGTGCTGCACTCTATGTGGTGGCGGCAAATTCCACGTGCTTTACAAACCTATGCGCTTTTCTGTCATCCACCATCTTTAATCTAGAGAGAACAGTGCTGCACTCTATGCGGTGGCGGCAAATTCCACGTGCTTTACAAACCTATGCGCTTTTCCGTCATCCACCATCTTTAATCTAGAGAGAACAGTGCTGCACTCTATGTGGTGGCGGCAAATTCTACGTGCTCTTATTTGGAAACAAATTCTACTCGCTCTTCAGCTGTCATCCACCATCATTAATCAAGAGAGCACCGTGCTGCCCTCTTTGTGGTGGCGGATAATTTGAAAAAATTCTTTTCGACAAGCAGCCATCTTTAATCCAGAGAGAACAGTGCTGCCCTCTTTAGCTACTTACCTTTGAGGCGGTTAATTTGAAAAATTCAGCTGCCATCTTTAATCCAGAGAGAACAGTGCTGCCCTCTTTAGCTACTTACCTTTGAGGCGGTTAATTTGAAATATTCTATTTAACAAGCTGCCATCTTTAATGAAAAGAGCATCGTGGTGCTATCTTGCGGGTAATATTTTACGTCACAGCTGTCATCCACCATCTTGCATTGCTAACCTTAGTGCTGCCCTCTTTAGCTACTTACCTTTGAAACAAACAATCTATTTGACAAGCTGTCATCCGCCATCTTTAATCCAGAGAGAACAGTGCTGCACTCTATGTGGTGGCGGATAACTTGAAATAATCTTTTTGACAAGCAGCCATCTTTAATCAACAGAGCACCGTGCTGACATCTTTAGCTACCGCCATCTTACATCGCTTACCTCGCTGCTGCACTCTATGTGGTGGCGGTAAATTCGAACAAGTTTAATCACGCATCGGGAAAGCTAGAGTAAGCACGTGCTGCAGTAATGACGTCATCATGCATGTTTAAACCCGTTCGTTGACTAAAAGCTTTAGTCTTCGGGAAACAGTGATAGAGTGTGGAGTGCAAACATGACGAAAACATTAATAGTTGATGTGCAAGGCTTTAAAGTAAACGGAAACAAGTTTGTGTTTAAAGAGGTGGCTGTGTTAGATTGCTGTGTGTTGTGGGCACCAAACCTTGTTAGTTTAGTATTTAGTCCACCGTTCCCTTACTGTTTGCAAACAGATGAAGATAAAAAGCAGACTCAGTGGATTGAAAACAATTTAGGTTTGAAGTGGGAAGAAAAAGGAGTACCTTATCGTTTTCTACCTTTAATGATGAATGCACATTTGTCAAGAGCAGATCTTGTTCTTTTAAAGGGTTGTGAAAAGAAAGAATGGTTGCGTGATTTTCTACCATCATCATGTGAAGTTATCGACATGCGTGAATTGGGGTGCCCATCATTTAAAACTCTTCCGAAAGAGCATAGTAGAGAAACAACTAAACAGTCTTTACAACATGTATGCATGCTCTTTGATTGGTTGTGTCGCAGTGCATGTCGGGAAGTGAACAACATATGTAAACTGCAGTGTCGAAATAACCTTAGTGTAAAAGAAACATTTGTAGAGTAAAGACATCATGTCATTTCTAACAGATACTAAGTGTAACGCAGTTGAAAAGGCGATCGTAAAGTTTTATGCATGCAAAAAGAAACTAAACACTTTTACTGAAGAAGAGTTAAATGCATTACCAAAGGCATTTTTGGTTGATGTAGCTGCGAATGCTGTAAAGAAGATTTGGGATAAGGTGCCTCGTGAGTGGACTCAAGATCCTGTTTTGTCAGAGCTTCAAACGTGTAGTTTACATCATGAACACGTGAGTTTAGCTAGAAGGCCTTCTGTGAGACAGTGCCGTACATGTCAACTAATTAAACTGAATCACGGACCTAAAACTAACGAGTTGTCTTCGCTTATAAACACTTATCATGGCTGTAGAGAGAGTAAACAAGGAAAAGGTGAAGAAACGTGCTGGGAGAAAGATGAGGAAGCATGTTGGGCGTGGACTCATCAATAGAGTGATTGATCTTCTTTTCTTCGTGCTTCATCTCCCCTGCGGCCCTAGAACACATTCGCCTGATACGTAGTTACATGCTGCATGCATGTCGTGTAGCTGTTAAAATCTGCTTCGTAAAGTTATGCTGTGTGTGTATGTGTTATTACCTAGTGCTTTAGCTGCTCAGAAGAATATAGCAGCACTTGTCGTTGTTGGTGTAATAAAACGAAAACTGAGTGTCAAAGACCGTAAAATAAACAAAGGATAAAAATGTATGTATAGTCTAAAATAAATATGAATTGTCAAAACATATTACAGGTGTTGTTTAATCCTACAGCATGTCCTAGTGAATTAGAAGAAAGGAAACGTAGAGGATTAAAAGAAAACACACATAAGATTTAAAGTACATCCTCTTTATTAATCCATGAATTAAAGCTGTTATTAAAACCAAGCCATTTAACATACAGTTTATTACCACGACGTCGAATAACACGTTCAACTAAATAGTGATCAGGATATTTTGTTTTATGCAGTTCTTCGATGTAGAATCCTCCTTCAATAGGCTGTCCTCTGAGATCGCGAAGTAAATACGTAACTGGATTAGTAAGCTTAACACTTCTGATTTGAAAAATTTCAGTGCTCCAGTTAGGTGTGTATCCTTTTGCAAAGATAGACTTGTGTTTGCTGATGGGAACGAAATCACCTTATTTAAAGCGATAGCGACGTTGATCAGCTGTTTTAATTACAAGATGAATAGCATCTAGACGAGGTGTATTCTTTGTAACAAGACGTGGCTTTGTTCCGATAGTGCGATGAGGTGTATCGTTGTAGGTAGATAAAAGTCTAGGTAGCAGATCAATCCAACGATATGAACCTTGCGCTGTAAATTCTCGCCACATCATTGTTTTGAGTGTACGATTAAAGCGTTCTACAACACTTGCCTTGAGATTACTGAACGTAGAGTAGTGTTGAATGCCAAGTAACTTGAGGTAAGAAGAAAAATCCTTGTTGTAAAACTCTTTACCTTGATCAGTTTGAAGAAGCCTTGGGCAGCGTTTCGATTCTTCAACAATATGTTTAAATGCTTCTTTAACTTGAGCTGCTGTTTTAGAACGCACGGGTTGTGCAAAAGCAAACTTTGAGTACACATCGATAACAGTAAGTAGATACTTATAGCCCTTATTACTAGAAGAATATGGAATCATTTCTACTAAGTCTGCTTGCCAGAGATCATCTTTTCCTCGTGTAATAACGCGTCTGCGACAGTAGGTGCGACGTGCTGGTTTATGTAACTCATGTGCGATGTTTACCTTTACAGGTGAGATCTTCTCCTTACGAGCCATTACAAAATAATACCGGCATAACGTAGTTCTCTTTCTATTTCTAGAATTTCTGATCCGTGACCCGTGTGACCAGCCTCTTGCGATGCTCTTAAAAGTTGTAATCGTTCAACGAGTAAGTTTGGGTCATTCCAGTATCTTACATCCACATACGGCAACAAAGGCTTGTAGATAACGTCTAGACTACGTGCAGTCGGAAACAGCTTAGAAATAAACTCACGATACTTGTAACTCTTATTCGCATTTACAGCTTCTGTTCTCTTGTAATTACGTCGTGTTGCATCAGTAGCAAAAAGTATTGCTTTATACTTTTTAAGATCATCTTGTAAAATTATATCCTTGTCAGGTATTCGTGAGAAAAGAAGTTCTAAGAGTCCTTTCGTAGGTTTATAGGTAACACCTTTTACAATGAGTTTGTTGCTATTAATCTTAACATTTGAATTTCCTATCCGGAAACAGTCATCTTCGTAGCGAATACCATAGGTAGTGTCAGTTTGTCCTGTAAAAGGTTTTTCTATATAAGGTGCAAAGAGAGATCCATAGGTATCTTGAATAAAAGTTCTAAACTGATTGCGATACTCTGGTGTAATCATAACCTCAGACAAAGATGGTAGATTTTGCGTCGATGTAGTAGGTGTTTCTGCAATAACATCTGTAGTTAAAAACTCAACACGCTTAGATGGTGATGCATCATTAAGTTCTTCTTCTTCTTCTTCCTTATCTTCCTCTTCTTGATCTACATCCTGCTTCTTCTCTTCCGTATCTTCTTCATGCTTTTTTCTTCATGCTTCTCTTTATGATATGATGTTTGTATAGAAGCAAAACTTGAAGTAGACTGCGGTAATGAAGTAGAATTAAAAATTTCTTTGAGTGGTGTACTTAGTTGTGTTTTTAAAAATAAATCCGTGTCTGCTTGAATACGTTTAAGCTCTTTAAATTTCCGTCGAATATTGTTTCGAGCTTGGATGATATGTTTTGTGATCTCCTTGCTAGATGTTAACATGATGGTGGTTTTTAATCAAGTAGTTACTGTAATTCTGTGTTAATGCATATAAAATGATCGAAACCCATGCGATATCGTCCATGCTGTACATCACTTTCTTTATCAATAACTAAAAAGCTGTAACGGTGTAATGACCAACATTTAGCACACATACGTTTAAAGTCATCGAATGTCATATCAGTGTTAACATGATCGTTATACACATGTCGCATGTTGCGCTCATCTTGCCGAAAAAGCACAATAACATTTGCGTTGTCGCGTATCAACTGCTTAGGCACACGAGAATAGGTTTGGCACAAATAGATGCAATCAACATATTTATGCCGACCCATACTAAAGAATGCACGAATAACGTTTTGCTGTTCTGTTGCGACATCATCAAAGATCATTAGAGAATTAGGAAGCACATCGTCTGGTGATGGTACTTGCTCATGTGAATTAAATTTAAAATATCTTATTCCATCTTTAACTAGATCGTGCATTACAGTTTGTAGAATAGTATATAGCGGCTGATAGAGTGACTTTGCGAAAACGTTAATATTCTCGAAGCGTACACCATTTACAGAAGTAATAAGTGTGAGTAAAAGATTTGTTTTACCGCATCCCGACGGACCTGATATAATACATCGAACAGTAAAAGGAAACAACGTTCCATGACGTTTTCTTGTAGTTGTACTAGAACTAGGTAAGAGATGTGGTACAATGTTGGTAACAGGTAGCGTGTCTTGCTGCTTTATAATCTTCATGATAACTGAATCATAAAGTATGTAATAGTAATATATATATTAAACGAAACAAGAGGCAACGGTTAGTTTATGATTTGCTCTTGACTAGTAAAGTCGTGTCCAGCATGGTGAAACAACGATATCCAAACGACATGAAGAAGAAGAAGAAAGTAAAAACTGTTGGATGGAAAGATGTTATAAAGGCTGCGCAAAAAGCTATTCGAGGGGAATACAATCCTCGTGTATCTATTACTAAGGCGTTACGCGCAGCAAGAGCGAGAATTTCTCCAAAGTGCAGAGCAATATTTAGTAAACGTGCGCGAATTATTCCTGTACCAAAACGAGGAGGATTTCTTCCTGCGCTGTTTGCTGGCTTAGCAGCTTTAGGGTCATTGCTAGGTGGTGCTAGTGCTGTAGCGAGAACTGTCAAAGCTGTAGAAGAAGCGAAACAACAGTTGAAAGAGAGTGAACGTCATAACAAGACGATGGAGGCAATTGCGTTACGAGGCAAAGGTGTGAACATGAAGCTAGCGCCATACAAGAAAGGGCTTGGTATCTACATTTCTCCAAAAAACGTCTACTGAATGCACTGCCATATCGAGCTCTAACGCATGATGAAGTTTTTACGTTTGCTAAACAACTAGGAATTCATTATTTTCGAGGAGTGTATATGCGCGATCAACTACCAGCACGTCCACGTGAACGTGAAAGTGCCGTAATTAACTTGGACGACAGTCGTGGACCTGGAACTCATTACGTTGCTTATGTAAAACGTAAATCTAAAGTATGGTAATATTTAGTAAACGTGCGCGAATTATTCCTGTACCAAAACGAGGAGGATTTCTTCCTGCGCTGTTTGCTGGCTTAGCAGCTTTAGGGTCATTGCTAGGTGGTGCTAGTGCTGTAGCGAGAACTGTCAAAGCTGTAGAAGAAGCGAAACAACAGTTGAAAGAGAGTGAACGTCATAACAAGACGATGGAGGCAATTGCGTTACGAGGCAAAGGTGTGAACATGAAGCTAGCGCCATACAAGAAAGGGCTTGGTATCTACATTTCTCCAAAAAACGTCTACTGAATGCACTGCCATATCGAGCTCTAACGCATGATGAAGTTTTTACGTTTGCTAAACAACTAGGAATTCATTATTTTCGAGGAGTGTATATGCGCGATCAACTACCAGCACGTCCACGTGAACGTGAAAGTGCCGTAATTAACTTGGACGACAGTCGTGGACCTGGAACTCATTACGCTGCTTATGTAAAACGTAAACCTAAAGTATGGTATTTTGATAGCTATGGAGATTTACCTCCTCCTTTTGAGCTCATACGTTATTTCGGAAGCAGTGCAGACATTGTTTACAATAAAAACCGTGTGCAAAACTTTAATACACGCATGTGCGTACGATTATGTCTTATGTTCTTATATCAAACCCAGACAGTAGAGAAAGTGTATTAGTATCTACGTGATGACGAACAGTGAAAGAACGTTTGCTGTACGTGGAGAAGGACCTGAAACAACCATCTATTTTAATCCACCAATCGAACTTGGTTATCAGCCGCATAGTCTTGGACTAGTATCGTTTGAAAGCTACAATAAAATCTATAATGTGCGTGATGGTTTAAACAAGTTCTATTACGATGAGTATGTGCTAACACTACCCTCAGGTAGTTATACAGTAGATGATATTCACGACTATATTGAAAGTACGTTAATTGATCAGTTTGGGGAAGATAGTTTTAGTAATCATAATTACAAGTTCTCAATCACTATAAGCAACATTACGCATAAATGTGTTATTGAATCATCATTTAAGATTGACTTCAAATCACAACCTGATTCGATTGGCCCACTTCTTGGATTTTCATCGAGGGAGCTCCTACCGAACGTACGTTACGAGTCTGATCAACCTATAAAACTCTTCGATGATTATAATGTGAACATTACTTGTAATATTATTACAGACTTGAATAGTAATCTACAACCTTCGCACGTCCTGCACGACTTTATTGTTACAGAGGAACGTGGATATACTATTTGTGAGAAACCAGCAGTAGTTCTTTATCATCCTGTGTCTGTAAAACACATTAGCAACATTACTCTTAGACTTGTAAATAAACATAATCAGCTTATTCATTTAGATCAGCACGCGTACGTAGCTTACAAACTACATCTTAAACCAGTATGAAAACCATCTATAAAACACGGTGTACATTCCGAAGACATACTACATGTGTGCAGAGACTCATCGAGTTAACAGATACCCATAAGCAGATACTCCAAGATTTAGGATATACACTACTACAACAGAATGGAAGAAATGCTAGACATTACGAATACAGTAGAAAGTCGTGAAGGTGTAGTACGAAGTGAGCTTCATTCCTATCAACCTTTTACGTTTGGATTAAATAACAATGATGAAATTCATTTTATTATTAATCAACAAGATGTTTACACCTTACCACACGAAAGCTACCTCTATATTGAAGGACGATTAGAAAAGTCTGATGGAAGTGGACCAAGCACTTCACAACTAAACAACCATGCTTTAGCTTTTCTCTTTTCTGAAGCGCGATATGAAGTAAGTAATGTTGAAATAGATCGAACGAAGAATGTTGGTATTACAAGTGCAATGAAACTCTACCCTTCTTTCTGTGATGAAGAAAGTAATCTTTTGCGGATGGCTGGATGGTGTCCAAAAGCTAGTAACAACTGGATGATTAATGAGGATGGAACTTTTACGGGTATGTTATCACTGAAACATATTTTTGGATTCGCAGAAGACTTTACACGTATTATAATCAACGTAAAACAAGAGCTTATTCTAATCCGTGATCGAAGTGATTACAATTCTCTTAAAGCAGTAGAAACACCTGTAGAATCGAAAATAACACTGCATCGTATACTGTGGCGGATCCCACATGTAACCTTATCTGATCGTGAAAAACTTCGATTGCTCAAGATTGTAGAAAATGATACACCATTACCTATACGTTTTAGAAGTTGGGAGCTGCATGAATATCCTGTGTTACCACCTACAAACAAGCATAGCTGGGCTGTTAAAACATCACGTTTTACTGAGAAGCCCTTGTACATTATTTTTGGATTTCAAACTAATCGTAAATTCAATCACGAAAAAGATAGCTCACTGTTTGATCACTGCAAATTAAGACACGTTAGACTATATCTCAATGGAATTACGTATCCCTACGAAAACATCGACATTAACTTTGAGAAAAATAAGTTTGGGATGCTCTATGACATGTTTTGTAAATTTCAATCATCGTATTATCAGAAAGAAGATCGTCCGCTATTTACACCTCAAGAATTTAAAAATAAAGCACCGATTGTAGTTATAGACTGCTCTTATCATGAAGAATCTATAAAAGAATCTCCAGTTGATATTCGTTTAGAATTTGAAACATCTGAAAACATTCCTGCTAACACAGCAGCCTATTGTCTTATTATTCATATGAGCGATGTTACTTACCATCCGCTAACGAATATTGTTACGAGACTATAAATAAGAATAGATCTTTATCATTTTCATTAGTGTGTGCTTCGACATCGTACGCTATGGAACAAAACTGTAAATGTGCATGCTGTTTGCATGCTCATACGCAACATCTTATTTATGTTTCACGAGTGAGTGAGGCTATTAAGATGTTCTATAAACGTAGATCGTCGATGCCGAAACATCTTATTCAATACTTACCACCAGGATTTTTATATACGTACGCTGCCTCTTACGTACATAATTTTTGGGACATCCTTCCTCTACACAGTAAGATGTCAATCGAAGTAGCTTTATGCAGAACTTGTGAACGACATTACAAGCATCGAGGAGAAAATGGTGATGATGATTGGGATGGATCAAATCCGAGGATTGAACACTGTACACAGTGTATGAATGAACTTTCTCTAGTACCTCATGATGATGATGATGATGATGATTCCGAAAAGGAATAACAGCAAGGTAAGAAGTACATGATCTTCTCTGTAAAGCATAACATACTTAGTATAATATATTTCTAAATGCTTTGTTTAATTTGAATGTTGCAGGAGGCATTTCAGAAGCATACGTTGTTAAGAAGCACACCAACCTTGTCAGCAGCAAAAAACGAACACTGTTGTAGTACATTTGTAAATACATATTTGATCGCATTCAAAAATGTTGTACTTATTGCATTGCTTTACTCCGACTTACTCTTAAGAAAAACGATCAGGTCTAAACATGCACAATGACGTCATCACAACAGCACGTGCTTACTCTAGCTTTCCCGATGCATGTTTAAACTTGTTCGAATTTACCGCTACTACATTCCTTTACATCGACTTACTCTTAAGAAAACGGACAAGTCTAAACATGCACAATGACGTCATCACAACAGCACGTGCTTACTCTAGCTTGCCCGATGCGTGATTAAACTTGTTCGAATTTACCGCCACCACATAGAGTGCAGCAGCGAGGTAAGCGATGTAAGATGGCGGTAGCTAAAGATGTCAGCACGGTGCTCTGTTGATTAAAGATGGCTGCTTGTCAAAAAGATTTTTTCAAGTTATCCGCCACCACATAGAGTGCAGCACTGTTCTCTCTGGATTAAAGATGGCGGATGACAGCTTGTCAAATAGATTTTTTGTTTCAAATGTAAGTAGGTAAAGAGGGCAGCACTAAGGTTAGCAATGCGAGATGGTGGATGACAGCTGTGACGTAAAATATTACCCGCAAGATAGCACCACGATGCTCTTTTCATTAAAGATGGCAGCTTGTTAAATAGAATATTTCAAATTAACCGCCTCAAAGGTAAGTAGCTAAAGAGGGCAGCACTGTTCTCTCTGGATTAAAGATGGCAGCTGAATTTTTCAAATTAACCGCCTCAAAGGTAAGTAGCTAAAGAGGGCAGCACTGTTCTCTCTGGATTAAAGATGGCTGCTGGTCGAAATGAATTTTTTCAAATTATCCGCCACCACAAAGAGGGCAGCACGGTGCTCTCTTGATTAAAGATGGTGGATGACAGCTGAAGAGCGAGTAGAATTTGTTTCCAAATAAGAGCACGTAGAATTTGCCGCCACCACATAGAGTGCAGCACTGTTCTCTCTAGATTAAAGATGGTGGATGACGGAAAAGCGCATAGGTTTGTAAAGCACGTGGAATTTGCCGCCACCGCATAGAGTGCAGCACTGTTCTCTCTAGATTAAACATGGTGGATGACAGAAAAGCGCATAGGTTTGTAAAGCACGTGGAATTTGCCGCCACCACATAGAGTGCAGCACTGTGCTCTATGGATTAAAGATGGCGGATGACAGCTGTCAGAAAAGCACATGGGTTTGTAAAGCACGTGGAATTTACCGCCACCACATAGAGTGCAGCACTGTTCTCTCTGGATTAAAGATGGCGGATGACAGCTGACGAAATTGCCCGCATGATAGCAGCACAGTGCTCTATTGATTAAAGATGGCGGATGACAGCTGTCAAAAAAGCACGTGGCTTTGTTTCCCAACAAGAGCACATAGAATTTTTCAAATTGCCGCCACCACATTTCAAAGGTATCTAGCTAAAGAGTACAGCACTGTGCTCTGTTGATTAAAGATGGCGGATGACGGCTGTCAAAAAAGCGCGTGAGTTTGTTTCCAAACAAGAGCATGTAGAATTTTTCAATTTGCCGCCACCACATAGAGGGCAGCACGGTGCTCTCTTGATTAAAGATGACTGCTGTCATGTGGAATTGCCTGCCACCACATTTCAAAGGTAACTAGCTAAAGAGTGTAGCACGGCGCTCAAAGATGGCTGCTGTCAAAAAAGCATTTTTTCAAATTATCCGCCACCACATTTCAAAGGTAAGTAGCTAAAGAGGGCAGCACTGTGCTCTATGGATTAAAGATGGCGGATGACAGCTGTCAAAAAAGCACGTGGCTGTCAAAAAGCACGTGGATTTGTTTATCTCGAGCTAGTGAGGTTAAGTTGGTAGCACTAATGTTTAGGCCCGCCAAGATGGCAGCACTGCCGATGACAGGTGACGAAAGAGGGCAGCACAGCGCTCTGTAGTTTAAAGATGGCGGATGACAGCTGTCAAAAAGCACGTGGCTGTCAAAAAGCACGTGGCTTTGTTTATCTCGAGCTAGTTAGGTTAAGTTGGTACCACCGAGGTTTATTCCCGTCAAGATGGCAGTACTGAGGTTAGCGATGCGTTGTTGTCTGTCAAAAAGCACGTGGCTTTGTTTACAAATCTGTCAAAAAGCACGTGGCTGTCAAAAACACGTGGCTTTGTTTACCTCGCGCTAGTTAGGTTAAGTTGGCACTACTGAGGTTTAGGCCCGTCAAGATGGCAGTACTGAGGTTAGCGATGCGTTGTTGTCGATGACAGCTGTCAAAAAGCACGTGGCTTTGTTTACAAATTCAAATTTCCCGCGGGAGGTGGAGGAGACCTCTGGGAGGCCTCTGGCTGAGGTGGAGGTGGAGGAGGCATCTGGGAGGCCTCTGGCTGAGGTGGAGGTGGAGGTGGCCTCTGGGAGCCTGAGGTGGAGGTGGCGGCCGAATCCCTGTATTATACTACTATAAAAGCAGCAGTTATTTTCAACTTCCAACTGCAGGGCTATATATAAAACCACTCCGAGGATTACCTCTCAATATTCATGTTCTACTTGTTCTATTACTCCATCCATTATCATCAAAGTCTACGCTCCTGTCGACAACGCTGTGACCGGAAATCTACACTGGTGGTCTTACATATTTTAAAGTAAAGTAACATGCTACTTTATTTTAAAGAAATCGAATCATTATGCAGTTCTACTTCAGTCGTTTTGACGTTCTGACGTTGCTTCATGCTAGATCCGTGTGTAGATCAGTGGTAGAGTGTCGGCTTCAGTATCCACATGTTCGCGAGTTCAAAGCCGGGAGGGGTACCGCAGTCGTAGTTTTGAAAGTTCGTGGGAGGTGGGGTTGAGTTCATTTGACACTACATCTCGAATGGTTCCGGCATAATTATAAAAATATGTCTGGCCACACATTTGATGTTCACTTCATAAAATGAATAAGAAAGCGGCCACAGATGGCTCAGCAGAGATTCAGTTAAAACGGAGCATCAAATGTGACATGCAGGCAGACTAAATTATTCTGATTAAAATGCTTACTACCGGTAGCTGAAGCTATACGGATTTAAAAATGTATTTTCTTTGTCTATATTCGTATTCATTAATACTTTATTTACAAGAAACAATCATGTCAGCATTATGAACTCCTTAATATCTCCTAGATAAGAATATTAATTGATTACTAATTACGATCTGTGGGTTTTCGAATCAGTCACAAAACACTAATGTAGAATTAGGATGAAGTAGCTCGGGAATCAGTAATAAAGCATTCCAACATAAATGAATTGGTATAAACCTGTTCGTTGGCCGTATGATATTAAAAATTCAACCACACCAGCCGTATGATTCTAAGGATACTACATTTTCTAATTCATATCGACCTTTCACTCCTGGTTTGCTAGTACTGTATGAAACTAGTAAAAGTATCGTCAATAAACATGACAAAATCTGTTGAGAAAAAATGTTTACCTCCTAGCAAAATAATGGATTACTTACGGAATTAAATAAATTGAGGAGAAAACTACTCAAAAGAAATACAATTAAGAGCCACAAATGAAATGGTATTACTGAAGTTAACTTTCAATAAGAAGTTAAAAGCAGAGTTCATGATGACAACGAAATAAAGGAAGGACAGTAAGTGAATTTAATCATGTCAGAGCTTCGTAATATTTCAGGGAAATATTTAAAATTCAAATTGATTACTTCTCTTATTGAAAGGGAAAATGTACAGATCTGTTAACAACTTCTGTAAATACTCTGCAACTCTGACACTACCTCGACGAACTGAGCGTGACACGACGAGAAGAGCACAAATCGATTGCAATTGGTGTGATCGATGGGGCACAGATTGCATAAAAATTTGCTGCGCATGGGCCGTAGTACTCACATTCATCATCCCACAAAAGGTACAGACCGCTAGAAACGTACAGTATTATTCCTCGATATAACACGATAAGGACAGTAAATGTGGCCACTATTCACTCAGCCTTTAAAATGAACGTTAAATACATCTTTGTTTTTTAGTGCTATTTGGTCGGGGCGTCGACCTGAAAGATCTTTTGCCCCTTAAATACATCATACTCTAGGGTTTCTTAAATTTGTCATGCCAACATATATTCCTGCAGTACGGTACAGTGAGGTTCATTTTCCTTTACACACTAGCATAGGAAAATGAACACAAGGAAAATCTCAACGAATCTTAAGGAAATTAAAATATAAGAAGAGCATTGTGATATACGAGGTTCGGTTCCTTCAACGACGGTTGGAAACACCGTGAACCGGCTATATCAGCGTTAGAGTGTTGAACATTCTGATAAGTAGTTGAAAAACAATAATTAGATATCTCCCGCCGTTGTTATTTTATAAGCTGCTGAAGTTAGCCAATCAGATCGCTTTGCGGGCTTTGAGAGGCGGTGTTGCTAAATCTGCACGCGACTTATGACCGGCTTGAGAGCGCCAATAAAAAAATTCGAACTCTTGAACAAGTACCTCCCTGGTGATAGACTCGGCCCTCAGCAAGCACACTGCGGTGGCATTCGCTGAAACCCACGGTGGGTTAGTGTTTGATACTCATTTCTCAGCATGGCTCTCAAGTCACGTGGAGATTTAGCACAACCGCCTCGTAAAGCCAATTTGGATTCGCCGACGAAACGATCTGATTGGCTAACATCAGCATCATATATAAAATGATAATGGAGCGAGATATCTACCTAATTTATTCAAATTACTTATCAGTACGACCAACTCTGAAACACTCATATACTCGGTTCACGTTCTTCCGACCACCCTGTTTACTAATAAAGTATTTCTACAATTTTTACAATAATAATATTTATATAAATTTAGCCATTTTCTATTATAATATTATTCTTTGAAAACATATTTTATATCACATACATTTCTTATTTTATTTTTTGCCTTTTAAGACTGGTTGAAATATTTTCCCTCCTGTACATTATTTTTTGTTCATTCTGTCACAATATACATGTCAAAAATTATTTGGAATATTGTAGGATTGTGAGGTAAGGCGTGTATCGTCTTCTTTCCGTAAGTGGTAGAGACCACAATGTATGCACAGGAAATTCGGCAACACAATCCCAACAAAAAATTATAAAGATCATCAAATTCCTTCTTCGAGCAGTCATTTGGAAGTGCAGTGCCACCCTCACCAGTTAGTGAAACTTTTATCTCGTTGTTGTGTCTGCAAAAACGTAATATATCGTCGTTGCCGGGACAAAACCTCCTATGTGATAATATGTTTTGGTGATATACTGACCCGCAGCACATACATTGTGAAGAGCGAGAATGCCTTGACAGCACGCACACGATATTGCACCTTAGATGACAGAACCTTACCAGCCAAAGTTCTAAGCTAAAATTATTTCGCATAGGAGGTTTTGTCCCGGCAGCGACGATATGAAATATTTCAGCTTAGAACAGTGGCCGGTAAGAATCTGTCATTTAAGGTTCAATACTGTACGAGAATATTAGGAATTCTCGCCCCCTGATATTGTATGACCTGCCACAACTTAATTACATAGCGGTATTTGCAGGCGCAACGACCATCCAATCTGATCACTTTGACAGCAAGTTAACATTATGAAGGTTAGGGAAAGTGAGCGTTGTGGATATTCAACATTAAATAAAGAATTCTAGTTTATTCCAGAGAACTTGGAAATGGGAGTGTTAAAAATAAACATTCCCTCTGAATTCAGCAGTCTGCTGCAAAACGCTGTCCTTAGCAAGGATTGAAGTGAGCCTAACTTTGGCAATCCTGCATGTTGATTTGCCTCCATTATTCCACACGAACACGACTGTCCCATTTGCCGCTCCAATCGATGACTCGCCGGCCCACTATTGACCGTTTTTATCTGCGGTCTCGGTTCCTCTCGGAGACTGCGGACGCCGCCCAGATTCCATTAAGTAGATAGTATTAGCACCGTCACCACTTCAAAATAAAATATTTTTATTAAGTGCTGTTTAATTTCCTGCGTGAGGTACTTCACAGTACACATCCCGCAATAAACATAAAAGATTGCATCTGCATTGAGATGGGTAGAATGATCCTCTTATCCCACTAAATAGAAAACAATCTGACGGTATGATAATGTGTAGCCCTAATGAATGCAAGGAGATACACCGAAATAGTATTTGACGATATATTGTCGCTACCGGGACAAAACCTCGTATGTGAAATATTTTAGCTTAGAACTTTGGCCGGTAAGTTTCTGTCATCTACGGTTCAATATTGTGTGAATGTTGTCAAGACATTCTCACTCTTCATAATTATGTGCTGCGGTTCAGTATAACTCCAAAAATATTATCACATAGGGGTTTTTGTCCCGGCAACGACGATATACTTCTTCTTATAATATCATCGAATTAATTGTATCAGAATTGCGTCCACAAATCCGTTATAAAGCAAACCTAGTTGCAATAAATTTTATACTAATGTTTTTTATCGTTATTTATTCGAGGCGTCGACCTAAGAAGATCTTTTGCCCCTACTTTGTACCATATGTTATGAATCTGCGTTTATTTGGAAATTGCGTAAGTATAAAGTGTTGAATGTTAGGAAAGGAACATTAAGGGCTACACACACAAACACCCAGCCCCCAGGCCAGGGATATTAAACATGTACAATTAAAAATTCCTGACCCAGCCGGGAATCGAACCCGGCGTTGCCTGGTGACACGCGGACGCTTCGCCCCCTACACCGCTAATATTACTTTATCTAAATCCCTGACCCCGTATTAGAAAATGGGTCTAAGGGCTAGATTTCTTTGTTGCCCCTGGAAAATTGTCATAATATGAAGGTGTGTAGGATAAATTGGGGAAAATATTAATTTGTTGGAAGCGGAATCAAAGAACAGAGTAAGGGAAATGTTAGATTCATTTCTTAGTTCTAGGCTAGGCAAACAACTGATAGGGAGTCTGCTATCTGATCAACAGCTTTAAATTCAAATCAAGGATGAATTATTAGTCATTGATATGCACGCGTGAAATATGAGTTCCTTCTTATTCGTTTCTTCTGCTTCTCCCTCTTCTAATTCTGCTCCTTGTCTCTGTTGAATGGGCACGACACTTGTTATCAATCTCCTCCAGTATTTTCTGTCTTCTGTCTAGCAGAATCAGTATTGGAATGTCCTTCATGATATTTTCGCTCTCCATCCTATGTTTGGTCATCCTAGTGCTGGTTCACCTTGTAATGTCACTCCTGCAATATGACCAAACCAAACCATGTGAGTGGCCATTCTTTTAATATTTCTGATATAGAATGGGAGTTAGTCTCTGAGATTGACGAATATCATCATTTTGAATTTCATCCAATCTGGTCACTCCACGATCCCATCGTAGTATTCACATTCAATAAGATCAAGTTCATGTTCATTTTTCACCTTCGTTCACCATCAGTCAGAACCCTTTTGTTATGCATCTCCTTTTAATTCAAGTGGCACATTTCTCTCTCAGAGAATCGCTCTTGCTACCCTCTACTTTGCCCGACCATTATTTATCCCACTGATGACATTTAATTTGGATTAAATGACACATAGGCATTTTACGCAATGATACAACTAGCTTCCGTGTAGAGACTTCTCTCCACTGCTTCATTATCGCACAGGGGACTTTTTTTGCTATTTTGCTTTACGTCGCACCGACACAGATAGGTCTTACGGCGACGATGGGACAGGAAAGTCCTGGGAATGGGAAGTAAGCGGCCGTGGCCTTAATCAAGGTACAACCCCAGCATTTGCCTGGTGTGAAAATGAGAAACAATTGAAAACCATATTCAAGGCTGCTTACAGTGGGGTTCGAACCCACTATCTCCCGGATGCGAGCTCACAGCTGCGCGCTCCTAACCGCACAGCCAACTCGCCAGGTTCGCACGGGGAAAAAATGGTCTCATCTTTGCAAAAAAAAAAATCATAGAGATAAAGGGAAGTTCTTTGTGTCACATAAACCAGACCTGAAAACAAAACCTCGGTTCTCCAAATGGAACGCCGACAGAAGATTGGCCTACATGACATCTATTATACGTACGCGACTCAATCATGGAAAATTTTGAAGCCGCTCATGTCGCATCGGATTTATTGACTCTTCCTGCTTTTTATATTAAAATCAGTCAATTCAAGACGTATATCATATTTTCCTTGTGTGTGAACCTTTATCTAGAACAACTGCGATCGTTTTTTAACAGTTTGGATGTGTTGAAATTCCAGTTTCCAGTGAATATTCAGTGTTTATCTTCGTCAAATCACCCTCAGGTTTACAATGCCATTGCTTCTTTTCTAAAAACAATGTAGTTTACACTTCTACAATCAATTCTGTTCGATATTGTTAAGTCTGTCATAGTGTGTAAGTTTATGCTATTGTGATTTAATTTATATTTGTTAGTCAGTTTCGTAAGAAATTTTTATTTTTATTTAATATTATCGGTACGTTGCACGAACTATTTTTGGCAGAAGTCCTTAACTTGATCAGTGGTTCACAAGTCGGTATTTTCCAAGACTTTGTCTTCTTTTGTGTATACAGTATTTCAGTGTTTTTCAGTTTTATTAAAAGTACAATGCGTGTACAATAGGTTTTGATTTATACAGGAAATTTGTGGGAAAGTAGTAAAACTTTTTACTGAATATTCGAAGTGTGTATTGTGATTGTCAGCAAAAACGGAGCAAGGAACGACTGTTGGAAAGTAATAGCAGAAATGAAGCTAAAGCATATGAGTACTTTTCCTTAATCCCACTTGTTCAGCAACTGACAAAATGTCAGTGAATGTAGCCGATTACTTCAAAACTTTATAGATGTAATAAGAAAAGACAAATACCAGAGGAATTTGAATAATATATAGCCTGCTTGTAAGCAAAGTAACATCGATACAACAATATTTCCTTGAAAATATTACCTAACTATGACTTAACACGTCTATAAATACTGCACATATAAGTTACTTCAAAGGATAGAACAGTTGTATCGCTACTGATTTATCAGTAAGTCAGCTCAATCAATGAAAGAAAGTTTTTTGTTTTGGAAAGTCACTTTCTTGACGTTGCAAAACTCGAGATCTTGGCCTATGTAACTATTGCATATGAATAACAATGTAAATTCACACAGTTATAAATTGAAATATTTCTGTGTTTATTATTGTTATTGGTATTAATTTCCATGTGCAATTAAGGTAAGGCTCTGCTGCATTCATTGATATTTAATATGAATTAAATATTTATTATTTTCTATGTGCGATCAATGTACAAATTACATTTGAGCGCGATAAGCAACCCACATTAACTGCGGTATATTACGTATAATGAATTAGTGCCCTACTTTTTCTGCTGTTGACACACATAATTTGAGGGAAGGGTGTTCTATTTGTAGAAACTAAATGTATGTTCGGATAACATTGTTTTATTGGTTTCATTGGCTACGATCTATCGAACTACACGTATGTTCACACAGGGTGAATGAATAATAACGAAGCTGGGCTGAGTGGCGCAGACGGTTGAGGCGCTGGCCTTCTGACCCCAACTTGGCAGGTTCGATCCTGGCTCAGTCCGGTGGTATTTGAAGGTGCTCATATACGTCAGCCTCGTGTCGTTAGATTTACTGGCACGTAAAAGAACTCCTGCGAGACTAAATTCCGGCACCTCGGCGTCTCCGAAAACCGTAAAAGAGTAGTTAGTGGGACGTAAAACAAATAACATCAATAATAACGAAGAACAGGGTGTAATAGACCACAATAAAAATAAGACAGAAATTAATTCTCTAACTTGCAATTCTCCTAACTGCCAAATGGGGCAAGTATTAATGCCGTGGCTTGCGCCTCTGTTATGCGTTGGTTTAAGGACCTACTGTAACACTCCCGTGCCCTTGTTTAACATCCCACACTTCCTAATTGCTCTTACATAACGCTGGTGGCAATGTTCAAAGTGTGCTGTACATCTTGTTGTCCGACGTTGAGGAAGAACAATTACGGAGTGTGGGATGTTCGACGAGGACTCGGGCATGTTATAGTCGGTACTAGAGAGGCATAACCATCGTAAATCACTGTTACCTTTTGACATGTGGATAAATGACAACATATGGTATTAGTCCCTATCTTTTTCTGAATATGGCATATGTTATTCACTCTGTGTATGGCGGGAAAGAGAATGGCTGAAGCGCAATATGGACCCGTGGAACAAGACGGAGGCGCGTGTTCATTTGTCTACGTGGTGTTGCTACTTCTCGGAAATCTACGAGATCTGGAAAAATAACTTATGGTTGCGCAGTGTCTAAAATTTGAACCGGATTTTAGCGTTTCCAGGCTTCTGGCTACTAATTTGCTTTTGCTTATCGTTGTGACCTTATTTTCAGCTATAGAAAAATTAGACAGATAAACTACAGTTTCTAAATGCTAGCTGTTAAATATAATATATTTCAGGCACTTGCTTTTGTGATTGTGGAGATGTTTCATTAAAAATGGGACGTATTTGTATTCATATAGCGAATATGCTGTGCGAGGGGTAATAAGTGAATATTCACATATTTTCTCTTAAAGTGAAATTTTATAGGAATCAAAGAGTTAACTACTTATATATCATATTTAAAAGCGTTTATCTAAGTTTTCCAACTCGTCATAGCCGTGGAAGAACTCCCAGTCTAAATAAATCACCACCCAAACACGACAATGTATGTAGATATACGGTACTTGCGAGTGTTTTAACGTCACACTAACTCGTCGAAGGTATTCGGCGGCGGAATGATTG
Source organism: Anabrus simplex (assembly GCF_040414725.1). Classification (NCBI taxonomy): domain Eukaryota; kingdom Metazoa; phylum Arthropoda; class Insecta; order Orthoptera; family Tettigoniidae; genus Anabrus; species Anabrus simplex. The sequence goes on along the minus strand of NC_090267.1, from coordinate 63,533,798 downwards.
GAAAGGGTTAGGACTGGGAAGGTAGCAGCCGTGGCCTGCATTAATGTACAGCCCATCCTCAGAGCTGCCGGATATGCGGTGCGAGGGGTAACAAGGGAATATCCACATCTTTCTCTTCTAAAGTGAAAAATTATAGCAATTAAAGAGTTAACTATGTATGTATCATGTGAGATTAGAACCCACCAAGCCCACAGCTGCACGACCCTAACCGCAAAGTCAACTTGATTGATATATTATTATTATTATTATTATTATTATTATTATTATTATTATTATTATTATTTAATTAAATATTTATTCACTTTCAAAAATTGTTCCTACAATTATTGGACGGCATATGAAGAAACATCAATCCCTATACAGGGTGAAGCGAAATTCACGCACTCGGGCGTCGCAGTGCGACTTCTCACATGCCTGCAATAAAAAATGTCTCTCACAAAAGTTCGTCCTGTGAATATATCCGGCAGAAAAACGACGTTGAAGAGTGTCAATCTGGTAACACTGTAACCACACGTAGGGAAAGTACCTTTGTCAGCACATATTAGTCCTGCTGTACAGTTGGTGCAGCGGAGAAAGTTTTGAATTAGCATGCAGTACGTCGAGGGGTCGATCCTGGGTTGAGGCGTATGCTTTTTATTTCGTAAATGTAGTCCAGGTGGTATGGTATCTGACATCTTAATCGTCAACAGTGACTGCAGCGGGTCCTCTCGAAACCATTTGTATTTAGATACTACGATCCTAGAAATGGACAAACAGTCGTTTTCATTGGTCAGCTTTGAAAGACGGCCTTTTCAAGTCCTGGGCGTCAATTTATTCTCTGTCGACGATTAAGATGCCAGATACCATACCACCTGGGCTACATTTACGAGAAAAAACATACGCCTCAACCCAAGATCGAACCCTCCACCTCCTGCACGCTCACCCGAAACTCTATCCACTGCACCAACTGTACAACACGACTTATGTATGCTGACAGAGGCACTTACCCTACATGTGGATACAGTATTGCCAGATTGCCATTCTTCAACGTCATTTTTCTGCCGGATATACTAGCAGGACGAACTTTTGTGAGAGACATTTTTTTATTGCTGGCATGTGAGGAATCGTCCGAGTGCGCGAATTTCGCTTCACTCTGTATACACAGATTTGTCCACGTCCTCGTTCATTAAGTATAACCTGCAGTACATATTAGAATCTGGGTATGTTACATATCGTCGGTGCATCTATAGAAACAGCTATGTGATAATATTTCAGCTTAGAACTCTCACCAGAATGATTCTGTCATCACAGGTTCGGTATTGCATGAACAGTATCAATGAAATTTCGTTCCAAGTGATTCATGTGCTGCGGGTCAATATTCCTTCCGACAACATTGTCGAGGCATAACCGTGATACATACAACTTTACACGTTTACATTGCTATATACATATACACATAAGTCCGATCCATGGCCCCATAAACGCATAGCTTATAAATAAATGGGATAATCTCACACACACGCGCGCGCGCGCGCGCGCAGAGAGAGAGAAAGAGAGAGATGAGTACTTACAGTTACTTCATGTAAACATTTTCAATTTACACGGGTTTTGTGGCCCTTGAGAGCTTTCACCTTGCAGAAAAATTGTTGTAGAGGGTGGTGCTTTATCACACGAGGAAGTTTATTCAAGAGTCGAGTAAAGCACAGAGCAACCTTAAAACCCGGAGTGGTATGCAGATATTCTAGTGAAAAGAGGGAAGGGGGGGGGGGGAGGGCGGAGACACCATTTTCTCTCACGGACAGAGTCATATAATAGATGAGGCGGTGAAAGGGAGACTGTTTAACAGTACCAGCTAGAACTCTTCCGAGAAAAATTCATAACATTATAACTGTCAACTATATTTGGCTTTTTTGCTTATTTTGATTTCCTAGCAAGTTCGTTCAATCCCACTTTACTTCCTCAACCTTCCCTAACTATTATTTCTTCCTAACCTGCACCACCTCTTTAAACTCTTAATTTTCCTCTTCTAGCATTGTTGATCCTTACTATTCCTTATATCTTTTAAAAACACATACTGCACCTGCTTTCATACTTCGCAACACGTGCTTTAAACCAACACCATAATCTGTTTCAAAAGTACAAAACATATTCAAAGGAAAGCAGTACCATTTTTGCTAGGTAATTTTCAACAAAAGAGGAACGTTAAGAAAATGCTGCAAACTTTGAGCTCGGAAGACGTGGGAGTAAGGAGACGAGGTGCTCGACTACGTGGTAAGTTCCGAACTATCAGTGGAGATTTGGCGTGGAGTGACATTAGTAGATGGATAAGCTTGAGTAGAACTTTTGAAAATAACAAGGATAATAACATGAAGATAAAACTGGAGTTTAAGAGCACAAATTGGGGGCAAATATTCATTTATAGGACGACAAACAAGAGATTGAAAAAAGTTACGAAGGAAACTCTTATACATGCCTATTATGTCCATCATTCACATTGATATTGAGAAAACGAAGATGTTTCGGCAGCTGAAATTGGTACCAGTTATACGTGGTCATCTCTCCTTTGAATGAAAAATAAAAGGAACCTCTCACAACCACAACTTTCATACTTTTGAAAGAAAAATAAGTTTCTTTCCGCGAAATAATTCTGTCATGTTCACCATAACGACGCACAAAGGTATATCTACCGGTATGACCAAAGAGGATTATTAAGAGATGAGAAAACGTGAACATTTGGAAGGCTGAAATTGGTACCAGATATAGGTTTCTAGAAGAATGCTATGGGCATCATCATACTTGAACTGTTTAGTGAAAAATACTCCCTCTCAGTGAAGTGAATAAATCATTCTTGCCATTCTGGCGTATGCAACGATAATATCTCCATATATAAGCACGATATAGAACTCCTACTACTGGGTTTGGCAGGTGACATTTAACAAAATTTGTTGTACGCCTAGGTGTGTTCATATGATTCGGGTGAGGTGAAATTTCACATCGATGGGTTTATTTTAAAACCTCGTATGTCTCAACGCCCTTCCTACCCATTATATTCCTTGCGTCTGATGACGCCCCTCAGCCACATTTTTGTATGCAGTTTATCAGAACAATAATTGTCGTTGTGTTCAATATCCTATACCGATGTGTAAAGGAAAATGAACCTTAAGCACATTATACTGTAGGACTGCGTAAGTTGGCCAAGCAACCAACATGCCCACGGTACGGTATGGTAAGGTATATTTTCTTTGACACTTTAGCGTAGGAAAATCAACACAACGAAACTTATTCTGATGGACAGGATATAAATATGTGGCTGGCAGGCGTGACCAGTCTTAAGGACTATAATGAGCAGGAAGAGAATTCGGACATACGAGGTTTTAAAAGAAAGCCACCGACATACTTGGTTCCTTATCGACAAATGATCTCTCGTTTGGCGAGATGCCCTGTAGTCGCACGTAGCAACGGTTACGTCGTCTACTGGTGTAAGACAGAACCAATTCCTGCAGCCAGCTTTGACTTTTTTGCGTGTTAAAAACGATAACTGACAAAAAATGAACGGTAACGCCACTAATTTACTACAGTGAGGTTGTCATTTTGGAACAAGTAGAAATATTAATGTCCGCCTCAGTGGTGTAGTGGTTAATGTGATTAGCTGCCACTTCCGGAGGCTGGGAATCGATTCCCGGCAAATTTTAAAAGTGTTACGAGAGCTGGAACCGTGTCACTCAGCCCAGTGTAGTCAACTGAGTATCGGGAGGTTCGATTCCAACCACAGCTATCCTCGAAGTTGTTTCCTGTGGTTTCCCACTTGTCCTCCAGACAAATTCCTGGATGGTACCTAACTTAAGGCCACGGCCGCTTGCTTCCCAGTTCCTTGATTATCCATTACAATCTTTCCACCCACCACAAAGCTCCCTGTTTAGAACAGCAGGTGAAGGCGCCTGGGAGAGGTACTGGTCCGTCTCCCCAGTTGATCGACCGATCCAATGCCTTACACTCCAGGACAATGCACTTGAGGCGGTAGATGTGCGATACGTCGCTGAATCCGAGGAAAAATCCACCCATAGATGATAAACGGATTAAGAAAAAAAGAAAGAAAGAAAGAAAGAAAGAAAGAAAGAAAGAAAGAAAGAAAGAAAGAAAGAACGAAAGAAATATTAACATATTTTACTGGTATAAGAATGAACCGAATACTACTTCCTTCCTGCTTTAAATTATCCAATTACAGAGAAACGTACGAATAAAAGACAATAATTCAATATATTTGTGTTCTGTGCATTCAAGTGACTGAGTGGTAGATTCCATCTCTATTGATTCGTACTAGAATGGCGGATTTAATGAGAGAATCATTCATCGGGAGATCATGTTAAATTGTTTCACGGCATTGTTTCCAGAGAAACATATTTTAGGAAGCAAAATGGTTTTTATTTATTTAAGCTCTGGAATTAGTTCATCCGGCTATGCCTCTACAAATACAGGTAATTAGTGGAAACGTAAAATCATCGATGATGTGTGGATATGTGTGTATCACGATGGCTTCAATATAAATATTTACAACAGATTAAACACTTATGGTTTGTTGCCAGAACAGCAGGATTTTTATATCTAGGCTATCCCCAACTTCTGTTTCAATAGTTCATCATCGTGTAGTTCGTCAGCCTAACATGGTCAAGTGTTGAGTTTGCGCCATCGCTTTTGGCACATGTAACATATTCGGTAGAAATCCATAGAAAGAACAGTAGAACTATGAAGGCATCAGGTCTCACCTGAAAAAGTTTCGATCATGAAAGGTTGAATGAATTTCCTGTGGTAAATATACAAATTATAATCGAGCCAGCCACCCAATGTACAGAAAAACCCACGAGGAGGACCAAAAAAGGTTAAACAAATGGAAAATTGACAAACTTAGAGAAAATAATACGCAGTTATAAAGGAAAGCTAGTGAAGCTGAAACGATACATTTGGAGAAAAATAAACTGATTAAAGTTGAGGCACAAGAAAGAGAGACTAATGATTCTAAGTTCACTCATTGTGATAGGCCAGACTTAGAAAACGGAAAATAAGAATTGAAGAAGGTACAGATAATAAACGAGCTCAGTTAGAACAGGACGCAGTAAGAAAGCTGAAAGTAGGACAGGAAAACTGCCAGGAAACCAAGAAGGACCCAAATAAATTAAACGTGGAAGATATTACAGAGCACTTGGTCTGTGAGAAAACTGCAGTTACATAAACTTTAATACAGAACGGATAATGGGCAGAAAAATTACTATATGCTGTCAGAAAGGAAAAGTGAATCTATCAAATTTGCACTCACACCTTTTTATTTAAATTCTATTTGCTCGGGGCGTCGACCTATGAAGATATTTTGCCCTACTTGCACCATATGTGAGGAATCTGCGTGTATTATGTAAATGGCGGAAGTGTAAAGTGTTGAATGTGAGGATAGGAACTTTAAGGACGACAGAAACACCCAAACCCCAGGCCAGGGATATTAATGATTTACCATTAAAAACCCCGGAACCGGCCGCGAATCGCTGGGCCGCCGCGTGATAGGTTGACGCGTTGCCACCTTTATTCGACTATTCGACTGACTGCTGTTGAAAATGACTCAAAAATGTTCATGTTAAATATCCAACCATACAATATCATCATATTATGGTCACAGTAGTTATTATTAAGTGTTCTAGGTTAATACTGATTAAGTGTAAGAAAGGGAGTACATCCCTAACTTTTCCAGAATAAATAGAACATACTATTATTATTATTATTATTATTATTGCTATTATTATTATTATTATTATTATTATTATTATTATTATTATTATTATTATTATTTTCTTTCCTGTGCTTCAGTTGGGGGCCAATGTATCAATTTCAAGGGGTAGTGGGGCGTAAAGCCTCTGGAAACAAGGTCAATTATGTTATCGGGCTGCCACGTTGCATTCATCCCCTGTGCGCGGGGTTGGTAGAATACACCCACTCTATCTCCTGACTGTCGTATGGAGCTACTAAATACGGTCTCAGAGGCTCTTATATCGGGAGCACGGGTCTCTAGCTGAGTCCTGGCATTGCTTCCACTTACTTGTGCCAGGCTCCTCACATTCATATATTGTATTCGACCTCAATATTGACAACACTTCTACTTTTCGACCCCGACGGAATTAATTACGGAGGGCTAGGAAGTTTTTCATTTAAACGCCCGTCGTACACTTGTTTTTCTTTGTTGATACCTTAATTTTTTCAAGAATCGGAACTCTTCTATTTTGTCCCACTTATTAATGTTAATAGAGGATGGTTACTCATTTATAGTCATTCTATCTATTCTATCCGACCTCCCTTGGTCAACACTTGCTGTTTTCCGACCCCGACTATAATACTTACGGAGGTTTACGGAAACTTTCATTTTCTTGCCCGTCATGACCTTGTTTTTCTTTGGGCGGTACCATCATTTGCGGATTCCTTCCATATTTTCCCTCTGATTAATGCTAAAGGAGGATGGATGCTCACCTCTACTTACTCTTAAAACAGTAATCAACACCACCACACTTCTATTTTCTTTCCTCTATAATACTCCTTAATATTAATAGCTCCTCAGACCATCGCCAATGTCGATCCTCTGGTTATGTCACGTGCCTCGCTCACATGCACGTTACTGCTCATTTTGACGCTACTTGTTAGTCGTTTTTGAACATTTTTTCATTTTGCTACCATATTGCCTTCTTTGAAATTTCGAAGGAAGAACCAGCACACACTAATTTGGGAGGAAAAATCAGTGGAATACGGATGCCGATACCGGTAATCAAATTTCCTGTTGATCATGCAAATTTGGCTAGCAGCAACAGTGAAAATATTGGTGGTAAGCTCTCACTATTGTAATAAATTGTATTCAATGACAAGTAGTGCACTTATAATTAGGGTAATAACTCTGTGTGTAATGGGTCTGTGATACGAGAAATAAGATACATTATTTAAGAGTGCGTGAGTAATATTATACAATTTACTATTGTATTCAACTGGCCACGATGTATTCACGAAGACAGCCAACCTTAAACTGAACGCGTGAGTCAACACAGCGCCATCTTGTAACAGAGTATGCGTGTGACGTCACATATTTAGGACAAATTTTCCCTTACATTCAAGGTATATTTCATGAAAACAACGTTTCCGGTTTTAATTAGGTTTTGCAACAGTTTGCCTCCACTTTTACTGAGATATTAAAGGTAATTGTGATCTAAATAATCACCATGGCGATACATGCGTTCTACCAAAACACTAAAACGTTTTCGTCGCTGCCGGGACAGAATCTCCTATGTGAAATAATTTTAGCTTAGAACTTCGGCTGGTAAGGTTCTGTCATCTAAGGTGCGATATCGTGTGCATATTGTCAAGGCATTCTCGCTCTTCACAATGTATGTGCTGCGGGTCAGTATATCTCCAACATAAGAGGTTTTGTCCCGGCAACGACGATTTTTCCTTTCCATGTACCCGTTGTCGAGGAGCATAAGTCTTAGTTAAAATTGTGACATAAAAAGTAATGCCTCAACGCTAAATGTATGGTGGTAGTTTAGTCACCCAGTAATGTTAACCTTACAGTCAAAGGAAGAAATATCCGGAAAGTAAAATAATTGATGTATCTATGAAAAAATGTCTCAGTAGATGGTAGATGCTCATCTCATAGGGAGGTACATTCAGGGAAACAGGGTTTTCTAGGGAGCGGTGATAATGGTACAGAGATCTGGAAGTCAAGTAGGGATGACATAAAAATGTTAGTGTTGAACTCTAGTAGAAGCATTGTAAAGAAAAGAATAGAATTAAGTAATTTATTAGATATATATTTACCACATATTATAATAGGAGTTGAATCATGGCTGAGAAATTATATAATGGATGCAGAAATGTTCTCACTGAACTGGAGAGTGCACCGTAGAGATATGATAGGAAAGGTGGGAGGGGGAGTATTCATTTTGGTGAAAGAAGTATTTGTAAGCTACGAAAAAATTCAAGATGAGGAACATGAAATTCTAGGTGTAAAGCTCATTTATAAAGATAATAGCCAACTTGATGTCTTTGGAGTGTACAGACCGGGAAAGCGTAGCGCTGAAACGGATTCAGAATTATTTGAAAAGATAATCAGCTATGTGCGAAACGACATGGAAAGGAATGTGACTGTAACAGGGGATCTGAATTTACCAAATGTCAATTGGGAAGGAAATGCGGCGAACGACAGAAAGCATGACCAACAAATGGCAAATAACTTAATATGGGAAGGACAGCTGAATCAGAAAATTATGGAGCCAACTAGAGGAAAAAATATCTGATGTGGTGCTGGTAAAACCAGATGGGCTCTATAGAGAAAACCGAAGTAATAGATGGTATTAGTGATCATGAAGCTGTTTCTGTCGTAGTTAAAAATACACTGACTGATAGAGCAAATGCAACACCAAGAAGGAGTGGTCAGAACTTTATGCCAATTGCAGGGTAGACTAACGTGACTGAGGTATGCTCATGATGTGAAATGCGCCGCTGTGCTGCGCACGTAGCGAACGATGAATGGGACACGGCGTTGGCGAATGGCCCACTTCGTACCGTGATTTCTCAGCCGACAGTCATTGTAGAACGTGTTGTCGTGTGCCACAGGACACGTGTATAGCTAAGTATGCCAGGCCGCCGTCAACGGAGGCATTTCCAGCAGACAGACGGTTTTACGAGGGGTATGGTGATCGGGCTGAGAAGGGCAGGTTGGTCGCTTCGTCAAATCTCAGCCGATACCCATAGGGGTGTGTCCACGGTGCAGCACCTGTGGCGAAGATGGTTGGCGCAGGGACATGTGGCACGTGCGAGGGGTCCAGGCGCAGCCCGAGTGACGTCAGCACGCGAGGATCGGCGCATCCGCTGCCAAGCGATGGCAGCCCCGCACGCCACGTCAACCGCCATTCTTCAGCATGTGCAAGACACCCTGGCTGTTCCAATATCGACCAGAACAATTTCCCGTCGATTGGTTGAAGGAGGCCTGCACTCCCGGCGTCCGCTCAGAAGACTACCATTGACTCCACAGCATAGACGTGCACGCCTGGCATGGTGCCGGGCTAGAGCGACTTGGATGAGGGAATGGCGGAACGTCGTGTTCTCCGATGAGTCACGCTTCTGTTCTGTCAGTGATAGTCACCGCAGACGAGTGTGACGTCGGCGTGGAGAAAGGTCAAATCCGGCAGTAACTGTGGAGCGCCCTACCGCTAGACAACGCGGCATCATGGTTTGGGGTGTTATTGCGTATGATTTCACGTCACCTCTAGTGCGTATTCAAGGCACGTTAATTGCCCACCGCTACGTGCAGCATGTGCTGTGGCCGGTGGCACTCCCGTACTTTCAGGGGCTGCCCAATGCTCTGTTTCAGCAGGATAATGCCCGCCCACACACTGCTCGCATCTCCCAACAGGCTCTACGAGGTGTACAGATGCTTCCGTGGCCAGCGTACTCTCCGGATCTCTCACCAATCGAACACGTGTGGGATCTCATTGGACGCCGTTTGCAAACTCTGCCCCAGCCTCGTACGGACGACCAACTGTGGCAAATGGTTGACAGAGAATGGAGAACCATACCTCAGGACACCATCCGCACTCTTATTGACTCTGTACCTCGACGTGTTTCTGCGTGCATCGCAGCTCGCGGTGGTCCTACATCCTGCTGAGTCGATGCCGTGCGCATTGTGTAACCTGCATATCGGTTTGAAATAAACATCAATTATTCGTCCGTGCCGTCTCTGTTTTTTCCCCAACTTTCATCCCTTTCGAACCACTCCTTCTTGGTGTTGCATTTGCTCTGTCAGTCAGTGTAAATGTGATAGAAAGGTAGGTCTTAAAAGTAGGACTATTAGGCAGTACCATATAGCTGATAAAGCCGGCATGAGGCACTTTCTAAAAAGTAAGTATGATCGGTGGAAAACGGTAAATAAAAATGTAAACGGACTTTGGGATGGGTTTACAGCAATTGTTGAGGAATGTGAAAACAGGTTTATACCTTTAAATATGGTAAGGAATGGTATAGACTCACCTTATTATAATAGAGAAGTAAAGAGACTAAGAAGGAGGTGATGACTAGAAAGATATAGATTTAGAAATGGCTGTGGAAGTAAGGAGAAATTGAAGGAACTTACTAGGAAATTGAATCTAGGAAAGAAGGCAGCTAAGGATAACATGATGGCAGGAATAATTGGTAGTCATACAAATTTTAGTGAAAAATGGAAGTGTATGTACAGTTATTTTAAGGCAGAAATAGGTTCCAAGAAGGACATTCAAGGAATAATTAATGAACAGGGGTAGTGCGTATGTGAGGATCTTCAAAAGGCAGAAGTAGTCAGTCAGCAGTATGTAAAATTTTTTTTTACAAGGATACTTTCCAGATAGTGGAGGAGACTAATGCTGAAGTAGTATTAAAATTTACATGTGATAACAATGACATTTACAGTAAGATACAAATGTTGAGAACTAAAAATGCGGCTGGAATTGATAACAATTCTGGGGATATACTAAATGTAATGGGTTGGGATATAGTACCATACCTTAAGTACTTATTTGACTATTTTTGGTTGAAGGAGATGTACCAAATGAATGGAGAGTTGCTATAGTAGCCCCTGTGTATAAAGGAAAGGGTGATAGACATAAGGCCGAAAATTACAGGCCAGTAAGTTTGACATGCGTTGCATGTAGGCTTTGGTAAGGCATTCTTTCTGATTATGTTAGACATGTTTGCGAAATTAATAACTGGCAGTTCGGTTTTAGGAAATGCTTTTGCACTGAAGCTCAACTTGTAGGATTCCAGCAAGGTATAGCAGATATCTTGGATTCAGGAGGTCAAATGGACTGTATCGCGATTGACCTGTCTAATGCATTTGATAGGGTGGATCATGGGAGACTACTGGCAATATGAGTGCAATTGAACTAGACAATAGAGTGACTGAATGGGTTGCTATATGTCTAGACAATAGATCTCAGAAATTTAGAGTAGGCGACACTTTATCTGGACCTGTAATAATTAAGAGGGGAATTCCTCAATGCATTATTATTGGACCTTTATATTTTCTTATATATATAAATGATATGAGTAAACAAATGGAATCAGAGGTAAGGCATTTTGTGGAAGATGATATTCTGTATACAGTAATAAATAAGTTACAAAACTGTGAGCAACTGCAACGTAACCTCGATAATTGTGTAAGATGGAGAGCAGGCGTTGGTATGTTGATAAACGGGGTTAAAAGTCAGGTCGTGACTTTCGCAAATAAGAAAAGTCCTCTCAGTTTTAATTACTGCGTTGATGGGGAGGAAGTTCCTTTTGGGGATCATTGTAAGTACTTAGGATTTAATTTAAGGAAAGATCTTCATTGGGGTAATCACATAACTGGGATTGTAAATAAAGGATACCGGTCTCTGCACATGGTTATGAGGGTGTTTAGGGGTTGTAGTAAGGATGTGAAGGAGAGGGCATATAAGTCTCTGGTAAGACCCCAAGTAGAGTATGGTTTCAATGTATGGGACCCTCACCAGGATTACTTGATCAAGAACTGGAAAAAATCCAATTAAAAGCAGCTCAATTTATTCTGGGTGATTTCCGACAAAAGAGTAGCGCAAAAAATGTAACAAAGTTTGGGCTGGGAAGAACTGAGAAAAAGAAGACGAGCTGCTCGGTAAAATTTTTATGTTCCGAGCTGTCAGCGGGGAGATGGCGTGGTATGACATATGTAGACGAATAAGTTTGAATGGCGTCTTTAAATGTACGAAAGATCAAAATATGAAGATAAAGCTGGAATTCAAGAGGACAAACTGGGGCAAATATTCATTTATAGGAAGGGGGTTAGGGATTGGAATAACTTACCAAGGGTGATGTTCAATAAATTTCCAATTTCTTTGAAATCATTTAAGAAAAGGCTAGGAGAACAACAGTTGGAGGATCTGCCTCCTGGGCGATTGCCCTAAATGCAGATCAGTATTGATTGATGATTGATTGAAATCAGAAACCTGATACCTCAAGCTATGGGAAAAAGGAATGTATTATATTCACTTCCACCATACGACTTTCGCTATATGTAAGAGTTATAAGAATATTCCACTAGAATCTATTATTATGTGCATCAGAAACGTGGACATTAAATGAAAGCTAGGCACTTTAATCCGAGAAATGTCCCGTTGGGTTAATAACACCCGTAATCTTGTACCCTCGTTGAAGAAACCAAACCTCGTATGACACCATGCTCTTCCTATAATTGATGTTCCTTAAGACTCGTCACGCCTCCCAGTTACATACGGATATGCAGTCCAGAACAATGCTCGTTGTGTTCATTTTCCTACGAAAATGTGTAAAAGAAAATTAATACTAGATACAGTATACTCTAGAAGTAATTAAAGTCGTCGTGCAGACATACGTTCCTACAGTGGGTTACGGTAAGGCTCATCTTCATTTGCAGACAAGCATAGGTAAATGAACATAAAAAAATTGTCTTGTTAGACCGCATATCCATATTTGGTTGGTAGGCCTTGCCACTCTTAAGTATTTGAAAAAATTATATTATATTATATTATATTATATTATATTATATTATATTATATTATATTATATTATATTATATTATATTATATTATATTATATTATATAAGCTGCCTCTGTGGATCAGTGGTAGAGTGTCGGCCTCCGGATCCCGAGATAGCGGGTTCAAACCCGACAGAGGTAGTCGGATTTTTGAAGGGCGGCAAAAAGTCCATTCGACACTCCATGTCGTACGATGTCGGCATTTAAAAGATCTCTGGTGACACATTTGGTGTTTACCCGACAAAATTAATTAAATCTCAGCCATAGACGCCCAAGAGAGTTTCGGTTTACTCGGTCTGCCATCTAGTGGGCCTAGAGTAAAACGGAACGTCGAAATTGACGAGCAGACAGCCAGACGGCGTCAACTATCTTTTAGATCCAATCGACTACCACATAATTTCTGAACTCCGCTAGCTTTGACATACGTTTTATCATTAGCAACGCCTCTACAAGACGTTCCATTTTCCTTTCGACTTTCAGATATCCTAACCATATACATTTTAACGTGTTCATTACGTTCACATTTCCGTTTTAAATACTGACAGTGATTTTACCGTTTTGGATTCAACTTGGAAATTGAAGAAGCATCCCCCCTTTGATGATTGTGTTTACACTCAAGGCCATCACAGTCTCAATGATATTATAAAAAAGGATCCATTTTAGTTTTAAACTCTCAAAATTTCATGTTTAATCACGTTTTAATCTTCAAAACTGTTAATTTACTCTCTTTTAACATATTTTGGTGCATTATCGTTGTTTTAGATGTTATTGTATAATGTTTTACGAAATCATTTTCAACATTTTAACCTATAATTTATAAGACTGGAATGACTCTACATGTATTATTTTTAAGATTGATATAGGCTGATGATGCCCGTAAGGAGGGTGAAACATGTACCATTGACTTTTATGTATTATGTAAAAAAAAAAAATGACCATATGAAATAGTGGATCATATTGTATTGTATTGAACAGGTGGGCTTATAATATTGTAATAACATAGGAAGAGCATTCTCACATTCATGGTTTTGGCACAGCAGAGACTGTATGTTGGTGCACGTTTTCATTTTGAATTTACAAATGGCATCCAATGTGAATACTTCGAATGAAGAAGAACAATATACCCGTACTCTGTACCATGCGTAGAGACATTTCCATAGATCCAGAAACCATGAGTGTTTGTTCAAAAGGCGCTATTTTCAAAATAAGAAAGTTGTGTGGAAACGCAATGAAACGTATAAGAAAACGCACAAGGAGCGTACGCCGTCAACAGAGTTAGTTTCTTTTCATGTAATCAATTGTTGATGATAATGTGAGTTTGGAGGAATTACATCCCCCTGGTATGAATTGGTCATGTCAATCAATAGTATATAACTACTTCAATGCATGCGGCGAAATACTAAAAACGAATTTGAAATGGAAATAGCACCTTTTGAGCAGACATTCATTTGTAAGAGCGACAGTACGATGGTTCTTACGTTTCTCGTTTACAGTCGTGGATCAGGCAGGAATAAATGACATGGCTTGGTTCCTTTCTGTAAACCCCAGGAACAAAATTTCCTGGAAGGAATTTTTGAACGATTTGTCCAGATTTCTGTGCAAACCATTTGTGGAAAGGCTACTGAGCAACTGAAGATCCAACGAAACGTAAAGTGTCGCATAGTTGAGGTAATGATTGGACTCCCCTGTCTTCAAACTCAAGAGCACCCAGTGTTGTTTCAAAAAGGAAAAGTCGCGCTATGTGCCCCCACTCCAAAGACCGCAAGACACGTTTATTGCGCAATCGTTGTGGTAAGTTTTACTGTCCCGCTCATGTTGCAAAATTTTGCGTAAAGAGTGCAACAGAAACAGTCAACAGAGAGTTAGTTAATTTACATTGTTATCCATTGTTGATTTTAACGTGATTTTGGTGAGTTCAAAGTAAAGTACTTTCATTTATGTGCTGATATCGTACGTTGGGTGATACTAGTGTTGCGTCATTCTTGCTTTATTTTGTGAGTTGATTAAAGATAAAGTATGGTCCGACTCACTGGTTGAATGTTTAGCATTGAGGCCTTCACTTCAGAGGGTCCCAGATTCGATTCCCGGTAGGGTCGAGGATTTAAATAGGGTCTTTTTAATTCTTCTGATTCGGGGACTGGGTGTTTGTGTTTGTTCCAACACTTTCCTCTTCATATACAGACAACTCACTACATTACCATTCTGGATTAAATCGGAAACACATCCTAAACCGAACAAAGTATAGATCAGTGATAGCTTCAGAATTTCCATGACGAACAGAAAAAAATGAATAGGGGATGGACAGAGGAAAAGATAAAGGATGCCAGAGACAGAATGCAAAGCTTTTGAATTGCAAAGAAGGCATCCAGTAATGTGAGATTGCTGCTTAACGTGGTCTAAAATGGTCTTACACAATAATAATAATAATAATAATAATAATAATAATAATAATAATAATAATAATAATAATAATAATAATAATAATAATAATAATAATAGAAGCTCACTGGAAGAGATCATGTGTAGTGGAGCTCCGCGATCTTAACATCTCTTCTCGCGTTCTGTGCAGTGTTAGTGGCTATCAGGGAGTATTTGAGCATTTAATTGGTGTGGTGGTTGTGTGAACGTGTTATCTTAAGAGTCTAGAGCTTGTTTTAATTGATTTGAGGACATAATTTTATTTCATTTTATTGCCCTAAGTGCCTCCATCCTTGATTTTGCTACCATTGCTCCATATATAAATTACCAAGAGTGTAGTTTGGTTACTAACCTTGCCCTAACAACCACCCACTCGCTAAATTTTCTTGGTCTCCATAGATACTACCAACTAGATGTATAACTCCACTCTTCCATTGAGGCGTTTCTAAGGCAACAGATCTTTGCCTACTGCTGGGAGCCATCTTGGTTGTCTGCGATAATACAATAATAAATTTAAGAGAACACCAGCTACTCGTACGGATTAACAACCCTTACGATGAGCACTCGCCCCGGGCTCATGCCCCCAGCTAAAATCAACCATGAATGAAGCATGAAGGAAACAACAGCAACAAAGCAACTACCTCAGTCCCGAGCTGACAACAGCAAAGGTAAACTTGGTCATTCGGATTCTGGGGGACCAGGACATCATGCTGGGAAGAGTCGAAGCTTCCCAAAACTCCTCAAACTTAAGGAAACCAAATTCATTGGTACACTAAAAGCACAAACGCTGTCCAAAATAGGGAAACTGAAGACAGTCACGGATACTTGTGACATATTTAGGATCCTGATACTTGCAATACATGAAACACGATTTCGCAACTCCATTCATTTTGACTCCTGTGGTTACCGCTTCTAGAAGGGGAAGCCAGCAACAAAAGTGCCAAATAGCAACCTATATGTGTTGGGAACTGGATTCCTAGTACACAACAGTATCGAGAACTCTGTGATAAACTTCACGTCACCTTCAGAACGCCTCTCCTTGTTCACAGTTAAATGCGCCAATAAAGCCTATACACTAATTAATGCACACGCTCCAGTCAACAGTGAACCCGACAAAAACAAGGTTGAAAAATTTTGGTCACAACTCGAACAGGAACTTACCAAGATCCCTCAGCATCATGTAAAAATCCTCCTTGGATATTTTAATGCGCAAATCGGCAGAGAAAAGGAACACAGGCATTTCACTGGATGTTTCTCAGCACACAAGAAGACTAACGCAAATGGACACCATTTAATCAACGTGTGTTGAATGGCAAACCTCCACCTGATGTCCACACACTTTAAGAAACCTCAAAAAAAGGACCACATGGAAATCGCCAATCAGTCACCTAGGCGAATACGAGATCGACCATGTAGCAATTACCAGAAAATTTTCCCCAGAAATTATGAACATCAGGGTACGCAAAGATTATGTAGAGTCAGACCACCACCTCTCACAAATCAAAATCCGTTTCAGACCCAACTGAAAGAAATACCAAAAACCTACAATCCCACGCATTGACCCAGGTTATCTGCAAGAACATGCACATGAGCTTGCACAGTCATTGCGTGCAAATGCAAAAAAAAAGGATGCACTCCTTGAGACTATCAAGAATCATCTAGGAAACTTGGCCAACCACCCCGTAAACGGAAACATAGATGGTGGACTTCGGATTGTGACAGAGCACTGGAAACACGTATGCGAGCCTGGAAGAATTGGCACAGTCATCAAACACCAGGGAATTAGCATATATTTTCAGAAACTCAGAAGCAAACGTCCAAAAGACTCAGGCGAATTAAACGTGCGTACAATAACAGGAGGTTGGAGGAGATCGATAATGACTTCAAACGGAATAACACGAGAAATTTCTACAAAACCTTTCGCGAAGAGTTGACCAGCTACAAGCCACCCACTCTTTCTTTTCGACGCGCTGACGGAACTCTCGAGACAAACACAAAGGCTAACTGTGACATCCTGAAACAACACTTCAAAAAGTTACACAAATGCGAACCACCAACTTAGAAACTTCAATTACACATACCAACTCCAAACACAGATTCACTTCCACCGACTCATGATGATATAAGGAGCATCATATTACATCTCAAAAACAATAAATCACCAGGAGAAGATGGTGTAATCGCAGAGATGCTGAAGATTGGAGGGGATCAAATGATCGACCAGTTACAGGGCATCATTACGAACATATGGAAAAGTGAGGTCATACCTGTAGATTGGAAAATTGCCCTGATCCATCCACTGCATAAGAAAGGTGACAAGATGGATCCAAAAAACGACCGACGTATTTCCCTTCTGCCAATAGCATACACAATTCTTTCACGTACTCTGCTTACCAGATTGGAACAACAGACAGAAGATAAGATCGGCGAATATGAGGCGGGCTTCCGTCCACATCGATCGTTGAACAGATCTGGAGCCTGAAGATGATACTCCAACACCGCCAGTCAAACCGCACAGTGGTCACTTTCGTAGATTTAAAAAAAAGCATACGACTCAATAGAGCGTGGTACCCTGTTCAACGTCCTTCGAGAATACGTTGTTGATAACAAAACAGTCACGTTAATCCAACAAACCTTAACAGATACAACCTCTAAGGTGAAGTTCATGGGTCAAATCTCTGCACCCTTTCAAATAAAAACAGTTGTTAGACAAGGTGATGGGTTGTCCCCACTTCAGTTCAACCTAGTACTGGATAAGGTCATTAAAACATGGGAGAAAGAAGTACCCGGAATAAACATGGGAACGAAAAGTAAACGGATTAACATTAAATACCTTGCCTTTCCTGACGATGTAGCAATAATTACCCGGACTCCCAAAGAAGCCAGGCACGCCATGGAGAAGCTTCACGAGATTGCAATCAAAACTGGTCTCCAGATCTCTTATGAAAAAAAGCAATACATGGACTCCAAGTGCACACACCTAACATCACTAGAGACCAAATATGGCAACATTTTTCAAGTCAAACAATTCCAGTACTTGGGTGAAATTATTGGTGATTCAGGCAATGAAAAAGCAGCCAACAAAATGCGCGCAGAAATACTACGTAAAGCATACCTAATCACCTGGAACTTCTACAATAAGAAATCAATATCCACAAAAGCCAAACTCCGACACTACCACACTGTTGTCCTCCCTGAGGCACTCTACGCAACTGAGACATCAGCACTTACCATTAACATCAAGGACATTGAGAAAATTGAACGACAGGTACTGAGGAAGATATTCAGGCCCTAGTTTCAAGAGGGTAAATGGATGCGAAAAAGCTCGGGAGAACTCTACGCATTAACTGAGCGATTCACTTCAGTCGCACGCAAACGGCGTATGAAATTTTATGGACATTTAGCACGAATGGATGACTCACGACTGACTAAGAAAATATTTCTTATTATCAATGGAAACCGACAAACCAAAGTTCGCTGGCTAGTGGATGCACACAAGGACCTCGCAGAGGTCGACGTTGATCCAATGGCAACCACAAGGAATACATAGAGACAAGAGATCAACAGCCGTAAATTTGCACCCAAGAATCCATCTGAGAAAAGCTTGCAACTCAATAACTCATGGACACAAGAAAGACGACAAGCCCATAGTGAAAGGATGAGGAAGTTTTGGGAAGATAAGAAGATGAAGAATAGCAGTGCAATTTAATAATTCCAGGTGCTCTTTAAGGGGCTAAAAAATGTATATAATAATAATAAATAATAATAATAATGATAATAATAATAATAATAATATCGGTGGTACACTTTCTCCGGCCAATTGAACTGCGCGCCAACTATAAGGCCATCTATGTAATCTATATGGAACTGATGTTATGCAAGATACTTGGACTTTAACTTTTTTCAGCAGTCAGGCAAGTCTTGCAGCGTCCGCACTCATAGTAATACTGTGAGTGCGGTGGACGCTGTTGCTGTAATAACATATAGATTTTCATAGCTAATTTAATGTACTTTTGTACAATGATGTATTATAGTGTACAAAAGAAAATAGAACTGGCTGAGTCAGCAAAGAGGATGCATCTGGATGTGCTAGGAGTAAGTGATATTCGGGTAAGGGGAGATAACGAGGAAGAGATAGGAGATTATAAAGTATACTTGACGGGTGTTAGAAAGGGAAGGGCGGCGTCTGGGGTAGGGCTCTTCATCAGGAATACCATTGCACGCAACATAGTTTCTGTTAGGCAAGTAAATTAGCGAATGATGTGGGTAGATTTGTCAGTTGGAGGAATTAGGACTAGAATTGTAACCGTGTATTCACCATGTGAGGGTGCAGGTGAGGATGAAGTTGACAAGTTTTATGAAGCATTGAGTGACATCGTGGTCATGGTCAACAGCAAGGATAGAATAGTTCTAATGGGCGATTTCAACGCGAGAGTTGGGAATAGAACTGAAGGATACGAAATGGGGATTGGTTAATGTGAGGATGATATGGAAGCTAATGGGAACGGGAAGCGTTTTCTGGACTTCTGTGCTATTATGGGTATAGCTGTTACGAATACATTCTTCAAGCATAAGGCTATTAACCGCTACACATGGGAGGCTAGTGGTACCAGATCCATAATAGACTACATCTTAAAAGACTTCGAATTCAGGAAATCTGTTAGGAATGTACGCGTTTTTCCGCGGATTTTTCGATGATACAGACCACTATCTGATCTGTAGTGAACTAGGTATCTCTAGGCCTAGGGTAGTGAAAGTGAAATCTGTCTGCAAACGAATAAGGGTAGATAAACTCCAAGACGAGGAAATTAGACAGAAGAACATGGATATGATTAGTGAGAAATTTCGAACAGTGGACAGTAAGCAGGTTCAGGATATAGAAAGTGAATGGGTGGCATACAGGGATGCTGTAGTAGAAACAGCAGGGGAATGCCTAGGAACAACTGTGTGTAAAGATGGGAAAAGGCGAACATCTTGGTGGAATGATGAAGTGAGAGCAGCTTGTAAACGTTAAAAGAAGGCTTATCAGAAATGGCTCCAAACAAGGACGGAGGCAGACAGGGATTTTTACGTAGAAGAAAGAAACAGAGCGAAACAAATGGTTGTTGAATCAAATAAGAAGTCGTGAGAAGATTTTGGTAACAACTGGAAGGGCTAGGTCAAGCAGCAGGGAAACCTTTTTGGACAGTAATAAAGAATCTTGGGAATGGAGTGAGGAAGGAAATGAACAGTGTTTTGAGTAATTCAGGTGAACTCATAATAGATCCCAGGGAATCACTGGAGAGGTGGAGGGAATATCTTGAACATCTTCTCAATGTAAAAGGAAATCATCCTGGTGGTGTTGCGAATAGCCAAGCTCATGGGGAGGAAGAAAATGATGTTGGTGAAATTATGCTTCAGGAAGTGGAAAGGATGGTAAATAAACTCCATTGTCATAAGGCAGCAGGAATGGATGAAATAAGACCTGATATGGTGAAGTATAGTGGGAAGGCAGGGATGAAATGGTTTCATAGAGTAGTAAAATTAGCATGGAATGTTGGTAAGGTACCTTCAGATTGGACAAAAGCAGTAATTGCACGTATCTATAAGCAAGGCAAGAGGAAGGATTGCAACAACTATCGAGGTATCTCATTGACTAGTATACCAGGCAAAGTATTCACCGGCATCTTGGAAGGGAGGGTGCGATCAGTAGTTGAGAGGAAGTTGGATGAAAGCAGTGTGGTTTCAGACCACAGAAAGGCTGTCAAGATCAGATTTTCAGTATGCGTCAGGTAATTGAAAAATGCTACGAGAGAAATAGGCAGTTGTGTTTATGTTTCGTAGATCCAGAGAAAGCATATGACAGGGTACCGAGGAATAAGATGTTCACCACACTGGGGGACTATGGAATTAAAGGTAGATTATTAAAAGCAATCAACGGCATTAACGTTGACAATTGGGCTTCAGTGAGAATTGATGGTAGAATGAGTTCTTGGGTCAGGGTACTTACAGGGGTTAGACAAGGCTGTAATCTTTCACCTTTGCTATTTGTAGTTTACATGGATCATCTGCTGAAAGGTATAAAATGGCGGGGAGGGATTCAGTTAGGCGGAAATGTAGTAAGCAGTCCGGCCTATGTTGACGACTTGGTCTTAATGGCAGATTCTGCCGAAAGCCTGCAGTCTAATATCTTGGAACTTGAAAATAGGTGCAATGAGTATGGTATGAAAATTACCCTCTCGAAGACTAAATTGATGTCAGTAGGTAAAAAATTCAACAGAATTGAATGTCAGATTGGTGATACAAAGCTAGGATAGGTCGATAATTTCAAGTAGTTAGGTTGTGTGTTCTCCCAGGATGGTAATATAGTAAGTGAGATTGAATCAAGGTGTCGTAAAGCTAATGCAGTGAGCTCGCAGTTGCGATCAACAGTATTCTGTAAGAAGGAAGTCAGCTCCCAGACGAAAGTATCTTTACATCGGTCTGTTTTCAGACCAACTTTGCTTTACGGGAGCGAAAGCTGGTTGGACTCAGTATATCTTATTCATAAGAAGTAACAGACATGAAAGTAGCAAGACTGATTGCTGGTACAAGCAGGTGGGAACAATAACAGCAGGGTAGTCGGAATGAGAAGATAAAGGCTAATTTAGGAATGAACTCGATGGATGAAGCTGTACGCATAAACCGGCTTCAGTGGTGTGGTCATGTGAGGCGAATGGAGGAGAATAGGTTACCTCGGAGAATAATGGACTCTGCTATGGAGGGTAAGAGAAGTAGTGGTAGACCAAGACGACGATGGTTAGACTTGGTTTCTAACGATTTAAAGATAAGAGGTATAGAACTAAATGAGGCCGCAACACTAGTTGCAAATCGAGGATTGTGACGACGTTTACTAAATTCACAGAGGCTTGCAGACTGGACGCTGAAAGGCATAACAGTCTATAATGATAATGTATGTATGTATGTATGTATGTATGTATGTATGTATGTATGTATGTATGTATGTACAATAGTTAGTTTTTATGTATTTGTGTACAGGCAATAGCCGTTTAAATATATTTGTTTAAAATAATTGTGTTACTTATTGGATAACCCTCGTAAGTTAAAATGATTGATTTCGTAAAAATCAAAACGTATTTAAAACATATTTGAAGCATATTTTATTTTTACGAAATCAAAAATTTTGACTTACGAGGGTTATCCAACAAGTAAAAAAATATTTTACAAAAAATTATATTATTTTTAAACGCCTATTGCTTGTACACAAATTCTTAAAACTAACTATTGTACATTATAATATATTACTGTACAAAAACTACTTAAATTACCTATGAAAATAAATATTTTATTACAGCAAACGCGTCCACCGCACTCACAATATTGCTCTGATTGTGGACGCTGTAAGACTTGCCTGAGCTGAAAAAGGTTTAAGTCCATAACCTTTAAAATTTCAAAAATTAAAAGACTGGGTATCTCTGTCATCGGTTTTATTGCTCCCCGTAGCGTGTCGAACTCTATTTTATTAAGAAATTTGTATGATGAGAGGTGGCAACGCTTAAGTTTTGAATTTAGTTTTGTTAATGTGTAAAAGTTGTGAACACTTCTGCTGGTTCCTTCTTAAATAGTAATCAACCAATCAGACATTTGTAAATATATTCTCTAGGCAATTAAATTTGACGGTGTGTACAGGAACCCAGCTAATCGGTAAAGAGTTTGGGAATATTCCCCTCGAATTTCTATAAAAGCTGGGCGCTTAGGGCCGTGTTGTCACTTTCATCTCTTCAGTTTGTTGAGTGCGGCGTGTGATAATGAAGGCAGGTGCCGCGGGTGGCTTTCGGAAGGCCCAGCAAAGCAAGGTATTGGCAGAACTTTTACGACGTGTGGTATCTCCAGTAGATAGCTTGGGAGGGCTGGAGAGCAGGGAGATTTCAAACCTCTTTTAAAAAGTTCCAAATTTGTTTGTTTAAACGTAGAATTTCGTCAAGTCTGTGAACTTTGTTCTAATCCCTTCTGGGAAACATGTAAACTAAGGAAACAATGATTACGCTCTGTTGATTCCCATTCAAACTTGAATGTGGTGACTAAGATTTCAAAACCTCAAAATTTGGCATTTAATATTTCTTATTTAGTCACCTCTCTCTAGAATATCCTTAGCCTCTGTATCTTTGGGCCATAAGCTCATTTATGTCCTTTAAGCATCTATATAAGTAGGGCACTCCGTTTTTACGGGCCAGTCTTGTTCAGCATTTTCTTTTTCACATTAAGACCAGTAGTATGGGAAATCATGCCCCTGTTTATTAGATAACAGTGTGTGGAGTGAAGTTCCTTTTAGGAACAGCAGATTACAAAACTGTTGATCAATAAACAAGCCCCAAGTCAGGACTACCTAATTGTGAATACGTTGATTGAGGACAACCAAGTGTAACCTTGGGCGCAATAAAGAAATCTATGCCTCTAAGAGGCTGGAATAAATTACTGTTTGGAGCTGAACTGCTAGTCGATGTAAGTCAGTGGAGCAAGACATAATCTTGTTGAACATTGTACCTGTCTGGAACAATTAGGCGCATTACTGTGTAAATTATCGGGTTGAAAATTCTCGAAAGGTTTGTACCTGGTATACGAACTTATAGTCCGCTGTTGCTCTTGGAGCTGATGAGCTCGTTAATATTGTTATTATATGGTTGTTGATCATTCAGATTTTCTATATCTCCAATTATTAACTCGGAAAAAATTAAAATTAAATTTTTGTTGGTGTTAAGTTCTGCTATCGTTAATTAGTTGTCCACCTATTCACCCCTCACACTCCTTATCTCTCTGTAAGACACGGAAATCCCAGAACAACAACAAAAACAACAGCAACAACAACAACAATAATGGTAATAATAAAAATTATAATAATTGGAATTTAATAGGATATGAAAAACGTCTGGATTAAAATAGATACGATAGAAAACAGAACACGTTTCAGGTAAGTAATAGGAAAGGCAGGATTTCAGAAGAGATAGAAATTAAGAACTGGAAGAAAATGGACCCAAGAGGAAAAGGAACAACATTCTAGGAAAATGAAGGAAGTTTGGAAACGAAGAAATTTACATGCAAAGAAAAGTGGCTAAAGTTGATTTATCGTACCATCAAAAGGCTTGCTCGATGAATAATAATAATAATAATAATAATAATAATAATAATAATAATAATAATAATAATAATAATAATAATAATAATAATAATAATAATAATAATTGTTACGGAGTTATCCGTGGTAGTTAGAGGTGAAAAAAGGTGCTGGGATGAATAGGTCTCAACTTACGAAATGAAAGTTAATTCAAAATTTAACAAAGGTTATATTTTCTTTTCGAGATCAAGAAATAACAAATACACAGGAACTCAGTTATATATATATATACAAGTTAAGAATGTACAATTACAGTTTATTAATGGCTTTTGGGCTTCGAGCCCCAGAATCACAATCCCTGAGCAATGAGCCCAACTTTACTTATACACAAGGTTCAACAAAGGGGCAGAAAACCCCAATCATACCAAGAAGCTCTAGCTCCCAGTTACCCAGTAAAGCCTGCTCGAGGCACACAGAAACCAAATTTAAGAAAGAGCAACCCGCTCTCAAAGTTCAAGTCAATTCAAAGGCCACTCTAAACTCCACGTTCAAGCTGCCCTACGGGCACACAAGAACAGGGGTAACGATACCCAACCTACTGAGGCCTATTCCATAAAGAAACAGGACAATTACATGGTCCCAAAATACCAACTTGAGTGGAGGCGTAACTTGCACTCCTAATACACCATTTTAAAAACCTATTTGGCTCTAGGCCGCTTATGCAAGGGCTAATCCCATACTACGGAGGTGACACGATAGGAAAACTTTATTACATTATGAGACGAAGGAAAACGGTTGAGAAAACGTAGTCATCTCAAAAACAATATGAGAGGGAGCTCGAGAGGGTTAGGCACTCTCTATCCAGATTTGTAGTCAAAGAGACAGAATTGTATACCAAGTGTCTTTTACATTTTAAAGGAAGGTTACATGATACAAGTTTCGAACCTGCCCCGAGGGTTAAACTGCTGAGCTAGCAAGCAAAGAAGTTATTAAAAGGCCATTACCTGATGGATGAACTGCTGCCCGAAGAAAGAGGCGCTTCCCGCCCCCTGCTACATAATCACACTAGGAAAGATGTTACTGAAGTGACCAGGAGACAAGGAAATCAGCAGTTTATATACCCTCGCGGAAAATTCGAGACGTTTCAAGAATGAGAGCCCACACCCCCCTCCACTTTATTGGCTAGGGTCAAGCAACATATCCATATCGGAGAAGACACACATTATTGGTTAAAAATTAATTAAAGAAATTCGGGATTGGCTAAATCCAAAACAAGCGGAAAGAGAAGGGTTATACTGCCAACCCCAAAAATGAGTGAAAGAAATTTAACAAAGAACAAACTTATGAACACAAAATTTCTCAAAAAACAGTTCCTTCACTTCGCACCAGGGTGCACAATTGTAGTTCTTCAGTAGTGCCATCTAGAAGAGAATGTTCACACTTCTCACTACAGAGAATACAAATATAAATCGAAAAAGACACAGTTCAGAACTCTTCAAAATTTATAATAGCGACATCTTCTGAGAAACTTTAGAATTAACATGGTTGTTAAAGTTCAGGCTTCCTCCAGTAGAGGAGTTCCAACTGGCGCAATGTTTGAATTAGCGGCGTGGAGGTGTACCGCCCGGTACAATAATAATAATAATAATAATAATAATAATAATAATAATAATAATAATAATAATAATAATAATAATGGATTTCCGTCCCATTAACTACTTTTACGGCTTTAGGAGACGCTGATGTGCCGGAATTTTGTCCCTGGGGAGTTCTTTTACCTGCCAGTAAATCTACCGACATGAAGCTGACGTATTTGAGCACCTTGAAGTACCACTGGACTGAGTCAGGATCGAACCCGTCAGTTAGGGGTCAGAAGACCTTCGCCTTAACCGTCTGAACCACTCAGACAAGCGTTAATAAACGAATGTAATAATAATAATAATAATAATAATAATAATAATAATAATAATAATAATAATAATAATAATAATAATAATAATGTAATAGTCGACGTGACTCTGCTATTCAAACTATGAGGCCTTTGAAATGTAATTCTTCTGACGAATACTTAAAATTCCAAGGACAGGAAAATTAATAAATTCCCAAGTCTTACTAGCGATTAAGCAGAGGAAATGACAGTTTAAATGATATAAAAGCCAATGCCTGCCATGGTGGGGAAATACACTCTGACACACATTAATTATGAAATATTTATCACAGGGCTGCAGTACTGTAAAGAAACCACAAAGAAGGGCAAGGGAAGCGTTTATAAAATAGATAATGGACTATACAGGCACAATTAATTACGAAAATATGAAGAGGATACCGTCTGGATAAATATCATGGCAACAGATCAATATTAGGGCTGAATACCAGAAAGAGTATGATGTGGGCTGTTTCTTCCCAGGATTTACTTTGCACTTGACATCATTACTGCGATATTTGTACAGTACATATGTGTATATTGGCTAGAGACCTTGGGGGTAACACACTTCACATCGTCCAATTTCCTCACAAACCAGGACAGTTGCTCTTCTCCATCTCCCAGTTATGTTGGATGGCGTATCACTTCACTTCATAAAATAACATCTCGTAAAACATTCTTCAAATATCGTAAGTTAGAAATGTTGTCCTGATTCTGCCACCTAGCCTTCAATATTTTGTGAACTTTACCAAAGAATTCTAGTTCTTCATGTGCTGCGGGTAAATATTTCTCCTGCAACGATTTTCTAAGACACGAGGAATGCTATCTTAAATCCTCTGTGGGTGGAGGTGGCAGAATAACTCACGCTGTATCCCCTGCCTGTCATAAGAGGGAAGTAAAAGGGGTCTGAGGTGCTCTTAACATGGGAGCGTGGGCTGGCGACCACGGGAACCCTAAGTGTGTTCTGGCATTGCCTTCACTTACTTGCGCCGGGCTATTCACTTTCAGCTGTCCTATCCAAATTTACTTGATCAATTGCTATTTTCCGACCCCGAGGGTATTAGGCTGGGAAGCATAGAAAGTCTTTCATTTTCACGCCGTTCATGGCCCGTATCTTTATTTGAGTGGTACCTTAATATTTCAAAGTGTCGGACCCCTCCTAATTTTCCCTCTAATTGTAATGAGTGTTAATATTGGATATTTAGCCAGTTTTATTCCTCTTCAAACAACAATCACCTCCTCCACCTTGCTATCTTAACGACGGTGTGTTCCGGAACCACTCCCGTGGAGTGTGACGTATAAAATGTCATATTGGCCCTAGGCTGTAACTACGAGGCAACATCCCATACCTACTCCGATTAATGAACTTCATCCATGACATAAATAACCGATACAGGATACGTGCACTTCAGATTCCCATACATCGCAATGTAAAATACAATAAATCTTTCCTCTGTAAACAGTCACGGCTTTTTAAAACTTTTGTTCTTCATCGATTTACGAATTTTACCAACATCTCGTCTGTCAAAAATATTTAACAACCTGTCTACTTGGTTAATACATCATCATCATCATCATCATCATCATCATCTGTTTACCCTCCAGATTCGGTTTTTCCCTCGGACTTAGCGAGGGATCCCATCTCTACCGCCTCAAGGGCAGTGTCCTGGAGCTTCAGACTCTTGGTCGGGGGATACAACTGATGAGTATGACCAGTACCTCGCCCAGGCGGCCTCACCTGCTATGCTGAACAGGGGCCTTGTGGAGGGATGGGAAGATTGGGAGGAATAGGCAAGGAAGAGGGAAAGAAGCGGCCGTGGCCTTAAGTTTTTAGGTACCATCCCGGCATTCGCCTGGAGGAGAAGTGGGAAACCATGGAAAACCACTTCCAGGATGGCTGAGGTAGGAATCGAACCCACCTCTACTCAGTTGACCTCCCGAGGCTGATTGGACCCCGTTCCAGCCCTCGTACCACTTTTCAAATTTCGTGGCAGAGCCGGGAATCGAACCCGGGCCTCCGGGGGTGGCAGCTACTCACGCTAACCACTACACCACAGAGGCGGACCTTGATTAATACAATAGTCTAAATGATGAATTCCTCTGCATAGTATTTTCGCTAAATCATCTCATTTTCAATAAGCGACTGTTAATATTAATTCCTACATTTAAATCTTGGAATTTATTTCCCTTGTATATTGATTGCTTTATTTTGAGGCATTTGATATAATTATATTAACTCCTTGTAGCTACCAAGTTAACCAATTTCAAAACTTTAAAATAAAATGAATAATTAAATATGATTATCTGCATTAAATCCACTTATTTATTACTAAAACAAAGCCTAGCTTTCCGTCAAATCACATTGGCCCTCATCTGGACATGGAAGGTCTGCTTCCGACAGTGATCAATGCCCCTCCCTCGCTAACTGGACTCGCTGTGCCATGGTGCTGTGTTATGCATGTATTTATGGAGTACGGGCCTCCATGTATTTGATAACTTGAAGCCGTCATCCCTGCTGAAGACTGAAGTTATTTGAACACAGTTCTATCTCTATGGTTTCCCTCAACACTCGAGCATAGAAATATTTTGCAAGTGCGATGATTCTCGTCTGGTCAAAGAGGATTTGATAGTCTGTATTGAAGAAATGTTCTACTTTGGTACCTACTATGGCTTAGAGCATTTTCTGTGGTGGCTGAAAGAGTCATATTCTCGACTGACCTGGTGTGTTCTTTCACACTGGTCTAATAAGCCTTTGTGTCGTGTCAATACAGGAGAGACAACAATAACATGGAACTTCATAGTCGCCCAGTGATTCAAGAGATGTTTTTTCTTTGACTGATCGAAACAGGGAAGTCGGCTTCAAGTTATCTTGTACACAGAGACTTATATTCCATAACTACATGCATAACACCACCATGTCAAAAGGCGGGGCACTCCAGAAACTGCCGACAAAGGACAGTAACTTCATTCCCAACTACCACACCACAGCGCGATGATACCTGAGTCCAGTTAGTAGGGGGCCGTGGGTAGTATGGTAGTGACTTTCACGCTCTTTGAAGAATTTCTACGATCACTGTCAGAAGCAGACCTTCCATGTTCTGATGAAGGCCAATGTCATTTGGCGGAAAACTCGTCTTTGTTTTAGTAATAAGTGAGTGGCTTTAAGCCAGATAATCATATTTAATTGTTTATTTTAATACAACGAACCACGAAAACCTACATTAATTAATTTGTGATACTTTGTTCAATGTTTGTAACAATTAAGTTTAACTCGTGTTCATGATTTATATATTCTTTAGATTTCTCAGACTGTTCTGCAGATTTCTAACTTCAGTTCAATTTTCTCCTTCTTTTGTTTCTTGTAATACTTTTTTTTTTTTTTGCTAGTTGCTTTACGTCGCACCGACACAGATAGGTCTTATGGCGACGATGGGACAGGGAAGAGCTAGGAGTTGGAAGGAAGCGCCCGTGGCCTTAATTAAGGTACAGCCCCAGCATTTGCCTGGTGTAAAAATGGGAAACCACGGAAAACCATTTTCGGGGCTGCCGATAGTGGGGTTCGAACCCACTATCTCCCGAATACTGGATACTGGCCGCACTTAAGCGACTGCAGCTATCGAGCTCGGTCTTGTAATAATTAATCTGAATATTGTTTCTAATATGGACGTTATATAAAGGGGCTTATTAGCCTCAGAGATTAATTGTAACCAATAAATTGAAATTCATTTACCTGCAAATTTAACACAAAGAACACATTATTTCGTGCTTTAGCCTATACCGTTCTGAGTAGTTTAAATCGACTGTTGAACACATGAACAAGAATGTATATCCATTACCTGTGAGTGAAGATAGTAGGGTACACCCAAGGTATCCTTTGTCGTAACGGGTGACTAAAATGCGCCACAAGTTCTCTTAACATGGTAGAGTGCGGGGCTCTTAGCTGAGTCCTTGCAATTGCTTCTGCTAGGCTCGTGACTTTCATCTATATTATCCGTCCTCGCTTGGTCAACTTTTGTTCTTTACTGACCCCGACGGTGTTAGGTTTGCGAATCCTGTGAAGTCTTTCATTTTCACGCCCTTAGTGGCCCCTGTCTTTCCTTGGCCAATACCTTCATTTTTAGAAGTGTCGGAGCCCTTCCATTTTCCCCTCTGATTAGTGTTAATAGAGAATGATTGCCTATTTATACTTCCTCCTAAAACACCATCACTACTACTTGAAAGTTTAACAAAGGTCACCGCCTTGTTAATAGCCTAAGAAGCGCATAAGAATATGGGGAATGCGACAGTAGTCCTAGTAAGTAATACATATATATTCGTGGACCTCAAGGGTTAAAGCAAGCCGATTAACTTTGGTTGCAGTTTCTTCTGTCTGTCTTTACAAACAGAGAGATATTCTTAATGTCTTACTCTCAACGACGATTGTAAGTATCTCTTGATTGTATCTTGCGAAGAAGTTTTTCTGCTAGACTTCCAGCAAATCCAATCTTCAAACAACTTCCACCACAAGCTATTAGAGGGAATGCAATTTAGCAGGAGCTGTTTTTTCCTCTCCAAACTCGTGTAAATGTATTTGTCGTCCTCGCAGAGTGATATCTCTCCCTCAGTCCTGGTTATTTTTCTCCATTATTGTGTGAATATCAGCGTCCTGCAGTGGCGCCGTTCTCCTTGACTATTAAATGTGTTTGTCTTGGGGAGACCTAAGGCGAGGATTAAGTAGCGTATTAGGTTACCACTCTCACAATATAAATCTATGCTGTTTCTTGGGTTGTCTGTACAGAGACTGATATGATGAAACCCTCCTTGCCACCCTGTCCTGTGCTAACTTGACCATATCCACATAATTTCATATTCGTCATGTACTTTTATCTATTTATCACATCCATGCTTTGGTCTAGCAACAACGTCTTAAAGGTACCGATGACTAAAATTTTCAACTTCTACAGTTTTACAGATATCGTCATGAAATTTTGTGAGCACATTCATGAAGTAAATATTACCTTTTATGCATAGATTCAAAGCAGTAGGTTGATTCAATCTCCTTAAATTATTGTTTCTTGATATTAGCGTATGAGTTACTGAAAAACGTTCTCTGAGATACAACTTTGGTTTCTATTATTTCAAAATTTGATAATGATATTTAGGTACGGTACATATATAAACGGAAGTGGTTTTCCGTGGTTTCCCACTTCTCCTCCAGGCGAATGCCGGGATGGTACCTACCTTAAGGCCACGGCCGCTTCCTTCCCTCTTCCTTGCCTATCCCTTCCAATCTTCCCATCCCTCCACAAGGCCCCTGTTCAGCATAGCAGGTGAGGCCGCCTGGGCGAGGTACTGGTCATACTCCCCAGTTGTATCCCCCGACCAAGAGTCTGAAGCTCCAGGACACTGCCCTTGAGGCGGTAGAGGTGGGATCCCTCGCTGAGTCCGAGGGAAAAACGGAACCTGGAGGGTAAACAGATGAAGATGATGATGATGATGATGAGATATATAAACATAACTTGACTAAAAATGTTTCTCCTCAAATGTTTATCAGACTAGAAATTTTTGAATTTCTGCTTTGTTAATTTCTATAGAAAATTTATGTACTGTCGTAATCAAATGCATGTAACGTTGCTTCTAATCAACAAATACCATTCTTTAAAAATATGTTTTGTTACTTGAAGATATTACTCTAACTTCTGTAGATAAGTGACTAGCGTGCTGGCGTTTGGTCATAGGGGTCGCGGGTTCGATTCGTGGCAGGGTCGGGAATTTTAACCATCATTGATTAATTTCGCTCGTACTTGGGCTGGGTGTATGTGTCGTCTTCATCATCACTTCATCCTCATCACGACGCGTAGGTAGCCTACGGGAGTCAAATCGAAAGACATGCACCTGACGAGCCGAACATGTCCTCGGGCAATGCCGGCACTAAAAGCCATACGCCATTTCATTTCATTACCATAACTCCAGAACGTTGCATATCAATCACACAAGTACTGCAGCACATGGAGCTTTTCGCAGGAAGCAGAGAAATGAAAAAAATGAAAGGTGAGAAAAAGGCATCTGAAGTTTTGAATGCACCTCATATTTTCTAAGGATTATGAGGTAAACAATGGAACAAGTGCTGACACCATACCACTGTCATTTGTCAAACCTTGGAGGCAAATCCAAGCGGGAATGGCAAAATACTGCCAACATGTGCGATGAAGTGCCATCACTGTGAGGTGGGCGTGGGAGACACACCCCCTCGGTAGCCCATTTAACTGTCCGTATGGCCTTTTAAAACGGCATAACTTGAAATAATCTGCCACTTTTTGACAATAGAAGGATTGGTGTTTTTTAACAATAATTCCGATTTTTTTGTAAGAATCTAATGAAATTTCAGTCATCGTCCACTTTAAACAGACTCCTCGCTCAGAAATTAAATGATTCTAACTGTCACCAAATTTGTCCTTTAATACTCTTATTCTGGTCGAATCTCAACAAATCGTCCCTCTCTCACCACTTCGATTCGTTACGTTTTCATTCGCGATCCGATCCAACCATTTCAAGAACTTCTATTCTCATTCATTCTACACTAGTTACCTATATTTTACTTCCATGCAATGTCTTGCTTCATACAGATGTGTATATTTTTATAACATAGACATTCATCTTTTATTTTTACAGATTTTTCCACACCGGGGTTGACGGGTTCGAACTGTGTCCTGACACCAACCCTCTGTGATGGGATGTAATCACTATTGCATGTTCCTGTGCTAGTTGGTAGTGTGGTGGGTTATGCGGATATGAAGAAGAGATTGTTATGACAATCACATACCCAATCCCCAAGCCGGAAATATTAATCAGAAGCAATCAAAATCCTCGACCCAGCCGGGAATTGAATCTGGGACCCTCTGAAACGAAGGGCGAAATCTGCGTATTTTTATGTCAGTTTCGTACGTTCATGTCTAAGGAATTATTTGTCCCAGACATCCGTAACTTTGCAAACTTTTCAACACCAATTACGAAAGGACAAAAAGTATATCTGTAGTATTAACTATCTGCCTGCCATTGTTCATCAACAGGGTTGCAATTAGGAACTAACCACATTTAAAATTTAACATATCTGCCATTAACTTTACATAAACTATTCTTCTTCGTCTTCTTCCACTACTTTTCCCACACCTGAAGTTCGTGGGTGTGTTTTGCACATGTGGTTTTGACCCTATTTTACGGCCGGATGCCCTTCCTAACGCCAAACATGTGTGTAATCACTATTGCGTGTTTTTCTGGTGAATGGTAGTATTGTCTGAATATGACGAGGAGAGTGTTGGGACAAATAAAAGCACCTAGTCTCCGAGCTGAAGGAATTAATCAGACACGATTAAATTCCCCGACGCGTCGAGGAATTCAACCTGGTACCCTCTGAACCAAAGATCTCAACGCTGACTATTTCACGGTATCCCCTCTTTGTCGTAAGAGGAGACTAGGGGCTGTCAGCTTTCGCCCATGGTTCGCTGGCTGAGTCTGGCATTGCCTCCACCTGTGTCAAGCTCCTTACTCATCTCTCGTTCTGTTCCAGCTCCGACATTATTAACTTCACTAGTCATAGCGAGTCTAAATTCCACGCCCTCCGTAGCCTTTCCCTCCATTTTGTCAGTAGATCCTAGCAAGCAGCTGCACAGTTTGAGTCACTTAGCTATCAGCTTGAATTCGGGGGATAATGGTTTCGAACACCACTGCCGGCAGGCGTGCATATGGTTTTCCACGGTTTCTCATTTTCACACCACACAAATGCAGGGATTGTATCTTAATTAATGCCATGGTCGCTTCCTTTTCACTCCTAGCCGTTTCCTATCCCATCATTGCCATAAGACTTATCTTTGAAGTTGTGACATAAAGTCGATACTATCATCCTTCAAAGTTTCGGAACTTCTCCCACCTTTCGCTGATCATCGTCGATAGAAGACGCTTCGTTGCGCAGGTGGCAGTGCGCCGGCCTCTCACCGCTGGGTTCCGTGGTTCAAATCCCGGTCACCCCATATGAAATTTATGCTGGACAAACCCGAGCCGAGGCGAGACGGCTTTTACTCTGGGTACTCCGGTTTTCCCTGTCATTTTTCATTCCACCAACACTCTCTATTTCATTTCATATCGCTCCAGAGGAGTGCGACAGGTGACAGCTTGTGTTCAATATTTTCAGTCTTTGATGGAATATACCCAATTTCCACGGCAGTTTTCTCCAATAGATCGGATCTCTGCGAGGCTGTAACGGATTTGCAGTTTTTGCGTGTGTTGAATATGAGCAGAACGCTAGGCAGATCACATAGCTTTAAAAAAATAATGAATATCGTATCGTGTTTACTAGAAATATCAATGAGAGCGTATATACGCGATAGGAAATGTATGCACTGCTAGAGCAGTAAAATTACTGTTGATTTAGACGTCTGTTTTCCGAACACATCAATATTCAATTTAAACTACTGTGTGGTTGAACGTGCTGTAAGTGAGGTAGTGGATACTCAGAGAGACTTGTATCAGCATTCATATTGAGCTTTCACACAGAGCCGGCTGCGCTGTGTAGAGATAGCTTGCCTAACTCCTACCTGGGTTAGACTCCCGGCCAGATGAGGTCACTCAGCCCACGTGAATACAATTGAGGAGCTATCTGACCGTGAGATAGTGGTCCTGGTCTACAAAGCCAAAAATGGTGGCTAACAAGATTCTTCGTGCTGACACCCCGTAATTTGTAGGCCTTCGATATTGACTTTATGAGTCTTAGAAAGTCTCACTTTCACGCTTTCCGTAGCCCTTCCCAACAGATCCCAACAAGTGGACTGAGCGAGTTGGCCGTGCGGTTAGGGGCGTGCAGCTGCGATCTTGCATCCGGGAGATAGTGGGTTCGAACCCCACTGTCGGCAGCCCTGAAGATGGTTTTCCGTTGTTTCCCATTTTCAAACCAGGCAAATTCCTTAAATGAGGCCACGGCCGATTCCTTCCCAGTCCTGGGCCTTTCCTATCCCATCGTCGCCATAAGACCTATCTGTGTGACTTAAAGCAAATTGCAAAAAAAAAATGCGAACAAGTGTCTGCGCGGATTGGGTCACGTAGCTATCAGCTTTCATTTGGAAAATGCTGGCTTTGAACCCCACTGTCGGCAGCCCTGAAGATGATTTTCCGCGGATTCCTACTTTAACACCCGGTAAATGCTGGGGTTTTACCTTAATTAAGAGGAGCGGTTGATCGATAGGCCAAAGCCCTCCGGGGCTGTTGTGCCAAGCGTGGTGGTTCACTCAGAAACAAGTGAAATAATTTCAGACTGCCATTCCCATAATTGATCATAGCCCACCCGGTAGCCATGATCGTTGGCATCAAGTCTGTACGGTCTGACATTGTGGTTGTCCGGTTCGAGTCCCGTTGATGAAAAGAAATTGAACATCAGAATGTTGGCTGACAGGGCAGAAAAAGAAATGAAATGAAATGAAGTATGGCTTTTAGTGCCGGGAGTGTCGGAGGACATGTTCGGCTCGCCAGGTGCAGGTATCTTGATTTGATTCCCGTAGGCGACCTGCGCGTCGTCATGAGGATGAAATGATGATGAAGACGACACCTACACCAAGCCCCCGTGCCAGCGAAATTAACCAATGATGGTTAAAATTCCCGACCCTGCCAGGAATCGAAACGTAGACCTCTGTGACCAAAGGCTAAAACGCTAACCATATAGCCATGGAGCCGGACACGGGGCAGGAGAGATGTTGGTATACAAAATTACAATCACTGGGTTCCGTGTGAGAAGCTATATCAGGGGTCTGACCTGATAATAGAATTGCTCGGCAACTCCGAGTGAAACCCCGCAAGAAATGCCAACTTCGAATAAATCCCTCCTGCCCATCTGTCCCTTGTCACCCAAGACTAATAGCTTTCTAATCTATAGAGGGAAGTGTCTCGCCACAAACCGAATAAAGTTAAGATTGCACAGTGTTGCCGAACAGTGACTGCAGGTCAGGTCTCGCCTAGCTCTCAAGGGAGAACTTTCCGTTAAACCAGTATAGAACTGCTACAGCTCCTTGCTCTTTCCGTCACTGCGCACGATGGATGGATGGATGGATGGATGGATGGATGGATGGATGGATGGATGGATGGATGGATGGATGGATGGATGGATGGATGGATGGATGGATGGATGGATGGATCTCTGAAAGTGGGTTCCATAGGAAAGGTTAAAGAAATTAGGCTAAGGAGTGTCATGTGCTGAGGAGAGGGGAGGACTACGCCAGGAAAAGAGTTGGAAATCTGGGAAAGGAAGGGTCAAGGAAGAGAAAGGAAGACCAAAAACGGAATGATAAAACGATGTGGAAGGGGATCTAAGAGAATATGTTTGGAAGAGGAAAAATATCATTGGACAGACATTTGTGGAGGAGGAGAATCTTACAAAGCAACACTGAAAAATATAATTAAATGACATATGGCTTTTAGTGCCGGAAGTGTCCGGGGCATGTTCGGCTCGCCAGCTGCAGGTCTTTTCCTTTGAAGCTCGTAGGCGACCTGCGCGTCATGATGACAATGAAATGATGATGGGACGACAGATACACCCAGTTCCCGTGCCAGCGGAAGCAACTAATGCTGGTTAAAATCCCCGGATCTGCCGAGTATCGAAGCCGGGACCCCTGTGACCAAAGGCCAGCACGCTAACCATTTAGCCATGCAGAAAGCAACACTGACCCAATATGACGTGGAAAAGAGCTGAGATAAAGAAGTGATTGCTTATGAAGAGCCTGGATTCAGTTCCAAGCTCTCCGCAGTATTCATATGGTGTTAGTGCATATGACGGTCTTTATAGTGATTCGTCCGTAGAATGGTGAAGTTAAATCTTGAGAAGACCCCTTGGTGCTGTTCTACAGGAGGAGGCAGTATGGCGGCACCTATTTTCAGCCTCTCCCTTCCCAATATCATGCATGACCTAATTCATCATCTCATTAACTCCACTGATAAGATTGACGTCAAGAAGGGCATCCAGCCGTAAAATCTCACCACGAATATTTATCTTATTTCGTGCACAACTCCGTAGAGAAGAGAGATCAGAGTTGGACATACATTACCATAATTGATCGTAAATTTGTCCGCATTAGCGATATTTTCATTTCTGTATTAGATCACATTCCTCACGTGGCTGTGAGGAGGTTATCTTGTGAAATAATTTCACTGAACTGCTGTGTACTCATCATGCACACGCATCTTGAATTGCCTTTTCAGATACTTCGCTATTTAGATACAATCATATCGTAATTATTTTTTGTGGTAGAGTTCTTGCCTGCTGAGTCAGCTGAGACTTCGGTTGCTTCTATAATATAGTCAGTTATCCGTTTATCGAATGTTACAAACGGAAATCTGGTAGTCATTTTGTGGGCTGTGGGTGGTGGTGGTGGTGGAATACCATCCACGGTATCACCTGGATGTCGTAAGAGGCGGCTAAGTGTGGCCACATGTGCTCTTAACTTGGGAGCTTGGGTTGAATAACAACAATAGTGTTATTTTCTTTACGTCCCACTAACTACTTTTACTGTTTTCGGAGACGGAGAGGTGCCGGAATTTAGTCCCGCAAGAGTTCTTTTACGTGCCAGTAAATCTACCGACACGAGGCTAACGTATTTGAGCACCTTCAAATATCACCGGAGTGAGCCGGGATCGAACCTGACAAGTTGGGGTCAGAATGCCAGCGTCTCAACCGTCTGAGCCACTCAGCCCGGTGAGCATGGGTTGGTTCTTAGCTGAGTCCTGGCATTGTTTCCACTTACTTGTGCCAGGTTTCTCCATTTCGTCTATATTAACTGACCTCCTTTTGTCATCTCTTGTTCTTTCGGACTCCTGGGGAATTAAGTTTACGAACCCTGGGGAGTCTTCTATTTTCACTTCAGGCTCGTCTTTATTTGGCCGATATCTTCATTCTTCGGAATGTCGTACTCCTTCCATTTTGTCCCCGTGATTAATGTTAACAGAGGAGGGTTAAAATCTAACCACATGGCACCACAGCCCTGAAGGGCCTTGGCCTACCAAGCGACCGCTGCTCAGCTCGAAGGTCTACATATAACAATAGAAGATGCTTGCCTGGTTGTAATTCTCCTTAAAACATTAACCACCATGACCACCTTAGTCATTCTCTCGTCTTTGTGTGTTTTCGAAAGAAAGAAAGCCATTTGTAATTCATTTTTACGGATATGGGTTGGTAATGCAAGCAAGGGAGGTAAAGAAAACGTTCAAAACGAGCATCAGGTCTTCGTGTTCAATGACAGGTTATGTGTGCTAGCCGTCAACATTGTCTATAACTCATGACATTGTCACACTTTGTGAAGGCAGGCTTTCATAACAAGTTAGATCATGTAACGATTTGTATCGTTATATAAAACTACTATCGATTTTGTAGAATAGCGGGTCTAGATTTGTTCAATAAGGATGAATACAGCACATTAATATTACAATCACAACTTGCAGTAGTTTTCTGTACATTGTTTAAGAATCTTATTAGCTCATATTCGATCAATATAGAACAAGTTGTGTATGTATTCTCAGATGACCGGAATTTGATAAAAGATCAAATCATATATTAAACTAATATACTTTCACAGGTTCGTAATAGGAACGAGAGAAGAGATTGTGCGCTAATATAACAAATGTAATTTCCATTCATTGAAAAGTTATACAAGATGTTACTTCTTCAAATTTTTCATTTCCTCCTGAAACCATAGTATAGGCCTATACGAGTAATAGCTGTGAAATATATTGTCACGGTACTTGAAAGTTAAGTCTACTAATAGTAACCGTTCTATCGAAAAATACTATATAACAAAAGTTGTAAAAAATAAAATTTCCAAAAATTTTTGTTTTAACATTCTTTTCTGAACGGACTATAATAAAGGACATAATATTGTAAATTTAGACTTTTGCTGAGTTGTGAGAAAATAGATAAACAAACCTTAATCGAACGCACGATGTAAAAGTTAGGAATAAAATGCAATCGTGTACGCTATAAATAATTTTATTCATGCTACGTATAATAGTAGTTTAGAGAAAATCCAAAAACAAAATGGAATAATAATCATTCTCGTATAGCCGCATTAGTAGTGAACATCCTAGGGAAACATTCCTTTCAAGACTTGGCACAGAATTTTCTGTGTGGTTCTTACCAGGAAAAGAAACAAGGTTCTGAGGATAGAGAGCGAATGTTGCATATCGTCGCTGCCGGGACAAAACCTCCTATGTGAAATATTTTAGCTTAGAACATTGGCCGGTAATATCCTGTCATGTAAGGAGCAATATTGTTTGAATATTTTCAAGGCATTCTCGCTCTTCATAATGTATGTGCTGCGGGTCAGTATATATCCACATATATTATCACATAGTAGGTTTTGTCCCGGCAGCGACGATATAAAAGCCAATTGCTTTAGACACTAATGATGATGGTGATGATGACGATAATATTGGACTTCACTGGGCCTTTAATGTAATACGTGATGTAGTCCCCGAAAACAGAACATAAACTATTGCCAGGTTAGATACATGGGGAATCGAAATATGAACGCCAGATACCATCCACAAGAAGACAAGGGGCGGTGTGTAGGACTCAGATGTCAAATGTAAAACTTCCCGGCATATTTGAGTTCTTAGGGATATGAATGGTTAAAAATCGAATATAGGAATATGTAGGAATTATTTGAGCTCTTTTCTATCGTTGTTCCGGCAGAAAGTAAGGAAATAAGTTATACCATAAGTTCTGAGAGGATAAACTAATGTAATAAGCTCTCCCTGTCGTAAGGCGTCTGATTTCTCTCTGTTGCTAGTGGCTTGACGATTCATACCGATAGTCATCACATTATCCGCCTTGATACTGCCAGTCCAAGTGATACACAACTCTTCTGTGTGACAGCCTTTCTCCAGGATTGAAACTGGAGGATCGTATTTTGCTACCGATCTGTCATTGCTTCTGACGATATGGCCATACCTCACGAGTTTCAACTCCCTCACTTTTAAACAATTGAGCATACGTTTATATTCTGCCGAAGATGCTAATTTTTCAGGAGATTTTTGTTTGTTTACAAGTTACTTTACGTCGCACCGACACAGCTAGGTCTTATGGTGATGATGCGATAAGAGTGTCTATCATTTTGGGAAGGAAGCGGCCTAGCCTTAATTAATTAATTTTCCTGGTGTTAAAATGGGGAAATAATGGAAAACCATATTCTGGGCTGACGACGAGGGGTTCGAAACCACTATCACCCTCACGAGGTTGTGACTGTCCTTCTGAAAATTTCATCTTCCGTGATGTGGAAGGTCTCCTAGTGTTTCCTAGTAATTGTACAACATTCAGCTCTTTAACGGTCTAACAGATGCACTACAATCTTACAAATCTTTGCCATGAGATGTTCAGACATCGTTTTACTGTGCAGGCCACCGGTAACGTGAATCATGCTACACTGCTTCTAACTTGAGTATCCAAGATAGTGTCATCGTCTGATGAAACATTTAATGAAGTTAATTTAGACTAAAATTATTGTTCAAGATCTCTCAACGTGCTGAGCTTAAATACAAGCGATGTGTAAAACTGCAGAAGCCTTCTGGCTTAGGCGACAAAGTACCAACCTCTTACCGCTGGACTCCATGGTTCAAATCGCAGTCACTCCATGTGAGATTTGTGTTAGACAAAGCGGGCGTGGGGCAGGTTTTTATCTGGTACTCCAATTTCTCCTGTCATCTTTCATTCGAGTAACACTCTCGAATAGCATTTCATTTCATCTGTCAGTCATTAATCATCGCACCAGAGGAGTGCGACAGGCTTCGGCAACCGGTATATTTCCTATCCTTGCCACTATATGGGGCTTCATTAATTCTATTCATTACCCGGTTGAAACCGGAAACAGGCCATGGATTTTCATTTTCATGTATAACTGAAATAACTTTTTAATTTTATAGATTGTATAAATCTGAAAATTTGCCGATAGTAGACTTGATAATACTCCGTGTCAGGAAACAAGGGGAAATTCTTTACGTTTAGCGTCATCAGAAGAAAATCTCGTCTGTTAAATATTCAGTTCATTGATAACAAAAATATCTTGACTCAAACATGGTTAAATTTCAATTTCAAAATGTATATAGTTTCAGATTTCTTGCGCTAGAATTTTCAATAAAAATCCAGTGAGAGGAAAAGTCTAATAGGATAGAAGAGAAGAACAGAGCTGAAGATTAAAAGGAAAACGTTGTAGCAGAAAAATCGAGGAAAAATAGTGTGATTCAGGCTGGAGTGTCGGGATATGGAAAGAACGACGTACAACAGTACAACGAGTTTGAAGACATGCGGGTGAAAGAAGTAATAATATTATAGAAAATGATATATACAGGTTATGAAAGTATGACTCATGGCATATAACCTAGTGTGAACCATCTGGTGGTTAGGAAAGTAGGAATTTTGAAAACACCGAAACGAAATGAAAAAATGATATATCGTACGCCTTTTAGTGCCAGAATTGTCCGAGGACATGTTCGGCTCAGCAGGTGTAGGTCTTTTGATTTGACGTTCGTGGGCTACCTACGCGTCGTGATGAGGATGGAGACGACATGTACACTCAGCCCCCGTGCCAGCGGAATTATGTAATCGTGGTTAAAACTCCCGACCCTTCCGGAAATCGAACCCGGATCCCCCGTCAGTAAAGGCCAGCACGCTAACCATTTATCCATGGAGCTGGACAACAAAACGCATTAATAACAATAGTGACAGGATAGGGAAGAAGACTAGATGCGTAAATCCTAAGTGGCTGGCAACCAGTTATTACTTA
This sequence comes from Anabrus simplex, assembly GCF_040414725.1. Classification (NCBI taxonomy): domain Eukaryota; kingdom Metazoa; phylum Arthropoda; class Insecta; order Orthoptera; family Tettigoniidae; genus Anabrus; species Anabrus simplex. The sequence goes on along the minus strand of NC_090267.1, from coordinate 63,492,019 downwards.
ATTGATAGCCATGATCCCAGTTTAAATTACTGTATTAGGATTTTTACGTATTTGCACAGCTTTCCGTATAATGGTGATACTGCCGCACTGGCAACAGGCTGATATTGCCCATTGCATAGGTTGCGATGAATACGCAGACAGAGGGAGTGCGCTAAACAAGCTAGTGTCCTTGTCTTCACTGAGGTCTGGAGATGTGATCCATCATTGTCATAACGGCATTACGTCGAGAAGCCTGCAGAAGGTGACGGATATTCTCGCGTTTGTGTCGTGTTTCAACAACCCGTTTACAAGTTTGAATGAGATTATGTTGTAATCCATTCAGATTCTTGGTATTTTCAATAATTTCAGTGCTGTCCAGCTCCACGGCGAACTGATTAGCATGCTAGCATTTAGTTCAAGGGGTCCAGCGTTTGATTCATTGTCAGGTTGGAGAACTTACATACATTTTCATTAAAGGCTCTTATGCCTTTGAGCATTCAGTCTTCAATGCTCTGTGAATTTACTGAACGCCGCCACAATCATATGTATCTAGTTCTAGAAAATGAGCATAACCATTTCTGTCTTCGTCTCCCTCTAATTCTCTTACGCTCCATAACTGAGTCCGTTATCTTCCTAAGTAACCTATTCCCCTCCATTCGCCTCACAGCTTCATTAGTCGAGTTAATTCCGAAAATAACCTAGATCTCCTAAATCCGAGTACTCGCATGCCATTGATCCCACATGTTTCACATGCAATCATTCTCACTGCTTTCATGTCTGTCACTTCTAACTTATGAATAAAATATCCTGAGTCCGTCCAGCTGTCACTCCCGTACATCGAAATTGGTATAAAAACAGATCGGTGTAAAAATCGTTTCGTCCGGGAGCTGACTTCTTTCTTACAGAATACTGTTGATCGCAACTGCGAGTCCACAGCATTAGCTTCGTTGCACCTTGATTCAATCTTGTTTACTATTCTACTATCCTGGTGAAGTACACATTCTAAAACCTTGGAAGGATATACCTGTTTCATTTGGTTATTCTCAACCTAATATCCAATTCCGTCATTGGTTATTTCTCCCTGTTTGAGGGCTGTGAATTTGAGCTGTATTAAACTTAACTACTCTAAAAGTTTTAGTTGGCTGATATTTTTCTCTTAAGTAATAATAATGTTATTTGTTTTACGTCCCACGAACTGCTTTTACGGTTTTCGGAGGCGCCGAGGTGCCAGAATTTATTCCCGCAGGAGATCATTTACGTGCATTAAATCTATCGACACGAGGAGGTCGTATTTTAGCATCATGAAATACCACCGGACTGAGCAAGGATCGAACCTTCCAAGTTGAGGTCAGAGGGCCCGGATATCACTAAAAGTAATGTCTTACAAGATATCCCTCAGTTCAGTTTCATACTCATATGTCATCACAATCATTAACTTCCTCTCCATAATTTAATAATAATAATAATAATAATAATAATAATAATAATAATAATAATAATAATAATAATAATAATTGTTCCGGAGTTATCTGTGAAAGAAGGTGCGGGTGGGAATGGGAATATCTACGATAGTCAAAGATGGATTTAAAATTTTAAAATAGAGTTTATATTCCTTTTCAGATCTTAAATTTCAACAAATAAAAAGCTTTCAGGTACATAGGTGGTTGGAACAAAAATAGAGAAACCAAGAATTGGTAATTTACAATTTTTGAGCTTCAAGGTCCCAAAATCACCAGTGTTACGTTTAGTCAGATAGATAAGGAGAGTAATCTCCCAAAACAATTTCCAATAGCAATTTGCTCCAGGAGTTACAAGTTACGGCCTTCCAAAGGCACCACTCAATATTACACCAATATCAATTAAATTACAAGAAAAGAGCTTACATGCTCTACAAATTCAATCAAGGAGACTGCGCTCCCAAGCTCTTACGGCGTACTCAAGGCCACCATTAACTATTACAAGACAGAAAAAAGCGTCACTGCTCAATACAATTACACCTTTAGGCCTCTCTAGGCACAATCTGCAATTTACAATACCATATGAATTTTAGTATCTATTATCCATACTACCGGGCCTTCGTGAAGAACAGGTTACATTACTGGCCCAAACACAAAATGTATGGAGGCGTACACTTGCGTTCCTTGAAATCACAAATAAAAGCCCTACTTGGGCTTGTGGTCCTACGATGCAGAGGCTAATCGCACACTACTGAGGTGACTATAAGGACAAGTTAATTAAAGATTTACAGGAGAAAAGCAATTACAAAATCATAGTCACCTCAAGATTAATTGAAGTGGAATTCGAGAGGGTAACGCACTCAATATCCCCGATTTACAATTGAAGTCTTTAAGACTTACATGACATTTTACATGAGAAAGAAGAAAGGTTATATTTTGGGAATTGACTCTTACGTAGCTAAAGAGTGGAACCTTCCCCTCCTGTCAGCTTGCGGAGATAACTTCTTGGATGGAAAAACTGTTGGCCATTACCTTAGCTGATGTTCTGCCTGCTGAAGATTGAGGCCTCCGCCTCCTGTCTTAACACACACATTCAGTAAGACGACGATCACAAACACAAGTTAACTTGAAAATGACGTCAACTTTCGTACCCGAGAGGAAGCTTCGAGAAGGCTGTGGACTAAATCCGGACACACCCTTTTATTTTATCGGGGATAAAATAGGTATAAGAAACGTTTGATTGGCTGAAAAATAAATACATGAAATTTCTGATTGGTTAGAAACCAACGCTGGCGAGATGAATAACAAACCTTGAAGTACCAAAAATAAGAGGTCACTTCAGTTCAGAAAACCTATAAACACAAAATTTCTTCAAACCTCTAATTATTCCACTTTGCACCAGAGTGCATGACCTCAGTTTTTTAATAGAGACATCTACGGAGAAAAGTCCAAATTTCTTGAAACCAGTGATTCACCAAAAAAAAACTAGATCTAGTCAGTTTAGGAAGCTTTAAAATAACAATTTACTCCATCATTTAGTAGTGACATCTTTTGATCAACGTCCCAACTTCTTGTACTAGCTGTTTCAAGTTTTGTATGATAGATAACGTTCTTCAAGGCGCTTCTTTTAAATGCGCGGGGTTGAGGTGTACCTCCCGATAGAATAATAATAATAATAATAATAATAATAATAATAATAATAATAATAATAATAATAATAATAATAACAATACATTAGAAGTACACTTGCACGAATGGCGTTGACGGCACCTAAAAATAACATAACGTAAAATTACCCGTAAACTAGCCATTAAACAATTCCCATTTATTTTCCGAAGCAAATGAAGTACAGTAATAAACGGAACAACAGTAATAATAGTAATAACATCGATAACAACAATAATATTAAGGAAGCTAAAAGTATAGTTCAAAGTACCCGATGCCATCACCGGAACAGACGTCACGGACAGTTGCCGACATGCTGGCCAACTGGCCTCAATCCAATGACATAGCATTACACCACCTCGCACTCTTTGTTGGACTGGCAAGGAGAGAGTATGTACTGCGGGACCACTTCATTTAGACAAGTTCTACCTTTCAAGTATTAAAGGGTTTATACATAATTTAAACAAATTTTCATCACTTAATAAAAAGTGCGATTTGATAGATTCTGATGATGTTCATTCAAAAATGAAATAAGCCATTCTGTCTTTGATAACATATTTTTTAACAAATATGTTATAGTGTTAAATGTGTTGTATCTACTGTTCAGTAGACTGAAAGACTATAAATTTAACTGAGTCAGCACTGTAAAGTGTGGCTTCTTTCTCAACAAACTTTTAAAACATTGCACTTGTCCCTCTAAGGTTCTGAACCATTCGATTGATCCTTTCAAATTTGACTCAGATCATTAAAGAAAAATTCATAGCATACATAGCGGTAACAGTATTATTTGGTGTATCTAAAAAACATAAGAAGTAAGGGACGAATTTCAATAAGCATGTAACACGGACAAACTTAAATCCTAACTGCATAATTGTCAGGTCTAGATGTGTGAAAATTAGGTATCAAGCGCCAGAAATCCCTTTTTCGAACATCGTTAGCCTTAATGTTAGATCTCATAAAAATGTCTTTATAGAAAAATTCAATGGGATGTAGTCTACATATATTCAGTTCTTTACCGGTTTACTGGAACATTTCCAGAATATCCTTCCTTACCAGGAGTGGAGCCACGTTGAGTGACTTGCTTCTGCACAATGAAAATATAAATTTACGTAATTCACCAGTAGCTAGTTCAGCATCACCATGTGCCAAGCTTTTGTAAGTAAAGGAGTTATAATTTGGCACGTATAAGTGGCTTTTATCCTTCCTTACTTTGCTATATGAGCACTTCAGCCTTCTTATGATACTAACGCCAGTATTTTCCAGTTTAGTTGGAAAAATGTTCTTTCAGCTGTAACATTTTTCCAATCTAATATATCTATGATGTTTCATTATTACTGTATTTATACGCACTAGAGAGAGATGACTTGCTTATAGACCACACGACATATCGTCGTTGCCGGGATAAAACCTCCTATGTGATAATATGTTTGGTGATATACTGACCCGCAGCACATTCATTATAAAGACCGAGAATGCCTTGAACATTTTCACACAGTATTGCACCTTAGATGACAGACCCTTACTGCCCAATGTTCTAAGCTAAAATATTTCACATAGGAGGTTTTGTCCCGGCAGCAACGATGTGATGACATGTGTATCATAACTCAGATTGTAAATAAATCTAAGGCAACATTTAAGCTATCGCTATACTTTTGAAGTCTGCTTCTTTGTTGCGTCAACAAAAATAACGTCACAGTAGTCGAGGATGGGAAGCAATATAAGTTTGACCCTCACCATTAGAAGGAAAAATATTGATGTTTCTTTTAAGAGAATGAAGTTTGGAAGGCTTTTTTTTTTTTACAAACAGTTGTAATATATTCATAGCAATTTAAATTTTCTTTCATTGTCACTCCAAGATTTCTCACAGTTTGGCTGAATTGAATAACTCGGCCATGTCTGATGAGTTAGAAATATGTATAGTAGTTCTTTTTATTGCTGTGTTTGTTACCAGTTATACACATTTTTAAACACTCTAAATAAATACTTGTGTTGTTATATTATGCGGTTCAGTATAATCTATTGCAGCATTACAAAAAATTGAAGATTTCCTGCACACAATGGTGATCCCGTTATGAACGTTCAGGTTAATTAGGAAATATCATGTAAAACATGACTGTAGGCATTGCAATGTTCCTGTCATGACATAAATATACTGTATGTAAGTGGTCGTACTGCAGTAAAATTCAGCACACGAAATTATTGGATGGTTGTATTTACAATTAGTACCGATGTCTGTAGTGGTAGGAGTTGGTGTGCATATCTGTCAGTCTCGTCCTATACGGATCCATCAGGTCATTAACATTGGATAAGCACATTGGAAGCTTTCTCATGTCGGAGATAATTTAGCTAGCCTGGTTGAGACACTCTACAATATAGTGCTACTCCTACAGCTAGGAATACTGAGCGAGTTGTCCGTACGGTTAGTGGCTCTCAGCTGTGAGCTTGCATCCAGGAGATAGTGGGTTCAAACCCCACTGTCGGCAGCCCTGAAGATGGTTTTGCGTGGTTTCCCATTTCAAACGAGGCAAATGCTGGGTCCGTACCTTAACTAAGGCCACGACCACTTCCTTCCCATTCCTAGGCCTTTCCTCGTCCATCGTCGCCATAATACCTATCTGTGTCGGTGCGACGTGAAACAAATAGAAAAATACACCTAGGAATTGAGGAAACATTTCTTACAGCACAACACGATTGGCTCAGAATATTGTTTAAGAAACTAAATTGATTTGTATTATTTCCTACCATCCGAATGTAAGTAAGTAGATATCACGTATTTACTCATCATCAGTAAGATCTGAACAAGAAATATAGAAATATCGACATTACAGCTTAGCTGCTTTTTTACATAACAAAGTCTTTCAACAATCAAGGTGCCCGAAGTCAGATAAGTCGCTAACAATACGCACAGAAATACACAAAACAAACAAGTACAGAGTGTTCTGAAAATGTTTCTCCAAAATTATTCGGACAAAATTAAGGCATGCTATAAATATTCGTACCCTCCTAGGTGCCGTCACGTAGGATACACTGGTCCTCTGCGTAGTGCATATTACTCCCTTTCCTGGGTAAACACAATTCGTTGTTCGCTGGATGACTCATCTGTTAATGTCTCATCTGCAAGAACCAGTACATGTTTTTCTCATTCATTCATGTTGGCAGTTAGGGTGTAACACCATTTTTGACATGGAGTGTTGGAATGCAGCAGAGAAAGGGGATGTGCATCATTCATATGGCAGAGCATGCTCTTGTGGCCTGCGAGTTCAGTCGCCTTACAGGAGATCGTTTACACATACGATGCCCAATATGTCGTACTTTCAGTTCTCTAGACCTACAGCTACGAAAAACAGTGATATTGCAGGTAAAGGGTAAAAATGCAATGTTCTGTTTTCGTAATATATCTATACTAATATTATAAAGAGGAAAAATTTGTTTGTTTGTAACGAATAGGCTCAAAAACTACTGAACCGATTTTAAAAATGTCTTCACCTATAGAAAGATACATTACCATTGAGTAACATGGGCTGTATTTTATTTTCAAAACAATTCGATGTGGGGGGCACGGGGGAGAAATATAAAAATAATAGGCTAATATAGGCAAAATATCGAATTTGTCGTATAAGGACGAGACAAAGCTCAATTTAATCCCCTGGACGCAAAGAACAAAACTCGGTAAGCCCTACGGGCCCGAAAACCATGTTTTAAGGCCCTAAAACTAACCGTTACGGAGATATTGGCACCACACTACCCCTGCTCTAGGAATCGGATAAAGAAATGAACTGCCGTAACCATGGCAACGTCAGCTCCAGGCATCTAGAGCAGTGAGATTACGTTTGTACGTTTGGGCATAGCTGCCAACCAAAATTGGTACAAATAAGACTTAATATCTGGGAAAAATATACTATTGGGTAAGGCACTCATAGGACCCCTTTGAGCGGGGATGGAAAGGGGGTGAAGTACGAGTATAAAAATCTTTCTACTCTATATATTATTATTATTATTATTATTATTATTAGAAAAGCGCACGAATGTCCATTACAAAGATCATTGACCGTTTTAGTCTTTGCTATAATCGCATAGAGATTTGTTGTTGTTTTTACATCTTGTGATGTGATACATGTCACAGAACTGATCACACAGTGAACATTCACATTTTTCATTTGGGTCGTGATAAGACATATTCTTACATATTTTATGGTGGTACCCGTGTACTGCTAGTTTTATTATCACGTGTCTTAGCTTCTGGTTGGCGTTCATCCAATTTCGATCCAACATGGCATCTGTGCTGTAGAACTCTAGCGGAATTTCTTCTCTCTTCTTCCGCCTCTCCGCTAGGTGTGCTTCTACATTCATTGTGGATGGCAGTGGTAGTTTTATCCTCAGTCCTTCATTAAGAAAGGGTTCCCGTGCTAGTTCGTATGTTAGGCGGGAACGCGTGTATTTTGAGATGCCCATTATGGTCTTTAGGAATTTTGCCTTAACTCCTTCTATGGTGGTCAGGTCTCTCTTTGTTAGTCTTTCCCATATCAAGTGGATTCCATAGGTGAGTATTGGTAGGATCGTTGTGTCAAATAGGCGCATAGCTGTTTTTAAGGATAACTGCTGTAGATTGTTGATGTCGTACATGGCTTTCATGGCTGCAACTGCTTTGTCTTTTATGTGTAGTCTGAACGTCCCAGTAGTCTGTAAGGTTATTCCCAGGTATTTGAATGAGTTTACTATTTCCACTTTGCCGTCTTCGTATTCTACGTTGTCGTTTGCTGCGTTTCGTCCGCCTTTCCGAAAGACCATCTGTTGAGTTTTTTTCCAGTTTATTTTCAGGCTGTTATTTCCTGCCCATTCTGCCAGCGCTGAGAAAGCGTGTTGGAGCTCTTCCTTCTTTGTTGACCCTAGGACCATGTCGTCTGCATATATGTAGATCACTGCATCCTTTGCTCTTTCTCTGATTGCTTTTGTTACGTCCGCGGTGGCAATATTGAATAGTATGGGGTTGAGTGGATCACCTTGCAGCACTCCATTCGTTTGGGTGATTTCCTTTGTTTTATGGGTCGCATCATCTATGGTGATCTGGTTGTATGCCAGAATATTTCTTATTAGAGCTGTAAGGGGAGTATTTCCAGCCATAGTTTGGAGTTTTGACATTAGTATATTCCTGTCTATTATGCCGAAGGCTTTTGTATAGTCTATGAAGACTGCATAAAATTTTCCTTTGTGAAGCCGTTGTGCTTCTTCTATGTCACTGAGTAGGTTTTGGATTGCATGCAGGGTTCCTCTTCCTCTTCTAAATCCAAATTGCTCTTCTGGCATTTTGGGGTCTACTTCTTCAACTATCCTGTTGGTTAGGATTCTTGTTAACAGCTTGAAGATATTGCTTTCTAGAGCGATTCCTCTGTATGAGTTTGGGTCGCTGGTTTCACCTTTCCCTTTATAGAGGGTTATAATTGTTGATTTTCTCCATTCATCGGGAATATTTCCTAATTCTAGGCATTTATTAAACAGTTTGGACCATATTTCCGCTAGATGCTGCGCGGATTCTTTAAGGTGTTCATTATAAAACCCGTCTGGTCCAGCGGCTCTTTTGCATTTTGTAACTTTGATAGTGTCTAACACCTCTGCTTTGGTGATGGGAGGTATCGCTTCAAGCTGGTTGTTGTATTCAATTTCGTACGCTGCCTGTTTCCTTGCATTGTTGAGAATATGAGTGAAGTGCGTTTCCCAGGTTCCTATTTCTACGTTGCTACTTCTTGATGATCTTCTGGGTCTGATGGCTACATATGGGTCTTTTATTGCTTCTTCAGCGGTTTTTTCACCTTCTTTATCTGTGTATTGAGTGCGTTTTTGTGTTAGTAGGTTCTAGTAGTATTTTCGTTTTTCGCCGTACATTTGTAGATCTTCTGGTTTTGACGTCATCTTGGCTTTATGCAACGCATTTAATGTGATTTGTCTTTCTGTGTAGCACTCCTTGTCGAACCACGGTTGAGCTTTTCTTGTGTTCATTTTGTGGGTTATAATTGCTTTTAGCATATTGTTGATTGTTGCTAGGGCTTTGTTTAAATCACTTTCTTTGATTACCTCTTCTGCTTCAGTTACATTTCCTAATGCTCTCTCTAGTTCTGCCAATTTTATCTTTCTGGATACGGTGATTTTTTCATTTGTTGTTATAACTTTCTTTGGAATCTTGAGTGAGAATTTGGTCTGTATGGGGATGTGTTTTCTCAGCGGGGTTACTGGTGAAGTCCACAATCCCTTTTGTTCTAGAATGTGTATATCGTCTCCTTTATGGAATACCAGGTCGATGGTGCTACTTCCATTGTGGGCAAAGTAAGTTTTATGTTTTGGGTCATTCACTAATTTGAAGTTTTCTTCATCAAGAAATGTGAGGACAGCTCTACATTTCATGTCGGGTTTGTCTAGTCTGCAGTTCATATCTCCTGCTAGTATGATGTTTTCTTCTGTGTTTGGAATTTTCCTGAAGGAAAGCGTTAGGAGCTCCATTATTTCTTCTATGTCTGTGTTCGGGCTTATATAAATGCCTATTACAGTGAACTTGATTGTTTTTGCAACTATTAGATTTTCTTCTGTATGCAGGGTCTTCATGGGTCCTATCCATGGTTTGTAGTAGATAGATACACCTCCTGATGGCCTTCCTTCTGTTGGTTTCCTTGCTATATATAGAAATATATATAGAAATGGAAGTCTGTGTGTGTAAATGACACATCTCCTCCTAAACCACTGGAGCAATTTCAACCAAACTTGGTACACGTATTGCTTACTATCGGGAGACGATCACTGTGGGGGTAAGCCATCCCTAGCCCCCTTAAGGTAGGGGGTCAGGGGGGTAGTTATAATAATAATCGAGAATAGTGTCGAATTCATAGTTTTCGGGGTCACTGAGTTGAAAAGTAATACTCTAGAATTTTTGAAGGTCAAATCCAGCCCCCTTTTAGGTGGGGAGCAAAGGGGGGGGTGAGATATAGAAATAATTAAAAACAGTTTCGAATCCATAGATTTCAGGGTCTCTGAGATGAATATCTACAATAAATCACAGAAACATAACATGTTACAGGCATGAATATTGATATTTGAAATCCCCTTTAAAAATGAAAGAACAGAAATATTCGATTTCAGAAAATCCACTTAAGGGAGGGGGTGAAAAAAGTGAGGAAAGAGTTGAATTATTTATATGATGATAGATATATATCTCAAAAATGAAAATGTTACAGACTTTAAAATTGGTACTTGCAATTTCCTTTATAAATGAACACATTTTTGGAAAATCCACTTAAGGGGGTGAGGAGAATTAAAAAAACGCGGGTGAATTTTAAATATGAGTATCTTCTTCTTCTATCGCTTTACCCACACCTGTGGGTTTGCGTGTGCGATGTGTGTCGCATATGTGGATTTGACCCTGTTTTACGGCTGGATGCCCTTTCTGACGGCAACCGTATGGGTAGAGATGTAATCTATACTTCTATACTAATATTCAAAGAGGAAAAATTTGTATATTTGTTTGTAACGGATAGATTCAAAAACTACTGAACCGATTTTAAAAATTGCCACCTATAGAAAACTACATTGCCAGTGAGTAACATGGGCTGTATTTTATTTTCATAACAATTCGAGGGGTGGGCGACGGGGGTGATATAAAAATATTAAAATAATAGGCTAATATAGACGAAATCGAATTTTAAGGCCCTTGACGCTAAGAACAAAACTCGGTAAACCCTTCGGGCCCGAAAACCATGTTTTAGGGACCTAAAACCAACCGTAATGGAGATATTGGAACCACACTACCCCTGCTCTAGGAATCGGATAAAGAAACGAACGGCCGTAACCATGGTAACGTCAGCTCCAGGATTCTACAGCTATTCTACGTTTGGGCATAGCTGCCAACCAAAATTGATACACATATGACTTACTATCTGGAAAAAATAAACTGGTGTGTAAGACGCTCATAGCACTCCTTTGGGCGGGGATGGAAAGGGAGTGAAGTATAAAAATAATAGCCCCGGAGATCTCCGTAGTACGGCGACCAGCGGTTGCCGACGGGCCTCCGTTTTTACGTACTGGCTTAGGTTTCAGCATCTTGCGGAGTTTAAACTAGTTTCTATCAAATCATGGATTAGTAGGATCACTGATGTTATTAGTGCCACATCAGTGCCGATATTTTTGTCCACTTTTACGATCATTGTAACCATGAAAACAACCTGTATACTGTACCCAATTGTCAACATTTATACTCAGATTCATTATATGATGTGCGACATGAGTGACAAGCCCAGCGAGTTACAATTCTCGATAATTATAGTCGTTTCTTTTATACATCGCGTATTTCCTTGATCATTTGTAATAGTTACGAAATGTCGGATCAAACAAATACATTCAATAATATTTATATTTGTGGTACTATCTAGCGGAAGTATACTTACGCTAAACCTGCAGCTTTGTGAAGGGAACAGGTATATATAGGTGGGATTGAAGGAAAAACATGGCAGCAAAAGATCTTTGAGGTCGACGTTAATTAGGAACTAATAAGTTGAGGCCCCATGAAGAAATGAAGAAGAAGATACACTATAATTCCAAAGATGACAAATAATTTCTACGTACTTAATAAATACACCAGTGATATAAATATCTAATGAAGTCAGTCACACCGATAGTATGAGTAACTAAAGCCAGTTTCTGATAACCCGTACGAAGAACGGGTACTTATTCCAGTTATCTATATATTTAAAAAAACTAGGATGATTTTTTTTAACTGCAAGTTTGAGAGAACGACTGAACCGATTGACATTGTAGAGGATTCTGACGAAAGCACATGGCCTGTAGATTTTCAGAGTGACTTAAGACGTACACAACTTATTGCCGTGTATTTGTAAATTATTAAAGAAAAATGTAGCATTCTGATTGGCGAATGCGCAGGTCATACCTCAAGGCCACCCGAACCGTGAGAGTGTTGAACAGGCGGTACGATAGGGGACGTAGATGGTAATAGACACGCATGCACAGTCAGATGTATTTCAGGTCTGCTGTATTTCGTGGAATAGCCGCTGTTTTGCTGACCAGTAGTTGAACAGTGCACATTGCATTCCAAATTCTTATAAATTCAAATGAGAGTTAGGTGTATGGATTAAAATTGAATTCCAAAGCAGCTGATGATATTCGATTAGCTCAGGTCAATATAGGATAAAGCCCCGCTAAAGATATTCATTTATTAATATGTGTGGGAATGGTCTTCAAAGTAACGAGATTCCATTTCTTCTGATATTGGCCTTGTGGTAGACTTCGTAAAGATTTTGTATGTTCAACCACATGCTTATCGCTAAATAGTTATTTATTTATAATTGTATTAAATACTCTCCTCCCTCAACCTATTTTCAAACACGCCACTTACGTACAAATATGCGGGGAAAACCACACTAAAGTTCAATTCGCTGATTTTTTGCAAGAAATCCGTATCGGCGGCTACCCCTTTGTAGATGGTGACGGATCAAATGTTATTAAATTACCAGGCAGAATTTTAGCACACGATGTTATCGTGATTGAAATGTAGAAACAAAACGTTCACTTCTGCGAAAGATGTCATCATTTTCTTGAAAGTTGCCTTTCTTAATTAATTAATTAATTTGAAGGTCATTGAGCTTATATCCGGTAGTTCAAAACCGTAGACTAGCGTCAAGAGACTAATACTGAAAATGAAAGTTACCTACTTAAATTTCCTACATAATTCTTGAATTCCCTGGAATTAATGCTCTTCCTCCATATTTTCGTATTCTGAAAATTGGAGCCGTAGTTATGCTCCTCATAAATCGGCACGTTTACCAACGGCTCCTAAACGGGACCAGATTATGCCCTCGTTCTAATAAGTACATATGTACAAATCCCTAGAATCGACTAACAATACCCGATAAAAACTTCCATTTTATTTCAAGAGGCATCAATTTCCAGTTCGCGTGACATTTTATATCACTATCAATAAACCTCAGGAACGTGACGGTCTCTATTTACCTCAGTGAATTTTCAACCGAGGCCCGTTAAATGTTGCAATGTCACGAGGGTGATATTATGAAGTTGCAATATTGCCAAAGGGTAACTATACAAGGAATGCACCGATAAAGTGGCAGCGTGGTTTGAGTTACGTAGCTAACAACTTGCATTCTGGAGATAGTGGGTTTTAATTCCACTGTTGGGAGCCTTGGAAATGGCTGGGGTTTTACCTTAATTAAGACCACGGTCGCTTCCTTCCCACTAATAGCCATTTCCTTTCCCATCGTCGTTATAAGACCTACCGGTGTCGGTGCGACGTAAGGAAAATTGTTAAGAAATAAATCACAAGGAATAGGGAAATATTTCAATAAATATTTAACGCACTGCCCGTCATGTTTCGACAGGTTTAAGTTAGTTTTTCATTATTATTATTATTATTATTATTATTATTATTATTATTATTATTATTATTATTATTATTATTATTCCAGGCTCTGCCACAAAATTTGAAATGTAGTACGAGGACTGGAACTAGGTCAACTCAGCCTTGGGAGGTCAGCTCAGTAGAGGGGGACGATTCCCACCTCCACTCAGTGGTTTCCCTCTTCTTCTTATTCTTCTTCAGGCCAGTGCCTAGATCGTACGTAACTTAAGGCTACGACCTTGACTATCCATTCCAATTATCCCATCTTACACTACTCCCTTGTTCAATTTAGCAGTTTAGGCCGCCTGGCAGAAGTACGGGTCTTCATCCCATCTTACACTACTCCCTTGTTCAATTTAGCAGTTTAGGCCGCCTGGCAGAAGTACGGGTCTTCATCCGCAGTTATACCACCAACGAAAAGTCTCACGTTACACAACATTGGCAATAGATTAGGGATCCTTGTGGGACTGTAAACTGTCTAAATTAAAAAAATAGAAAATTACTATTTCATTATTATTATTAGTAGTAGTAGTAGCAGTAGTAGTAGTAGCAGTCGCGCGATTTCATTCATAGAAACAGAAAGTTTGGATACTTTGTTTAGCAAGGTGTGCACTCCGTTCATCCCCGTTGAATGGGAAGTATTATCGTTAAAATGGGAGGTCCTAAATAATGTACTTTTATCTTGATTGGAGGGAATTACTTCTTTCTTCAAGCAGATGTCGTTCAGTTTGGAAGCACCGCAACACCACACATGTTAGGACGCGGTTAATGCGCGTAAAATGTGCACCGCCTGTTCACATCTCCCTGAGCTTACAAGGATGCCCCAATTAAAAGTTCGTAAAGTGGGGTGGGGTGGAACTTAAAAGAGTTCGCTTCATCGTGCTGCATCTGTTCTTTATGTGAGGGAAGTTAATGGCCCACGGGCCTCGCAACCTGTTCAACAGGCAGTTAATGTTGTTCAATTTTAGATTCTCCCATTATATTGAAATATTGTTGGACTAACTCGGATTACACTGTAATTGTATTCGTCTGAATGAGAGAATTTCCGTCTATCTGTTTTATGGCTTCGACCAGCAGTTCCCAACATTATACGTTTCGTACAAATGATATCTGAATCTAGCCGTATCTCTGACTTGTAGGTTGATAAATTTAAGGCATTCGAGGAACACATACGAATAACAATACAACCTGCACAGAAGAGAGGAGGAAGAACAACACCAAGAACATATTCTGATAGGAGAAGAGAGGAACCAATAAACCAGTTGTTTCCCGTGGTCCAAAATAAGCAAAAATCGGAATATTACTGACAATAATACTAATGATAGCCGCCTCTGTAGTGTAGTGATTAGTGTGATTAGCTGCCACCCATGGAGGCCGGGTTCGATTCTCGGCTCTGACACGAAATTTGTGTGGTCAAATGAGTAGAGAAGTATTCTATTCCCACCTCAACCATCCCCAAAGTGGTGTTCCGTGGTTTTCCACTTCTCCTCCAGTCAAATGCCGCGATGGTACCAACCTTAAGGCCACGGCCGCTTCATTCCCTCTTCTTTACCTATCCCTTCAAACCTGTCCATCCCCCCGAAAAGCCCCTGTTCAGCATAGCAAGGGAGGCCACTTGGGCGAGGTACTTGTCCACCTTCCCAGTTGTATCCCAACGAAAAGTCTCATGCTCCAGGACACTGCCCTGGAGGCGGTAGAAGTGGGATCCCTCACTGAGTCCGGGGAAAACTACCCTCTAGGATAAATAGGTGAAATAAATAAATGCATGTTGATAACAAATTTATTTCGATTATTCGCCGGGCTGAGAGGCTGCCCCAACTAGACAGGTTAGATCCTGGCTCAGTCCGGTGGTATTTGAAGGTGCTCAAACACGCCAGCCTTGAGTCGGTAGATGTACTGGCACGTGAAAGCACTCTTGTGGGACCAAATTCCGGCACCGCGGCGTCACCGAAATCCGTAAAATTTATTAGTGGGACGTAAAGAAATAACATTATTTTACTATTATTTTGATTATTCCGATATTTTCTGGATTTTTACTGTAATACCAATGTTTATCCCGATAATCGATTTAGTACTGTATAGGCTTAAGAATTGTATTCCGAGTGTAACAGAGTAGTCAATGGACAGAACTTATTCGGCGACCAAGACCACAGCGGTGATGGTGGATCTGTGCAAGATTTCAGTTGATGCAGCGGTGCGCCTTTTTCGACGTCAAGATGCCGCTAATAATAATGGCCTCGCGATAGGATGCGAACACCTGGACTTCAACAGCCTGAGAAGATTAGAAAATGTTAAGACCAGACACATAATTAAAGAAGGTACTAAGTCTATCAAAATACACAATACGAAGTTCTGCCTTAAGGAGTAATTCCAGCCTAAGATTCTAAGTCCTAGGCAAATCCGTTATGGATTATAGTAAAATTGAAATAATGTTTTAATTATGCATTGAAATGAAATGAAATGTGGTATGACTTTTAGAGCCGGGAGGTATCCGAGGACTTCGGCCCGCCAGGTGTAGATCTTTGGATTTGACCCCCGTAGGCGACCTGCGCGTCGTGATGAGGATTAAATGATGATGAAGACGAAACACACACCCAGTCCCCGTGTCAGGTCATTTAAAATTCCCGACACTGCCAGTAATCGAACTCGGGACCCCTGTGACCAAAGGAGAGCACGCTAACCATTTAGCCATGGAGCCGGACAATTATAAATTGATTATTTACAATAGCTTAATGAAACTCTTGTATATGGCCTTTTTGCTTCATTAAAGTTATTATTTTTTATAAATGTGGGAAAAGACTAATTCAAAAACTACAAGCTCTGATAGAATGCAAACAAATCACATCCACAAAAACTGGTGTTGTTGTAGAACAAAGAGGTAAGTTATTC
Source organism: Anabrus simplex (assembly GCF_040414725.1). NCBI lineage: Eukaryota > Metazoa > Arthropoda > Insecta > Orthoptera > Tettigoniidae > Anabrus > Anabrus simplex. Next base: position 63,475,621 of record NC_090267.1, on the reverse strand, counting down.
GATTTTCTCTCTTTTTTTTTTTTTCAATCTTCTTCCCTCGCATTAGTACCTTCGTTATTGTTCAAAATGGTGTGTCGCTAAAAAGGCCGGCCATTCGTTTCATCTTCCCGGTTTTTGCGGTAAACTAGACTCTACATAATACAGGTATTTAGAACGTCCTTGTATCGCTTTTACCGTGTTGCATTGTCCATCCTTCATTTGAGAATAAATCGTCGGGCTGAGTGGCTCAGACGGTTGAGGCCCTGGGCTTCTGACCCCAACTTGGCAGGTTCGATCCTGGCACATGCCAGTCCGGTGGTATCTGAAGGCGCTCAAATATATCAGCATAGTGTCAGTAGATTTACTGGCATGTAAAAGAACTCTCGTTCGTTCGTTCGTTCGTTCGTTCATTCGTTCGTAATCTGTTTACCCCCCAGGGTCGGTTTTTCCCTGGGACTCAGCGAGGGATCCCACCTCTACCGCCTCAAGGGCAGTGTCCTGGAGATTCAGACTTTGGGTCGAGGATACAACTGTGGAGAAAGACCAGTACCTCGCCCAGGCGGCCTCACCTGCTATGCTGAACAGGGGCCTTGTGGAGGGATGGGAAGATTGGATGGGACAGGGAAGGAAGAGGGAAGGAAGCGGCCGTGGCCTTAAGTTAGGTACCATCCCGGCATTTGCCTGGAGGAGAAGTGGGAAACCACGGAAAACCACTTCCAGGATGGCTGAGGTGGAAATCGAACACACCTCTACTCAGTTGACTTCCCGAGGCTGAGTGGACCCCGTTCCAGCCCTCGTAACACTTTTCAAATTTCGTGGCAGAGCCGAAAATCGAACCCGGACCTCCGGGGGTGGCAGCTGATCACGCTAACCACTACACCACAGAAAAGAACTCTCGCGAGAATAAATTCTGGCACCTCGGGTTCTCCAAAATCCTTAAACGTAGTGAGTGGGACGTAAATCAAATAACATTATAAGTATTAGAATAAATCAGTCGACTTCGATAGTTCTACCAGTTTACTGTAAGTATTCTTACAACTCGTCGCTTCTGTAAACAATAAGACAGTTCTTTATTTTAGAAATAAGGAGACAAAAACCGTACAATTTTAAATCATATTCCTCGGTGAAGATTTATATCTGCCTCTTATAAATCTCTGAATTCAAAGGATCGTGATTTCCAAGAAGACTGTGACGCACTCTTCTCGATGTTGCGTCTGGCGCATTGCCTGTTACAGTGATGTTCCTGTTACTCGCTTAATGGTGGTCGTCCACGATCTCCTTTTCTAGTGCTATTTTTCTAGCTGCGAGACGTCTTTCTGGGCTCTCTTTTCCACGTCATGCACTGTGGCCAAATAACGGTAGATATGCTGGTTCAACGTTCAGGGGGATAGCGTGCCTGCCTTTTATTCGGAGACCCCGGGTTCGATTCCCTGCCAGGTCAGGGATTTTTACTAGGAACTGAGTGCTGGTTCGAGGTCAATGCAGTCAAGATTGAGGGGCTATCTGACAGTGAGATATCAGTTCCGCGATATAGAAAGCCTGCACTAGCAGCCGAGAGTATTCATCACGCTGACCACACGACACCTTGTTATCTTCGGGCTGAGCAATGGTCTCTTATTAGGTCAAAATTCTCAAGGTACTTAGCTGTCATCCTGAAGCTGTTGAAGGAGTGTAAAGCATCCTTCTCCAGCTCCACATTTCAAAGGCAACGATTTTCTGTAGCTCTGAACAACAAACTGTCTACGTCTCAGAACATAAAGGAAGATGGAAAACATTTAATTCCGAACCAGTTTTTACTTTAAGGTTAGAAAGATTCAACAATCTTTCCATAAATGTGAGAGCTGTGTCAAAATACTTCTGCCCATGGTAATCCTAATTTATTTCGCCCTGATAGGCAGCTGTACTAATTAGGATTCATCCAAGGTATAACAATTCGAAAAACGTTTCAATTTATGCTCTTTAAATGTTACTCTTTTCATAACTTATTTGGACCTGTCACCTATCACCATTTTGGTTTCCTTCATATTGATTTTCAGTGAAATTTCATTGCTTGTAACAGTAATACGAGCAATGAGTGTTCGGATTTTCCATCTTATAAATGGTAATGAGAGCAATGTCATATGCGCATGTTATAATAATAGTTAAAGCTATGACTTTAATCGATTAATCAGCCGATTAATAGAATCTAATCGGTTTCACATACTACAATTTCTGGAAAAGTACCTGGCATAAGTAATTTTGTAGCTTAATTTGATATTCTATAAGGAATACATACTTGTTATTTTAAATTTTAATTGTATTGGCGGCATGCAAGTAATAAAAAGTTAAAAAGCACTTAAGTTAACCTTTAAAATATATTTCAATATTGGTAATATAATAGTACAAAGTTTGATACTGTGAAGTTGACAATTACTTACAATCACACCTATTTGCTCCAGGACTTCAGACATGTCAGTATGTTGATACATTCAGAAGCAAGAGCCACCGTTTCCTTAGTAACAATATTTCCAACATCACCGAACACTTTGTCACCAGAAACTGAAGTAGCTGGAATGCAAAGCAATTTTTTATCTATGCGCGCGAGATATGTAAGTTGAACTGGATGTATTTTCCACCATTGCAGACGGTGTGAGAAGTCATCTTCCAGTTCCACCAATGACTTGTAGACTGCAATCTCCATCTCAAGTGGTTTTGAACTCGAAATTGAAATGACATGACCAGAATCCTGTTCGTCTTCGTCGGTTTCAATTTCCTCTTCTTGCTGCATGGTTTTACAGGAAGTTGAACTCCGTCCTCGTCCCTGTCCGAAATTATTTTCCTCATGAATTCCCGGTCCTTGTTTTCAGTACATCTAAGATATTTAAATCTAGGATCAAGAGAAGTAACTCGCTGGTATTCCTTCAAACTACACCAATCGTGTATCCTAGCCATTACATCTTCTACAAGAGTCCGTTCAAATCTAGCTATGTACCCAGGATCGACGTTGGAGCTGCGTAAACATAACTTCAAGTGTGTTACCGCAGGCAATGCAACACTCCCTGTTACATACTTGCTACCACCAAGGGAGTCTGATATTTCTCAGCATGGCTTTAAGGCACAAATCATTTTTTTTCTATCATTTCCAATTCAATTGTTGTTAGAGGTTAGATATTAGAAGAGTGGATCGATAGGACGTCTATAATTCCCCTTTTAGCTTTCATGAGGCTATCGGACATGAAATATGTGCTAAACCATCGGGTAACTAGAGTGAAGATGGTAACTGTGAGAATTGATAGCTTCCCGTAAAACCCCTTCTAAACCATGATCAGGGACTACTTTGACCGGCCTACTATCCTGCACAATTCACTGCATTAGTTTATTCGTAATATTCCTTATTACAGGACACAGGCTTCACTATAAGGTGCTGCAATTTTGACTGAGAATGTGAACTGGTAGTGAAATTGATAGACGCAGATACATTTTGGAAAGGACGAATATGTTTGAGATGATATTGCTTGTTTGCTTGTTTGAAGGGGCCTAACATCGAAGGTCATCGGCCCGAGATGATATTGAAGACTACTTGTACTTCCAGTAACACTGAACGATTTTCCGCATTTCTTATAAAACACTGTCTTTCAAGAAGATTTCCTCGTAACGGTTCATAAGCCATATTGGATACAGCGGGACCGATCGCGACTGAATGTGGCACCCTTGTCAAGTTCACAAACACTAACTGTGAATACATACTATCTTCCAACTACCAACCCCCCACGAACTGAGCTATAAGTTGTCACTTTTTAAAGTGTTTGTTTATTTCTTTCGATTGGTATCTGTCCATTCGCACATTTCCTAGAAATTCCGTAAACACAGTCCTTTCAAGGACCTCCCAACCCCTCCCCCTACCGATTATGCCGCCTCACTGAGTTCTGTGAAGGTCCGCAAATATACTACAGTAGCCTTTCCGGTATTTACTTTCCAGAAGTTTGTAAAAGCGATGGACATAACGTTGTTTTAGAAGAAAACTAATGAGGTATTATTGCTTTTACCTTTCTGAAAGAAAGACATAAGCATCAGCTTACTTTAATGACTTGTCAGTCATATAATAGCTGAGGCTTGCACATCAAATGACAAATAGTCGCTGCCGGGACAAATCCTCCTATGTGAAATAGCTTAGAACTTTGGCCGGTGAATGTTGTCAAGTCATTCCCGTTCTTCATAATGTATGTTCTGCGGGTCAGTATATCTCCAAAAAAATTATCACATAGGAGGTTTTGCAACGGCAACGACGAAATAATGGTGTGCCTACACAGGTTTCGTGACAAGCAGAACAGTTATTATTTCCTTCACCGCACTGTTACTTTAAGCGGTTCGATTATTCGGTTAAAGAACATTGATCGGTTTATCGAAGTTTTAGGTTAATTGGTTAATCGGTTCGATTAATTGATTAAATAGACTGCTCTAATAATAATACATTAGAGAAAACAACAATTACAGTGTCCGCCTCTGTGGTGTAGTGGTTAGTGAGACTAGCTGCCACCCCCGACAGCCCGAGTTCGATTCCCGACCCTGACACGAAATTTGAAACGTGGTTCGAGAACTGGAACGGGGTGCACTCTGTCTCAGTAATCAGCTGGGTAGAGGGGGATTCGAGTCCTTCCTCATTTATCACCGAAGTGATTTTCTGTGATTGTCCGCTTCTTCTTCAGGCAAGTACGAGAATGGTACCTAACTTAAGACCTCGGCTGCTTCCTTCCCTTTTTCATGTCTATCCCTTCCAATATTTCCATCTCCCACAAGGTCCTGTTCAGCATAGGAGATGACGACGGCTGGGTGAGGTACTGGTCGTGCTGCAAAGTTGCATAACTGACAAAATATATTTTTCCAATAGTTTGCTTTACGTCGCACCGAGACTGATATGTCTTATGGTGACGATGGGATAGGACAAGGGAAGGAATGGGAAGGATGCAGCCGTGTCCTTAAATAAAGGTACAGCCCCAGCATTTGCCTGCTGCGAAAATGGGGAAACCGGAAAACTATATTTAGGGGTGCCGACAGTGGGATTCGAATCCACTGTCTCCCGATTGCAAGCTCATAGCTGCGCGCCCATAACTGCACTGCCAACTCGCTCCGTGACAATGTCCCACGCTCCAGGACACTTCCCTTGGGGCGGTGGAGGTGGAGTCTTTCCCTGAATCTGGGGGAAAAGCCAAACCTAGAGGTTAAACAGATGACAAAATAAAAATTAAGTAAAGTCATTATGTCATCTTTATGTACAACATTTTGTGACAGGATGGGACTAAACAAAGAAGGCAATTTCAGTTTCAATGAAACTCTGATTTTAAATGTTGTAAACGTTTCTTAGTACACTGGATGGAACTGTAGCTCTGAAAATAGCGAGCATCCGGCGAAATGACAGGGATAATTATTGTGTGGCCAGAGTTGGGCAATGTGGTCAGCTAGAGACACAGGAAATGAGACAGGGAGACAGCAGAGCGCATTACAGCGCTGACGACATATCGAGTAATGTTTGTCCGCAGCCTGAAGTAGAACACACAGCACGTCATAACATTGGCGCTCTTCATAAAGAAGACTTCAGTGTGTTTTTCACGCGGCAACAATTTCCTCCCTAGAGAGTTCAAGCTCGTGATTGGATCGATGCAATACAGTTGATACCAGCGTCGAACGAAATATACCATTTACTTTTCAGGCCGGCCCCGTGGTCTAGTGTTAACATGCTTGCAATCCATCCGGGGAGCCTGGGTTCGATTGCTAACCAAGTCAGGGATTTTATCTGCATCTGAGAGCGACTTCGGGGTCCTTAGCTGAGTTCTGGCATTGCTTCCATTTACTTGTGCCAGGCACCCCAATTTCATCTCTCCTGTCCGACCACACTTAATAATTAAGTTGTGTGTGAATTTATATATCGACGCCTGAGAAGCAATACCTCGTATCTCACAATGCTCTTCCTGCCCATTATTCTCCTTAAGACCGGTCAAGCCTCGCAGTCCCTTATGGGTATGTAGCCCATCAGGACAATTTCCTTTGTGTTAATTTTGATAATGCTGATATGCAAAGGAAAATTAACCTTATACGTCCCTGCAGTACTTTATGGTAATGTTCATTTTCCTTTACCTTAAGAAAATGAACACAACGAAAATTGTTCTGATGGACTGAATATTCACATGTGGCTAGGAGGCGTGACCTGTCTTATGGAACATAATAGGTAAGAAGAACATTGTGAAGCACAGTCAGGGTATAAGTCGCTATAATCTAGGATGTAAATAATTGTATTGACGCTGAGTGACATAGTAGTTTACGGGAAGGCCTAAAATTTAATTCTCAAATATCTACGTTATTAGTGATCGTAACTTAACGGAAATCGGTGATCAAAGTCGTAGGATTAGTCGTTATGATCCAGACCGTACATAATTTGACTCACGTCGACTGAAATGGTAGTTTAGGGGAAGGCGTACAATTTAATTCTCATATATTTATGTTATTAGTGATCGTATCGATAAATACAACATCACTAAAGTTATATAGTATTACATTTCCGATCATTTATGCATTGTACATTGTTACCGTACCGACTAAAATAACAGAGATATTCATGAATTATAATTTTTGTTGCTAAGTCCATATCAGCGCCGAGCCACGAGAAAATAGGTAAACAGAATTTAATGAAAATCGGTATGAAGAGTCGGAGAATATGATACTACACTCTATGCTATAAATAATTTTACAAGACGTCCTAATATCGCAGAGTCTAAAGAAAACTAATTGAGAAGGGCTACAATATAGAAAGCTCATAAAATTGATCAACAATAACATTACATTGACCATTGTTTGTTGTGATGTGCTTTGTGTCGTCCGTTGCCACTCATCTCCGATAGATAGGATTACTGCTGCGTGCAGAGTACTTTTATTTGCTTTACGTCGCATTGAAACACATAGGTCTTATGGCGACGATGGGATAGGAAAGGGCTAGGAGTGTGAAGGAAGCGGCCTTAGCCTTAATTAAGGTACAGCCCCAGCATTTTCCTGGTGTGAAAATGGGAAATCATGGAAAACCATCTTCAGGGCTGCCGACGGAGGGGTTCGAATTCACTATCTCCCGGATGCAAGCTCAGAGCTGGGCGCCCTTAACCGCACAGCCAACTCGCCCTGTCGTACCGAGTATAACAGCCTGCCTGAATATTGGCGGGAAGTAGCTGGGGAGTAAGATTAATTCCTTCTTTAGCATGCCATTCCTATGTTTCATAAAGTTTCTAATAATACTGGTACATAACACACTGGTTCATCATAGCATTTGAGCTATTCAATCCGTACTGATTGGAATGAGCAGTGTGCATATTTAATGTAATAATGGAAGAGGAGTGTTCACGGCGGTCTGCGGCCTGGTCATTCCAGCTCTGGTACTTTGTACTGTTAGATTAGCACCGTAGTACTGTTCGTTAAAAGTGAGAAAATGTGCAAGTTTTCGTTTCATCGAGTATTTTACAATGATAACATTGCTTTTAATCGCTACATTCGCACTGATATTTTGTAATGACCTATGTTGATTTCAGTTAGGAAAACCACAAAGTCAGTCATTCTGAGGATCCCGTAGCGAAGCACGGGTACATTAGCTAGTATTCTAAAAATAACACTATTTATTCCTTATACAGGTTCCGGATAAACTACATTCAGTGTCCTTCCATTTGGAACCAACTCTTTCTTACTCTTGAACAACCCAAGTGCAGATGACCATGGGAGAAGCACGGTTTCTCTCCTAAAACTTGAGGCGATTGCCTTTGTGCCTTGTTGATGTACATAACGAAACTCAAATGAACGGGGAACTGCAGATGTCTAAATTAAAACTGTATATCCGAAGAGATGGTTTGAATCCCAGAAAGGAATCCTACTTCATGATGGTGGTTTAAAAAATATTCGGCATCAGTTTCTTGACGAAGAGTCGTGCTCCATAATTGAAACGATAAAAACAATAAAATAAAAACTCATCCTAGAATAAGCCCCTCTTAGCAATTTCATATCTCTGCTTGCGGTAGATTTGGCTGGACATCGCACAAATACACAGGAAAAAGCTGCGTGTAGATGACGTCTACAACTTCACTTCTCGGACCAAGAATTGCTCCTTGACACAGCCATGCGTGAAAATTTTAAGTGAATGAAATGATTGTTGGGTAATTATGAAATAAATAATTGAAACGAGAAAGTATGCTAAAATAATGAAGGCAGATCTTTAACTCTATAAAAATTCTTCTAAGAATACGTGTCTGTTAACAATTTCAGATCTCTGCTTACTGTAGATTTGGCTGGTCATCGCATAGGTATACACAGACAAACAGTTCCGGATATTACGTACTAAATACGGCTCCTCGTGTCGGGGACCGAATTGACTGAAAATGACTGCTTGATTTTTTTCTTTTCTACCTACGTTACGTGTGTTGCTCAGTTATATGTCCTCTTAAAATAATAGTCACTACCAACACCAATGAGGTTACCATCTCACTGTCAGATAGCACGTCACTTCTGGACGTCAGAGGTAAAGTAACATAAATACATAAAAGGCGAATTTCAGTTTTGTATCGTATGTATTGTTAGCGTGCTGGCCATTGATCACAGGGATCCTGAGCTCGATTCCCGTCAGGGTCTGGAATTTTAAACACAAATGGTTTATTCCCCGGGCACGGGGACTTCATAATAATTTCATCCTCATCACGACACTCAGGCCACCTATGGAAGTCAAATCAAAAGACCTGGACCAGGCCTCACCGCAGTTCATTTCATTTTCATGTGCGTTGCCTAGCGACAGTAGCCTATATCTATGCATTTAATCCTGTACAGCACGATGGATTGTCGTATCCCAGCACACATTTTCCGACTGTTTTTCGTCGTAACTCACAAACGAAAGCGAAAATGAGAAAATGGCTTCAACGTGCATTCTGCCCCACTTCCATCTACCCACGTTCAAAATTTTAGATCTCTACGTGCCGTAGATTTGGCTGGGCATCGTGCACATAGAGATAAACAATTCCCTTCATTATTATACACTGCGATACGTAATCATTGCCACCGGGATGTTTTCCAATTGCGATGCATTTTTTAATTGTTGTGTTGTTTGAGTCCAATCCATAGACTGGTTTGATGCAGCCCTCCATGCCACCCTATCCTATGCTAAACTTTTCATTTCTACGTAACTATTGCATCCTACATCTGCTCTAATCTGCTTGTCACATTCATACCTTGGTCTACCCCTACCGTTCTTACCAACTGCACTTCCAACTGAACAAGTCTTGGGTGTCTTAAGATGTGTCCTATCACTCTATTCCTTCTTCTCGTCAAATGTAGCCAAATCGATGTCCTCTCACCAATTCGTTTCAGTATCTCTTCATTCGTGATTCGATCTATCTGTCTCACCTTCAGCATTCTTCTGTAACACCACATTTCAAAACCTTCTATTCTCTTTCTTTCTGAGCTAGTTATCGTCCATGTTTCACTTCCATATAATGCCACGCTCCACACTAAAGTCTTCAAAAACATCTTTCTAATTCCTATATCAATGTTTGAAGTGAGCAAATTTCTTTTCTTAAGAAAGCTCTTCCTTGCTTGTGCTAGTCTGCATTCTATGTCCTCCTTACTTCTAATATCCATCTACTTCCTTTAAGACTTCATTTCTTAATCTAATATTTCCTGAATCACTTGCCTTCGTTCGACTGCACTGCATTACTTTTGTTTTGGGTTTCTTTATTTTCATCTTGTACTCCATACCCAATACTTCGTCCATACCATTAAGCATCTTCTCGAGATCTTCTGCAGACTCAGATAAAATAAAGGTATCATCGGCAAATCTCAAGGTTTTCATTTCCTCCCCTTGGATTGTGATTCCCTTTCCAAATTCCTCTTTTATTTCCTTTACTGCTTGTTCTATGTAAACATTGAACAGGAGGGGGACAAACTACAGCCTTGCCTCTCTCCTTTCTGGATGGCTGATTCGTTTTAAAAGCCATAAAATGAGCACTTGGTAAACTTTTATTCTTTCCCAACCTCGACGCTATTAGGTTGCGACGAGTAAGGTATCTTTCATTTTCATGCCCTTCGTGCCTCTAGTCTTTCTTCGGCCGATATCTTCATATTTCGAAGCGTCGGACTCCTTCTACTATTTCTTTTCAGTTAGTGTTAGACAAAGTATTGTTGCCCAGTAGTATGTTCTCTAAAAACAGTAATCACCACCACCACCAACGGGGTCACCATCTCACCGTCAGATGACTCGTCAGCTCTGGATGTCAGAGGTAAAATAACAAAAGTGCACAAACGACAATTTTGATTTTTGTATCGTATGTGACTTGTTTTGGTCGTGTCTTCTTATGGGTACACTATTGTATGCGTATGCTTCGCAGGAATGAAGATAATCCATATCAGGACCTCTCAAACACCCAAAATCTCACGCGTGCAAATCGAGGCGCAAGAGCTCCGTGCACTGTGCATCTGTCGCGCTCGGCTTCGCTCGGACCAACGCTTCGTCTCTGGGCAACTCGGCTAAGCTCGGCTAAGCTCGGCTCTACTCGGCGCAACTCAGCTCGGATTTGGTGCACTACGGAGCAAGTGTGGAACAGGGAGACAGGGGGAGCGAGCAAGACAGGCGTGAGGAAAGAGAGAGTAAGCGCTATTGCTCCAAATCGAGGAGTGGGGGTCTGCACTCTGGTCAACCAAGCGAATTCGTCTTTTGTACCGTGCACAGTGCATGCACCAATCGCATGCACTCTGAGAGGCCCTGATCCATATGATACTATCGAATACGCAAGGAGAACCCTGCAATAAACAATGGTAACTGATCATACAATAGTTCAAGCTTATGCCGGACTCCCTACCATGTTGGCTGTTACGATATTTTACTTCTGACGTCCAGAATTGTAAACAGGTACCGAACGAGTTTGCCGTGAAATTAGGGTCGATCACCTGTAAGCTAGCATTTGGGAGATAGTGGGTTTGAATCCCACCGTCGGCAGCCCTGCAGGTGGCTTCCCGTGTATTCGCATTTTCACACCAGTCAAATGCTGGGGCTATATCTTAATTAAGGGAAAGGCCGCTACCTTCCCCATCCGAGCCAATTCCCATCCTTCCTTCGCCTAAATCTTTTGATGTGTTAGTTCGACTTTACATAAATAGCAAATAATATTAATATGAAGTAGAACGCCAGGCTGAGTGTCTCAGACTTTTAAGGCGCTGGCCTTCTGACTCCAGTTTGGCAGGTTCGATCCTGGCTCAGTCCGGTGGTATTTGAAGGTGCTCAAATACGTCAGCCTCGTGTCGGTAAATTTATTGCCGCGTAAAACAACTCCTGCGGGACTACATTCCGGCACCTCGGTTTCTGAGAAAACCTTAAAAGTAGTCGGTGCGAAGTAAAGCAAATATCATTTTTACATTAAGGAAAAGAAGAAAAAAATTAATAAAAATAAAAAGAGGGAATCATAATTTATTACACCCATCTACATAGTGTCGACTTCAACGACGTCCGTATAAGTGGCACAGATGATCACGACCGAAGCGTAACGGGTTCGATTCCCGGTACTACAAGAAATGTAAGAATAACAGGACACCCGGTATGAGGTTATCTACGTTAGTGGTGTCCATGTATAGAGCTGCACCCCATCAGTATGAGAACATGGATTTATATTTTTACGACGCAGATCGCTATCACGACTCGGCGAAGAAGAAAAATTAGAGGAGGTAAGATAAAGTACCTGAGCCATACATGTGTGACTGAATGTTGTTTGTTTGGGAATTCAATCTGAATAGACAGCTAAGAGTGTTCTTATAAATTTCCCGACCATTATGAGTTGTAAACACTGTCCCCTTGGGTCTGCTACTCAATTAAAAGTGAAGACCTTCAGTGTTCACTATACGGCTTCGGCTAGAGCTGAGTTGGGCGAAAACTCACCGCAACAGGCAACATAAATCAGTTCATGCTCAGAGATGAAACTCTACTCTAGCTATGAATATATAGGAAATATGACAAAGTAAATATTAATAAAAATTATAACAACATGAGGGCTATATTTTTTCAGGACCATTTTATAATGAAATAGAAGCTATATCACGTTATTATGTGTTAAATTTTGTTCCTATTCCGTTCGTCATATCTTCAGGTACTTTCCCCCATAACTCCCTTACTTATTCAAGTACATCGTTGATCTGTCTCGAAATACCGCTATTTGAAAATATTGAAGGGAGGGATACTGACTGACCCGCAGCACATATATCACTTAGAACGAAAATTCGTTGAGGTAGCTCATGCAATACTGAACCTTAGATAACAAAACCTTTCTAGTCAGAGTTCAAAGTTGAAATATAATCGCGTACAAGTTTTTATCAATCGTGGTTTTCTCTTCATCGTCGGTGTGAAAACAAGTTGCTACCAAGGAATTTGTTCACATGCACAAAAAGATATTAGTCAGTAGCCGCAAATTCGGGGTTATAGCCAGGATGGTCCAACTGCTTCCAGTCAAAAGATCGGATAACAGCAATCGTTTGAGCAACACCTAAAGGCCACCACCTTTTTCTGCATGTGAAGACTTTTCCCGGCGGCAAGCGTTTTCACAGAGACTAACAAGTTAAAACGACGTTTCAGAAGTGGTTTCTCTCGCAGGCAAGAGTCTATAAAACTAGCTCCACAATAGACAAATATTTCAAAATACTTGGAAAAAATTAATCAATTATGTGTTGTGATTTTCCATTTTCTTTTAGCAAACGGTCCTTAACTAAAATTAGTCCACATAAAGGTAAGGTAAGAATAATTACTTATGCCCTGTTGGAGCCTACGTGGCTCAGGTGGCAATGTACTGGCCTCTCATCACTGGGTTCCATGGTTCATTCCATGTGAGATTTTTGCTTTACAATGCGGAGGCGGGACTAGTATTCCCCCAACTATTCCTCTTTTCCCCATATCATTTCATTTCACCTGTGAGTCAATAATCATTGCCCCAAAGGAGTGTGGCAGGCTTCAGCAACCGGCACGATTCCTATCCTCGCCGCTAGATTAGTCCTTCATTCATTCCATTCCTGACCCAGTCAAGTGACTGTAAAGAAGGCTGTGGATTTTCATTTTCATTCCCAACTAAGGAGGACAATTAAAATTGTTTAGCTAATGTGCTTCCTTCTTTCCCAAAATCTCTAAATCTTTTTGCGGACATTTCAATTTTTTTATTTATGTTGGTTCTAGTGTTGAGTTTGTCTGAAAATAGTGATATTAATTTATATTCGCCCTGTGAAGTTTCAGCTGTAATGCCCAATTTCTATAGATCTCTTTCAATTTCTGTTATCCAATTGATCTAGAATTTCAGTAAGATGGTAAGGTTGAGAAACATTCCGATCAGTCTATTATATTTCAGTCTGAAAATGTAACCGGTGATTGTCAGTTACATTTTTCTGAACGTTTCTGTGATTTTTTTCATAATGCTGATTTAGTTCATGAGATTCCTTTCCATCCAGACCTCCTCCGTCCAGACAGGGAAAAAGATGTTGCGTAGAAATGTCGTTTCCTCTTCTTCTGCATCCTTAATTAGTGATCTGCTTCACATGATCGAAGTTCCCATGCGTACAATGCTTCAGGTTAGATTGCTTTGTTGTAGTGTAATCGTCCTGCGTTCCGGGATGATCCTCATTTTATGTTACATGTATTCCACGTGATTCTATTTTGTAAATTATAGATTATCTAAGTCCGCCTCTGTGCCTCTGTGGTGTAGTGGTTATTGTGATTAGCTGCCATGCCTGGAGGTCCAAGTTCGATTCCCGGCACTGCCACGAAATTTGAAAAGTGGTACGAGGGGCTGGAATGGGGTTCACTCAGCCCCGGGAGGTACAATGAGTAGTGAGTGGGTTCGATTCGCACAACAGCCATCCTCGAAGTGGTTTCCCACTTCTTCTCCAAGCAAATGCCGGGATGGTACCTGACTTAAGAATACGGCCGCTTCCTTCCCTCTTCCTTTTATATCCCACACCGTCTCCGTCTCCCCACCCCCGCGCACAGAAGGCCCCTGTTCAGCATAGCAAGTGAGGCTGCATGAGCGAAGTACAGGTCCTCCTTCTAAGTTGTATCCCACCGACCCAAAGTCTCACGATCCAGTGCACAGCCCTTGAGGTTGTAGATATGGGATCCCTCGCTGAGCCCGAGGGAAAAACCAACCGTGGAGTGTAAATGGATTAAGGAAGAAAGAAAAGAGAGTCTCTATTGCTTCCTCTATTATTATTATCATTGTTATAATGTTTATCATTCGTTTCGGCCGTCTATAGAATACGTTTGAGAATCTTTCCGGATTTTTCATCTTTGTCTGCTTTCACTCTCACCCAGTATATTTTCCTTCTTTATCGTACTTCCTTCTTCTGTATAGGATCTCACTTTTCCGACTAGTGTTTCCCCAATCTCCAGGAAACCACGGAACTTTTTGATGTGTTGTCCAAATCAATGTTTTTCCATGATGTAATCTTCTCTTTCGTCGAGTCCAACCTCACTTCCCGAAACCATTTCAGCTCTGACTACCTCTTGTTGAAGAATTCAATGATTCACTTCGTTAGTCTGTTACTGACCGACCTCAATGAGTGTACATGGAAATGTAACCTTCTCTTCCTCATCAGTTCAAATACTCCTTATGTTTTTAATACAATTCTTTATTGGATTAGAGTCCCCTCATTCCAATTTTTACATTTGGAACTAGATTTTTAAACAGTATTTTTCTTACCCTTTTCCGGATATATTCAAGCCCACCTTTTCCAGTCATATATAATGTTCTTATTGCATACAGTGATTTAGTTTTAAACTGAGTGTAGATCCCTCAATATTTATCCCCATAACGTAAAACAGTTTTTCTTAGATTATTAAATATATATAATTCGCTGGGGTCTTCAAGGATGACGTAAAGACTTCTTGCATTTGACACTGAACTTGGCCTTCTTTAGAGCCCAAATTTCCCTCATTCTTTGTGAGTGGGCCTGCTTACGCTCCTCTGTCCATGGGGCACCGTATCTTCTCCTCAGTTGATCGTCTCGGTTTAGCCCGTTCGTCAATAATTTCTTGCGGAAGCACTCTCTGTTAAGGGCACCTTCAGCTGAGGTATACAGCATTTGTGGTCTTCTTAGGTATTTCTAAACCAGGGAATTGTGCTTTTGGTATTTGAATTAAAAAAGTGAATGATCTCTTTAGTTAACTTTCTTCCGCCCATTCTTTTCGTATGACAGTGAAATTGTGACCGTTTTTCGGATTGTGTCATTAATTTTCTCTATTTTGCTGCAGACTTCCTCGTTGAATCTCCTTTGATGGATTCCATTTCATTTTGATCGCAAGATTCCTCTCACAATTTTGCGCTCTTTTTTCAACAGTTCTTCAAGGAGTCCTTTGTTAGCATTTAGCGACAGGGTTTCGGCTGCATATAGAACTACCGGCTTCAGAACTGTTTCATAGTGACGTATCTTGGTGTTTTGGGAAAGGCATGTTTGTTGTAGATTGTTCGGGATGTTTGGTAAACTATTTTCAGTTTGCGTACTCGCTTCTGAAGTGCTTATTTGTCCAGTCCATTTTACATGATCATCTTACCCAGGTATTTGAATTTGTCTACTCGGGTGATGTCCCCGTATAATGTAGTTTTGTTCTCCTTGCTCCAAATTTCTCTGGGACATATTTCCGTAGTTCTGCTACTACTGAGTATTCCCCCGGCGCTTTGTTATTTTTTGAGACGGGCAATGTGGTCTGGAATCTTGGTACCTGAGTAAGGGTTCCTTGCTTTCAATGGGGCTTTGATGTTTAGAGCAATTAAGTAAATTCTTGAAGTAGTCTGCCAGAATGCTACAATTCTCTTCATTTGACGTTGCCAGTGTGCCGTCCTTTCGGTAAGAGCATAGAGATAGTGAGTTTGCATTTGGAGGCTCACGGCTCCATTGAGGATTCATTTTTGCGCATTGATCTTGAAAAATCGGTAGTCTTCAGATTCAAAAATCTCTTCATCCGGGTACCTTGTTTCTTGTAGGGCCATTATGGATATCTGATTTTCGTTAAGAGCTTTGATGAGGGTTTTCAGCTTGCCAGTTTGTCTAAGTAAATTTTTGTTGAATGTTGCTACAAATGTTTTGGATTTTGGCCTGAGTTTTTGACTCTTCGGGGTACACCGAGACGCTTCGACTCGTCTCTTGCATGATGTCGAGTCTCCCACAGAATCCGAATGAGACTCGCGCGCGGTGGCGTTCACGACGAGGGATTTTTTCCGAAGACTTACTCCCTGGGGTATGTTTCTTGAAAAGTTGTGCCATCATGCTTCTTGACTTGGCTTTGTTTTGGACTGGTGTCCATCCTTTTACAACTAGGGTCGTTAGCCCTAGAGGATGCCTTAATGACCAATTTTTTCACGGGGGTATTTTATTTCCCTACTAGCCTCTGACTCTGCTGGTGGCAGAGCCAGCGATCTTGCCCAATTCCAATGGGACGCGCCCGATGGAGGTAAATGGTAAATCCCCACACGGGTATTATTATTATTATTATTATTATTATTATTATTATTATTATTATTATTATTAATCAATAAGTCCCTTCTTCTACCTTCTTTTTCCCTTGAAATTAGTACCTCATATCTTGGTCTAAATTTTCCTTGAGGCAACAAGATGTGAGAATCACCATAAACGGCAATGTCTGTGTCTCGTGCTATTGCAGGCTTTACCGTGAGAGACAGCGTCTTGAATAGGAAGAAATAACTCGTGGAGGACATCACTTATATAAGCTCCAGTCTGGCATTTCAGCCTAAATCCAGAGAAAGTATGTGAGCCTTAATGAACCAACTGGAAACATCAGGCTACAAAAGGAAAACCATCTGCAACTTTGAAGACACCTGCATAGTTTAAAATATTTATTGAAAATATTAACCGAGTATTTAAGTAGTGCACTTTGATTTCATCTAAGTTCTAACAGTACCTTATTCATTCAATGATTTAGGCACGCTCACCAACCACCACTGATACCTGTTTCAGAATAAAAGATCACCAGAAAAATGTATTATAATTTAAGGTTCAGTAACGTTAATTAATTATTTTTTTTCCAAATAGTAGGTCCATGATGGATTAGTTACCGAAAACATAAAAAATTCAATCCTGTATTCACTGCTTAAGGCCAAGCCGAAAATGTGACACGTTTGCAATGAGGTCTATGATTACATAATATCATGTCATGTTTTAGCTTGCTGAATCTAACTTCATACGGAATACGATTTACAGTTCTGAGTTTCCAGGTAACAAACCTCGGTGTTAGTGCTAGAGGACTACTTCACAAATGTAAACTGACCTCGTACTTGTATTTATATTAACAGTTATTATGTCCCCGTGTAAAAAAAAAATATTTCCTCGCATTTCTCTTAAACGATATGAAATTTTATTTTCAGTTCCTAGAATAATATTTTTAAATAAGTTGCTAACCTTTGACGCAAAGTCTCAGTTTATATTCACTGTCACCAAATTTCTTGTTTTTTAACTACATTTCCCATTCATACCGGGACAATATTTTTGGCATATTTGTCCCATATTATTCGATCACAAACGGCATCCTTCGCCAAATGTGTTAGTCGCATCTATTCTCTCACAGAAAACATCCACCAATTCTTTGGTCTTCTTCACCTCCTACTTCCATCCACTTCCTTTTCCATACTTTCCTCCGCCACTCTTCTGAATCCATCCTTGACCGTCATCAGACGCACAAACCTCCATTCTACCAACTAACTTTTAGACCTAAGTCTTCAGGAGCCATTCTCCAGTTCACCAGTTCCTATCCCACCTGTCGTTTCTTCAAACCGCACAGGATGATATCGTCTGTGAACACATGCACCAGAGTACTGGGTCCCTGATACTCTCACACATGCCATTCATTATGATGAGAAGGACGTATGGGCTTAATGGTCACTCTTACTTGCACTGGTATACATTCCATTATGCCGACACTTGCCCTTAATAATGCCACATATCACGCACCAGGAGTACGTATCTATACGACGCTCTTTTTACCCTCTCATACACCTCGATTATTCACGTAGAGACACCCTGTCATAAGCCTTTTCTAGATCAAACAATTATTATTATTATTATTATTATTATTATTATTATTATTATTATTATTATTATTATTATTATCAGGGAGATACAACCACTAAACCACAGAGGTGGGCTAGATTAACAAATACTAGATATAATTTCTTATTGTTCACTTCAGCAATATACAACAATCTGTAGGTGAGTTGAAGTTTGTAATAATGAGGTTTTCGCTTTTACTTCTGAACACATTCCTGGGTGGAAGTACTAAGGGAAGTTCTGGAGCCATAACTAACGGCCGTCCACGACATACCTTCACATTTATTACCCGTGTCTCAATCTAGTATATCGTCGTTGCCGGGACAAAACCTCCTATGTGAAATATTTTAGCTTAGAACTTTGCCCGGTAAGGTTCTGTCATCTAAGGTGCAATATCGTGTGACAGTTGTCAAGGAATTCTCGCTCTCATAACGTATGTGCTACGGGTCAGTATATCTCCAAAAATATTAACACATATGAGGTTTCGTCCCGGCAACGACGATATGCACCGAGTGGTTATATAATTGTTGAAAACTGCTCACCTTAGAAGGCAGAGTGACAACAATTATCAATTTCAGAATAGGCCACTTGGTGGTGGATCGATGGCAATGTTTACCTCGATAGAAGATGCCGTGGTTGTGGAACATCTTGATGTGTAACCGTCTTTACGACAATGCTCTATGACAGACGCCCCTGAGCCTACGGTACACAGCGGGCTATCGACCGAGCAGACAAAATACTCTCTCCTACAGATCGTATTTATGTCCACGTTTTAATGCTCGGCGGCGACGACCCGCAGTCGCATGTTCTGGATAGCACCTCCTTCATATATTTTAGGATATCGTCGTTGCCGGGACAAAACCTCCTATGTGATAGTATTTTAGAAGATATACTGACCCGCAACACATACATTATGAAGAGCGAGAATGCCTTGACAGTATTCACACAATATTGCACCTTAGATGACAGAACCTTACCGGCCAAAGTTCTAAGCTAAAATATTTCACATAAGAGGTTTCGTCCCTGCAGCGACGATATAATCAAGAGTTCCTGTTAGTATTTCATGTGTATTAAGGCAGCGATTTACAATAATGCTGGGTCAGAAATGATGGTAACAATCACGTCCTCCATAAATGGTAAGTTAGAAAGAAATAGAGTTACGAATGATTGTGGAAGGAAAGATCAAAGGAGCATATGTTACAATAAACAATTTATATTATAAATAAAAGAAACGTGTGGAGGATAACAGTTCTTCATGCTCAGTGCACCGTCATCTTACAGCAACAGTGGTGTTCAGTGTTGTTGTTAGCAGAAAATTAATTTGTACAGTATCCGAGAACTGCCATTGTACCCAAGGTAGATGCTGAACCCTTTGATCTGCACGGGATACGGGTGCAGTACCTAAGTACCTGATACAGACTAATATATCCTTTGTTTTATTCTAACAGGACGGTTCGCTCTTGTCACTTCGATAGAGAAAATACCAATTGAAACGACATTCACTTTTCAAAACTCATTTTCAGTAGGTAAAACAGCAAATTGGGCAAAATTTAATTTCGCAGCATGAAATTTCTCATGAATAACTACTCGAAAACGCATGAATTCAGTTATGTCGTCCGATGGACAAAATGCAGTTTGTAACGATATTCCTATACTTTTACTGATAAAATCCTCTCTTAAACGAGATTTAAGTAGAGAAAAACTTCATAAGGCATCCACTAAAATCGAGGAATTACATAATATATAGGGCCTATAGCGTGTTTGGGTTTCATGCAGCGCTCGATCCTAACCTATCCTGTGGTAAACTTTCTATCCCTCTGTAACTACTTCATCCTTTATCTACTCTAATCTGTTTGTCATGCAGGCTGTAACAAAACCGTACGGCACAAATTGCAGGACTCATTCCTTATACATAGATGAAGAAATTATGTTATATGAACATGGGTCCAAAAACGCTTCGTTTCTGTGTTACACCTCATTGTCTCCAAATCATTAATCATTGGGAACCCAGCATACCACATGCAACTCTTTCTCATAGGAAATGATCAATATGCACACCGTGAACTTTGATATATGCTTGCCAAGGTCGTACTGATCACTGGAACAGTCAATGTTGCCTGTAAACAAGCAATGACGTAAGTCGCATGACAACAGGGACATGTACAGCAAAACAAAACACTGGCAGTGCACCTCCCAAAAGTGCATGTTTCCACTGAGCTAGAGAAAATTAGTTATAACATAGAAACACAGCTTTTTCTGGCCAATCTTCATATAACATAATTTCTTCGTCTACGTTTTATGACTGTGTTCTGCGATTTGTGTCACAAATTTTTGTTACACTCTGTATTCATTCCTTGGTTGTATCCTATAGTTATTACCACCTACCCCACCCTCAAAAGTGACTGAACAAAATTAGTGTTGGGTATTTTAACACATGTGTTCTACCATTCCTTCTCCCCTTCTAGTCGAATTTCGTCAAATCGTCCTCCTCCCACAAACTTGATTCAGTATCTCTTCATTCGTGATTCGATCTACACACATCTCCTTCAGGATTCTTCTGTAATACCACAATTCAAATGTTTCTATTCTCCTTTCTGAAGTAGTTATTGTCCATGCGTATTTTCAGTACAACTAGTTTCCAGATGACAGCCTTCAAACACAAATTTCTAATTTCTATATCAATATTTGTAGTAGAAAAATTTTATTTTCTTAAGAAAGGTCTTACTTGCTTGTACTCGTGTGCATTTTATATTCTCCTTACTTCTGCTATCGTCAGCCATCCAACTTCCTAAGTAATAGTATTCTTGGCTCCCCCTCTGCTGATGGGTAGTTAGTATTTATGAACAAACAGACTTTCCGCCCCAATACATGTTCACAAAGCAATAAGACTATTGAAACATAATATTAATAATTATTATAATAATAAAAATAATAATAATAAAATAATAATAATATTTAAATAAATAAATAAATAATATAATAATAATAGTGATAATAGGAATAAACAATAACAAAAATGATAACAATTAGCTGTAGCAGTCATCGGCTCGAGGATCCTGCAAACTTATCACTTGTCCTTATGCGTACAGCAAATTTTGGCACATTCACTGTTCCCTGACCAACTCCCGATCAATACCAAAACATCGACAGTCAGCACTTACATTCTAACCAGCCATAACACAAACAAAAGTCCTTACCTTTATGAAATCACATATCATTTACCCAACTCCACCCACTAACTATGTACTCAACACCAATACTCTCCTTCCTATTAAATTTTATCATACTAACTCCATCCATTGCACAATATCCGATTATTAAACACGCTTCCCATAGATATACATCCCTATTCCAAACACATACCCCCTTGTCCACCCTCCAACTCACCCTCCTACATTCTGCTCCCACAGGACTTTTTTATACCGCACATAAATACCTGTTCAACTCACCCCCGCTTTCCCACTGCTTAATAATCCATCTTAAAATAGATTGCTCATCCCCTCTTCCCAATAGTTTCCGATTCTCAGCACTCAGTAAACTATGTCTTATCTGACTCATTTCTTTACAGTCACTTAATAAATGAAAATCGTCATTCACTTCCCCGCAAAATATACACATTGTCTTGTCCCTTCCTTGCAGCTACCCTTTATTCCTATGCAATCCCATCAACCACCACATCATCACATACCTTTTTGACCTGTCCACGTATCTAATATTTATCCCTGCTACCTCCTCTATTTTAATAAAAACATTCAATGAATTTCTCAGTCTACTTTCCCCCAACAATTTCTTCCTGATATTTACATTCACCACGTGGTTAACCTATCTCGTTCAACGTGTATGGTATTCGGTACGGTTCGCGATCATTTGCATTTTCCTCCAGTAATTAGTGTTTTATCATATGTTTTATCTCTCTAGTATAGTACAGAGTAGCGTAGTTTACAGTTTAGCATAGCATAAGTACAGTATAGGTTTAATTATTAAATAGCTGTAGTTTTATTTACGTCCGTGTATCAGTGTACTTAGTTCGTCGTGTTTACCATGTCTCAGTGTAGTTCGGGAAAGATAAGTGGCAAGAAATCGAGACGTGTGGGACAAAGCACGCCCTTGAGAAGCCAGGCTCGTAAAATTGTGTCCAATGTGCGCGAGTACTTTGAGAAAGAAAAGGAGAACGGTGCTACATTGCTTCCTTTAGCACAAGCTGTACAGAGAACTGCCGACGCTACCAAAGTGAGTAAATACACAGTAGTGGCAATTGGAATGGAGAAATACCACACTGAGGAACAATCTCCTGGATCCTCTAAGTTTGAAACAACGGGTAAGAAAAGGAATCGGGCCAAACCAGTGATGAACTTGGACAGTTTCGAGAAAGATGCCATTCGTCGTCATATTTATGACTACTACCGCAGAAAAGAACACCCTACTCTTGCGAAGTTACGTGAGTCTCTGAAGGAAAGCGAACTATTTAAAGGAAGCAAGACTTCACAGAATGTTGTGGTAAAGGAACTGGGATTCCGTTACAAGAAATTAAACGGTCGCCGAGTGTTAATGGAGAGAAGTGATATTGTGATGTGGCGCTGCCGGTTTTTAAGGGACGTTATGAAGGAAAATTTAGATTCGATTGTGTGGTTATATGAAACATGGATTAATGCAAACAATACCGTAGGAAAAGGCTGGACAGATGATTCTGTGGAAGGTAAAATGACAGTGCCCATTGGAAAGGGGGGAAGAATTATTGTGCTACATGCCGGTACCGCAAACGGATTTGTACCTAACTGTTTATATGTTCTGAGGTCTAAGAAGTCTGGCGATTACCACGAGGAGATGAATAGTGTCAATTTTCAGAACTGGTTTGAATACACATTGATGAATAACCTGTCTGAAAATTGTACAATAATAATGGACAATGCCCCCTACCATTCCGTAATTCAAGACAAAGCTCCGACAATGGCAGCAAAGAAGTCGATTCTTGCTGAGTGGTTAAGGAGGCACAACATTCCTGTGCGGGACGACATGAAGAAAGGTGAACTGTTGCAGCTTGTGAAAGAAAACAAGCCACAATTTCCTGTGTATGTCGTGGACGAAATTGCAAGACGTCATGGACATAAAGTTATTCGACTTCCATCTTATCATTGCCACTTCAATGCAATAGAGAATATTTGGGCTCAGGTTAAGGGTTATGTCGCAGCAAAAAATAAGCGTTTTACTGTACCCGAGGTGGAAAACCTGTTAACCGAAGCTGTGACGAACGTCAGTGCCGACGACTGGAGGAAAGTTGTGCGCAGTACACAAAGATTAATACGTGAGGCGTGGGAAAATGTAGATGTACTGGAGAACTCCGTCGAAAGTTTAATAATATCTTTGGGACCTGTTGATAGTGACAATGATTCATTGTTAGAGGGTTCCAGTGACTCTGAGATCAGTGGAGTGTTCCCTTTGTAGGCCATAACCTCCTTCCTGTGCCAGCCATTGGCGGTGAGTGATGTGTTATTTCATAATTCTCTTTTATTCTGAATAATATGTTCTCTTATTAGTGTCAGATGTTGTTAGTAAGTGTAGATGTTATGAATTTGTTTTCATTCCATATGTATTCGTTCTTCTGAGTACGGTATTACATTTTACTATATATGGCTGTTTACCGCGGTCGTATTGCATCAGCTGTTCTCGCTGGCGTAGCGCGCTGGCAACAGAGGATTGGCGATGCTTATTTGTTTTGCGAAACTTCAATTTAGAAGTAAGGCCGTGCGGAGTATAGCTAACAAGTTTCTGACTGAGGCTAGGGCTGCCAATCCTCTGTTTTTCACCCTACTAATCTGATCGTTCCAGGTTCCTTTACTGTTAATAATAACTCCTAAATATTCCAATTTCCTTACTTGTTCCAACCTTTCTCCTTGAAGTACCCATTTCCCTTCCATCTTTCTTCATTTGTTTACCTGGGCTACTAATATTTTAGATTTATTGCCATTAATTATCAAGCCCCATTTCCTCGCAAACAGCGACACTGTATTTAACGCTCTCTTCATCCCTCCTGAAGTTAGAGTCATCAATAACATATCATCAGCAAATATCAGCCCCGGTACCTCCAGGCCATTAATTACCGGCACGGCCCACTTGTTTGCCCCGTGCCCCTCCAAAATATCGTTAATAAATAAAATAAACAATATTGGCGATAACTTACACCCTTGCTTTAAACCCATCTTTGACTCTAAGTGTCTACTCAGTCTCTCGTCTCCCAATTTTACACAAAACCTGACAACCCTATATATTACCTCCACTGACCTCAACATCATTTCCGAAATCCCCAGCCTGCCTAATTTCTCCAATAGAGCCTCTCTATTCACCTTATCAAACGCTTTCTCAACATCTGTTGCTGCCACATAAACCGTACTTCTAGCCAGGCTCTTATACTTTTCTAAAATAGTTTTTACTATCATTATATTATCCACTGTTCTTTTCTTTTTCCTAAATCCCCCCTGGAAATCTGTCAATATTTCATTTTCCTCAGCCCACTCGCTCAACCTGTTCGCCAACACCTCAGTATATATTTTACTTAAGGAGTCTAACAGAGATATTCCTCTATAATTGTTCAAACTGTTCCTACTACCCTCACCTTTAAATATTGGACATACAATTCCTGTCTCCCATTCCTTCGGGTACTTACCTCCCTCATAGATCTTGTTGAATAGTTTAATTACGCCCTCTGTCAGTGTCTCATTTCTGCCAATTTCTTTCCAAAACTTATTATTTATCCCATTACATCCCCCCAGCCGACTTACCCCTAACTTTGCTTATCACACTCAGAATTTCTTCCCTTGTAATTTCCTTGTCCAGTTAATAAATCTCCACTCTCCTATTGGTCCAAATTACTTCTTCCCCCGTCCCTCTCCATCTTTCTTCCCCCTTCTCCCCTAGTAATTCACCAAAGTACCTCACCCATTGAACTTCCTCAATGCTCGTTTTCTCTATATTCCTTCCACCCTTAATTATTCTATTAATCTTTTCCCATAATTTCTCAATGTTGTTAGTCTTACAATCCTTATTTATAACTTCAATTTTTTCCTCTAACCACGCTTTTTTAACCTCACAAATTTTATTTTTATACTCCTTCCTCAATTTGCTGAAAATCTCCCTTTCTGTGTCCCCACCTTTCTTTCTGTACTCTCCTAACGCCCCCAGCACCCTCCTCCTCACTCCTTCACACTCTCCATTGAACCATTCTTCACCGTCTTTCTTATTTCTCTTTCTACATTGTGCCTTCTGCGCTATCGTCCTTATTAGATGTAGCAGCAATTCCAAGGCTTTATCAATATTATTCTCCTCTAACGCACTTTCCCACCCAAATTTCAAAAGTTGTACTTCCTCCTTGACTACCCTATTCCAATCCCGGCTCACTTTCTCTGATCATTTATACTTATTATATCTACTCCCTTGTTTATCCTCCGTCTCAACTTCCTTCCTTATACACTTCTCTTCCCCCCTTTTCAACATAACCCACACTGGAAAGTGGTGTGATTCAATCCAGTCTCTTATTCCCATTCTTACAATATCCTCTATCACTCCCTCCGAGCTTAAAACCATATCTATCACACTACCACCCTTCTCAGTAACATATGTTAATTTCCCCGTACTGTCACCCTTCATCCATCCATTCAGAATATACAAATTCCCCACAGGGCACATCTCTAGGAGGTACTCCCCACAACTGTTTATAATTTTATCCTCACTCCTTCTACTTTTCAACATACACATTCAATCTTCCCTACTATATACTGGGCTCTGTTCCCCTATTCTCGCGTTCCAGTCTCCGAATAACAACATATCCTCTTATCCTGCCAACTTTCCTCTTATCCTATTAATATCCACCAATAACTCTTCAAAAAATACTTATTTGCATATGCTGAACTACTAGGATGGCAATAAACGAACGCTAGATTTATTTTCTTCCTCCTTCCCTCAATCCCGCCCATATTCAATCTCAACCATATAGTTTATTTCATATCTGTCTCTATATCCTCTACCATTTCACTAATTTCTTCCCTAATTAAAACTATCATCCCTCCTGGTGCGCGACCCTTATTCTTCTCTTTTCTTCTATATTTACATTTTATCACAAACCCCTTCCATGAGATCTCCCTCCCTGTTTCCAGCCTCGTCTCCAAGAGTGCCACAACATCGAAACTTTCTATAACTTCCCGAACTTTATTATTTCCTAATTTATTCATAAGTCCCTCAATATTCACACATCCTATTTTCCAATATAGTTACAACTTTCCCTCCCTCCCTCCCTTCTAAGTCTCCCCCTCTATTCCTGCTCCTTGTAGTTATCGACCTCTCATCCCTTGTCTCCATTCCTCCTTTTTCACCACCCTATTCCGTTCCATGTCCTCCGTATCCTCCATCCCTTTACGTACTTTTCCCCAGAGGTCTTTTAAACTCCTACTTCTTCCTTTATTCAGAATTGCTTTACCTTCCTGTCGATCAGTCTTCTCGTGTCCTTTCTTGCTCACTACACCACTACACTCTGCTCTCACAGTTCCTTGCTGCTCACCCTCACTGACCCCTACACTATTTTGATCTTCTGTATCCATATTTTACTGCCCGTTCTCTTCTGATATGATCTCCTCTCCTTCCACGTCTTTCCTCCTCTTTGTAGCTTCTTTCCTCTTTCCATCTTTCCTTGTCATATCTCCTCCCTCGGAAATAAGGCCATCGTCCATCTCCTTTAGCTTTGCCACTGAATGCTCCCTAACCCACCAACCTCTGACCTCTTATTCGGGCCTTTGCCCCTGATTTCTCGCTCTCCATAGGTGCCTGTTCAAGATCTTCATATTTTCACTTGCTTCTTTTCCCATGTCTCTTTTCACCCCTACTTTCTGTCCCTGTAAATTATTACTGTTACCGAACACAATATCTGCCATTAGGGTAGAGAAACATTTAACCCTTATTGGCCTCCGTCCTCTAGTTTTTCCAACTCTCTCTACATCATCAATGTCTACTTCACAGAAGTTTATCTTCATTCTGTCTCGTATGACTTCTACAACCTTGGATATCAGGCCAATCTTGCCCACTCTCTCACCTTCCTCCACACCATATATAAATATGGCTTTCTTTAGCCTCTCCTGCCTGTATCTCTCCCCTTCTCTCTTCAACTTCATCACCTCCTCTTCCAGGTGTTTCACTTTCCCTCTTAATAACTCGATTTCCTTCTCATTATTGTCCACTCTCCTGCTCGACTCCTCCGTCTTCGTTTCTAGTCATTTCTTCATGGATCCTAGCTCCTTTCTCTGCTCCTCCATCATATCCTCTATTTCCTGTACCTTCTTCCATTGACACTTTTCCTGAATTACCTCACTCACTACCACCTTGAGTGCTGCCAAGTCCTCCATGCTAAATTTTCCGCTGGTATTTGGGCCTGGGTTTAATTCCAACCCCCAATAACCAGTAGCACCCCTAACACTGTCACTGCCAGCACCGCTTCACTCATTTTTACTCCTTCTTTTCTCAACACCCGTCTATTTTTGGTCTCCTTCTTCTTCTTCGCCTGCCATATCCCGATCGCGGCCCGGTACTGCTCAATACAAACCATGCTCGCAGCACGCACTTCACCACGCGACCTCGCTACTCGGCTGCTCGAGCTAGACTGTAATAGTATTCATCTGCTTCGTCCGACTCGTTGGCTGAATGGTCAGCGTATTGGCCCTCAGTCCAGAGGGTCCCGGGTTCAATTCCTGGCCGGATCAGGGATTTTAATCGCTTCTGATTAATTCTTATGGCTCGGGGACTGTATATTTATGTCCGTCCCAACACTCTCCTCTTCATATTCACATAACACACTACACTACACACTACTACGAAAATACGCAATAGTGATTACATCACTCTATATACGGTTGGCGTCCGAAAGGGCATTTGGCCGTAAAACAGGGTAAAAAGCACATGTGCGATGCAGTTTGCACCCGTGACCCCGCACGTGTCGGAAAAGCGGAAGGCGAATCCTCATTTTCTCATGTAATGTTTCCTGCACTACCTGACTTCGTTCGACTGCATTCCTTTACTACTCTTTTAGGTTTATTTACTTTTATTTTGAAATCCTTATTTGAGATTCGCAATGATATTGGTAGTTCGTCTGAGTCTGACGCACATCCGGACGAACTGGTAAATGGTATGGGCTGCAGTATAACATGGCTCTATATAAAAGCCAAATTATATCTCTCTATTTGTCTGTCAGCTTTCTGAAACGACATCACGTATAAACCACCGAGCAAAATTTCTTCCAATTCTGCTGAAAAATTTTCAGAGCATAACAGTCACATGAATTATTTATTTAAAAATATTCACCTGAAAATATACTCTTTGTGAACGTACCTCTAGAATAATCACCTAATAGCTTAAACTGAGAGGGTGTCTGAATATTTTGCTTATTCACGTCGGCTACGTGTCCAAATGAGCTGAAACATTGTATGGATACATCTGAAATAATTCGCTCAAACAGACGTCTATGATTTTATAAAAATCATCTATTCATAATGACATGCGTTAATTTGAAGGTGTTTAATAAACTTATTAACGTTTTTTCCGACTAGAATTCAAAATACTGGGAAAGTAGTTAGTCCTATTAAAAAAAGGAAAGCTCAGCTCGTGGACCTTAAATTCAGTGTTTTACATGAAATACAGCATACATTTTCTTTTTAACACTTATGTTGTTCTCCAGGATGTTCTGTGTTAAACAGACCAGTTTCTTCCGGGAGCTGACTTCTTTCTTACAGAATACTATTGATCGCCACTGCGAGTTCTCTGCATTAGCTTTGCTGCACCTTGAATTAATTTCTGGAATGCTATATGTATTTTAATATTTACGGTGGAAAGCAGAGGTATGAAACGACACAGTTCGTTCGCTCACGCGCATTCGACCCTCACACGGTAGACCGTATCTCCGTCGACTTTGAGCGGGTTGGCTAAGAGCATGTACAGTAGAGCCTGTATGTAGAGCTAAAATTTTTTAACATTTGCAGGCGATGAAATTAAATTGTGGTTTCCTTCTAGGAACCTTATTTCTGAGCATCTATAGTGTGAGTGAAGTGTTACGGAGAGTATCAAAGAAGTACGACGAACGAACTTAAAAAGAGGGAGGAAATAATAGTTGCTCACTATAAAATACTAGACATCATGCAACGAAATTTTAATTGAATGAATGTAATTAAAAACTTAATACAAACACTGTGAGATCTATTTATCATGGTATAGACACAGAATATTCGGCATAACTTGTTTGTAACATTCGTCATTTTTGTTTTACTTATTCTAATATAAAATGAAACAAGAGACCGTCATTTAATCTATCTGGGTTAAGTGAGTTCGGTTTGTCACTAATTTGGTTAACAGATGAACTGATATATCCTTCACTTGTCGCACTCGAAGCTGGAATAAACATTTGCTTAACTAGGTGAGCAAGTCTTGGATATTCTGTGCTGTTATTTCTCAACCATGCAAGAGGATCGTCATCAGAAAGGTACCTTTTAATAAAGTAATTTTTGTAACTTAGGAGGAATAACGTCAGCGTTTATTTATTTATTTATTTATTTATTTATTTATTTATTTATTTATTTATTTATTTATTTATTTATTTGGGAAAAACAAATTAGCGGGAAGCAAAATTACTGACTTCCGCAATGAAAATATATCTACAATGGAGTAGTACAATGTAAACATAAGAAATAAGTGAAAGAACAATGAGGAAAAATCATCAAATGAAAAAAGTAGCGGAAGAAAATTAAAAATTTACAAAATAACTGTAGAGACACAACAATTAACAATATAAACATAAACGCAAAAGAAAAGAACGAGGAAAATTAAACATTGAAAGTAAAATAGTATAGTATAATAAGTAAAAAATGAATATTATATTATGTGCAATGGAGGATACACCAACGAGAGTAAAAGAATGAAAATGAAGGAAAAGAACTAGGTTAAGTTAAGGCATAATCGATTAAAGTAGGTATACGAAGAAAAAACGTCCAAGGTCCTGTCGAAAGATAAAGTGTTAAGGAATGTTGGAATGCGAATAAATGCAGTTCTCTGAACAAGAAAGAGGACGGAATATGGAATGTGAAGGGGTGGTTTTTTCCCGGTTTTCGAGTTGGGACAGGTAGGGAAAAGAAAGAGGCAGGTTCCGGGAAACGATATAAACTGTTAGCAGCGTTATATAGGAGTCTAAGGTTGGCTACATTCGTCAATAGCTGGCTCCAACGTTACTTCGTTTTCGACATGGAGCCCTTTTCCCGGAACAACCGCAAAGTGACGAAGATCTGTTGCACATATTTTGACGCAATCCTGTATCATGTGATACTCTATAACAGGGCCTCTCAAACGCCCAAAATCTCACGCGTGCAGAGCGAGGCGCAAGAGCTCCGTGCACTGTGCATCGGTGCCGCTCGGTGTTGCTCGGATCAACGCTTCGTCTCTGGGCTACTCGGCTAAGCTCGGCTCTACTCGGCTATACTCGGCTCAACTCAGCCCGGATTTGGAGCGCTACGGCGCACGTGGGGCAGAGGGAGACAGGCAGAGCGAGCGAGAGAGGCGTAAGGAAAGAGAGAGTAAGCGCTATTGCTCCAAATCGAGGAGTGGGGGGTCTGCACTCTGGTCAACCAAGCCAAGTCGTCTTTTGCACCGTGCACAGTGCATGCACCACGCGCATGCAACCTGAGAGGCCCTGCTCTATAAGGTCGTACTTTACACACGTATGGTTTCATATGTGAAGTAATAGATGCAAACAGCAATGAGGAAGCACAACGTTTACGTGGCATATTTACTAGAGGTTCAACATTCGCAGTTGTTGCTAGCAAGAAATATCCCCACACTTTGCTTTTCAGTCTTTCTTACTTTAGTAATACAGATTCCTTCCTCTTAAGTTTTTTCTTCATTGTGTGGATTCCCAGTCAATGTTCGCGACGAATGTTGTAGTAACTACGAGTATGAATCAGTCGGACCGAATGTGCTGCGTTCACTCGGACTGTCGGACAGGTCACGCTCACTTGCGGAGTAGGATTACTTTCGTTCGATCAACAGTATACTGGGAATGCGGACATTTAGGGTAAAGTCCATTTAGCTGAAAAATAATTACATTCAAATTTGACAAAATTGCTGCACGTATTATCTGTTATCAGCTCGAAGGTTGTTTACATTCTCAAGTGATACATTATCAGCTATCATGGTAAGCCTAATCTTTACTGGAAATCTTTACTCTGGAAATTAAGAGCGAGTCAGCCGTCGCTTTCCTCATTGAGTGGGAAGGTGCTTTTATATACCAGCCCACCAAGCATATTGAAATGCATACGGCAATGGATGGTAGCAATAACACTGACACTGTTGTCGAGAGGAATTGTTGTGTAAGGAATGTTTTTTGGTAACTACAACCATACCTCAGTCAATTTCGTATTTTAAAAGCCGATGATGTGACTTAGACAGAATATGGAAGTACCAGTCTTTTTCTGCCCCACACTAGGAGACACTGTGCATTCCGCGCAGTGTATTTCACAAGAGAAGGATCTGGGGAGATCAGTTTTGCAAGAACGTGATTAGTAAGGAAATGATAAAAGGAATAACGATATGGAGAAAATACTACCACTAAATAAGAAAGGAGGAACCATAGAATATTGAGCAATTAATTAAAAAGTATCGTCCATAACGTAAGGAAAAATAGTTCATATAGTTCAGGAAGTTGACCTTATAGACAAGGAAGGAACAGTAGACCTAAAACATGGAAATTCCATTGATTTAACAAAAAAAAAAGAATAAATCTTACCAGAGAGAATACATACTTGCTATAATTTTGAAAATACTATTATGCAATCATTGTAAAATATTGTAATGATAATAAATGTTTGTGAAACATGGATAATTGTGTCTGGAGAGCAGTTGTAGTTACTGGAATGTATGAAGTTTACTAACATTAAGTCTTCATTGCTAACATTGTGTGAAATTCTCGAAACATAATTACATTTCTATGGGTATAATGTCCTTCTGTCTGCGAAGACGACCATGTCAACCATGATAAATAGTGGACACAGACGAACTATTCTTATCTTTCTGGAAGTTTTACCAGAAATAAATCTATTTCTCTTTCGTTTCAGGTAAGTTTATCCATGCTGGGAG
The DNA here is from genome assembly GCF_040414725.1 of Anabrus simplex. Classification (NCBI taxonomy): domain Eukaryota; kingdom Metazoa; phylum Arthropoda; class Insecta; order Orthoptera; family Tettigoniidae; genus Anabrus; species Anabrus simplex. The sequence goes on along the minus strand of NC_090267.1, from coordinate 63,443,416 downwards.
ATCTCCATCTTATATCACTGAAATCCAAAAAACGCTGGATGGCAATAGTTGTCCTGTGGTAAGTTCACCTTTTGAAGATTTATATTGTTAGCTGTTCTTACATTTTAAACTGTCATCCAACGTTAGGAACGTAAGCTACCCTAACTGAAGACATTCTAACTAATTAAAGTTAATGTCTCCTCAGTGTTTTGTTTCAAAGGCTCTTTACAGATACAGTTTAAAGTATCGATGTCCTATGCTAATGAGATTAAAGATCATTTTAGAAGTTTTGTTGCATTGTTTATTATTACCTCCTTACCGAGGAAGCAATGTATATCACGCAGCGCTACGGTTAGAACAAATAAGAGACCCAGCGAGCCGGTGCCTTTCATGTTCATATGTCACGATATTCTGCGGAAGAACGTGCTTCTCACCATAATATTCTTAAATAAATTTATCTTGTTGTACATTCGTGGAAGTATGGAGGGTTGGTCAGACAATGTTACCTAGCAACCGCGCAGGCTGTGATGTAAAGTATGGAGGGGTGATCAGACAATGTTACCTAGAAACCGTGCAGGCTGTGTCTTATGGCTCGTTTCCATCTGAAATTAGCAGCCGCTGACGGATGGCCAAGACTGGGGGACATATTGATGATCATTTGACTTTCGCAAAGGAAAACGTTGTTACTTTCGCTTTATTTCCTACCTTCCATCCTTCTTCACCTAGCGTTTTTATCACGTCTTCGTGGGGTCGTGGGTGCGAAATGTGTCGTACGATTTGGCTCTGTTTTAGGAATGGATGTCCTTCCTGACGCCAACCCTATGTGGAGGGATGTATTAAATATTACCTGATTGTGTGGTAACATAATGTGTTGTGTAAATTTGAAGATTAGTGTGTGGGACAAACCACAGTCAGAGGAATTTACCAGAATGGAAAAAATTCCACAAACTTACCGGGTATCGAACTCGGAACAATCTGAATCGAAGGCCTGTGCGCTGACCATTCTGCCAAGGGTCGGTCTCGCATTTACTCTCTGATTAGCATTAATAGAGGCTGGGTGTCCAGTCGGAAAACAATAACCAACACTAACACCAACGATATCTCAGACGACGTGCTTCCAGGCTGGAGTCTAGAGCTACATTAATTGTAAACCACGCGTTACGATGATTGTAGTACCTCAAGTTGGTGGGACTATTCCATCACTCCATAAGGTCATACCGAGTTTAGACCCTGGGTACACTGGTTATTTACCTGTACTCTGAGATACTGAACACTGCTCTCGCACACGTTGTCTAGAAACTGTTTCGATTTTAAAATGTCTATATTTCTTAACTTTTTCCTGTTTACAATTTGGTTTGCATCGCAATGACACATACAGGTCTTATGGCGATGATGGGTTAGAAAAGGGAAGGAACCGAACATGGCAGTGATGATGGTACAGCCCAAACATTTGACTAGTGTGATAATGGGAAACCAAAGAGAAATGTCTTCAAGGCTGCCTGTAGCGGAGTTTGAACCCACTATCTCCATAATGCAAACCGACAGCTGAGTCCCCTAAATCGTGCATCTACTCTCGCGATTTCCACATATATGTAATGATCATAAACCAGACAAGGGTTTGGAAACTATAGATGTATTCTACGTCAAAACTGGAAGACAACTGGCCCGGATAATAAAAGAGCTGATACCTTGAAAACAGTAGTACTTGTTTCATGCAATACTCTTTAAGCAAGCTGTAGAGGGCAAACTTTCTGATGGGTGTAGTATCAGCAAGACTATGCCATTTTATATCCGGCCCCGCAGTGTAGGGGGCAACATGTCCGCCTGTCACCCAGCGGCCCCGGGTTCGATTCCCGGCCGGGTCAGGGGATTTTAATTGTAAATGATTAATATTCCTGGCCTGGGGACTGGTCGGCGCCCCGAATAAATATCATTGCAATATGCCACTTTATGAAGGTAAGAGTGATATCAGAGTATTCATCAGTACGACAGTGCTAGAGTTTGTATACTTTATAAGAATGTTGGACGTCCGACTCAGAAGGATTAACAAGTATATAATTACGTCGTACCGACACAGATAGGTCTTATGGCAACAATGGGCTAGGAGTTGGAAGAATGTGGCCTTTATTAAGGTAAAGCTGTAGCATTTTGCCTAGTGAAAATGAAAAACAACGCAAAACTACGAGCAACGAAAATAAAATTGTGGAAACATCCTTCAGACACTCGCAGGAGATCGAGCATGCTCAAATAGCACATGGGAAAGGTCAGCAGGTGCTCTTGTCGATGCGTGGTGTGCATTTAACGGGAATCCAGTTGGGAGTAGTGTTGCTCTGTGGCGTTGAAGTGAAGAGTGTCAATTTCACCGCTCTAAAGCACGTTTTCGAAAGGTGATAAACGATCGTGGTTTAAATTCGAGGTTGCCCATTTCGAAAATGCCCGACTACACGGGTAAATGGTTAGCGTGCTGGCCTTTGGTCACAGGGGACCCGGGTTCGATTCCCGACAGTGTCGAGAATTTTAACCATCATTGGTTAATTTCTCTGGCTCGGGGGCTGGGTTTATGTGTTGTCTTCAACGTCATGTCAAACTCATCACGGCGCGTAGGTCGCCTACGGGTGTCAAATCGAAAGACCTGCACCTGACGAGCCGAACATGTCCTCGGACACCCCCGGCACTAAAAGCCATACGCCATTCCATTTCAAAAATGCATCTGAATTTTATCGAGGAATATGTAGCCGTCCTTCCCACGGCATCTATTCGCGATTGCTTCATGAGTTTATGCAAATTTAAATGCCTGTATTCAAACGTTATGCTACATGTTAAACTGATATTATTCTACGAAAGCAAGTGACAGAAACGTGAAGTATGACAAAGCTGAACAAAGTGGAGACAGAATGAGGACGATCACAGAGCTTATCGAACGGTACACTTCCTGGTCCGAAATTGTGCGTAATTCTCCTTACCCATTGGTTGCATATCCTTGTTGATCTGAAACCGGCATTGGCGCATTTTATTGATTGATTATTTTAGGTAATTTATTACCTGTTAATTATGTGTGAAGAGAATTTTTGTAGATTCCGTTATTGTGACGTTAACTGATTAAGAACTATTTTGTAGTTAAGAAGTTATTGCTATATGTTTAATTGTATGTCTTATAGATTATTTTTCGTTCTCGTTAATCAAAATAATCTCGGTAAGATTGGACATTTCTTTCATTACCACATTGCGCCATGCCTACTCAGCTGAACTGGTACATAAACGTCATCCAGAGTGCCACAATACAACTCAGAGACCGCGGTAACTATAGATGGGACGCAATTATTGATCGTTTTCGATTATTCTTGCACGTAATTCCGTCCTCTAGGTTTGCTAGAAGGAGTTTTACTCCTTCAGTACCTTTTCGAGAAAATAATTCTTATTTGTACGAAATATAGTTGAGAGCTATTCTGGAAGATACTCTACACACGTACATCTACAATTTTGGTAATTTTCTCTTTCACAGCTTTTACTTGTAGGATTTGTATTACCTTTTTCAACTGTTTTTTCTTTTAAGTTTCTCTTAATTGTGGCGTTGATTGTTTATGAATTCTTTTGTAAAAATGTAAATTTAGAAATATTTTTATGTGTATAAATTTAGGTTTTAGCTTCAAATTATTTTGTTTTACATTAAAGTATTTCCTTGTGGCAGCTCAGATTGTCTGGTCTGTAGCTGACCTTTTCAAACAATAATAACAATAAGTTATAACGTAATGTATTTACGCATCGCATTATAGATATGATGTACACCAGTCCAACTGTCACTGCGACTGTCACCATCAGCCTTGCGACACCGAAAACTGTAAACAACGTCAATCTCGGTGAATTCGAACATTTTCTTTATCAATCCTTCTAAATCACCATGCCAATGAGTGCTGAACTTGGACTTAAACGACACCTGGAGTGTCAATATTTATCTCAGTGACCCCGAGAACTATGGATTCGACACTAATATCGTATGTTTTCGATTATTTTACAAGTCACACCCTCCACCAGGGGTGTCTTTTCAATACAGCATCATTTCGAGATAGTAACTCATATCCGTACCGAGTTTGGTTGAGAGCTATGATGGGGCATCCGGAATGTCAGTATACATCTAGACGACCCCGTCAACTATGGATTCGACAGTAATTTTCGTTGTTTTCGATTTTTTCTTGGTATCATACCCTCCTCCAGGGGTGCTAGGGGTGTTTTACCCCACGTAAGATTTTTCCATATAGTTTAGTAACTCATGTGCGCAAAAATTTTAGTTGAGTGTTATGCTGGAATATAAAACACATACATCCATTATCTCGGTCATTTTGGACATCTTTTTCTTTCACACTTTCTCAACTTCCATTCCGACTGGTCCTGAAGTATGACTTAAACGGCATCTAAATAGTCACGGTGTTAAGGGAGTTCTTCGCTCATCAAAGAAAATCCATTTCAAATAGTTTGGCTCTTTGCTCACATCAAGTAATGATGCTATCTCTCCCACCACGGTTGGAGTAAGTGCTTCGTGCTCCAAATGGAGACAAGTGGCTGGTGTTTTGCGAAGTAAGGAGAAGCCTGAATACCCACATACAAAGTGTAATTAGACAGTAATTCGGTATACAGCCCTCCATAGAGTAGAATTTAATCATTTTACAAAAAGGAAAGCGAGATCTCCATGTTACAAATATGATAATTCTGCAATGAAATCTATGAATTCCTGGTTTGGTCACAATCATTGAGTAGACGAGGGAAGCTCACCTTCAGGGATAAGAACATGTGATACGTAGCAATGATATTTCTGCTACAACATCAGCCCTCATACAACAACCAGGAAGGCACAAAACACGAGGAACATATCCGAAGCGGTGGATGGAATATCCTGGAACACACATGGAACGTACGCCTGAACTCCAAAGAGGTTCATGATCACACCAGATGTGAAATACGCAGCAAGGCAGCGGAGCCCGTTCTTCAGAATAAACGCCAGGAAAGAGAGATTGATGTAGGACCACCAAAGGATTAAAAATGTAACTTGAATTCGAATTCGTTAAATTCATAGTTATGGATGGGGCTCTTTGTGCAATTATCTGTGCACGTATGCGGGTTCATGAAATTATTTGATGAATCATTACAGCCGAAACCAACTCTACATTTCTATCAGCCCTCAACAAGAATCCTACTAATTTACTTCCCAAAATACACTACATAGTCATTAACTCAGATTAAATTATAGTACTAAATATTATATGCTGAAAAATATCTGCTTCATCTTCAAATTGTCAGTGATAATTGAAATCAGTATTGATTCCGGAAGCTTTGGAGATTTAAAGTTAAATTAGTGCTAGTGGCTAGCCATCCATGAGATTAGAGTCATAACCACTACGTGTTAAAATCCTCCATAATTTTCCAATTAAACCTACACCAAACATTGTGCCATAGATTAAAACGCTTCATAGTACAGCCTCGAATGAAAATGAGTGGAATGAACAGTTGGAGTCAATTCTTGTGCGTATTTTTTGCCCAATATTTAGTTTCATCAATATGTCGGATAAAAAAAATGTATGAGAAACAACAATTGCTTAAGCGTTTTTTAATGCTATTTGTTCGGGGCATCGACCTATAGAGTTCTTTTGCCCCTACTTGCACCATGTGGTATGAACCTGTGTGCAATGGGATGGAGGAAGTGTAGATTGTTGAATGTGAGGAAACGAACGTTAAGGACGACACAAACACCCAGTCCCCAGGCAAGGGGTATTAGTCATATAAACTGAAAACTCTAACCCAGCCCGGAATCGAACCCGAGGCCGTCGGGTGACAGACGGTGGCGTCCCCTCCCCCACCAACCGCGAGGCCGGACTACTTAAGCGATACACTGTTGTATTTTATGATAGGTAGGCCCATGAAGGAAGCAAGGAGGGAGAGAGAAAAGTGTATATTGTAACGAAAGACTTTGATTGTGATAATTCCTTTTTTAATTTGCGACGACGGGATAGGAGTAAGAAGGAAGCGTCCGTGGCTTCGATTAAGGTACAATATGAGCGTTTACCTCTTGTGAAAATGGGAAAATGGGAAAGCATTTTCATGGCCACCGACAAGGAGGTTCGAACCCACTTTTTCCCGAAATCAAGCTGACTGATACTTGACCCAATCCACGCAGCCACTCGATTCGTGATTATTGTTAAGTGTCAGTGCTCGTAGGCATCATCCATTTCGAACACCACTCGAAAGGGAAAGATAAGGACCTCTAGCTCTTAGGAAAAGTAAGATGTGGGTGAGAGAAAGGGAATGATAAAGTAGGGAATGAAAATCCCTGGGCCTCGTAAACAAAATACCGTCATTGTTGGAGAACACGCACTGAACAAGGGAGGTCGTTTAGAAAAAAGTGAATGTAGAGACCCTGAAATAATTGGAAGCATTGTCAGACTTAGCTAAGGTCGCGTGGTCGTAAGAATACGCTCAAAAATTGGGAGCGGTGACGATTACCACATTAGCCACTTCTTAAGGGATCCGATGGATGTGTTCTACTGACCCCACTCACTGCATGCTTGTAGGACAGAGAATGGATAGTGGGGAAATGAATATTAACCCTGACAGTAACACAATACGTTTTTCTGACGTGTTGTGCGAATGAATGCCATTTATTCCTCTTAAGGAGGGGAGAGTTATCCCCTCCACCACATCTATTCCTTGTTCATTCCGTCTGGTAACTTTAATGTAACTTTAAATAATAGGCTTTGAGTGACACGTCTTCGAAACGTGTGGTGTAACTAAAGCGATATTTATAGACGTGTTACTCTCAGGGTTAAACCGTGTATTACTGACAGTCCGACATATTGGCTGAATGGCAAGCGTTGGGGCCTTCAGTTCAGAGGGTCCCTGGTTCGATTTCTGACAGGGCTGGGGATTTTAATAGCGTCAGATTAATTCGTCTAGGTTGGGGACTGGCTGTTTGTGTTTGTTAACACTCTCCTCTAGATATACCGACAACACACCACACTACTAACCACCACAGCATACGCAGTAGTGATTACATTCCTTCAAGTAGCGTTGACATCCGGAAAGGCACCCAGTCGTAAAACAGGGTCACAACCACATATTTGACACTCAGTTCGTAGCAGGAGAAGGAGAAGAATATGGGAGGCACTGTTGTTACTGCAGCTCGGGACTTCATGTCTGTTAGCTATGTAATGAAAGTCAATGATTCTGTTGAAATAAAAGTATGGAAGTGAATTAAAGAATACCTTGTAAGACTTTTTTTGTTGATAAAGTATTTCCTACTGAAACGTCTCGAGTGGCGAGAGCGTTGCCTAAATTCAGAGAATTTAGTACAGATAATAATATCCTAATCCACATTCCAGAAGTTTAGCGTCAGAGGAGCCTCTCATCACGTGCTAACACAAAAGTTATGGAATGTTGTACGAAAATTACTTAAGTAGCCCGAAGATGGGGAAATTTTGTGAATGTATGTGATCGTTGAGGTTGGATTGGCAGAATATTAGGGGGTGTGCGGGAATGTTATGGTACATGATTATGTACAGTGGAGAGGGGAGGATAAGTGCTGTTTGGTCAATTTGTAATATTTGTTTGTGTCTCCGCATTATAAAATTAATCTATTATTGAGTAGAGGTACCGGGAACAAATTCGCAACCGTCACCGATACCATTCTTATAACGTTAGTAAAATTGTAATTGATGTAACGATTACAAGAGGATCAGCGTAAGCGACTAATATTTCCTTGTTGTATTTTCTCTTAATGCAATAATCAAAATCAGTATGAAACAAGACCAGTGTCAAGTAGGTGTGAACACATCGTCGTTGGCGAGACAAGACCTCCTACGTGATAATATTATTGGATATATACTGACCCACAGCACATACATAATGAAGACCGAGAATGCCTTTAAAATATTCACACAATATTAAAGGAAAGAGACCAGTTGGAAGACCGAGAATAAGGTGGATGGATCACATTTGGAAGGGCGTTAGAGAAGCTGGATTGGATGCGACGGAAGTAACGGAGCAGGAAAAGTGGAAGGATGGAAGGGAGTGGAGGAGGCTTGTTAACCATCCCCGGGCGACTGGAGTGGGACATTGATGACGATGATGATTGCACCTTAGATGACAGAACCTTACCGGCCAAAGTTCTGAGCTAAAGTATTTCACATAGGAGGTTTTGTCCCGGCAGCGACGAAATGCTGATGGTCTCCGTTAATGACGAAGGGGTGCTGCTGATATAAAATGAACAGATTTAAGCAACGGCGCAATTCCTAACCCAAATAGAGACGGTCGAATCCGATAGGAATAAGAATTGAATTAAATAAGTATTAAGTGCGGAAGTTCTTAGGCACAAAGCACACTTTGTCTAATTCCTACCATTGACGTATATAAGAACTACGGAAAATCTTTTCCTTTAAGTAGTGAGGATCATTCATATATTGCCCCCTCTTGTAGATGCCACGATAAAAAAAATATATAAGTTTCTTTTTCCCAAAAATCACGTCAGACCCAATAAATCCTGGGCAGAAGGAAGCAAGAACATTTCAGCGAGGAGGTGTAGCTTAAAGAATGAAGGGAACACATGAACTGAACGAGTTAAATCATACTCCACAGTTAGGAATAATTAAAATAATAATAATCTTATACATCCTTGGCATATAAAGCTGACAAGAAAGATGTCAATAACTTCCTTATGAGATATACTCCAAAATATTACTGAACAGGGAAAATTAACTATTGACAGTCATTTGGGTGAATATCAGAGTGGATTTAGAAATGGAAGATCTTGCTCAGAACAGATATTCCAATTGAAGCCCATAATCCGTCGTAGATTAATGAACTACAAAGCTCGTAGTAACATTAACAGATTTTAAAAAGGCGTTTGACTCTGTTGATGGGGAAATTCTAGTTAACCCTCCGTTACACGCGCCGCGGAGTGAGAGTCCGCACTTTATTATTCTTTGGTATCATAGGCCGAAAATGCAAGGCAGAACGGGCTACCTTCTTGTAGCCTCCTTCTGCAGCAGTACAAAGGGCGTGACGGTGTGAGAATGTCTGAGTAATCGCCGAGCTGTCGATTACAGAAGTTTATACTGTCAACTGCAGACTTGCGGAGTCTGAGTCCGCAGGCGTGTATTGGTTAGTTGTTAATCTTACTCACTCTTTTGGTAAGTCATTCATTCTTCCGTTACTATTTATTATAAAATTATATAATTTTACTACCTACAAGTGTAGTAGTGGGCTCATTTTGATATATTTCCTACTTGTGATTATTTACAGTGGGATAAACACAATATTACAAAATGAGCTATGAATAATTATTTTGCATCCTAGTTCCAAGGAGTTGGTGCGATTTATTCCGAGAGTAATGGATCAAATCGAGCAGTGGTTGGACGACGATGAACTTGGTGCAAGTGATGATAGTGATCGGGACGTCGTAAACAATAGTGATCGTAATTCTCAGAGCAAACAGTCCACGTGTGAAGAGGACGTGACTGAAAGTGAGCAGCATGAAATGTATGTTGGAAAGGACGGGACCCAGTGGAATCATCGGCCTGTGATGAACCGTAATGGAAGGGTCAGGCGACCTGAACTTAATTTTATAAAACACTTGCCTGAAGTAGTAGGAGTTGCCATGAATACTGAGATGCCAAGTGAAGCTCTGCAATTGTTGTTAATTTAAAATTAATTTTGCTAAGTCCTGTGATTTGCAGTTGACAACTTCTAATTTATCGTAAAGGATTGAAATGTTCTTGTAAATGTAGATTATATACAAATTTATCAATATAAATAAAATTGATATATAGTAATTATGATGTAAGACAGATTGACAGATGAGAGAAATCAGGCATTCTTGGAAAAATAATTGAAATGAAAAGAATGAAAGCTTACAAACAATCGCGGACTGTCAGTCCGCGCGCGTGTATTGGTGTTACAACAGAGCGCGCGTTCAAAGGAGGGATAAAATAATCCGAGAGTTCGGAGTTAGAACCAAATAAAAAAACCTAATCCGTAAAACCCTCACAGACACCCTATGAGAATTAAATTTTATATCTAAACCATCCAGAATAAATACAATTACGTCCTGAAGAAAACAGTAAGAACTTGTAATGAAATACTGAAAGAACACAAGCTATCACCTATAACACTGGGAAGAAAGGAGAGAGATGTTGAATAACACTGTCTAGCATTTGCAAATGTTTTTGCCATACTTACAGAAAACCTGAAAAATTCTGGAATACAAGTCAATCTCTTGGAAGAAAAAGCCAACAGAAAAGATTTTAGAATTTCCGTAGAAGAAACGCATTATGAAAAATATAAAAAAATGCCCCAGAATTTTTAATAACAGAAATTGGTTGAGTAAGGAAGGTAAAGAAATTAGATATTTGAGAGAAACAATTTATTATTTATCGTATGATGTGCACAGATAGATTATATAAATAAGTATACAATATATACACAATATATACAAGCAGAAGCCTATAGTTCCAAATCAAGTCCATTGATCCATTTCAAGGCTTCCTCAGTTGCGTTATGAATGTCCTCCAAAGGACCTTGAAATGCTCTCCGTGGACACTCGGCAATTACGTGGTGGATGGTCTGTGAGGTAGCTCCACAATCACACCCAGAAGACTTCTGCCAGCCCCATTTATAAAGCGTATAGCCGCATCTTCCTTGATTGACTCTTATCCTGTTTAGAGTCCTCCATTGACGTCTGGGTAGATGAATCCAGGAGGTTGAACATGAGGTAGAGTCACAAGATGTTGATTGGGAACAGAAGACTGCTGCCATTGGTGTAACCAGGCGTTCGTGATGGAGAACCCAGATTCTTCCAGTGTAAGTGCAGTGCGCCAGGGTGGAGATCTAGACTTAAGTCGAGGAGGGGCAGGTTGAGTAATATCCTGGTGAACGGGGAGGTTGGAGTCCTGGCTGGTCTTCTTCCACAGTTTTAGAAGAGCTTCAGACCTTCTTAAGCAAGGCGGAGGAATATTACTGAGTGTAGGCAGCCAGGCCACGTTTGTAGAGCGAATACAACCGGTTATGATGCGCATTGTTTGATTTAGTTGAGCATCAATCTTCGCAGTATGAGCACTGTTCAGCCAAATTGAAGCGCAGTATTCAGCAACTGAATAGCAAAGAGCTAGAGCAGTAGATCTCAACACTTGGTTGTTTGCGCCCCAAGATGTGCCGGCTAATTTTTGAAGAATATTATTCCGACTTTTAATCTTGGCGGCTGTGTTGTTAATATGATGTTTATATGTTAGGGATCTGTCTAATGTGACACCTAAATATTTTGGGAAGGGACAGTGTTGTAAGGATTGATTTCTGAATGTTATTGAAGGCTTGTAGTTGGCAAATTTATTTCTGAGATGAAACACAGATACAACAGTCTTTTGGAGATTTGGACGGAGACACCACTTTTGGAAGTATGTATCTAGCTTTTCTAGATCTGCTGTAAGAATTTGTTCAGCTTCTGGAAAACTTGGTGTTTGGCTAACCAGTAGTATATCATCTGCGTAAATAAATTTCCTGGACTTAGTTGCTGGTAAGTCAGCAGTATAGAGGTTGAAAAGTAAGGGTGCCAGAACAGATCCTTGTGGAAGTCCATCATTCAGTTTGTAGGTTTTGCTTACTGCATCATCCGAAAAGATCTGAAAGTTTCTGTTGCTAATCATATTGCCAATGAGATTAGTAAGCTTGACACAGGGGATGGCAGAGATAAGTTTTAGCAGAAGCCCTTCTCGCCAGACAGTATCATAGGCTGCTGATAAGTCTAAGAAGACAGCCATACTAATCTTCCGATTCTCAAATCCATTTTCAATATGAGAGGTCAATGCAAAAATTTGGTCAGCGCAATTTCTTCCAGGTCTGAAGCCAGCTTGTTCTGTGGGAAGGAGAGAGAAACAATTCAAGAAAATGCTTTGGAAAAATCCGCTGTAGGAGGAAGGATACAGAAGACGTAAAGAGCATACGTAACAACTATAAATATCTACAACGGACTGTGTTTATCTAAAAACCTCAAAATACAACAACTACAACACAGCAGTCAACCCGGAAAGCATATACGCAAGTGTATGTTTAGTACTGGATTACTAGCTAAATAGATTGGAAATACAGGAATGAAAAAATTACGGAAAATACTTGGTTAGCTAAGAACTACAGTACTCTGGAAATCAAGAAATAATGATTAAATATACCGGGACATGGAAAACAAAACAGAAACAATGCCGAAGAGGCGATTGATATCTTTTGGAAAATTATACAGAATGAATAACAATAGATTAACCAAACAGATCTTCATATATCTTAAGAAGCAGAACTCAACAACAACCTGGATTCATGAAGTCAAGAAAGAAACAATATAAGAGAAGAAGCCGCAACAGAGTGAGAGAGAGAAGGCGGTGTTTAGAAAGAAAGTCTTAAAAATGGTAAGATTGCAAGGTCTGGAGGAAAAGATAACAGGCTTGAAAAGTAGTCCGATAAGAGGAAGAGGATACTCAGTGAGCAGACGAAGGAAAATTGGAGGAAGAAGAAGGAACAACAGACGATGGAGCATTGAAATTGTCACGTGGCTCCCCAAAAAACTCTAATGGAGAAATAATAATAATAATTAAAAGGCAAATAAGAAGAAGAATCTTTAAGGGACGGAAAGCCTTCCGAATGACCTGGAATTCATATATCAAATTATAAAATCGACTATGTAGGAAAGGAAACCTAACGCATTATAATACAGTAATCAAATATTAATCAATAATAATAATGTTATTTGCTTTACGTCCCACTAACTACTTTTTTAAGGTCTTCGGAGACGCCGAGGTGCCGGAATTTAGTCCCGCAGGAGTTCTTTTACGTGCCAGTAAATCTACCGACACGGGGCTGTCGTATTTGAGCACCTTCAAATACCACCGGACTGAGCCAGGATCGAACCTGCCAAGTTGGGGTTAGAAGGCCAGCGCCTTAACCGTCTGAGCCACTCAGCCCGGCCAAATATTAATCATTGGTGGCAGATCATTACACAAAAATATAGAAACCAAGGAAGAAAATTATACCGAAATTCTTCGGCCCAATTTGTAGAGATGGAATCTGTATAAAAAGGAAGTCTCAGGAAATCCATTCATCAACATACACTAAAGACTAAGCCTTGTCGCTGCAACCACTCTCCTCTCAATCCTGCTGTTGTCTTCTCTTCCTTGTGGTCTTCATATCCCATCAGGTTTCTCTCATCCTAGAAGTACGTCTTCCTCTCCTTCCTACAGAGACGTTTATCAGGAAGTCATTATATCTCAGGATATGTTTACACGTTTTAATTCCTTCTTTCCAAATCCTGTATCAGCCTCCGTCGCTGATTGATTTCCTTTAGAACATCTTGATTCATCTTTTCTTAAGTCCAGCATGCCCTCGTCATTTTCATCCTAATCCACATTTCAATTGCTTCCAATGAATCTCTATCCTTTTTACCAATAGTGCGTCTCTCACACCCATAATGTAGTACACTCCAGACAAAGGATTTTACAGAAAACTTTCTTGTTTCTAAACTTATATTGGTATGTGTTAAAAGACGTCATGTATTTTGAAAGGCCTGTTTAGCAAGAGCTACTCTTATTTTAGTTTTCTTGATGCATCTAATGTCTTCGGTTATAATGCTTAGTATGTAACACAAATGTTGCACTTGTTATATCTTGAAACTTCCCATTCTTATTTTTGTATTAACCTCCCAGGCATTTTCGCTCACAGATTTTGGTTTTCTTATTATTCATTTCAATTTTGTAATGTTTCAATGTATTACACAGGATAGTCAAGATTATATTTAATTCCTTTTCAGAGTCTGGTACTATGGAAAGTTCGTGAGCAAATCTGATATTATGGATTCTTATATATTATCATGCCAAAAAAAATTACACTCGTTCAGAAAAATTGGATTTAAATTCTACAGGATTATTCTCATAATAAGTAATCGTAGAAAAGTTAAAATAATTTCCAACACTTCCTTTTCATTCATAACCAAGAACAACTGGATAAGAGAAACTTAAACAGACTACCAGGAATTGAATATTGCCGGTGTAAATATAGATGTAAATTCCGAATACTAATCGATAATCATAAATTTAAGACGAAACCAACCCAGAACCACTGACACCTTTTCATAAGAATGTAGGTAAAAATTCAGTGAGAGGATGAAGAGATTTTGGGAGAAGTAGAAAGCTGAAAGAGCTAAATGATTTCAACCCGTCTCCTGAGACGGTGTAGAAAATATAAATCGGTAGCTGCAGTACCCGTTGTTGACGGGAACAATCACAAAGCCTGTGCAAAGTTATCTCACCCCCAACTACTTTCCACCAATATTCAGGCATGTTTTACTCGGGATGCAGCCATTCATATGATAAGACTGGCAGATAAAGACACCAATCACACCAGGCAATGGTCAATGTAATTCTATTATTGGGGCCGATGACCGAGCTTTTAGGCCCCTTTAAACAACCAATAGCATCATCATAATCATCATCAATGTTATTATTGATCAGTTTTTTGAAACTGTAGGCCTTCATAGTTTTCTTACGACTCTATGGTATTAGGGCATCTAAGGTAAAGGGAGACAACCTTTTTTTCACGACTCCCTTTTGTCTTATTCTTCAAGCAAACGATCCTTTACGTCCTTTTTCTCTTTTTTTAAATAATGATCTTCACAATTATTCTTTCGACATGAACAGATGACCATGCAGTTTTGCACCTTAAGACAATCATGACAATATCCATCGCCATTCCAAACTATCTATATATATAAAAGCAAGTCGGGCTGGAGCGATGTATATATAAATATTTAAAAATGAAAAAAGACGTGAATTAATGAGGCACTTCCAGAAATCTCAGAAATTTGAAACTTGGTACGAGGGAAACTGATGACCCCAGGATCCCTAGAAAAATCGGAAATTCTCAAAATTCCCTGAAGGGGGCACGCTGGGGGGGCTCAAATTTTGGGCTCAGTATAAGAACACAGTTGTATAGTATATCCAAAACGATAACCTATAGGTTTCGTGGGCTTAAAAATTTTCGGGAATTTCCTCATTTTTATCCCCCATCCCCCCAAATCAAGATGGCGGCACAACCTGCGAGACGAGGTAGACAATTGAAATTTGGTGAAATTATAGCTTTTGGTCTCTAACCGACGGGAAAATTCCAAGATGTTCAAATTTTTCACTTTTTACCCCCAAGGATATCGAAATATGGAGGCAATTTTAATGACTGTGCAGACATTCCTTTTGAGCTATTTTTTGGCTAAACGGTAAGTCGTATCACAAAACGGATGGCACAATGTCCCTTCAATTCGGAGTGATGTACAACTTTGGTCCTGTGACATTTTGTCGTATCTCTCTCCCTTATACGTTAAATTTGGCCGTATTTCTGGATTGTTCGTAAATTTGGTGATTTTTACAAGTATATTTTATTGTTTGACACACTTATAAGAATGATAGGATCATCAGGTTGTGTGCGCACATTGGCACGATTAAAGGACATATGTGTACCAAATTTCATGATTCTAGCTTATACATAAGTAGGCAAAATGTAATGTAAAATGTTAAAAATGCACCCAAATTTCACCCTATTCAAACTTTGAACTCAATTTACCCCCTTAATATGGGAGATACGAGGAAATGGTTTAGATACAAACATATAGAGCGATAAATGAGGCGTCTGATGACGCAAACCGTTTCTTAATATCATAAACCGTTTAGGAGATATGAATCTCGAAGTGGAAGTCTGCACTGTTCAATGTGCTCATGCTTATCCGTCATCTACATAAATAAAATCGTAACGACCGTGTGTCTGTACATTGATTATTTTGGCGAAATTTCGGTACAGTTATCCGTTTCAGGTGTAATAATGACCATCTGCATCATTTTTAGCTTTGGTGTCTGTCTGTTAGTCTCTTTGTCTGTTTGTCTGTTTGTCTGTCCTTCTATAACTTGAAAACTACTGGATATATTTCCACCAAACTTCATATTTAGAATCCACCTGTCCTTGGGTAGGTTTTAGCGCAAACTGTGTGTCTGTACACTGATTATTTTGGCGAAATTTCCGTACAGTTATCCGTTTCAGGTGTAATAATGACCATCTGCATCATTTTTAGCTTTGGTGTCTGTCTGTTAGTCTCTTTGTCTGTTTGTCTGTCCTTCTATAACTTGAAAACTACTAAATATATATTTCCACCAAACTTCATATTTAGAATCCACCTCTCCTTGGGTAGGTTTTAGCGCAAATATCGTTTTTAAATCCCTGAACTGGGTGGGGATTTTTACGAAACCGAAACCGTGATTTTGCACTCCCTCAAAGTATACACAACCGAACTTAATGGAAATCAACCTGCCTTAATGAAAATTAATTTTTAAACCTTTTTTTCTCATGTGCATCATTTCGATAACAGGATTTAGTAAGGGAGATATTAACGGACCGTTTTTCGGTACAAATCCCAGCGGACTTAACGCAAGAGCGTGTGCGTGTAAAGCGTACTTCTTACAACTTGAAAACTAACAAGATATTTGAACCAAATTTTATATATAGCATCCATCTGTCCAAGGGTAGGTTTCCTTGGTGTCTGTTAGTTAGTTAGTTAGTTTGTTTGTTTCTTTGTTTGTTTGTTTGTTTGTTTGGTCTGTTTGTCTTTCTCTAACTTGAAAACTACTGGATATATTTCCACCAAACTTCATATTTAGAATCCACCTATCCTTTGGGGAGGTTTTAGGGCAAATATTGTTTCTAAATCCCTGAACTAATTGGGGGTTTATACGAAACCGAAACCGTGATTTTGCACTCCCTCAAAATACACACAACCAAACTTAATGGAAATCTACCTGCCTTAATGGAAATTAATTTCTAAACCTTTTCTTCTCATGTGCATCATTTCAATCACTTACAGGAAAGATAGTATGATCAAACTCTACACGAACATTGGCCCACCCAGTACCCATATGTGAGCCAAATGCTATGTCACATAATTATCCGAAAAGTAATGCAATGTAAGATAATCTCACACAAATTTCAACCTATTCAACGTTTCTGATTCAATCTGACCCACGAATAGATTAGATGCGAGAAAATATCATAGGACCAGCCATTTAGATCGCTAAATACTGCGCCTTACGGTACAATCCTTTGTCGAGATGACGTACCGTTTAGCAACAGTTAATCTGTAAATGAAGGTCTGCAATATTGTAAACATTCATATACTTTCGTATGTCCATCTGCATATATTCATTGATGTCGATTTGTAGCGATCGAGAAAGGATGTGTCTGCTATTGTAATCAGTACTCCCTACACCGACTTTGACTGCTGGCAGTAGGAATGGGGTCCTTCTCCAACTCCTGTGTAACTGGCATTAGTAAGGAGGGCCTACCATTTTAATGAATAATTCACTTTTCCATTTGTCTTGCAGAAGGCAAGGGATCATGCAGTTTTGTTCGAAAGTCCCCTACTCTATTGTGTTTGGCTCTAGGCCAGGGTGCCCGCCATTATAAACAAATGTTCCAATCTAAAATTTGACTAGCATTAGGCATAGTGGCCTGCTATTTTCATGGAAACTCACTAATTCCGTGTGACTGGCAGTAAGCTGGCTAGCAGCAGTAAAAAGGGACTGTCATTATAATGATAACTGCACAACTCAATTTTGACTGGTGGTAGGGAAGTTGCCTGGTATTATAATAAAAACTCCTCAACTGTAACCTGTCTGAAAGTAGGAAATGGGTCTGCCATTGTAACTAAAACTCCCCAAATCGATTGTGATCGCGCAGTAGGCATTGGGGCCTGCAATTATAATGTAAACTTGCCAACTCGATTGTGAATGACAGTAGGCAAGTGAGCCTGGCGTTATCATCACAACTCCGCAACCCTCACTTTACATTGGAAACAACGTATGTGGACCTCCCCATGCTATTTCTCGGATAAGGCTAAGAGACATGCAATTTTAAAACAATCTCATTTGCTGCACGCACAGTATTTACGTCGATATCCGTATACAATGTAGAATACCGTAGCGAAGCACGGGTACATTTGCTAGTTGTGCAATATTTCTATGTTAGCAATGCAGGCTGTGGACTGAACAACAAAAGTCTAAAATCATGTATTCTATTGTTGTAGTCAATACAGTAAAAATGTAAAATACAAATGATCGGAAATTGTATTCTCTATAACTTTTGTTGTATAGTAATATTCGATAGGGCCAATAACAATTTTAAGTACCTTACCCTAAACTACCATTCGGTCCAGCGTGAATAAAATTATTTATACCCTAGATTTTAGTGCCGTATTCCCCGACCTTACATACCAGTTTTCATTAAATTCTGTTCACGCAATTTCTCGTGGTTCCGCATTGATGTGGGCTTAGCAAACAGAAATCGAAGTTCATTAAAATGTTTATCATAGCTGGTACGGTATAAATGAATAAGACATAAATGTTCGGAAATTCAGTTCTATATAACATCAATATTTATTTTATCATTAACATTCAATTTACACAAAATACAAAGACATGCCATAAGGAAGAAAATCTTCATCCGGCTCATTACGAGGAAGTTTATAGATAATATAGATATTCGAGAATTAAAATATGGGACTTCCCCCTAAACTCACATTTCACTCAGCGTGAATAAGATCATTTACAGTCTAATCGTAGTGTCTTATTTCACACTTTACATTCAGATTTTCATTAAATTTTCTTCAGCCATTTTCTCGGGATGCGCGTACATACATACTGCATATGCATTCAGACAGACAGACAGACAGACAGACAGACAGACAGACAGACAGACAGACAGACAGACAGACAGACAGACAGACAGACAGACAGACAGACAGACAGACAGACAGACAGACAGACAGACAGACAGACAGACAGAGATGACGGAATATTAAAAACTACACTTCCTTGTTACTGTTGACACGACCGATACAGAAACGCTATTCGTTTTCAATTCAGAGCAATGTACAGACAAACTCATTTTAGATATCGTCGCTGCCGGGACAAAAACTCCTTTGTGAAATACTGTAGCTTAGAACTTTGGCCGGTAAGGTTCTGTAATCTAAGGTGCAACATTGTGTGAATGTTGTCAAGGCATTCTCGCTCTTCATAATGTATGTGCTGCGGGTCAGTATATCTCCAAACATATTATCACATAGGAGCTTTTGTCCCGGCAACGACGATATGTAGGTTGTATGGCCCCTTTACCGAGTGAAGGCATTAGGATATGATGCCATAATTCGCGGTGTTCGGGAGAATGTTATTTCTATCCATTATTTCCCTTAAAACTTGTCACGCTTCCCAGCCAGATATGGATATGCAGTCCATCAGAAAAAATTTCGTTGTGTTCATTTCGTATACTAACGTGTAGAGGGAAATGGACGTTAAGTACGTTAAAATCATGAGTGCGTAGATAAGTCATCCGAGCGTTCAGTCCTAGAGTGTGGAATGTACGGCAAGGTTCATTTTTCTTTACACGTACGCATATGAACATGAATACAATGAATATTGTTCTAATAGACTAAATATACAAAAATGTGGCTGGTAGTCTTGACCGGTCTTAAGGAGAATAATGGGTAGGAAGAGCATTAGGAGGTATGACCTATTACCTGAACAGCGACGAATTTTCTCCCAGAAGGGCATGCTGAGAGTATGAAACGCTGCTCAAATATATACGGGGATATTGCAACACTTCAAATTATGAACGGTAAATACTCTCTAATCAATTGAACTGGGGATGGTTATTTTATGCGTACTTAGCCCGTAATTACATGAATAACCATTGTAATCCTTTGATATTAACTGCATATTTTTTGGCTAACCGATGTAAACAAGCTTTTTCATGGCATAAGCATTATTTTGTTTTGAGCTTCATTTCCATGACTATTGATTCACAAAAAACAAGCGATGAATCAGCGGGCTAGAATGTAACAACACATTAACTGAAATTCCAAACGTGGAAGCTTATCAATGCAACATTGGATTTCTAAGCCGCAAGCTATGCAGGGTGGGCAATTGAGCATTCACGTAATGAACTGATGATAAATGTTTGTTCATAGAATTAGTGGCATGTGAACATTACGTTTCCACAGAATTTGACAGTTCTCAAATCGATTGAGTGCAAAATACCCCAGGATATATTAAAGGAATTGTAGAAGGTTCTTCAGAATAACGTTCATGAAATGGACTTGTATAAGATGATTACATTTCCTGACTGACAAGATTTCATTACCTTATCAGTGATTTTAACCCTCTAGAGATCAGTTATTTTTGGATGCTCGCTTTCTTTTCCAATACCTCTTGGGTCCTGCTGTTAGTTTTAATTTTCTTTCCTGTGAAAGAGGTTTGCGAGATTTAAAAACTTTTGGTAGAGGAGACCACGAATTTACCAATTTACAAAATTGAGGGTGTTCTGAGACATCAATATCAGAAATGCCATCGGAAGCTAAGTCCCCCCTTACTTCATTAAGCCACATGCTTCCAGTCTTGTAGCTTTGTATGAGTGGGAAGTTCTCCGTAAGCCTAATCTCAGATTGTGCTCCTAAAACTATGTCGCATGCTAGTGTTTGCCGTTTCCAACCGTTGGTACAGTTTAGAGTTTGCTTTCAGTCGGTAGGTTCCATCCGGCAGTACTCTTGAATTTTCCGGAGGATAAGTCATTCAATTCTTTTCTGTTCATCAGTAAGGTCTACGCTGCATATAAGAACTGGGACCTGCCAACAGTTCTGTAATGACATATCTTGACTTTCTTCCAAATGCACTTCTTGATGTAAAGGTTGTACGACAGTTGGTTTGCTGCATCGAGTTTGGTACATCTGTCTAAGATGGAGGTTCCATCGCCAATATACTGGAATAGATGGACTATTTCTAACTTTCCAGAGAAAGTCGTCAAAGGAACTTTTTTGGGGTGATTACTCTCGAAGTACTTGGCCTTGTCGTATGATATTAGTTTGTAGGCTTGTCTTCGCCGGTCTCTCGTGAAGGGATAGAACAGCAACTGCAGAATCCTTAGAATTGTTGGTTAGGATCGCGATGTTATCTGCGAAGGCCAGGCTCCTGATCTCGATCATCCTGTTCCAATAGTAACCGGTTTGATTCCGAGATTGCGCAGTGTAATTTCCGAGGTCTTTATGGCTTTGTCGAGCACCAAATTGAAGAGAATAGGCAAGAGGCCATCACCTAGTCTCACAATAGTTGTGATCTTGAAACACATTATTACATTTAAATAGACAGTAAATTAACATACCGTTTATAAATTGACACGTGTTTGTCATAATAATTTCATTACACTGCACATCTATTCAGACACATTGTGCTGAAGGTCTTCCTCTTAAAAAAATAATGACCACCACCACCATCAGCAGTTGTCAGAATAGATTACCAGGCAGAGGCCCGGTGAGTATCATAATGTAGACTACAGTCACTACAAAGCCTTATTTCGATACCAAGTGTTGTTGAAATCCTGTCAATGTTAACGTGTTGTCAAAAGAAATTAAAAAATGAAGTCATACATTTCCTCCGCTACACGGAAAAGCATAGAATCATGGACATGAATTTGGCCTTAAGCGATCAGGGAATAAATACATATTCTTGATTGCTCCCCTTTTAGTATCTCTCACAATACGCATGAGTAAAAATCATGAATGCGACTCCACCTGCAGGGGTCAAATAGTGTTCGATAAATCGAAATATAAATGAGTCTACCCACCAAAGAATGGTAGTTCTACTCATTGGCTGAATGCTGAGCGTTGAGGCCTTCGGTTCAATAGGCCCCGGGTTCCACTTCCGGCCTGGACGTGGATGATAATCGCGTCTGTTCAATACTTCTGGCTCAGGCACATGGTGTTTGTGTTTGTCCCAACACTTTCCTCTTCACATTCAGAAAACACACTACACTACCAACCACCACAGAAACACGCAATAGTGATTACATCCCTCTATATAGCGTAGGCGTCAGGAAGGGCATCCGTCCGCAAAACAGGGGACAATCCATATGGATCAGGCAGTACGCACCCACGATCCCATAGGTGTGATAAAATCGGTAGAAGAGGAAGAATAATAAGAATCGTAGGGCTCAAGGATTGTGAAAAAGTTAAAATTTCAGAACTCTTAAACACGAGTATAATACAATTCGCCTTATTATTATTATTATTATTATTATTATTATTATTATTATTATTATTATTATCATCATCATCATCTAGCCCTGTGGTGGTCCGGAGGTAGTGTGCCTATCTCTTATCCAATGCCCCGCGTTTGTTTTCCTGATAGTTCGATTATTTCAATTCTGGACTGGGGAGTATAACGGAGTTTATTTGGTACGAAATTCTCTCCAGCTGTTAGTTACAGAAAGAAACTACACAGTGAGAAGATGAAGCTACTGACCTAATGTACATAAACGAACCATGATTGCCATGGTTATAATGGTTTTGGTGAACTAATGGACCTATTTCAATGCCCAAGTTAAAATGAACGTAAATTTACGTCCTCATCCTGAGATGGTGCAACACTTGTATAGGCATGCCCTCAATGGACGTGAACTGCGTGTACTATTCTGTCCCGATACCAGCCCTCCTGCCAACCTTAAACTTGTGGCAGTACCGGGAATTGAAACCGGGCCTCCGATGACGGTGACTAATTGTGACAACCGTTACGTTGCGGAGGTGGACCTCACTGTAGATGGAAGATCGATAGATCACACTTGCTGGGCTCAATCCCGTCACGAGTGCATAATAGGCAGTCCTACTTTTCTTAATTATGTCACATGTACTTCATACGTGTGTGTGTGTATTATATATTTTGTGTTTAGTTCTCTTCTGTGTTATTAGTAAAAATCTGTCGATATCTTGTTGATCCATTAAACTTGTCAAGTGCATGCCTTCTTCCGCGCACCGCCTGAACCTTAAAGATTGCATTCCCCTTCTTTGTCAGAATGAACTAGATCGGTATTTATGTTGAAGGGAAATATAACCGGGTAACCACCCATCAAGTATTGTGATATCATTTAAGGCTTTATAACCTTCACTTGGTTGCCACGATGGTGGTGATAATTGACTTAACAGGAAATACAACTATGCAGCCATCGTATCTTTACACCCATCAGAGGAAGAAATTGAAAATCTCCTAGCCTTCGAACGATGAAAGCATTATAAAATAAATGGAAGGAGAACGATAGTTATAAAAACGGAATTCTCACTAACCTAAAATGGCGTGGATGGAAGAAAAGAACGGTTGACCAAGGGAGGTCAGGTAAGGAATGTGTGAGGAACCTGGTAAAATTCACAGTTCTAGCCCTTGAGGCAAGCAACTCAATTTCGAGAATATCCTAGGGTTATGAGCGACGAACTTTAGATAAATACAAAGTATGAGAATATATTTTTTATTTATTCCTAAAAATTACGATGCTTTTCTCAATTATCGTCATTTAGGTCGAATAGATTAGCAGTTTTCCGTTTCTGCCACTACAAGTGCTAATGTGAGACAGTACAGAGTTTCACTTAAGCCCAATTAACTACATTTGGTGTGGATGTTTTTCAAAAAATAAAGTATCGCCTGAGGTTATTGAACCAAGGAACACAATACAGAACGAATTATGTAAATATATTAATTTGGCTAGGATATGATTCAATCAGAAAACGAGTGAAGAAACAAGTGATTTCAGGCTCCTTTTACGGAACTGTATTTAGGCCGGAAGTGAGTTTCCAAATTGATTTTCTTTAAAAGCTTGATAGAGCTCCCCCAGAATCAAAATTTGAAATACTTCCGGGCCCTTTATCCATTCAACTGTCGGCACAATTGAGGAAATTGTTTAATTTTACGTTTTAAGTTGTATGGGGACCCCTTCTTTGTCTCCTAAGAAATGTTTTCAATATTAAAAGTAGTCGAACAGTGGATTAATCAGCTGAATGACCAATGGTCGCCAAGCGACGCTCGTGAGTTTTGAGCCCCTGCCAGTTGCTGTTTCTTAGTCGGCATTTATGACCGACAACCGATTCCGTAGATTAATTGTGTGCCTCCACCCACTGAGGTTCCGGCCTTTGGTCCAGATGGACCCGGTTTCGAGTCCCGGACGGGTGGGGGATTTTATCCTTCGTTGGTTAATTCCATCGGCTCGGGGGCTGGGTGTTTGCCGTCTTCAGCATTATAATTAATAAAATATAGGGCCTCATCCTTGTAGACGCGCAGGTCGCCTACACGGTGTCAACTCGAAAGACCTCTTTGCAGGCCACATGGCATTATTACCCACTAAGGGAGTTGTAAACTGCCATTGTTTGTGAGTAGCAGGAAAATTAAATAGAGTACCTACCTGTGATTCTAGAGATGTCTTGCAAGTAAACGGAACACATTCCAGTTTCCGTCACAGAAGCTGTAGGAGGGGGAGCACTTACAAGGAGCTGAATTGGAAGCCTTCCCCAAGGCGTGGATTCACGGCTGTGTGCTGGTAGCCACAATCAACACCTGAGCTGTGGTGACAGAAGACACACCAAAACTCGAGTTCAAACAATACACGCCGTAGGTTCAACACACTTGCGGTATTCGTTCACACTTCAGCAACGCTCATATCCTGCACCTAGTCTCCCAGTTAAAATAATCCTGATGGGTGAAGTGTTCCATACGAGGCAACCCTCCTTTTGTGACTTATGAGCTTTACACGAGTGTGTGCACATATAAGAATCGTTTCATTCATAAAGGGCCTTAGACCGAAACAGTAATATTTCTGGAAGATATAACCCGAATAACATTAAAACACGCGCATTTGGTAGCTTACAGCTGAGCTATGGATTGTTAAAGAACATGTTAATGTTGAACTACATTTTCTACTTAGAGGCTGGTAAAATTCACTGGACTGAGGCCCCTTTCGCACAAACATATATATATAGCTAGTTGCTTTACGTCGCACCGACACAGATAGGTCTTATGGCAACGATGGGACAGGGAAGGGCTAGAAGTGGAAAGGAAGCGGTCGTGGCCTTAATTAAGGTACACCGAGCTCGATAGCTGCAGTCGCTTAAGTGCGGCCAGTATCCAGTATTCGGGAGATAGTAGGTTCGAACCCCACTGTCGGCAGCCCTGAAAATGGTTTTCCGTGTTTTCCCATTTTCACACCAGGCAAAAGCTGGGGCTGTACCATAATTAAGGCCACGGCCGCTTCCTTCCCACTCCTAGCCCTAACAACTAGCAAAAAAAATTAAGGTACAGCCCCAGCATTTGCCTGGTGTGAAAATGGGAAACCACGAAAAACCATTTTCAGGGTTGCCGACAGTGGGGTTCGAACCTACTATCCCCCGAATATTGGATACTGGTCGCACTTAAGCGACTGCAGCTATCGAGCTCGGTCGCACAAATATTCTCATACAGTGAAAATATTGAATAAATGTCAAGGTTCACACAGTAATTTATTTTAAAATGCTAATAAGATACATTCAATATGTTTCAAAGGTACAGTTATCCTCGCCTTTTCTGAATCACTGGATTGTACAAATCACCGATAGATAGAAGCACCTTGGTTTTATGGAGAACAGACCAGAGTCCATGGTTGTGGGTCTTTTCTAAATGGTTTTTTTACAAGTTGCTTTACGTCGCACGGATACAGACATGTCTTGTGGCGACGATGGGATACGAAAGGGCTATGGCGGCGTGGTCGTAATTAAGGTACAGCCCCAGCATTTTCATGGTGTTAAAATGGGAAACGTTCGCTTCTCTTGTGAAGTGGTCAGTGTGATTAGCTGCCACCTCTGGAGGTCCCGGGTTCGATTCCCGGCTCTGCTACGAAATTAGAAAAGTGGTACGAGGATTGGAAGGGGGTCCACTCAGCCTCGGAAGGTCAACTGAGTAGAGGGAGGTCAACCTCCTCGGAGTGGTTTTCCGTGGTTTTCCACTTCTTTTCGACGTAAAAGTCGGGATTGTACCTAACTTAAAGCCACGGTCGCTTCCTTCCTTCTCCTCGCCCTGTCCTATCCCATAATCGCCATATGACTTATCTGTGTCGGTGCGACGTAAAGCAAAATTGTCAAAAAATTGGAAAAAACGGAAAACCACTTTCAGGGCTGCCGACAGTGGGTTTCGGGCCTATTATCCACAGAATGCAAGCTCACAGCTACGCGTCCCGAACCGTACGGCCAACTCACACGGCTTTTAATAGTACTGATGAATCTGGACTGAATACTTTTCAGCATGAATACATGCATTTAGGAGTGTACAACATGCTGATATGAAAATGTAATTACGTAACAAAAACAAAAAAAACAAACAAAGAGTGCATTGAGGCCATTTCTGCGTAAAGTGACTCGTTTTGTGTTTTTGTCGTCTTCTGTGTTGTTTGAATTAAATCAGTCAATATTTTGACCAAAAACTTGCGTACCAATTGTGATAGCTAAATAAAATTCAGTAAACACAATCGTCAGAAGTTACCAGTGTTTCGCCCCAGTGCGACACGGGCTCATCAGTTGAATACCACACCTTCTCATGACATTGGCCATGCTAGCCCGGGAGGGGATATATAGCAAGTGGAAATGTACAGAGGTGTGAAAATTATTAGACTCAGTGGAGAAGACAAAAAATAAATTGCCGCAGTTTTGATTTGAACTCACTTGGCTTTCTAATTCCTCCCATACAACTTCCTGTCTTTCAGTCAATCATTCATCCTAATTACTAAACTAATTAAACTATTCGTAACTTTTTAAATATTACGTAGAGATTGAACATTTCTGTTTTGTTTGCCGCTAATCCTACAACATCGGCTTCCAAGAATTTGGATAGAAAATAGTACAAAGCGTCCGCCTCTGTGGTGTAGTGGTTAGCGTCATTAGCTGCCAATCCCGGAAGTCCGGGTTCGATTCCCGGCTCTGCCACGAAATTTGAAAAGTGGTACGAGGGCCGGAACGGGGTCCACTAAGCGTCGGGAGGTCAACTGAGTAGAGGTGGGTTCAGTTACCACCTCAGCCATCTTGGAAGTGGTTTTCCGTGGTTTCCGACGTCTCCTCCAGGCAAATGCCGAGATGGTACCTCACTTAAGGCCACGTATGCTTCCTTCCCTCTTCCTTGTCTATCCCTTCCAATCTTCCCATCCCTCCAAAAGGCCCCTGTTCAGCATAGCAGGTGAGGCCGCCTGGGCGAGGTACTAGTCATCCTCCCCAGTTGTATCCCCCGACCCAAAGTCTGAAGTTCCAGGACACTACCCTTGAGGCGGTAGATGTGGGATACCTCGCTGAGTCCGAGGGAAAGCCAACCCTGGAGGGTAAACACATTAAGATAGGTAGAATAGTACAAAGCACAGTGAATTATACCAGCGCTCAAGTAAAGTTAATTTACAGAACCACCTCATGTAATCAATCATAGTTTATCCAACTGCACTCAAATGAGAAATTAAAAATACTCAACCCGGAATTTAATATTGATATACGACTCTTTTGGTTATAATATTATCACTGATGTAATTGAGTGAAAATGTAACTTTTGTTCTAAAATTTACATTAAACAGACGACAAAAAGCCAAGCAAAGTCATCTCCGTACAGGCCATGAATGCCCTTGGAGGGGTGGAATGTAAAGGCTTCCACTATTCGTAACCTTGGCACGTGATGGGATAGAGTGCTTAGCCATACGCCCGGCCGCCTTTGCCCCCAGGAAATAACCTGGTTTTCATTTTTGCTGTAGGCTGAGTGAACCTCAGGGCCATATGCACCTCCGGAAGTGGAAATCCCGTTTCTTAAATTTTACGATTTCCTGGCTGGGATTCGAACCCACGTTCTTCCGGGCGAACCGAGCACGCCTTTACCGCCTCGGCCAGGCAGCCCCTAAACAGACAACAAGCAACAAGTAAAAGAGCACAAACTCCAGCATAAAAATCTATTTTATGGGCAGGCAAGTAATATAGTAGTTAATTCGACAATTGAAATATTCAAAAATTAATGTTGAGTCTAATAATTTTCAAACCTTAGGAATTCTCCCCTATCACGTCGGCACTGCATTTGTTCTTATCACAGGATAGCTTGCAATGGTGTCCTACCGACGTGCTAGCTGGCTAGAGCCTTGGGAAGGAGCGGAATCCAACTGAAGAATCCATGGTACACTGGGGCGAAACACTGGTAATTTTTGACGATTGAGTTTCCTGAATTTTATAGATAATATCTTTTTTTTTTTTTTTTTTTTTTGCTAGTTGCTTTACGTCGCACCGACACAGATAGGTCTTATGGCGACGATGGGAGAGGGAAGGGCTAGGAGTGGGAAGGAAGCGGCCGTGGCCTCATTTAAGGTACAGCCCCAGCATTTGCCTGGTGTGAAAATGGGAAACCACGGAAATCCATTTTCAGGGCTGCCGACAGTGGGGTTCGAACCTACCATCTCCCAAATACTGGATACTGGCCGCACTTAAGCGACTGCAGCTATCGAGCTCGGTGACAATATCTTTCTTGGTCTTCTAAACTTATGAAAAATGTATTCTTTTTCCTGCACGGAATTCTATACAGAATTCACTCAACTTAAAACTCTTTCAGATTCTCACATGAGAACGTGTTATGGAGATGAGGTCTATTGACACTAATAATAATAGTCATAATAATATTGGCTTTACGGACCACTAACTACTTTTACGGTTTTGGGAGATGCTGAGGTGCTGGAATTTAATCCCTCAGGATTTTTTTATATGTCAGTAAACCTACAGACACGAGGCTAACATGTCTCAGCACTGGACTGAGGCAGGATCGAATCTGCCAAGTTGGGCCCAAAGGCCAGCGCATCAAACGTCTAAGCTACTCAGTCTGGCGACAGTAACAGATACCATTGGCATCTCATATGGCGAAGATACCAATGTAAAAACTGCACGCATACTTCACATTTATTTATTGCCAACCTGTGTTGTGTCCTACCATTTCTTCTGATATAGAGAGGGAACTAAGCTAGTAAAAGTGCCTATGAAGTTTCTGTGATTAAACGGTTTAATATTCTCCAGCTAGATACGTAAGGAAGGAAAATCCATTTCATCCCAAACTTAGCAAACAATGAAGCTGTTTCTCATGTGCTGACAGATTTAAATCAAACAGAAGAATATATTTCTGAGCCCACGACTGGAAATGTAGAATGTATAAAAACAATTGGGTTCACTGGTACATCATATTACAAAAAACTACTGCGGAAGATTCACTTTCGCACGTGTAATCGGCAACTGGTTAAATTAAAATGGATAGTTTTTGGCTGGGGTTCTATCTTGATTTAGCGAAAGCAATCATGCTTCGACAAAAATCTGGTAGAGTAACTAGGCAACCAGCGTACGTCATATGGGTGAATGAACGACGCAATTTTTGTATACGGAAAATAATGTTTTTGAAAGATTTTGATGTTGGACGTATCAAACTTAAAGATAGAGACTGTAAACTAAGGAATGGTGGATAATTCTAATGAGAAAACATTAATTAAACTTTCGAACACTGGGAAATGAAAAGACAACTATTTATTTCTTTGCATTTTTCGGAACACTTTATCTCCCCTGTGGGTGGATGAAATAATACATTCAACATCTGTAGCCCCTGCATGCGGTAAGAGGCTACTAAGAGGGAAAACATATGCACTCTCCCTCTCGTCTTCTTAGCCCCCACACCTTATCCACGACTTGATTTTTTTCCCATCTAGCAGATAAATTTACACACGTACACATATATATCGACGGCCTTGTTACATCAGAACAGTTCTCGTTGTATTCATTTACCTATGCGAATGTGTAAAGGAAAATCATAAATATATCGTCGCTGCCGGGACAAAACCTCCTATGTTAAATATTTTAGCTTAGAACATTGGGCGGTAAGGTTCTCTCATTTAAGGTGCAATATTGCCAAGGCATTCTCGCTCTTCATAATGCATGTGCTGCGGGTCAGTATATCTCCAAAACTATTATCACATAGGAGGCTTTGTCCTGGCAACGACGATATTATACTGTAGGAATGCGTAAATAGGTAACCAAACATACATTCCTATAATACTCTAAAAATTAGAAATGGAGCATGTTTTTAGTGCCGGGGGGTTCCGAGAAAAATCATCGGCTCTTCAAATGTAGGCCTTTTCATTTGACTCCCGTAAGCGACCTGAGCGTCGTGATGAGGGTGAGAGGATGATGAACACGTCACATTCACCCAACCCCCCTGCCAGCGAAATTAACCAATTATGGTTAAAATTCCCGGCCCTGCCGGGAATCGAACTCGGGACCCCTGTGACCAAAGGCCACCACGCTAAGCATTTAGCCATGGACCGGACTCACGGTACGGTACCGAAGAGCATTATGAGATAAGAGGTTTTCTAATTAGGCTATTTATGGTCAGATTTCAAATTTCTGATGTTTTCTGAAAGATCTCGGCAAGACAAATTAAATTACACATCCGACGGTATATGACATTCGGTCGCCCATTTTTAAATAATCAGCAATCATAAGATTACGTCATGCACATTACATCAGCTACCAACAATCACGTCTGTGCATACATTCTTCAACTTTAAAAAATTAAAGAAACATTTCTAGTAGGCCTAAATGCAATAATTTGCTTCTTGGACATTACATCAGTTACGCCGGTCATGTCTTGAATATTGATAATTTACTTTAAAATAATAAAATAGGGGCCGATGGCCTCTTCAAACAACAAGCATCAGCATTATCAAAATAATAAAGAAAACAGTGGTGTAGTGGTTAGCGTGATTAGCTGCCACCCCCGGAGGCCCGGGTTCGATTCCCGGCTCTGCCACGAAATTTGAAAAGTGGTACGAGGGCTGGAACGGGGTCCACTCAGCCTCGGGAGGTCAACTGAGTAGAGGTGGGTTCGATTCCCACCTCAGCCATCCTGGAAGTGGTTTTCCGTGGTTTCCCACTTCTCCTCCAGGCAAATGCCGGGATGGTACCTAACTTAAGGCCACGGCCGCTTCCTTCCCTCTTCCTTGCCTATCCCTTCCAATCTTCCCATCCCTCCACAAGGCCCCTGTTCAGCATAGCAGGTGAGGCCGCCTGGGCGAGGTACTGGTCATACTCCCCAGTTGTATCCCCCGACCAAGAGTCTGAAGCTCCAGGACACTGCCCTTGAGGCGGTAGAGGTGGGATCCCTCGCTAAGTCCGAGGGAAAACCCGAACCTGGAGGGTAAACGGATGATGATGATGATGATGATGATAAAGAAAACATCCCAGTACGTGAAATGGTTTTTCAGCAATAATCATATGTTTTCGTCACAAGGAGACAGACTAAACCCCGTCAAATCAAAGTGTTTGCCCAAGGCGGTAAAGGCCATAACATTATTATTATTATTATTATTATTATTATTATTATTATTATTAGGCATCTTCTTCTTCTTATTATTATTATTATTATTATTATTATTATTATTACAAGCGGTTCATAGTGTGGGTTACTGTAGTCACGTGCTACTTCGTGAAGCATGTGCAACGCCTGAGTGGCAGAGTAAGTGGTCCCGAGGGTCTGGATACCTGTCGCTACGGAATGGAAGTGGGCATCTCGGACCAATTCTACTAAGTCATGGCCCTCACCGTGTTCAGGCGGCTAGGACTATATAACCCACCGGTGGTCCCTAACCAGTTAGAGGACAGATCATCACTTAGAATCTGTGTAAGTAGGGTAACATCCTGCTTCACGAATTTATCGATCTCAGAACATTTTAAGCAAGCCTCGGACCTACAGGAGTAACGGAGTCCCACTCCCATTTGACAGGCGAGGAACTCCTTGGAAACAACTTGACGAACGAAAAGGAATACGATGGGGAGCTATCAATATTAATGTGGTTTATGGGTTATGGAGGAAAGAAAGTAGAACTGACTGAGTCATCGGAAAGGATGCATCTGGATGTGCTAGCAGTAAGTAATATTCGTGTAAAGGGAGATAACGAGGAAGAGATAGGAAATTATAAAGTGACATAATGGGTGTTTAAAAGGGAAGGGCAGATTCTGCGGTAGGGCGCAACATAGTTTTATGCGAATGATGCGGGTAGATTTGGCAGTTGGAAAATCAGGATGAGAATATTGTCTCAGTGTATTAACCATGTAAGTGTGCAGATGAGGTTGAAATTGACAAGTTTTGTGAATCATTGAGTGACATCGTTGTCAGTGTCAACAGAAAATATTGGATAGTGCTAATGGGCGATTTCAATGCGAGAGTTGCTAGTGGGTTTACGTCGCACCGACACAGATAGGTCTTATGGCGACGATGGGTTGGGAAACGCCCAAGGAGTCGGAAGGAAGCGGCCGTAGCCTTAATTAAAGTACAGCCCCAGCATTTGCCTGGTGTGAAAATGGGAAACCACGGAAAAACATCTTCAGGACTGCCGACAGTGGGATTCGAACTTACTCTTTCCCGGATGCGAGCCCACAGCCGCGCGCCTCTAACCGCACGGTGCGAGAGTTAGAAGTAAAACTGAAGGATACGAAAGGGTGAGTGGTAAATGCGAGGTAGATATGGAAGCTAGTAAGAATGGGAAGCGTTAGCTGGACTTCTTTGCTAGTATGGTTTTAACGGTTACAAATATATTCCTCAAGTATAAGGCTATTTATCACTACACATGCGAGAATAGGCGAACCAGATCCATAAGAGACTGTATCTTAACTGACTTCAAAATCAGGAAATATGTTAGGAGTATACGGGGTTTGCAAGGATTTTTCGATGGTACAGACCACTATCTGATCTGTAGTGAACTAAGTGTCTCTAGGTCTAGAATGGAGAAAGTGAAATCTGTTTGCAAACGAATAAGGATA
The DNA here is from genome assembly GCF_040414725.1 of Anabrus simplex. Lineage (NCBI taxonomy): Eukaryota > Metazoa > Arthropoda > Insecta > Orthoptera > Tettigoniidae > Anabrus > Anabrus simplex. Next base: position 63,410,688 of record NC_090267.1, on the reverse strand, counting down.
GAATATCTCCAGGACGAAGAAATTAGATAGAAGTACATTGATATGATTAGTGAGAAATTACGAGCAGTGGACAGTAAGCAGGTTCAGGATATAGAAAGATAATGGGTTGCATAAAGGGATGCTGTAGTTGAAGCAAGGGCATGCCTGGGAACAACTGTGTGCAAGGATGAGAAAAACCGAACATCTTTGTGAAATAATGAAGTGAGAGCAGCTTGTAAACGTAAAAAGAAAGCTTATCAGAAGTGGATCCAAACAATGGCTGATACAGACAGCGAATTGTACGTAGATGCAGGAAAGAGAGCGAAGCAAATAGTTGTTGAAACCAACAAGATATCTTGGGATGATTTTGGTAATAACCTGGAATGGCTAGCCCAAGCAGCAGGTAAACCTTTCTGGACAGTAATAAGGAATCTTAGGAAGGTAGGGAAGGAGGAAATGAACGGTGGTTTGGGTAATTCAGGTGAACTCATAATAGATCAAAGGGAAATCACTGGATAGGTGGAGGGAATATTTTGAAAATCTTCGCAACGTAAAATAAAATCTTCATGGTGGAGTCGCGAACCACCGATCCGATGGGGATGAGGAAAATGATGATGGTGAAATTATGCTTGATAAAGTGGCAAAGGTGATAAATATACTCCATTGTCATAAAGCAGCAGGAATAGTAGAAATTATACCTGAAATGGTGCAGTATATTGGGAAGGGAGGAGTTAACTGGCCTCATAGAATAGTGGCATTAACATGGATTGATGGTAAGGTACCTTCAGATTGGATAAAGTCATTAATCGCACCTATCTATAAGCAAGGGTACAGAAAGGATTGTAACAACTATGGAGCTATCTCATTGATCAGTATACCAGGAAAATTAGTCATGGCGTTGTGGAAGGGAGAGTGCGGTCAGTGGTTGAGTGGAAGTTGGATGAAAACCAGTGAGCTTTCAGATCACAGAGAGACTGTCAGGATCAGATTTTCAGTATGCGCCAGGTAACTGAAAATTCTATGTGAGGAATAAAAGTTATGTTAATGTTTCGTAGATCTAAGGAAAAGGTATGACAGGGTACCGAGGGAAACGATGTTCGCCATACTGGGGGAATACAGGGTTAAAGGTATATTATTAAAATCAATCAGGGAAATTTACGTTGCCAATTTTGCTGCAGTGAGAATTGATGGTAGGGTGAGTTCTTTCTTCAGGGTACTTACAGGAGTTAGACAAGGCTGTAATCCTTCACCTTTGAAGTTCTTAGTTTGCATGGATCATCTGCTGGAAGGTATATAGTGGCATGGAGGGATTCAGTTAGGTGGAAATGTAGTAAGCAGTCTGGCCTATGCTGCCGACTTTGTCTTAATGGCAGATTGTGCCGAAAGCCTGCTGTCTACCATCTTGGAAGTTGAAAATAGGTATGAGTAAGGTATGAAAATTAGCCATTCGAAGACTAAATTGATGTCCGTAGGTAAGAAATCCAAGAGAATGGAATGCCAAATTGCTGACACAAATCTGTAACAGGTAGATAATTTGAAGTGTTTAGCATGTGTAGTAAAGCTAATGCAGTGAGTTCACGTTTGCGATCATCAGTATGCAGTAAGAAGGAAGTCAACTGCCAGAAGAAAGTTTCTATACTTCGGTCTATTTTAAGACCAACTTTGGTTTATGGGAGCGAAAGCTGGGTAGACTCAGGTTATCTTTCTCGTAAGTTAGAAGTAACATACCGTACAAGAATGTTGCTGATACAAGCAGGTGGAAACAATGGCAGGAGGGTACTCGGAATGAGGAGATAAATGCTTAGTTGGGAGTGAACTCGGTGGATGAAGCTGTGCGCATAAACCGGCTTCGGTGGTGAAATCATGTGTGACAAATCTAGGAATGGGCTACCTATGAAAAAAATGGGCTCTGGTATGGAGGGTAAGAGAAGCAGGGGGAGACCAAGACGACGATGGTTAGATTCAGTTTCTAACGATTTAAAGAAGTATAGAATTAAATGGGGCCACAGCACTAGCTGTAAAAAGAGGATTATGGCGACGTTTAGTAAATTCACAGAGGATTGCAGACTGAGCACTGAAATGCGTAACAGTCTCTATTAATGATGTATGTATGTATGTATGTATGTATGTATGTATGTATGTATGTATGTATGTATGTATGTATGTATGTACTGTATGTATGTATGTATGTATGTATGTATGTATGTATGTATGTATGTATGCATGTATGTATGTATGTATCTTATTATTACAATACTAACTTCAACATATCAGATGGCCCAAAAGCGCCGGCTTGGGAAATAAAGGCAACTCTTCAAATAAGAGAGTGCGTAATGTTTTCTATACAGAGTAATCGGAAACAACATGAACCGAGTATATGATCGTTAGAAGGTTGGTCATACTGGCAAATTATTTTAAAAAAGTTCGTCGTTATCTCTCGCCGTTGTCATTTTGTCAGCTGCTGAAGTTAGCCAATCAGATCGCTTCAAGTGCAAATTCAGGTAAGGTTTGCGAGGCGATAAAGCTAAATCTGCACGTGACTTATGGACGGCTTGAGAGCGCCAATAGCAGAAATAAACTTCTCCAGGGGAGGGACATGAACAAGGACCTGCCTGCTGATAGGCTCGGCCCACAGCAAGCACGCTAGGGTGGTATTCGCTGAAGCCCACAGCGTGTTACTGTTTGATGCTCATTTCTTCCCATGGCTTTCAAACCCGAACGACGTAATTTTTTAGATTACTACCGGTGAGACCAACGCCCTAACGTTCATATACTTGGATCGCGTCGTTTACGACCACCTTATATTCAAGGGTCCGTGTGAAAGGCGTAATTATTTGCGCCATGCCGTAGCCGAATTCAAAGGCGTAATGAGTTGACATTGTGATTCATTGTGAGTGTCTTTCTCGTTGTCGAAACTAGAAGTGAAAGAGTTCTGGCCTCGCTCAGTTTGTTCCACTTTCCTTTTGTTGTCTGCAATTACTACGTTCTGTAGTCAAGAGACATTCAGTTTGTGTTGACGTGGATGGTGGTGTTTATTCGTTTTCTAAGAGGAAAACAGATACATTACTTTGATAAGTGGTGAAACGTGGCAAAATATTCCTGCAGCACGCAGACTTTACCAAGAGAGGGAGAGAGATATATTGCGTCGGTTACCTTCAGAACACAATGATGAGGTTATAGTTTGAGAGAACATTTCATGTCTGACCACCAAGGGAGAGGCTAGTACGTGAGAACGAGAATTATGTTTCCTTGTTTTGAGCAAAATCGAACGCATGTCAAGCACGGTTTCTAATGTAGGAACACTGTCTTCTTCTTCTTCTTCTTCTTCTTATTCTTATTCTGCTTCTTCTTCTTATCTTACAAAGTTTCTCCCTATTAAGGAGCGGGGTTGAACTAATATACCTGATGTTTCTGCTCCTTTTTTTTCTGAGTTCTGAGTTCTTCTTTCCAGGTGTTAGTCGTTCTGGTGTTGGTTTTGCAGAAAGTGGGTGATTTTTTATTAGTGTTCACAATTTACATCTATCCCATAAAATTTCCTCGGTGATGTTGACTTCCTGGAGGTCTGTTTTAGTTTCAATAACACAATTCTTCTTGTTTCATTCATAATGAAAGGGCATGGTTGATGTATTATTTTACGATTTGCTTTACATCACACCGATAAAGTTAGTTCCTATTTCTGTGGACTTAATTAAGGAACAGCCCCGGCATTTGCCTGATGTGAAAGTGGGAAACTTCGGAAAACCATCTTCAGGGCTGCCGACAGTGGGGTTCGAACCCACCATCTCCATGAAAATTATTTTGTTCATTCTATCCTCGCTCATTTCCAGAATACGCTCATAGAATTTCAATCGCCTTTTTCTGAAAGTGTGAGATGTTTTCGGTATGCCATTGTATTTCCTGTTAATTCCTTTTCATCCAGTTTCCATCTCTACAAACTGGGTTGAAGATTTTCCAGAGAATTTTCCTTTCTTTGTTTCCTGTGTCATTGAGTAATGAACTTCCACCCATGATTAGTGTTTCCGATGCGTGTGCCATAATGCCTCAGTTTTGCTTTCCTAGATATTGATATGTTGTATGAATTCCAGGTGATTTGGTATGCTTTTCGTAGTTTTTACATTCTCTCCTTTTTGCCTCACGATTTAATCCAGATATTTAATCTTGTTCACTTGAGAAATTATTATTATTATTATTATTATTATTATTATTATTATTATTATTATTATTATTATTATTATTATTATTATTATTATTGTTGTTGTTGTTGTTGGGTATTACTGAGAGGGTGATCGGATGTTTGTGTCGTATTCTGTCGGCAATGGAAAGGAATTTGTTTGTCAGGACGTTTCCAGAATGTCATTAAGAAGAATTTTGAAACTAAAGACATGGCTTTTCACTTCAGCCATAAAATCCACGAAAATTATTTTTAACTATGGGTTATTACTGCACAAAGGTTATTTATAGCCTTGACTTCATTGCACGTGTCCTGTGGAGCGATGCGTGTTATGTCACAAATTACGCCATTGTCAACTGGCATAGGGCTGCTCGAAGCCTTCATTCGGATGAGATTGGTAGTAACAGAAACACCAGGGCGTTAAAGTCTGCTGCCGTGGTGGGGAGGCTTGTGTGTCCCAATGAAGCAGATAGCCGAGCCGCAGGTGCAACCATATCGGATGGGTAACTGCTGAGAGACCGGACTTACGAATGGTTCATCGTAAGGGGGGTAGCAGCCTTTCGAAAGTTGCAAGGGCGGCAGTCTACATGATTGACTGATGTGACCTTGTAATAATACTCAACATGGCTTAGCTGTGTTGATAATGCTACACGGCTGAAAGCAACGGGAAACTACACCCGTTACTACCTCCCGAGGACATGCAGCTCTCTCTGTATGAATGATGTACTGCTGATGGCTTCCTCCCGGGTAAAATATTCCGGAGGTAAACTAGTCCCCCGTTCGGATCTCCGGGTGGGGACTACACGAGAGAGGGCGATCATCAGGAAGAGGGATACTGATATTCTGCGAATCGGAGCGTGGCATTTTATAAGTTTGAATCGTTGTGGTAGTTTAGAGGATCTGAAAAGGGAGATGGATATACTAAAGTTAGATATAGCTGGTATAAGTGAAGTACGTTGGTAGGAAGAACAGGAGTTTTGGTCAGGCGACTACCGAATTATGAACACGAAATCAAACAGGGGAAATGCATGAGTTGGTTAATAACGAATAAGAAAATAGGGCAGCGGGTAAGCTACTACAACCAGCATAGTGAAAGAATTATTGTCATCAAGATAGACACCAAATCAATGCTCACCACAATAGTGCAGGTCTATATGCCTACTAGTTCGGGGGATGATGAAGAAAACGAAAGAATATATGAAGAGATAGAAGATTTAAAACAATATGTAAAATGTGAGGATAACCTATTTGTGATGGGTGACTGAAATGCAGTGGTAGGCCAAGGAAGAGAAGGTAATATAGAAGGAGAATTCGCTTTGGGACAAAGAAACGAAAGATGAACTCGGCTGGTTGAATACTGCACTGATCGTAATTTAGTCCTTGCCAATACTTGGTTCAAACACCACAAACGACGGCTGTATAAGTGGACGAGACTAGGAGACACTGTAAGGTATCAAATAGACTTCATTATGATTAGGCAGAGATTCAGAAAGCAGGTGGTGGATTGCAAAACTTCCTCAGGAGCAGACGTGGACTCTGACTACAACTTTTTGGTCATGAATTTCCATCTGAATTTGAATAAATTTAAGAAAGGAGAGAATGGAAAAGATGGTATCTAGACAAGTTGAAAGAAAAGAGTGTGAGGGATTGTTTCAAGGAACGTGTTGCACAAGGACTAAATAAAAAAGCTGAAGGAAACACAATAGAGGAACAGTGGATATTCATGAAAAATGAAGTCAGTAGGGCTGCTGAAGAGATGTTAGGAAGGAAGAAAAGTATCAACCAAGAATCCATGGATAACTCAGGAGATAATACACCTTATTGCTGAACGACGAATATACAAGAATGCTAGAAATGAAGAGGGCAGAAAAGAATACAGGCGATTAATGAATCAAGTGGATAGAAAATGCAAGGTAGCTAAAGAAGAATGGATGAAGGAGAAGTGCAAGGATGTCGAAGGTTGTATGGTCCTGGGAAAGGTAGATGCTGCATACAGGAAAATCATGGAAACCTTCGGAGAAAAGAATATTATGAATATTAAGAGCTCAGGTGGAAAGCCACTTCTAGGGATAGAAGCCAAAGCAGAAAGATGGCAAGAACATATCCAACAGTTGTATCAAGGTAAGGATATACTAGATAATTTGGTTCCGGAACAAGAAGAGGCTGATGATACCCCAGACCCAATTTTGAGGTCAGAGTTTGACAGAGCTGTGAGAGACCTAAATAGGAACAAGGCACATGGAATTGAAGACATTCCTTCTGAATTACCGAGTGACTTAGGAGAAAGCAGCATGGCAAGGTTATTCCATTTAGTGTGTAAGATGTATGAGACAGGAGAAGTCCCATCTGATTTTCAGCAGAAAGTTGTTATACCTATTCCCAAGAAGGCCGGTGCTGACAGGTGTGAAAACTACCGCGCCAATAGTTTAGTATCTCATGCCTGAAAAATGTTAACACGTATTATTTACAGAAGAATGAAAAAACAAGTTGAAGCTGAGTTGGGAGAAGATCAATTTGGCTTCAGAAGAAATGTAGGAACACGCGAAGCAATCCTGACCTTACGTCTGATCCTAGAGGATCAAATCAAGAAGGACAAGCCCACGTACATTGCATTAGTAGATCTAGAAAAGGCATTCGATAATGTTGATTGGACCAAGCTATTTACGATCCTGAAGGTGATTTGGATCAGATACCAAGAACGAAGAATTATGTACAATCTGTATGAAAATCATTCTCCAGTGATAACATTCGAGGGCTTTGGAAAAGAAGCAGCAATCCAGAAAGGAGTGAGGCAAGGCTGCAGTTTGTCCCCTCTCCTTTTCAATGTTTACATAGAACGGGCAGTAAAGGAAATCATAGAGGAATTTGGAAAGGGAATCACAATCCAAGGAGAGGAAATCAAAACCTTGAGATTTGCCGATGATATTGTTATTTCATCTGAGACTGCAGAAGATCTCGAAAAGGTGCTGAATGATATCGACGATGTCTTGGGTAAAGGAGTACAAGATAAACATAAATATGTCCAAAACAAAAGTAATGGAGTGCAGTCAAACGAAGGCAGGTGATGCAGGAAATATTGGATTAGGAAATGAAGTCTTGAACGAAGTAGATGAATATTGTTACTTGAGTAGTAAAATAACTAACGATGGCGGAAGTAAGGAGGACATAAAATGCAGATTAGCACAAGCAAGGAAGAGCTTTCTTAAGAAAAGAAATTTTCTCACTTCAAACATTGATATCGGAATTAGAAAGATGTTTATGATGACTTTCGTGTGGAGCGTGGCATTGTATGGAAGTGAAACATGCGCGATATCTAGCTCAGAAAGAAAGAGAATAGAAGCTTTTGAAATGTGGTGTTACAGAAGAATGCTGAAGGTGAGATAGATCGAATCACGAATGAAGAGATACTGAATCGAATTGGTGAGAGGCGATCAGTTTGGCTAAATTTGATAAGAAGAAGAGATAGAATGATAGGACATATCTTATGACACCCAGGACTTGTGCACTTGGTTTTTTTTGAAGGAAGTATAGGTGGTAAGAACGGTAGGGGTAGACCAAGGTTTGACAAGCAGATTAGAGCAGATCGTCGCTGCCGGAAGGAAAACTCCTATGTGAAATATTTTAACGTAGTACTTTGGCCGGTAAGGTTCTGTCATCTAAGGTGCAATATTGTGTGAATATTGTCAAGGCATTCTCTCTCTTCATAATGTATGTGCTGCGGGTCAGTATACCTCCAAAAATATTTTCACATAAGAGGTTTTGTCCCGGCAACGACGAGATGCAGGATGCAGTAGTTACGTAGAAATGAAATGCCTAGCACAGGATAGGGTGGCATGGAGAGCTACATCAAACCATTTTATGGACTGATGACTCAAACAGCCACAATCGTCAGACATGTCTTTTTCTACGAAGACTTGGAGGACGATGTTAACTGTAATTCTTCAAAATGAAATGGAAAATGTCCTGGAAGAATTTCCACTTTGACTAGTTCTAGCAGGATGGCACACCAGCTCATTATTTCTGATCTGTGAGGAATCATCTCATCACGAGTATCCTCAACAATGGATTTAAAGACGTGTTCCCTTACCCTGGTCAGGAAGATCTCTGACTTCATACCCACTCAACTTTCTTTTAATGTGGGATTGCATTTAGACCAATTTGTTCCAAACAGAAACCCTGAATATAAAGCCAGCGAATTAATCGTATGTGCGAGTATGACATTATACTCAGGTAAGTTCATGAAAATACAGAAAGACGTTTTTTTAGTGTATCGTTCGATTGACTTTTAATACATGCATCATCAATGAACACTTTTGAAAAGAAAGTCAAAAATATGTTTCCTTATACTCTAAATAGCAATAGACAAAGCTCACCGGAATTTTCACATAATTAAGGCATTATTGTGCACACATCGGAATCATTAATCATGGGTGGAAGTTCATTAATCAATGACACAGAAAAGAAAGAAAGGAAAATTCTTCGAAAAATCTTCGACCCAGTTTGTTGAGATGGAAACTGGATGAAGAGGAGTTATCAGGAAATGTACTGACATATATTATTCTCTAGTTAATCTATGTCTTGTCATCAGCATTGTCAGAATCTCGCTTAAACGTCAATGTTAAGAATACCAAGGTATTAGTTGTGATTAAACGAATTCACACCAAGCTTACTGACAAGATAGTGGAACATGTCACCAGTTTCCCGTATCGAGGAAGCCTGATCAGCAATGACAACAGGCGCAGCAAAATGATCAAAAGGCGAAGAGTGTTTTCCAAACAGGCGTTTATTAATAAGATAAATATTTTAAGCAGTGCAAATTTCAATTTTGGAATTAGCCGGCCAGTGTTTTGGTGTCCAGCTGATGAGCTCATGCCGCCTGGAGCGAAACACGGGTAATTTTTGACGATTGAGTTTTCTGAATTTTATTTACCTACCTCAATCGGAAGCCATATTTTTGGTCAAGTTTTGAGACTTATTTCTTCTTTCTTTTAGGTTACCATCAGACTACAATTCTTACAAAATAAGTAAAATACACAAGGTAACAAACTGATACACATTAAAGTACTGTACGTTTCGGGACGCCGAAAACGGTAACTTAAAATACATTATGTAATTTGAAGAATGAATATTGAAGTTCAATTCCTTTCTAATTATATTATAAGAAATTTCGGCGGATGATTTCCTGAACGAAGGACGAAACATGTCCTGGGACATTTTATTGTCACACTAATTAAACACAAATGTTTAGTATTGTAAAGGTGACATATCGGATTGTACCATTAAAAAGTATACTATCGATAAAACGGGATTTTCAATTAAAATCATTTTGTGAAATAGAAAGAGCATTGTAACATTCGCGGTTTTGGAATAGGAGCGACAAATTGTGGCAGTTTAAATAATAATTTCGTTTATTGAGAATTAAAATCAGAGGACGACATTCAACAACACAACGAGCAGAGATTGTTGCTGCTAATGTGATGATACTGATCAACATTATCTTTCTCTTTTATGCCTTTGCGAATTAATAAACTGTCACCCCTCTTTTTTATCTTAGTGTTAATCGTTTACCATGTTCATGCCATGCTTATAGAACGGTAGTAAGTCAAAACGTAAGTTTTCCCAAGTTTTCTTTTTCACGCAGAGGTAAATACAGTTCAAGATAAAGGACACTTACGAAGCCTTATGGGCATCACTTACGTAATTTACAACACAGTCACGAAAATAACGGCCGGGCTTAGTGGCTCAGACGTTTAAGGCGCTCGCCTTTTGACCAGAACTTCTCAGGTTCGAACCTGGTTCATTCCGGTGGTTCTTGAATGTGCTCAAACACATTTACGGCACCTAGGTGTGTCCTAAAACAGGAAAGTAGTTAATGAGACGTGAAGCCAATATTTTTTATTATTATGAAAGATATGAAAGCATTTCTCATAGTGTAGAATGAGCAACTCACTTTTCTGACTATGGAGAAGAGTGTCCGCTTCCTTGAATATGTCTAAGAGAGTGGAATTAAACGTCTGTTCTCCAGTACCATTTTGTTAACGGTATAGCGAATGCATCCGATGTTAATGGATGGTCACTCCCACTATCATCTTTCACGGTCATTCAATCCTATTCAAATTCACGGCACCACTCGCACTCTTGTTGAAGAGGTATCGCTTTCTGTTTGCATGACCACACATTACTCCCTTAAATGTTGACAGGTCTCGCATTTTCCTTCACAAGAATGGAATCACAACCTTGACCTCTTTCCGTAACCACTCGTTCAATAAATTCGCCACTTTTCAACAGTCCCGATGTCAAGGTCTGGGTTTTAGCATTTGTGCGCAATGTAATGCACTGACTACAAACTATCAGATATGTACGTTGGACCGAGCTCAATTCCTTCATTTCTGAGCTATAAGCAGGGTAATGCAGGCTAATTTATCTTTCCACTTAATGTAGCAGAAAGCTTACACATTTAAATTGTTATATTGGAAATGACAGAAAAATTATTATGATTATTATGATTATTACTATTATTATTATTATTATTATTATTATTATTATTATTATTATTATTATTATTATTATTATTATTATTATTATTATTATTATTATTATTATTATTATAGTATAAGTTAGGTCTATTTATTAAATTGCTGTTCGCTTACTACAGACAAATTTGATTATGCTGCTGACAATTTTCTTTGTGTAATACTATGATATTTACCTCACTGAAATATTTCTGAACTTAATTTGAAATCCTGAACTAAAATACAGCTGTTCAAATTGTGTTGTTACGTTTGAATATGCATATGTAGTTACAGTTATAGTGATACAGAGTAAATATTTGTCAACAATTCGCTAACGAATAATTTACCAGATTAGTAATTTATTCACCTACTGTATCTGCCCAAATGCCACACCCCTCATCGATACGGAAAATGGGTGATTCATTGTAGGTCAAGTAATACAGTCTTCCCATAAAACGGCATACATACATGCACACATATATAAACAGGCCTACAAAAGTGTTAATTACAGTCTATTATCACTTACAACACTTGACTGAACACTCGTTTTAGATCGATATTAATCTATGAAATGTCGTATGGCTTTTAGTGCCGGAATATTCCAGGACAGGTTCGGCTTGCCAGGTGCAGGTCTTTCTATTTGACACCCGTAGGCGACCTGCGCGTCGTAATGAGGATGAAATGATGATGAAGAAAACACAAACACCCAGCCCCCGTGCCCTTTTGGAATTAACAAATTAAGGTTAAAATCCCCGACCCGGCCGAGAATCGAACCCGGGACCCTCTGAACCGAAGGCCAGTACGCTGATCGTTCAGCCAAAGAGTCGACATTAGTCTATGAAAAACCATATTTATTCCGTAACGGGAATCATGGTACCCGTTTAGAACAAATTTGTTCAATAGAGGCAAAGAAATTCTTTGTGTTTTAATCTCCGGGTAAAGCGATTTTTCTGCCAACCTGTACTTCTAATGTACACCTTCGATATATGCAACTTCAAAGCACGAAATGACAGCGGTCGCCAGAGTTTTATACTCTTATATCTTCGCCTAAAAAGCACTGTATGAAGGGTTCATTTTTCTTTATGCAGTACACCGGCATACCAAAACGAACACAACGGAAACTGTTCTGATGGACTGCATACCCATGCGGGGATAGGAAGCGTGACCTTCCTTAAGGAAAATAATGAACGGGAATAGCATTAGGACAGAAGGAGTTTTGCTTCTTAGGCGACGATACTTCGACGGCCTAGTTCTAATACCACGTAACTGACAATGCTGTTCCTATCCATATTTTCCTTTAAAATGGCCACGCTTCCTAGCCCTGAATGTGTTTGCAGTCCATCAGAACAATAGTTTCGTTGTGTTTATTTTCCTATGCTAAAGTGCAGAGGAAAATGAACCTTACCGTACAGCACTGTAGGAATTGGTTATATAATGTGTTTACGAATTTTTTCTTTACACGTAAGCATACGAAAATGAGCACAACGAAAATTGTACTCATGGACTAAATATTCATGTGTGGCTGAGTAGCGTGACATGTCTTAGAGTAATTAATGATCACGAAGAACATTGTGAGATACACTCCAATTAAGCCACCGTTACTGAAGGTTCTGTGACTGAAAATTCAAGAATTTGGGTATGTTTCATATGCCCTGAAAATGGTTTTCCGTGGTTTCCCATTTTCACACCAGGCAAATGCTGGTGCTGTACCTTAATAGGCCACGGACACTTCCTTCCCACTCCTAGCCGTTTCATGTCGCATCGTCGCCGTAAGACCTATCTGTGTCGGTGCGACGTAAAACAACTAGCAAAAGAATAAATAAATGTGTCCTAACAGATTACTAAGGAAAGGGTAAAAGCGTAATGCATGTGTAAATCAGGAGGAATATAGACTCAATAACACATCATATGAGACCAAAAATGCATCTGCATGAAATGAATGAAATCGCGCTTGGCTTTTAGTTCTGGGAGTTTCCGAGGACAAGTTCGGCTCGCCAGATGCAGGTCTTTTGATTTCTCTCCCGTAGGCGACCTGTGCGTCATGATGAAGATGAAATGATGATGAAGACAACACCTACACGCAGCCCCCGTGTCAACAAAATTAACCAATTATGATTAAAATTCCCGATTCTGCCGGAAATCGAACCCGGAGCCCCTCTGACCAAAGGCCAGTACGCTAACCGTTTAGCCATGGAGCCGGACATGAGCATAACAAATTTTATTCAATAGCACGTCGGACACTTGGAATGTGGGGAATAACTCTGCGTAGTACGGGCCGGTGATATCTATCTATATAAATAAAGTTGTAGAGGGTCCGCTGTCTGTAATTTCTTCTGTTTTGCCAATTTTTAAGATATTTAGCCGTTTTAGGTCAACTCAGGACCGAATCGGTCATTTTTACTTTGCGTGTCTGTCTGTCTGTTTGTCTGTTTGTCTGTTCCACCATCAAGTCGAAACGGCTGGATAGATCTCAACCAAATTTCATATTTAGAGTATAATTATCCAGGGGAAGGTTTCGATAAGCATATCATTTTAAAATCTTTGAACAGACGGGGGGTTTATATGAAAACCAGAACGGTTTTCCTCCGTTTTCTCTTATACTATTGATTTCCTGTAAACTCCGTGGACAGTATGTGAAACGTCTCTTCATTATAAACAACTTTTCGATGGCCTAGAATGAAAACCTCGTATCTCTCAAAGTTCTTCCTATCCATTATTTCCCTTAAGATAGGTTACGCCTCCCAGCCACACATGAATATGCAGTCCATCAGAACAATGTTCGTTGTGTTCTTTATTCCTATGCCGACGTGTGGGGGAAAATGTACCTTACCGTACCGAACAATAGGAAAGTATGTCTGCGTGACTTATTTACTAACTCCTAGAGTATAATTTTTATAAGGTTCATTTTCCTTTACGCGTCAGCATAGGAAAGTAAACCAAACGAACATTGTTCTGATGGACTGCATATCCAAATGTCGCTGGGAGGCGTGACCAGTCTTAAGGGAAATAATGGATAGGAAGAACCTTTTGAGATACGAGGTATTCAATCTAGGCAATCGTTTTGTTATGTTCATAATTTACCTTACTCTTCACATGACGGAGAAATTTACTATTTTCTGCGGGTATCGTGCTCTGCATTGAGTGACCGACAGACCGACAACGAACTTACAGGTTACTATGGCAACGTGTCTGACTGCTTGCCAGCAGGGAAGAACCCTATTGCCATTTTCCTCATCATGCTTTTTAATTCGTGGTTGATCCTTGGGAAGAAGGCAAGAGAGGCGTCAATCGGCCTATCTGCGTGATATTGGCGGAATATCGTTTGAGGTTATAACCGTCCTCGAATAGATTAAGTAACAACACCATTAATCATCTTCTTATCTGCTTACCTAAGAATCACTGCGTCTAAATTTCTCCCCTGTTACCGCTTTCTTATATCCATAACTCACACCAGCATAATTTATTGAGGGGCATTTGATTTTCCAATACATTCACTTGGCATTTACTTATTTGTCGTTATCCGGCTGTCCTCGGTTATAATCGATTTTCTATTAATTTACCTTTCTTAACTGTATTATTTTCTTCCCTAACTACTCCGTATGTACGCGAGTGCTAGAATCTACTGGATATATTTCCACCAAACTTCATATTTAGAATCCACCTGTCCTTTTGTAGGTGTTAGGGCAAATATTGTTTCTAAATCCCTGAACTGACTGGCGGTTTATACGAAAAAGTAACCGTGATCTCACACTCCCACCAAATATACACAACCAAACTTAATGGAAATCTAACTGCCTTAATGGAAATGAATTTCTAAACCTTTTTTCTCATGTACATCATTTCGATACGAGGATTAATAAGGGAGATATCATTAACGGACCGTTTTTCGGTATAAGTCCCATCGGACTTAACTCAAGAGCGGGTGCGTGTAAAGCGTATTACTTACAACTTGAAAACTACTGATGATATTCGAACCAGACTTTATATTTAGCATCCACCTGTCCACAGGTATGTTTTAAAAGTCAATAACATTTCATGTTCCCGGAATGGACTGGCGGTTTATAGGGAACCGAAATTGTGATTTCACTCTTCCACAATATATACAGTACAAGACCAACCTGACTGGAAATCGACCATACATGATGGAATTCAATCTCTAAAACTTAATTTTCATGTGCATTTTTTCATCAGTAGGATTAATAAGGGAGATATCATGAATGGTTAGTTTTGCAGGTTAAGTTCGGCGGACATAGCCCAAAAGGTGTTGTACGTGGAGCAGATTCCTTATCTATCTCTGTAAATAAAATCGTAACGACTGTGTGCCTCTAATCTCATGCCACCAAGTCCATCTTTTCTACATCGTACATCGACTCATCAATCAATTATAATTATGCACATAAATCACACTCTTATCCCTCAACTAATTACTCTACCAAATTACTTTAAGATACCAAGCCATACTTCACATTAAAATTACAATACTTCACTTTTAAATCCAATAAACAACATATCTAACATATACCAGTTATCATTACCCCAAATATTCACTTATCGCAGCCTTCTAACACCATCATACTTCACTCTTAAATCCAATAAACAACACCTCCAACATATTCACTTTTATCAGCCTTATACCACCATATCTCATCTAAACTATAAACAAATATCTCATAATCACACTTAACCATCCTTGAATTCACTATACAGGCACCCACCTCCATAATCACACCTCCAAGCCACATTTCACCAATAAATTCACCCTAATTTTTATACTTTTTCTAATTATTTTTCAAATTACCTTAAAATACCAAACAGCGTATCAACTCATCAATGAAATATGCTTATCCACCTGAGACCAACTCTTCTCCTTCAACTAATTACTCTTCCAAATTACCTTGAAATACTAAGCCAGACTCCATATTAAAATTACCATACTTCACTCTAATTCAATAAACAACACATCTGACATATACCAACTATCATTACACCAGATATTTACTTTCCTCAACCTTATATCACCATATACCATCTCCACATTAAATTTTACCATTACGACTCATTAAAATAAACACAACACACTTCCTATAAACAAACACCACTTATCAATTCTCCTCCCTCTCATTTCTTGAATTCTGTTATTCCGTGATCCATCACTTCTCCATCTGCACACTTAAACATTTCAGCAGGTTCCCTCCATACAGATAACACTATCATACTAACTAACTCTCTACCTATATTTACCGACACAATAATATATACCTCAAGCTACACCTCATCCTCTCCATCTTTCTCACAATGAACACACCTACTTTCACCACAGACCACCGTTCACATGCATACCAAATACAGCTTCCTTTTTGTACTATATACACAAGACACTAGACATTTCAAATACGATTACCTTTTGCCAGATAAATCACGTTCAATATCTCTGTAAGCATGTATACAGTCACACTCTTTTTTTAATACACTAATCATTTCGAAGACACTCCGAAGCCACCAACAGCATCTCGCCTGTCAGCCTCCTCCCTGAGCTGGCTTCATTGTTTTTGGCTGTAACAATCTTCTTACTTCCCTGCCATCCTCCAATGATGGCCCTATATTGCTCGACGCTAGACATCTTTCTTATATCACTCAACTCGTCCTGCCAGCACCTCGCTCCCACTCCGCTCACCTGGCACACTTCACACTGCACGTCCGTACTCTTCACTCGCCCTGGTTAGACTGCTGTGTGCCTCTACATTGACTATTTTGGCGAAATTTTCGTACAGCTACACGTCTAAGGGGTAATAATGACCATCTGCAAGTTTTTTTGGTTTAGTTTCCTAGAAGTCCAAAATTTTGCCCTCCTCGCTCAAAATCCAGATTGCGGCATAATCTGCCACACGAAAAAGAAAATGGAAATTTGACACTATTATATGTTTTAGCCTCTAACGGACGGGAACCTCCCAAGATCTTTAAATTTTTCACTTTTTATTCCCGAAGAATATCGAAATATGGACGCAATTTTAATTATGGTGCAGACATTCGTGAAGTCGTATCACATAACGGATGGCACAATCCCCGTTCAATTTGGAGTGATCTACAACCTTGGTCTTACGACTTTTTGTCGTATTTCTATCCCTTTTACGTTTGATTTTTCTCTGTTTCTCGATGTTAAGTAAGTTTGAACTTTTCACATACGTAATTCATACCTTCCATAATTTATAGGAAAGATAGAATCATCAAATTCTACACGAAAATTTGTCCACCCAGTAGCCATATGTGAGCCAAATGCTATGTATGTAGATGTCACATAATTATCGGAAAAGAAATGCAATGTGAGATAATCTTACATAAACTTTACCCTGTTAAACATTTCTAACTCAGTCTGACCCAAGAATAGATGAGATATCGTAGGACCAGCCATTTAGGCCACTAAATCCGGCGTCTAATGGTACAATCCTTTGTCGATATGACGTATGTTTAGAAGCAGTTAATCTGTAAATTAAAGTCTGCAATTTTGTACACACGCATGTACTTTCGTATGTCGATCTATATATATTCACTGATGTTGTTTTGTAGCAATCGAGGAAGGATGTGTCTGCTATTGTAATCAGTACTCCCCACACCGACTTTGACTGGCAGTAGGAACGGGGTCCTTCTCCAACTCCTGTGTAAATGGCAGTAGTAAGGAAGGCCTGCCATTGAAATGATTACTTAACTTCTCGATTTGACCTGCAGAAGGCAAGGGAGCATGCAGTTTTGTTTAAAACTCCCCTACCCGATTGTGTTTAGCAGTAGGCAAGGGCGCCAGCCATTATAAGCAAATGTACTCATCTAAAATGTTACTGACATTAGGCATAGTGGCCTGCTATTTTGGTGGAAACTCACCAGCTTGGTGTGACTGGCAGTGAGCTGGATGGCAGTAGGAAAAGGGGCCTGAGATTATAGTGATAACTGCACAACTCAATTTCGGCTGATAGTAGGGTAGTTGCCTGGTATTATAATAAAAAATCCTCAATTATTAGGCCTATATGTCTGGAAGTAGGAAAAGGGGCTTCCATTGTAACGAAAAGTCCCCAAATCGATTGTGACCGCGCAGTGGGCAATTGGGCCTGCAATTATAATGTTAACTTCCCAACTCGATTTTGAATGGCATTAGGCAAGTGAGCCTACCGTTATATCACAAATCCGTAAGAAACACTTTACATTGGAAAGGACGTATGGGGACCTCCCCATGCTATTTCTCGGATAACGCTAAGAGACATGTAGTTTTAAAACAATGTTATTTACTGCATGTACAGTATTTATTTCGATATTTGAATACAATGTAGAATACCGTAGCAAAGAACGGATACATTTGCTAGTGAGAAACAAAAGACATAATTTAGGAGTTCGGGAGTAATATTACGAGTAAAAGTAAAACAAATAAATAAATAACCCAATATGTTGCGGTAGTTGCTCGTCACAACATTCACATTAAAGTGATGTGTCCACGATGAATTCACAAGGACAGCTACCCTCCAACTGAGTCAACACAGCGCCATCTTATGCGTGTGACGTCAGATATTTAGAAGATTTTTTGGTCTTACTTTGAATATACTTTTCAAGTTTTTTGCATCAGGTAGCCTCCTCTTTTATCTATGGATTGAGGCAGAGAACATAATGGTTAGTTAAATACTCTTGGCGCTATACGCGTTCAACCCAAACACTAAAAGCGTCATAAGTTTTTCCTTCCACGTGTCCATTGTCGAGGAACATAGGTCTACATTAATAAACTTTCCAACAGAAAGAGTGACATTCCGCAGTGCTCAACAGCTGAAGCTCATCAACGTAAAAGTGAACAATTTGTTTTCATTACATCTAGGTAAGGTAAGGGTTATTCTGCCCGAAGGCAGGTCTGAACCTCCGCAGAGGTGTTCCTGAGCGGGAGTTTACGTGCGGTAGGTTGGCCAGTTCCTTTCCGCTCCTCCATTCCCTTACCCCCACCAACAGCGCGTGGCAACCCATCCAACACCTGACCACGCCCAATGTTGCTTAACTTCGGAAATCTCATGGGATCCGGTGTTTCAACATGGTTACGGCCGTTGGCTCATTACATCTAATTCGTTCTAATTCAAGGGATGTCAGGAAATTCGACGAGTTGTGACGAAGTACGTGAACGCAAGTGGAAACCCGAACACTAGACAACAGGATGTATCTTTCAAATAACGGCAGCCCAAAATATGGTTTTCTGTGGTTTTTCATTTTTACACCGGGCAAATGCTGGAGCGATACCTTAATTAATGCCATGGTCATTTCCTTCCCACTCTTATCCCATTCCACCCACCTGACGTAAAACAAACCGCAACCAAAAATATTTCAAATAAATTGTGTGCAACCACATCATCGAAATACAGTGTCAGACATATAACCTCAGATCGGAGGCACCGTGTTTGCACTCTGCGCTAAAGCAGCTGCTTCAGCCGAACTTATGACGCGCGCGTTTGCCGTGCTTTAAGCTGCATACTGTCTTCAATGAAATATTACCTTATATGTGATGCTGGACGTGTTGTACTTCCTGAGTTATAGAGGCATTGTGCCTGGTAACCAAATTCAGGCTGGCCCGAGTGAGTTCTGCCACTGTTATGTTTCTGATTTTATTCGTAATATTTTATTTCAGTTCTTATGACGGTTTGTTCGACCAAATTTTTTCCTTTCAGTTTATCCCACAAATACACATCACACACTGTTAGGTCTGTAGAACGAGGGGGAAATAGACCAGCACTGATCATTCTGTCTGCAAACACTTCCAAAATTGTAAGAAGTGAACTTTTCTGTTGTATGTATAGGGGCTGAATCTTGTTAAAATAACCCTCGCGATTTTTCTTCTTCCGTTAGCTGATAGAATAACGGCGTAAAACGTCATCTTGGTACCCTGGTACACTGTCGTCTCAAAAAAGCCCAATTATTCGTCTTGCACTAACAGAACAAGAATCACCAATCTTCCTATCATAATGAGGGACTTCATAAACACCATCAGGATACTCTGCACACCAACAGTGAGAGTTATGAGTATTCACACGACCATTAAGATGAAACCAGGACTCTTTTACATACGAAAACACTGTGTTGTAATGATAACTAACTGACCATGTTAACAGCTGAGATTCAGATGGAGACTGTTGCTTGCCGAGACAAACATGTCCATGCTGCTGGCAAGGTCAAGAACACTGCGCGCTCATCCCATATTGTAGCTTAAATATCGGAGAGTAAAAACATCGCTTCGACGGTCTTAGTTTAAATGAGAAACCCTGTATGCGTGAGATGTTGCCTCTTAAACCGACCAAATTAGGTGCATGTATAATGCCAATGGAAAACCAACGAATCAGTGACCTTAACAAAGTGATCCACTCATATACACGGTAAAGAATCGTTACAATAATAGCATCTGGTAAGTTATTGCTTAAGATGTTCTTATGAATACAAGATACATAAGGAACATTTTGTCCAAGAGTACAGCAGCAGGTACGGGAGCTCACTAACAAATCCAAAAATATCTGTGTGACATGTTCGGGACAACGCAACTCTTTAAGGAATACTCGGAAAAAGTATTTAAACCATATATTAGAGAACACACATTCTCCTTAATTGTAAATTATTGGGGTGTTCAGGTGAATTGTTTTTTAATGATGAGCTTGAACTAAATTTCAACTATAAGATGATTCCTCTCCGAGTTGCATGGGGTTATGCCAACTCTGTATTTTTTCCTTTACTTAACGCGGGAGAAAAATTTGTTAAACGATTTCGATATTATTCGCTTGTTATGGAATGTGGACAGAAGATAACACCTAGGAATGATGTACTCAAATTGTATTCAAACAGTTCATTATCAATTGTTAGCACCTACCTCCATAGCCATTGTGCTATATGCCAGATAAGCGTCCAATTTAATAATGCGTCGAAAAGTGTTCAGTAATGTAAATGACGTGTCTTCAATCTGAACTACAGAAACATGCAGGATAACGCAAATGTCTGTTATGTTATGACGAGGCAATATTTCACGGAATATTGGAAGTAGAGAGGTAATAACTGACGCAAATGATTGGCATAGAATGGTGTTTTATTGAAATTAATGCAAACAAATTGACCAGCAGATGGCGATGGACCGCAACATACCAGGCACAAATGACCATATATACTTGCAATGGCATGAGGTTTTATTGACACCAGCAAAGAGTGCACAAACAGTCCAACAGACAGCGCTGGACAGCAACACGTCAGGCACAAATGACCATATATACTTGCAATGGCATGAGGTTTATTGACACAAGCAAAGAGTGGACAAACAGGCCAACAGATGGCACTGGACAGCAATACGTCAGACACATATGACCATATATGCTTGCCATGACATGAGGCTTTATTGACACCATCAAATAGTGCACAAATAGGCCAACAGATGGCGCTGGACAGTAACAAGTCAGTGAAGCCGCATGAGACTCGTGTACGGTATAAAAGGAGCTGTCGTGAGTGAGGGCGTTAGATTCGCCTGCAATAACGGCATGTTGACGTTACCAGAAAAGGAACTGTTAGTGAAGCATTATTTACTTAAATTCGGTGTCAATAAAAGCCCATGTCATGCCAATACATGTATGCCAATTATTGCCTTTCTACCGCCAATATTCCGTGAATTACTGCCTCGTCAATTATTAGAAGACCGGGCGAGTTGGCCGTGCGCGTAGAGGCGCGCGGCTGTGAGCTTGCATCCGGGAGATAGTAGGTTCGAATCCCACTATCGGCAGCCCTGAAGATGGTTTTCCGTGGTTTCCCATTTTCACACCAGGCAAATGCTGGGGCTGTACCTTAATTAAGGCCACGGCCGCTTCCTTCCAACTCCTAGGCCTTTCATATCCCATCGTCGCCATAAGACCTATCTGTGTCGGTGCGACGTAAAGCCCCTAGCAAAAAAAAAAAAAATTAGAAGACTTTTGGTTCACCTGTACATTGGAGTTTAAACCAGTAGCTTTCTTTTGCTGCGCATGAGGCGTGAAATACTTGTCTTTTGTTTGACTTTACGTATGCATCATAATACAAAATGTCATCATCATCATCATCTGTTTACCCTCCAGGGTCGGCTTTTCCCTCGGACACAGCGAGGGATCCCACCTCTACCGCCTCAAGGGCAGTGTCCTGGAGCTTCAGACTCTTGGTCGGGGATACAACTGGGGAGAATGACCAGTAACTCGCCCAGGCGGCCTCACCTGCTATGCTGAACAGGGGCCTTGTGGAGGGATGGGAAGATTGGGAGGGATAGGCAAGGAAGAGGGAAGGAAGCGGCCGTGGCCTTATGGTAGGTACCATCCCGGCATTCGCCTGGAGGAGAAGTGGGAAACCACGGAAAACCACTTCCAGGTTGGCTGAGGTGGGAATCGAACCCACCTCTACTCAGTTGACCTCCCGAGGCTGAGTGGACCCCGTTCCAGCCCTCGTACCACTTTTCAAATTTCGTGGCAGAGCCGGGAATCGAACCCGGACCTCCGGGGGTGGCAGCTAATCACGCTAACCACTACACCACAGAGGCGGACCATACAAAATGTACAGAAGTAAATTAATGCAGTGTGAATTTGTTAATAGTCACACATATATGTGTATTGTTTGTGTTTACGTTCGTAGCAGACAATGCTGTAATTTTTCATTATGAATAGCAAATAAAACATTTGTTATGTTACCAGCATTGTGGAGTGTTATTCCGTGGACATAGAAACAGTTTTATGTATGCATATATAAATACCGAAGTATTGGCAATCAGAATACTGGGAATCATGAAATTCTGTGGCACTAGGAACACGCTCAATCGCAATAGCGGCCCACCAGCTGCGCTTACAAATGTAGTCGTGAAAACAGCCTGGCGTAAGCTAATGAAAGAGCAATGACCTCCCTTAAAAGCATGTGTAAATCAGCAGAGCAGAATTGGTGCAGGCAAAGCAGAGTTTCCAGAGCCCATGCGTTGGTGAGCAACTATTATATAACTATTTACTGTAAGCAGGATACTGAGCTATCGATTGATAAAGAGCACTTATAACAAATAAGCCTGTCACGCAGCCTGAAGCTGGAGCACTACACGTTAGTCATACCACCAGAAGCCATGGAGTGTCTTTCATTGAATCGAGGACGTGTGATGGAGAAACTGGAAGTCAGAGAGAAGGGAATTTTCAGGAAGATCTTCATCCGGTAAAGAAAGGTAACAAAGGGAGAGTATCTCTGTGCTAGGAAAAGGCGAGTAGCTTTCTATGGCCATATAGTAAGTGTCTCCCGAAAGACTGACAAATCTTCTTTTCTCCTGGCAGAACAAGAAGACTCGTACCTCTTGCCTGAGAGAATCATAAAAGGACATTTAAGAACTGGGAATGTCAGATATTCAAGACAGACGGTTTGTACGACGTACCCAGAAATAAATCCACGGATTTCAGGAAAACCCCGGAAGAAAGGTACCGCTTGGAACAGATGAAAGAAAGGAGTTACACAGACAGAAAATGCGACAATACTGGGCAATAATCAAAGTCCAACTGTTAAAGAAGCAGTGTTCAAAGTAGGCCCATTCGAACCAAAAAAAAAAAAAAAAGGAGGAAAATGGTACTCGTA
This sequence comes from Anabrus simplex, assembly GCF_040414725.1. Taxonomy (NCBI): domain Eukaryota; kingdom Metazoa; phylum Arthropoda; class Insecta; order Orthoptera; family Tettigoniidae; genus Anabrus; species Anabrus simplex. The sequence continues at coordinate 63,387,420 of NC_090267.1, read as the reverse complement.
CGAATATTTTGAACTATACAACAAGGATAGTATGTGCTTGCGTAAAGAAAACCTGTTAGATGCCAATAATATCAACAAGAATAAGAACAATTAATTAGGCGTTATTAAAGTACCTTTGCAAAGTTTCGAAAAATTTAACAATTTACAGTGTCTGTTATTTCCAGAATTACGCACACTTCGATTTAGAGGAGACATTAGAATACAAATAATGTTATTGGAGGGAAAACAAAATGTCCAACATTACAAAAGTCTAAATGTGCGTACACTGATGTTAAGAGCACCATAGTAATACACATCAGGAGAAATTACTACCCTCGGGAACTTTTATTATTAGAAAACACTGTCCAAAAGGTTTCTACACTTCTGCAGAAATGTCTGAAGCTTAGGGCGTAAGGGAAGCTTGTAGATACCACGCAAGCTCTGCTAAACAGTAAAGCATCACTTCACTCACCGAAGCCGCAGACGATTAATGTTATTTATGCAATTGCCACGGAAGCGATTATTAACGTTACGAGTGAAATGGTTATGAAATTTCGTAATTGGAAACATAAACTTATCACTTTAGTGGCTCTTGTGTACAATATTTTATCGTAAGCAATGGGATTAATTCTGGATCCGTATTGAAAAGTTGGTCACATTCAAAAGTAGGGAAGGTCAACATATTCAGTACAAATGGTTTAATGTTTCTATATTTTATTAATAACAATAATAGTTTCGACCGCTGTACTTAGTTCATCTTCAGTCATATACCGTGTGGTTCACCAGCACCTTACTTTTTCGGACATGAGCAACCCATATAATGCGTATAACCCAAAGATCCGAATAATTTAGTGTTATGAACACCCAGTAAACTTGAAATTTCCCCTTATGGTCAATAAGGCTCTCCCCAACCTGTGTGCCTTCACTGTTAATTGATCCATGTACCAAGCAAAGGAAAAACTACCATGCACAATTCCGCGCCAAATATTAAGGGCCATACTGCAAGCATGCGATTTATTGAGCCTTGAAATAACACAGGTACCCGTAATACGATCGAATTAAGTTAAATAAACATTGCAAATGACTACTAAATTTAAAACTTAGACAGAGGATGGTCAATTGCTATATATGGTCAGCCTTGCTATATGGTGTGGAAACATGGACTCTCAGGAACATATCAGTGAAACGCTTGGAAGCCTTTGAAATGTTGATCCACCGTAGGATGCTCAGGATTTCGTGGGTTGCACGACTAACGAACCAAGAAGTACTCAGGAGGGCAAGAGCAAGTCGGGAACTCGTTCAAACAATAAAACTCCGGAAGATCTCTTACCTTGGCGACATCCTTAGGAATCTCATCTTACAGCGGATTGTACAAGGCAAAATACAGGGTCGAAGAGGTGTCGGGAGGAGGCGAACATCATGGCTTGGAAATATCAAAGAATGGACTGGAATTCACAGTGTTGAAAGACTTTTACACCTAGCAAGAGATCGTACTGCATTCGCCACAGTGATCGCCAACGTCAGTGGGACCTGATACGGTACTATGAAGAAGAAGAAACATTGCAAACCATAATTTGCCTGGTAGTGGAAAGGGGAGACCGAGGAATGCTATTTTCAGTGTGGACAGCATGGGATTCGAATTTACAAACTTCCGCGTCCAACGCACGCAAATAATAATCCACACCCACCACCTTACATCGCATAACTTATTAATTTCCTCACGATGTATTACTGTGAAGAGTATGTTGATTTGTTGTTCATTTATGGAGAATGTACGGTCGAATTAATTTTTATGCCACGTGCTCCGTAATAGAACACTACAAAGTGGTCAAGATTTCGAGCACTTGTTACTCTGATTATGCAGGACACCCTACTTCCTGCCTACACACCATCATGTCGCAGTCCAGCATGGGTATGGAACATCGGATAAAAACGGTCTTTTTCAGGACCAAATAGAAATTAACTCTTTGGAACAGAATGATATGCAGCCATATTACAGTCACTATAAATGGCATAAATGGAAAAAAGTCTATCAGTCTTTGAATCGAACCTACCACCACAGAGCTTCGCTGATGCGACAGCAGTAATACCTGATTTAGCCACTACATTCGATGTGGAAATTTTCCTCAAAAATCAAGAAACGACTGACGGTATTGAACCAAGAAACATATTACACAAAGAATTATGTAAATAAGTTAATTTGGCTGTTTTATCGGAATTGCATTTAGGACGGAAGTGATATTCGATATTTTTAAATTGTTTGATAGAGCTATCCATGACACAATTTGAAATATATCCGTGCCCTTTAGCCCTTCAACCTCCGGCACAATTGAGGAAATTGCTTAATTTTACGTTTTGTGTAGTATGGGGAACCCTACTTTTTCTGCTAAGAATTTTCTTTCTGGTCCGCCTCTGTGGTGTAGTGCTTAGCGTGATTAGCTGCCACCCCCGGAGGCTCGGGTTCGTTTCCCGGCTCTGCCACGAAATTTGCAAAGTGGTACGAGGGCTAGAACGGGGTCCACTCAGCCTCGGAAGGTCATGAGAGTAGAGGTGGGTTCGATTCTCACCTCAGCCATCCTCCAAGTGGTTTTCCGTCGTTTCCACTTCTCATCCAGGAAAACGCTGGGATGGTACCTGACTTAAGGCCACGGCCGCTTCCTTTCTTCTTCCTGGCCTGCCCCTTCCAATCTTCCCATCCCTCCACAAGGCCCCTGTCCAGCATAGCAGGTGAGGCCGGCTGGGCGAGGTCCTCGTTATTCTCCCCAATTATATCCCCCGACCCAATGTCTGAACCTCCAGGACACTGCCCTTGAGGCGGCAGAGGTGTGATCGCTCGCTGAGCCCGAGGGGAAACACACCCTGGAGGGTAAACAGATCAAGAAGTAAATAAATGTTTTTGACGTTAAAACTAAATTTGATTTCTTCTTTATGTAATTATTTGTATATTGCGGACTTAAGGACAAATATCTTTGTTAGAGATCAAAAATAGGTTCTCAGTTAAGCCTACTGCGTTTTTCTCAAAAATATTGTTCGCCCCCCAATGAGTAGGCCTACACATGTTATAACAATGTGTGTATTATTCTCTCCCTTTCTCTCTTTACAGGGTCGGCTATGAAGTTAGATACATTTTCTTAGCGAGTTTTTACGATCGAATGCCCTTCCTGGCGTCAACCTGGTCAGAGGAGTTAATGAGACGAAATGAATAACGTTATTTAGTTGTATGGTAGTAGGAACGGGCAGGGTGATGCCCGATGCCAGCACCTAGATTTCTGCTGTCGAACAGCACCAAGAAATCTGCTCAAGGATTTAGATCTCCATCCGACGGACGAATCACCTTCCACAGTGTCATATGACCTTACTCCATATGATCAATGCAGAGAAGTTTGGAGATGAGTGCATGTTTTGACATGCAATCAAGTGATTATAAATTCCATACCACCACCTCACCTACCCTGCCGGCCAACATACTGATGGTGACTTCTTCGACCAACGGGATTTGAACTGGCTAACCACGGTGTCAGACTGTATAGACTCGATGCCTTAACGATCATGGCTACATGTTATAATGATTTCTTTCTTCCTTAATATACTTAGCCTCCAGGGTTGGTTTTTCCCTCGGACTCAGCGAGGGATCCCACCTCTACGGTGTCAAGGGCAGTGTCCTGGAGGGTGTGACATTGGGTCGGGGGATCCAACTGGGGAGGATGACCAGTACCTCACCCAGGGGCCTCACCTGCTGTGTTGAACAGGGGCCTTGGAGGGGGATGGGAAGGTTGGAAGGGATGGATAAGGAAGAAGGAAGGAAGCCTGCGTGGCCTTAGGTTAGGGACCATCCCATCATTTTCCTGGAGGTGAAGTGAGAAACCACGTAAAACCACTTTCAGAATGGCTGAGGAGGGAATCGAACCCACCTCTTCTCAGTTGACCTCCCGAGGCTAAGTGGACCCCGTTCCAGCCCTCGTACCACTTTTCTAACTTCGTGGCAGAGACGGGAATCGAACCCGGATCTTCGGGGGGTGGCAGCTAATCAGACTAACCACTACACCACAGAGGTGGACTTCCATGTAATTTACATTTCAGAATGTTGCTAAACATGTAGAAATAAAGAAGCATCGAAAAATAGTCACGAAAATAAAGTTCATGGTGTGCCAAGTAGGGTACTCTTTGGAAACCAGAAGAAAAAGTCATTGTCAGAACAGAAAATACTACTGCATATGTACTGAGTATACAGTGTTATTATTGTCACTTAAAATCAGCTATTATAATTCTGATGCATAAAATTCATTATGTTGGTAAATATCTTTAAAAAATATTGCTGGGAGACAAAAGGTAACCTGCTTGGCCCTCTAGGGGGAAAATATATCCGCCTCTGTGGTTTAGTGGTTAGTGTGATTAGCTGCCACTCCCAGCTTTCGATTCCTGGCTCTGCCACGAAATTTGAAAAGTGGTACGATAGCTGGAACCGGGTCCACTCAGCCTCCGGACGTCAATTGAGTAGAAGGGGGTTCGATTCCATCCTCAACCATCCTCGAAGTGGTTTTTCCGTGATTTCCCACTTCTCCTCCAGCTAAATGCCGGGATGTTGCCTAACTTAAGGCTTCCTTTCCTCTTCATTGTCAATTCCTTCTAAATTTCCCATCCCCGTACAAGACCCCTGTTCAGCGTTGCAGGTGGGTCAACCTGGGCGACGTACTTGCCATCCTCCCCAGTTGTACCCCCAACCCGAAATCTCACGCTCCAGGACGCTACCCTTGAGGCGTTAGAGGTTGGATCCCTCGCTGAGTCCGAGGGAAAACTAACCCTGCAAGATAAACTGGTCAAGAAAGAAAGAAACAAAGAAAGAAAGAAAGAAGGAAAAACAGGAATACTGTAAATATGCGCTTAGTTTATAAGTACGTCCAGAAACACTACCGAATTTTGGTTAAGCATTAACTTTGCAGTGAAATGAAATGTCGTATGGCTTTTAGTGCCGCGATATCCCAAGACGGGTTCGGCTCGACAGGTGCAGGTCTTTCTCTTTGACTCCTGTAGGCGACCTGCACGTCGTGATGAGGATGACATGATGATGAAGACAACACATACACCCAGCCCCCGTGCCACTGGAATTAACCAATTAAGGTTAAAATCCCCGACCCGGCCGGGAATCGAACCCACGACCCTCTGAACCGAAGGCCAGTACGCTGTTAACTTCGCTGTCATTCAAGTGATTCAGATGGTAGGAAAAAGGCCTTCTGAGCTCAATATGGACGGATTTTTTTCCAACCCAAGTGCGCTGTTATTTCAAGATGATCCAAGTATTCAGCCCTGGGTCGAAAGATTTACGAGACCTCATAGAGTAACTCCTACGAGACAAATTTGCGGCACCTTCCGGACTCTCAAAACCATCTAATTATTTGCAGAAATGTGAACTGAGTGGCATTACAGATTGATTTCCTTCTCTTGACACAGAACCCATAACTGTAGAGATAGAGGTTATTTTGTATGTGTAGTCCATAGTAAGTTACTCGCCAAACACTTGAAGGCACATGCATGCCGCTGTACTTTTCCACGCGACGCTTCTCGAGGCTGCGAACGTGGTGAAGTGTCTTTAGTCCAGAGAGCCTCTTTGTCTCTCATTTTACGTGCCACTTATTGCAGCGCTGTCAGAAGCAATCTATTGTCACACCAATCGATAAACAGATTTCTACAACGACCCGTGAAATGACATATTTAAAATACACAGCACGAAGGAGGTTTATATTAGATTCGAGGGCCGTGTAGAGGGAAGATAAAAGTTTAAGCATAATATTGCAAATAGTTTCGCATTCATTAAAAGAGTTAATGAATATTATCCTAGGCACGCTGTGAAAAGAAAATGTAAAAATACGGGAGGTAGGAAATGGGGAACACTACAGACGTCTAACATTCTGCGAAGATATATTGTCACTACTGTGCTGAAACTGCGAATGTGACAAAGGTCTTCCTATGCATTATTTCCCTCAAGACTGGTCACGCCCCGCAGCCACATGTAGATATGCAGTCCATCAGAACAAATTTTTGTTAATTCATTTTGTTGAGGGCGTGTATAAAGGAAAATGAACCATACTGTATCATACTGTAGGAATGTAGGTTTTAATGACATATTTACCCACTCCTAGAGTATGATGTATTTAAAGTTGATTTTCCTTTACACTTTAGACCAGGAAAATGTTCTGATAGGTTACATATCAGTATGTGACCGGAAGGCGTGTCCGACTCGCTGGCTGAATGGTCAGCGTACTGGCCTTCGGTTCAGAGGATCCCGGGTTCGATTCACGGCCGGATTGGTTAATCCCAGTGGCCCGGGGGCTGGGTGTTTGTGCTGTCCCCAACATCCCTGCAACTCACACACCACATATAACACTATCCTCCACCACGAAAACACGCAGCTACCTACACATGGTAGATGCCGCCCACCCTCAGGGTCTGCCTTACAAGGGCTGCACTCGGCTATGAATAGCCACACGAAATTAAATTATATTACTGTAAGGCGTTACCAGTCTTAAGGGAAATAATGGACAGGAGAACCGTTACCACATTCGCGGTTTTGTCACAGCAGCGACTGTAACAGTGCCCCCACTTCACAGATATCAACACAAATCTTAAAGTATCCCATCTAAAAATTAATAGAAAATAGTTAAATATAAAGCAGGCAGTAAACCCACATCGCGGATAAGGACAAGCATTTTTTTTTTCAGTTGGCTTTACGTCTCACCGACACAGATAGGATTTTTGGCGGCGATGGGACAAGAAAGGTCTACGAGTGAGAAGGAAGTGACCATCGCCTTAACTAAAGTACAACGTGGTGTGAAGATAGGAAATCACATAAAACCGTCTTCAAGGCTGCCGACAGTGGGGTTTCAATCCACTATTTCCCGAGTGTAAGCTTACAGAGTTGCGCGCCCTTTCACACACGGCCAACTCCCTCTTAAATGAAATGTTCGAAATACTCTTCGTAGGCATGGATACATGCGTCAATTCCCGCCTCATTCAAGCACGGATGCGGTGGGGTTGCCTCCTGTCCTGTATTGTGCTGGACATCCCGTATTTGAGGTGAAAATGTTTCTGTCCCGTATTATGAACTGTTGTCCCGTAAAAACGAGCGTTTGTCTTATGTTGTTTCTAAATATTTTAAAATCCGTATTTGATTTGAGCGCCATTAATGTTCAAAGTGTCTTCACTTCTTTCTCTCTTTGGAGCATCAGAAGAAAAAAATCTTGTGATGTCTCGCTATTCGCTGGTAAAGCTGAGGGTGCTGGGTTTTTTACCTCGTTTTCCGCCGCGTACATCCGTGGGTCTTCCATTCCAATTTCCAACGTGATTGCTCATGCTGAACATGTCTTATAGCGAGTTAGACAGTGCAATATTAAAGTCAGCGAAGTCAAATGTGCAGTACAGGTGGAGAAAATAAGGGAGTTATAATAACGTTTTTCTTCACGTTTTGTCATATATAATGTACTGAATGTATTACAATAGCGTAACTTAGTTTTTTAGGGATTCAATAATGATCTTAGTAGTTAATGAAACTAATCTTAATATAATTGAAAGTGGTACCTTAAGTTTGATTTTCAAGTGTGTATGAACTGTCCTTTATTTTTGTCAAAAATCTCGCATTTTTAGGTAAATGTCCTTTACTTCGTATTTCAAAAAATGGCAAACCTACGATGCGCTGATTTATGCCTCAAGTATTTCGTATATATTTGTCAATGTTAACCAATCCCGCCTGCTTAGCGTAACGGTTAGTGTCATTAGCTGCCGTCCTCGGGGGCCCGGGTTCGATTCCCGGTACTGCCAGGAATTTAAGAATGGCAGGAGGGCTGGTATGTGGTTCAAATGGTACATGCAGATCACCTCCAACGGGGGTGTGCCTGAAAAGAGCTGCACAAACTCCAGATGAGGACACGAGTTTACTTAATGTTAACGAAGAGATTTTTAACGTTCCATGTCAACGAAGGCGTTTCATGTGGTATGCTGGTATGACCTGTTCCACTGTGTTTCCCATGAACAATGTACAATGTAGAGTTGTTCAGAATGTGTTATAACATAACGTAAAGTGTTTCCCGATTCATGTCCATGTAGCATACGTTCTATTGTATACTGAAAGACAGACCGTACCATATTGTTATAACCTGTGTAAAAGGCTAAAATCGTTACTTCGTCAATAATGATATACGCTTACACACCTACTCATATTTCCAGTTGCTAAATAATCATAAAAATATATAACGCTCTTGGGTCATTTTGTCTACAAGTATCTGTCGGGTTGGAAGAGAAATGTCAACTGTATGACCTAATTTGAAAACTTCGTACTCCCTAATGCTCTTCCTATATATTACTTCCCCTAAGACCAGTCACGGCTCCTAGTCCCATATAGATATGTAGTCCATGAGGACAATTGTCCTTAGGTTAATTTTCCTGTGGCAACGTGTAAAGGTAAATGAACCTTGCCTTACCGTACTATAGGAATGTATGTTTTGGTGACGTATTTCTGCACCCCTACTGTATGGTGCATTTAAGGTTAATTTTCTCTTACACTTGAGCATGCGAAAATGAACACAATGGAAATTGTTCTGATTGACTACATCTCCATACCTGGCTCGGAGGCGTGACAGGTTTAAGGGAAATAACCAATAGGAGGAGCTTTGGGAGACACGAGAATTTCTAATTTGGACTTCAATATACTCTCGCCTTTCTTGAACTTGATACCTTGCACTTTCAAATAATTTTTGAAGGTCGAAAAAATGTCAATCCGGAGCTCCATATCGTACGATGTAGGCAAGTAAGGCATCTCTGGTGACATATTTGGTTATTATCCGACGAAATTGATTAATACTCAGCTATACATCACTGACTCACTCACCTGGCGCTACAGCCCATGAGGGACCCCGGGCTCTCCAATAGCACTCGCTCACTCCTTTCGGGCCAGAGCTCTCTTTCTCCAGCCCCTGATCCGTAACAACTCCAGATCTCACGAGACATTGGTCCAGCCATCTTGTCCTTAGTCTCCCCCGTCTTCTTTGGCCATCATGATGTTGATCATATTTGTTGCTCGGTTCAAGTCAGTCCTTACCATTTTTCCAGATACCGAAGTCTCCTATTGTTGGCCTCTGGGACTATCTCGACGTCACCATACAGGCCATAGACTTCTTCGCTGGTCCTTATGCGCCACTCTCCTTGATCGTGAACCGCTTCGAAGGTCTTTCTCAAGAACTTTCTCTCCCCCGCCCGTAGCAAGTTCTTGTCGCGTTAGTTTAGGGTCCACGTCTCACATGAAAACTGCACCACTGGACGGATTATAACCCGGTACACGGTGAGTTTTAATCTTCTGGAGAGCGGTGCAGTCCTCAGTAACTTCTGGAAGGTGAAGTAACACCTGTTGTCAGCTGCCACCCTCACATTTATTTCCTCGTTGACCTTCTTGACCTAAGTCATGAGGGATCCCAGGTATTTAAAATGCGTCACTCATTCATAGGTGTCACCTGCAAATTCCAGGCCTCTCATGCCGTGAATTCTTGCATTGTCGCCCGTGTTCACCATTTCTTTCCTTGGTTGATCTGCAAGCCTACGTGTTGTGATCTCTCGCCCATTTGCTGCAGAGCTTCCGAGATCACCCTACATGCAGCGAAAATGAAGTTAATTGAAATTCCTGCACGTGATGTCTGATTATTATTATTTTTATTATTATTATTATTATTATTATTATTATTATTATTATTAAAATACATTTTCTAAGGTCTCTGCTCACACATCTACGTCACAATCCTGCTCCAGATGAGTATAGACTATGCATGATAATTTGGCAATTAATTGATTTATTATTTTAGTCTTAAAGTTTGTCCTGTAGGATACACAAGGTTGGGGCCGTACAGGTAAGGGTGAAGCTGACAAGTTTACGTCGGCTGGTTTTTAAACTAAACTAAACTAGTGTCCTCATCCCGAGGTGGTGTAACTGTTTTCAGGCACACGTCAAACGAGGTGAAATGCATGTGCCATTTTAGCCACGTACAAATCTCGCCTTGAAATACCAGTGGTTATGCTGTGTCATACTAACTTTCATGGGATATCAAAAATCCATTTAATCTCATCCCAATAAAATACTAATCAAATTTGGTCTGATAATCAAGAACGTTAAAAAAGAGATCAATCAATCAATCAATCAATCAATCAATCAATCAATCAATCAATCAATCAATCAATCAATCAATCAATCAATCAATCAATCAATCAATCAATCACCGCCGATATCTATTTAGGGAATCGACCAGAGGTAGATTATCTGCCTGTTGTTTACCTGGTCTTCAAATTATTGCAAACAGTTTGAAAATTTGTTGAATAATTCCAATGGAAAAATTATTGCAGTCCATAACTCCTTACCGAAATGAAAACCTACAACCTGTTTTCCAGTCATTGACCGGGTCATGGATGTAATGAATGAAGCAGATATAGGCTATTAGTACGATGGGATCGCCACTCCCAAAGTGAATTATTAATGACTGATAGATACTATGAAAAGAAAATGGTGAGTGTTGCTGGAATGAAAGATGACAGGGAAAACCGGAGTACCCGGAGAAAAACTTGTCCCGCCTCCGCTTTGTCCAGCACAAATCTCATATGGAGTGACCGAGATTTGAACCATGGTATCCAGCGGTGAGAGGCCGACGCGCTGCCGTCTGAGCCACGGAGGCTCTCCTATAACTCCTTACTACAACGTCTAAATACCCGCATAACCATGTGCACAGACCTGTACCCTTTATTTTCCATCACATTTATGTGATTACCCTATTTAAGTCTATTCTTATATTAGCGCGTAGGTACTCAGTGATCCTGGTAAGTAACTTTCACCTCATCAACGCATGAATTCCTGCTAATTTGAAATTTCTGGCGGTATCCGGAATATAACCTGTCCTTCCGAAGACGGCAGATAATAATGCTGACCGTTAATCTGCGGAGGCGGACGTGTGTATGGTGTACCCTCTGCACTGGATTGGTTTCAATCTTTACATGTGCAACTATGATTACGATTGAGATATTTTCCTTACTACTTTTCCTTCCTCTTCCAAAATATTTCGCTTTGTCACCTCTTCTACAAATTACCGTATCACAAGACTTACAAATTAATGCTATTCTATTTTTTATTTCTATAAATTACCATAGTTTTATTTATAACCTTTATATTATTTTTTCCTTGCCATATGAAAAATACGAAAATAAATTAAAAGTATAACAAGCAGTGAGTTTACCTATAAATTTTAATGTTTCACGTTTTGAACATGTGCGAGATAATATACAGTATGTAGTAAATAATGTCTGTCTGTTTTACATTATTAGATATTAGCCTGCTATAATCAGTAGTTTCACGTCGATACCAGGCACTTAGCAAATGCTCCTTTTCTGACCTAAGGACCATTGTTTGTACAGCTCTGTACTTGACAGATAACTTCCTCTCTGGTAAGACGACCTTTGCAATAAGCCATCAGTGAGACCCAACAGCCCGGCAAACAGGTCTGGCTCATTCAATTTCCTGGTCAATGAGCTTTTTACGACAACATCCGCTCGTCCATGGAGCGGCACATCACCGTCGCTGTTCTAAGTTATGGCTCACAAAGTCATCATGCAACTTGCGTTTTATACATCAATCTCTACCGCCCCATGCTACTCAAGATGGGAACATAACTCGCTTGTGTAACCATATGAAACAAATATTTATCAATTTTTTATCCCAGAATCTTTGAAACATGTAATTTATTCTATACAGAATGATTCACGAATGAAGTTTCATCTAATTCGATGTTAAGAAAGGAAGTTCCCATGAACTGGACTGCACAATCATGTGAATGGTTGAAGTATATGTATGCGAATATACTTGAAACATTATTGTGTTTATTTTCCTCAGTGTTATAGTATTCTACTATGTTTAGTTTCTTCCATGTAATCATCCATGCTAAAAATGTTCTGCCTTTTCCTCATTGCTAGTGGTTTAACGTCGCACTTACACATCGACGGTTTTCGGTGACACAATGAAGAGGGAGAGCTAGGATTGAAAAGTTACTGGCAGTGGTCTTCATTAAGGTACAGCCCCAGCATTTGCCTTCTGTGAAAATGGGAAAGCACGGAAAACCATCTTCTGTCGATGGTGGGATTCGAATGCAAGATCACAGCTACGCGGTACTATCCATATGGCCAACTAATTGCCTTTTAAAATGAGATTTCTCTCACTATAAGTTTACGTAATAATGAACTGTTAAATTTCACACTTGCTACCGCTACACTTAAGCGAAAGGCCCCGTTGTAATGTTGTGTCTTTCTTTCTCGAAATCCGAGGCTTACCCTAGAAGAATAAAACAAAATTTCTCACCGTTAGTTTACTCACGACTACGCAGCTGAAGTGTAAAGTATTCTCCTGAAGTTTTAATGTATCACACAGCAACTGCATAATAACTTTAAATGAATGATTTAAACTGTGAACCACGCAATGTGTTCATTCTATCTCTTAAAAATAAAGCTGAGTGTTCTTTTAAGAAAGGTTACTGAGTGTGGTAACTTGAAAGTAAATAAATAAAGTCAATTCCTCGTAGATACACCTTACCTAAATAAATGTTTGCATAGTTGGTCCTCACTTCTATGGTTTACATACAATGAGACGAAAGTTCATTCGTGAAACACCCTACGAAAAGTGAAAGCAGAAAATAAATAACAAAATGCCGGTATTTTAGAGGAGTGGTCTTCTTAAAAGAGAATATCAAACTATTAGACTCACCACTAGCACTACTGCTAACACTAATAATACTATATATACTACATTATGTACATAACATGCCACAAACTGTGTCGGAGATAAAATCTACCAAATCCATCCGTCACTTGCGTCTGTGAGAATGTGGCTGTACTTATGAAGGATTTTAATGTCGCCGACGACTATACACACGCTCTCACACCAAGCCCCTAGAGTATACGGAATTAACCATTTATAATTAAAATCATCGCCTAGGCGGGGAGTCAAACCCGGGACATTTTGGACCAAAGGCCAGCACGTTAACCAATTAGTCATGGAGCCAGGCGCCATAAGTGTACCACACAGTAAAATAAATGATGGAAAATGTACAAAATTGCCATAAGATCGGAAAAGGTGGGCTATCAGTTTGCCAAATTTCAAGTTTCTAGCTCATCTGAAAGTGGATGAACATTAATGTCAGCCATGGACAGAGAGAGATTTTTTTTTGCTAAGGGCTTTACGTCGCACCGACACAGATAGGTCTTATGGCGACGATGGGATAGAGAGAGATGTACACGTGCAGATCTTCATTTTGAAAATTACTGTGGCGAAAAGATACGTCGTATCGACAAACAGATTGTGCCACCAGACGGCCCTTTTAGTGGCATACATGTTTGGTTCTATGACATTTTCTCGCATATCGATGCTTTATACCATAGATAGAGGAAACATTTGGATCTGGGTCAAATTTCCTACGTTTTTCACGTGTTGACAAATTATGTTCCCCACCTAATGGACAGCTACAGTCATGAAAGTTGGAAATTTATCGAGGACGAAACGATCTACAATTTAAGTTCTTTGACGTTTTTTCGTATCGCCAGAAGAAAATTAGGGAGTTTTTTCTCTGACATTGTTCCACATACTGGCAGTGCTTAGCAATAGCTCGATGGAAGCATTCGAAAACCATGTGTTCTTATTCACATTTTCTTCGTGTTATTTTAAGTAACGGTTGCGATTTTCAGTACAGATTTGGATGTGAATCCTCCCTTGGAATGCGTGCTGTAACAACATGGTCACTTTGTCACTTCGGGAAACAGGTATGCCTAGAGACGCGTCATTTCAATTTTAGATTCCTACCAGGAACAGTAGGTTTAACACTTGAATTTATTTCTTCAAGCAGGTCTGTCCAAAAAGAAGGAAATATCACAATATGAAGATAAAGTTCGAATTCAAGAGGACAAATAGGGGCAAATATTCGTTTACAGACGAGAAGTTAGATATTAGAATGACTTATCAAGGAAGATGTTCAATAAATTTCCATTTTCTTTGAATTCATGTAAGAAATGGCTAGGAAAATCACTGATAGGGAATCTGCAACCTGGGCGCCTGCCCTAAATGCAGATCAGTAGTGATTGATTGATTGATTGATTGATTGATTGATTGATTGATTGATTGATTGATTGATTGATTGATTGATTGATTGATTGATTGATTGATTGATTGATTGATTGATTGATTGATTGATTGATTGATTGATTGATTGATTGATTGATTGATTGATTGATTGATTGATTGATTGATTGATTGATTGATTGATTGATTGATTGATTGATTGATTGATTGATTGATTGATTGATTGATTGAAATGCCTAATCGTTATTCGGGAAAACCGACGGTCGTGAAATACGAGGATTGTGGCAAAAGTCTTAGTAACTGTTTTTTCTCACAAGCAATGGTATGTCCTGGAAAGTATTACAGTACATGGATATAGCACGAGATGGCGGGGTATTGGACAGGTACCACGCACAGGGCGATGGGACTGTAGTAATGAGTCCGGCTCCGTGCAGAATAGATGTGACGAGGCAAGAACTGCGAGGGAATATTGGAACACCCGCTATGTTCAAACGGACTAGTCTCCGTGCGATTCTGATCTCATCCCCAAATTAGGAGACGGTTTGGGACACGATAGGACACTGGCAATGCTGTGGAACGTGAGATGGAAATATTCACATATTGTGAAGCGACTGGTATCTGACGTCTCCCGCATCATTGACAACGAGTTCTGGACAATCTCTCGGACTACTCTGAGGGTTTGCCGTGAAGGTTACTGTACTCTCCGTGAATGAACATTATATATCAGAAGGATTTGATGACTGAGAGTTGCGTCGCTTGTATCGTACGTCTGGTAAATATACTCGGCATTTTTTTTACATTCCCCTGGACCTTACGCTCCCCAACCCTATCTGTATATTTCCTTTTATCTGGTAGATCCCGCATTCGTGCCAATACAAATAGCTGCAATGACTTATGCCTAAACCCTCGCAGAACAACACGTATTCTTGGAAAACAAGATCGTTAAACCTCGCATTACAAACAGGGCTATTACGACTACCCCAGGCCGATTTTTTCCCGTAGTAATTTCATCTGAACTGTTACATACTGGTGGTTTCATGACTTTGTCCTAAAATGACTGGTATTTAATCTACATTTGTGACTGACCCAAATATTGTCTTATTAAATGATGGAGTTGTGAGATTACCCCGCTTGGTACGAAATGCCTTACTTTCCTATTTGTCAAAATGAGGGTATTACGAAATATTTCTCTCCATTTTCGTTATTTAATTTGTACCTTGTTGAATTTTACTCTGCACCCATTAGTTAGTTCAGATTCTTACATTTTTATGAACTGTTTCACTTACTATGGTTGAATTGAATTAGACGTTCGCTGTTGTGCTGAACTTACATTAAAATAGATTTCAAATGCAACTAAGAATGCAGAAAGGGTTATCTACAGAGGGGATTCATTGAAAATAGTACAACATAGAATAAAATAATACACAAATAATAGAATCTAAAATTAAATATTTCAGTAAATCATAACATTTTATTGGGGTAGTTAAAATACACCGCTTGGTAAAGTAATGATTTCGAAAAGCTTGGCAGTGGGAGGGGTTAATAGCGGTGATCATTACACCAATTTTCACCGTACAATTAATAAGTCACGATGAAATGCAACACATAAAAGACTAGTGGCTTGCAGCCTGGTTAAGCAGAGTACCCATGTACGCATGCCGTATAAACTCGTGATGCTGAGGAGATTAGCAAATTGAAACTAGGTCGTTTGCTTCTTCACATATCTTCTACCTTAATTTCATATTATTTTATACATACTGGGCTAACAATTGCACGTCTACAGTATTATTTAGGGAATGTGAGAGCAATACAAACTATTCTGTTCCACACTTGACTCGAATTTGTTTTCATCGCAGGGATGTAATTTTACATTATTCATTACGAAAGTTCGTAGTGCACTTCTTAAATTTCAGTTCTGCGATAACAATGAGAACGGAGCTCCACGTACTGACATAAAATTCGTACTGATATCTTTGCAACTGATACAACAAAGTGACCTCATTCGTTTCTGTGATTCGCATGATTTTCTATGAATATTTTCACTTTTCTTTATCAACCTAACAACTTGGTAAACTTGACTGATGGCGAGACGAACAATTTAATCAGGAAATAAAACTGATTAAGTAGCTTTAGCTGGAGTGGTGTAAGTGAAATATTTTCGGTGTGTGAGGTGCTATGCAACAAGAAAACAATCAAAAATTCACGCAGATCTACGTACTTCCTGGCAAAAGAAATCAGTACTACTGGTTGACACACAGAAATAAGAGCACAAATTCTTTCAAATCAGCTTAAAAGGAGTTCATTGCTTGTCTAAACTTGAGTGAAATTATATTTTATTTTAAACGTTCAACCTTTCAATTTATTCACTTTCACCATATTACTCAACGAATAATATTCACATCACACTTCCAACTAGAAATAATTGTAAATATCTCATTGTATGTTACGGTGTTTTATCATGTATTGTACCTTACTTCTTACATGTATATTAATTAATTCACTGTTATTGTATTATTTTGCATCGATATTAATTATTTACATGCAAACTGTTACAATATTTGGCTTATTGTTTATCTACTCAGTACACACTTAAGCGCAATGAGTGTAATATTCGTGTTAGTTTAGGTTTATTATTGATTTTTCCTGCTTATGCCTAAATCAACCTATACAAAAAGCATAATGTGTGTCTGTCTCATCGTTGGTCACACCAATCTGAACATATGCTTGTGAACTTACATTTTAGGACCCTGGGATAACACTGTATATAAAATTTTACCAGCCCCCTCTATTCTGCAAATTCAAGGCCATTTGCACATTAACCCTATCTAATGCAGGAGAAATATCATATTTGTCGTTCAAGGACGAGACAAAGGTCATTTTAATCCTAACAAAACCTAGTAAGTCCCTACGGGACCGAAATCCTTGCTTCAAGGCCCTGAAACTAATTGTTATGGAGACACTGGAACCACACTACTCCCGCTTTAGGAACCGGATGAAGACATGACCGGACGTAAGCATGGCAACGTCAGCTGAAGAATTCTACAGTAAAATACAGTCCCGGGGATTGAAGCAAACACATGCGTGAGTGTAGGCATAATCTAGAAGAATAACTCATAACTAGCATTAATTTTCTGAGATACATACTAATATTTCCGTATTCATAACAGCACGAATATTGTGACTATCTCCGAAGGGTTACTTTCGGTACTTATAAGATATACTGTTTAAATATTGGTACACATATGACGGCTGTCTGGAGAAAAGCACTGCAGGTGAAAGAGAACCCTAGCTCTCTGGTGTTTGGAAGTGGAGAAGAGTTGCCAAATCAAAATAGTCGAACAATAGTGTCGAATCACTAGTTTTCGAGATCTCTGAGATGAACAGTGACACTCAAAACACCATTTTAGTCCTAATTCACCCCCATTAACATAGGAGATGGGAAGAGGTGAAAAAATGTCCAAAACGGCCGATATTATGGGTGAATGTTCCAGCATAGCTGTCAAACAAACTTGGTACACATATGACAGGAGAAAAAGCTGTGGAGGTAAGACCACTTTCGTGGGGAGTGAAAAGGGGAGGAAGTATAAAATAATAAAAACTACCAATATTAATGTATACCCCATATATTTTGGGATTGCTGAGGTGAATATTGACAATCCGGATGTCGTTTAGGTCCAAGTTTAGCTCCCATCGCGATGGGAGTTGAGAAAGTGTGAAAAGATTATGTCCAAAAATTGTCGAGATGTATGTGTGTATTTCTCACGCAAACTTGGTACACATATGACTTACTTACTAGAAACAATATTGATGGCATAAGACACCCATAGTACCCGTACAAAAAGGGATGGCATGTAAAAGTAATCGAAGATGACCGATATTAGTGTCCAATTCATAGTTTATGGGGTCGCTGAGATGAATTATGACACGATGGAAGCCGTTTAAGACCAAGTTCAAGGGGTGAAAAGGAAAATGTCCAAAGGCTGACTGGTTACAGTTGGAATCGTGTATATCACGTCTATTGGGCGACGCGTAAATACAAAATGTGTATTTTATTGTTTGTTTGAAAGGATCAACAATCGGTGATGCCACAAGGAAACAGTTTAACACGAAACTAAATAACCTCTAATTATTGCTAACTCTACAAACAAGTTTGTAAACAATCAACTTCACAGTAAATAAATCTGCCGATAATCACTTCAAACAGGTAGGGCAAATCCTGAAGTTTAACGTTCAAGGGAATTACCCGAGCAGTGCCATGTATAACAGCTCGTAATTTGTATACAAACATGTGAGTCTTTCATCACAGTCACAAGTACCTTCTGGGTTATCAGGCCTTGGGTGATTATTCAGTATTTTGTACACATCGTGCCATTCACTCATCAGTTTCACTGCACACTCACATATAAAGTAATTCATCAGCAATGCTTTTATTGCCATCGATGCTTTCACGGCCCGTACTTATAGACATAATACTTTATAGGCTTTTGGGCTTATGCCGTGTCAAATGATTTTGTTATTCTGTTTGAAAATAAGTTTCAGTAATATTATTAACAGTAATCATCTATGATCAGGTCGAAACTGATTGCAATTTATCGCTTCTTATTGAAGGTGGATTGAAAGATCAATACATTTTGAGTGCAAATCAAATGTTATAATTAACCACAAACCTAGAGTGCTCTCGGCATCTTGATTTCATTCATGATATGATCCTAGTAGCAAAATAAACAAGATGAATATACTAATAATTGAATATGAAATAATATTTCATCAGTTTATAATAATGAAAACTGGAAGAAAGAGGGCAATTTCTACATCAAAATGAGAAATATAAGAGCGATTAAGAAAAATCGTAAAGAGAAGGCGAGTAGCGCTCAACGTTTAGGATCAAACCCAAATTCAATGTGGGAACATTTTCCTGGTCATTAATGAAATTTTTGGATAGAATTGAGACCAAGGATGAAGCCTTAATCTGATTACATGCACAGTATGAGAAAGCCACCTAGCCTTAATATTACCACCGAGGAAGTGGCTGTGCGGTTTGGGTTACGTGACTATCAGCTTGCATTTGGAAGATAAAGGGTTCGAAGCCCAATGTCGGAGGCTTAAGGATGGTTTTCCGTTGTTTTCCATTTTCACACTAGCCAATACTGGGGATGTGACTTAATTAAGAAAATGACCGCTTCCTTACCACTCCTAGCCCTTTCCTATACCATGGTCACCATAAAACCTCTCTGCGTCTGTGAAACGTAAAGCAAGTTGTAAGAAACAGACAAACAAATTATTTAAAAAGTCTATCTATCTATCTATCTATCTGTCTATATATCTATCTATCTATCTATCTATCTATCTATCTATCTATCTATCTATCTATCTATCTATCTATATATATATATATATACATATCTACCAAAACAAAGCTTTAGATATGGAGCAAGCCGCTGCGCGGTTTAACTCACGTGCCTATCAGCTTGCATTCGGAAGATAGTGGGTTCAAACCCCACTCCCGACAGCCCTGCAGATAGCTTTCTGTTTTTTTTTTTCGTTTTCACACCCGGCTAATGCAGGGGCTGTATCTTATTTGTGAGTTCAAGTCTTTCTTGAATGGGGCCACGCTCCGCAGAGGGTGCCAGGCCCGTAGAGACCGCTGCGGCTTCCAGGTGGATCACTCCTTAGAGTCGGGTTGCTTGAGAATGCAGCCCTAAGTGGGTGGTAAACTCCATCTAAGGCTAAATATGACCACGAGACCGATAGCGAACAAGTACCGTGAGGAAAAGTTGAAAAGAACTTTGAAGAGAGAGTTCAAGAGTACGTGAAACCGTTCGGGGCTAAACGTGAGAAACCCGAAAATACCTCAACCGGGGAGATTCAAGCCTTATCCGCGCCTCTTCCCGTCCGGCGTCAGGGTGGTAACGGGTTTCTACTCGGTCGGGTAGTGGTGGGGAGGTCGGTTGCGCCGCACTTCTCCCCTCGTTGGACGTCGCGACCCGTACCTTATTTAAGGATATGGGCGCTTCCTTTCCCACCGTCGCCATAAGAACTATCTGTTTTGGTGCCACGTAAAACAAAAAATAATACCAAACTTTTAACAAATCATCTAGAACACGTACTTAGGTTCACACGGAACATAAAATGGGCAGCATTCATCGAATTGCGAATGCGAACACGTGCAGCCTGGAGAAAATGGTGGCAGGTGACTGGAGTTTTATGCGATATGAGGATTCCTGAAATTCAAATTTGACCCCACTGTGATCAATTCTGTGGCAAAATTTTGATGATTAACCAACAGATGTGAACAAATGATCACACTATGCAGATTAAGATGCTGCATTGGCCCTGTGACTTATCAAGACTCGACAATGTCTCCAACATCGAAGTAAGAAGGTGCGGAAATATGAAAGATAGAAATAGACGAAGAAGTTCAGAAATACATTTGGGATGGTACGGGCATGTTACTATGAAGTACCGATGACACAGTGGCATAAATAGCACTGCCAATTGGCTACGTGTGCATGCAGCCATCTTGAAGGATGACAATATTATTAATTAATTATGAGCTACATTTGTAGAATTTAAGTTATAATCAATGGCTAGAAGTATTAAATAAATGAATAAATAAATACTGCATGAATTAATAATTAAAATTAAAAACTTCATATATAAATAAATTTTGTAACTTAAAAATATTAAGTAAATAAATCCTAAATAAAGAACGAAATTACAAACAAGTAAAAAAGTATTTTGTAGGATTTTCTTCAAATTTCAGTTTCATCTTTTCCACCGGGTTTCGTGAACGGATTTTCGAGAAAAGGGATTTTTCTAATAATATTTGTCAAACGATTTGCAAGTGGTCATAGAACAGACGGAAAAGTCGTTGAGAGATAATATTGGATATGCAGTCAAAATTACCGATGATATGATGCCTACCATTTCGATGTTGTTGACAAAGTTAAGAAGCAAATATAAGGAAGCAGCCCAACGGCAAGATTATTGTTTGAAGAAGAAAAAAAGCTGGTTAAATACAACCGTATATTTTCCGATTCATGCGAAACCTGCAACTGTGAGTAATTCAACAGGTCGACCTGCCGGAAATTTTGAAACATTTTCTGATAGTTCCAAAAGAAGAAGAACTGAGGAGATTCGTACCAAGTTCAGTCCTGCCGAATTATCGTTCTTTGCGCAAATGAGACTTCGATTATCGCGGCTAAATTAATAATTTTTGTTACGGAGATATCCGTGGTAGGTAGAGGTGAAAGAAGGTGCGGGTGTGAATGGGTTTCAAGCTACGAAATTAACGTGCAATGTAAAATTAATTTAAAATTTAACTAGGTTATATTTTCTTTTCAAAAACAAGAGATAACAATCATAACAGGTACAGAGTAGCAAAAATGTAGGTACAATATTACTGGATTCGGGCTCAGTGCCCTTACTTCAAAACTCTTGGGCAATCAGCCCCGCCTTACTCCAAAAAAAATAGTTTTAGCCAAGGGGCAGAAAACCCCATTCATGCCCAGAAGCACTGGCTCCAAACATTACACATAAAGCCTGCACGAGGCATACAGAAACAAATTTCAAAGAGCGATCCGCTCTCAAAATTGTAAGCCTATCACAAGGCCACACCAAACTCTACCTTCAAGCTGTCCTTCAAAGGACGTATTCACAGGGGTAAAATACCCAACCTACGGAGGTCTATTACATGAAAAGAAGGTTGATTACATGACCTCTAAAATAACAATTTGAGAGGAGGCGATCTTGCACTCCTAATACACTTTGTTTTTAAGACCTATTTTGGCTCTTAGGCCACTGATGCAAGGGCTAATCCCATACTACAGAGGTGACTTAAGAAAGGAACAATAGTTTTACGTTATCGAAGAATAGGTTGTGAAAAATAAGTTCACCTCAAAACAAATGTGAGTGGGAGCTCGAGAGGGATAGCACTCTCTATCCCAATATGTAGCTTTACAAGAAAAGATGAAAAGAGTAATTACATTTTAGGAAAAGGTTACATGATGGAAATGCTTCGAACCCGCCGCGAGTGTTAAACTGCCGACCTAGCAAGAAAAGAAGTTATTAATAGGCCATTACCTGGTGTTGAACGGCTGAAGAAGAAAGAGGCGCTTCCCGCCTCCTGCAATGTACTTAATACACTGAAAGATGGAACAGAAGTGGCCCGGAGACCCTAAAATCAGCAGTTTATATACTCTCGCGGAAGTTTCTAGGCGTTAGGGGAAATAAAACACCCTCCCTCAAAGTTTTTATTGGCTAGGGAAAAGAAACCCCTACATAGAGGAAGAAGAAACACATTATTGTTGGAAAATTAATTAAAGAAATTCGGGATTGGCTAGATCCAAACTAAGGGGAAAAAGAGGGGTATACAGCCAACTTAAACCATGACAGAAAGAAATTTAACAAAGAACAAACATTTGAAATAAAAATTTCTTCAACAAAATAGTTCTTTGACTCCGCACTAGGTTGCACTATTGTTGATCTTCAGTAGTGTCCTCTAGAAGAGAAAGTTCACACTTCTTACTTCAAGCGAAACAAAAACACATCAAAAGTGACACAGTTCAAAAACTCAAAATTTTCCACGTGGTGACATCTTCTGAGAAAGTAGAGAATTAATAGAATAGATAAAGTTCAACCTTCCTCCAGAAGAGGAGTTTCAACTGGCGCAACTTTTAAATAAACGGTGTAGAGGTGTACCGCCCGGTACAGACCTCCCCCCCCAAAAGTTCCTCCAGGGGTGACACATGAAATCAGTTTGAAACAAAGTCCAAGTAATGATGTTGATACGAAGATAGATAGCAGAAGCATTTACAAGATTTCTTAATTCAGTTTCAAAATGTTGTTGTTGCAGGAGAATGAAAGTCTTTATGTTTGTAGAATTTGAATTTCTGAAGATAAACTTTTAATACTTGAAAGGTGAAGAAAAAATTTGCAATGTCCACCAAATATTGTTGTTGAATTCCCAAGGGTAGTTATTGCTTATGGTGACTGTCCATGTAGTTGATGTAGATTGAGTCGGATGGCCAGACCGGCCGTTGCAGCTTGCGTCCAACGGAGGCCGCTCGGACCCCTCAAGTACCCTGAGATACCGCTCGCCCGCACTATGAGGGGAGCAGAGGTGTTGAAGTACGCCGCGCCCGCGGTGAACAGATACAGGCTGCGGGCATGTAGCAGGTCGTGCGCCGCACATCAGCCTTGGCCGGGAGGAGAGCTCCGGCTCGCCGTGCACATGTCGTCCTCGCTGGAGAGGAGGGGGCCCATCCCCCTCCCCAGTCGCTGCACGGCGCTGCGCGGCTGCGGGGGCGCTGAAACATTAAAGCTAGGCGGCAGAATTGTGTTGGACTATCATCTTCTTTGAGGGTACAGGCTTGTGGAGAGGTTGAGGGGCCAGCGGCGTGTAGATATCCATGGCATTTACTATTATGAAGCCACAGTGTAAGGTAGAGCAGGAGACGGGAGCGTGGTAATGGCCGTGGCAAGAACAGGATGGCAGTTTAACGGGTCGGGGCAGGTTTTACACAAGGCTTATATCTAAAACCAAAATATTACAGAAGGGGCAGAATGCCTTAAAAGTGAAACTCAAAAAAAATATAACCTTCATATCCTTTCAAAATAATATGAAGCAAGTTAACACAGAAATTACACCGGTTTCACCTGGGACAGGTGAACTCTAAATATCCTCTCGGTGGCTGGATTACTTAGCAATAAGGTAACCGGCGTAAGAAAATCGAGAATGATACAAGGCCCATGAAATCTGGGGGCAAGCTTGCCCGCGGGAACAAAATTTTTGACCATAACCTGGTCACCTACCTTCAAAGTGGTGGGTCTCCGTCCACGATCATACCTTTCCCTAACCTTTTCATGAGACACTTTAAGATTGGCTTTAGCCTTCTTCCAAAGATCTTTAATGCTGTCCGGATCTATTGTCTCGGGTAGAATGTCATTCAGAGACCAGAGGTTAGAGAGCGGCGAGTTGGGAACAAACCTAAACATCAAAGAAGCAGGAGTAAACTTGTGAGATTCATGAACCGCCGAATTCAAAGCAAAAGCTATCCAATGCAGGGACGTGTCCCACCTGGAAGGATCTTCATGATGATAGGCAATGAGTGCGGACCTGAGATTACGGTTAACCCGTTCAGCCAGAGATGGTTGAGGGTAATAAGCAGAAGTAGTTACATGAGAGATGGACAAGTCAAAACAGAATTTACGAAATAAATTTGATGTGAACGCCTTAGCATTATCAGATACAATATATTGGCACGGACCAAAAGAAGCAAAAATAGAATTTAGGCAAGTAATGGTGGACTGAGCGGTAGCCAGCTTAGTCGGAAATAACCAAGAAAATCTAGTAAAGCCATCTACGCACACAAAGATGAACTTGTTAGCATTACACTTTGACTGGGGGAAGGGTCCCACATAATCAATATACAGGCGTTCCATGGGGCTCGACGCTTGATGAGAAGACAAAAGGCCTACTTTAGTGGACATGGTGGGTTTACTGATCAAACAAGATTTACAAGCTTTTACAAGTTCACGGATTTCACCGTCCATACCTTTCCAGATGAACATTTCACGAATCTTTTCACGAGTTTTAAAAATACCCAGATGCCCTCCTAATGGGGTCTCATGATAATACTTGAAGATCATAGGTACCAAAACAGCTGGAACGACAACTTTCATCATCTTGTCATGCCTCGAAGGGCAACATAAAACACCATTCCTCAGAACATAAGGGACAACATGTTCCCCAGAAGAAAGGGTTTCCATTATCGGAGCCAGCGTCGGATCTTCACGTTGGTATTTCTCGATATCCCTAAAAAGCATGGGAGCATCTGTTAAGATGGCATTAACACCAGATAGTATGGACTCGGGAGGTGATGAACTGTCGACCTGTTCATGGTTCTCAACGTCGTCTGAAAACATACGGCTGAGTCCATCAGCGACAACATTTTCGGTACCTCTGATATGTCGTACATCGAATTGGAAGGCGGAAATACGGATGGCCCAACGGGCTATACGACCAGTACGACGCGGCCTACCTAAGACCCAGCTTAAGGCTTGATTATCTGTCTCCAAGTCGAATTTGACATGTTCCAGATAGAGACGGAACTTTTCTAAGGCAAATAAAACTGCCAAACCTTCAAGCTCATATATGGAGTACTTTGCTTCTTGAGCTGACAATGTCCTAGACGCATAGGCGATGGGGCGCCTCTCTATTTCAGTCTCTTGAAGAAGGACTGCAGCTACCGCCGACGACGACGCGTCGGTTTGGACGATGAATTTCTTCGAGAAATCCGGCATAGCAAGTACAGGGGCATTACAGAGAGCTAATTTAAGGTCTTCAAAAGCGGCTTGTTGAGACGGTCCCCACTCGAATTTGATGCCTTTCCTACGGAGAAGGTTTAAGGGCGCCGCTCTATTAGCAAAATTAGGAATGAACTTCCTGAAGAAATTCACCATGCCAATGAACCTGGCGATACCTTTGATGTCCTTAGGAGGTTTAAAATCACGGATGGCCTGTGTTCTAGAATGATCGACAGCTACCCCATCGGGTGACACAATATGCCCTAGGAATGACATAGAGGGCTTAGCAAAGGCAACCTTGGACAACTTGACAGTTAACCCAGCCTTACGAAGGCGATTCAGAACTTCTCGCAAATGATATAGATGTTCTTCAAAAATCTCGGAAAATACGACGACATCATCCAAGTAGTGATATAAGTACTCAAATTTGATGTCGGAAAAGACCCTATCTAGTAGCCTAGTGAGCACAGCTGCCCCCGTGGGGAGCCCGAAAGGCACGCGGTTGTATTCGTATAAGTTCCAGTCCGTGGCAAACGCTGTAAGATGTTTAGACTCTTCGGCAAGGGGAATTTGATTATAGGCCTGATTCAAGTCCAAGATGGTGAAGAACTTGGCCTTACGAAACCATGAAAAGCAAGAATGAAGGTCGGGAAGGGGCACAGATTGCAACACCACCTTCCGATTGAGAGCCCTGTAATCAATGACAGGCCTGAAGCCTCCTTGGGGTTTCGGGACTAGAAAAATAGGCGAAGAATACGCTGACTTAGAGGGCCTAATAATACCATCCTTCAACATCTGATCGATGATTTCTTTCAGAGCCTTCATTTTAGGTGGAGATAGCCTATACGGTGGAAAACGGACAGGAATCGAATCCGTGACCTCAATTTTGTATTCAATAAGGTCAGTAACACCAAGAGTATCAGAGAACACCTCGGGAAACGACTGACACAGTTTCCGAATACTATCAGCCTGCTCCTCAGGTAGATGTCTAAGGTCTAACAACATCTCATCCTGGGTAGGCGAAATAGATGAACATGATACAGAATTACACTTTAACAAGGGAATTCTACAATTGGACGCAAATTTGAATGTGCACGACCTACTCTGGAGATCGAGCACAAGACCAGTGTGAGAAATGAAGTCCGCTCCCAATATGATGGGGCAAGACAAACGCTTGGCCACAAACAATTTGATCTTCCATGTAAATTTAAAAACCCGAATTTTGACATGTAAGGAACCTAGAATTTCTAATGGAGATGAATTAGCCGAAACATATTTAACAGGAGATGAGTCATAGTCAGGGAGTTTACAAACAGATTTCAATTTAGAATACCAATCAGCCGAAATAATGGAACAAACACTGCCTGAATCTAAGAGAGCTGTTATAGGCTCGTTATTTAACTCAATCTTAAGAAAAGGAACAGGTGCGGGGGTATCCGCCGCAATCCTAAGACACTCTTTAGGGCATTCAAAAGATGAATTTGAAGGCTGGTCGTTCTCTGCATTTACAACCTGTTTACTAGGGGCTAAGTCTCGGGAAGATGGATTAGTCGGCTCAGCCGACGCCACTAGTTACTTTTTATTATTGGCATAGCTGGAATTTGCACCAGAAGTTGAGCAGGAGGGGGTGCTATTTGAGTTTGGGCAATTCTTGGCGATATGTGAGACGGCCCCACACTTAAAACAGCCTTGTGATGACCCTGCTCCATTCCTTGTCCCACTTGATTTGATCAGAGGACACTTATTCCGCAGATGGTCAGGCGACCCGCACGCATAACATTTACGGGGATTGACTGGTCGGCGAGGTGGAGGCCGAGTGTTACTAAAGGAAGGCGGGGGTTCTTTCGCGACACGCAAAGAATCGGCGTATCTAACTCCTTCCGCTGAGACGGCCAATGCTTCAAGTTCAGAGAAGGTTTGCGGACACGCCGCGAAACACAAATATGACCTGTAGGATGGCGAAATACCTTCTACAATAGCCTGCACAATCTGATCTTCAGGAAAGTGCAGAGCAAACACCCTAGTGTAGAATTTGATATCTTGAATGAAATCAGCCAAGTTTTCATCCAAGCGCTGTACACGGTAATAGTACTTCTGAATCAGGGAGGACCTGGCCCTAGCCGGGATGAAGTTAGCTAGCAAATGGGCATGGAAATCCTCAATAGATGATTGCTCGGCAATGGCTCTTACGATTTTATCAGAGAGAATACCAATAGCATACGGATAGATAATTTGCAAAATTTGACATGGCGAAAGAGAAAAAACAAGAGCATGATCCTGAAATTCCACTAGAAATCTTAAAAATGAAATTACATCACTGGTGGTGTTGACGGAAAACTTAGAGATACCTCTAAGCAACATTGCCAATGGATGAGGCAAGCTACTGAACCCAGGTGACATAGTCGTTAAAGGTTTCAATGGCAAAGAAGTTAATTCAGAGCGGATGTTACCCAATGACGCACGGCGTTCAGATTCGTTGTTCGATGGGGCAGAGATAGTTTGAGCAGCAACGGTTATCCTATTGACTTCTCCCTGAGGAGGCTCTTCCTCGTTACCTACATTCACCGTGGCGGGTTGATCAGTTTTGGGAGGACTTCGCCGGTTAGCAATTGAGTGACCTTATTAGACAATTCAGAAATAGTTTCAAGGAGCGTATTAGCGTCCTTCCTCTGAACGTCATTCACCTTTAGAGACAACAGATCATTAACTCTATTTGCAAAGTGATACAGCCTGCCTTGCACACGCTTAATTTGATTAGGAGACGGATCGTTTTCATCAAAAAAGCTGACTACAGATGCTAGCCCAGTAATATTCTCGACGATCGTGGAAAGAGAGTCGTCAATTTCTTTCTCTCCCAAATTGGGGATGGAAATGGGCAAATCAAGGGACTCTCTAAGCTTGTTAGTGTCGATTGCAACCGTGCCTCCAGATTGCACATTTCTGATAGTTAACTCGTATATCAACTCCTCTTTGCGCAAGTAGTTAAGGAGGAGAACATCGCGAGGGCCGGGCATGATGACAGAACAATTTTGAAAAACTCAAAAATTCCAGCAACTGAGAAAATTGTTAGAGTTCGAATCAAAGCAATGTTTAGCCGTCAAAAGGGGCTAAATTGAGACCCATTCAACCACGCTCTGCTACCACTTGTTACGGAGATATCCGTGGTAGGTAGAGGTGAAAGAAGGTGCGGGTGTGAATGGGTTTCAAGCTACGAAATTAACGTGCAATGTAAAATTAATTTAAAATTTAACTAGGTTATATTTTCTTTTCAAAAACAAGAGATAACAATCATAACAGGTACAGAGTAGCAAAAATGTAGGTACAATATTACTGGATTCGGGCTCAGTGCCCTTACTTCATAACTCTTGGGCAATCAGCCCCGCCTTACTCCAAAAAAAATAGTTTTAGCCAAGGGGCAGAAAACCCCATTCATGCCCAGAAGCACTGGCTCCAAACATTACACATAAAGCCTGCACGAGGCATACAGAAACAAATTTCAAAGAGCGATCCGCTCTCAAAATTGTAAGCCTATCACAAGGCCACACCAAACTCTACCTTCAAGCTGTCCTTCAAAGGACGTATTCACAGGGGTAAAATACCCAACCTACGGAGGTCTATTACATGAAAAGAAGGTTGATTACATGACCTCTAAAATAACAATTTGAGAGGAGGCGATCTTGCACTCCTAATACACTTTGTTTTTAAGACCTATTTTGGCTCTTAGGCCACTGATGCAAGGGCTAATCCCATACTACAGAGGTGACTTAAGAAAGGAACAATAGTTTTACGTTATCGAAGAATAGGTTGTGAAAAAGTTTTTATTGGCTAGGGAAAAGAAACCCCTACATAGAGGAAGAAGAAACACATTATTGGTGGAAAATTAATTAAAGCAATTCGGGATTGGCTAGATCCAAACTAAGGGGAAAAAGAGGGGTATACAGCCAACTTAAACCATGACAGAAAGAAATTTAACAAAGAACAAACATTTGAAATAAAAATTTCTTCAACAAAATAGTTCTTTGACTCCGCACTAGGTTGCACTATTGTTGATCTTCAGTAGTGTCCTCTAGAAGAGAAAGTTCACACTTCTTACTTCAAGCGAAACAAAAACACATCAAAAGTGACACAGTTCAAAAACTCAAAATTTTCCACGTGGTGACATCTTCTGAGAAAGTAGAGAATTAATAGAATAGATAAAGTTCAACCTTCCTCCAGAAGAGGAGTTTCAACTGGCGCAACTTTTAAATAAACGGTGTAGAGGTGTACCGCCCGGTACAATTTTAATTGAAATAAAATTATTTTTGTAATATTTTACACTGTCTTCTATCCTCTACGTGATCATTTTATCGAGCTTTCAATTTTTGAGCTTATATTTCTGGGATTCTGGCCACACTGAGCGTCACAAGAGTAACACAAGAAACGATAGCTTTGTCAAATTAAGGAACACATGCACACTGCCAACATCAGCCAGAAAGACCGTGCTAAACTGGAGTCAAATGTGCATAAAACTCGACCGTGTTACACGTTATAATATTTAGGCTAAACAGAGGTTCCCAAAGCGCGGTCCTCGGACCCTGGGGGTTTCTTATGTGTGGTTCAGTTAAGGGTGTTCATAGTCACTTTTAGGAAGAAAAAAAATTAGTACACACCGCCATCTTTTCAAATTACTAAGAATAATAATATTGTTTTTGCTTTTACTTACCACTAGATAATTTTGATGGTTTTCGGGGCCGCTGAGGTGCCGAAATTTTGTCCTGTGTGAGTTGTCTTAAATGCCAGTGGATCTACTGACACGAGTCGGACGTATTTGAGCACTTTCAAATACCGCCCGACTGAGCCAGGATCGAACCTGCCAAGTTGGGTTCAGAACGCTGGAGCTTCAGCCATCTGAGCCACTGAGTTTGGCTTTCACAATCTTAGAGAGTATTTTCGACGTATAGCAAGTGAAGTGATTAGAATACCAAAGATATGAAATTGGGCATTCAACTCCGAAATCATCGAGTAAACTACATTCTATGGTATATTTCGTCCAGATTTCAAGAGAAAATGTTCAAGCCAGATCATCAACATAGAAGCACTATTGGAGCAAATGCACTGTTAGATAAGGGAGTATTTCCCGATGAAGAATGATATTTTGATAACTAGACCCTGGATGGTTATGTAATAATAGGTTAGAATGCAAACTAATGTGGTAATTAGGAAATATCGACTAGCCCCTTCGTCTACAGTGTAACTTAGTGAAGTAACATACATTCCACGGGTCTAACGCCTAATGTTTATGCAAGGCTCATACCATAGCCGTTGTGCACATTAGACTATACTTGTTACTCACTTCAGTATTTTTTCATCCTTACCAATTACTAACCAGAAATACGGGCTCTATAGTGATAACGAATCTATTTGTCGATGCGCTAT